>NW_027362879.1:3967500-5224399 GCF_046119375.1 Phyllobates terribilis | reverse complement strand
GCCACGAGACTACAACCCTCAACAGATCCGGCTCCGGGTAAGCTCCTGCATGCGCAACGCTGTGCGACACAGGCCCAGGGGTGCGTCATGAGCACAACCAGATCAGTCACAGAGCCTGGGTACTGATAGGCAGACTGCTACTCACTTTCCTCTATGCTGTGCATCATGGGAGAGTGACATCAGCTGAGCAGGGGAAAGTGGGGATTCCCTTGGTGGGGACTTCAGCTGAAGTCGGCTCATCTGACTGAGAGGCTTCTGCCAAGAAGAGGATTTTTTCACCCAATTGGTATCTGCCTTGTTCATAATTTTGTCAACTCATTAATATTATTACCTCTGCTTTTAAGTTAAATAAAAAAAAAATAGTGATAGGTCCTCTTTAAGTCTCCTTGGACTTAACTCCAACTTGAATTCAACTCCAGTTAGGCACAAGGACTGCAATATAATCATAATAGAACCTGAAAAAAAATAAAAAAATCATAAAGAACTATCCAACAAGCAGGGACACACTTCATCCCATATACTCACGGATCACTGTGTTTTTGAAGATTTGAAGAATTAGTGTTTGTACCACAGGATCTTCAACCTGTAACATCCCGAATTTGATCCCAGCGTATTTGCCTCTCATTCATATCCAGCCAGCGAAGGGCACAGTATCCGGCTACCGTCCTTAACTTGGCAGGGAATGTCACTGAATATGGAACGTGCAGATCTCTCAGATGTTTTTTGTTATCAAAGAATTTGGCTCTTTACTCTGCACTTTTATAGAATAATCTGGAAAGATTGAGATTTTGGATCCATTGTTAGATCTGGGTGATCCCTTTCCTGTCGCAGGATAATATCTCTGTCCCGATAGTGTAAAATTTTAGCGAGCACAGGTCTTGGTGGAAGCCCAGGAGGAAGAGGACGGGTCGGCACCCTATTAGCTTGTTCTAGATCCTAAGATTTTAGGTCCGATTATTAATTTCAGCAAGTATTCAAATAATTCAGTAGGAGAGGAGCCTTCTATTTTTTCAGGCACACCAATAAGTTGTATATTATTGCTCTTGATCTATTTTCAAGGTCATCTGTGCTGATACTTGCTGTGCTGCAAGCCTGCTCTCATTCCTCTGCCTTCCACTGCCCCTGCTCTGTTTTCTGCAGTTTGTGGCGTATACCTGTTATTTAATCTTTAAGACCACCAAATTGTACAAACAAAGCAGATAGAGAGGATTTACAATGTACCTCTGCAATGAAAACTTCCTTTAACCCCTTTACCCCCGAGGGTGGTTTGCACATTAATGACCAGGCCAATTTTTACAATTCTGACCACTGTCACTTTATGAGGTAATTACTCTGGAACGCTTCAACTGATCCCACTGATTCTGAGATTATATTTTTGTAACATATTGTACTTCATGATAGTGGTACAAATTTATTCAATATGCTTTGCAATTATTATTGAAAAAAATGTGAAATTTAGCAATTTTCAAAATTTTAATTTTCATGCCCTTAAATCAGAGAGATATGTCACACAAAATAGTTAATAAATAACATTTCCCACATGTCTACTTTACATCAGCACAATTTTGGAACCAAATTTTTTTTGTTAGGAAGTTATAACAGTTAAAAGTTGACCAGCGATTTCTCATTTTTCCAACAAAATTTACAAAACCATTTTTTTAGGGACTGCATCTTATTTGAAGTGACTTTGAGGGGTCTTTATGACAGAAAATACCCAAAAGTGGCACCATTCTAAAAATTACACCCCTCAAGGTGCTGAAAAGCACATTCAAGAAGTTTATTAACCCTTCAGGTGCTTCACTTGAATTTTTGGAATGCGGAAGAAAAAAATTAACATTTAACTTTTTTCACAAAATTGTTACTTTAGACCACAATGTTTTTATTTTTGCAGGGGTAACAAGAAAAAATGGACCCCAAAATGTGTTGTGCAATTTCTCCTGTGCACGCCGATTCTCCATATCTGGGAGAAAAACACTTTTTGGGCGCACGGTAGTGTCCAGAAGGGAAGGAGCGCCATTTGACTTTTTGAATGTAAAATTTGCTTGAATAATTAGCGAATGCCACGTTGTGTTTGGAGAGCCCCTGATGTGCCTAAACAGTGGAAACCCCAAACAAGTGACATCATTTTGGAAACTAGACCCCTCAGGGAACTTATCTAAATGTGTGGTGAGCACCCTGAACCCCCAGGTGCTTCACAGAAGTTTATAACATGGAGCCGTGAAATTAAAAAAAATAAAACTATTCCAAAAAAATTATCTTTTAGCCCAAAATGTTTTATTTTCATAAGTGTAAGTAGAGAAAATGGACCCCAAAAACTGTTGTGCAATTTCTCCCGAGTACGCCGATACCCCATATGTGGGGAAAATACACTGCTTGCGCACACGGTAGGGTTCAGAAGAGAAGGAGCACTGAGTGACTTTTTTGAAAGCAAAATTAGCTGGAATCGAGAGCGGATGCTATGTCGCATTTGGAGAACAGCTGATGCGCCTAAATTGTGGAAATCCTCCACAAGTGACCCCATTTTGGAAACTAGACCCCTAGAGGATTTTATCAAGGGGTATAGTGAACATTTTGAACCCAGAAAGTACGACACAGAATTTGATAACATTAGGTCATTATACTCAATGAGTTGTCATCAATCTTGAGCACAAGTGCTCACTACTTGAGTTTGCATCGGGTGCTCAGGAATGCACCATGCATCACGGGTGCTCGAGTGACATGCTCGAGTCCCCACCCCGCATGTTTGACGGTTGTTAGACACCCAAAAAAAAATATGCGGGGATCGCTCGTGCATGGCAGGCAATCCCCGCAAGGTATTTTTGGCTGCAAAGCATATGGGGCGGAGACTTGAGCATGTCACTTGAGCACCCGATGCAAACTCAAGTAGCGCGCACTTGCGCTCAACGCTAGTCGTCACACCGTCATTTTTTTTTCTTTACTTTTGAAAAAATTTCAACCCCAACACAACCCTAACCGTAACACAACCCTAACCCTAGAGTTTATTTTTTACACCGTTCCTCGTGTGGTACAAGTGATTAGACAACTTTATTCTTCAGGTCGGTGCGATTACAGCGATGCCAGATTCATATCAGGTTTTTATGTTTGGCAACTGTCATACACTAAAAGATGCTTTTTTTTGCAAAGACTAGTTTTTCCAATCATTTTTCCATATTTTGGCCGACAGAGTCATGTAAGGACTTGTTTTTTGCGGGACAAGTTGACGTTTTTAGTGGTACCATTTTCGGGCATGTGACTTTTTTAATTGCTTTCTATTCTGATTTTTGGGAGGCAGAATAAACAAAAACTAATAGTTTAGGAATTGTTGTTTTTTTTTTTTTTGCTGTTCCGCTTGTGGTAAAAATTGATAAGGTGGCTTTATTCTTTGGGTCAGTAAGTTTACAGCGGTACCACATTAATATTTTTTTTTATGTTTTAGCACTTTTACACAAAAATTATTTTATAGAAATACCGCTTTATTCTTAGAGCTATAACTTTTTTATTTTTCAGCTGATGGAGCTGTATGGCAGCTTGTTTTTTTGCTTGACAAGATGACGTTTTCAGCGGTACCATTTTTATTTACATTTGTCTTTTTGATCACGTTTATTTTATTTTTTGCTTGGTGGTATGATGATAAAGCATAGTTTTTGCTTCATTTTTTATTTATTTTTTTTTTTAGCGTATTCACTAAAGGGGTTAGCTAGTGGGACAATTTTATTGTTAAGGTTGTTCAGGATGCGTTGATACCAAATATGGGTACTTTTATTGTTTTTTTTCATTATAATATTTTTTATGGGTATAGTATATTTTTTGATTATTTTTTTTCATTTTTTTAAATATTTTTACAATTTTTTAAAATATTTTTTTCACTTTGATACTTTTTTTTACTTTTACACTTTGTCCCACTATGGGACTTTCATTTTTTGCAAGCTGATCGCTTGTATACCATGGAGATGTAGCAGCATCTCTATGCTATGCTGCGTGTCAGCGCTGCACAGGCAGAAGTTACTTTGATCGCGCACATGTCACCAGGCAACTTCATGATGCCTGGTGACCCGGATGTCGTCATGACGACATTGGGTCACCATGACAATTACCAAGACTCGGCACAGACAGCTCGGGACGCCGTAGAGGAGGTAAGTAGGTCACGCTTATCTCCCCTTGTTTCCGGAATGCTGCGATCGACTTCACGGCACAGCTCCTGGCACATAGCACCAAGTGTCAGCTGTGAGAATCAGCTGACACCCGGCGGCCATCGCCTGCACCGCTTGTGTGTGGGCACGATCGAAGATCGCGTAATAGTACGTATCTAGTCCAATAAGCCTAGGTCAGTATGACGTACTATTACTGGGCATGTCAGAAAGGGGTTAAAGGAGGTTCCTTAGGCATCTGTATGTCACCTTGGTGCAAATTAGACTGTGGGGCAGTGAGAACTGTGCCACATGTAGTTTTGTGGTCTTTTCACATCATCAATGCAGCTGCCTTTTCCATCTCCTCCTCACCCGACTCCTCTGCTCCGGAGCCCATGCACAGCTGCGGGGTAGCTGCTATATGAAGGCCACCGTCACCTGCTAAGACCTGTGTTTCTGTGCAGGCAAATCGCTCCAGCCTGACCACCACTTCCCTCCTCTTCATCTTCCATGTTCAATATATCTTCAGCATGATGACTGCAGTGTCATCTTGGCGCTTAGAGCCCGCTTCTCCGCCATCTTTCTGTGGATTTCCTGGTCTTTTTTCTCCCCCGCAGCTAAGTACTTCCTAACAAACAGGCATTCCTCACATGTATTAAAGCTTTCAAACAGTCGAAAATCATGCACACGGAGTGACTCAAACATAACATTCAAGCACGCCGAAGATACTCGGAAAACACCTGAGCATGCACGTAAATCTTGAGTAACGAGTATGCTCGCTCATCACTAGTGGTAAATAATTTTTGGGAAACTGAAGAGCAGGTAACTGAAGAGTTGGTGGAAAATCACCTATAAACATATAAAGATCTTGGCTGTAACATGTCCTTAAAGATTAATTTCTTAAATTCGCATCTAGACTTTGAACCACCAAACTGCGGAGCAATGAGGGACAAGCACAGTGAGAGATTTCACCAAGGTATTGTGTTTATGGAGAAAAGATATCAAGGAAATTGGAATCCATCAATGCTTGCAAGTTACTGTTGGACAATTGTAAGAAATGATCCGATGCAGGACTACAAGAGACAAGTGAAAAAGTTGTCACTGAATGAGGACCAAATTTTGTAGTGCAATTTCTGTAACTGTCTATATTTCCCAATAGGGTTTAAACAGGTTTTAGTTATTTGAATTGTTGCTACGTTTCCTCTAAATAAATATCAGAAAATTGGCATAACAAAAAATTCTGAATCTTTATATTTGCAAAATTAATGTTTCAAAGTATTGAAACTTTTATCATTAATTATATGTAGCAGTAAAAGGAAAACGCTTCGATATCATAGAAACAAGTCATTAAAATCATTAAGAAATGGCTCATTTCATAACTGAACTTGACAACTTTTGAAAATATGTAGAACAGTTATACATGATCAGAAAAGTCCTTGAGCTCGTCGGGTGGAAGGTTCTTCAGCTGCTCACTCGTGCAGCCTCTGTGCAGATACCGGTAACTTCCTCTCCTGCTTTGCTCAGTTAGATAAGTGTGGGGCTGGAGGAGAGCGCAGTTCTCTCAGTGATCAGGAAGGACACTGTCTCAGCGTTCTCCTCTGTCACAGGAAGCTGCCACCAGTCTGTAAGACGCACTCACTTATTAGCAAGATTTTTTCTTGCTAAAAGTGTGTCTTTACAAGTAAAACATTTGCCACATTAAGAATATAAAAAAGCTTCTCCTCTGAGTGATTGCTCTGGTGACTAAGAAGAGATGATTTCTTGACAAAACATTTCCCGCATTCTGAACATCTAAAAGGCTTCTCCCCTGTGTGAGTTCTTTGGTGCTTAACAAAATTTCATTTCTTTGTAAAACATTTCCGACATTCTGATCATGAAAATGGCTTATACCCTGTGTGAGTTCTCTGATGTTTGATAAGGCTTGATTTCTCTGTAAAACATTTTTCACATTCTGAACATGAAAATGGTTTCTCCCCTGTGTGAATTCTCCGGTGACAAAGTAAAGATGATTTCTTCACAACACATTTCCCACATTCTGAACATGAAAATGGCTTCACCCCTGTGTGAGTTCTTTGATGTGTAAAAAGAGTTGATTTCCTCATAAAACATTTTCCACATTCTGAACAGAAAAAGGGCTTTTCCCCTGTGTGAGTTCTCTGATGTTTGATAAGACTTGATTTCTCTGTAAAATATTTCCCACATTCTGAACATGAAAATGGTTCCTCCCCTGTGTGAGTTCTCTGATGTTTGATAAGACTTGATTTCTGTGTAAAACATTTTCCACATTCTGAACATGAAAATGGTTTCTCCCCTGTGTGAGTTCTCCAGTGACAAAGTAAAGATGATTTCTTCACAAAACATTTCCCACATTCTGAACAAGAAAATGGCTTCACCCCTGTGTGAGTTCTTTGATGTGTAAAAAGAGTTGATTTCCTCTTAAAACATTTTCCACATTCTGAACAGGAAAAAGGCTTTTCCCCTGTGTGGGTTCTCTGATGCCTAACAAATTGTGATTTCTGGTTAAAACATTTTCCATATTCTGAGCAGGAAAAAGGCTTCTCCCCTGTGTGGGTTCTCTGGTGTATAACAAAATCGGATTTCTGGCTAAAACATTTCCCACATTCTAAACATGAAAATGGCTTCTCCCCTGTGTGAGTTCTTTGGTGCATAACAAAACTTGATTTCTGTGTAAAACATTTTCCACATTCTGAACATGAAAATGGTTTCTCCCCTGTGTGCGTCCGAAGATGTTTAACAAGAGATGATTTCTCTGTAAAACATTTCACACATTCTGAACATGAAAATGGCTTCTCCCCTGTGTGAGTTCTCTGGTGACTAACAAAAACTGATTTCTGGATAAAACATTTTCCACACTTGGAACAAAAAAATCTATTCTCTGTTGTGTAAATGCTTTGATGTTTAAGAAAAGACTTTTCGAGGGAAAAACTATTTCCATATTCTGAATGTGAAAATGGCTTCTTTGCTTTAGGAGCAGTTCGTTTTTTAATGCTTATTTTGTGACTTTGATTTTTCTTAGTAGTCGGTAATGAATCAGAAGACAGGACCTGTTTCATAGGATCAGATGACAGATCTTTGTTGTGAAGGGATGATGGTATATCTGGAGTAATGGCATTCACTTCAATTGTATCCTGTGGGATCTCAAGATCATGTGATTTAAAAATTGAAGATGTCAGCTGTCCCTCTGATCTCCTGGTACTGTTATCTGCCAAGAAGAAAACCAATCATTATTTTTGAATAAAATATCCTTGAAATGTATATTTTTGAACATTTCTACTTAAACTATCAGTAAAAATGGCAAGTTATGTAAAAATACTGAATTCTTCACCAAGAAAATGACAGTTCACAGTCTAATAGAAAACCTCATAGGATGAACCAGTAGAGCGTGGTGTCCAACTGTTTGTTCATTCTTCCCCCCCAAATATGGAATAAAAGGCCAACAAACAATGTTATGTAGGCAAAAATAATACCAATAAAAACTTCTACTCATCTCACAAAAAAAGCCCCCACTCAGGTCCATCATCTGTCAATGGAAAAACAGAGGTTACCATATTATTAGTGGCTCAAAGATTCTTGAAAAGCAACATGGCTTCCATAAACCAATCCAGCAATATCCGCCCTCCTAAAGTCAGATCTCCCCCTCACTTCTGAGCCTTGCAGTGTGCCCAAACCACATTTAGCATCCATGTTTTTGGCATTACTATAGTGAGAAGAACCCACTTAATTTACGGTGTGTGTGTCTCCTGGAGCACAATCTGGGCACTATGTGTTGGGTAAAAAAATGGTATATTTGCAATTTTCACTCTCCACCATCCACTGCATGCTAATTTCCGGAAAGTGCCTGTGGAATCAATAGTCACTACTCCTATAGATTAATTCACAGAGGGTTAAAATTTCCAAAATGGAGTCACTTTATGTGGATTTCTATTGCTTTTATGACATTTTGTCATATTAGGGTTTCTGCAAATGGTGTGTCCCATCTCCTCTGGGACGCAGGTATTTCTGTCACCAGTCACCACCTTATTCATTTTACAGGCGGTGCTGGTGATGGAAGAGACATCAGAACCAGAAGCTCTGGGCGGCGCAGGCTCTGTCCAGCCACTAAGATTAGGGTTGCTGGGACCTGTAGTACCATCCAGTCTGGCAGTATGGGTGTGTGCTGTCCAGCTGGAGTAATCTACTAACTGTTTCAGTCAATCAGAAAGCACCGCACCCTACTAAAGCTGGAAGCATATTGCCGGAAGCTGCCAGATACAGCCTTGTTCTCCTCTGGTTCAGTCCTCTGTGCTCAGCTCCCGGATTATGTATTTGGTTCCTGTTGTGACCTCAACACGTTTACCGACTACTCGTGTCTTCTGATTTTGTATTTTCTTTAACCTCCTGGTTCTGACCCGGCTACCTGACTATTCTTCTTCTAATCTCACACCACAGAACAGCAGGTAACACCGTGGCCCAAGCCTAGGGGTCTCTGTGTAAGTCCAGATCCATGTAGAGGGGTTAAAGGATCAGGGTTAAGGCAATACTTGAGATCTGGAAAACAGGGTAGATAGCGCCAAGATTGTTCGTGGTGGCCCCAATTCATTGTGTCTGCAAATTATTCCAGCAAGATCTGCATTCAAATAGCTAAATGTCGCTCCTTCCCTTCTTAACTTGCCATGTGCCCAGACAGTAGTGTACAACTGTATACAGGGTATTGTTGGATTCAAGAGAAGTTGGAAAATAATTTGTAAGGTCCATTTGTTTCTTATTAACTTTGGAATTCTTCACAAAGGATATCACCACAAAGTGACACACGTCAGATTTGAAGAATAGGGCCTCATAAGGCTGTCTACAGAAAGTGGTTAAATAGTATTTTGGGCACTAACTACTTTAGTCAAAAACTGTGACTATAGACAATAACACATCTACTGAAATGATCAAACTCAACAGTCTCCATCAGTAAGTAGTGAGTAACTAGTGGTGAAACCTCTCTGTTGTAATTGGAGTATGGGGCTTGGGGGCTCTTGGCATTCTAAATGATCATAAGGGACAATATTTTCTGTCAGATGAGTTTCAAGAAGAAATATTAGACATTCAAAGAGAACTTTTTATATTAGTAAAAACCTGGGAGTCTGAACTGAAACGTAAATTGGTGTGCATGCAAAATGTAAATGCAAATTCACATAAGGCCATTAGACAGAAAAAAACAAAGACAAAAGCACAATACACAAATACCCAAAAGTAAATCGATAAATTGCAAAGTGCATAAAAGTAATGATAAATAATAAAGGGTATTTAGTTAACATAAATTTTTATCAAAATAATGTAAAAGCCATCCCGCCACGTCATGGCAACCCTTATGGGACAGTCCTAACTCTAATATTAAAACATTACCATTTGTCAAGTGACACATATATGGATAAGGGCTGAGAGACTGAACCCTTAGTAGAAGCATGGACCCGAGAGGCAGAATGAACCTTCCAGCTCAGAAAAAGGGCGGCCACACCCTTATATGCATTAATAAACATTAGACTACAAAGAAAAAACCTGGGAGTCTTTTTACTCTTTAAAATGGCTTTTACATTATTTTGATCAAAATTTAAGTTAAATAATAAAGGGTATTTAGTTATCATTACTTTTATGCACTTTGCAATTTACTTGTGGGTATCTGTGTATTGTGCTTTTGTCTTTGTTTTTTTCTGTCTAATGGCCTTATGTGAACATGTATTTACATTTTGCATGCACACCAATTTACGTTTCAGTTCAGACTCCCAGGTTTTTTCGTTGTAGTCTAATAAGCATTAGTGCATATAAGGGTTAACTAAATACCCTTTATTATTTATCATTACTTTTATGCACTTTGCGATTTATCCATTTACTTTTGGGCATTTGTGTATTGTGCTTTTGTCTTTAACTTTTTATATTAGTGCAGAGCTGAGGTGTTTTAAATTTAGCTTAGAGATATATCATGGCACAGGTGTAATGTTTTTTATGTAGTTTATCGCAATCCTGTTTGAAGTTAGTCAGTTTTAAAAGAAATTGAAAAGTCAGGATAAAGGGAAACTGCTGTTATTGTACAGAAATTCACACTGGGCCCTCACTGCACATTTAATGTTGTAGATCATAAAAGTGAAGTTTGGTCAGAAAGACTGGACCTGGTCTTGTATGAACCATATGAGCACATTCAGCAGCACAGAAGGGAGAGAAGGTAGATTCATCCAATAAGATATCAGGGATCTAGGAAGCCAACAGCATCATTACCCTCCGCTTTCTCTTACAGTCCCATCATAGTATTTTATTCTAAGCCCAGAGGGTAGGTGGTACTTCCACCTTGTAAGATCTATTGAAAAGGGCTTTCAATGCCCAAAGTCATTTGAACAGTTTTGGGTGGAGGAGAATCTTGTGGTCCAGAGGCAAAATGGTGATCACACAATTATGATACAGACGGACAACACCGTTGATAAAGAAGCCACAGCCGGTGACTGAGAAGAATCTGTGAATTCTCCGCATTTAGTGGTCACTACTCACCTGGGTAGTCATATGTAGGACTCTCCTCTTTACACCACTCATCACCCCTCACATATGTCTCTGTAGTATTAATATGGATCAGATCTTTACTCTGAAACAAATATTTCAAAAGTCACAGAGAGATGGAGAAATCACATCTATGATCAGCTCTAATCCTGCCATCTCCACCGTTCTCAATACACAAGTATAAAACATATAATACTGGTTGATAAAACAAGACTGAGCACAAGACCTTCACAGCCGTCTACACATCATAGGGGAGATCTCATGACACCTTCTCTCCATCTACCTGATGATCCTGAGGAACATTGGGGTCTTCTTGTTTACAGTCCTTTGGAAGAAGAGGATGGAGACATCTGTCTGGTGTTGTCCTCTTACTGGATAGATCTGGAGGAAACACATACAGGGACTGAATTCATTCTTTACATACAGATAATTAAAGGCCGTGTGTATTCAGTCCTGTCTATTACCTGGTGATGTGAAGGGCTGGGGAACCTCCATCATGATGTCCTTGTACAGATCTTTGTGTCCTTCTAAATACTCCCACTCCTCCATGGAGAAATAGACAGCGGCATCCTGACACCTTATAGGAACCTGACACATACAATGATACAGTCATCCCCCCCATTCCTTTCATAGTGTTACTGTATAATGTCCCAGCATTCCCAGCAGTGTCACCTCTCCAGTCAGCAGCTCAATCATCTTGTAGGTGAGTTCTAGGATCTTCTGGTCATTGATGTCATCATGTATCAGGGGGTGAGGTGGAGGCCCCGTGATTGGGCTCAGGGGTTTTTCCCATCCCTCAGACAAAGGGTCCTGACAGCGCTCACTAGAGGTCTTCTTCACTACTGTGTAATCCTGGTTATGGAGCGACACATTAATAAATATCACTATAGACATTTCCAGAGTCCTCACCTCTCCAGTTCTGTCCATCTGTTATTCCCATAGATAAGAATGATGTAATGTGACGTCATCAGAATCTCTCACCTCTCCAGTAACCCGGAAGAGGATCTCTAGGGTGAGGTGTAATATTTTCTCTACCATCTAGTCTCTGTCCATCTTTGATGGGTAAATCAGCAAAATTCTCTTATATAGAAGATATCCACTGAGAGGATCCAATACTGTAGAGAGAAGATGATGAGCCGATATATCATAAAAATCCTGTGTAATAGTACAATTACTGGAGATAATAAGGGAAACATGAGATTTATTATTTTACAGTATTTAGTTTTCTGCTTTACATCTTGTAATAAAACCTATATATTTTAGACCACAGACAACAAGCAGTTTCTTCCTCGGAGTCTGCAGCTGAATACGTTTCTCATAGACTCATCCTCCATGACACTAATTCTCATCTCATTTATCGACACTGGAATCAGTAATGGATTCCACATTCCTCTATTCCTCCTCATCTAGTGAGGAATGAACCCCAACAAGGCACCTTAAGACCTAGGCAACCCCTACTGCAATTGATCCCATATGGCCTACACCCCCAAAAATGGTCAGTCTGTTATTTCTGGATTTCATCGGACGCTCAGGAATCCAATTTGATGTCACACGCCTCACTGAAATTGACTTTTTAAAATTCTTTTTCAGAGACAAAATAGTAAATCTTATGGTGGCCCAGACAAATTTTTATGCCCATCAATTTTTACCCATTTTTTTCTCACCCAAAACCAAGTGAGGAACAATCAGAGAAAAGGTCACTAATTCTGCATTTATCACCCACTCCTGGTTTTGGCTCCCACTCCTGAGAAAAAATACTGACAAAATACTGAGCTGTGGCCTTATAGTGATAATGCATTGTGTCCTCCCTGAGACAATCCTAACTTTGATCGTCTACACAAAATTCGGCCAGTAGTTGACCACTTCAGCAGAACATTTGCAGAGGCGTACAACCCCCAAAGGAACATCTCTATAAATGAATCTCTGGTTCATTTCAAAGGGAGGGTAAAATTTCGACAATATCTGCCCAGAAAGAGGGTGTAGCGCCGGCGTCCCTGCCCTCTGCTAGGCAGGGACGCTGTTCCCCTCACCTCTCTGCTCTGTGCCCGGCGTCCTCCTCCCGCTCTGCTGGCAGCGCGCGCTCCTTCCCGGCCACTGTGCTTAGGGCGCGCACGCTCTCCCTCCCTCTTAAAGGGGCCGCGCGCGCCGTCCTAAGGAGTCCCCGGCCAATGGCCGGAGGACTTCACCATATATAAGGCACCTCCTCCAAAATGGAGGTGCCCGAGCAATGTTGTTGCACTGTTCACTACTCTGCTTCAGCCCTCAGGTCCCGTTGCCAGTTACCTGCCAGATACCTGCCAGATTCCTGCCAGCTTGCTGTCTTATTCCTGCCTGATATTCTGCTACCTGCCTGCTAGCCTGAGGTCCGACGGTCTGCCTTACTACTCCTGTCAGTCTGTCTAAGGACCAGCTTGCCCGCTCACCTGGGAGCGCACATCAACTACCAGCCTGCTTGCCTGAGGTCCGACGGTCTGCCTTCCAACTCTTGTCAGTCTGTCTATGGACCAGCTTGCCCGCTCACCTGGGAGCGCACATCTGCTACCTGCCTGCTAGCCTACCTGGAGGCTCTGCCGTCACGTGCGGTGACCACCTGCCTGTCCAGTGACTCCTGCCCGCTCACCTGGGAGCGCTCATCTGCTGCCTGTCTGCTAGCCTACCTGGAGGCTCTGCCGTCACGTGCTGTGACCACCCGCCTGTCCAGAGACTTCTGCCCGCTCACCTGGGAGCGCTCATCTGCCGCCTGTCTGTTGGTCTTCCTGGAGGCTCTGCCGTCACATGCTGTGACCACCCGTTTATCCAGAGACTCTCGCCTGCTCACCTGGGAGCTCACGTCTGCCATCAGCCGCCACAGGTCGTACCAACCCTTTACCCAGAGACTGCCCCGGTCACTTGCCGTGACCATCTGCCCGTTCACCCAGAGACTGCCCCGGTCACTTGCCGTGACCATCTGCCCGTTCACCCAGAGACTGCCCCGGTCACTTGCCGTGACCATCTGCCCGTTCATCCAGAGACTGCCCCGGTCACTTGCCGTGACCTCCTGCCCGTTCTTCTAGAGACTGTCCCGGTCACCTGCTGTGACTGCCTGCCTGGTCGCCACCCGCTCCCTTACAAGGACCGCCCCCTTGTATAGTAGCTCAGAGGTTCCGCCTCCCAGACCCGTTACAGTTTGCTCGGGCCATGGAACCCGGTGGCACCCAAGCTCCCTCGCTCTCGGACCTGTGTCATGAACTGTCCCGTCAGAGGTCCCAACAGGAGTCCATCCTGGGTCACCTGCGGAATGTCAATTCTCGCCTGGACACTCTGACTGCTCCGCCAGCAACCTCCGCCAGTGCCATGACTCGCAATCCGGCAGCTCCGCTGTCCACTAATACCATGGTATCCTACCCCGGACCCCGGCTTTCTGCACCTCCTCGCTTCGGAGGCGACTCCGCCCAGGCTCGGGGCTTCATAAATCAGTGCACCCTGCACTTTGAACTCCTGTCCCACCAGTTTAACTCCGACCGGGCCAAAATTGCCTTCATCATGTCCCATCTCACCGGGGAGGCCCTGGCCTGGCTAAATCCTCTATGGGAGAGAGGAGACCCCCTGGTGTCCGACTTGCCTGCCTTTCTCATGGCTTTCCGGAAAGTCTTCGACGAACCCGGACGGAAGACCTCATCCGCATCATCACTGCTACGCCTCCGTCAGGGAAGTCTCACCGTGGGCCAATATGCCATACGGTTCCGTACCCTTGCCTCGGAGCTGGCCTGGGATAACGACGCTCTGGTATCCGTCTTCTGGGAGGGTCTGTCCGGCCGTATTAAAGATGAACTTGCCGGTCGGGACATTCCTACCACTCTCGATGACCTAATAACTCTTGCCACCCGGATTGACCTACGGTTCCAGGAGCGTGCCAAAGAGGTCACCCGTGAGAGGAGGTTTCCACGTCTAGCTCCTACTTTTCAGAAATCCGTCTCTCCCCAGGTACACTCTCCTGAGCCTATGCAGGTCGACCAGACCAAGATGGTCAAAACCCGTCAGGACTTACGCCGTGCCGAGGGGAGCTGCTTCTACTGTGGCAGTAAGGAGCACCGGATCCGTGCCTGCCCGGAGAGGTCGGGAAACGCCTGTGTCTAGGTTCGCTCAGAGAGGTCGACCTAGACAAGAATAAATCCTCTCCATCTCTGCTGCTGTCAGTCTCAATTGTCTGCGGGAAGAACCGTTATTTCGAACTAGCCCAACTTGACTCTGGAGCAGCCGGGAATCTTATTTCACAGTCCCTGGTAGAGAAATACCGCATCCCCACCAAACCTCTGGCTGTACCCTTGTCTGTTGCTGCCGTGGATGGGGGTCTCTTACCACGCCCCATCCAACTCATCACCGAATCCATTACTCTGCAGGTGGGAATGCTGCATTCTGAGAGTATCTCCTTTCATGTTCTGCCTGGACTCTCTCACGCCCTCTTGCTAGGCCTACCTTGGCTCCAGAGACATGCACCCGTGCTTGACTGGCAGACCGGAGAAGTCCTTCGCTGGGGACAGGACTGCCATAAGACCTGTCTGGTTCCCGTCCATCCCGTCCGTCCTTCTCCTACCCCAGCTAATCTACCTGGACTTCCGATTCCTTATTGGTCTTATGCTGATGTCTTTAATAAAAAGGAGGCAGAGACACTACCCCCTCATAGACCATACGACTGCCCTATCGACCTGTTACCTGGTACTACTCCTCCCCGTGGGCGTATTTATCCATTATCCGCTGCTGAGACCCGGTCGATGTCCGAATATATTGAGGAGAATCTGGCCAGGGGATTCATCCGGAAATCTACCTCCCCGGCGGGAGCAGGCTTCTTTTTCGTCAAAAAGAAGGACGGCTCTCTCCGTCCCTGTATAGACTATAGAGGCCTTAACCAGATCACGGTGAAGAATAAGTACCCCCTTCCGCTCATTCCGGAGTTATTTGATCGTCTGAGGGGGGCTAGAATCTTCACCAAACTGGACCTCCGTGGGGCGTACAACCTGGTTCGTATCCGTCAGGGGGATGAATGGAAGACGGCATTCAACACCCGGGACGGCCACTATGAATATCTGGTAATGCCCTTTGGTCTCTGTAACGCTCCTGCCGTCTTTCAAGAGTTGGTCAATGACATCTTCCGGGACCTTCTCTACTCCTGCGTAGTGGTGTACCTGGACGACATCTTGGTCTTCTCTCCGGATCTCCAGACTCACCGGAGGGACGTTCGTCAGGTCCTGCTCAGGCTCAGGCAGAATCACCTCTTCGCTAAATACGAGAAGTGCCTCTTTGAGCAGACCTCGCTTCCGTTTTTGGGCTACATTATTTCTCAGACCGGCCTACGAATGGATCCAGAGAAACTGTCTGCCATCGAGAAATGGCCTCGACCGGAGGGGTTGAAGGCCATTCAGCGGTTCCTGGGCTTCGCCAACTACTACCGCCTCTTCATACCGCACTTCTCTTCCCGGACTGCCCCAATTTCCGCGCTCACCCGTAAGGGTACTAATCCCAAAGAGTGGCCGCCCGAAGCAGAGGAGGCCTTTCTTTCCTTAAAACAGGCCTTCTCTTCCGCCCCGGTGCTGCATCGCCCGGACGGCAACAAGCAGTTCTTCCTGGAAGTTGACGCCTCCTCCTCTGGAGCCAGAGCGGTACTTACTCAAAAATCATCTTCCGGGAGGATGGTAACTTGCGGCTTCTTCTCTAAACTCTTCTCCTCCTCAGAGCGCAATTATTCCATAGGAGACCGAGAGTTATTGGCCATCAAACTGGCATTGGAGGAGTGGCGTTACCTGCTCGAGGGGGCTCTTCACCCGGTAATAATTTACACTGACCACAAGAACTTGGCTTACCTCCAGCATGCCCAGAGACTTAACCCGCGCCAAGCCCGGTGGTCCTTGTTTTTTGCTCGCTTTGATTTTGTTCTTCATTTTCGCCCGGCTGACAAAAACGTCAAGGCGGACGCCTTGTCTCGATCCTTTCTGGTGTCTGATCTCGAGGAAGATCCGAAACACATCATCGATCCCGCCAGAGTAATGCAGGTGGCTCCCGTGAGTCTAAATCGTCTCCCTCCCGGAAAGACGTTCGTATCAGTACCTGATCGGGAGAAGATCCTTCACTGGGGTCACTCGTCTAAACTGGCTGGCCACGCCGGTCAGAAAAAGACCCTCCAGCTTATTACCCGGCACTACTGGTGGCCTACCCTGCACAAGGACGTAATAGACTTTGTTTCTGCCTGTGTGTCCTGCGCCCGCAACAAGGTTCCGAGACATCTACCAGCCGGTCGCCTCCTTCCGCTTTCTGTACCTGCTGCCCCCTGGCAGCATATAGCAATGGACTTTATAACTGACCTCCCAGTCTCTGCCGGTTGTACGGTCATTTGGGTGGTCGCTGACCGCTTCTCCAAGATGGCTCATTTCGTTCCCCTGCCAGGCCTCCCGTCTGCACCCGAGCTAGCGAAAGACTTTATTCGTCACATCTTTCGTCTTCATGGCCTGCCCCTCCACATCGTGTCGGATCGTGGGGTACAGTTCACCTCACGCTTCTGGAGAGCCACTTGTAAACTGCTAGACGTCACCCTGGACTTCTCTTCCGCTTACCACCCACAGTCCAATGGTCAAGTGGAGCGGATCAATCAGAACCTGACCAGTTACCTCCGGCACTTCGTTAATGCCCATCATTCAGACTGGGTGGATCTCCTACCATGGGCCGAGTTCTCTTATAACAATCACGAGAGCGAATCCTCCTCCAAATCCCCGTTTTTTGTAGTCTTCGGTCAGCATCCTCGGATTCCTTTTCCTGTCTCCACCTCTGTGGACAACCCGGCTGTGGAATCTCTCGTTAGCAAATTTTCCTCCATTTGGGAGAGTACCCGATCCGCACTCCTTCAGTCGTCCGAACGGATGAAAAGACACGCTGACAAAAAACGCCTGGATCCTCCACAATTTCGTCCTGGAGATAAAGTCTGGCTCTCATCTAAATATGTCCGACTCAAGATACCTTCTTACAAGTTAGGGCCTCGGTTCATCGGTCCTCTGGAGGTCATCAGTCAGATCAACCCGGTGGCCTATAAATTGAAACTCCCGGCCAACGGATCCCTAACTCCTTCCATGTATCTCTCCTCAAACCTGTGGTACTTAACTCTTTTTCCAAGTCTACAGGTACGCCTCCTGCTCCGGTTTCTGCTGAGGACGAGTTTGAGGTAGAGAACATTCTTGCCACCAAAAGGGTAAGAGGAAAGACCTTTTTTCTAGTAGATTGGAAGGGGTTTGGTCCTGAGGAGAGAACGTGGGAGCCCCGAGAGAACATCCATGCCCCGCTCATCCTTGCTAAATTTCTGTCTGGCCTAAAAAAGGGGGGGCCTAAAGGGGAGGGTACTGTAGCGCCGGCGTCCCTGCCCTCTGCTAGGCAGGGACGCTGTTCCCCTCACCTCTCTGCTCCGTGCCCGGCGTCCTCCTCCCGCTCTGCTGGCAGCGCGCGCTCCTTCCCGGCCACTGTGCTTAGGGCGCGCGCGCTCTCCTTCCCTCTTAAAGGGGTCGCGCGCGCCGTCCTAAGGAGTCCCCGGCCAATGGCCGGAGGACTTCACCATATATAAGGCACCTCCTCCAAAATGGAGGTGCCCGAGCAATGTTGTTGCACTGTTCACTACTCTGCTTCAGCCCTCAGGTCCCGTTGCCAGTTACCTGCCAGATACCTGCCAGATTCCTGCCAGCTTGCTGTCTTATTCCTGCCTGATATTCTGCTACCTGCCTGCTAGCCTGAGGTCCGACGGTCTGCCTTACTACTCCTGTCAGTCTGTCTAAGGACCAGCTTGCCCGCTCACCTGGGAGCGCACATCAGCTACCTGCCTGCTTGCCTGAGGTCCGACGGTCTGCCTTCCAACTCTTGTCAGTCTGTCTATGGACCAGCTTGCCCGCTCACCTGGGAGCGCACATCTGCTACCTGCCTGCTAGCCTACCTGGAGGCTCTGCCGTCACGTGCTGTGACCACCTGCCTGTCCAGTGACTCCTGCCTGCTCACCTGGGAGCGCTCATCTGCTGCCTGTCTGCTAGCCTACCTGGAGGCTCTGCCGTCACGTGCTGTGACCACCCGCCTGTCCAGAGACTTCTGCCCGCTCACCTGGGAGCGCTCATCTGCCGCCTGTCTGTTGGTCTTCCTGGAGGCTCCGCCGTCACATGCTGTGACCACCCGTTTATCCAGAGACTCTCGCCTGCTCACCTGGGAGCTCACGTCTACCATCAGCCGCCACAGGTCGTACCAACCCTTTACCCAGAGACTGCCCCGGTCACTTGCCGTGACCATCTGCCCGTTCACCCAGAGACTGCCCCGGTCACTTGCCGTGACCATCTGCCCGTTCATCCAGAGACTGCCCCGGTCACTTGCCGTGACCTCCTGCCCGTTCTTCTAGAGACTGTCCCGGTCACCTGCTGTGACTGCCTGCCTGGTCGCCACCCGCTCCCTTACAAGGACCGCCCCCTTGTATAGTAGCTCAGAGGTTCCGCCTCCCAGACCCGTTACAGAGGGGCATGTACGGAATTAAACTGTAAAAGCTGTGCGAGAGTACCTCAGGGTACACCCACAGATTTAGGGTCTAAGAAGGGAAGGACACCCAGATTAACCAAATTACACCCAAATTAACAAGTGGGAAAATTGTGTAGGAACTGCTGCACCCACTGCTGGATAAGGGTTATCACCTCTACTTTTACACCAGCATTCCAATCTTCAAGACCCTCTCAGTCAGAGGTACAGTTTCATGCTGCACTTTGCGAAAAAAATGAGGGAGGCCTCCCTAAGTTGCTAATTGGGCAACTGCTGAGAAAGGGAGAAATAATTAAACTACTCAACCAGTATAGGTGCTTCATAATAATTATTGTACAGTGAAAAAAACTCTGATTAGGTGCACTTGCAGACTACAGAGTAAGGGGACAAAAATCGCTAAAAAACATCAGAACCATGGACTGAAAAAAAGACGATCGAAAAAATCCCAAGTGACAGAGTATCATATAAGAGATAAAGCCTTTATTAAGGCATGTTTAAAATCAATATAATACAGGTAATTGGAAATGGCGACAGGGATTGTGACATGCACATGAAAAAAGGATGTGCGTATTACCCAGAGATCACACAGGAAATATTTGTGAAGTACAGATAATTATAAACATCAAAATGTTAGTCTGCCAATGGTGAATTCACCAAGTGTGAAATCATACAAGTGTGGCATATTGAAGAATTAGACCTGAATTTAATACTATGTATATAGTTTGCATCTTGTCATCTATGATCATCACACTCTAATCAGCATGTCCATTTGTCTATTCTTCTTGCAGATACAGCACCCAACTTTCCATGTGTGTGACATATCTTGCCTCTCCTATGTTGCCTAACTCGGTATGTTTGTTAGCTGAACAGTATATTGAAGAATTAGACCTGAATTGAACCTGAAGTGAACCGAAAGAAACTAGATACCCAGGCAAAGAAAACAATGTTTCTGTTTGTTTTCACTCTCTCTCCTATAGTCCTCCACTTTCTACTAACCCCCCTAATCTCTACACCAAGTAATGAACTCTTCATCTCTCCCTCCATCATCCCCATTCACCTCACCTCTTCCTCGGAACTATTTCTCAATATTTACTCCTGAGTCTCCAAACACAAGACATCCACCTAAGGCTCTCTCCTGCTCCCACCTGCTAACACTTTCCCTGCTCCTTCTGACTGCCAGCGATATCTCTCCAAATCCTGGCCCTCCTCAGCACATACCCACAGTCACTTCCGCCTCCTATCCACTGTCAAAAACTCTCACAACCTTTGAAATCTTATATTCATCCGTCCAGCCCCCGCTTCTCCAGTCCCACTAACAGGAGCTCTATGGAACGCTTGCTTCGTCTGCAACAAACGTTCCTACATCCATGATCTTTTCATTACTAACAAATTTTCCTTCCTTGGCATCACTGAAACGTGGCTCAACCCCTCTGACACAGCCTCTCCAGCTGCACTTTCATACGGTGGATTACATCTTTCTCACACACCCCGCTCCAACACCAAGCATGGTGGAGGAGTAGGTTTACTCCGGTCAGATAACCGCTCTTTCACTCAAATCCCACTGCCACCCTCCGATGCTCTCCCCCCTTTTGAGGTGCACTCTGTGCGCATCTACTCCCCCTCCACCTCTAACTGGCTGTCATTTACCACCCCCCAGGACCAGCCACCACTTTCTTCAGCCACTTCACCACCTGGCTCCTTCTTTTCCTTTCCGCTGACATCCCCACTATCATCATGGGTGACTTCAACATCTCCACTGACACTTCCCACTCATCTGCCTCTAAGATTCTATCCCTCAGTTCCTCCTTCGGCCTTGCTCAATGGTCTTCTGCCCCCACTCAAAGATGGCCACACACTGCACCTCATCTTCACCCACCTCTGTTTCCTATCTAACTTCTCTAACTCAACTCCCCCCCTGTCTGATCACAACCTACTTACATTCTCTTCCCTCTCCTCTCCAGGTGACAATCCTTACTTCACAAACTAGCATACTCTCGCAAAAATCTCAAACACCTTGACCTACACTCACTAAATCCCTCCTCCCTCTTACAGACATAAGTTCATTACACAATGCAGATGCTGCTGCCACTTATATAACACTACAACAGCTGCAGCTCTCGTCGGTCGCCCCCCTCACACATACCACAGCATGCACACTCAAAAGGCAACCCTGGCACACCAACCTGACTAAAGAACTATGAAGACAAAAAAGGGGGTGGGGTAGAAAAGGTTTGAATTTAGCGATTGATAATGTGTGCAGATGAATTATTAATATTTATATATTTTTGGGGGGATAAAAACTGGTTGAGGGGTATACTCAGAATATGCCTCACCAATTTTTATGTAATATGCTTCATTTATATATGCATTTTTATATGTATGTATTTTTAAAGCATTGCCGTTAATGTCTGCCTCTTGCATCTTCATAGTAAGTTTATAATGTGTAGTTATTGACCTGTAATGCTTTTTTAAGTCCCTTTGTTATTTAATTGCAATTGTCTTTTTTAATGGTGATTAAGGGGTTAAGTACCAAATTCTCCCTTGGCACCTCCCATTGAGTTCCTTTGTTTTATGTATAAAAGTGCCTGTTTCTGCCATTTTCCCATAACTCCACCCGATGAAGGCAGCAGACCGCTGCAGAAACGCATTGTGGGCATTAATACTTCAATAAAGAGGTTTGTTTTATCCTTTTCCAGCGCCTTATCCAGTTTCTAGTGCCCCACTGACCACTTCAATTTGCACACTAAAGAACTATGAAGGGCCTCCAGGGCTGCTGAGCGGAAATGGAAAAGGTTCCACTCCAACGAGCATTTCATCATTCAAATGGTCCCTCAATTCTTTCAAGTCCCCACTTCCTGCAGCAAAACAAACCTACTTATCAGCTCTTATATCCTCCCTGTCTCACAACCCTAAACAGCTATTCAACGCTTTCAATTCTCTCCTCCATCCCCCAGAGCCTCCTCCCTCTCCTGTCGTATCAGCCGAACACTTTGCCTCATTCTTCAAGCAGAAGATTGACACCATCAGACAAACTTTTGCCTAAAGTCCCCACAGGCACTCCTTATATCTACTCAACCCTCCTCCTCAAAAACCAGCTTCTCCACCATTACGGACGATCAAGTTTCCCCTTTACTCTCCAAATCACACCTCACCACCTGCGAATTTGACTCAATCCATCCTACCTCATCCCTAACCTCACCACAGTCTTCATCCCAACCCTAACCCACCTTTTCAACCTGTCAAAACTGATGTCTTCCCCTCATGTTTGAAACATATCTCGATCACACCCATCCTCAAAAAGCCCTCCCTTGACCTATCCTCTCTGACTAGCTATTGCCCCATATCACTTCTCCCCTATTCCTCAAAATGACTGGAACAACACGTCCATTCTGAACTGTCCTCCCACCTCTCCTCCCGCTTCCTCTTTGACCGCTTACAATCTGGCTTAAGACCGCATCACTCCACTGAAACTGCCCTCACTGAAGTCACCAAAGTCACCTACAAACTGCCCAATCCAAGAGACACTACTCTGTCCTCCTCCTCCTGGACCTGTCATCAGCCTTTGACACAGTGGACCATTCCCTTTTACTACAGACTCTCTCATGTCTTGGCACCACAGACTTGCCCCTATCTTGGATCTCTTCATACCTAACAGACCGGACATTCAGTGTCTCACACTCACACATCACCTCCTCATCTCGGCCCCTATCTATCGGTGTCCCCCAAGGTTCAGTTCTAGGGCCCCTGCTCGTCTCCATCTACACCTTCGGCCTGGGACAGCTCATAGAGTCCCATGGCTTTCAGTATCATCTCAATGCTGATGACACACAGTTCTACGTCTCTGGACCTGATATCACCTAATTACTAACCAGAATCCCACAATGTCTGTACGCTATTTCATCCTTCTTCTCTGAAAGATTTCTAAGACTTAACATGGATAAAACTGAATTCATCATCTTTACTCCATCTCACTCAACCCCACCGTCTGACCTATCCATCATAGTCAATGGCTGCTAACTCTCCCCAGTCCCGCAAAATCGCTGCCTCAGGGTAACCCTGGACTCTAATCTCTCCTTTAAACCACATATCCAAGCCCTTTCCACTTCCGGCCGACTCCAACAATATCTCCCGGATCCGCACATTCCTCAACCACGAATCTGCAAAAACACTAGTGCACTCACTCATCATCTCCTGCCTCAACTACTGCAACCTCCTGCTCTGTGGCCTACCCTCTAACACTCTCGCACCCTCCAATCTATCCTAAACTCTGCTGCCCGACTAATCCACCTCCCCCCCCCTGCTATTCCCTGGCCTCTCCTCTCTGTCAATCCCTTCAATGGCCCCCCATTACCCAGAGACTACAGTTGAAAACCCTAACCATGGCATAAAAAGCCATCCACAACTTGTCTCCTCCATACATCTGTGACCTAGTCTCCCGGTACTTACCTGCACACAACCTTCGATCCTCACAAGATCTCCTTCTCTACTTCCCTCTTATTTCCTCTTACCTCAATCGCATACAAGATTTCTCCCGTGCATGCCCGCTACTCTGGAACTCTCTACCCGAACATATCAGACTCTCGCCTACTGTGGAAACCTTCAAAAGGAACCTGAAGACCTACCTATTCCGACAAGCGTACAACCTGCAGTAACCACCGCTCCACCATACCGCTGCATGACCAGCTCTACCCTCACCTACTGTATCCTCACCCATCCCTTGTAGGTTGTGAGCCCTCGCGGGCAGGGTCCTCTTTCCTCCTGTACCAGTCGCTGACTTGTATTCTTCAAAATTATTGTAATTGTTTTTGCTATGTATACCCCTTTCACATGTAAAGCGCCATGGAATAAATGGCGCTATAATAATAAATAATAATTAAATCTTATTACCACACTCCCCTTCAGCATACAATCACGTTAGTATACCACTGGCTAATCCAGCAATGGCAAAAAGACTACTGATGATATAGTAGGAAAAATAATTATATGGGGATAGTGTATACCTGTTGTACTGTAGTCTAGAGGCAAAATGGTGACCACACGATTGTGATATGGCCGGACTACACCGTCAATAAAGCAGCCACAGCCGGTGACTGAGAAGAATCTGTGACTTCTCTGCATTTAGTGGTCAGTACTCACCTGGGTAGTCATATGTAGGAATCTCCTCTTTACACCACTCATCACCCCTAACATATGTCTCTGTAGTATTAGTATGGATCAGATCTTTACTCTGAAACAAATATTGTAAAAGTCACAGACAGATGGAAAAGTCACATCTATGATCAGCTATAATCCTGCCATCTACACTGTTCTCATTACACAAGTATAAAACATATAATACTGGTGGATAAAACAAGACTGAACACAAGACCTTCACAGCCATCTACACATCATAGGGGAGGTCTCATGACACCTTCTCTCCATCTACCTGATGATCCTGAGGAACATTGGGACCTTCTTGTTTACAGTCCTGTGGAAGAAGAGGACGGGGACATCTCTCTGGTGTTGTCCTCTTACTGGATAGATCTGGAGGAAACACATACATTATCTGAATTCATTCTTTACATACAGATAATTATAGGCCGTGTGTATTTAGTCCTATTACCTGGTGATGTGAGGGACTGGGGAACCGTCATCATGAAGTCCTTGTACAGATCTTTGTGTTCTTCTAAATATTCCCACTCCTCCATGGAGAAATAGACAGCGACATCCTGACACCTTATAGGAACCTGACACATACAATGATACCGTCATCTCTCCAATCCCTTCATAACGTTACTGTATAATGTCCCAGCATTCCCAGCAGTGTCACCTCTCCAGTCAGCAGCGCAATCATCTTGTAGGTGAGTTCTAGGATCTTCTGGTCATTGATGTCCTCATGTATCAGGGGATGAGGTGGAGGCCCTGTGATTGGGCTCAGAGGTCTTCCCCATCCCTCAGACACAGGGTCCTGACAGCGCTCACTAGAGGTCTTCTTCACTACTGTGTAATCCTGGTTATGGAGAGACACATTAATAAATCTCACTGCAGACATTTCCAGAGTCCTCACCTCTCCAGTTCTGTCCATCTGTTATTCCCATAGATAAGAATGATGTAATGTGACGTCATCAGAATCTCTCACCTCTCCAGTAAGCCAGAAGAGGATCTCTAGGGTGAGGTGTAATATCCTCTCCGCCATCTTGTCTCTGCCCATATCCACCTTTGATAGATAAATAAGGATAATTCTCTTATATAGAATATCTCCACTGAGAGGATCCGACACTGTAGAGAGAAGATGATGAGCCGATGTAATATCATAAAAATCTTGTGTAATAATACAATTACTGCAGATAATAAGGGAAACATAGTTAGAAAATCAGAGATTCGGTAATACTGGAGTACTGATATTCTCTACAACACACCGGTATTCTGTTTGGCTATGAAAAAAATGTTTGCATTAGGCCCTAGCCCCACTATCAGTATTTGGTCAGCATTTTTTTCTCAGGAGTGGGAGCCAAAACCAGGTGAGGGACAATCAGAGACAAAGTATAATAGAAACAAGTCACCAATTCTGCATTTATCACCCACTCCTGAGAAAAAATACTGACCGAATACTGACCAAATACTGATAGTGCGGCCGTGGCCTTATAGTGATAATGCACTGTGTCCTCCCTGAGATGATCCTAACTTTGATCGTCTATACAAAATTCGGCCAGTAGTTGAACACTTCAGCAGAAAATTTGCAGAGGCGTACAACCCCCAAAGGGACATCTCTATAGATGAATCTCTGGTTTATTTCAAAGGGATGTTAAAATTCTAACAACACCTGCCCAGTAAGAGGGCAAGGTACGGAATTAAACAGTACAAGCTGTGCGAGAGTACTTCAGGGAACGCCCACAGATTTAGGGTCTACGAAGGAAAGAACGCCCAAATTAACTAAATTACACTCAAATTAACAAGTTGGAAAATTGTGTGGGAATTGCTGCACCCACTGCTGGATAAGGGTTATCACCTCTACATTGATAACTTTTACACCAGCATTCCACTCTTCAAGACCCTCTCTGTCAGAGGTGCAGTTGCATGAGGCAACGAGCAAAAAAAATCAGAAAGGCCTCCCTAAGCCGCTAATTGGGCAACTGCTGAGAAAGGGAGAAATAATTAAACTACTCAACCAGTATAGGTGCTTCATAATAATTATTGTACAGTAAAAATCCTCTGATTAGGTGCACTTGCAGACTACAGAGTAAGGGGACAAAATCGCTAGAAAACATCAGAACCATGGACTGAAAAAAAAGACGATCGAAAAAATCCCAAGTGACAGAGTATCATATAAGAGATAAAGCCTTTATTAAGGCATGTTTAAAATCTATATAATACATGTAATTGGAAATGGCGACAGGGATTGTGACATGCACATGAAAAAAGGATGTGCGTATTACCCAGAGATCACACAGGAAATATTTGTATAGTACAGATAATTATAAACATCAACGCTCCCTCCATTTGCAACAAACGTTCCTACATCCATGATCTTTTCATTACCAACAAACTTTCTTTCCTCGGCATCACTGAAACGTGGCTCAACCCCTCTGACACGGTCTCTCCAGCTGTACTTTCGTACGGTGGTTTCCATCTTTCTCACACACCCCTCTCCAATGGCAAGCATGGTAGAGGAGTAAGTTTTCTCCTTACCCCCTCACACATACCACAGCTCAACAGGCAACCCTGGCACACCAACCTGACTAAAGAACTACGAAGGGCCTCCAGGGTTGCTGAGCGGAGATGGAAAAGGTCCCACTCCAACGAGCAATTCATCGCGTTCAAATAGTCCCTCAATTCTTTCAAGTCCCCACTTCCTGCAGAAAAACAAACCTACTTCTCAGCTCTCATATCCTCTCTCCGTCTCACAACCCTAAGCAGCTATTCAACACTTTCAATTCTCTCCTCCATCCCCTAGTGCCTCCTCCCTCTCCTCTCATCTCAGCCGAAGACTTTGCCTCATCCTTCAAGCAGAAGATTGACACCATCAGACAAAGCTTTTGCTTAACCCCTTTAAAGCCCATGACGTACTAATACGCGTCTGTGCTCTGGGCTTTAAGAGCCTGACCCTTATTAGTACATCATCGCGCGCGCACACAGGCTGTGCGGGAGCGATCGCCGCAGGGTGTCAGCTGATTGTCACAGTTGACACCCGGTACTATGTGCAGGGAGCGGTCCCGCACAGCTCCCAGCACATTAACCCCCGCAATGCTGCGATCGAAGTCGATCGCAGCATTGCGGTGGCAAGGGGAGGTGATCGGTATACTCACCTCCTCTTCCGGCCTCCAGCGCCGTCTGCCGCGGCTTCCCGGGTGTTGCCATGATAACCCGATGTTGTCATGACAACATCCGGGTCACAAGACAGCAGTAAGATTGTTTGGACATGCGCAGTGCATCTCCAAACTATCTTCTCCCTGTCCAGCGCTGACAGCCTGCATGGCACAGGGATGGTGCTGCATTCCTGTGCCATGCAGGCAATCAGAATAAAAAAAGTGAAAGTCCTATAGTGGGACAAAGTAAAAAAGTAAAAAAAAATTTGTAAAAATATTTTTAAAAAAATAATCCACTAACAAAAAAAAATATAATGTACCCATCAATAAATATTATTATGAAAAAAAACCAAACAAACAATAAAAGTACACATATTTGGTATCGCCGCATCTGTAACGACCTGGTCTATAAAACTGTTCCACTAGTTAACCCCTTCAGTGAACACGGTAAAAAAAAAAATTAAAAACAAACCAAAAAACAATGCTTTATCATCATACCACCAAACAAAAAATGGAATAACACGCGATCAAAAAGAAGAATATAAATAAAACTGGTACTGCTGAAAACATCATCTCGTCCTGCAAAAAACAAGCTGCCATACAGCTCCATCATCCGAAAAATCAAAAAGTTACAGCTCTCAGAATAAAGCGATGCTGAAAAATAATTTTTTCTATAAAATAGCTTTTATTGTGTAAAAGCGCCAAAACATAGAAAAACTATATAAATGTGGTACCGCTGTAAACGTACTGACCCGAACAATAAAGCTACCTTATCAATTTTACCACACCCGGAGCAGAATAAAAAAATGTAAAAAAACACAATTACTGAATTGTTGGTTTTTGTTTATTCTGCCTCCCAAAAGCTGGAATAGAAAGCGATCAAAAAATGTCACATGCCTGAAAATGGCACCAATAAAAATGTCAACTCATCCCGCAAAAAACAAGCCATCACATGACTCTGTCGGCCAAAATATGGCGATGCAAAAACTAGATTTTACAAAATATGTGTCTTTTAGTGTGTGACAGCTGTCAATCATAAAAACCCGATATGATTCTGGTATCGTTGTAATCGCACCGACCCGAAGAATAAAGTAATCTCATCACTTATACCGCACGAGGAACGGCGTAAAAAATAAACGCTAGGGCTGGGGTTGGGGTTGTCCTAATGTTGGGGTTGTTTTTTTTTTCAAAAGTAAAAAAAAAAAAAAAAAGATGACGATATGGCAACTAGTTTTGAACGCAAGCGCTCGCTACTTGAGTTTGCATCGGGTGCTCGGGTATGCACTGAGTATCGCGGGTGCTCGAGTCTCCACCCCATATGCTTCGCGGCCAAAAAAACCTTGCGGGGATTGCCTGCCATGCACGAGCGATCCCCGCATGTTTTCTTTGGGGTGTCTAATAACCGTGAAACATGCGGGCGGGGATTCAAGCATTTCACTTGAGCACCCGTGATACATGGTGCATACCTGAGTACCCGATGCAAACTCAAGTAGCGAGCACTTGCGCTCAAGAGTAATGACAACTTATTCAATATGATGACCTAATGTTATCAAATTCTGTGTCGTACCTCTGGGTTCAAAATGTTCACTATACCCCTTAATAAAATCCTTGAGGGGTATAGTTTCCAAAATGGAGTCACTTGTGGGGGAGCTCCAATGTTTAGGCACACAGGGGCTCTCCAAACGCAACATGGTGTCCGCTAACAATTTGAGCCGATTTTTCATTCAATTTGTTAGCGGACACCATGTCGTGTTTGGAGAGCCCCTGATGTGCCTAAACAGTGGAGCTCTCCCACAAGTGACCCCATTTTGGAAACTAGACCCCCAAAGGCACCTATCTAGATGCATAGTGAGCACTTGGAACCCTCAGGTGCTTCACAAATTGATTCGTAAAAATGAAAAAGTGGAAAAAAAAATACTGTTTCATTTTACGAATCAATTTGTGAAGCACCTAGGGGTTCCAAGTTCTCACTATGCATCTAGATAGGTGCCTTGGGGGGTCTAGTTTCCAAAATGGGGTCACTTGTGGGGGGTTTCCACTGTTTAGGCACATCAAGGGCTCTCCAAACGCAACATGGCGTCCGCTAATTATTCAAGCAAATTTTACAATCAAAAAGTCAAATGGCGCTCCTTCCCTTCCGAGCCCTGCCGTTTGCCCAAACAGTGGTTTTTCCCCACATATGGGGTATCTGCGTGCCCAGGGGAAATTGCACAATAAATTTTGGGGTCCATATTTTCCTGTTACCCCTGTGAAAATAAAAAAAATTGGGTCTAAAATAACATTTTT
The DNA here is from genome assembly GCF_046119375.1 of Phyllobates terribilis. Classification (NCBI taxonomy): domain Eukaryota; kingdom Metazoa; phylum Chordata; class Amphibia; order Anura; family Dendrobatidae; genus Phyllobates; species Phyllobates terribilis. Next base: position 5,194,647 of record NW_027362879.1, on the reverse strand, counting down.
GTGAAAAAAGTTAAATGTTCATTTTTTTCTTCCACATTCCAAAAATTCCTGTGAAGCACCTGAAGGGTTAATAAAGTTCTTGAATGTGGTTTTGAGCACCTTGAGGGGTGCAGTTTTAAGAATGGTGTCACTTTTGGGTATTTTCTGTCATAAAGACCTCTCAAAGTGACTTCAAATGTGATGTGGTCCCTAAAAAAATGGTTTTGTTGGAAAAATGAGAAATCGCTGGTCAACTTTTAACCCTTATAGCTCCCTAACAAAAAAAAAAATTTGGTTCCAAAATTGTGCTGATGTAAAGTAGATATGTGGGAAATGTTATTTATTAACTCTTTTGTGCGACATATCTCTCTGATTTAAGGGCATAAAATTTCAAATTTTGAAAATTGCTAAATTTTCGCCAAATTTCTGTTTTTTTCACAAATAAACGCAAGTGATATCGAAGAAATTTTACCACAATCATGAAGTACAATATGTCACGAAAAAACAATCTCAGAATCAGGGGGATAAGTTGAAGCGTTCCAGAGTAATTACCTCATAAAGTGACAGTGGTCAGAATTGTAAAAATTGGCCTGGTCATTAACGTGCAAACCACCCTCGGGGGTAAAGGGGTTAAAGTCCCCATAGCTCCTTCTCATATCTACTCAACCCTCCTCCTCTAAAACCAGTTTCTCCACCATTACAGACAATCAAGTTTCCTCTTTACTCTACAAATCACACCTCACCACCTGCGAACTTGACCCAATCCGTCCCACCTCATCCCTAACATCACCACAGTCTCCATCCCAACCCTAACCCACCTTTTCAACCTGTCAAAACTGGTGTCTTCCCCTCATGTTTCAAACATGTCTCGATCACACCCATCCTCAAAAAGCCCTTCCTTGACCTATCCTCTCTGACTAGCTATTGCCCCATATCACTTCTCCCCTATGCCTCAAAACTACAGGAACAACACGTCCATTCTGAACTGTCTTCTCACCTCTCCTCTTGCTCCCTCTTTGACTGTTTACAATCTGGCTTAAGACTTCATCACTCCACTGAAACTGCCCTGACTAAAGTCACCAAAGACCTACTAACTGCCAAATCCAAGCGACACTACTCTGTCTTCCTCCTCCTGGACCTGTCATCAGCCTTTGACACAGTGGACCATTCCCTCTTACTACAGACTCTCAGACATTCAGTGTCTCCCACTCACACACCACCTCCTCATCTCGCATCCTATCTGTCGGTGTCCCCCAAGGTTCAGTTCTAGGACCCCTGCTCCTCTCCATCTACACCTTCGGCCTAGGAAAGAGTCCCATGGCTTTCAGTATCATCTCAATGCTGATGACACACAGTTCTACGTCTCTGGACCTGATATCACCTCCTTACTAACCAGAATCCCACAATGTCTGTCCGCTATTTCATCCTTCTTCTCTGATAGATTTCTAAGACTAAACATGGATAAAACTGAATTCATCATCTTTCCACCATCTCACTCAACCCCCTCATCTGACCTATCCATCATAGTCAATGGCTGCTCCTTCTCCCCAGTCCTGCAAGCTCACTGCCTTGGGGTAACCCTAGACTCTAATCTCTCCTTTAAACCACATATCCAAGCCCTTTCCACTTCCGGCCGACTCCAACTCAAAACAATTTCCCAGATACACACATCCCTCAACCACAAATCTGCAAAAACACTAGTGCACGCACTCATCATCTCCCGTCTCAACTACTGCAACCTCCTGCTCTGTGGACTACCCTCTAACACTCTCGCACCCCTCCAATCTATCCTAAACTCTGCAGCCCAACTAATCCACCTGTCCTCCCCACTATTCCCCGGTCTCTCCTCTATGTTAATACCTTCACTGGCCCCTCATTACCCAGAGACTGCAGTTGAAAACCCTAACCATGGAATAAAAAGCCATCCACCCCTTGTCTCCTTCATACATCTGTGACCTAGTCTCCTCTTACTTACACACAACCTCTGATCTTCACAAGATCTCCTTCTCTACTTCCCTGTTATCTCCTCTTCCCACAATCGCATACAAGATTTCTCCCATGCATCCCCCCCCTACTCTGGAACTCTCTACCCCAACATATCAGACTCTCGCCTACCCTGGAAACTTTCAAAAGGAACCTGAAGACCTACCTCTTCTGACAAGCGTACAACCTGCAGTAACCACCGCTCCACCGTAATGCTGCACGACCAGCTCTACCCTCACCTACTGTTTCCTCACCCATCCCTTGTAGGTTGTGAGCCCTCCCGGGAAGGTCCTCTTTCCTCCTGTACCAGTTGCTGACTTTTATTGTTCAAAATTATTGTAATTATTTTTGCTACGTATACCCCTTTCACATGTAAAGCGCCATGGAATAAATGCTATAATAATAATAATAATTAAATGCTATTACCACACTCCCCTTCAGCATACAATCACGTTAGTACACCACTGGCCAATCCAACAATGTCAAAAAGACTACTGATGATATAATAGGAAAAATAATTAAATAGGGATAGTGTATACCTGTTGTACTGTGGTCTAGAGGCGAAATGGTGATCACACGATTGTGATATGGCTGCGGGTGATGGACTCCCTGGGTGGGCGCATGTCCACCCCAACTCTAGTTTCGGCGGAACCTTCGTCAGGGAAACAGTGCACAAATGGAGGGAAAATCTAGTTAAAGTTAAGTTCACCAATCACGCCGTGTTGGTGACCACAAACGACGCATGCCGCGTCATGGTAGTCAGGGTGACCCGCGGCTTCAACATCATGTGTGGAGCAATGTCAGAGTCACGTACGATTTTTTTGATCGTTTTTTCAGTCCATAGTTCTAATGAGAAAGAGAGAAAGCAGAGCCCAATGCAGTGACAACATGCTCATGGTCAAATATAAGGAGAATAGGGGTGTCCTTATTTTGACCACCATAAACTGAGACAACACTTCCCTTGTCACTGTCCGAGGTACCACAACACAAGTCCCAAAGCCAGATTGTATCTTGGATTATAAGTACATGGTCGGTATAGAACTCTCAGATCAGGTCCTTTAATCATATGATGCCATGTGAAAAGCTAAAGTATGGTGCGAAAAATTGGCCAAGCACATTGTACAGATGGCACTGTACGATGCTTTTGTGTTGTTTCGACCTGCAGGCAATATGGGGACCTTCCTTCAGTTTCAGGATGTAGTCATCAAGGCCCTAATGTTTGGCACTCAGGAAGGTGAGGGTTCCAGTTCTTCTGAAATGATAGTGCCCATATCGTCCCAGGTCAAAAATTTTCCAGGAGAGGCTTCCCAAACAGCAAAGAAAGGAAGATCACAAAAACGCTGCATAGTGTGCTCAAAGAGAGGAATCCGAAAAGACACAATTTACCATTATGAAACCTGCACTGAGAAGCCTGGCCTTTGCATCAACCCATTACTGACATTGTCAGTAATAGTACGTCCCTGTGCCCTGGGCCTAATGGACCAGGTACTTACTATTCTGCACAATGTGATCATAGCTTCTGTGCGGGGCGCTCGCCGCCAGGTGTCAGCTGATTCTCACAGCTGACGATATTGTTGCATTTTATTAGAGCTTTACTGGCCCATGAGTTGAGATGGGCAAACCTGAACAGTACGCTACGTCGCTATCGGCAAGCGAGCAAAAAGCGTATGGCGTCACACCTCCGGATTCCAACGCATGGAATATGTGTCTACGCCCCGTTCGGTTACTGCCAGCTTCACGATAGCCCAATTACGATTACACCACCGGCCAGTTTGAAATATATTATAGGACTGGTCAGAAATCTGCGTTCTGGTAGCGTATGGCTTCGGGGGAGGGAACGATTACAGAACAAAAGAAACAGGACTATTAAATTTTATATTTAATCCAAAAGGGAGGCAGTGTTTAGGAAAAATTGACAGAGATTTTACAAAAGGAGACAATACAATACATATGCAGTTACACAAAATAATAAGGATTAAGGAAGAAACTTACTATAAGCCCGCAGAGACGATTCACTATAGCTCGAGGGGGAGGAGGCCCACTTTGATTTGAACGTTATCGATTGTGATCCGTTGCTTATAGTCTCTCTCTATACCCCCCCGACAATGAATACTGATCCATCCCCAGTGGATTATTTTATGCTGAAGGGTGAAACCTGCCCACACACCACCTGTGCTGACATTACATGGGCTGGGCTCCAGCCTTCACATTTTTATTAAAATATCTGGCTTTTGTGATAATTTATCGCTGGTTGATCGTAGAGGCCCGAAAGTGATACAGTTTTTTTCTGTTATGAATTTACCTTCCGTTAGAGACCACACACGATATAGCTGCGGTCTGTTAAATAGTTACTTTTGAGCCACAGCTCCCTGAAGGTGCTTACAGCAATGGAAAAATAAGCATATTGTTCCTTAGCTGACCCTGTCACTAAAAATATGGGCCCCATTATTATCGAAAGTATGGAACCTTAGTTATTCCATATTTTGTGTCGGCTCCGGTCCAACTGCAGAGCTCTGTTGAATCCCTGGGAACTAATCTTCCTTGGCTAGATGTACATTTATCACAAGTCTCTGTTAATTGGGTTTGCCACCTCTCTCAGTACTGGGATCTGCTTACAGGCTACTTCGACTGCGAGTGCTAATTGGGTTTGTAGCACCTTTTGTGCTACCATGTCTCCTAGCTACTTCTGCTGTGGGTGATAATTTGTGTACACCCCCACTTCCCTTAACCCCCTCCCGCACCCAAGTCCAGGAATACTCGGGCCATCGGTATGGGACGGCGAACACCCCCAAACCCAGTGACAGTCAGGATCTTCCCAGGAATGAGTTCTTCTATTAACACAAACTAAGGGAGGATGAAGGATGGGGGATGAGGGTAAATTCTGCGCCAGTATCCTTAAGGCCAACAGTAACTGTGTTGCCCACAGTAACCGGTTGTAAGTTCTCCTGGACCCTGCCAACCGCCCCACCCACAAAAAGAATGGCTGCAGTAGGCCTTAGGGCCTCAGATGTGGTGTTCATCTTCTGCAGACAAGGCTGATGTCACAAACATAACACTTATGGGAGTCAAATGCAAGCCACTTCGCCTGCGAGTGCTAATTGGGTTTGTACTTAGCACTAGTGATGAGCGAGCACTAAAATGCTCGGGTACTTGTTGGAATACTCGGGTGCTCGACCCGAGCAACGAGCCTAATGTAAGTCTATGGGAAACTCGAGCATTTTTCAGGCGGCTCCCCCCGGCGGTCTGCAGAGGGCCTAAAAATTGCCCAAATCGATGAGAACAGTGCTGAAATGACATGGGGACAGCATGGGGAAGACCCCTGGAAGGATTTCTGACTCCCAGGTCACTGCTGTCAACAACGTTGTCAAAGTATTACGCCACTTTTACAGACTCACAATAAAACATACAAAAACGAAACCAAAATGGATTTTCCTGGGATATATGTCAAGGAACATCCTTTCCAGGGTAATGACTTGTATAGAAGGCAAAATAAATAACCAAAACCAAAAATACTCCTCCACACCTTGGGCTATGTTCACTTGTAGCGTTTTTCATGCGTTTTTGCACTTTTGTATTGCTTTCAACCAAGATAAATGCATTCACCAGGAAATGTCATTTTTACATTTTACAACCTTATCTGGCCATGTGGTGTGTGACACATCATCAGACACATGCATACAGTGCTGAAAAGTCATGGGAACAGCATGGGGAAGACCTCTGGAAGCATCTCTGACTCCCAGGTCACTGCCTAAAAGCATGCCCATCATAAGTGATCCTTGGCGCATGCAAAGATGGCTCCCGCCATGCACCTGTCATTGCAGACTTGCAACAATCACCGTCCACGTCCTTGTCCCAGTGCAGCGTTCAGTTGTCCCTACCCCATTCCTTGGAATGCAAGCACAAGTATGCAGGCAGCCACCCACCCATCCACCCACAGGCTGCAATACTATACTGCAGCTCTTTGCACTTGAAATATGGCCTTTTAAGCTCATAGAGGTGGAAGCTTTTCACAACCTCATGCCGGCGGCGGCCGGGTGTCCATACTTGGTCCCCAGCCGCCACTATATTTCCCAGTATCGCCTCCGCCTTCCACAAGCACGGGTCCCACAACATTACCCGTTCCCTCCCCAGTGCACTTACTGGGAAGGACCGCCTAACCACAAAAATGTGAATGTGGCCAGGGATGGTACGGAGCCAGTCCACAACTTTTTTTGCTGACAGTTGTATTTAGCTCGGTGAAAGGACTGGCATAGAGGGAAACCATATCTACCCTGCGTGTCATTTCTCCCAGGAAGTCTTGTAAAGCTGCTTGCACTTGAAACGTGGCCTTTTAGGCTCGTGGAGGCGGAAGCTTTTCACAACCACATGCCTCATGCCTCGTGTCCATACTCGGTCCCCAGCCGTCACTATAAATCCTTTCCAACATCTGCAGTGTAGAGTTCCAAAGCGTGGGGACATCACACCAGTCTGTGAGCCGGAAGCTGCAAATGCTGCTGAAACACGGCAAGGGCGGTGGAAGCTGACTTTCTAAAATGGGCACACAGGCGCCGTACTTTAACAAGCAGATCCGGCAGCTCCGGGTAGGATTTGAGAAACCGCTGAACCACGAGGTTAAGCACATGGGCCAGGCGAGCTCCCCTCGCCTCAGAGCCGCCACCAGGTTCCGGCCATTGTCACACACGACCAGGCCTGGCTGTAGGTTCAGCGGTGTGAGCCACAGATCTGCCTGGTCTTTCAGAGCTGTCCACATCTCTTCAGCATTGTGCGGTTTTTCACCTAAGCATATTAGCTTCAGCACAGCCTGTTGCCACTTGGCCGAGGCAGTGCTGCAGTGCTTCCAGCTTGTAACTGATGTGATCATTTCGGAGATGGAGGCTGAAGAGGCTGAGGAGGATGAGGTGCAGGAGCTGTAGACCGTGGGGGCAACCCTGATTGACCTAGGGCCCGCAATACTTGGCGTCGGGAGGACATGTTTCGTCCCAAGGTCCGACTGGGTCCCCGCTTCCACTATATTAACCCAGTGTGCCGTCAGCGAGATGTACTGTCCCTGCCCACAAGCACTTGTCCAAGTGTCCGTGGTTAGGTGGACTTTACCGGTAACTGCGTTGTTGAGAGCAAGGCTAATATTTTGGGACACGTGCTTGAGTAATGCGGGGACGGCACACTGGGAGAAATAGTGGCGGCTGGGGACTGAGTACCGAGGGACGGCGGCCGCCGCAATCAGGTTGCAGAATGCTTCCGTCTCCACGAGCCTAAAAGGCAACATTTCGAGCACAAGCAGTTGTGAAATGTGAGAACTTAGTAGTGTAGCCTGTGGGGCGTTGGCTGCATAATTGCGCTTGCGTTCCAAGGACTGGGGTATGGACAACTGAACGCTGCGCTGGGACAAGGACGTGGACATGCTTCCTGATGCTGCTACTTGAGAATTTGCAACAACAGGTGCAGGGCAGGAGGCATCTTCGCATGCACCATGGGCAGGGGATTGGCTTGCATGCACAAAAGCGGAAGAAGCAACAGTGCCACCCACAGACACTGTTCCTGGACCCGGGGTTCGACCCCCAAAGTCGGGTGCTTTGCTGCCATGTGCCTGATAATGCTGGTGGTGGTCAGGCTGGTCGTTTTGCCACTCCAGCTGATGCTGGCCTGGCAGGTGGTGCAAATGGCCTTTTTGGGGTTATCGGCAGAGTCTTTAAAAAACAACCAGATTCGGGAAGACATAACAGTTGTACTGGCAACTTCCTTCGTGTTTGTGTTACGGGGAACGGTGGCCTGCCTTCTGTCTGCGGCCACCACACTGCTTCTTCCTGCTTGTTGGGGTGCTCTGCCTCCCTCCCCCTGTGTGCTGCTGTCCTCGCTCTGCATGTCCTAATGCCAGGTTGGGTCAGTTACTATATCATCCACCACCTCGTCTTCCACTTCCGCACCCTGGTCCTCCTCCTGACTTTCTGGCAATTGTGTCTCATCATCGTCCACCTCTTGTGACACTTTCCCAAAGTCGCCTTTTTGTAACCATGGCTGCTCAAATATTTGGGCATCGCTACACGCGATCTCCTCTTGCCCCGCTTCAAGTGGACCGGGAGAGAGGCCCGAATCTATAAATGGAAGAGTGAATAGCTCTTCAGAGTGTCCAAGTGTGGGATCAGTTGTCTCTGGGTACTCGGCCTGGTGGGAGGAAGGAGGATCAGGGTGAGGAATATGTGGTCCAGACTCACGGCTACTGAGACTTGACCGTGTGAAAGACAGGGTGGTGGTGGTGGGGCTAAGTGACTGGAAGCATTATCCGCTATCCAACCAACAACCTTTTGACACTGCTCTGGGTTAAATAGTGGTGTGCTGCGGTCGCCTAGAAAATTGGGACAGGAAGGTCAGGCGAGAAGATGTGGGTGTTTGTTGTGGCACAATTTCGGCTTGCCCACGGCCTTGTCCTCTGCATGCACCATTACCATCACGTCCAGTTGCCCGTCCTTTGCCACGTGCCTTGCCCATTTTAAATGGAGGACAGTATCTTCCACGCTCACTACAAATGACTGAGTTTGGAGCGAACTTATATGTGATCCGTGTGATGGAGAAACCAGTTTTAAATACCTGGCCTGTAGGTAAGTAGTTTGATCAGCAAACTGCTGTGAATTGCTTCACTGACACACTGAAATTTTTTTTTAATGGAGGCCAGAAATGGCAGTATTTCCTGACAACGTATATGTGAGCCATGTGATGGAGAAAATACAGTTTTAAATAGATGGATTTTTAGCGCTGTAATATGGAAAGGACCTGGCTGTATTCTGCAGTGCCAACAAGCAAATGGCGCAGAAAAACGGTGTTCTCTGGATTGCTTTATAAGCAAATAATGAGGATTAAGATCCAAAGAAAAGTATTCCTGGCCCTGAGACCTAGGGCCTTTGTATACAAATATGTAACAGCAGCAGAAGGCAGAATTGGAATGGAGCCTCTTGTGCTATATGCACTGCAGTCTGCTATATACACTGCCTGCCTGCCTATATACACTGCCTGCCTGATATCTCTGCAGATGGATTAGTCCTCAGAAGGACTGTTTGTTAAGATGGATATGTGTAATGTACGGTTTTTCTCCCTACATTACCTAATACACAAGCAAATCTCTCCCTGACGCAGCAGCAGCTCCCTACACTCTCTGATCTGGAGTGACTGTGACGAGCATGGCGGCGCCAGGTCTTATATACACCTGATGACGCTGTGCGGCCAGCCAATCACTGTAATGCCCACAACCAACATGGCTATGGCATCACAGTGCATGGCAGGCAATCCTTGCATGTTCATTGGCTCTGTAAAGAGCGCCAAACATGCAGGGAGGGGACCCGAGCTCCCGCCTGAGCAACCCGGAAATACTCGCCGAAATTGTCGAGCACCATGATGCTCGGGCGAGTACCGAGTAGTAGCGAGCACGTTCGCTCATCACTACTTAGCACCTTTTGTGCTATCATTTGTCCAAGCTACTTCTGCTGTGGGTGATAATTTGCATACAGACAGATGGTGGATTGTCAGCTCCTCTCTTCTAACAAATACTATAGGGGAGGAGGGGTGAAAAGTTGGGGGAAATTATTAATATTTTCTTAATACTTCCATGACAACCATCATAATACTTGCCTGTCGGGTTTAATCCACATCAGCAGTCACTGATGTGACTGTTCTACACAACAGCCACTGCGGTCAGGGTCAGCTGCGGTGCCGTGAGATCACTTGGGTTCATCAGCTGAACTGAACTTTCTAACAGCAGCTCAGCACTACACACTGCCTGTCTGTGTCAGTGTGCAGCTGGCGGTCATGTAGAGCAGTCACATTAGTGACTGCTGATGTGGATTACGTCCGACAGTTGATTATTATGGTGTTTTTTTATTTGTTCTCATTTACAATGGACAAGGGCATGAGGCATTAGGTGTTAGGTAAGTATACCTGTGTTGTTTATTTTTAAATAAATGTGTAAAATGTTGTGTCTGTCTCTCGCGTTTTTCTACAAACGATCGTGCGGAATACAAAATGTACTGTGGGGACTCTTTTTCCTGAATCTGGTGTTCATGTTTATTGCCTGTCTATTAACCCCTTTACGACCTTGGGATTTTCCGTTTTTGCATTTTTGTTTTTTTGCTCCCCTTGTTCTCAGAGCCATAGCGTTTTTATTTTTTGGGCAATATGGCCATGTGAGGGCTTATTTTTTGAGGGACAAGTTGTACTTTTAAGCCATTACTAGTTTTACCATATCGTGTACTGGAAAATGGGAAAAAAAATTCCAAGTGCGGTGAAATTGCAAAAAAAAATGCAATCCCACAGTTGTTTTTTGTTTTTTTTTCTTTCCACGTTCACTGGATGCTAAAACTGACCTGCCATCATTATTCTCCAGGTCATTACGAGTTCGAAGATACCAAACATGTAAAGGTTCTTTTTTATTTAAGTGATGAAAAAAATCCAAAGTTTGCAAAAAAAAAAAAAAATGGCGCCATTTTCCAAGACCCGTAGCGTCTCCATTTATCAGGATCTGGGGCCGGCTGAGAGATTATTTTTTGCGCGCCGGGCTGACGTTTTTATTGATACCATTTTAGGGTAGGTACAATGTTTTGATCGCCCGTTATTGCATTTTATTGTAATGTTAGTACATCCAGGAAAGGCAACTGTTTATAACTCAACTCTGATGTAAATCTACTTAACTCTATTGATTCCGCTGACAAATTCAAGAAATTGTTCACTCATCTTTGACCAGATGATACAGGTGCATCTCACTAAATTAGAATATCATCAAAAAGTTAATTTATTCCAGTTCTTCAATACAAAAAGTGAAACTGCTATATTATATAGAGTCATTACACACAGAGGGATCTATTATATAGAGTCATTACACACAGAGGGATCTATTATATCGAGTCATTACACACAGAGGGATCTATTATACAGAGTCATTACACACAGAGGGATCTATTATATAGAGTCATTACACACAGAGGGATCTATTATACAGAGTCATTACACACAGAGGGATCTATTATATAGAGTCATTACACACAGAGGGATCTATTTCAAGTGTTTATTTCGGTTAATGTTGATGATTATGGCTTACAGCCAATGAAAACACAAAAGTCATTATCTCAGTAAATTAGAATAATTAACAAAAAACACCTGCAACGGCTTCCTAAGTGTTTAAAAATGTCCCATAGTCTGTTTCAGTAGGCTCCACAATCATGGGGAAGACTGCTGACTTGACAGATGTCCAGAAGGCAGACACTGACATACTCCACAAGGTCCCAGATTTCCAATTTTCATTTGGAAATCAAGGTCCCAGAGTCTGCTTGAGCTCTAGTGTGAAGTTTCCACAATCAGTGATGGTTTGGGGGGCCATGTCATCTGCTGGTGTAGGTCCACTGTGTTTTATCAACACCAAAGTCAGCTCAGCCATCTACCAGGAAATTTTAGAGCACTTCATGCTTCCCTCTGCCGACAAGCTTTTGGGAGATGGAAATCTCATTCTCCAGCAGGACTTGTCACCTGTACACACGGCCAAAAGTACCTATACCTGGTTTAAAAACAGTATCACTGTACTTGATTGGCCAGTAAACTCGCCCGACCTTAACCAAACAAAGAATCTATGGGGTATTGTCAAGAGGAAGATAAGAGACACCAAACCCAACAATGCAGACGAGCTGAAGGCTGCTATCAAAGCCACCTGGGCTTCCATAACCCCTCAGCAGTGCCACAGGCTGATCGCCTCCATGCCACATTGATGTAGTAATTGATGCAAAAGGAGTCCTGACCAAGTATTGAGTGCATTTACTGAACAGACATTTCAGCTTTTAAAAATATTTTTCAAGCTGTTGTTATCAAGTATTCTAATTTACTGAGATAATGACGTTTGTGTTTTCATTGGCTGTAAGCCATAATCATCAACATTAACAGAAATAAACACTTGAAATAGATCACTCTGTGTGTAATGACTCTATATAATATAGGAGTTTCACTTTTTATATTGAAGAACTGAAATAAATTAACTTTTTGATGATATTCTAATTTTGTGGGATGCACCTGTATATTAATGATATTTTTATCTATACCCCAATATATGAAGGCCACCACTTATGATCATTCCTGAATATTGTAGATTCCTCCCACCAGCATAGGAAAAGGTTTTCATATGAGGGGGCACAGAGGCTCCCCATCGCAGTACCCCTGAGCTGGTGGAAGTACTTCCTATCAAAAATAAAGAAGTTATGAGTAAGAGTGAATTTTAGAAGATCCTCCATGAAGTCATTATGTCTGCTACACTCTATTGATCTCGATTTCAAGAAATGTCTTACTCCTCTGATATCATCCTCATGCGGTATATTACTCTACAAAGCCTCGATATCTAGTAAGGCCTGCTCCCATACATGAATGTATACATGCTCGAGGGTCTACATGTAGGGGAGCAGGCAAAGGGAAAACCAACTCTAGAGGGATTATTCCAACTGCAAGACCTCAGGCGGTACTGGGGGAACATTATACTGTGTGGGGGGCATCATACATCCTGCATAAGGGGCATAATGGGGGCATTACACTGTGTGGGGGCATCATACATCCTGCATAAGGGGCATAATGGGGGCATTACACTGTGTGGGGGCATCATACATCCTGCATAAGGGGCATAATGGGGGCATTACACTGTGTGGGGGCATCATACATCCTGCATAAGGGGCATAATGGGGGCATTACACTGTGGGGGCATCATACATCCTGCATAAGGGGCATAATGGGGACATTACACTGTGGGGTCAGTAAAGGGGTCCTGTACTATGAGAACAATACGTTTCCTCCTTCCTGTCTCCATAGTTGGGTCGTATGTATCTATTACAGGAAACAGAACAAAAACCTTATGATTCTTATAAAGGGGCAACACAAGACCCCAAAAGAGTCTCCGTGCTGAAGGGGTTAATGCCCCCTGCGCCCAGTAATGGGGTCTCCACATACCTCCACCTGCAGAGCCGCCACCACATATATGGCTGCTCTGTGCGCACAGGAGCTGTGATGAGGTCACAGGAGGGGAGGAGTCAGGGGTCACATGATCAGGGGCCTCAGTGGATGCAGGACTCTGCTGTGCTGGTTGTCATGGTGCTGGATGAGCTGAAGTTTATGTGTGGGGTCAGGAGGGGTTTACAGGGGGGATGTAGCAGAGCCGCGTGTGTACGAGGTGTACGGAGCAGAGCCGCGTGTGTACGAGGTGTACGGAGCGGAGCCGCGTGTGTACGAGGTGTACGGAGCGGAGCCGCGTGTGTACGAGGTGTACGGAGCGGAGCCGCGTGTGTACGAGGTGTACGGAGCAGAGCCGCGTGTGTACGAGGCGTACGGAGCAGAGCCGCGTGTGTACGAGGCGTACGGAGCGGAGCCGTGTGTGTACGAGGCGTACGGAGCGGAGCCGCATGTGTACGAGGCGTACGGAGCGGAGCCGCGTGTGTACGAGGCATACGGAGCAGAGCCGCGTGTGTACGAGGCGTACGGAGCGGAGCCGTGTGTGTACGAGGTGTACGGAGCAGAGCCGCGTGTGTACGAGGTGTACGGAGCGGAGCCGCGTGTGTACGAGGTGTACGGAGCGGAGCCGCGCGTGTACGAGGTGTACGGAGCAGAGCCACGTGTGTACGAGGTGTACGGAGCGGAGCCGCGTGTGTACGAGGCGTACGGAGCGGAGCCGCGTGTGTACGAGGCGTACGGAGCGGAGCCGCGTGTGTACGAGGCGTACGGAGCGGAGCCGCGTGTGTACGAGGCGTACGGAGCGGAGCCGCGTGTGTACGAGGCATACGGAGCGGAGCCGCGTGTGTACGACGCGTACGGAGCACGGTGTACGGAGCAGAGCCGCGTGTGTACGAGGCGTACGGAGCGGAGCCGTGCATGTACGAGGCGTGCGGAGCGGAGCTGGGCTTGTACGAGGCGTACGGAGCGGAGCCGCGCGTGTACGAGGCGTACGGAGCGGAGCCGCGCGTGTACGAGGCGTACGGAGCGGAGCCGCGCGTGTACGAGGCGTACGGAGCGGAGCCGTGCGTGTACGAGGCGTACGGAGCGGAGCCGGGCGTGTACGAGGCGTACGGAGCGCAGCCGGGCGTGTACGAGGCGTGCGGAGCGGAGCCGGGCGTGTACGAGGCGTGCGGAGCGGAGCCGGTCGTGTACGAGGTGTACGGAGCGGAGCCGGGCGTGTACGAGGCGTGCGGAGCGGATCCGGGCGTGTACGAGGCGTGCGGAGCCGGGCGTGTACGAGGCTTGCGGAGCGGAGCCGGGCATATACGAGGCGTACGGAGCGGATGCTGCCCCTCTCCAGGAGCGATCACAGCAGCATGCACGGCATGAGACGTTCTTGTACTACACAGACTGTCCTGACAGAACACAGCTCGTCAGGACATAGCCCCAACCTCCAGCGACAGCCGGACAGTCCCATTGGATCAGGGACGGTTGGGGGGTCTCTGTATATAAGTTGTGTGTGATAATTGTAGAATTATTAATGTCTTAGCATAAAAGGATGTGCCTGAGTGTTTGTGCCGGGGTCCACATTCATGGAGGGGTTGAGGCGGTGCTGGCTGTATTATGCAGACGGCATCTGCCTGTAACAGTAGTAACCAGAAACTACTAGAAACTCTGCACCAAAATGAAGCAAATCCTTATTCTGGGACCTTCGCCTTGTACGTAACACCCCCGGATCCGGTACAAGCTGGGCAGATGTTCTCATTCATGTCATTTTCTGCTTAAGGTTCTGCGGTTTTCTGGCCAACTATAAAAAAGAAAAAGCGTAAAACAATATTTGTTTCTGCTGCATTGACATAAGTGCAATCTTTCATTACATATAAATCTATTACACGTCGGGTCAATGCTGTAAAGGACAGTAAAGTGCCATGGTTGTGGTTGTGGTTTTTGGGTCACTCAACTTCCCTCGCAAATGCAATCAGAAACTTGTAACTACTGATCTCTCCACAAGAAGAAGCCGACAACTCCATCAATGGGATCATTTTATAAAATTAGGTCTTCGCAAGATGAAAATGGTCTCACAAACCACATTTTTTTTAAATGTTCATAAAAAAACCCAAACAAACAAAAATAATAACCTTACTTTGATTTTCCCCCCATTTTTCAATACTTTATGTGCTAAATTGAATGTTGTCATTCCAAAGAACAACTAGTCCCACAAAACACAAGCCCTCCGTCTATGTGAATGAAAAAACAAAGTTATATTTTTTGGGAAAAAGGGGAGGAAAAAAACAAAAAATTGGTCTTGTCAGAATAATGTAATTGCTATATATATATATTTTTAAAATTGAATAATTTTACCCCAAAGTTGTGATCTCTTATAATATTATCATTCTTCATGTGAGATTAATCATTAGTCTGTAGATAAATCCAAACATCTGGAAGATGTAGAACAATATATCTCTGATTCTCTTCTGCCAGGATAAGCGCCTCCTTTCTGTCCTTTCTGTGATTGAGAAAACGCTTGAAAGATTCAGAAAGTCCGATGAGTTTTTGGAGCTTATTGTAAAGGGCCTTAATGACGACCTGGGAAAGAAACCACCAGAAACAAAGGATCCAACCAGGTAAGTTCTAATGATCCCATCTGATAAAATGATCAGCTTTATTTCCATGGGATTGTTCTGTAGAAGAGATGGGACCTGCAGCATTTTGATCCTGAACTTCACTATGTATAGATGTAGCAAAGCTTAATGTCACAATTCACACACCGCATTGATAAATTGTCTCAGAAGGTTAGCTCTCATAACAGAATTAACATCACTTATAGTGGAACTAAACTTACAATTTGTTTTCAGAATTGTGAAAATTATGGCACTTTGCAAAGCACTTCATTAGTTTCTTTGGCGTCATATCCATAAAATGATGATGATATTAAAGTGGCCTCCAGACCCTGCTTTTCCCCAGTGCAGGAGCGTTGCTGGGGTCCTAAGAGATCAGGGACCCCAGCCCCAAAGTACATGTTTCCCCATATAACCTCCCTGCCACTTAAAAGAGGACTTATACATATATAATTACACTATACCACTGTTACTAATCTAAAATACACTATACAAAGACCAATATTCCCAAAATTACTACTATACAAGGCCAAAATGATCCTGCTACACAATGTCCTCTACCATCACCACCACACAGTGAGTCCATATATGAAAGAAAACCCCGCAGGGTAAAAGACGATCAAAGGAGTCCAGGGAGTATAAAATCTATCATATTTATTCAGCAATAGAAGAATAGGATGATGGGGGAAGGGACACAACACATATGTGATTGTTAGACATGTAAGCAAAAAAAAGCAAGGCACGCAAGGAAGGGGCCATTCCAGGTATAATGGCTGTCTATAGTATCATCATGGGTGTACTAAAATATCCCAAAATAGACACCGCATATATTCCACTGGGGGCAGCAGTCATCATATGCAGGTGCATCTCACTAAATTACAATATCATCAAAAAGTTAATTTATTTCAGTTCTTCAATACAAACAGTGAAACTCATATATTATATAGAGTCATTACAAACAGAGAGATCTATTTCAAGTGTTTATTTCTGTTAATGTTGATGATTATGGCTTACAGCCAATGAAAACACAAAAGTTATTATCTCAGTAAATTAGAATAATTATCAAAAAACACCTGTAACGGCTTCCTAAGTGTTTCAAAATGTCCCATAGTCTGTTTCAGTAGGCTCCACAATCATGGGGAAGACTGCTGACTTGTGGTGTAATGCATGCAGGTGTCGGGGTCCTGATCCACACTCCATCCTTACCTGAGAGTGAGATACCGCACATCTGGATGAGGTGCAATACCTCTGTAGCAACCGAGCCCTCGGGGCGCTACAGATGCACCTGTATATATAAGGGGTGTGGGTGCTATCTTACTGTAAGGGGCTATGGGAGTCATCATGCTATAAATAAGGGGCAGTGGGGCCATCATATTATATAAAATGGGGAGTGGGTGCCAGAATACAGTTTATAAGGGGCTGTGGGGCCATCATAGAGTATAAAGGGAGCTGTAGGGGCCATAATATAGCGTACAAGTGGGTGTGGGGGCCATCATACAGTATATATTGGGCTGCGGGGGCCATCATACAGTGCAAAGGGAGCTGTGGGGACCATCAGACAATACATAGATAGCTGTGGGGACCATTATGCAGTGCATAGGGAGCTGTGGGGACCATTATGCAGTGCATAGGGAGATGTGGAGACCATCATACAGGGCATAGGGAGCTGTGGGGACCATTATACAGTGCGTAGGGAGCTGTGGGGACCATTATGCAGTGCATAGGGAGCTGTGGGGACCATTATGCAGTGCATAGGGAGTTGTTGGGACCATCATACCGAGTGTAGGGAGCTGTGGGGACTATCATACAGTACATAAGGAGCTGTGGGGACCATCATACAGTGTATAAGGAGCCGTGGTGACCATCATACAGTGTATAAGGAGCCGTGGGGACCATCATTCAGTGCATAAGGAGCTGCGGGGACCATCATACAGTGCGTAGAGAGCTATGGGGACCATCAGACAATGCATAGGGAGCTGTGGAGACAATCATACAGTGCCTAAGGAGCTGTGGGGACCATCATACAGTGCATAGGGAGATGTGAGGACCATCATACAGGGCATAGGGAGCTGTGGGGACCATTATGCAGTGCATAGGGAGCTGTGGGGACCATCATACCGAGCGTAGGGAGCTGCGGGGACCATCATACAGTACATAAGGAGCCGTGGGGACCATCATAAAGTGTATAAGGAGCCGTGGGACCATCATTCAGTGCATAAGGAGCTGCGGGGACCATCATACAGTGCGTAGAGAGCTATGATGACCATCATACAATGCATAGGGAGCTGTGGAGACCATCATACAATGCATAGGGAGCTGTGAAGACCATCATAAAGAGCATAGGGAGCTGTGAGGACCATCATACAGAGCACAGGGAGCTGTGGGGACCATCATACAGTGTCTAGGGAGCTGTGGGGACCCTCATACAGTATCTATGGAACTGTGGGGACAATCATACAGTGTGTAGGAAGCTGTGGGTACCATCATACAGTGTTTAGGGAGCTGTGGGGACCATCGTACAGTATCTAAGGAGCTGTGGGGACCATCATACAGTGCATAGGGGGCTGTGGGGACCATCATACAGTGCATAGGGAGCTGTGGGGACCATCATACAGAGCGTAGGGAGCTGTGGGGACCATCATACAGTGTGTATGGAGCTGTGGGACCATCATACAGTGTATAGGGAGCTGTGGGGACCATCATACAGAGCGTAGGGAGCTGTGGGGACCATGATACCAGTGCATATGGAGCTGTGGGTACCATCATACAGTGCATAGGGAGCTGTGGGGACCATCATACAGTGCATAGGGAGCTGTGGGGACCATCATACAGAGCGTAGGGAGCTGTGGGGACCATCATGCAGTATATAGGGATCTATGGGGACCATCATACAGTGCATAGGGAGCTGTGGGGACCATCATACAGTGTGTAGTGAGCTGTGGGACTATCATACAATATACAGGGTGCTATGGGGGCACTCAGGACATTATTTCTTTCAAATGGGTGCATCATCAGAAATTTCTTCTTTCACCACCCCGAAATCATCGTCCATAGACTTGAAGAAGAACTTTGTAGTTGGGTGTAGTTTGATTGTGGCTTTAAGGGGGCATTATTACTTAAAGGGGATACTCAACGGTATTTGTTGCTTGGAGGGAACAGTTCAGATATTGAAACTTTCATAAGAGCATATCTGGCATTATTACTTGCTAGGTAGCACAGTGGGGTCTTTACTACTTTCTATGGGACGCTATTATTTTTATAGGTCCCCTTTATCTGGCACACAGTCTTTGTAGCATTAATTGGTGGAGGGTAATCATAGTAATGACATAATTTTTGAAGTATTGAGGTTCCTATTCCACGTCGGAAGAGCAGGCAGCATGGGGAGGTTGTGCAGGGTGGGAATAGATGGGGACGGTGCTGGAAATGTGAGAAGTCAGATGGTCTTTGTACAGTGTGTTTTTTTATGTAGAGGCAATGGTCATATCATAATACTATGTACTCACTGTGTAGTGTTGATGGTAGAGGGCATTGTGTAGCGGGATTATTATTGCCTTATATAGAAGTAATTTTGGGAATATTGGTCTTTTAGTTGTGTATTTTAGGTTAGCAACAATGGTGTACAGTAATTATATATGTATAGGTCCTCTTTTAAGTGGCGGGGAGGTTGTATTGGGGCTTTGGCCCCTGATCTTTTAGGACCCTAGCAACGTCCCAGCATACAAGGGATATCGGGCACAAAGTGTTCTGGACGTTTCCTTTACAGTATAAAGCATTTTCCACACAGTATCCTTCCTCTGTAATATACTCCAGGACTGGTGAGGCGCACTGTCGCTCCCTATTTCGCCATAACTCGGCCTCAGCACTGCAGTGCTGATCAGCAGGTCTGCTTACTTGTTCTTCGGTTTCGCGCACTATGTCTTCCACTACTGGCACCCTTGAACCCTTGCACTCGTGACTCCCACTAGTACATCATATTCAGTGCTGCTTTGGGGTCCATAACTCGGCGTCCAATCCAAGTACCCTTCTCTGTAAGGCCACTCTGTCTCATCGGTCCAAAAAAGTCGGGCGCACTTCATGGCCGCCTCATATAGAATGAATGGAGCAGCATTTTAGCATGCGTACCACCGTTCCAATCTAAAGGGGGTGAAGGTTCCTGTAGATTGGAGCTTGTTTTCATTGGACAACCCCTTTATTTTTTCACACACTGTTTTTGCATTTAAGTCTATTTTTTGGTAAATATTCGATGACCTGGTGTAATTTGTGATGTGTTGTTGTTCACCTGAGGTTGTATTGACCTCATTTTATAACTTCTAAGGACCAGACTTTTTTTTAACCCCTTTCCAACCCATGCCGTATTAGTACGCATTTTTGCGTACTGCCCGTTCAGTGAGGGCTGCTGCGCTGAGCCCTCACTGAACCGAGCACATGTCAGCTGATTATTACAGCTGACATGTGCCCGCAACAGCCGCGGGTGGAATCGCGATCCACCCGCGGCTGTTAACCTGTTAAATGCCGCTGTCAATCTCCGACAGCGGCATTTAACGCGCGCTTCCGGGTAGCGCGTCATAAGCCCCGCCCACCGGCGACCCCGCCACGTGATCGCGGGTCGCCGATGGGCGTGCATGACAACCCAGGGTCTGCAGCAGACGCCTGTGATTGTCATGATCTCGTCGCTATGAGCGCCACCTAGTGGTCGGCGCTCATAGCACAGGACCATTTCTGCTGCATACAGGGGACCTGCTGGTCCCCTGTATGTAGCAGAGCCGATCAGACAACTGCTGCCTCTAGTCTCCTATGGAGACTATTGAAGCATGCAGTAAGTGAAAAAAAAAGTTTTTAAAAAAATAAAAAAAATGAAAAAAATATAAAAGTTTAAATCACCCCCCTTTTGCCCCACTCAAAATAAAATAATAAAAAATAAACCCCACATACATATATTTGGTATCACCATGTTCAGAATCGCCCGATCTATCAAAATAAAAAAAGAATTAATCCGATTGGTAAACGGCGTAACGAGAAAAAAATTCTAAACACCAGAATTACGTTTTTTGGTCGCCGCAAAATTGCAATAAAATGCAATAACGGGCGATCAAAACATCGGATCTACCCCAAAATGTTATCAATAAAAACATCAGCCCGGCGCGCAAAAAATAAGCCCTCACCCAGCCCCAGATCACGAAAAATGGAGACGCTACAGGTCTTGGAAAATGGCGCTATTTTTTTTTTTTTTTTACCAAATTTTGGAATTTTTTTTCACCACTTAAATATAAAAGAAGCCGGGTCATTCCACATCAAGTGGACCAGTTTTAAAAATCGTCCCCACTCGACCTTCTCCGATTTTGTTGAAAATTTATAAGGATGTACATGTAGGTTTGAATAGAGGTTCTGTAAATTTTTAGAGCCAGATCTCAAATACATTGGGCAATGTTGACCTTTTACTGCAGGTTCCACCAAGCCTGCGGCTTCAGCTAAGAGGATTTTGCAAACTTTGGCACATAGCCATTAGAGTTCTATACTGGCTATGATGCTGAAATTTGGCATACTAGCTCAACTTTTGCTGCTAAACACAATAAAATTATTACCGGCCATGACAAAACAATATTTCGGCCGCAATTTTGTGTCAAAGTAGCTTGTAAAACGCGTCGCATAAAATTTATGCCAAACTTTGCCCATATATAACTCAAGACCAAAAACCAATAGTAACTGGTGCTTTGCCCTGTACACCAAACATCTACATGACTTTGCATTGCTGCAATATCACGGTCAAACCATATGTATTTGTGGAAATATTCACACCCACATATGATGAAAAACTTAAAAAAAACGAATTTTACCTATTTTTAGGTCAAATTTCTCAAAAAGGGTACCCCTAAAATATATTAATTCTGATATCATTAGAAAGAGCACATTTTTCTCTACAAGGATCATTGTTTTTTTTTTTGGAGTCTCTCAGTTTAAGAAAAGAAAAATGCCACTGAACATGGTGTTATTTATGCGCGTAATGCATTGATTTTGTGTTTGATTTTCAGATTCTTATCACATGTTACAGAGTTGTATTGTTGCTAGCAATGTCTATTATAATCAAAAACCTATAAACCTTTTTGTTTATGAAAAGTTATTGACTATTGTTACATTTTAATGCATATATTATTTATTTTTTAGCGTTGGAGAAAGAAATTGATGAAGAATCGGCCCAGTGCTCTATCGGCCTTGCGAACAATTCGAAGTGCCGCCTTAAGACATTCACCCATAGCAAGGATGAGTTGAAATTGTTTACAAGCTTTGGATTGGATGAACAGAAATTGCTGCGTCGACGAGTGGGACTAAATTTTGACGAACATTCACAAATCTGTTTACACCGTGAAGCTTCATTCTTGACCAAATATGAGCATTTGCAAAAATCGTGTTGCAATCCTTTTGGGAAGAAAGGTCATAACACCAAAAAGAATTTGCGAGCTATCAATTTGTTAGCAGCTGACCAGTTGAACGAATTTACAAAGAATGATGTGAAGCCTGGCCAGAAGATGTGTGCATCATGTCGAAAAGAATTTGCTAACAGGAAAAAATCAGCTGATCCAGTTTCCTCTGAATCAGATCCAGATGGAATGGAATGTTCTCCTGAAATTCTAAATTCAAGCTTAACATCCATTGGCGTCTCTCCTCTGAAATATCCACGGGTAAGCCAGCGGGATTCACTTGGATATGCAAGGAGAAAGATAAGCCAGGTGCAAAATGCATTTCCTAGCAAGATTGCTTCAATTGGAGGGCTTGAGCCGAAAGACATTGAGCAAACAAAAACAGCACAGTGCAAAATGTGTCTGGATTACAATCACCTTTTGGCAGATTTGAAGCAAAAGCTGCAGGTGTCCAGTCGGGCAGAAAAGGTCCAAATCTTGACATTGGCACCTAAAAGTTGGTCCATTAAGGCTATATCAGACGAATTCGGTGTCTCTGAACGAATGGTCAAACAAGCTCGAAAGCTTAAATGTGAACATGGGATCTTAGCCTTACCTAGAATCAAGTGTGGCAAGAAAGTTTCTGAGGAAGTGAAGAAAAAGGTGCAGGCTTTTTTGAGGATGATGAATTCAGTCGAATGTGCCCTGGTAAAAAAGACTATGTATCAGTGTGAATAGCAGGAGAAAAAAAGCAGATGCAAAAGCGACTATTACTGAGCAATATGAGGGAAATGTTTGTTGCCTATCAGGATCGGAAAGGCCCTGAAATTGGATTTTCCAAGTTTTGTGAGCTTCGGCCAAAGTGGTGCGTAACCGTTGGATCTGCTGGAACACATTCCGTTTGTGTGTGTACCATTCACCAAAATGTCAAACTAATGCTTGCAGCATGCCCAATCAATGATGACTACAAAGAGCTCATATGCAAAATGGTCTGTGGAATTGAATCCAAGGACTGTATGCTTGGCCGTTGTGATAAATGCCCGGGTCCTGAAGTTTTAAAAGAATTTCTAGTCAATGTGTTTGTCAACAGTGACCCTGAAGATATTATTGAGTTCAAATAATGGATTTATACTCATCGAGGCACGCTTGATACCAAACAACTGACTATAGAAGATTTCATTGAAGAATTGGTTTTGAAAATTTCTAAACTTTGTAGCCATCACTACATCGCCAAGCACCAAAGTAGCTATTTGAAATCGTTGAAGGAAAATCTGAGACCTGGAGAGCTTGTGATCCTTATGGACTTTGCTGAAAATTACTCATTTATTGTTCAAGATGCCATTCAAGGTTTCCACTGGGAAAATAGTCAAGCTACAGTACACCCATTTGTAATTTACTTCAAGGAGTTAAATGGTGAAGCTGCGCAGAACATCAGCTTGTGCATAATCAGTGATTGCTCACGACATGACACAGTTGCAGTCCACACTTTCTTAACAGTAATTGTGGAGTATCTCAAGACTCTCATCTATGGGATTCGTCATATCCACTACTTCAGCGATGGATCTGCAGCCCAGTACAAAAATGTAAAAAATTTTCTCAACTTGTGCCACCACAATGCTGATTTCAATATCAGCGCTGAATGGAATTTTTTTGGTACCAGTCATGGAAAGTCACCCTGTGATGGGATTGGAGGGACAGCAAAGAGGTTGGCAGCTCGTACCAGTCTTCAACGCCCAACTGAAAACCAAATACTGACCCCGGTGGATTTATTCAACTTTTGCAACGAGCAAATGCATGGAATCAAATTTTTTTTTTGTTCCAAAAGAAAAAATTGATGAAATACGGGTAGTTCAAGAGGAAAGGTTCAAAGATGGACATACAATTGCTGGAACAAGAGAAAATCACCAGTTTGTGCAAATTGATGACAAAAAGATTCACATTTCAAGGGTGTCAAATGACCCAGCATCTTTCATTGCCCATGTAGATAGATCTGTCAGATCAGAAATGCCTTTTGTGCCAATTGCAAACCTCCAGCCAGGGCAATACATTGCCTGCATTTACGATAGGAACTGGTGGATTGGAAATATTTCTGAAATTTCAGTCGACGACCATGATGCATTAATAAATTTTATGCATCCTCATGGACCAGCTAGCTTCTTTCACTGGCCTGTGAGAAATGATACATGCTGGATTCCCGAGCAGTCAATCATTGCAATAATTCCAGCACCAGCTGCAACAGCAGTGGGCCGACAATACAGCTTCTCTGAACCGATTATGTTGCAAATTCAGCAACAATTCCAGATCACTTAGACTGAACATTATGGTTTTGGAACCAACAAAAGATACCCAATATTAGGCTTGGGATCCTAGGCAAAGACACCCACCCTCAGGCTTCGGAACCTGCGATAAAGAGACCGCCCGCGGCTGGCCTTGCACGGCTATCGGCCATGGCTCCTAGGTGATGGGGCTGCCAATTCTCGAAAGACAGCATTATTACAATTCTTAATAGGATTATAATACCAATTCTTAGGGAATTGGTTGTGGTATAACCACCATGGACCAACGCAAGGGTTTGAATAGTGCAGTTACCATTCATTGCTTATTAATAAATAACACCATGTTCAGTGGCATTTTTCTTTTCTTAAACTGAGAGACTCCAAAAAAAAAAAAACAATGATCCTTGTAGAGAAAAATGTGCTCTTTCTAATGATATCAGAATTAATATATTTTATGGGTACCCTTTTTGAGAAATTTGACCTAAAAATAGGTAAAATTCGTTTTTTTTAAGTTTTTCATCATATGTGTGTGTGAATATTTCCACAAATACATATGATTTGACCGTGATATTGCAGCAATGCAAAGTCATGGAGATGTTTGATGTACAGGGCAAAGCACCAGTTACTATTGGTTTTTGGTCTTGAGTTATATATGAGCAAAGTTTGGCATAAATTTTATGCGACGCGTTTTACAAGCTACTTTGACACAAAATTGAGGCCGAAATATTGTTTTGTCATAGCCGGTAATAATTTTATCGTGTTTAGCAGCAAAAGTTGAGCTAGTATACCAAATTTCAGCATCATAGCCAGTATAGAACTCTAATGGCTATGTGCCAAAGTTTGCAAAATCCTCTTAGCTGAAGCCGCAGGCTTGGTGGAACCTCCAGTGAAAGGTCAACAGTGCCCAATGTATTTGAGAACTGGCCCTACATGTACATCCTTATAAATTTTCAGCAAAATCGGAGGTCGAGTGGGGACCACTGGTCCACTTGACATGGAATGACTCAATCCTATACATGTTTGGTGTCTATGAACTCGTAATGACCTGTAGAATAAGAATGGCAGGTCAGTTTTAGCATTCAGTGAACGTGGTAAAAAAAATAAATAAAAAACAACTGTGGTATTGCACTTTTTTTGCAATTTTACCGCACTTTGAATTTTTTTCCCGTTTTCCCGTACATGATATGGTAAAACTAGTAATGGCGCTGAAAAGTACAACTCGTCCCGCAAAAAATAAGCCCTCACATGGCCATATTGCCCAAACAATAAAAACGCTATGGCTCTGGGAACAAGGGGAGCAAAAAACGAAAAAGCAAAAACGGAAAAAGCTCTGTTCCTTAAGGGGTTAATATATCCTGAATAGAACACAATAGAATTGTATGGAAAACATTATTGTGTTCTTCACAATTCAAGGCAACGTGTCCTTATGAGATCTTTTTCTTGAAGGTATATGGCCCTCAGGTTCTTTATCACCATGCAATCTGAAGAGCCAACTTAGACTAAGGCTGTGTTCACACGATGCGTATTTCATGCGTTTCCGCGGCGTTTTTGCAGTTGCGTAAACGCCGCGGAAACGCATGAAAAACGCATGGTAGAAGGGCAGCAATGTTCCCCAATGGAAATCCGCATGTGCTGTGCCCATGATGCGGATTTTTCCGCAGCGTTAACGCTGCGGTCAAAAATCCGCAGCATGTCAATTAATTTTGCGGAAACGCGGCGATTTCGCCGCCATTGACTTGCATTAGAACGCGCCAATTCCGCTAGACAGCATTTGTACTTGCGTAATTGGTGCGTTCTAATGTGCGGATGGTACCCGGGTGTGGAGGAGAGGAGAGTCTCATCCACACCCAGGTACCATTAAAAAAGCTGTAAAAAGAAGAATAAAATAAAAAATAAATGTATTCTTACCTTCTGTCGGCCCGCGCAGCACTCCCGCTTGGTTCCCGGCACTTGCAGTGAGTTGTAGGACCTGCGGTGACGTCAGAGTCATGTGACGGGTCACGTGACGCTGACGTCGGCAGGTCTTTCAATTCAAAGTTGCCGGCAGCCGGGAGAACGGAGTGAGCAGGACAGCGCGGGCCATCGGAGGTAAGTATATACACTCTCTCGGGTCACACTATATAAATCCATGCTGTTTGCATGGATTTATATAGTGTGACCTAGTTATCAAGCACTTTCCAGGTGATGCTAAGATCGCCTGGAAAGCGCTTGTCAATCTGCATACGGAAACGCATGTGAATCTGCATGTGGATCCGCATGTATTCTGCAGGAAAAACGCATGCACAATCTGCATGCGTTTTTTCTGCCAGGGAGATGCAGAAATGATGCAGAAATTTTCTGCTTCATTTCTGCATCGTGTGCACATACCCTAAGAGTGGCCACCACTGGGCATACACCATGGTGCAGCAAGGGCTAGCAATCTGTCCCTCCAATTGTGTGGGTACTTATTGCTTAGGGAATGTCAGTCCAATTCTTCTTTTTAAGAGGGTTCACTGTATGTGCATCTCTGTGCCCGAAGAATATTAACCTGGTGTTACTGTATTACTGCTGTTCCAAGTGGCAAGCACATGGTTCTCTTAGAGACAGTACCCTTGTTTAAACCCAAGTAGACTTGAATTGGAAAGGCCACTGGTCAGGACCAGGACTCTGGTTGCGTACGGTGATGGCGGCATGCACGGTTTCTATGTACGTGTCTGTGTGTAGTCAGAAAAGAATTTCAGTGGTGGCCTAATAACTGCAAGGACCGACGGAGGTGTTGGACAAAGGGAAACGAGTGGCTACAGAACGGTTGGTAAATGTGGGTCACTTCATGCGAATATTGGCCACTGATGACTGAGGCCTCCCTCCTGGTTTGGTCCTGGAGCCCCCCGGCCACTTGTTGAACATCTTTACTGTTTTTTACTGTTACACAAGACCTTGTGTCCCGTTCTTCAGTCTTCTTTCTGTAGCATGGTGTGTATGACGTCCTGTATACAATGTTACTGCTCCATCACAGACTGAACCCCAGAACAATTGTCATGGAATTTGGTACCAGAGTTGATATTATGACATCTTCTCTCTGTGTATGGGGCCCCCATATTTTGTGATTACTCTTATCATTCTCACTGTGTAAGGTGAAATCCAGGAAAAAAAAAACACACAAAACTATATATATATATATATATATATATATATATATATATATATATATATATATATATATAATTTATTTTTTTATTGAAATAGCAATAAGCAACATTGTAATGAAAATATTACTGGTCCTTTAAGAAATTAAACTATGGTCACAGTCACTCTCAGATTGGCCCCGGTGGAGACCACAAAACGAGCTGCGGTCATTGGGGACCACCTGAGAGTCGTTGGGACCCAAAGATCCAGAAGAAGGCAAAGAAACCCCCCCAAAAGAATTCTGATTCAGGGGGGGGGTAATTCCTTCCTGACCCCATTTTTGGCGATCGGATATTTCCCTGGATCTCGTGTATCCTGCTGCTTATTGCTGTATATAACATAGGCTTACGTTATGTGAACAATGGCCAAATAGCTGTTGGCTGAGAACTCGTCCTGTATGATAAAATCTGCGATGGAGGTTCCTAATACAATCACTGAGCTTAGAAGCTCTGTCGGCGTGGCCCACTGAGCCAAGTGATTGGCTGCAGCACTGCAGTCATGATGTCACCCTTGAAGCCAGTGACTAAAGATCAGCGGCAGCGGTGAAGTGCTGGAACTGGAGCAGGAGGTAGTAAAGCTTCATCTGTTCTACTTAAGTGACGATTTATAGGATTTATATTTAAGTGATGAAAAAAAAATTCAGAAATTTGTAAAAAAAATATTAAAAATAATTTGCTTGTGTCGCCACTTTCCGAGATCCGAAAGCCGTGGCGTTTCCATTTTTCGGGAATGGGGCTGCGTGAGGGCTAGTTTTTTGCACCACAAACTGATGGTTATATTGATATCATTTTGGGGTATATACAATGTTTTGATTGTCTGTTATTATTTATTTTTTTCTTGTTGCAACGACTGAAAATCTGTAATTCTGGCATTTTATTTAATTTTCTAGTTACGCCGTTTACTAAATGGATTAATTTATTTTATATTTTGATGGATCTGACTTTTACAAACGCAGCGATACCAAATATGTGTATTTTTTAAATGTTTTATATTTCTTAATATTTAATGGGGGGGAAAACTGGGATGATTTGAACTTTTATACTTTTTTCTTTTTTTTTTAACTTTTCACTGTATTTGTCTCTTTAGAGGGCTTGAACCTGCAATCATCTGATTGCTTGTGCTATATACAGCATTGCTATATATAGCAGAAATCACGGTCTCCTATGAACACTAGCAACAGGCTGGCTGTCACAGGAATACAGTGATGACAAACAGTGTGCAGTGATGGGGCCACACATACCAGGATTGGGGGGGTGAGGAGGCCCCACATACCAGGATTGGGGGATGAGGGGGCCATGCATACCAGGATTGGGGGTTGAGGGGGCCACACATACCAGGATTGGGGGATGAGAAGGCCACACATACCAGGATTGGGGGATGAGGAGGCCACACATACAAGGATTGGGGGATAAGGAGGCCACACATACCAAGATTGGGGGATTAGGAGGCCACAGATACCAAGATTGGGGGATGAGGAGGCGATATATACCAGGATTTGGGGATGAGGAGGCCACACATACCAGGATTGGGGGATGAGGAGGCCACGCATACCAGGATTGGGGGATGAGGGGCCACGCATACCAGGATTGGGGGCTGAGGGGGCCACGTATGCCAGGATTGGGGGATGAGGGGGGGCACACATACCAGGATTGGGGGGATGAGGGGTGCCATGCATACCAGGATTGGGGGATGAAGAGGCCATACATACCAGGATTGGGGGATGAGGAGACCATTCATATTAGGATTGGGGGATGAGACCATGCATACCAGGATTGGGAGATGAGGGGGGGGCTATGCATGCCAGGATTGGGGGATGAGTGGTGCTATGCATACCAGGATTGGTGGATGAGGGGTGGCCATGCATACCAGGATTGGGGGATGAGGGGTGGGGCATGCATACCAGGATTGGGGGATGAGGGGTGCCATATGTACCAGGATTGGGGGATGAGGGGTGCCATACATACTAGGATTGGTGATGAGGGAGCCATACATATCAGGATGGTGAAATTTTCCAGTAGCTGCTCCATTTCCCACCCTAGGCTTATACTCAACTCAATACGTTTTCCCAGTTTTTTTGTGGTAAAATTAGGGGCCTCGGCTTGTACTCGAGTCGCCTTATTTAAAACATACGGTATTTTAAAATCAGTGAGTACGTGGTGCACATAATACTGCAGGACTGTGTGGTGCATTATACTATATGGGGGCTGCATTTTACCCTTTGGGGTGTGAAATATACTGTATGGAGGACTATGGGGAGTGCATTATATTCTATCGAGAACCATGGGAAGTTCATTATACTATATGGCGGATTATGGGGGGTGCAATATACTATATGGAGGATTTTGGAGGGTGCATTATACTATATGGAGGATTATGGGTGGCATATTATACTATATGGAAGTCTATGTGGGGCCATTATGATATTTTGAGGGCTCTGTGGGGGTACGTTATACTGTTCTAGATGGTGGCCCGATTCTAATGCATCGGGTATTCTAGAATATGCATGCGGCCGACCGGGCGCGACTAAGCAGCGAAGCAGTGTTTAAATGGGTTGTGCACTACTTTAAATTAACTTCACAATGTATCCCCTCGGTGCCCCTAATGAATTTTGTAATTACGTCATGTTGTCAATACTGATTGTTACAACATCGCTGACGACGCACAGCCAGCACGTAATTCTCCCGGCTGCCGCCGGCTGTTGCTTCCGCTTACATCACGACTATTTGCGTCTGCAGCCCGGGGTCTGTTCCGCGTACCACAGTGAATGACGGGCTGTGGCCGGGCTTATCCTCCATCATGTCACATCCAGCATCTACCGCGCGCTCTGTCAATGTATGCTTGTGTGGTGAATGCCAGGTGTGACGGGATGTGGATAACTCCGGCCACAGACCATCACTCACCATGGAACGCGAAACAGGAGACTCCTTGGGTGCAGGTGCAAATAGTTGTGACATAAGCGGAAGCAAGAGCCAGCTTCAGGCGGGGGTACATGCTGCCTGTGCGCAGTCACCCGAGTATAAGCCGAGACCCATAATTTTTCAACAAAAAAAAAGGGACAATTTATTGACTTGAGGATAAACCTAGGGTGGGAAATGCAGCACCTACTGTTAAATTTCCATATGCTGGTATGTATGGCTTCCTCATTCCCTAATTGTGGTTTGTATGGCTCCGTCATTCCCCTAATCCTGGTTTGTATGGCTGCCTTTTCTTGGATTGTACGGCTTCCTCATCCTAGCTTGTATGGCCGCCTTATCGTGGTTTTGTATGACCTACTCATTCCCCGATCTCCACAGCACAGTTAAAAAACTAAACTCTAATACACACCTTGCTTCCTTTTCTCCTCTCCAGCGTTGTCTGTTCTGTTTTCAGCAGCTCCTGGCAGGATCTGAGGCACAGCACGCGCTCTCAGATACTGCTCTGAGTTGCTGCTGTCTGTAGATTCGGTCCTTTCCACGCCAGGACTAAGTGTGTGGAGAGGCACAAATCTGCATTCAGTTTAGTAGCACATGCTGCAGATGCCGCTATGAAGATTTAAGAATAATACAATGAATACACAGAATTTTCTGTGTAAAACAATACTTTATTATTAAATATTATTGCTAGAACTTAATACAACTGAACAAAATTATTAAACAGATGATCGAAATATATAAACTATTCCATGAATATCTAACTATTTTAAAATAAATCATCGGACAAAACAAGTACGACCCTAGAATATATTGCTTAACAATATCAACCTAAAATATTTTTGTACATGACATTTTTGGTGAATACTTTTGGACTATCTGTAAGCAACTTTCCTTGTAAATGGGTATCCAAAACTTGCACCTTGACATTGGATCTCATCTTAACTCTTGAAAATGCAACATAGAGTTGTCCATGACCAAAAACGGGCTCCGGTAAATATATGCCAACACGGTGTAGAGTTTGACCTTGTGACTTGTTTATTGTCATGGCAAATGCTGGTTTTACTGGAAACTGTCGACGTCGAAGCCTAAATGGAAATCCGGTGTCCGAAGGACATAAATCAATGCGTGGAATGAACACTTCGTCTCCTTTTGAAGATCCAGTGATCACTCTTGATTGAATTATGTGGGAATGGAGTCCAGTAACAATAAGGCGAGTTCCATTACATAGACCATTTCTGGTATTTAGATTCCGCAGCAACATTACGATTGTTCCAACTTTAAGTTGTAGTCTGTGGGATGGCATTCCTGATGGCGTAACACTATTTAAAAATTCAACTGGATAATGCTCTCTTTCAACTTCATTGTCTACATCCACCGAATCATCACTTTTGTATAATTTATACTCTCCAGGCATTCTATCCATCACACGGGAATTTAGCAGAGCTACGTCATCGTTCTTGGGACAGAGAATTGCTTAGGAAGAGGCCCTCTCAACACTGCTTTGGTCGTTCACATCAATTTCAACACGTTGTCCAAAAACATCACTTACGATGCAGTCAGCGCACAACATGTCTTTTGGTATTTCAATAATGTCTTCTCCAAGGTTATATTCATTGCTAAGTTCACCATTACCAAGTTTAAGAAGCCAGTTGCTGTACTCTGGGTCAGAAGATCGCATGCTGTTAATTAGTTGGAGTTTATTAAACTGTTTCCAAAGGTCAGACATTTTTAAGGTGGACTCGATAATATTTGTTCTTGTTCCATTTGGTACAACTGGAAGGCATTGCCTAAAATCTCCGCCAAGGACAAAAACTTTACCTCCAGAAGGAATTTCATTTTTTTCTGCAACATTTGTAGTCATAACTTCACGCAGAAGTCTGTCAATTAAGCTCAAAGCATATTTGGGTGCCATGGTGCACTCATCAAGTATCAAAAGATTTGCACTGTTTAACTGTTTTCCTGCAAATGTGTCTTGTTTGATTCTGGAAACGAAGATTTCATTGACTGGAACTGGTATCCCAAAGAGTGAATGCATAGTGCGACCTCCTCGTAAAAGGTTTGCTGCAATACCTGTTGTAGCCGATGGCAATACGACTTTTCCCAACCCTCTAACGTGATGCATTAGAACTTCCTAGAGGTATGTTTTACCGCTGCCTCCAGGACCGTCAATAAAGAAACATTTTGGCGTTGGATCGGCTTGGTTTTCTACAGCGCTCACAATAGTGTCATATGCAATCCGTTGTTGTTGATTTAAGGAGTTTTTCTTCTCTGTTGCCAACAATAATTCATAAGCTTCGTCATACTCTTGAATTTGTGGAACTTGACTTGCAGGCTGTGGCAAATTAAAGTCTGAAAATGTTTTTACATGCAGTAGTAGGACATTTTCGACATCTTGCATGGCATAAGATTCGCAATTTTGACAATTTCCACTTCTGTTGTGAAGACGTAAGCAGTAATCCTCTATTATATGTTCTTTGAAATTTGTCCAAAGTTGAGCCGGATTTGTAGGTGGTCCAAATACACAAATGTAGGCAAACAACTCGCGTAGTTTCTTAGGCATATGTAGGGTAACTGCGTCTTCTAAAGTAAGTGTCCACACAGTATCATCCAATAGAAGTCCTAAAGCTAAAGCTGCAGCTTTAAATGTATCG
The DNA here is from genome assembly GCF_046119375.1 of Phyllobates terribilis. Lineage (NCBI taxonomy): Eukaryota > Metazoa > Chordata > Amphibia > Anura > Dendrobatidae > Phyllobates > Phyllobates terribilis. The sequence continues at coordinate 5,161,727 of NW_027362879.1, read as the reverse complement.
TGCAATACTCCGTTAACTGTTTTCAAATCGTCGTAACTTCTAGCTCCTTTGACATGCAGTAGCAACAGCCGTAGGCAATATCTTTCTTGATCCTTGACACTAACAGTATACATGCGTCTAATTATTCTGCTAAGTCCTCGTTGTCTTGGATTCCAAGTTTTATTCCAAACGTAATGCTCTGGAATCTCTCGATACAAATACTGCCTAACGTTTTCCTCATGTTGGTTCAGCTAAAACCATTCCATTAATGTTGACGTTGTGCTTAAAGTTTTTGAGACATCTTTGAGTATTTTCAAATAAATAAAGCTGCTGTTGATTTGGTAAATGAATAGCTAAACGTATAATGGCATGGGACTGTGAATGCATTAGAAACGCAAATATCCTCCAAGCAGCTTCTGGAGCACTCACATATCTTGAGTCAACAAAACTTGATTCATCGTGATTGACTGTTTTCTGTTGTATTTCGACGTTAGCTTTGTCATGCCCCTTGTAGATGTACTTGAAAAGATATTTTACACTTTTTATTGAAGCGCAGATTTCAACGTTGATGTGACAGTTGTAGCGTTTTAATAAGTACGGGTTGTATGGGACTATCCATGAGTTATTTATAATTTTTTTGCTGCGTACAATGTTATCAATGTATTGTCGCCGGTAGGATGGGTAGCCATCCAAATCTTTAACAGTGTGCTGTTTCAACTGCTTAGGAAACCCTTTTGTACACTTTCAGTTTTACATGCATGGACTTTTTGGATTTGCTGCAAAGCTTGGGCCATGAACCATATGACAGACTACAATATTATACAATTCAGGATACTTTTCTTGGTTAGGAATTTCAGCCCACACTATGTTGTCAATTTCTTCCTCCGTGCGAAACTTGGAATCCAAGTCTAAGATAATTAGTGTATGCGCATGTGGAAGACCTCGTTTCTGAAACTCTATGACGTGTACCATTGCTATGACTGTTCCAAAAAGCCCATTTTTGATGTCTTTCAAATTTGCTGCTGAGTTTTAGTCGAAATACGCGTGCAACTAAGTCCAGCCTGTGTTCAATTTGCTGCCAGGGTTCTAGATTTTCGGTAATTTCTAGCCATTTAGGATTACAGGTCATTGTTACAAAAATGTCTGGTCTTCCATACTTTAGTATTGCCATTGCATCTTGATAACGCTGTTGCATGTTGCGGGGGCTACCTTCAAACGACGACGGGAGAATTACTGTTTTTCCAATTGGAATTCCCTTTTGAATTGATTGTTTTTGCAAATGTTCTTGAAGAACGCAGTAGTCTTCAACTTTAAGTTGTTTTTGGTTCATTCGTATGAAATTTAGATGATTAGCTTCAATTTTAACGTATGCGTTGACTAAGTACTGTTGTGTCAGTTTACCACAGTTTAAAATAGGATTGAAGTAATTTCGGACAGACAGAAGAAAACTGTAGTACTGCAGTTGCGTAATTCTTCTTGAAGTTCTTTGCTGGTGTAGGTTTTCATGCCACCCTTGATCACCTCTTGGAAAGAATAGCGCATACAGAAGAGCATCAATTCATTGTGTTTTAGGAATGAAAGGGTTGTTTTGGTCTGGCTTAAGATGGACTAATATATCCCTTTGAAAAGGAGGCTCTCCATCAACGTTTTTAAAAACAACTGCGACCTCACTTACACGTGGTTTGTTGTAACATCGGGGATCTTTTTACGTTCTTGTTTAATGGTCATGATAATAGAAGTCATTTTAGTCCCATTTTGTATAGCCCTCTGTTCCTCCTCAGTTTCGACTTATTTTAGCATGCGATATGCGGCAGCAAATGGGCTGATTTTTTGTAACTGTACGGCAATCAGGTTCATCAGTTCAGCATTACACTTTTAATTTTCTTTCAGGTTCATCCTTTGTTCTGTAGCCTCATTTGTATCAAAGATGTATAATTGTGCAAATTTTGGTGGTTGTCCTATTTCTGGGTGAAGTGTTCCAGTGCGATGGTAGATCTGGCCGTGAATTTTAAAACAATACGGTCCGAATCCAGGGGCCGGTGCAATGTTGGCACCAAATGAAGCAAACGCATGACAACTGTTGATACTTCTGATATTTTCCATAAAGTTTCTACTGTGTTCATGCTTTCCTTTCATCAAGTGCTCAAACAAATCTGAGTAGTGATGTCTCAGTAGCATAACTTTTCCTTTTTGGCAGCATTGAGTATACTGATTGTCAGATGGTTTTTCATCAATGAAATTCAGACAGTCGCTTTTAGAGCAAACTGCAACCATATTCCCACAGTAGTGTTGAATAATTATAGTTCCATTGTCTGTTACGTAACGCGCAAGTTGTTGAATATTCTGCTGGGTTTGCCTTAGTTGGTAGAGCATTAGTTTTTTATAAATTTGGCGATCGTGTTGTTGTCTGTTTGCCCTGGATTCTGGAGATTCAGTCACCCGACATTGTCTATGGGATTCCGCATCGCATTCATGCCTAGCAGCAGTGTGTTGCGGTGTCTCCCGTTCCCGACGTTGTTTGTGAGATTCCGCATCCTGGGCTTGTCTGGTGGCAGTGTGTTGTGTTGTCTCCTGTTCCCGACATTTTCTGTGAGATTCCGCATTCTGGGCTTGTCTGGTGGCAGTGTGTTGCAGTGTCTCCCGTTCCCAACGTTGTCTGTGAGATTCCGCATCCTGGGCTTGTCTGGCGGCAGTGTGTTGTGGTGTCTGTTGCTCTCGACGTTGTCGTTTCCTTGCTGCTTCTGCTACTTTTCTGTCATCCTCAGTGGTGTATTTTCGCTTACGACCCATTGGAAGACAGGAAGCGTAAATTGTGATAACGTGCAGTAAAGAAGTATCTGTTCAGCGCGCTGTGACTGGCAGAACGTGTTCACTGAACGTGACAGAAGTACATCACACACTGTGACTGACAAAACATGTTCAGTACGTTATGGGCAGTTGGTGAGTCACATGACCACATGGGCGGAGTCAGCCCTGCTATCTCCCGACGGTGGCATACTTATTTTAAATCCGGCGGCAATTGGCCGGAGAGCGTGTTTAAATTTGGCGCCAAAATCGCTGATTGGTCGCGGCCGGCACCAATCAGCAGAGCGTTGTTTAAATTTGGCGCCAATATAGCTGATTGGTTGTGGCCGCAACTAATCAGCAGAGCGGTTTTGAAATTTGGCGCCAATATCGCTGATTGGTCGCGGCCGGCGGCTGCGACAAATCAGCGAACCGTGTTAGTGAGGACTGGGGAGCGGCGCTGACTGTGCTGGTACTTCCGCTGCCAGCAGCCGGGAGATGACCGGCTAGCACCGATCATCTCCCGGCTGCATTGCCGCTGACCTCCATGCGGCTACCGTCGGGAGATCAGCGGCTAGGGCCGCTGATCTCCCGACGGCAAGTGTGAAGGGAGGACCGCAGAGCGAGGCCGCCGGTCGGGGTACTTCTGCTGCGAGCAGCCGGGAGATGACCGTTTAGCACCGCTCATCTCCCAGCTGCATCGCCGCTGATCTCCCGACGGTGGCCTGCATGTTTCAAATCCGACGCCAATTCGCAGCCGGGCTGCGCCAGTCGCTGATTGGTCGTGGCCGGCTGGCCGCGACCAATCACGGAAGCGAGATTTTAAATTTCGCGCCAATATCACTGATTGGTCGCGACCGCGACCAATCAGCAGAGCGGTGTTTAAATTTGGTGCCAATATCGCTGAATGGTCGCGGCCGGCGGCTGCGACCAATCAGCGAACCGTGTTAGTGAGGATTGGGGAGCGGCGCTGGCTGTGCGGGTACTTCCTCTTGAAGCTCATCAAGAGAATGCCAAGAGTGTGCAAAGCAGTCATCAAAGCAAAAGGTGGCTACTTTGAAGAACCTAGAATATAAGACATATTTTCAGTTGTTTCACACTTTTTTGTAAAGTATATTATTCCACATGTGTTAATTCATAGTTTTGATGCCTTCAGTGTGAATGTACAATTTTCATAGTCATGAAAATACAGAAAAATCTTTAAATGAGGTGTGTCTAAACTTTTGGTATGTACTGTGGCTGTAAGTATTCTATAGGATTCATGCTACTCTTTTTGCTGTCGTTCTTTAATCTTTTTTCCTACTTAGGTGCATTTTCTAGGCTTTAATATGTATTAGGATATACAATGCTCAAAAAAATAAAGGGAACACTTAAACAACAGAATATAACTCCAAGTGAATCAAACTTCTGTGAAATCAAACTGTCCACTTAGGAAGCAACACTGATTGACAATCAATTTCACATGCTGTTGTGCAAATGGAATAGACAATAGATGGAAATTATTGGCAATTATCAAGACACCCTCAATAAAAGAGTGGTTCTGCAGGTGGGGACCACAGACCACATCTCAGTACCAATGCTTTCTGGCTGCTGTTTTGGTCACTTTTGAATGTTGGTTGTGCTTTCACACTCGTGATAGCATGAGACGGACTCTACAACCCACAGAAGTTGCTCAGATAGTGCAGCTCATCCAGGATGGCACATCAATGCGAGCTGTGGCAAGAAGGTTGGCTGTGTCTGTCAGCGTAGTGTCCAGAGGCTGGAGGCGCTACCCGGAGACAGGCCAGTACACCAGGAGACGTGGAGGGGGCCGTAGGAGGGCAACAACCCAGCAGCAGGACCGCTACCTCCGCCTTTGTGCGAGGAGGAACAGGAGGAGCACTGCCAGACGCCTTGCAAAATGACCTCCAGCAGGCCACAAATGTGCATGTGTCTGCACAAACGGTTAGAAAGCGACTCCATGAGGGTCCGATGTCCACAGATGGGGGTTGTGCTCACAGCCCAACACTGTGCAGGACACTTGGCATTTGCCACAAAACACCAGGATTGGTAAAGTCGCCACTGGCGCCCTGTGCTCTTCACAAATGAAAGCAGGTTCACACTGAGCACATGTGATAGACGTGACTGTCACGGGTGTGTCGCCACGAAGATCGACACGATTACGCAGCCTGACTTCTCGCAGCTGAGTTTTTGGTGCTTTGTGTTTTTCGGCAGTGAGGGAGTTAACTCTCTCTCTCTGTGCTAGACGAGGTCCAGCCTCGCCCAGCTGCAATCAATGCTGCTGTAGTGGGACTCCTTCAAATGCCTGCCGGTCTGTTAGGGAAGTGTCGGTGAAAGCATTTCATACAGACAAACAGAGCGGATCGTGGTGTTTTGGAGTTCTGAGCTAAGTGTATTTGGTGTAGTTTTTCCCTTCCTCGCTTTATCATTTATCTCCTTTCCCGTTGGTGTTCCCTCTGTTGTTGTGAGTAGTTTTTGTATGCAAGGTGGTTTTTGGTTTGACCCTTGTACTGTCTCGTTCGTCTAAGTACTGAGTGTTGGCATATTATTTCCTGTCCCCTATTGTTGTGATCGGGGTCCTTCTCAGGACTAGATTACTGAGGTGCAGGGATCCTCAGGAGGTAGGGGTTACGCTGGCGGCCTGGACCTCTGTACCTTTAACAGTACCTCCAGATAGAGGGATTAGTCAGGGCCTCAGCTTAGGGTCAGCTTAGGCCCCTGACCTCCTGTACGCAGAGACAGCGTGACATTTTCACCGACCAACTAAGATTCTCTCCAGCTACCATGGATCCAGTAGCCAGTCTAGCTCGGCAGTTGCAGAGTTTGTCCATGGAGCTGGCGGACATTAGGTCCAAGGTTTTGTATCCCCAGGAGCAAGCCGGACCAGAACCTAAAGTAGCTCTCCCTGACAGGTTCACTGGGGGGCGGGACAAGTTTTTTGTTTTCCGGGAGGCATGCAAGTTGTACTTTCGGCTGCGGCCTCGGTCATCGGGGAGTGAAGAACAAAGGGTGGGAATTGTCATCTCGCTCCTACAAGGGGACCCACAATCTTGGGCGTTCTCTCTTCCCCCGGGCTCCCCAGCTCTCCAGTCAGTGGATAGGTTTTTTGCAGCTCTGGGTCTCGTATATGATGACCCGGATCGGATCTCCCTTGCTGAATCTAAGTTACGTAGGATCCAGAAGGGAGATCGTCCGGCGGAGGAATTCTGTTCGGAGTTCCGTAGGTGGGCCACGGACACCCAGTGGAATGACCCGGCTCTTAGGAGCCAGTTTTGTCAAGGTTTATCCGACAAATTAAAGGATGTGTTGGCACAGTATGACTCTCCCGCGTCACTGGAAGCCGCTATGGCCCTTGCTATTCGCATTGACAGACGGCTTCGGGAGAGGTGCGGGGTAACTCCGCCCCCTGTGATGACTCCACCTCCTACAAGGTCCCCTCATATGGAGGTTCCCCTGGTCAGTCCAGAGGAGCCTATGCAATTAGGAGGTACATCATTTCGGGGGAGGGGACCGGTGGTGCGCCATAAGACAGGAAGGTGTTTCTTCTGCGGGAGAAAGGGACATTTTATTGGGGGGTGTCCATCCCGTCCCTTGCAGAGTGAAGAGTCGTCGGAAAACTGTTGATCCCAGGTTGTGTGGTGGACGGCAATCTGGGAGTAGGCATTTCGTCCCTAGGTTCGTCTCAGTTTCTCGTTCCGGCGGAGGTGGTGGTGGGTACGAGAACTGAGAGGATATCTGTTCTTCTGGATAGTGGGGCCGGGGCTAATCTGGTGGACACTCGGTTTGCCCGGGTTCAAGGTATGCGATTGAGTGAGTTGGCTAAACCCATCCCCATATTCTCGATCGATGCCAGGCCTCTCGGTCAGGGAAGTTTTTTGCAAGCTGTGCATAACGTAAAACTTCAAGAGGGGGCGATACATAAAGAACTGTTGTCTTGCTACGTGTTGGAGGGTCTTCCCACTCCTATAGTGTTGGGCCTTCCTTGGTTAACTAAGCATAACCCGGTTATTAATTGGCAATCCAGAGAGATAAGCCAATGGAGTAAATTCTGTAATAAAAACTGCATGAATACGGTCATCGGTGCGGTTACTCCTAGGGTCTTGCCTCCATTTCTGGCAGACTTTGAGGATGTATTCTCGGAGAAAGGGTGTCAGGAACTACCTCCTCATCGCGAGTATGACTGTTCTGTAAAACTGCTCCCTGAGGCCAAGTTACCTAAAGCTAGGTTGTATAACCTTTCTGGTCCTGAGAGGCAGGCCATGAAGGATTATATTTCAGAAAGTCTGGCTAAGGGGCATATTAGACCTTCATCTTCACCGGTGGCCGCGGGGTTCTTCTTTGTTAAGAAGAAAGATGGAGGCCTACGCCCTAGCCTGGATTTCCGTGAACTTAATCGGATTACGGTCCGAGATCCGTATCCGCTCCCACTTATTCCCGATCTCTTTAATCAGATCGTGGGCGCCAAATGGTTCTCTAAGTTGGATCTTAGGGGGGCGTACAATCTGATTAGGATGAAGGAGGGGGATGAGTGGAAGACGGCGTTTAACACTCCGGAGGGGCATTATGAAAACCTTGTCATGCCATTCGGTCTGACTAATGCCCCGTCGGTTTTCCAACACTTTGTTAATGACATTTTTCGCCGCCTGGTGGGACAGTTTGTTGTCATATATCTGGATATCTTAATTTACTCGCCGGATCTGGTGTCTCATCAGGAGCACGTTAGGCAGGTGTTACAGATCTTGCGGGATAATAAACTGTATGCCAAATGGGAAAAGTGTGTGTTCGCCGTACAGGAACTCCAGTTTTTAGGCTTCCTGGTTTCAGCGTCCGGTTTTCGTATGGACCCTGGGAAAGTGCGGGCAGTTCTTGAGTGGGATCGGCCAGAGAATCTTAAGGCACTACAACGTTTCCTGGGGTTTGCTAATTATTACCGGAAGTTCATTCGTAATTTCTCGTCCATGGTTAAGCCTCTCACAGACATGACTAAAAAGGGGACGGATTTTTCTAGGTGGTCTGACAAGGCTTGTCAAGCATTCTCCTCCTTGAAAAAATGTTTTGCCTCGGCACCCATACTCATTCAACCTGATGCGTCACAGCCATTCATTGTAGAGGTAGACGCTTCCGAGGTAGGGGTGGGAGCAGTATTGTCACAAGGTTCGTCCCCTGGTAAGTGGCATCCGTGCGCCTTTTTTCTCTAAAAAATTGTCGTCCGCTGAGAGGAATTACGATGTCGGCAATAGGGAACTCTTGGCCATTAAGTTAGCTTTTGAGGAGTGGCGCCATTTTTTAGAGGGGGCAGTCCATCCGGTCACCGTCATCACCGATCACAAGAACCTGCTATATCTGGAGTCCGCAAAACGTCTGAATCCCAGACAAGCTAGGTGGTCATTGTTTTTTACCAGGTTTAATTTTGTCGTTACATATCGTCCTGGGTCAAAAAATGTAAAGGCGGATGCCTTATCTCGTAGTTTCCCTGGGGCCGGGAATACGGACGACCCGGTTCCTATCCTTCATGAGGGGGTGGTGGTTTCGGCAGTATGCTCTGAGCTTGAGGAGGAGGTATTGGAGGCTCAGGGGGACGCCCCTGTTGGACCTCCAGGGAGACTGTTTGTTCCAGATCAGTTGCGACAAAAGGTGATCAAGGCACACCATAACTCAGTTTTTGCAGGACACCCAGGGAGTAAAGCAACGGTGGATCTCCTCTCGCGTCGGTTTTGGTGGCCTAACTTACATAAGGAGGTGGTAACTTTTGTTGCGTCCTGTGGGGTTTGTGCGCGCTCTAAGACCCCACATACCCGTCCGTCTGGGGCCCTCTTACCTTTGAAGATCCCGGAGCGTCCTTGGACTCATCTGTCTATGGACTTTATTACGGACCTCCCGCCGTCTTCGGGTAAAACGGTCATACTCGTTGTAGTGGACAGGTTCAGCAAGATGGCACATTTTATTGCTCTTCCTGCTCTTCCTAATGCTAAAACTCTTGCGCAGGTGTTCATTGGGGAGATTGTGAGGCTTCACGGGGTACCCTCCGAGGTGGTGTCAGATCGGGGGTCTCAGTTTGTGTCCAAATTCTGGAAGGCATTTTGTACACGGCGGGGGATGCATTCATCGTTCTCATCGGCTTTTCATCCTCAGACCAATGGTCAGACGGAACGTATGAACCAGAGCTTGGAGACATATCTCCGGTGTTTTGTGTCAGAGAACCAGGAGGACTGGGCTTCTTTCTCACCTCTGGCAGAGTTTGCTCTTAATAATAGGCGGAGCGAGTCCACTGGTAAGTCCCCATTTTTTGGGGCATATGGTTTTCACCCCCAGTTTTGTACTTTCAGTAGGGGGGGCTCTTCGGGGGTTCCTGAGGAGGAACGATTTTCCTCATCACTCGCTTCAGTATGGAGAGGGGTGCTGAAGAATCTGAATACTATGGGGAACCGATACAAACGTATGGCTGATAGGAGGAGAGTGTCTGGTCCGGACCTAAGTGTGAACGATCGGGTATGGTTGTCTACCAGGAATATAAAACTTAAGGTTCCCTCCTGGAAACTGGGTCCCAGGTTCATCGGGCCGTACAGGATCAGTTCTATAATTAATCCGGTGGCATTCCGTCTTGACCTCCCCCCTACGTTTAAAATTCACAACGTGTTCCACAGATCGTTGCTTAAGAGGTATGTGGCGCCGGTGGTACCGTCACCTTTACCTCCCCCTCCAGTGGTGGTCAATGGTAACTTGGAGTTCCAGGTATCGAGGGTCATCGATTCACGCTTTAATCGCCGGTCCCTTCAGTACCTGGTTCATTGGAAGGGGTATGGTCCTGAGGAGAGGATGTGGGTTCCTGCGTCGGATATTAACGCAGACCGATTAGTTCGGGCCTTCCACACGACTCACCCGGATAAACCTGGCCCTGAGGGTCCGGAGGCCCCTCGTAGAAGGGGGGGTACTGTCACGGGTGTGTCGCCACGAAGATCGTCACGATTACACAGCCTGACTTCTCGAAGCTGAGTTTTTGGTGCTTTGTGTTTTTCGGCAGTGAGGGAGTTAATTCTCTCTCTCTCTGTGCTAGACGAGGTCCAGCCTCGCCCAGCTGCAATCAATGCTGCTGTAGTGGGACTCCTTCAAATGCCTGCCGGTCTGTTAGGGAACTGTCGGTGAAAGCATTTCATACAGACAAACAGAGCGGATCGTGGTGTTTTGGAGTTCTGAGCTAAGTGTATTTGGTGTAGTTTTTCCCTTCCTCGCTTTATCATTTATCTCCTTTCCCGTTGGTGTTCCCTCTGTTGTTGTGAGTAGTTTTTGTATGCAAGGTGGTTTTTGGTTTGACCCTTGTACTGTCTCGTTCGTCTAAGTACTGAGTGTTGGCATATTATTTCCTGTCCCCTATTGTTGTGATCGGGGTCCTTCTCAGGACTAGATTACTGAGGTGCAGGGATCCTCAGGAGGTAGGGGTTACGCTGGTGGCCTGGACCTCTGTACCTTTAACAGTACCTCCAGGTAGAGGGATTAGTCAGGGCCCCAGCTTAGGGTCAGCTTAGGCCCCTGACCTCCTGTACGCAGAGACAGCGTGACAGTGACAGAGTCTGGAAATGCCGTGGAGAGCGATCTGCTGCCTGCAACATCCTTCAGCATGACCGGTTTGGCATTGGGTCAGTAATGGTGTGGGGTGGCATTTCTTTGGAGGGCCGCACAGCCCTCCATGTACTCGCCAGAGGTAGCCTGACTGCCATTAGGTACCGAGATGAGATCTTCAGACCCCTTGTGAGACCATATGCTGGTGCGGTTGGCCCTGGGTTCCTCTGAGTGCAGGACAATGCCAGACCTCATGTGGCTGGAGTGTGTCAGCAGTTCCTGCAAGATGAAGACATTGAAGCTCTGGTCTGGCCTGTCCATTCCCCAGACCTGAATCCGATTGAGCACATCTGGGACATCATGTCTCACTCCATCCACCAAGGTCACGTTGTACCACAGACTTTCCAGGAGTTGGCGGATGCTTTAGTCCAGGTCTGGGAGGAGATCCCACAGGAGACCATCCGCAACCTCATCAGGAGCATGCCCAGGCGTTGTAGGGAGGTCATACAGGCATGTGGAGGCCACACACAATACTGAGCCTCATTTTGACTTGTTTTAAGGACATTACATCAAAGTTGGATCAGCCTGTAGTATGTTTTTCCACTTTAATTTTGGGGGTGACTCCAAATCCAGGCCTCCATTGGTTAATAAATTTGATTTCCATTGATGATTTTTGTGTGATTTTGTTGTCAGTACATTCAACTTTGTACAGAACAAAGTATTCAATGAGAATATTTCATTCATTCAGATCTAGGATGTGTTGAGTGTTCCCTTTATTTTTTTGAGCAGTGTACTTTTACCCTGTAGCCTAAGAGGTCAGGGCACTGATACCACTTATAAAGATCTGCTATCCCCGGTTTGAGCCATCTAGATTAGTACCTATATATAGACAGCAGTATGACTAACCTCTTATATAGCAACTACTTCTGACCTACCTCATAAGCACCTGCACTTTTATGGAATGCTTCACTGCATTTTAACAATATACTCTTATTTTTTTGGCAGCCCAATTATGTATTTACATCAGAAAAGAATCATGTTAATTTGTCTCATGCTCCTCATTAGTGATCCTCCATTGTTTTACTATTAACTGTTTCTGTGATTCATATTTTTTTCCTGTATAAATTATAATTAATAAAATTTTGTAATTTTTTCACTATTATATGGGACTCTGACTTGAAGTTTTTTCCTCTTGTTTCTTATGTATGGAGGAGTATGTGGGGCCCATTATACTGTATACTGGTTGGCCCACGAATTTGTCAAAGTTTATCATTTTGGCCCTCTGCAAGTTTTGAGTTTTGCATCCCTGATGTACAATCTGTATGGGTAATGTACATGGAAATGGTAATAATGCAAAGCTGTTAATTGGACTTTGCTACAAGCCTCCTAATATAGCTGAACACGTAGAGGATGATACGCTGCAACATATTAAAAAAGCAACAAAAACAAGTCATGGTCAAAGTGTTGGATCCCTTGAAATTGTTTCAGAAAATGAAGTAATTCTCCCAGAAAATTATTGAAATTACAAGTTTTGTTATACACGTTTATTTCCTTTGTGTGTATTGGAACAACACAAGAAAACAGAGAAAAAAAAGCAAATTGAACATAATTTCACACAAAATAGGCCGGACAAAATTGTTGGCACTTTGCCAAAATTGTGGGTAAACAACTTTGTTTCAAGCATGTGAAGCTTGTTCAAACGCAACCGTGGCAAGTAACAGGTGTGGTCAATATGAAAATCACAACTAAAACCAGATAAAAAAGGGAGAAGTTGATTCAATCTTTTCATTGTGTGCATGCATGTGCGCCACACTAAGCATGGAGAAAACAGAAAAAGGAGAAGAGAACTGTCTGAGGACTTGAGAACCAAAATTGTTCAAAAATATCAATAATTTCAAGGTTATAAGTCCATCTTTAGAGATCCGCATGTTCCTTTGTAGAAGGTGCGCAGCATAATCAATAAATTTACAACCCATACAGTCAAATATGGTGGAGGTTCAAAGGTGTTTTGGGGTTGTTTTGCTGCCTCTGACTATGTGCAAGGCATCGTGAAATCTGGGTCACAATGTAGTGCCTAGTGTCGGAAAGATGGGTTTGTGTCCTAGATCATGGGTCTTCCAGCATGACAATGACCTCAAACACCCAGAAAATGGATGGAAACAAAGTGCTGGAGAGTTCTGACCTGCAATGAGTCTGGATCTAAATCCCATTGAACACCTGTGGAGAGATCTTAAAATTGCTGTATGGATAAAAATATTAAAATTTGAGAGTCCTCAGTGGAGGATACCATCACCATCTTTTCAGTTAGCCATTAGTCAGTAAACTTTCGAGACTACTCAGGTCTTTCATCAGACATAGTATAACACAAAATCTGAAGAGTCACATATTTATACACAACAGGGCACAGGAATAATGCAATAGATAAGACAAGTGATGTGAAGCAGAACTATCAGTATGGGAAAGGGAGAAGCAGTTGTGGCCGTAAATATGTGTGGACACAAGTAGATCTATTCATCTTTTCTTTTTTTGTGTGGCGATAAGAATTCATCTTTCTTTTAAGTTTTTGCCCCATCTGCCCTACATACAGACCCCCAGTTGGACATTTGGTACATATAATTACGTACATTACATTAGACGTTATGCAGCTGAAAGTACCTGGGATCTTGTGGTCCTGATGTGAGTTGGGAATCTTTATCTTGTCCGTGGTCATTATAAATGGACGGGTTTTACATTTACAGTTGGTGAGGATGAATTTTGTAAGTTTCACCACAAAGGTGAAACTATCCTCCCGGTCAGTTTGCTTTCCCTCCCAGTACCTTTTAATTCTAACAATGTTAGGTTTCTGGGAGATTATACTTGTTCCTTTTATTTGTCGTTCTCCTTAGCTTGCCTTCTTTGCCCTATATGAATGTGTTTTTGTTTCTCATTCAGGTTTTTCGTATTTTACTTCATACTTTCCTTTCCCCTTGTTGCAGCCTCCCCTCTGGTTCCTCAGGAGGTATGACAAACTCCTCAACGACTAATTAGGGAGTTAGGTCTGTGGTGGCGTTTTTAGTTGTGCAGTTAGGGCCTTTCTTGTCTGTACAGAGACTAGTTGGGTGTAGTTGCGGCATTCTCTCCAGTGTGGGTTCTCCGGTGGTTATCAAAATGCGCTTTCTGGTTAAAACATTTCCTAGATTTTGAACATGAAAAAGGCTTCTTCCCTGTGTGAATTCTCTGGTGCTTATCAAAATCAGATTTCTAGTTAAAACATTTTCCATATTCTGAACATGGAAAAGGCTTCTCCCCTGTGTGAGTTCTCAGATGTTTGATAAGGGTAGATTTGTCTGTAAAACATTTCCCACATTCTGAACATGAAAAAGGCTTCTCCCCTGTGTGAGTTCTCTGATGTTTGATAAGGGTAGATTTGTCTGTAAAACATTTCCCACATTCTGAACATGAAAAAGGCTTCTCCCCTGTGTGAGTTTTGTGATGTTTGTTAAGATTTGATTTCACTGTAAAACATTTCCCACATTCTGAACATGAAAATGGCTTCTCTCCTGTGTGAGTTCTCTGATGTGTGATAAGATATGATTTCTCTGTAAAGCATTTCCCACATTCTGAACAGGAAAATGGCTTCTCTCCTGTGTGAGTTCTCTGGTGCCTAACAAGACATTTTTTCTGATTAAAACATCTCCCACACTTGGAGCAAGAAAATCTATTCTTCGCTGTGTGAATTTTTTGATGTTTAAGAAAAGACTTTTTAAGAGGAAAACTATTTCTATATTCTGAATGTGAAAATGGCTTCTTTGCATTAGGAGCAGTTTGTTTTTTAATGCTTATTTTGTGACTTTGATTTTCCTTAGGAGTCGGTAATAAATCAGAAGACAGGACCTGTGTCAAAGGATCAGATGACAGATCTTTGCTGTGAAGGGATGATGGTATATCTAGAGTAATGGCATTCACTTGAATTGTATCCTGTGTGATCTCAAGGTCATCGGATTTGAAAATTGAGGATGTCAGCTGTCCCTCTGATCTCCGGGTACAGTCATCTGCCAAGAATAAAACCAATTATTATTTTTTAATAAAAAATCCTTGAATTTTATATTTTTGAACATTTCTACTTAAATTGTCTGTAAAAAAGGCAAGTTATATAAAAAAAATCACTTATTCACCAGGACAATGACTATCTAATAGAAAACCTCATAGGATGAAGCAGTGGAGCGTGGTGTTCAACTGTTTGTTCATTCTGCCTCCCAAATAAGGAGTTAAAGGTACAGCTTCTGTCCAGCCACTAAGATTAGGGTTGCTGGTACCTGTAATACCATCGAGTCTGACAGTATGGGTGTGTGTGCTGTCCAGCTGGAGTAATCTGCTCCCTGCTTCAGCCAATTGGAAAGCACCGCACCCTACTAAAGCTGGAAGCATATTGCCGGAAGCTGCCAGATACAGCCTTGTTCTCCTCTGGGTCAGTACTCTGTGCTCAGCTCCCGGCATGTGTATTTGTTTCCTGTTGTGACCTCGGCCCATTTACTGACTACTCTTGTGTCTTCTGATTTTGTATTTTCTCTGCTATTTTCTGACTAAGCTACATGACTATTCTTCTTCCCATCTCACTCCACTGAATAGCCGGTAACACCGTAGCGCAAAGCTTGGGGTCTCTGTGTAGGTCCAGATCCATGTAGAGGGGTGATGAGCAAAGTAATTTGTGAAATCTGTAAACAGGGTAGATAGTGACAAGCCTGTTTGTGGTAGCCATCTTTTAAGCTTCCAGGTGACCAAGACCAGCTCCCCCAATACATTGTGTCTGGGAACTATTTCAGCAAGATCTGCATTCCTAATAGATAAATGGCGCTCCTTCCCTTCTTAACCTGCTATGTGCCCAGACAGTAGTGTACAACCGTATATAGGGTATTGTCGGATTCAAAATAAGTTGGAAAATAATTTGTAAGGTCCATTTGTTTCCCATTATCTTTTGTGAAGAATTCCAAAGTTATCACCACATAAAGTGACACACGTCAAATATGAAAAATGGGTCTGATTAGAATCATAAAACTGGCTGCAGGAAGGGGTTAAATCAGAGGATTACTGAAGTCAAAAACTGTGATGATAGACAATAAAACATCTACTGAAGCGATCAAACTGAACAGTCTCCATCAGAGAAAAACAGGTAACAAGTGGAGAAACCTCTCTGGGGTAATTAGAGTATGGGGCTCGGTGGCTCTTGGCAATCTAAACTATCGTAAGAGACAATATTTTCTGTCAGATGAGTTTCAAGAAGAAATATTAGACATTTAAAGTGAACTCTTTTATAATAGTGCAGAGCTGAGGTGTCTTAAATTTAGATCTCGGGCATTTGGAAGAGGCAATGGAGATCTTTTTGAAAGACTACCAGGGAGTTACAGAGTCACATAAGTGAGGCCGGCCGATCCCACCACAATGAAACCATCATACAGAATGAAGGTGTAAAAAAAGAAAGAATATATAAACATGTAACATCCCCAACAACAACGTATGTATGAAGGGAGAAATCCAACACTAAACTGGAGTCGCACTCATATATGGCGGACCATTGGAGCTACTATGAGTCCTGACCAGAAGAGTAGAGAAAGTATTAGCGCCCCCATTTCAGGAGAGATTGTGCAGTAATCTGAATTCCTTAGGATTGAAAACATAATGGAATTTATGACATGGAGTGAATCCATGAAACCAGGGCTGGAGCCATGCCAACACATCTCCTGCAGGCGTGAATAAATGTATATTACAGCCATCAGCCACGCACAGCTTAGACATATATCATGGCACAGGTGTAATATTTATTGCAATTCTATCTAAAAATTGGGGCGCTGGTAAGTGAACTCAGTAGGTCTGCTGCAAATGGTTTGTGTCACCATAAACCACTAGGGGAATAGAATCAATTATATAAAACCACTGCGCTGATGTACTGAGGAGGATAAGTGAGGATTGTAGGGAGTAGTAATGGAAGAATTTACAATTGTTTGATGGATTTTATTATTTTATTAATCATAAACCACTATTTAGAGATGTCATGGATACATAAATTAGTATAAAACCAAGGGTTAAAAATAGACCATTTGGTAAGTCCTCCAGGGATTCAGAGCTGTTTGGGACCTGTAGTAGGATATATAAGGACTGTAGCTACTGGCCTGTATAGATTAGTTGCTTTTTTGTAAAGCTACTGTGCATGTATTTACCTTGGATTGCGAGAGGATCTTACTGGATAATGAAGAGGAGAATAGGAACGGGATAATGGATCTTCTTATTAAATAAGATGTTGGAATGAATGCTGTAATGAAATAATTTTCATTAAATAACAAGCTTCATCTTGCCTTCGATTATAAAATCGCTTTTTAAATGGCTTACATAGAAAGCATGAACCTAGATGTTCAATAAATACCCAGGGGTGTGCCCCAGGGGGACGAGTATACGCCTCTGTGGGGTTATAGAGGCTTGATTCTGGTTTATAAAACTGGTAGAACCTATGGTCTGAATCGATACCCTGGCACACCCCTGGGTATTTATTGAACATCTAGGTTCGTGCTTTCTATGTAAGCCATTTAAAAAGCGGTTTTATAGATGGAGCTTGTTATTTACTGAAAATTCTTTCATTACAGCATTCATTCCAACATCTTATTTAATAAGAAGATCCATTATCCCGTTCCTATTCTCCTCTTCATTATCCAGTAAGATCCTCTCGCAATCCAAGGTAAATACATGCACAGTAGCTTTACAAAAAAGCAACTAATCTATACAGGCCAGTAACTACAGTCCTTATATATCCTACTACAGGTCCCAAACAGCTCTGGATCCCTGGAGGACTTACCAAATGGTCTATTTTTAACCCTTGGTTTTATACTAATTTATGTATCCATGACATCTCTAAATAGTGGTTTATGATTAATAAAATAAAATCCACCAAACAATTGTAAATTCTTCCTTTATTGCAATCCTGTTTGAAGTTAGTCGGTTTTAAAAGAAATTGAACAGTCAGGATAAAGGGAAACTCTGCTGTTATTGTACAGAAATTCACACTTGGCCTCACTGCACATTTAATGTTGTCAATCATAAAAATGAAGTTTGGCCAGAAAGACTGGACCTGGTCTTGTAGGGACCATATGAGCACATTCATCAGCACAGAAGGGAGAGAAGGTAGATTCATCCAATAAGATATCAGGGTTCTAGGAAGCCAACAGCATCATTACCCTCCGCTTTCTCTTACAGGTCCATCATAATATTTTTCTTCAAGTGATTTTCTAACATGTGAGCACATTCTACGTACGCTGTCATTTGGCTTTGTAGTTTATAGATCTGGGCAGGTAACGGTCAGTGTCTCCTAATCCCAGGGGGAGGTGGATCCTCCAGATTGTAAGTTCTACAGAAAAGGGCTTTCCCAATTACACAAAGTAATTTGAATATTTTCGGACAGAGGAGAATGTTGTGGTCTAGCGGCAAAATGGTGATCACACGATTGTGATACGGCCGGACTACACCACCGATAAAGCAGCCACAGCCGATGACTGAGAAGAATCTGTGACTTCTCTGCATTTAGTGATCACTACTCACCTGGGTAGTCATATGTAGGAATCTCCTCTTTACACCGCTCATCACCCCTCACATATGTCTCTGTAGCATTAATATGGGTCAGATCTTCACCCTGAAACAAATATTATAAAAGTCAAAGACAGACGGAGAAGTCACAAGTTTGATCGGCTCTAATCCTGCCATCTCCACCGTTCTCATAACACAAATATAAAACATAATAATGGTGGATAAAACAAAACTGAAGACATGACCTTTACAGCCGTCTACACATCATAGGGGAGATCTCATGACACCTTCTCTCCATCTACCTGATGATCCTGAGGAACATTGGGATCTTCTTGTTTACAGTACTGTGGAAGAAGAGGACGGGGACATCTCTCTGGTGTTGTCCTCTTACTGGACAGATCTGGAGGAAACACATACAGGGATTGAATTCATTCTTTACATACAGATAATTATAGGCCGTGTGTATTTAGTCCTGTCTATTACCTGGTGATGTGAGGGGCTGGAGAACCTCCATCATAAAGTCCCTGTACAGATCTTTGCGTCCTTCTAAATACTCCCACTCCTCCATGGAGAAATAGACGGTGACATCCTGACATCTTATAGGAACCTGACACATACAATGATACCGTCATCCCCCAATCCCTTCATAGCATTACTGTATAATGTCCCAGCATTCCCAGCAGTGTCACCTCTCCAGTCAGCAGCTCAATCATCTTGTAGTTGAGTTCTAGGATCTTCTGGTCATTGATGTCCTCATGTATCAGGGGGTGAGATGGAGGCCCCATGATTAATCTCTGGTTATGGAGAGACACATTAATAAATCTCACTGCAGACATTTCCAGAGTCCTCACCTCTCCAGTTCTGTCCATCTGTTATTCCCATAGATTAGAATGATGTAATGTGACGTCATCAGAATCTCTCACCTCTCCAGTAAGCCGGAAGAGGATCTCTAGGGTGAGGTGTAATATCCTCTCCACCATCTTGTTCATCATTTTCCTGGATAAATCAGGAAAATTTTCTTATATAGACAATCTTCACTGAGATGATCCGGTATTTTAGAGATCTGAATGAGAAAAAGATAAGCTGATGGAACATCATAAAAATCCTGTGTAATAATAAAATTACTGGAGATAATAAGGGGAAACATAGGAGGAGATTTATTATTTTACAGTATTTAGTTTTTTCTTTACATCTAGTAATAAAACCTTTATATTTTAGGCCACAGACAACAAGCAATTTCTTCCTCGGAGTCTGCAGCTGAATAAGTTTCTCATAGACTCACCTTCCATAAAGCTAATTCTCATCTCATTTTCCGACACTGGAATCGGTATTAGCAATACTGCAGGAGATATTCATTACACGTGACGTGAGAAATAACTACTTCATGATGAGGCAACATCTTCCACTACGGATCTAAAACCATATTTGGCCACAGTCCGTCACTGACTACATCACCACCGGCTGTCTATATGAATGTTTCCCGTCTTCCCCGAACTGTAATCTTCCATCAAGTTAGATCTCATGTCTGATTCACACACAGAAGTTTGAGGCTTTTATAAAAGCTGTTTTGTTTGCACAAACACCGAGGGCAGAAATGATTTGATACTAAAGTCTACATGTATAGTGTATTATGGGTTTTATTTCTGGCCTTAGGCTTTCCTATATTACAAGAAAACCCCCAGAAAAAAAGAGCAGATATTAAAATGTTTCAAAAGAAAATTGTCACCAACAATTCTTGTAAAAAGAAAAAACATGCAAAAAGCAGAAGACACATTTTGTCATTTTTTAACACGTTAAACATTTGTTTTTGTTTATATATGAACTCTTTTGGGCACCAGAACATAGATGTACACCGCAGGGATGGCATGGGTGCGGCTGCAATAAAATCCCTGGCAGTTTAACCACTTGCTCCTGCAAAAAGCAAACATGGCATCTAAGAAGGTGTGACAGAGTTCGGCTGAATGCCCTTCTCCCCCAAGTACTCGATAGTATGGGGCTGACTAGTCGCTACAATACTTAAATGCCTAATTATGGTGTCTGGGCCTGCAATGTACGAAAGTCTATTAGGCCGGGCCAGAGGCAGCGTTCCATAAGTTACCTTTTAACGCCTCCATAAACATTAGACTAAAGTTGCATGGAAGCACTGATTTTGGTAGTCTATATAATGTATTTGGGGGCCTCCCTACAGATTCAGTCAGTCATACAAATCACAGGAAAGCTGGAATATTTATGTATGGGGGAGTCTGGAGAGATAGCCGTCTGCCAAATGACCGTTCAGCCAACACTTATCTCATGTGTATGGGGCCGTTAGTATTACACTGACAGGCAGTGATAATACACGGCACTACAGTAGTACAGTGCATCACCTGAGCAATCAGAGGCTTCTGTGTTATATGATCGCATTAATGAGAGTTGTATAAAGTTTATAAAAAAGTTTAAAAAAAAGTTTTAAAGTGAAAATATCACAGTTTTAGCAAAAATAAATATTCGTCACTATAGGGAAAACTTGCATATAATGGTAAAATGGAGAGGGAGGTCAGCTCACTGTTTATTCAATCCACCTTGTCTGAAGATCACCGCATGGAACCGCCCTGGTCAGGGACTGTGAAGACCAGGGGTCTTCCATGGGCGTAATGCTACTCAAACAACACAGGGTGAGGGTAAAACAGCGTGGCAATACTTTATTGAACCACAAAGTGGACAATAAACACACAGAACAGTCCCAGCAAATACCCAAAATTGTACAACATTACACAGTCTCACACTTCCTTCTCCACCCACCTGGGACAGAACAGCTGCAACTTTGGAAGTCTTCCAGGGCCGACTACCTCTACCAGTGGCCCCCTGCTTCTGGCGGCCCCCCACAGAGAGAAGGTAGCAACAAGATTAAGAAGCCAACAGTCCATCGAGGTACAAGACCAGGAGACCCGATGGTCCCATCCTGGCCTCTCCGAGACTTTTCATGGGGCCAGGTGACCAGTGGGTCCCTCCTGGCAACTCCAAATGCCTCCATGGGTTCTAGGCGACTGGTGGGTCCCTCCTAGCAACCCCAAAACATATACATGGGGCCAAGTGACTTTTTCGTCCTCTCCTGGACTCCCCAAAAGTAGCGATGGAATCTTTCCAGTCAAGGTCGATACCCTTAGACTAGAATCATGCAGAATACAAATCTGTGTCTCTTTAGATGACATGCAATCCATCTACTTTCCTGAAGGATGTCTCCCATTCTCCTTCCAAAGTCCTTCTGATGTTCCTTGATTCTCTGTCCCAAGTCTCATTCTGTCTACAGCACTACAGACATCCCTGTTTATATTTACATCTGTGTCAGGTCATCAGGCCCAGGTAAAAGAGGTAAAGGTGCAGGGATCACCTATCATTGTTTGAGCTAATCTATTTACATAGTTGGTATCACAGGGGCTGTTGTAAATTAACTTTCAGGAAACTTAGTACAATTTGTCATTAGCATAGTAAACATGAATGTTTCCAAATGAATAGAATTCAGCATTCAGGGTGTAATGCAGTGGCTTGCAGCATTACTGTAATGGTCCAGGGAGTGTGTGGCCTAGTGTGAGGCCTAGTGTGGCCTGGTGAGGCCTGAAGAGAGAGCCAGGCCTGGTGAAGCCTTGTGTAGTCCTGGAGGGCGAAGGCTGGATCTCTGGGTGTGGGGGATGCCAGTAGCCTTGGACGGAGTGAGGCCTGGTGAGGCAAGAAGCCTCGTCCCTGTGTATGGGAACCTACTAGCCTGAAGAAAGCAGCTGACACACGACTAAGGTGAAGCAGTGTGTTATATGGACATTGATAGTTACTTTGCTGAAGGCTGTAACTGGAGCCAAGCGGGCATGTCTGCAATTGGAAAGGTCTCCTGGATGTTATGTGTATAACCATGCCGGTGAGCCACTGAGATGGACTATGTTATGTGCAGTTATGAAGTGTAATAAACTGCTGGATGTCGTGTTACCGGAAAACGTGGCTGGTGTGCTATAATTGACCCCGTGAAGCGAGTGTCCCCCAGCGTGATGAAAAGCGCTACCTTACAAGGGTTATACAAATACTATGACCTTATTGATCAGCAAGAGAAATACAAATACATTTGTAAGTCAACACAACAAGATAGTGTATTTCTCTTGACTGAACAAATCTAATCGCCTGGCTTATTCAGATTTTACCCTGTATCGTCACAGGGAAATTTCAAGGTTCAAGTAGAGAAAGGAGGAGAGATGGATTCTCCAGCATTGTCTATATTGTTAAAACCTCACATTTATTGTGAATTCATAAACACTGTTGTGATGGCATACCACCAAGTGCCCACACACCAAACCAATGCTTATTCTTGATTTACAACATGTGAGTCTCTGTGATACTTTTATATCCTTCCCTTTCCAACGCCTGGGTGTCCATTGATTACTGAGCACTTCTCAGACAATTTAACCCTGTATTGTATGGAAGAAAAAGATAATACACAAATACAACTCATGCATGAGACATTCAATAAAATCACAGGAAATCAAAAACAAATATAATTAATTGTACTGTAATATTAATCCTGTCTGATGTTCATTCCCTGTGGGGCTCTAGTGTATAATTTAAATATCCAATATAACTTTCTATTTAAGATTTTTCTTTTCATATCTCCACCTCTTAATGGTTTATAACACTTTTCTATTCCTAATATCTGAAGGATCTGATATCCCCTTTATGTTTTTGTGAAAAGCATCTCGAAACCACAGACAGGTTTAATGCTGTGGGATTGATTGCATCAGATAAATGTCTTCTAATACGGGTTTATTGCAGATCTGACATCCATCCCACATATTGCAGGTAACTCTCTATACACTCTATTAAATAGATGACCCCTATAGTGGTACAATTGATGAAATTGTGTATTGCAAATTGCTGTCCCGTTAGGTTTTCTTCAAATGTGTCGGTTTTATTAACATAGTTGCATGCTTTACAGGGTGTATGTCCACATTTAAAAAAACCCTTATAGGATAACCAAGTCACATGGCGTTTGATATTTGTTTCTTGAAAAAAACTCGGTGAAAGTTTTCCGCCAAGTGTAGAAGCCTTTTTGGATACAAAACTCAAACAAAATATGTAAAAGAATTTACAAAGTCTGGAGGATCGATCTCAGACATCAAAAAAACCAAGTTTGAAAGAGATATCAAAGACAACGAGTCAAATTCAATTTACACATGGAAATGAAACAAACCAAGAGCCACTGTTCTGAAATACAGGTCACACAACAAATTCAAAGGAAATAGAGGAGAGCGGAGGTCAGCTTCACAAATCCTAATGTGTCCATGGGTTCCTCTAATTATAATTCTCTGAGGACTTATCTGATGCATCAGTGGGATCAACTAAAGACGGAACAAAAATAAATTCTCAAGTACTCCCCGCAATTCAGCTCAAAACAACAGGCCGGAAGAAAGCTCCAACGTGCCCGGACATGTGCGGTCCATGCCGGAGTGCATCACGGTCTCCTATCTGCGAATGCACATGTCCGGAAGCATGCGTTCCACGCCGGAGCGCATAATGGTTTTGGATTGCATTCCACCAACATAGAAAAGTCCTATGTCTGAGATCAGCACCATGGGAGACTAAAAACAAGTATTGCACATCCCATAATGCAATAGAAATGTAGATCTACTTTATCACTACAACAAATCTGGGATGGTGGCCCACAGTATATTCCGAAATGATCAAATTTCCCCTCTATTGCACAATTAGAGATACACAAGGATCACCACACTTGTTAATTATGAAATAGTATAAGTGGAATATAATTGATAAGAAATAATTCTGATATAGAAGCTCAGACACAATATGTAAACCCCATTCACAGGGAACTGAGTAGCAATGGGTAGAGTTTACAATCCAAAATTATAATCCAGAATGGGACTGTATTCACATCAAACAGGTATAGGAAATTTGCTCATTGAGTCCCTTAGAGGCCAGTGAATGCAGTCTAAAAATCCGCTCACTTTCTTTTTTGAGGATACATCTATTGTGATCACCTCCTCTGACATTGGGTTTAACCACCACAATGATACAAAAGGAGATATCTCCGGTTTCACCACAATATACACTGTTCTTGTATCTCACTAATGGGATCTACCGACCATGGCGTATATCGCCCAAATGCTCCCCTACTCTCATCCTAGACACCCTCTTGATCTAGTCTACATATTCTAGGGGGCGGGTGCATGTGGCCATATCTACTAGTCCTGAGGTTTTACAGTTGGAATAATCCCACTGGAAAAATAATTTAACCATGGAGGAACTTGAGAAAGATTTACATTGTCTCATCCAATTACATGTACAACATTCTCCAGATCTAAAGAAACCACAGATTCTTCTATCTAGCCAAGTCCCCTTGGATGCAAGTTTTTTATAGAAACTATGCACTAAATGGTCTCTAACTGACCAACCCTTTCTGAAAGTTATTGTGGGAGTAGATCCCACAGCACCCCTCAGGGCCGGGTCAGCCACAAGTATATCCCAGTGTTTTCTGAGGATATGAAAGATACAGTCACTCTGATTGTCGTAAGTTTTTCTTACTCGTGTTGTTCAATCTTCTTCTTGGTCTCTTGGTTAGGTATGGAGGAGTGTCTGTCTCTCCCATTTTTCTGCAAACGATGATACGGAATCCAAAATGTACCAAGAGTACCCTTTTTCCCTGAATCTGATGTTCAGGTCTATTGCCTGTATAATAAAATCTGTGACATTTGAGCAGTACCTTCTCAACCGTAAAAATTGTCCCTTGGGTTTTCCTCTTTTTATGGGGATGGGGTGGTGGTTATCCCACTTCAATAGTTTATTAGTGCTTGAAGGTTTATGGTAGATGAGTGTCCCTAGGGTCCCATTCCAATCTTTCTTGATCAGTACATATAGCAAAGGCAACTGGTAATAATTGGTGTTGGTCTGCTCCTTTAAATAAAATGTACTTTTCAGGTTATATCCCCAGTACCCTCACTTATCTTCCCTTCTTTTGAGACCCACACAGTCAGACTCTACCGGCCCTTCTCCCTGTGAGTGGCAGTTGTGTATCGCCCTCCGGGCCCCTCCCGTCAGTTTCTCGATCACTTTGCCACTTGGCTTCCAAACTTTCTATCCTATGAGATCCCCACACTAATCATGGGAGACTTTAACATCCCAATTGGCGATTCCCTCTCCCCATCTGCCGCTCATCTTTTATCGCTAACTTCCTCCTTCGGCCTTTCACAGCTTACTAATTCTCCTACACATGAAGATGGAAATACTCTTTGACCTGATCTTTGCCCGGCTCTGTTCAATACATGACTTTACTAACTCCTCTTTCGCTCTCTGATCACAACCTTCTTTCATTCTCTGTCAAGAACTGTCACCCTGCTCAAGACCCCCCACTTTCCACACTTATAGAAATATACATGCCATTAACACCCAGAAATTTCTGAAAACGTTGCAATCATCATTGGCCCCAATCTCCTCCCTCTCATGCCCTGACTCTGCACTGAAGCATTATAACGAAACATTGCAATGCGCCCTGGATGAAGGCGCACCACCTGCACAGAGAACAACTCGGCACAGACGGCGACAACCCTGGAACATGCTGCAAACATGTTATCTCCAGCGGTGCTCCAGGTATGCTGAATGGCTGTGGAGAAAATCTAATCTGGCCGAAGATTTCCTCCATTATAAATTTATGCTTAAAACCTATAACTCCTTCACCTCTCCAAACAAACCTACTTTAAGGCTGCGTGCACACGATGCGTTTTTCATGCGTTTCCGCAGCGGAAACGCATCAAAAACGCATGGTAATCCGCACCCCATGGTCCCCAATGGCATTCCGCAATGTCAATGCACATGCTGCGGATTTTTCCGCAGCATTTCTGCAGCGCTCATAAATCCGCAGCATGTTCATTAATTTTGCGGAAGCGCAGCGGAATTGCCGCCATTGACTTGCATTGAGACGCATATAATGCGCGTCTGTACATTTGTACACGCGGATTATATGCGATTCAATGTGCGGATGGTACCCAGTTCTGGAGGAGAGAAGACTCTCATCCAGACCTGGGTACCATTGTACCTGTGAAAAAAAGAATAAAATAAAAAATAAAGTTTATATTCACCTGTCCGGCGGCCCGTGCAGCGCTTCTCCTTCCAGGACCTGAGATGACGTCGCGGTCATGTGACCGCAGGCTGTCTCGCGAGATGCCGGCAATCAGAAGCCAGGACGAGCGCGACAGCACACGCGGCGGAGGATCGGGGGTAAGTATAGCTTTATTTTTTTATTTTTACGGTCACACTATATAAATTCATGCCGTTTGGAAATTTTCTGCTTCATTTCTGCATCGTGGGCACATAGCCTAACAACCTCATCATCTCACGGTCCAATAATCCTAAACACCTTTTTGACACTTTTCACTCTCTCCTTAATTAAACAGCACAGGCCCCGACCACCGACCTCAGCACTGATGATCTGGCCAATTATTTCAAAGAAAAAATTGACCATATCCGACAAGAAATTTTCTCCCAATCCCCAAATGTTATGCATGCTCCTCCCTCCCACACAGCAACTTGCTAATTTTCTGACTTCGAACCAGTCACGGAAGAAGAAGTGACAAGGCTCCTTGCTTCCATTCGTCCTACTACCTGCACCAGTGACCCTATTCCCTCACATCTCTTTCAGTCCCTTTCTCCAGCTGTGACCACTCACCTAACTAAAATATTCAACCTCTACCTCTCTTCGGGTATTTTTCCCTCCTCTTTTAAACACGCCAGCATACATCCATTACTTAAAAAAACATTCCTTGACCAGAACTGTGCTGCTAACTACAGACCTGTTTCCAATCTTCCCTTCATCTCTAAACTCCTGGAACAACTGGTCCACTCCTGTCTAATCCACTATCTCTCAGATAACTCCCTTTTTGACCCTTTACAATCTGGTTTCCGCTCTTTACATTCTACTGAAACTGCACTCACTAAAGTCTCTAATGATCTACTAACAGCCAAATCTAATGATCACTACTCCCTGCTGATTCTCCTGGATCTCTCTGCAGCATTGTGAATCTACCTCTCTGACCACTCCTTCACTGTGTCTTTTGCCGGCTCCTCTTCTTCTCCCCTTCCCATTATTGTCGGGGTTCCTCAAGGATCAGTCCTAGACGACCTTCTTTTCTAATTATATACCGCTCCTATTGGACAAACAATCAGCAGATTCGGTTTTCAGTATCATCTCTATGCTGATGACACCCAATTATACACCTCTTCTCCGGACATCACCTCTGCATTATTACAAAATACCAGTGATTGTCTTTCCGCTGTCTCTAACACTATGTCCTCCCTCTATCTAAAATTGAAGCTGTCAAAAACTGAACTACTCGTATTTCCTCCCTCCACTAACCTACCTATGCCCGATATTGCCATTTCTGTTTGTGACTCCATCATTACTCGCCAGCAACATGCCCGCTGTCTTGGGGTCATACTTGATTCAGATCTTTCCTTCACTCCTCACATCTCCTCGCTCGTATCATCTACACCTCAAAAACATCTCTAGAATCAGAACTTTTCTTACCTTTGAGTCAGTAAAAACTCTTACTGTAGCTCTTATTCATTCTAGTCTGGACTATTGCAACTCTTTAGTTATCGGTCTCCCTCATTCTAAACTTTCCCATCTCCAATCAGTCCTGAACGCAGCTGTCAGGGTCATATTCCTCACCAACCGACACAACGATGACTCTTCCCTGTGCCAGTCATTGCACTGATTGCCCATCCAGTAAAGAGTTCAATATAAACTTATTGCTCTTACCCACAAAGCTATCCACGATTCAGCACCACTCTACATCTCCTCCCTCGTCTCAGTCTACCACCCTACCCGTGCCCTCCGTTCTCCTAATGACTTAAAACTAAAATCCTCCGTAATCCGAACCTCCCACTCCCGTCTCCAAGATTTCTCACATGCTGAACCAATTCTTTGGAATGCACTACCCAGGACAATTCGATTAATTCTCAATACCCACAGTTTTAAGCGTGCCCTAAAAACCCATTTCTTTAGACTGGCGTAACACCTCAACACACTTATCTAACTGTCCCAGTTTGGCCCATATTAAAATTT
Organism: Phyllobates terribilis; assembly: GCF_046119375.1. NCBI lineage: Eukaryota > Metazoa > Chordata > Amphibia > Anura > Dendrobatidae > Phyllobates > Phyllobates terribilis. Next base: position 5,133,766 of record NW_027362879.1, on the reverse strand, counting down.
TCTTCAAAATCATGTTCATACCATCCATGCACTGAATAGCCTCTGTCTGTACTGTACACATACTGGCTGGCGACCAGTTCATGTAGTGTTATATACTTACCCTATTTAGTATATTAAGGCAGTATTATACAATATATGTACATTTTACCTATTTCCTTATAGACTGTAAGCTTGCGAGCAGGGCCCTCACTCCTTTTAATATCTGAGTTATGCTTATTCTGTAAAGTCTGTATTGTCTGTATAAGTCCCCCCTAAAATTGTAAAGTGCTGTGGAATATGTTGTCGCTATAAAAATAAAAATTATTATTACAATAAATTCAGATGTAAATCTAAGGCCCACTCTATTGATGTTGAGTTCCCCGACAAATTCAAAAGATTGTTCACTCGTCCCTGACCAGGTGATAAAAATGTAGTCAATATATTTGTACCATACCCCAATATATGGATGCCATCACTTATTATCATCCCTGAATATTGTGGATTCCTCCCACCAGCCCAGGAATAGGTTAGCATACTAGGGGGCACAGAATCTCCCCATTGCTGTACCCCTGAGCTCGGGTAAGTACTTCCTGTCAAAAAGAAAGAAGTTATGAGTAAGAGTGAATTTTAGAAGATCGTTCATGAAGTCATTATGTCTGCTACACTCTATTGACCTTAATTTCAAGAAACGTCTTACTCCTCTGATACCATCCTCATGCGGTATATTACTGTACAAAGCCTCGATATCTAGTAAGGCCTGCTCCCCTACATGCCTGTATACATGCTCGAGGGTATTCATGGAGGGGAGCAGGCAAAGGGAAACCAACTCCAGAGGGATTATTCCAACTGCAAGACCTCAGGTGGTACTGTGGGGGCATTATACTGTGTGGGGGGCATCATACATACTGCATAAGGGACATAATGGGGGCATTACACTGTGTGGGGCCATCATACATACTGCATAAGGGGCATAATGGGGGCATTACACTGTGTGGGGGGCATCATACATCCTGCATAAGGGGCATAATGGGGGCATTACACTGTGTGGGGGCATCATACATACTGCATAAGGGGCATAATGGGGGCATTACACTGTGTGGGGGGCATCATACATCCTACATAAGGGGCATAATGGGGGCATTACAGTGTGTGGGGGGCATCATACATCCTGCATAAGGGCCATAATGGGGGCATTACACTGTGTGGGGGCATCATACATACTGTATAAGGGGCACAATGGGGGCATTAGTGTGTGGGGGGCATCATACATCCTGCATAAGGGGCATAATGGGGGCAATACACTGTGTGGGGGCATCATACATACTGCATAAGGGTCATAATGGGGGCATTACACTGTGTGGGGGCATCATACATCGTGCATAAGGGGCATAATGGGGGCATTACACTGTGTGGGGGCATCATACATACTGCATAAGGGGCATAATGGGGGCATTACACTGTGTGGGGGCATCATACATCCTGCATAAGGGTCATAATGGGGGCATTACACTGTGGGGGGCATCATACATCCTGCATAAGGTGCATAATGGGGGCATTACACTGTGTGGGGGCATCATACATCCTGCATAAGGAGCATAATGGGGGCATTACACTGTGTGGGGGGATCATACATCCTGCATAAGGGGCATAATGGGGGCATTACACTGTGTGGGGGCATCATACATCCTGCATAATGGGGGCATTACACTGTGTGGGGGATCATACATCCTGCATAAGGGGCATAATGGGGGCATTACACTGTGTGGGGGCATCATACATCCTGCATAAGGGGCATAATGGGGGCATTACACTGTGTGGGGGCATCATACATCCTGCATAAGGGGCATAATGGGGGCATTACACTGTCTGGGGGCATCATACATCCTGCATAAGGGGCATAATGGGGGCATTACACTGTGTGGGGGTATCATACATCGTGCATAAGGGGCATAATGGGGGCATTACACTGTGTGGGGGCATCATACATCCTGCATAAGGGGCATAATGGGGGCATTACACTGTGGGGCCAGTAAAGGGGCCCTGTACTATGAGAACAATACGTTTCCTCCCTTCCTGTCTCCATAGTTGGGTCGTATGTATCTATTACAGGAAACAGAACAAAAACCTTATGATTCTTATAAAGGGGCAACACAAGACCCCAAAAGAGTCTCCGTGCTGAAGGGGTTAATGCCCCCAGCGCCCAGTAATGGGGTCTCCACATACCTCCACCTGCAGAGCCGCCACCACATATATGGCTGCTCTGTGCGCACAGGAGCTGTGATGAGGTCACAGGAGGGGAGGAGTCAGGGGTCACATGATCAGGGGCCTCAGTGGGTGCAGGACTCTGCTGTGCTGGTTGTCATGGTGCTGGATGAGCTGAAGTTTATGTGTGGGGTCAGGAGGGGTTTACAGTGTGGATGTAGCAGAGCCGCGTGTGTACGAGGTGTACGGAGCAGAGCCGCGCGTGTACGAGGTGTACGGAGCAGAGCCGCGTGTGTACGAGGCGTACGGAGCGGAGCCGCGCGTGTACGAGGCGTACGGAGCGGAGCCGCGTGTGTACGAGGTGTACGGAGCGGAGCCGCGCGTGTACGAGGTGTACGGAGCGGAGCCGCGCGTGTACGAGGTGCACGGAGCGGAGCCGCGTGTGTACGAGGTGTATGGAGCAGAGCCGCGTGTGTACGAGGTGTACAGAGCAGAGCCGCGTGTGTACGAGGCGTACGGAGCGGAGCCGCGTGTGTACGAGGCGTACGGAGCGGAGCCGCGTGTGTACGAGGCGTACGGAGCGGAGCCGCGTGTGTACGAGGCGTACGGAGCGGAGCCGCGTGTGTACGAGGCGTACGGAGCAGAGCCGCGTGTGTACGAGGCGTACGGAGCAGAGCCGCGTGTGTACGAGGCGTACGGAGCAGAGCCGCGTGTGTACGAGGCGTACGGAGCAGAGCCGCGTGTGTACGAGGCGTACGGAGCAGAGCCGCGTGTGTACGAGGCTTACGGAGCAGAGCCGCGTGTGTACGAGGCTTACGGAGCAGAGCCGCGTGTGTGCGAGGTGTACGGAGCGGAGCCGTGTGTGTGCAAGGTGTACGGAGCAGAGCCGCGTGTGTACGAGGTGTACGGAGCGGAGCCGCGTGTGTACGAGGTGTAGAGAGCGGAGCCGTGTGTGTATGAGGTGTACGGAGCAGAGCCGCGTGTGTACGAGGTGTACGGAGCGGAGCAGCGCGTGCATGAGGTGTACAGAGCAGAGACGTGTGTGTTTGGCAGTCCTCGCCAGGGCTGTGGAGTCAGAGTCAGATCCCATTTTGGTGGAGTCGGAGTTGAAGTTGGTATAAAATGGACTGACTCCGACTCCTAAAATATGTAATAAATTGGGTACAGTAGTTCAATGCAGTTTGTGGGGAATATTTTTCATAAGAATTTGGGAAAGTTATGAAATGTCCTATAAATGTTTGTCCTATTCATGATCTAAGGGTCTAGACTTTTAGCTGAAAAAATGTGTCCTACCATAAATGTATCACTTAAACATGAGCCATGTATGAGGGAGTCGTGGAGTCGGTGTCATGGAAATTGAGGAGTCGGAGTCGAAGGTTTGGCTTACCGACTCCACAGCCCTGGTCCTCGCTTGTGGGGGCCAATAGCAAAGCCCCTGAGGTGTGAACAACATACAACCCCCTAAAGTGACCCCATTTTGTACACTGTACCTATCAGGGAAGTCATCTGAGGGTGTAACGGGTGTTCTTATCCCACAGGTGATTCACTGATTTCTTTACCATTTGGTTGTGTGAAAATAATATTATATTTGCTCTGTGTAGCAGCGCAGGGTTCAGCTCAGGGGGCGAAACATCTGAGCGGCACCTAACCAAGTAACTGTGTATATTATATATGTTTGTAATGTATATATAAATATAACTCTAAGTAAATAAAACTTCTGTGAAATCAAACTGTCCACTTAGGAAGCAACACTGATTGACAATCAATTTCACATGCTGATGTGCAAATGGAATAGACGATAGATGGAAATTATTGGCAATTATCAAGACACCCTCAATAAAGGAGTGGTTCTGCAGGTGGGGACCACAGACCACATCTCAGTACCAATGCTTTCTGGCTGATGTTTTGGTCACTTTTGAATGTTGGTTGTGCTTTCACACTCGTGGTAGCATGAGACGGACTCTACAACCCACAGAAGTTGGTCAGGTAGTGCAGCTCATCCAGGATGGCACATCAATGCGAGCTGTGGCAAGAAGGTTTGCTGTGTCTGTCAGCGTAGTGTCCAGAGGCTGGAGGCGCTACCCGGAGACAGGCCAGTACACCAGGAGACGTGGATGGGGCCGTAGGAGGGCAACAACCCAGCAGCAGGACCGCTACCTCTGCCTTTGTTCAAGGAGGAACAGGAGGAGCACTGCCAGAGCCCTGCAAAATGACCTCCAGTAGGCCACAAATGTGCATGTGTCTGCACAAACGGTTAGAAACCGACTCCATGAGGGTGGTATGAGGGCCTGACGTCCACAGATGGGGGTTGTGCTCACAGCCCGACACCGTGCAGGACGCTTGGCATTTGCCACAGAACACCAGGATTGGCAAAGTCGCCACTGGCACCCTGTGCTCTTCACAGATGAAAGCAGGTTCACACTGAGCACATGTGACAGACGTGACAGAGTCTGGAGACGCCGTGGAGAGCGATCTGCTGCCTGCAACATTCTTCAGCATGACAAGTTTGGCAGTGGGTCAGTAATAGTGTAGGGTGGCATTTCTTTTGAGTGCCGCACAGCCCTCCATGTGCTTGCCAGAGGTAGCCTGACTGCCATTAGGTACTGAGATGAGATCCTCAGACCCCTTGTGAGACCATATGCTGATGCAGTTGGCCCTGGGTTCCTCCTAATGCAGGACAATGCCAGACCTCATGTGGCTGGACTGTGTCAGCAGTTCCTTCAAGATGAAGGCATTGAAGCTATGGACTGGCCTGCCCGTTCCCCAGACCTGACTCCTATTGAGCACATCTGGGACATCATGTCTCGCTCCATCCACCAACGTCACGTTGCACCACAGACTGTCCAGGAGTTGGCGAATGCTTTAGTCCAGGTCTGGGAGGAGATCCCACAAGAGACCATCCGCAACCTCATCAGGAGCATGCCCAGGCATTGTAGGGAGGTCATACAGGCACGTGGAGGCCACACACAATACTGAACCTCATTTTGACTTGTTTTAAGGTCATTACATCAAAGTTGGATCAGCCTGTAGTGTGCTTTTCCACTTTAATTTTGGGTGAGCCTCCAAATCCAGGCCTCCATTGGTTAATAAATTTGATTTCCATTGATTATTTTTGTGTGATTTTGTTGTCCGCACATTCAACTTTCTACAGAACAAAGTATTCAATGAGAATATTTCAACCATTCTGATCTAGGATGTGTTATTTGAGAGTTCCCTTTATTTTCTTGAGTAGTGTATATATATATATATATATATATGCAGATAATAATGAGGGCAATCTGTGCTATTGCCCGAGGCTTTAGGTGGCCCATGAATTGCCTCATTGTAATTTTCAATCCCATATCTTTTTGGCATCGGCCGCATGCTCAAAGTGTTACCGGCGCGGCCGCAGGTGGTTTATGTGATGCTGGGCCCACCCTGCCTCATGACGTCAGGCAGAGAGGACCCAGCATACACAGAGTATCTATTTAAAAGTTGAAATGTCTCCCACGCGCCAGGAATCAATCTGATCTGCAGAACAGGAGCGGTCCCACCCCACACACCCAGAGTTTAGCTGAGCTGCTGCCTGGTCTCCTGAGTGGAGTCCTGACTGAGCCCCTCAGTCCTGACTGAGCCCTGCTCTCACCTGCCTGTATTATTCTGTCCTAATTTCCTAAAAACTATGTTATATATATTAACAAAATGATACTGGCCCCCTGCTCTTTCCTACTAGTAGGCAGCCAGCAGCGATCTGTAGGAAAGGGCAGGGGGCCATTGTCATTTCTAAAAATTGTATATAATGTGGGGGATGGGAGTGAACTGAAACTACATAAAGACAATGCCCCTGCACACTGTGTGCCTCCCCTCATCTTAGAAATGTTGCTTGCCTCATGTGTTCATATAAATACATGATACATGGGCACAGTGTGCAGGGGCATTTGACATGATGTTGGTAAAATTTCCAAGGTGGAGGGGCACATAGTGTGTCGGGTCATTTGCCCCATGCAGTTTCAGTCTACTCCCCTCCCCTACATTTTTTACACTAAAAAGGCTCCTTGCTCTTACAGAGCGCCATTGGAAATTCTGCTTGTATGTGCCCACATTCAGGAATGGTAATGTTTTGGACGCAGCGTATTTTCACTGCATCCCAAACGCTGCGTTCTAATTACCGCACTTGTGTTTAGTTACATGCGGATTTACCGCATCTAATGACATGCTATTGGTCACAATACGAGTGAAGACTGTTATGGTAAATATTTATGCTTAGTTTCATTATTTAGACAATTCATATATCTTTGATAATTTTGTATTTTAATATTAGCTTTATAAGGGTTATTCATAAATAAAAGGGTGTTGTCTCTGATATAGAGATGTCTTTGTATTAGGTTTCTTTGTTACAGAAGGCATAGAAAGCTGGGTAGAACCAGTTTTCTAGGAATTTAACAGTTTCCATGATTTACGACCTTGTTTTTCCCAAACTTAAATATTCCTTTTTAGGTAAAGCCTGTAAATACCTTCCCCTTTTTCCTTATCTCTTTGCTTGTACTAAAGATATGTGACCAGGCATCTGAGAGCAGATGAGCCTGAGACACAGACAGATTTGGTCGTGTTTCTCTTGTCTCCCTGATTTGATCAAAACTTGCAATTGTGTGAAACCCTTTGCGTTTCTCCTAAAACTTTCTATCCAGGTTTCCACATCAAGACTTGCACCTCCGGTACAGAAATTGAGAAATTGACATGCTGCAGCTCGTAACCCCGCACCACAAGTGAGATTACACAGAGGCCACGCAAGGTGTTGGAAAGACTAATGTAACATGAAGAGATGGGAGAAGGGAGCCCAGACACTAGGGAAAAGGGGGGTGGAGACCTCCTAGGCTGACCTACAATCACCCCGTCTCCCCTATAGACCCTATATTGGTTCCTCATCAATCGCGCACGCGCACCTAAACCCTTTATTTCTCTAGCGCTTGGCCCTGTATAGGGAACGGGGGGTGAGCACTAGTCAATCCCCACTAATGACTAAAGACAACAAGGTAGACAAACACGAGGGAAAGTAGCTTAGCTTTAGCCGACTTAAGAGTAATAACTCCAAGCATCCTCCTAGCACCACAGAGGAAGATAGCGGTCTGAGAGCTCCAAGCTTTCACAGGGTATCATGTGAATCTCACCGGCGCCTTCCTGCTGCAAAATAAAACTATTTAAACACCCAGGCCAGGATGTCAATTAGCAGGAAGGAGTTAGCCGCTAGGTCCTAGAGTGATACAGCTAAGAAGGTGTCTGTAATGCCAAACGAAGGGATCTTCTGCAACCAACTGCAGGGCGACTGCCTGTCACATCTGGCACAACCGTGACAACAGCGTCAAATAGAAGCACAGTGGGCATGGGATTTGTATAAATACATCCACTGTGCTTATAATGTAGAATGCAGCGTTTTGGAGGTGAGCTACCTCCAGAATGTGACTATTCCTGATCGTGTGCACGCAGCCTTATACTACTGTCATTATTTCACGGGCTCCAGTGACATAGAGTGACTGCAGACTAATGTTAGGAACCAGACAAGCCCATTAAAGGGAGCCAGTCTAGTAAAATAAACACTATTTAACCTACAGATATGGGGTTAATCTGCAGGCTAATAGCGTTCTGAAGCCATGTGACCACCACACTTAGAGCCCCGCTACCAGGAGGAAATGAACTTTAATCCTCCCAGCAGCCTCAAGATTTCAGTCATAGAGGTGCTGCTGGGAGGCTTCAGTAACCGCTCAGTGTATAGTGAGCGGCAACTGTAACTCCGCCCCTACACTGACTTAAAGCCAGAACTAAGGGCTCTTTCACATGTCTGGATATTTCCGGTACTGCAAAAACCAATACCAGAGATATCCACGTACCTGTGTGGCAAACGCATGACCCATCAGGATCACATGTACTGGCGCCTGGGAATCAGCGGTACAGTTAGCGCTGTTCCCAAGCGCCTGGTGCTGAAGGCATATGTCATCATTGTCCCCTGCTTGTGTATGACCAGTGCTAGCAAGGGACAATGTTGAGAGTAGTATTCAGCTCCTAATGTCTCCAAAACCTGTAAAAATAAGAATAAAATAAAAAAAATCATTATACTCACCTGGCTTGAGGTGACCGCACACGCTGAGGAGTGAAGGAGAATGACTCGCTGCAGAGAGAAGGCCCCTGAACTGCGCTGAGCTCACCGAGTGATAGGACACAGATTATCTCAGCACAGGAACATTTTTTTTAACACATCCAATTGTGGAACATATTATTCCAAGATCTGTTGATTAAACTGACGAGGGGCAGTACCCCGAAACACAGTGTCTGTAAATTGAGTTTCTGGTTCTGGCTTATATATTAAGTCATGTGATAAGGCTCGTCAAAGGGTCACTTGACTTTTAGGATTGCTACTTCCTGTAGCCGGCACTAGAGTTCTAGTCCTCTTCCTCTCTGAAGAGACAATTGGCATATTTCCCAGAGGAGCATTGTGGCTTTAAAAGTCTCCTCACCGTGATGTGCTTAACATGTCACTCTCCACAAGGAGAAATGTTACCCCTTAGATACCGGTCTGACGCCTCTCACCCAGCCAAACCAGAACTCACACTTTGCACTGACGAGGGGCAGTAGCTCGAAACACAGTGTCTGCATATTGAGTTTCTGGTTCTGGCTTCTATCCTAAGTCACGTGATAAGGCTCGTTATAGGGTCAATATTGACTTTTAGGATTGCTACTTCCAATAGGTGGCACTAGAGTTCTAGTCCTCTTCCTCTATGAAGAGACAATTTGATTAAAATGTACTTTTGTTTGTGGTACAACCCCTTTTCCATCTCAGAAAACTTTCGGCAAGCAATGCATGTTACCATATAACTAAGTGTGTAGTAGTATATGTGAGAATTCGGCTGTGCTTGCTGGTTCTGATGGTGGCCACGTAACTGCAAGTGTTTGATTTCCATAGTTGTGTGCTTCTTGCGGCCCGCAGGCACAGACCCCGTAACGATCGCGGCTCTCTCCAGCAGCCGCCGACATCAGCGCTGTAATGCAGTGTATTGCCGCGCAGAGACCGGCTCTCTGCACAGCAATACCAGTGTCAGCCGCCGGCCTATCAGAGGCCAGCAGCTGACATCTGCGTCCCAGCGCAGCGGCATATGACGTCACTGCCATGGGCAGATGTCAGCTGCTGGCCTCCGATAGGCCGGCGGCTGGCACTGGTATTGCTGTGCAGAGATCCGGTCTCTGCGCGGCAATACACTGCATTACAGCGCTGATGTCGGCGGCTGCTGGAGAGAGCTGCGATCGTTACGGGGTCTGTGCCTGCGGGCCACAGGTGCAGAAAGGATGCCGAGGGAACGGAGGACAGGTGAGAATCTTTTTTTCTTTTTCGCTGTCATGTGAAATACAGCGCTCAGTATGGGGGGACGGGGACCCTGAGCGCAGTATGGGGGGACGGGGACCCTGCTGTGCGCTGTATGGGGAGACGGGGACCCTGTGCGCAGTACGGGGGGACGGGGACCCTGTGCGCAGTACGGGGGGGGAGGGGACCCTGTGCGCAGTATGGGGGGGAAGGGGACCCTGTGCGCAGTATGGGGGGGGCGGACCCTGTGCGCAGTATGGGGGACGAACGGACCCTGTGCGCAGTATGGGGGACGGACGGACCCTGTGCGCAGTATGGGGGGGGCGGACCCTGTGCGCAGTATGGGGGGGGCGGACCCTGTGCGCAGTATGGGGGGGGACGGACAGACCCTGTGCACAGTATGGGGGATGGATGGACCCTGTGCGCAGTATGGGGGAGATCTGGATAGGGGACATGTCTACAAGATAAGGACCAGGATGGGGGACCCTGTCTGCAATATGGAGGACGTGGATGGGAGGACCATGTCTGCAATATGGGGGACCATGTCTGCAATATGGGGGACCTAGATGGGAGACCATGTCTGCAATATGGGAGACCATGTCTGCAATATGGGGGACCATGTCTGCAATATGGGGGACCTGGATGGGAGACCATGTCTGCAATATGGGGGACCTGGATGGGAGACCATGTCTGCAATATGGGGGACCTGGATGGGGGCCCATGTCTGCAATATGGGGGACCTGGATGGGAGACCATGTCTGCAATATGGGGGACCTGAATGGAAGACCATGTCTGCAATATGGGGGACCTGAATGGAAGACCATGTCTGCAATATGGGGGACCTGGATGGGAGACCATGTCTGCAATATGGGGGACCTGGATGGGAGACCATGTCTGCAATATGGGGGACCTGGATGGGAGACCATGTCTGCAATATGGGGGACCTGGATGGGAGACCATGTCTGCAATATGGGGGACCTGGATGGGAGACCATGTCTGCAATATGAAGGACCTGGATGGGGGCCCATGTCTGCAATATGAAGGACCTGGATGGGGGCCCATGTCTGCAATATGAAGGACCTGGATGGGTGACCATGTCTGCAATATGGGGAACCTGGATGGGAGACCATGTCTGCAAGATGAGGACCAGTTCAAAAGGTGTATAGAAATAAAATGGTATCACTAAAAATGTCACTTTGTCATACAAATAATGCGGCCCCCCAAATTAAATGTTTTTCCGTGTGCGGCCCATATGCCCAGCTGAGTTTGAGACCCCTGGTCTACAGGAACTTCTCTCATGCTTTGACCAATGGAACAGGTGTCAGGAGCAAGAAGCTCGGAGAAAGACAAAACTAGAGAGGAACAGAGACCCAGTGACTTTCTAGTAAGTGTTTCACAAGTACACACACGACACCATCAGATTCACCAGGTGTAAGCAGATGTTGTTATAGAAAACTTAGTTTTTGCATCATTTCTTTTATCCTCTTCATCCTCAAAGTACCAGACAAACTGTAAGTTACTCACAAAACACACGGACTGACGGCAGCCATTTTTAGTTGTTATAACTATTCTTATACTTTATTGTCCTATGTCTGTAGATGCATTCTTCACTAAAATCGGGTGCTCAGAAAAGAAAAGAGCAGCGACAGAAAGCTCCACAAATAAATGAAGAGATTTGTAAAATTCCTCAAGTTACAGACTTTCTTTAAAAGAAAATCTACAGAATCTGATTGGCCGACTGAATGTGATGTCAATAACAACAGCTGTGAAAATGTCCATCTCCATCTCACTGCTCCGAGCACGCGGATTATTTCATTGTAGTGCCGCAAACATCTGACGCAGAGCCAGAAAATGTCCATCTCCATCTCACTGCTCTGAGCACGCGGATTATTTCATTGTAGTGCCCCAAACATCTGACGTAGAGCCAGAAAATGTCCATCTCCATCTCACTGCTCCGAGCAGGTGGATTATTTCATTGTAGTGCCCCAAACATCTGACGCAGAGCCAGAAAATGTCCATCTCCATCTCACTGCTCCGAGCACGCGGATTATTTCATTGTAGTGCCGCAAACATCTGACGCAGAGCCAGAAAATGTCCATCTCCATCTCACTGCTCTGAGCACTCGGATTATTTCATTGTAGTGCCCCAAACATCTGACGCAGAGCCAGAAAATGTCCATCTCCATCTCACTGCTCTGAGCACTCGGATTATTTCATTGTAGTGCCGCAAACATCTGACGCAGAGCCAGAAAATGTCCATCTCCATCTCACTGCTCCGAGCACGCGGATTATTTCATTGTAGTGCTGCAAACATCTGACGCAGAGCCAGAAAATGTCCATCTCCATCTCACTGCTCTGAGCACGCGGATTATTTCATTGTAGTGCCGCAAACATCTGACGCAGAGCCAGAAAATGTCCATCTCCATCTCACTGCTCCGAGCACGCGGATTATTTCATTGTAGTGCCGCAAACATCTGACGCAGAGCCAGAAAATGTCCATCTCCATCTCACTGCTCCGAGCACGCGGATTATTTCATTGTAGTGCCGCAAACATCTGACGCAGAGCCAGAAAATGTCCATCTCCATCTCACTGCTCTGAGCACGCGGATTATTTCATTGTAGTGCCGCAAACATCTGACGCAGAGCCAGAAAATGTCCATCTCCATCTCACTGCTCCGAGCACGCGGATTATTTCATTGTAGTGCCGCAAACATCTGACGCAGAGCCAGAAAATGTCCATCTCCATCTCACTGCTCTGAGCACGCGGATTATTTCATTGTAGTGCCCCAAACATCTGACGCAGAGCCAGAAAATGTCCATCTCCATCTCACTGCTCTGAGCACGCGGATTATTTCATTGTAGCGCCCCAAACATCTGACGCAGAGCCAGAAAATGTCCATCTCCATCTCACTGCTCTGAGCACGCGGATTATTTCATTGTAGTGCCGCAAACATCTGAAGCTGAGCCAGAAAATGTCCATCTCCATCTCACTGCTCCGAGCACGCGGAATATTTCATTGCAGTGCCGCAAACATCTGACGCAGAGCCAGAAAATGTCCATCTCCATCTCACTGCTCTGAGCACGCGGATTATTTCATTGTAGTGCCCCAAACATCTGACGCAGAGCCAGAAAATGTCCATCTCCATCTCACTGCTCTGAGCACGCGGATTATTTCATTGTAGTGCCCCAAACATCTGACGCAGAGCCAGAAAATGTCCATCTCCATCTCACTGCTCTGAGCACGCGGATTATTTCATTGCAGTGCCCCAAACATCTGACGCAGAGCCAGAAAATGGCATTGACGAAATGGCGTGTGCTCAGGAAGGGGTGGAAGCTGCTTCAGAGTTTCCATCAGATATTGGGCTGTGCAAATGGGAAGTGAAAAATTATATTGGAGTAAAGTCTTAAAAAGATCCCTCTACACCAGATGTTTCCAACTGTGACCAGCTAACATTTATTGTCCGATATGTTTTGCCCACTGGACTCCTTGAAAGATTTCTACAATTCATTCCTGTTATTGGTCACACTGGCAAACCAATAGCCGAGGTGATTGTTGGTATGCCTTGTAAAAATGGTATTAATATTAAAGATTGTAGGGGTCAGTCTTATGATAATGCTGCCAATATGAGTGGGAAGTACAATGGGGTCCAAGCACATGTTAGGAATTCATTCCCTGTGCGGCCCATTCCCTTAACCTGGCAGGAAAAATAGTGATGAAACTATTCCAGAGACATAAAGTTGTTCCAAAGTGTTAAAAATCTGTATGTATTTTTTTCAACATCTGCTGATAATAAAATTATAACCTCTCTGGTTACCAGTTGTGAAATCGCTTTCTACCACAAGGCGGTCAGCAAGATATGAAGCAGGTTTAGCTTTCTACAAAGGATCCAGCCAATATGTAATCTTATAGACAGCATAGCTACAGACCCTGACTTCAGTTCATGTAAAGTCTGAGGCTTTGGGTGAGAAATTCAGTGACCTTGATTCTCCCTTGAGGCTGAGTTCACATGATGCGTTTTTAATGCGTTTCCGCGGCGTTTTTGCAGTTGCGTAAACGCCGCGGAAAGGCATTAAAAATGCATGGTAGAAGGGCAGCAATGTTCCCCAATTGAAATCCGCATGTGCTGTGCCCATGATGCAGATTTTTCCACAGCGTAAACGCTGCGCTCAAAAATCCGCAGCATGTCAATTAATTTTGCGGAAATGCTGCTTTTTTGGCGCCATTGACTTGCATTAGACCGCATGGAATCCGCATCACTGTATATGTTGATGCGCTTTTCATGCGGTCTAATGTGCGGATGGTACCCGGGTGTGGATGAGAGGACTCTCATCCATACCCAGGTACCATTAAAAAAAAAAAAGAATAAAATAAAAAATATATATATACTCACCCTCTGACGGCCCGCGCAGCGCTCCTGCTTGGTTCCCCGCACTTCGCGGTTGAATGAAGAAGGACCTTCGCTGACGTCAGAGTCATGTGACGGGTCATGTGACGCTGACGTCGGCAGATCCTTCAGTCTTCACTGCCGGTAGCCGGGACCGAGCGAAGCAAGACACCGGGGGCCATCAGAGGGTAAAGTATATATTTATTTTTTATTTTTTGACATTCACACACTATATAAATCCATGTACAATCCGCATGCGTTTTTTCCTGCCAGGGAGATGCAGAAATGCTCAGGAAAAAATCCTGAGCATTTCAGCATCGTGTGCACATATCCTCATTCTTCTAGGGAGGCATGAGATTTTGGATCGGTTTCATAAAACCAATCTGTCCCTTCAAGAGGCATGTAAATACTGCTGTAGTTTTACTTCAGTCTTTGTTAGACTTTGTCAAAAGTCTGAGAGAAGAATTTGATACATATAGTGAGTACGGAAAGTATTCAGACCCCTTTACATTTTTCACTCTTTGTTTCATTGCAGCCATTTGGTAAATTCTAAAAAGTTCATTTTTTTCGCATTACAGTACACTCTGCACCCCATCTTGTCTGAAAGAAAACAGAAATGTAGAAATTTTTGCAAATTTATTAAACAAGAAAAACTGAAATATCACGTGGTCATAAGTATTCACACCCTTTGCTCAGACACTCATATTTACGTCACATGCTGTACATTTCCTTGAGATCCTCCTTGAGATGGTTCTACTCCTTCATTGGAGTCCAGCTGTGTTTAATTAAACTGATAGGACTTGATTTGGAAAGGCACACACCTGTCTATATAAGACCCCACAGCTCACAGTGCATGTCAGACCATATGAAAATCATGAGCTCAAAGGAACTGCCCAAGGAGCTCAGAGACAGAATTGTGGCAAGGCACAGATCTGGCCAAGGTTACAAAAGAATTTCTGCATTACTCAAGGTTCCTAAGAGCACAGTGGCCTCCATAATCCTTAAATCGAAGAAGTTTGGGACCACCAGAAGCCTTCCTAGACCTGGCCGTCCAGCCAAACTGAGCAATCGTGGGAGAAGAGCCTTATTGAGAAAGGTAAAGAAGAACCCCCACTGTGGCTGAGCTCCAGAGATGCAGTAGGGAGATGGGAGAAAGTTCCACAAAGTCAACTATCACTGCAGCCCTCCACCAGTCGGGCCTTTATGGCAGAGTGGCCCGATGGAAGCCTCTCCTCAGTGCAAGACATATGAAAGCCCGCATAGAGTTTGCTCAAAAACACATGAAGGACTCCCAGACTATGAGAAATAAGATTCTCTGGTGTGATGAGACGAAGATAGAACTTTTTGATGATAATCCTAAGCGGTATGTGTGGATAAAACCAGGCACTGCTCATCACCAGCCCAATACAATCCCAACAGTGAAACATGGTGGTGGCAGCATCATGCTATGGGGGTGTTTTTTCAACTGCAGGGACAGGACGACTGGTTGCAATTAAAAGAAACACGAATGCGGCCAAGTACAGAGATATCCTGGATGAAAACCTCTTCCAGAGTGCTCTGGACCTCAGACTTGGCCGAAGATTCACCTTCCAACAAGACAATGACCCGAAGCACACAGCTAAAATAACAAAGGAGTGGCTTCAGAACAAATCTGTGACCATTCTTGACTGGCCCAGCCAGAGCCATGACCTAGACCCAATTGAGCATCTCTGGAGAGACCTGAAAATGGCTGTCCACCAACATTCACCATCCAACCTGACGGAACTGGAGAGGATCTGCAAGGAAGAATGGCAGAGGATCCCCAAATCCATGTGTGAAAAACTTGTTGCATCATTCCCAAGAAGACTCATGGCTGTACTAGCTCAAAGGGGGGCTTCTACTCAATACTGCGCAAAGGGTCTGAATACTTATGACCATGTGATATTTCAGTTTTTCTTTTTTAATACATTTTAAAAAATGTCTACATTTCTGTTTTTTTTTCAGTCAAGATGGGGTGCAGAGTGTACTTTAATGAGAAAAAAAATGAACTTTTTAGAATTTGCCAAATGGCTGCAATGAAACAGAGTGAAAAATGTAAAGGGGTCTTTCCTTACCCACTGTATAGAACATCGAGCCTTCTATTTAGAATTGGACCATGTCCAAATGCAGATTGTCTAAGATGTGCAACAGGAGATGCGCATTTGTTACACGTTCTGGGAGTTCTGTAGATTGGGCTCCTACTGGAAAAACACTATCTTTAATAAAGGGTATTTGGTGTGCAAATCCAAGCAGAGCCCAAAATATGCATATTGGTATATTGGAGAGAATCTGTCGATTTTGAATCCCCGATGGCTATAGGTCTTTTGCGAACATTGTATCAAGCACGCAAACTTATTGCACAACATTGGCTAGACGCTCAACCACCGACAATTTATAAGTTAATAAATAAGCTAAACAATATTATTTGGTTAGAAATAAAGGTATATAAAGAGAAAAGCAACCAAGAAATTTGACAACATCTGCGGACCCTGGTTGAATATTCCAGACCTGCCATCTGGAGTACTCCTGAGAAATAACATGGCAATTTCTGGTTTCATGAACACTTGTGGTATGATCATTCCAGGTTAAAAGATATAAGTATGTTCAGTACACATGCAAACGAATTATTCTAACTGAATGGCAGATATTCTAATGTATACATATCATAAAAAAGTAATAATCATATGAATATAGATTTCTCTGGAGTGTTACTGGGGGGGGGTATTAGTTTGTTTGAATGAAAAAAATCGTATCCTTGGAAGCAGATGACAATTTTATTGTATTTTATGTATAACAATAATATATAATGATACCATGTAACATTGAATCTCTCTTTGTTCTACTGATCTTTCTTTGTAAAACGTTATTGTGTCATTTTCTTAATAAAAATGATCTGATTGAAGAAAAAAGTGTCTTATAGTCCAAGAAATACGGTAAGTTCTAAAGTAATTTTCCTTTCTCATTTAATTATATGACGGTCTTATGTGTTTTTCTACAATTCGTAAATAAAATATATAGTTTCTCCACGTCTGGGTTATTTTTGATGGTTAACAAAATATGATTTTCCAGTAATTAATTTTTTACAATCTAGGTATGATAATGGCTTCTCTGTGTGTGAGATATTAACCTCCCATGCCGGCGATGTTCCAGCGGTGTCAGCACTTGCGTTCCGGGGGCTCATGTAAGGTTGTTATGTCATGTGAGCCCTGCATCCAATCAGCGCTGGCATCACTGTTCTCACTTTCGGACAAATCGAACAATGAGACGAAGTCAGAGAGAAGCTGCAGCCCTGGCTTCCTGTTGATGTTCAATACGTCTGAAGGCGGGGACAGTGAAGCCAGGGCTGATTGGGCACAGGGCCCACGTGATGTAACAACTTCACATGAGCCCCGGGAATGAGAATCCTGACACCGCTGGAATTGTGCCGTCATGGGAGGTTTGTTTAAGTGTTTATATTTTAACAAGACCAAACATGAGGAATGAGAAGGGGTTGCCCTACTAGTGGACAACCCCTGTGTGGGTTCTCTGGTGCTTAACAAAAGCTGATTGACAGCTAAAACATTTCCCACATTCTGAACATGAAAAAGGCTTCTCTCCTGTGTGGGTTCTCTGGTGTCTTTCAAGATGCGCTTTCCGGTTAAAACATTTCCCACATTCTGAACATGAAAAAGGCTTCTCTCCTGTGTGGGTTCTCTGGTGTCTTCCAAGATGTCCTTTGCGGTTAAAACATTTCCCACATTCTGAACATGAAAAAGGCTTCTCTCCTATGTGGGTTCTCTGGTGTCTTCCAAGATGCGCTTTCCGGTTAAAACATTTCCCACATTCTGAACATGAAAAGGGCTTCTCTCCTGTGTGAGTTCCCTGGTGTATAAAAAGACTGCATTTCCGGTTAAAACATTTCCCACATTCTGAACAGGAAAAAGGTTTCTCCCCTGTGTGAATTCTCTGGTGCTTAACCAAATCTGATTTCAGGTTACAACATTTCCCACATTCTGAACAAGAAAAAGGCTTCTCCCCTGTGTGGGTTCTCTGGTGCATTTCAAGATGCGCTTTCCGGTTAAAACATTTCCCACATTCTGAACATGAAAAAGGCTTCTCCCCTGTGTGAATTCTTTGGTGCCTAACTAAATCTGATTTCAGGTTAAAACATTTCCCACATTCTGAACATGAAAAAGGCTTCTCTCCTGTGTGAGTTCTTTGGTGTATAACAAAATTCCCTTTCAGTGTGAAACATTTCCCACATTCTGAACATGAAAAGGACTTCTCTCCTGTGTGAGTTCCCTGGTGTATAAAAAGACTGCATTTCCGATTAAAACATTTCCCACATTCTGAACAGGAAAAAGGCTTCTCCCCTGTGTGGGTTCTCTGGTGCATTTCATGATGCGCTTTCCGGTTAAAACATTTCCCACATTCTGAACATGAAAAAGGCTTCTCCCCTGTGTGAATTCTTTGGTGCCTAACCAAATCTGATTTCAGGTTAAAACATTTCCCACATTCTGAACAGGAAAAAGGCTTCTCCCCTGTGTGAGTTCTCTGGTGATTAACCAAATCTGATTTCTGGTTAAAACATTTCCCATACTTGTGACAAGAAAATCTGTTCTCTGCTGTTTGAATTTTTTGATGTTTAAGAGAAGACTTTTCGAGGGGAAAACCATTTCCATATTCTGAACTTGAAAATGGCTTCTTTGAATTAGGAGCAGTTTGTTTTTTAATGCTTATTTTGTGACTTTGATTTTCCTTAGTATTCGGTAATGAATCAGAAGACATGACGTGTTTCAGAGGATCAGATGACAGATCTTTGCTGTGAAGGGATGATGGTATATCTGGAGTAATGGCATTCACTTCAGTTGTCTGTTGTGGGATCTCAAGATTATCCGATTTAAAAATTGAAGATGTCAGCTGTCCCTCTGATCTCCTGGTACAGACATCTGCCAAGAATAAAACCAATTATTATTTTAGAATAAAATATCTTTGAATTTTATATTTTTTAACATTTCTACTTAAACTGTAAAATGGTAAGTTATGAAAACATATTGAATTATTCACCAAGAAAACCTCATAGGATGAACCAGTAGAGCACGGTGTGCAACTTTTTGTTCAGTCTGCCTCCCAAATATGCAATAAAAAGCCACCAAAAAATGTTATGTAGGCGAAAATAATACCACTCAAATCCATCATCTGTTAATGGAAAAAAACGGGGGTTTCCACATCACTAGTGGCTCAAAGGCTCTTGAAAAGCAACATGGCTTCCATAAACCAATCCAGCAATATCCGCTCTCCCAAAGTCAAATCTCCCCCTCACTTCTGAGCCTTGCAGTGCGTCCAAACCACATTTACCATCCATGTATTTGGCATTACTATAGTGAGAAGAACCCACTTAATCTACGGTGTGTGTCTCCTGCAGCACAATCTGGGCACTATGTGTTGGGTAATAAAATGGTATATTTGCAATTTTCACTCTCAAACATCCAGTGAGTGCTAATTTCCGGAAAATGCCTGTGGAGTCAAAATAGTAACAACTTCTAAAGATTGATTCAATGAGGGTTATAATTTCCAAAATGGAGTCATTATATGGGGATTTCTACTGCTGATTTTCTGACATTTTATTATATTAGGGCTTCTGTAAATGTTGTGTCCCATCTCCTCTGGGATCTGCACCTGCTTCAGTCACCAAATAAGAGATAATCAGCCGCACTCATGGAGATATCCTTAGTAATAGATTTATTTTGACAGAACAAAGCCATATGCTGGGTTACGTTTCAACCCTATCAGGGTCTTTCTGAAACATCGCTAGAATAAGAGATATATACAAAATTAGCCGTGCTATACAAATATACATGAGGTCCTAAAAACTGACTATACATGAATGATATGCACAGAAATCATGGGGAACAAAAACAAAACAAAAACCATATTGTATAATAATACTGACGATATGGAGCGTTGTCCAGGGGAGTTAGTGTGGAGCGCTGTGTGCGTTTGCTGTGGTGCCGTTGGTGTCAGTGGGAGCGTGTATATGCGCGCTTAGCTCGGTACACACTGCGTCTGAAGCCTCGTTCTGGCTCTCAATCCTGGGTCACTTCCGGTGCCTTGACACCGGAAGTACCGAGCTAAGCGCGTATATACACGTTCCCACTGACACCAATGGCACCAGAGCACCACTGCAAGTGCACACAGCGCTCCACACCAACTCCCCTGGACAACGCTCCATATGGTCAGTATTACTCCTGGTGTCCACTTTTCCTTTATACTACTGATTACATCTCAGCTACGTTTATGTCTTTTCCAACAGCCTCCACCGTACCACGGTTGGACAGTACATTTTTGCTAACAAGCATAAAACTTCCTTATACTTCGGACATTACCATACCTAGGTTTGTACCATTTCAATGTCTTCTTTCCCCCTCCCCCTTCCAGAACATATCCGTCTCACCTATTAACTAAACCCTCCCTAGATACATATACACCGCGTGAAGAATTATTAAGCAAATGCGTATTTTGATCACATGATACTTTTTATACATGTTGTCCTACTCCAAGCTGCATAGGCTTGAGAGCCAACTACCAATTAAGTAAATCTGGTGATGTGCATCTCTGTAATATGGAGGGGTGTTGACTAATGACATCAATACCCTATATAAGGTGTGCTTAATTATTAGGCAACTTCCTTTCCTTTGGCAAAATGGGTCAGAAGAGAGATTTGACGGGCTCTGAAAAGTCCAAAATTGTGAGATGTCTTGCAGAGGGATGCGGCAGTCTTGAAATTTCCAAACTTTTGAAGCGTGATCACCGAACAATCAAGCGTTTCATGGCAAATAGCCAACAGGGTCGCAAGAAGCGTGTTGGCCAAAAAAGGCGCAAAATAACTGCCCATGAATTGAGGAAAATCAAGAGTGAAGCTGCCAAGATGCCAATCACCACCAGTTTTGCCATATTTCAGAGCTGCAACGTTACTGGAGTATCAAAAAGCACAAGGTGTGCGATATTCAGGGACATGGCCAAGGTAAGGAAGGCTGAAAAACGACCACCTTTGAACAAGAAACATAAGATAAAACATCAAGAATGGGCTAAGAAATATCTTAAGACTGATTTTTCAAAGGTTTTATGGACTGATGAAATGAGAGTGACTCTTGATGGGCCAGAGGCTGGATCAGTAAAGGGTAGAGAGCTCCACTCCGACTCAGACGCCAGCAAGGTGGAGGTGGGGTACTGGTATGGGCTGATATCATCAAAGATGAACTTGTGGGACCTTTTCGGGTTGAGGATGGAGTGAAGCCCAACTCCCAGACCTACTGCCAGTTTCTGGAAGACAAATTCTTCAAGCAGTGGTAAAGAAAGAAGTCGGTATCGTTCAAGAAAAAGATAATTTTCATGCAGGACAATGCTCCATCACATGCATCCAACTACTCCTCAGCGTGGCTGGCCAGTAAAGGTCTAAAAGAAGAAAAAAATAATGACACAGCCCCCTTGTTCACCTGATCTGAACTCCATAGAGAACCTGTGGTCCATCATAAACTGTGAGATCTACAGGGAGGGAAAACAGTACACCTCTCGGAACAGTGTCTGGGAGGCTGTGGTGGCTGCTGCACGCAATGTGGATCAAAAACAGATCAAGCAACTGACAGAATCTATGGATGGAAGGCTGTTGAGTGTCATCATAAAGAAAGGTGGCTATACTGATCACTAATTTTTTTTGTTTTCGCATGTCAGAAATGTTTATTTCTAAATTTTGTGCACTGATATTGGTTTACCTGGTGAAAATAAACAAGTGAGATGGGATTATATTTGGTTTTTATTAAGTTGCCTAATAATTCTGCACAGTAATAGTTACCTGCACAAACAGATATCCTCCTAAGATAGCCAAATCTAAAAAAAACCCACTCCAACTTCCAAAAATATTAAGCTTGGATATTTATGAGTCTTTTGGGTTGATTGAGAACATAGTTGTTGATCAATAATAAAAATAATCCTCTAAAATAAAACTTGCCTAATAATTCTGCACACAGTGTATATGTGCACATATGTTTGGCTCTAGTCCTTATCCCTCAAATTCTTGCTTTTAGTGTTCCTATTGTTCTTACCCCTATATGAATCCATTATTACTAGTATTGAGCGAGTATGTTCTATTAACCCCTTCGCCGAGTATGCTCAGGCCGAGCTCCGAGTATTTATAGCTGCTCGGTGATATGTTTGAATCACTCCCGTGTGCATGATTTGCGACTGTTTGACAGCTTTATTACATGTGAAGAATGTGTAAGAAATAGACATTCCTCCCACGTATTAAAACTGTCAAACAGTCGCAAATCATGCACACGGGAGCGATTCAACCATATCACCGAGCAGCTGTAATTACTTGGAGCATGGCCCGAGCATACTCGGAACAGAACATACTCGCTCAACACTAATTATTACTTTATTTTTTTTGTTTGCTTTTTCGTTGTTTTGTTGTCTTCATGTCATGTAGTTGCATAGAATAAATGTAATATGGTTTTTGTTCCCCATGATTTCTGTACATATTATTCCTGTACAGTCAATTTTTAGGACCTCATGTATATTTGTACAGCACGGCTAACTTTGTATATTTCTCTTCTTCTAGCGATGTTTGAGAAAGACCCTCATATTAGGTAATATTAACTCAATATATAACTCTAATAGTTTCTGTCTATATCACGCGTCCCTGTTGGACCTTATCTAGGATCTATTGTCCACCTGGCTTATCCTTCTGACACCACTCCTCTACCTCTATATTTATTTTTTTGGTGGGGTTCTAGGAATTGTCACTATAATATTCTGTAGCCTATAATAGGCAGAACCTGCCATATCTGTTATACCTGTATTAATTTTGGTTTGTTTTGTTTAGTGATGGATTTGCCTTGAAAAAGACCGGTAAAACGGTGGAAATGTTGGCCCATGCTCTGGGCTTATGCTCTGTTTACAAGAGGGGTATATTTCTTATTCAATAAAGCATTCAATAAAGGCCCATCATAATATTTTTCTTCAAGTGATTTTCCAACTTGTCAGCACATTCTACGCACACTGTCATTTGGCTTTATAGTTTACAGATCTGGACAGGTAACGGTCAGCAGGAGAATGTTGTGATCTAGAAGCAAAATGGTGATCACACGATTGTGATACGGCCGGACTACACCACCGATAAAGCAGCCACAGCCGGTGACTGAGAAGAATCTGTGACTTCTCAGCATTTAGTGGTTACTACTCACCTGGGTGGTCATATGTAGGAATCTCCTCTTTACACCGCTCATCACCCCTCACATATGTCTCTGTAGTATTAATATGGGTCAGATCTTCACCCTGAGACAAATATTGTAAAAGTCACAGACAGAAGAAGTCACATCTATGATCAGCTCTAATCCTGCCATCTCCACCGTTCTCATTACACAAGTATAAAGCATATAATACTGGTGGATAAAACAAGACTGAGCACAAGACCTTCACAGCTATCTACACATCATAAGGGAGATCTCATGACACCTTCTCTTCATCTACCTGATGATCCTGAGGAACATTGGGAACTTCTTGTTTACTGTCCTGTGGAAGAAGAGGACGGGGACATCTCTCTGGTGTTGTCCTCTTACTGGATAGATCTGGAGGAAACACATACAGGGACTGAATTCATTCTTTACATACAGATAATTATAGGCCGTGTGTATTTAGTCCTGTCTATTACCTGGTGATGTGAGGGGCTGGGGAACCTCCATCATGATGTCCTTGTACAGATCTTTGTGTCCTTCTAAATACTCCCACTCCTCCATGGAGAAATAGACGGCGACATCCTGACACCTTATAGCAATCTGACAGATACAATGATACAATCATCCCCCCAATCCCTTCATAGCATTACTGTATAATGTCCCAGCATTCCCAGCAGTGTCACCTCTCCAGTCAGCAGCTCAATCATCTTGTAGGTGAGTTCTAGGATCTTCTGGTCATTGATGTCCTCATGTATCAGGGGTTGAGGTGGAGGCCCTGTGATTGGGCTCAGGGGTCTTCCCGATCCCTCAGACACAGGGTCCTGACAGCGCTCACTAGAGGTCTTCTTCACTACTGTGTAATCCTGGTTATGGAAAGACACATTAATAAATCTCACTACAGACATTTCCAGAGTCCTCACCTCTCCAGTTCTGTCCATCTGTTATTCCCATAGATAAGAATGATGTAATGTGACGTCATCAGAATCTCTCACCTCTCCAGTAAGCCGGAAGAGGATCTCTAGGGTGAGGTGTAATATCCTCTCCGCCATCTTGTCTCTGTCCATATCTATCTTTGACCGGTAAATGAGGAAAATTCTCTTCTATAGAAGATCTTCACTGAGGCATTTCTAAAAGCTTTTTTGTTTGTACAAACACAGTGCACAGAAATTATTAGATACCAAAATCTCCATGTACAGTGTTTTATGGGGTTTGTTTCTGGCCTTAGGCTTTCCTATATTACAAGAAAAACACCAGAAAAAAGCAGATATTAAAATGTTTCAAAAGAAAATTAGCACCAACAATTTTTGTAAAAAGAAAAAAACATGCAAAAAGCATAAGTTGGATTTCAGTATACGGCACTAGTCAAGTAGGATGCAAGTGAAAAGCTCGTGCACCCGACTTAAATAAAACCAGACATAAGCACCGATAAATGGCCTAGACAAGCCTACCAATGGGTAAAAACCTTGACAAACCTGCCCTACTCTTCCATGAACCAGTATCTGCTTTGACGAACGGATGGCGGGACAATATGGCGCTGACCCCAGAATGCGTCTCAGCAACGCAAACAGCTTTACCTCCGTCTAACAGTGAATATACTGAGGATGCATCATTAACAAAGGTACCCTCCAATTTGCTGGACTATAAATAACTGGCTGTTGAAAGCAGAATTGCTCCTGATATTCAAAAGATTCTGGAGCAACCATCCAAACCTCCCTCAACCACTTACAGTGAGAACTAGGTGGCCACAAAGATAGAATCGCAGAGCTTGAACAACGGGTCCTGCAATTGAAAGATGCAAATAGTTAAATGAAAACTTACATAGGGATTTTATTAATACTTTTATTAAATCACTAGAGTAACATAAAATATAAAACTAATTAAAAAATTATAAACTGGTTTATTTTTAATTGTAAAAGAGAAGCAATAATAAAAATGGTAATAATAATACATTTGTGAGGCCTAGTCCCAGTTAGTTAGTAAGTTAGTGTAGTGTTACTGTAGGGGGTACAATTGGGGAAAGAAGGTTGAACTTGATGGACCTAGGTCTTTATTTAACCTATGTTACGATGTACTATGTTACGTTAAAGAAATGTCTACAGAATCCAGCCGCCTCCGTGAAAGGCCGGAGTCCCATTAGCGTGTGGCATCCGATGCGAGAGCGACATGCGAATGACACTCGGCTCCTGCTCTGCTGTGAGCGACAGCCGAGTGTCAGTGCTCCGATCCTCTCACATGAGAGGATTGTAGCACAGTTGCGGAGAAGATGGAGAAATTAATTTCTCCATCTCATCTTTTGCTGGTGTCGGCGGGAATCGCAATGCATTAGGGTGATATCAGAGTGCAGTGCGATGTTTCACATGCAGCCATAGACTTGTATGGGTGCGTGTGATCCGAATTCAGCATGCAATGGCACCATATTGCATTTTTTTTTTTATAGTCCAATCGCAATCCGATCGGAGCTGGAAAAAAAAAACGCATGTGGGCACACACTCAAAAATTAACACTGGACCTAATGCAATCCAATGTTTTACTGGATTGCATTCGTCCGAATTAATCACAAGTGACAGAGAGTCCAAAAGGTGGAAGATCTAGAGAATAGATACAGACACAGTAACTTGAGACTAATAAGGCTAATGGAGTCGGTTCCTGCCTCAGAATTACAGCGACTCTGTGAGAGAGATATGCCTCAATCACTGGGTCTCAGCCATAGCGGCAGAGTTGAAAGAGCACAGAGAGTGGGACTGGATATACGTTCTCACCAACAATGAAATTCTTAGATTACGACAAAGCAGACATTATGAGAGCTTACAGAAAAAGGTATCACTGTCACGGGTGTGTCAGAAGTGACAGACAGTCGCCCTACAGCTGGTTGCAGGAGATCTCTACGTTTGGCATTACAGACACCTTCTTAGAGGCTGTCTCTCTAGGACCCAGCGGCTATCTTCCTCTGGCTAATTAACACCCTGGCCTGGGTGTATAAATACCTGCTGTCTGCTAGAGGGAGGTGCCGGCGACACTCACATTACCCTTTGTGAAGGCTCGGAGCAAAGTGCATTACTTCATCCTCTCTGGAGCTATGAGGACGGGTATTCATCTCTCTGAAGTTGACTAAAAGCTAAGCTATCTTCCCTTGTTTGTTACCCCTTGTTATTAATAGTAGTCAGTGGGGATTGACTAGCGCTCATCCCGCTCCCTTCCCTAGCCAGGGCCAAACACCAGGGAAAGACAGGGTGAGGTTTGCGTGCGGCAATTGGTGAAGAGAAAATGTAGGGACGTTAGTGGAGACAGGGTGATACTAGATCAGCCTAGGAGGGCTCCACTTCCCCCTTTCCATAGAGTCTGGGCTCCCTTTTCCTCTTCCCTTTGTGTTGCACCAAGTCTTTCTCACACCTTGCATGACTATCGCCTTTCGATAATGAAAGTAATGCGGCTCTTACTATTTGAAGATTACATAGTTACATAGGTTGAATAAAGACCTAGGTCCATCAAGTTCAACCTTCCTCCCCCAATTGTACATTTTGTCACTAATTTAACTATAACCCACAATGTTATGCGTAGTGAGGAAATCATCCAGCCCTTTTTTATTCGGAAGATGTCACCAAACACAAGAGGTCCTTTAAAAAAAATCTGTTTAACTTTATTCCAGTAAAAGTGGAGGTTCACACTCCAGTATCCTGCTGTACTAAGAATTTTCCAGGAAAGGTTATTACTTTTAAGTCGCCTCAAGAGGCTGAAAGGGACATGGACACTTCACTCTCCAAATCATCGAGACATGGAGGTTAGGAAAGAAGTGAATGAGAAGAAGCCAGACACTACTCAACACCAAAGGCCCAAGGACAGCATAGACACCGGAGCAGATCACCTACTTGAATGGTAATCACTTTCCACAAGTCAGCCATTCTTTTCTGCCTATTCAAAAGATTCGTAAATGTTGAAAAAGTTATGTCTCCGACTGGTTTACATGTCAGGAAGTGAATTGCTTGTTTACATCATCTTAATTCTTCATGTAGAGATTTAGGCTGAGTTCACACGATGCGTATTTCATGCGTTTCCGCGGCGTTTTTGCAGTTGCGTAAACGCCGCGGAAACGCATGAAAAACGCATGGTAGAAGGGAAGCAATGTTCCTCAATGGAAATCCGCATGTGCTGTGCCCATGATGCGGATTTTTCCGCAGCGTTAACGCTGCGGTCAAAAATCCGCAGCATGTCAATTAATTTTGCGGAAACGCGGCGATTTCGCCGCCATTGACTTGCATTAGAACGCGCCAATTCCGCAAGACAGCATTTGTACTTGCGTTATTGGCGCGTTCTAATGTGCGGATGGTACCCGAGTGTGGAGGAGAGGAGAGTCTCATCCACACCCAGGTACCATTAAAAAGCTGTAAAAAAAAGAATAAAATAAAAAAGAAATGTATTCTTACCATCTGTCGGCCCGCGCACCGCTCCTGCTTGCTTCCCGGCACTTGCAGCGAGTTGTAGGACCTGCGGTGACGTCAGAGTCATGTGACGGGTCACGTGACGCTGACGTCGGCAGGTCTTTCAATTCAAAGTTGCCGGCGAGGGAGAACGGAGTGAGCAGGACAGCGCGGGCCATCGGAGGTAAGTATATACACTCTCTCGGGTCACACTATATAAATCCATGCTGTTTGCATGGATTTATATAGTGTGACCTAGTTGTCAAGCACTTTCCAGGTGATGCTAACATCGCCTGGAAAGCGCTTGTCAATCTGCATGCGGAAACGCATGTGAATCTGCATGTGGATCCGCATGTATTCTGCAGGAAAAACGCATGCACAATCTGCATGCGTTTTTTCTGCCAGGGAGATGCAGAAATGATGCAGAAATTTTCTGCTTCATTTCTGCATCGTGTGCACATACCCTTCCATTATTTTTCTTGGCTTTAATGAGAGGGACCAATATTATTTATTGTTCTCTTTGAAAAACAGTCTCAATGTTGATGCTATATATTTTTTCTTTGTCTTTTCTATCATAGGAACATTGCTGCTAAATAATTCACAGTAGCATTTATAGACATAGTATATAAAGCTCTTAGAGTCATTAATGCTACATAAATGATTAAGGCTATGAAGTTACATGCACCCTGTTGGTGAACGGGTTGACCCAGGTGCGGGAAGAGTCTCTTCTTTTCCCTTAGTTTTTAATTTAGCTTAATATTCTGAGGTCCAACTCACCAGAAAAAAAGAGAAGTCCACAGCGTGGTCAGTGGTGCAAATACTATTAGCAGGGCAACTTACTGCAGAGCATAAACAGTTAAGTGGTTAATTGTTAAGGGTTTGGGGTTTCCCCCATGTAGTGATGTCTTCCCCCTCTCTACTTCCCTCTTGTAACGCTCTGGCGGGCTGACCCTGGGTCCTCCCTATCACTACTATACTGAGAAATAAAAATAACTATTAATAAAATTACCAAAATCAAAATAGGACTATCAATAGCCCGGAGTGATGTACACTCGATTATTAACCAAATGGGGAAAACCCCATATAATATCCCTCACTATAAGGTTATAAATTTTCACTTTTATTTAATTATTCCATTAAAATGAAGAAAGGGTATTAAAAGTTTGTCCCTAATCTATTTTGTTTAGAAATAAAAACAGACAACATAACCAAAATAGCAATTGCGAGATTATTGTTTATTGCCAGAAAATTGATTGCAAAATATTGGATTAGAGAAGAGCCCCCGTCCAGACGTGAATTCATTGCCCAAACGAACTATATAATTCAACTTGAAAAAAGTATTTACACCAAGAAGAATAGGCAGGAATACTTCCATAAATTATGGCAGCCATGGTTGGAAAGGATTAATTAGAGTAACACCTATATATACTACTGTAGAGTAAAAAACTGCATGGCGGAGTGGAGAGGGAAGAAGGAAAGAAGAAAAGGGGAAGAGAAGGAAAGGGAGTAGGGGAAGGAAAGAAAAGGAGTAAAGTAAGGAAGAAAAGGAAAGGAAAGAGGGGGGGGGATAAAATAAAAAAAAGAAAGAAAGAAAGGTCTCCATGGGGGGGGGGGGGGGGGGGGACTTACTGTAATATTGTAAAACGAGTATTGCCATGTCACAGGCCGGAACTGACGTCATACACCAGCGACGTGCGCGTGACTTCAGCCTGAGGCCTATGATTGGCTGGTGGCCGTTAACTATTGACATGCGGGAAGACTCCCGCACGGCAATAGCTTTAAAGTGAACCTGTGTCCAAGTGAGGACACAAGTTCAGTTCCCAGGGGCCCGGTGAGCACCGGGCCCCATACGCCAGTAAGGGCAGTAATGCCCTGTTGGTGGCCCTGTACTGAGTGGTATTGTTTGGAGGATCTGGGGGCTACGCTGGGGATTCTTCAGGTCCCATATTCCAGTTGAAGGTTTAAGTATATTAACAGTGTGTACAAATGTTTGCAGTGGGAGATATTCTCTTTTCTACCCTTTCCACCACTTCCCCACTAAATACATTTACCTCCTCTCTCCCCTCCTTTTTTTCTCTTCTTTTCCTTTCCTTATACAAGTTATAATGTATATGATGTAATGCTGACATGGAAAGTCAAACGTTTCACTCAGTTGTATCTTTTCTGTATTGTAATGTTTGAAAATCTTGACTAAAAAGATATTTGAAAAAAAAAAAAAAAAAAAAAGCATAAAGACACATTTTGTTATTTTTTAACACGTTAAACATTTGTTTTAAAAAAAATTCACACTTTTGCGCACCAGAACATAGATGTTCACTGCAGGGATGGCACAGGAGCGGCTACAACAAAAACCCTGGCAGTTTAACCACTTGTTGTCCAAAGGAAACATGGCATCTAAGAAGGTTTGACAGAGTCCGGCTCAGTGCCCCTCCTCCCCCAAGTGCTCAATAGTATGGGGCTGCCTAGTTACTATGATACTTAAAATGCCTAATAATAGTGTCTGGGCCTGCAATGTATGAAAGTCTATTAGGACGGGCCAAAGGCAGCGTCCAATAAGTTACCTTTTAACGCCTCCATAAATATTAGACTAAAGTTGCATGAAAGCACTGATTTTGGGGGTTTGGTTGACTATATAATGTATTTGGGGACCTCCTGTCAGATGATGTCAGGGCAGAGAATTTCAGAGGCTAATAAGTTTGTTCTTCCTGTAGATAATCCTCCGCTAGAGGAGTCTGGAGGAGACTCTCATACACACCACAGGAAAGCTGGAATATTTGTGTGTATGGGAGAGTCGGGAGAGATAGTCATCTGCCTAATGACCAATCAGTCAACATTTATCTCATGTGTATGAGGCTGTTGGTATTACACTGACAGGCAGGGATAATACACGGCACTACAGTAGAACAGTGCATTATCTGAGCAATCAGAGACTTCTGTGTTGTATGATCGCACTAAGGAGAGTTGTTTAAAAAAGTTAAAAAAAGGTTTAAAATGAAAAAATATATCACAGCTTTAATAACAAGAAATATCGGTCACTATAGGGAAAACAGACTCACTGCACAATGTTAGGTAAATCATGTCCATAACAACTTTATTTTACTCTATTATCCTATACACATCCTATAAACAGTGGTATAGATAAAAATCACAGGTCCCACAGCAATAGCTGTAATTGGCCCCCAAAGTCCAAAAAAAACTTTTCTTACCTAACAAGAACTTGACAATAAGTACATATATCAGATAGCAGGCACAATACTTTATGAATGCTTCTTCCGTACAGTGTCCATTTTAGGACATAATCAGATATCAAAATCAAACATCAGAATGATGTCAGCCTGAGGCTAAATACCCTGTCTGACAAGTGATTTTGACAATTGATCCTGGCAAGTAACTTTTACAACTGTAATAATAATAAAATAAAGTCACTGTTCGCTGATGGGACTTGAACCCAAAATTCTGTCCAGAAGTCAGTACACTAACCACTGAGCTATAAACTCAGGTGATAAAAGCTAAGCGTTCGGTTTGGTTATATGATTTTCAGTGCAAACCTACAGTATCTGAAACTGATTGGGACTTTCAGAAATACCTGCTCCAAGCCAAATTCAAATGATGTGTGATTTTGATGTGTGACTTTCTTCAAACATCAGAATCACAATAACTTTTAGTCATCCTGGGTATTTTCATGGTTGATCTCATAAGACAAGAAAAGCTCCCAGGCATTATGTCATGGCTGGATAGCTCAATGGTAAGGCATCAGCCTCTGAAACTACAATGGCTCGGTTCAAATCCCAATAGGAATGTTTTGTGTTTTTTTGTAATTATGCCTATTTAGCACACAAACTACAGGGGTACTCTTCTAGACGTAGAGTTTTGGGTTCAAGTCCCATAAGTGAACAGTGAATATTTTTTTATTATTATTACAGTAGTAAAAGTCACTTGTCAGAATCACTTGTCAAAAATGGACACTGTACTTCTGCATTATGCAGAGTCAAGAACTTTCTGGTTATATGTAGAAGTACATAACTATTGTTACAAGCTACAACAGTCCAACAAACCATTATGGTAAGGCCCATAATCTCCTGTGGGGACCATATGGGTTGAGATGTGTCGCTACAGTCCCTCACAGCTACTCTCATCTCCCAGTTGATTTGTGAGGACCTCACTGGCTGAGGTGCATCGGTACGCAGGATCGGACTGGGGTGCCTAGGGCCCACCAGGGGAACTGACTCTCTAGGGGCCCACGCTACAGCCCACCATAAACTGTTTTATTACTTGTTATGCTTTTCTATAATGTACTATAATTACATGATTGGCCACGCTGTGGAGCACCAAGCGGCAGGACTTTGTTCAAACAGTCATTCCATACTGCCAGAGTCCCTCTAATGGTAACTTGTCATCTTGAAAAATGCTATTTATCTGCAGATATAGGGGTAAGCTCAGCCTGAGGTTGGGCTCCATGGAAGTGTCACAATCAAGGGGCCGGACGTTATTGCAGCACCCTCACTTTGTAGTTCGCGGTGACTGTAATGTCTCTTATCTGACCACACTCACTCAGCACTACTGGCAACCCATCAGCAACCTGCAACTGCGTCACAGGGGGCTGAAGGGAGCAGATGACTGCATGCACCGGCCATCGTGCTATCTAAATGCCGCTGTCAGTGATTGACAAGGGTACTTAAATACTCAAAACAGCAGCAATCAAGGCGAGCTCTGATCACTGCTGTTAGAGGCAGACGCTGGCTATGTAACACAGCCGACATCTGCCCGGTATGGAGCAGGCTCAGCTCCTGAACCCGCTCCATACAAGCACATCCCAATGGTGACAGTTATGACAAGGTTAGCAAATTTCACTTGTCTGTTTCTAAATGTGGAAAGACAAATGGAATTCCCTAACACATGTGAGTGAGTCCTAAAAGATTTAGTAAAGGTGCCTCAAGCATATGAATGTTATTACACACCACAATGCACAATTACATACACGCATCTTACAAAAATACATATTATTCCAGATACGCAGGCGCGCACAAACACGCAGACGAGCACAAACACATCAGTACACGAATACATCATCTGAACCACCATCAATTGTAATGTCAGGTCAGCCCCATATATCTTTGTATCGCATAAACCTACAACTCCCAGTATGTAATTAACAATAGAGATACTGGGAGTTATCAGTCATCATCAGACTGCGGACCATACAGGAACCACAGTACTGATGAGACGCAGGCAGAATCACAAATGAACATTTACATCCAGGTACCTTACCCGAGACGTCTTCTCTGATTAGAGTCGTTCTCTTTCTTTTCTTCCTCTTGTGCAGTCTCCATGATGACTTTTCTCATCCACAGCCGTTTCTGCAGACTTCCATCTTCTCCGGTCTTCTACAGATCATCCCCACACAATGCCCTTAAAGATAGCAGAATTATTATAATGCTCCTGAATAAAAATATCTACACTGAGCCCCTGAATAAAACTAACTCTTACAATGCTCCCTGCACAAAACATGACATACACTCTACCCCTCTTATGGTACCTGCTCTCCACACTGTCCTCTCCTTACCATACTGGGCCCCCTCTTCACACTGTCCTCTCACACTGTGTTCCCCCTATACTGCCCAGTCTCTATACTGTGCCCCTTCATCACACTCCCCCCTCCTCAGCATACTGTTCCCTCCTTTCTGTGCCCTCACACTGTTTCCCCCATACTGACGCATCTCTGTACCTTCCCCCACACTACCTAGTCTCTGTGCTGTGTCACCTCACACTTTTCTCCCTCCATACTGTCTCCTCACACTATTCCCCCACTCTCCATACTGTCTCATACATCTCTCTTCCCCATTCTGTTGCCGCACCCATTCCCACCCCTCCCCTAGTTCACCATACTGTTTCTTCACACATCTCCCCATTCTGTCTCCTAAAATTTCTCTCCCATCTCTCCCCAAATATAATAAATCTTCGGAAGAGCACACAGACATGCAGAAGCGAGCTTACACACACGAAAACAAGCGCACACAGACACATACTAAGGGCTCTTTCACACGTCAGTACATGCGGTGGCAGTTTCCACACGTACCAGAGACATTGGTACACCTAGACCCATTCAAATGAATGTGCACGTTAGTGTGTTTCCACTTTCCACAGACCATGTGGTGTCCGTGGGCAAAACACGCTGACATGTCTGTTTTTTACCTGCTGCACCTCCCGCAAAAGGTCCCGCACACTGATGACAGTTAGCGCTCTTCCCAAGCACCGGGTGCTGAACGCTGCCCTCATCATAGATCCCTGCCGGTGCTGCGATCAGCAGCAGCAGGGTCAATGGTGAGAGTAGTAGTCTACTCCCGCCGTGTCCAACTGTAAAAATAAAAAAATCCTTATACTCACCTCTCCTAAGTGTCACCCAGTGTAATCCGTGCAAGCGCTCACGCCGAGGAGAATGACTTCTGCAGCGAGTGGAACCCAGAGCTGCTCTCAACAAGCGGTGCCCTGTCAATCACTGAGCGCAGCTCGGGGCCCGCTCGCTGCAGGAGTGATTCCCCTCGGCGTGGGCGCTCGCACGGATTACAGTGGGTGACACTTAGGAGAGGTGAGTATAAGCATTTTTTTATTTTATTCCTATTTTTACAGTTGGACACGGCATGAGTAGACTACTACTCTCATCATTGACCCTGCTGCTGCTGATCACAGCACCGGCAGGGATCTATGATGAGGGCAGCGCTCAGCACCCGGCTCTTGGGAACAGCGCCAACTGTACACTGATTCCCAAGCGCTGCTACGTGTCACACGGATGACACACAGGTTGACAATGATATCTCCAGTCCCGTAAATATCAGGACATGTGAAAAAGCCCTAATATACACACGCAGATTCACATACTCACAGAAATGGGGACACATACACACACACACACGTAGAAATGCACACACAGTCATGCACAGACACACTCAGACAATCACACACAAAAATGCAGACACGCAGGGAAGAACGCACACATGTGTGAAGACACATATACACACGTAGACATGCTGGCACTCAAATACATACACACAAACACATGCAGGCATATACACACACATATATGCAGGTATATATACACACACACGCAGGCAGGCATATACACACACAGGTATATACACACACACTATACACACACTATACACACACAGGCATACACACACACACAGGCATATACACACACAGGCATATACATAAAAATTCGTACAAACACACAAATATTACACTACCTGTACAGTACAGACGCGCTCCTAAGGCGGGAGACTGCAGTGCAGGGCGCGCTGTGACGTCACTTTTAGCAGACGTGCGGCCCTGTCTGCTGAGTGTGACGCTGCAGTGCAGCCCCTGCTCTGCTCTTCGGCTCTCCTGGGCATCACAGCGGTGAGAGTGCGTGCGCGCTCCCTTAAAGGGCCCGCGACCACTTTTAAAAAAATAAATAAAAATTTCTCCTCTGCCTTCTCCGCAGGGGGCCCACCAGGAAATTTCCCAGCACCCCGCCAGGCCAGTCCGAGCCTGTCGGTACGGCTCTCAAAGTCCATTCGATGACGGCCACACACTACTGGTTGTGGCACTGCATATTCAGCTCTGTGTAGGAGAACTTGTGTCCCAGTTTGGCGACACTATAGCTTCCTCTCTAGTATAACAGACAATCCCTGCATGTGTTGCAGATGCCTAGCAGCCGCAATTTATGCAACTGTGACGATGCAAACATATTTTTCGAGCACGCAGAAGATACTCTTAGCACCCGAGCGTGCTCAGATAACACCTGGTCGTCCCTGACTAGATGACAAAAATGTTGTCAATATATCTATACCATACTCCAATATATGGATGCCACCGCTTATGATTATCCCTGAATATTGTGGTTTCCTCCTATGAGCCCAAGAATAGGTTAGCATACAAAGAGGCACAGAGGCTCCCCATCGCAGTACCCCTGAGCTGGTGGAAATACCTCGTGTCAAAAAGAAAGAAGTTATGAGTAAGGCTGTGTGCACACGATGCGTTTTTAATGCGTTTAAGCGGCGTTTCTGCAGCTGCGGAAACCCCGCAGAAACGCATTAAAAAAGCATGGTAGAAGGGCAGCAATGTTCCCCAATGGAAATCCGCATGTGTTGTGCCAATGATGCGGATTTTTCCGCAGCGTTAACGCTGCGATCAAAAATCTGCAGCATGTTCATTAATTATGCGGAAACGCTGCTTTTTCGCCGCCTTTGACTTGCATTAGACCGCATGGAATCCGCATCACTGTATATGTAGATGCGCATTCCATGCGTTCTAATGTGCGGATGGTTCCCGGGTCTGGATGAGAGGAGTCTCATCCAGAACCAGGTACCATTAAAAAAAAAAGAATAAAATAAAAAAAATATATATATATATATACTTACCTTCCGGCGCTGCGTCCTCCTGGCTTCCCAGGCACTTCGCGGTTGAATGCAGGACCTACGCTGACGTCAGAGTCATGTGACGGGTCACGTGACGCTGACGTCGGCAGGTCCTTCAGTCTTACACTGCTGGCAGCCGGGACGGAGGGAAGCAGGACACCGAGGATCATCGGAGGGTAAATATATATTTATTTATTTATTTTTTTTACATTCACACACTATATAACTCCATGCCGGTTGCATGGATTTATATAGTGTAAAGTTGACAAGCACTTTCCAAGTGATGCTAAAATCGCTTGGGAAGCGCTTGTCAACCCGCATGCAGAAATGAAAGTGAAGAACGCTTCACATCCGCATGTCCCTGGCAGGAAACCGCATGTACAATCCGCATGTACAATCCGCATGCGTTTTTTCCTGCCAGGGAGATGCAGAAACGCTCAGGAAAAATCCGGAGCATTTCTGCATCGTGTGCACATCGCTTAAGAGTGAATTTTAGAAGATCCTCCATGAAGTCATTATGTCTGCTACACTCTATTGATCTCGATTTCAAGAAATGTCTTACTCCTCTGATACCATCCTCATGCGGAATATTACTGTACAAAGCCTCGATATCTAGTAAGGCCTGCTCCCCTACATGCATGTATACATGCTCGAGGGTCTACATGTAGGGGAGCAGGCAAAGGGAAAACCATTTTCCAGAGGGATTATTCCAACTGCAGGACCTCAGGTGGTAGTGGGGGAACATTATACTGTATGGGGGGCTTCATACATACTGCATAAGGGGCATAATGGGGGCATCATACATCCTACATAAGGGGCATTACACTGTGTGGGGGCATCATACATACTGCATAAGGGGCATAATGGGGGCATTGCACTGTGTGGGGGCATCATACATACTGTATAAGGGGCATAATGGGGGCATTACACTGTGTGGGGGCATCACACATACTGCATAAGGGGCATAATGGGGGCATTACACTGTGTGGGGGCATCATACATCCTGCATAAGAGGCATAATGGGGGCATTACACTGTGGGGGCATCATACATACTGTATAAGGGGCATTACACTTTGTGGGGACATCATACATACTGTATAAGGGGCATAATGGGGGCATTACACTGTGGGGGGGGCATCATACATCCAGCATAAGGGGCATAATGGGGGCATTACACTGTGTGGGGGCATCATACATCCTGCATAAGAGGCATAATGGGGGCATTACACAGTGGGGGCATCATACATACTGTATAAGGGGCATAATGGGGGCATTACACTTTGTGGGGACATCATACATACTGTATAAGGGGCATAATGGGGGCATTACACTGTGGGGGGGCATCATACATCCAGCATAAGGGGCATAATGGGGGCATTACACTGTGTGGGGGCATCATACATCCTGCATAAGGGGCATAATGGGGACATTACACTGTGTGGGGGCATCATACATACTGCATAAGGGGCATAATGGGGGCATTACACTGTGTGGGGGGCATCACACATACTGCATAAGGGGCATAATGGGGGCATTACACTGTGTGGGGGCATCATACATCCTGCATAAGAGGCATAATGGGGGCATTACACTGTGTGGGGGCACCATACATCCTGCATAAGAGGCATAATGGGGGCATTACACTGTGTGGGGGCATCATACATCCTGCATAAGAGGCATAATGGGGGCATTACACAGTGGGGGCATCATACATACTGTATAAGGGGCATAATGGGGGCATTACACTGTGTGGGGACATCATACATACTGTATAAGGGGCATAATGGGGGCATTACACTGTGGGGGGGCATCATACATCCAGCATAAGGGGCATAATGGGGGCATTACACTGTGTGGGGGCATCATACATCCTGCATAAGGGGCATAATGGGGGCATTACACTGTGTGGGGGCATCATACATACTGCATAAGGGGCATAATGGGGGCATTACACTGTGTGGGGACATCATACATACTGTATAAGGGGCATTACACTGTGGGGGGGCATCATACATCCAGCATAAGGGGCATAATGGGGGCATTACACTGTGTGGGGGCATCATACATCCTGCATAAGGGGCATAATGGGGGCATTACACTGTGTGGGGCATCATACATCCTGCATAAGGGGCATAATGGGGGCATTACACTGTGGGGGCATCATACATCCTGCATAAGGGGTATAATGGGGGCATTACACTGTGGGGGTCAGTAAAGGGGTCCTGTACTATGAGAACAATACGTTTCCTCCCTTCCTGTCTCCATAGTTGGGTCGTATGTATCTATTACAGGAAACAGAACAAAAACCTTATGATTCTTATAAAGGGGCAACACAAGACCCCAAAAGAGTCTCCGTGCTGAAGGGGTTAATGCCCCCTGCGCCCAGTAATGGGGGTCTCCACAGGAGCTGTGATGAGGTCACAGGAGGGGAGGAGTCAGGGGTCACATGATCAGGGGCCTCAGTGGATGCAGGACTCTGCTGTGCTGGTTGTCATGGTGCTGGATGAGCTGAAGTTTATGTGTGGGGTCAGGAGGGGTTTACAGTGTGGATGTAGCAGAACCGTGTGTGTACGAGGCGTACGGAGCAGAGCCGCTCGTGTACGAGGTGTACGGAGCGGAGCCGTGTGTGTACGAGGTGTACGGAGCAGAGCCGCGTGTGTACGAGGTGTACGGAGCGGAGCCGTGTGTGTACGAGGTGTACGGAGCAGAGCCGCATGTGTACGAGGTGTACGGAGCAGAGCCGCGCGTGTACGAGGTGTACGGAGCGGAGCCGTGTGTGTACGAGGTGTACGGAGCGGAGCCGCGTGTGTACGAGGTGTACGGAGCGGAGCCGCGTGTGTACGAGGTGTACTTAGCGGAGCCGTGTGTACGAGGTGTACGGAGCAGAGCCGCGTGTGTACGAGGTGTACGGAGCGGAGCCGCGTGTGTACGAGGTGTGCGGAGCGGAGCCGCGTGTGTACGAGGTGTACTTAGCGGAGCCGTGTGTACGAGGTGTACGGAGCAGAGCCGCGTGTGTACGAGGTGTACGGAGCAGAGCCGCGTGTGTACAAGGTGTACGGAGCAGAGCCGCGTGTGTACGAGGTGTACGGAGCGGAGCCGCGTGTGTACGAGGTGTGCGGAGCGGAGCCGTGTGTGTACGAGGTGTACTTAGCGGAGCCGTGTGTACGAGGTGCACGGAGCAGAGCCGCGTGTGTACGAGGTGTGCGGAGCGGAGCCGCGCGTGTACGAGGTGTGCGGAGCGGAGCCGCGCGTGTACGAGGTGTGCGGAGCGGAGCCGCGCGTGTACGAGGTGTGCGGAGCGGAGCCGCGCGTGTACGAGGTGTACGGAGCAGAGCCGTGTATACGAGGTGTACGGAGCGGAGCCGCGTGTGTACGAGGTGTACGGAGCAGAGCCGCGCGTGTACGAGGTGTACGGAGCGGAGCCGCGTGTGTACGAGGTGTACGGAGCGGAGCCGCGCGTGTACGAGGTGTGCGGAGCGGAGCCGAGCGTGTACGAGGTGTGCGGAGCGGAGCCGCACGTGTACGAGGTGTGCGGAGCGGAGCCGCGCGTGTACGAGGTGTGCGGAGCGGAGCGTGTACGACGTGTGCGGAGCGGAGCCGCGCGTGTACGAGGTGTACGGAGCGGAGCCGCGCGTGTACGAGGTGTACGGAGCGGAGCCGCGCGTGTACGAGGTGTGCGGAGCGGAGCCGCGCGTGTACGACGTGTGCGGAGCGGAGCCGAGCGTGTACGACGTGTGCGGAGCGGAGCCGCGCGTGTACGAGGTGTGCGGAGTGGAGCCGCGCGTGTACGAGGTGTGCGGAGCGGAGCCGCGCGTGTGCAAGGTGTGCGGAGCCGCGCGTGTGCGAGGTGTGCGGAGCCGCGCGTGTGCGAGGCGTACGGAGCGGAGCCGCGCGTGTGCGAGGCGTACGGAGCGGAGCCGCGCGTGTGCGACGTGTGCGGAGCGGAGCCGCGCGTGTGCGAGGCGTACGGAGCGGAGCCGCGCGTGTGCGAGGCGTACGGAGCGGAGCCGCGCGTGTGCGACGCGTACGGAGCGGAGCCGCGCGTGTACGACGCGTGCGGAGCGGAGCTGCGCGTGTACGACGCGTGCGGAGCGGAGCCGCGCGTGTGCGAGGCGTACGGAGCGGAGCCGCGCGTGTGCGAGGCGTACGGAGCGGAGCCGCGCGTGTGCGAGGCGTACGGAGCGGAGCCGCGCGTGTACGAGGCGTACGGAGCGGGGCCGCCCGTGTACGAGGCGTACGGAGCGGGGCCGCGCGTGTACGAGGCGTACGGAGCGGAGTCGCGCGTGTACGAGGCGTACGGAGCGGAGTCGCGCGTGTACGAGGCGTACGGAGCGGAGTCGCGCGTGTACGAGGCGTACGGAGCGGAGTCGCGCGTGTACGAGGCGTACGGAGCGGAGTCGCGCGTGTACGAGGCGTACGGAGCGGAGTCGCGCGTGTATGAGGCGTACGGAGCGGGGCCGCGCGTGTACGAGGTGTACGGTGCGGAGTCGCGCGTGTACGAGGCGTACGGAGCGGAGCCGTGTGTACGAGGCGTACGGAGCAGAGTCGGGCGTGTACGAGGCGTGCGGAGCGGAGCTGCGCGTGTACGAGGCGTGCGGAGCGGAGCCGGACGTGTACGAGGCGCGCGGAGCCGCGCGTGTACGAGGCGTGCGGAGCGGAGCCGTGCGTGTACGAGGCATGCGGAGCGGAGCCGGGCGTGTACGAGGCGTGCGGAGCGGATGCTGCCCCTCTCCAGGCCGTGTGTACGAGGTGCACGGAGCAGAGCCGCGTGTGTACGAGGTGTATGGAGCAGAGCCGCGTGTGTACGAGGTGTGCGGAGCGGAGCCGCGCGTGTACGAGGTGTGCGGAGCGGAGCCGCGCGTGTACGAGGTGTGCGGAGCGGAGCCGCGCGTGTACGAGGTGTGCGGAGCGGAGCCGCGCGTGTACGAGGTGTACGGAGCAGAGCCGTGTATACGAGGTGTACGGAGCGGAGCTGCGTGTGTACGAGGTGTACGGAGCGGAGCTGCGTGTGTACGAGGTGTACGGAGCGGAGCCGCGCGTGTACGAGGTGTACGGAGCGGAGCCGCGCGTGTACGAGGTGTGCGGAGCCGCGTGTGTACGAGGTGTACGGAGCGGAGCCGCGCGTGTACGAGGTGTGCGGAGCGGAGCCGAGCCGCGCGTGTACGAGGTGTGCGGAGCGGAGCCGCGCGTGTACGAGGCGTACGGAGCGGAGTCGCGCGTGTACGAGGCGTACGGAGCGGAGTCGCGCGTGTACGAGGCGTACGGAGCGGAGTCGCGCGTGTACGAGGCGTACGGAGCGGAGTCGCGCGTGTACGAGGCGTACGGAGCGGAGTCGCGCGTGTACGAGGCGTACGGAGCGGAGTCGC
Source organism: Phyllobates terribilis (assembly GCF_046119375.1). Lineage (NCBI taxonomy): Eukaryota > Metazoa > Chordata > Amphibia > Anura > Dendrobatidae > Phyllobates > Phyllobates terribilis. The sequence goes on along the minus strand of NW_027362879.1, from coordinate 5,092,463 downwards.
GCGTGTACGAGGCGTACGGAGCGGAGTCGCGCGTGTACGAGGCGTACGGAGCGGAGTCGCGCGTGTACGAGGCGTACGGAGCGGAGTCGCGCGTGTACGAGGCGTACGGAGCGGAGTCGCGCGTGTACGAGGCGTACGGAGCGGAGTCGCGCGTGTACGAGGCGTACGGAGCGGAGTCGCGCGTGTACGAGGCGTACGGAGCGGAGTCGCGCGTGTACGAGGCGTACGGAGCGGAGTCGCGCGTGTACGAGGCGTACGGAGCGGAGTCGCGCGTGTACGAGGCGTACGGAGCGGAGTCGCGCGTGTACGAGGCGTACGGAGCGGAGTCGCGCGTGTACGAGGCGTACGGAGCGGAGTCGTGCGTGTACGAGGCGTACGGAGCGGAGTCGCGCGTGTACGAGGCGTACGGAGCGGGGCCGCGCGTGTACGAGGCGTACGGTGCGGAGTCGCGCGTGTACGAGGCGTACGGAGCAGAGTCGGGCGTGTACGAGGCGTGCGGAGCGGAGCTGCGCGTGTACGAGGCATGCGGAGCGGAGCCGGACGTGTACGAGGCGCGCGGAGCCGCGCGTGTACGAGGCGTGCGGAGCGGAGCCGCGCGTGTACGAGGCGTGCGGAGCGGAGCCGGGCGTGTACGAGGCGTGCGGAGCGGATGCTGCCCCTCTCCAGGAGCGATCACAGCAGCATGCACGGCATGAGACAATCTTGTACTACACAGACTGTCCTGACAGAACACAGCTCGTCAGGACATAGCCCCGACCTCCAGCGACAGCCGGACAGTCCCATTGGATCGGGGATGGTTGGGAGGTTTCTGTATATAAGTTGTGTGTGATAATTGTAGAATTATTAATGTCTTAGCATAAAAGGATGTGTCTGAGTGTTTGTGCCGGGGTCCACATGCATGGAGGGGTTGAGGCGGTGCTGGCTGTATTATGCAGACGGCATCTGCCTGTAACAGTAGTAACCAGAAACTACTAGAAACTCTGCACGAAAATGAAGCAAATCCTTATTCTGGGACCTTCGCCTTGTACGTAACACCCCCGGATCCGGTACAAGCCGGGCAGATGTTCTCATTCATGTCATTTTCTGCTGAAGGTTCTGCGGTTTTCTGGCCAACTATAAAAAAGAAAAAGCGTAAAACAATATTTGTTTCTGCTGCATTGACATAAGTACAATCTTTCATTGTATATAAATCTATTACACGTCGGGTCAATGCTGTTAGGCTATGTGCCCACGATGCAGAAATGAAGCAGCATTTCTGCATCTCCCTGGCAGAAAAACGCATGCAGATTGTACATGCAGATTGTGCATGCGTTTTTCCTGCAGAATACATGCGGATTCACATGCGTTTCCGCATGCAGATTGACAAGCGCTTTCCAGGCGATAGCATCACTTGGAAAGTGCTTGACAGCTAGGTCACACTGTATAAATCCATGCAAACAGCATGGATTTATACAGTGTGAACCGTAAAAATTAAAACAATAAAGCTATACTCACCCCCGAAGCCCCGGCGTGGCTGCAGCGCTGGTTCCTGTCTGGTTCCCGGCTGCCGGCATATCGCGAGACAGAGCGGTGAAGGGCCTGTGGTCACATGACTGTGACGTCACCGAAGGTCCTTCACCGCTGCTGGCATTCAGAGAGAAGCCTCCGGAAAGGTGAGTATAAACTTTATTATTTTATTCTTTTTTTACAGGTACAATGGTGCCCAGGTCTGGATGAGAGTCTTCTCTCCTCCAGAACTGGGTACCATCCGCACATAGAGATGCATAGAAGCCGCTTGTAAAAATGTACAGTCGCGGTTTCTGTGCGTCTCAATGCAAGTCAATGTTCCGCTGCGCTTCCGCAAAATTAAATGACATGCTGCGGATTTTTGTACGCAGCATAAACGCTGCGGAAAAATCCGCAGCATGTGCATAGAACATGCGGAATCCCCTTGGGGACCATGGGGTGCGGATTACCTAGCGTTTTACAAGCGTTTCCGCTGCGGAAATTCTGCAGCATAAACGTTTGAAAAACGCTACGTGGGCACACAGCCTAAAGGACAGTAAAGTGCCAGGGTTGTGGTTGTGGTTTTTGCGTCTCTCTACTTCCCTCCCAGAAATGCAATCAGAAACTTGTAACTACTGATCTCTCCACAAGAAGAAGCCGACAACTCCATCAATGGGATCATTTTATAAAATTAGGTCTTCGCAAGATGAAAATGGTCTCACAAACCACATTTTTTTTAAATGTTCATAAAAAAAAATAATAATAACCTTACTTTGATTTTTTTCCCCATTTTTCAATACTTTATGTGCTAAATTGAATGTTGTCATTCCAAACAACAACTAGTCCCACAAAGCACAAGCCCTCCGTCTATGTGAATGAAAAAACAAAGTTATATTTTTTGGGGAAAAGGGGAGGAAAAAAAACAAAAATTGCTCTTGTCAGAATAATGTAATTGCTATATATATATATTTTTTTAATTGAATAATTTTACCTAAAAATTGTTATCTGTTATAATATTCTCATTCTTCATGTGAGATTAATCATTAGTCTGTAAATAAATCCAAACATCTGGAAGATGTAGAACAATATATCTCTGATTCTCTTCTGCCAGGATAAGCGCCTCCTTTCTGTCCTTTCTGTGATGGAGAAAATGCTTGAAAGATTCAGAAAGTCCGATGAGTTTTTGGAGCTTATTGTAAAGGGCCTTAATGACGACCTGGGAAAGAAACCACCAGAAACAAAGGATCCAACCAGGTAAGTTCTAATGATCCCATCTGCTAAAATGATCAGCTTTATTTCCATGGGATTGTTCTGTAGAAGAGATGGGACCTGCAGCATTTTGATCCTGAACTTCACTATGTATAGATGTAGCAAAGCTTCATGTGACAATTCACACACCGCATTGATAAATTGTCTCAGGTTAGCTCTCATAACAGAATTAACATCACTTATAGTGGAACTAAACTTATAATTTATTTTCAGAATTGTGAAAATTATGGCACTTTGCAAAGCACTTCATTAGTTTCTTTGGCGTCATATCCATAAAATGATCATATTAAAGTGGCCTCCAGACCCTGCTTTTCCCCAGTGCAGGAGCGTTGCGAGGGTCCTAAGAGATCAGGGACCCCAGCCCCAAAGTACATGTTTCCCCATATAACCTCCCTGCCACTTAAGAGGATTTATACATATATAAATACAGTACACCACTGTTACTAATCTAAAATACACTATACAAAGACCAATATTCCCAAAATTACTACTATACAAGGCCAAAATGATCCTGCTACACAATGTCCTCTACCATCACCACCACACAGTGAGTCCATATATGAGAGAAAACCCTGCAGGGTAAAAGACCATCAAAGGAGTCCAGGGAGTCTAAAATCTATCCTATTTATTCAGCAATAGAACAATAGGATGATGGGGGAAGGAACACAACACATATGTGATTGTTTTGTAAGCGAAAAAAAGCAAGGCACGCAAGGAAGGGGCCATTCCAGGTATAATGGCTGTCTATAGTATCATCATGGGTATACTAAAATATCCCAAAATAGACACCGCATATATTCCACTGGGGGCAACAGTCATCATATGCAGGTCCATCTCACTAAATTACAATATCATCAAAAAGTTAATTTATTTGAGTTCTTCAATACAAAAAGTGAAACTCATATATTATATAGAGTCATTACAAACAGAGGGATCTATTATATAGAGTCATTACACACAGAGGGATCTATTATATAGAGTCATTACACACAGAGGGATCTATTATATACAGTCATTACACACAGAGGAGGGATCTATTATATAGAGTCATTACACACAGAGGGATCTATTATATAGAGTCATTACACACAGAGGGATCTATTATATAGAGTCATTACACACAGAGAGATCTATTATATAGAGTCATTACACACAGAGGGATCTATTATATAGAGTCATTACACAGAGTGATCTATTATATAGAGTCATTACACACAGAGGGATCTATTATATAGAGTCATTACACAGAGGGATCTATTATAGAGAGTCATTACAGACAGAGGGATCTATTATACAGAGTCATTACACACAGAGAGATCTATTTCAAGTGTTTATTTCTGTTAATGTTGACGATTATGGCTTACAGCCAATGAAAACACTAAGGCTGCGTGCACACGATGCGTTTTTCATGCGTTTCCGCTGCTGAATTTCCGCAGCGGAAACGCATGGTAATCCGCACCCCATGGTCCCCAATGGCATTCCGCAATGTCAATGCACATGCTGCGGATTTTTCCGCAGCGTTTCTGCAGCGCTCATAAATCCGCAGCATGTTCATTAATTTTGCGGAAGCGCAGCGGAAGCGCCGCCATTGACTTGCATCGAGACGCATAGAATCCGTGTCTAACAATTTGTACACGCGGATTATATGCGTTTCAATGTGCGGATGGTACCCAGTTCTGGAGGAGAGAAGACTCTCATCCAGACCTGGGTACCATTGTACCTGTGAAAAAAAGAATAAAATAAAGTTTATATTCACCTGTCCGGCGGCCCCTGCAGCGCTTCTCCTTCCAGGACCTGAGATGACGTCGCGGTCATGTGACCGCAGCCTGTCTCGCGAGATGCCGGCAAGCCCGGAAGGAGCTCGACAGCACACGCGGCGGGGCATCGGAGGTAAGTATAGCTTTATTTTTTTTATTTTTACGGTCACACTGTATAAATCCATGCCGTTTGCATGGATTTATACAGTGTGACCTAGTTGTCAGCCACTTTCCAAGTGATGCTATCGCCTGGAAAGTGCTTGTCAGTCCGTATGCGGAAACACATGCGTTAACGCACGTGGGTACGCATGTGAATCCGCATGTATTCTGCAGGAAAAACGCATGCACAATCTGCATGCGTTTTTTCTGCCAGGGAGATGCAGAAATGCTGCAGAAATTTTCTACTTCATTTCTGCATCGTGGGCACATAGCCTAAAGTCATTATCTCAGTAAATTAGAATAATTAACAAAAAACACCTGCAACGGCTTCCTAAGTGTTTAAAAATGTCCCATAGTCTGTTTCAGTAGGCTCCACAATCATGGGGAAGACTGCTGACTTGACAAATGCCAAGAAGGCAGTGATTGACACCATCCACAAGGTTCCAGAGTTCCAATTTTCCTTTGGAAATCAAGGTCCCAGAGTCTGGAGGAAGAGTGGAGAGACCACAATCCAAGCTGCTTGAGGTCTTGTGTGAAATTTCCACCATCAGTGATGGTTTGGGGAGCCATGTCATCTGCTGGTGTAGACGTAAAATAACCTGGCACTCAATTGACATAGGAGTTATTATTTTTGAAAGAATTTTAATAATAAATTGCACTACAACAAGCAGACGTTTCGGTCACAAGGACCTTCATCGGTGTACTACAAAAGTGAAGAAAACAAAAATAAGTGTCACATGGACAAGTATAAATACAGAATACATGGTACAATATATTCAAAAAGTCATGTAAACATGATACAGAGTATACAACATGGGAAAAGGATGGGAAAGAGGACTAGGGCGACAAAAGGAAAGGATGGGATGAAATGAGAGGAGGAAACCTAACAAGTATATTATGTTGGGAGGAGTAAGGCTGTGGCCGGGTATGGCACAGAGTACTGTGGAAGAAAAGAAATGTGAGTAGAGGGACAGATGCCACCTGTGGGATGCAGTGTCCAAGTGCATCTCCCCATGCGGCTGCACTTGGACACTGCATCCCACAGGTATTTTCCACCTCTAGCTCTACTTCATGAGCACTTGTGGCATCTTACATGCTGCATGCACGACAATTTAAATTCCAGTTCAGGTCTCGAGGATTTTTCATATAGCAGTAGGTTATATGGATTAAAATAAAGGTTCATTTAAATAGCTGTCATGAATTATAACATGGGGCTGTGGGATATTTGCAGTCTGAGACTTTTTTGTTTAGTAATTTATTTCCTGAAGTGTAAACTTGATACATAAAACAGCAGTGTCCGTTATGATGACATCACAAAGCACATGACAGCACCGAGAACATGACATCATAGACCTCACATGACATCATAACTGCTACAGAATGTACAAAGTTCTATTCCTGAGCCATCTTGTGTCACAGCTTGAAGAGGACCAGTCCAGGTAAGTAGCTCATCACTGAACGCTGGGGATCGGGTCACATCGGAAAGGGAGGAGGACTGGCTGCACAGCATTGTGTCACAGCACAAACAGCAGAGTAGGATCAGGAAGAGATCTGCAGTGTGTGCTGTATGGACTGTGTCCTCATCCCCATGATATTTCCAGATGATTATTAGCTGCATTGTTTTCTTTCTTCCTGACCTTCCTCAAGGCTGTTCTGAGATCTGTGGAGTAACTATCATACGTCCGGCAATTATCAACTGAGAAGACTTTTTGGGATTCAGCAAGAAGGTAGGTGTGCGTGCATGTGACTGTGTGTGTAGGCACAGCATTGAAGGTTTGTGTGACCCCAGATCTAAAGGGAAGTGTGTCTGTGACCCCAGCACTAAAAGGATGTGTCTGTGACCCCACCAATAAAGGGATGTGTGTCTGTGACCCCACCAATAAAGGGATGGCTGTGTGATGGTTTGTGTGTCCCTGCACTAATGGGGTGTGTGTTTGTTACCTCAACACTGCAGCACTGAAGGGGTGTGTGCACATGTGTTTGGCACACATGTACATGTCTCCAGAAATGCAGCACTGAAGGGCTGTGTGTGTGGCCCCAGCACTGAAAGTGTGTGTCTGTGTCTGTTTGTGTGACCTCAGCACCAAAGGGATGTGTGTCTGTGACCCCAGAAATGAAGGGGTGTCTCTGTGAACCCATCAATAAAGGGGTGGATGTGTGATGGTTTGTGTGTCCCTGCACTAATGGGGTGCGTGTTTGTGTCCTCAACACTGCAGCACTGAAGGGCTGTGTGTGTGGCTCCAGCACTGAAGGTGTGTGTCTGTGTCTGTTTGTGTGACCTCAGCACCAAAGGGATGTGTGCCTGTGACCCCAGCAATAAAGATGTGTGTCTCTATGGCCCCATCAATAACGGGGAGGCTGTGTGATGGTTTGCGTGTCCCTGCACTAATGGGGTGTGTGCTTGTTTCTTCAACACTGCAGAACTGAAGGGGTTTGTGCTCGTGTGTTTGGCACATGTGTACATGTCCCATGAAATGCAGCACTGAAGGGCTGTGTGTATGGCCCCAGCACTGAAGGTGTGTATCTGTGTCTGTTTGTGTGACCTCAGCACCAAAGGGATGTGTGTCTGTGACCCCAGCAATAAAGATGTGTGTCTCTATGGCCCCATCAATAACGGGGAAGCTGTCTGATGGTTTGCGTGTCCCTGCACTAATGGGGTGTGGGCTTGTTTCCTCAACACTGCAACACTGATGGGGTGTGTGCACGTGTGTTTGGCACACGTGTACATGTCCCCTGAAATGCAGCATTGAAGGGCTGTGTGTGTGGCTCCAGCACTGAAGGTGTGTGTCTGTGTCTGTGTGACCTCAGCACCAAAGGGATGTGTGTCTGTGACCCCAGCAATGAAGGGCTGTGTTTCTATGGTCCCATCAATAAAGGGGTGGCTGAATGATGGTTTGTGTGTCCCTGCACAAATGGGGTGTGTGTTTGTGTCCTCAACACTGCAGCACTGAAGGGGTGTGTGCACGTGTGTTTGGCACACATGTACATGTCTCCAGAAATGCAGCACTGAAGGGCTGTGTGTGTGGCCCCAGCACTGAAGGTGTGTGTCTGTTTGTGTGACCTCAGCACCAAAGGGATGTGTGTCTGTGACCCCAGAAATGAAGGGGTGTCTCTATGACCCCATCAATAAAGGGGTGGATATGTGATGGTTTGTGTGTCCCTGCACTAATGTGGTGTGTGTTTGTGTCCTCAACACTGCAGAACTGAAGGGGTGTGTGCACGTGTGTTTGGCACACGTGTACATGTCCCCTGAAATGCAGCACTGAAGGGCTGTGTGTGTGGCCCCAGCACTGAAGGTGTGTGTCTGTGTCTGTTTGTGTGACCTCAGCACCAAAGGGATGTGTGTCTGTGACCCCAGCAATGAAGGGCTTGTGTCTCTATGGCCCCATCAATAATGGGGTGGCTGAGTGATGGTTTGCGTGTCCCTGCACTAATGGGGTGTGTGCTTGCTTCCTCAACACTGCAGCACAGAAGGGGTGTGTGCACGTGTGTTTGGCACACATGTACATGTCCCCTGAAATGCAGCACTGAAGGGCTGTGTGTGTGACCCCAACACTGAAGGTGTGTGTCTGTGTCTGTTTGTGTGACCTCAGCACCAAAGGGATGTGTGTCTGTGACCCCAGCAATTAAGGGGTGTGTCTCTATGGCCCCATCAATAAAGGGGTGGTTGTGTGATGGTTTGTGTGTCCCTGCGCTAATGCGGTGTGTGTTTGTGTCCTCAACACTGCAGCACTGAAGGGGTGTGTGCACGTGTGTTTGGCACAAGTGTACATGTTCCCTGAAATGCAGCACTGAAGGGCTGTGAGTGTGGCCCCAGCACTGAAAGTGTGTGTCTGTTTGTGTGACCTCAGCACCAAAGGGATGTGTGTCTGTGACCCCAGAAATGAAGGGGTGTCTCTGTGACCCCATCAATAAAGGGGTGGCTGTGTGATAGTTTGTGTGTCCCTGCACTAATGGGGTGTGTGCTTGTGTCCTCAACACTGCAGCACTGAAGGGGTGTGTGCACTTGTGTTTGGCACATGTGTACATCTCCCCTGAAATGCAGCACTGAAGGGCTGTGTGTGTGGCTCCAGCACTGAAGGTGTGTGTCTGTGTCTGTTTGTGTGACCTCAGCACCAAAGGGATGTGTGTCTGTGACCCCAGCAATGAAGGGCTGTGTGTGTGGCCCAGCACTGAAGGTGTGTGTCTGTGTCTGTTTGTGTGACCTCAGCACCAAAGGGATGTGTGTCTGTGTTTCCAGAAATGAAGAGGTATCTCTGTGACCACATCAATAAAGGGGTGGATGTGTGATGGTTTGTGTGTCCCTGCACTAATGGGGTGTGTGTTTGTGTCCTCAACACTGCAGCACTGAAGAGGTGTGTGCACATGTGTTTGGCACACATGTACATGTCTCCAGAAATGCAGCACTGAAGGGCTGTGTGTGTGGCCCCAGCACTGAAAGTGTGTGTCTGTGTCTGTTTGTGTGACCTCCGCACCAAAGGGATGTGTGTCTGTGTTTCCAGAAATGAAGAGGTATCTCTGTGACCACATCAATAAAGTGGTGGATGTGTGATGGTTTGTGTGTCCCTGCACGAATAGGGTGTGTGTTTGTGTCCTCAACACTGCAGCACTGAAGGGGTGTGTGGACGTGTGTTTGGCACACGTGTACATGTCCCCTGAAATGCAGCACTGAAGGGCTGTGTGTGTGGCTCCAGCACTGAAGGTGTGTGTCTGTGTCTGTTTGCGTGACCTCAGCACCAAAGGGATGTGTGTCTGTGACCCCAGCAATGAAGTGCTGTGTCTCTATGGCCCCATCAATAAAGGGGTGGCTGTGTGATGGTTTGCGTGTCCCTGCACTAATGGGGTGTGTGCTTGTTTCCTCATCACTGCAACACTGAAGGGGTGTGTGCACGTGTGTTTGGCACACGTGTAGATTTCCCCTGAAATGCAGCACTGAAGGGCTGTGTGTGTGGCTCCAGCACTGAAGGTGTGTGTCTGTGTCTGTTTGTGTGACCTCAGCACCAAAGGGATGTGTGTCTGTGACCCCAGCAATGAAGTGCTGTGTCTCTATGGCCCCATCAATAAAGGGGTGGCTGTGTGATGGTTTGCGTGTCCCTGCACTAATGGGGTGTGTGCTTGTTTCCTCATCACTGCAACACTGAAGGGGTGTGTGCACGTGTGTTTGGCACACGTGTAGATTTCCCCTGAAATGCAGCACTGAAGGGCTGTGTGTGTGGCTCCAGCACTGAAGGTGTGTGTCTGTGTCTGTTTGTGTGACCTCAGCACCAAAGGGATGTGTGTCTGTGACCCCAGCAATGAAGGGCTGTGTCTCTATGGCCCCATCAATAAAGGGGTGGCTATGTGATGGTTTGTGTGTCCCTGCACTAATGGGGTGTGTGTTTGTGTCCTCAACACTGCAGAACTGAAGGGGTGTGTGCACGTGTGTTTGGCACACATGTACATGTCTCCAGAAATGCAGTACTGAAGGGCTGTGTGTGTGGCCCCAGCACTGAAAGTGTGTGTCTGTGTCTGTTTGTGTGACCTCAGCACCAAAGGGATGTGTGTCTGTGACCCCAGCAATGAAGGGGTGTGTCTCTATGGCCCCATCAATAAAGGGGTGGCTGTGTGATGGTTTGTGTGTCCCTGGACTAACGGTCTGTGTGTTTGTGTACCGAGCACTGCAGCACTGAAGGGGTGTGTGCACGTGTGTTTATTGTATGTGTATAGAGGTGTGTGTGTATTTGTGTCGGTGAGTGTGTATGTGTGTGAATGTTCATGTATGTATTAAAGGTAACCCAGCACTTCATTTCAGGCCCCTAAACCACCACCATTGTGAAATACCACTGTGTAATGAGTTTATAAAGATGCCCCTGTATAAATCATTCATTTCTGCATTGTGTAGACAATGAGCTTATAATGAACCAACAGTTTATACAAGGACATATTTATTATTCTGTTGGTGCCTTGGTGGTGATTTAATTCCCAGTCCTCTTAAAGGGTTATTTGGGACTTAAGAATTGATGACCTATCTGTAAGATAGCTCATCAGTATGAGATCGGAGGGTCTGACACCTGGCACCCCCACGATCAGCTGAAATCTGCTCCGGCAGGTGCCAGACACATGATAAGCATACTTGATAGGACGCTGCTTCTGGTCTATAGGACGCACACAATACTGAGCAAGATTTTTTGTTGTTAAAAAGTGCGTCATATAGTCTAGAAAATACAGTTAATGACGGTCACTCTTTAACTAAGACATGCATCTTAACTTATGAAGGACAATATCCGTCATAATTCTGCTCCCCGCATTTCTTGCAGGCTCACACGCCGAGTCTGCATCTTTCTCGGCAGATGATGGCTGTGTTATTCAGCAATCATATGCCTCTAACAGTCGCAGGTTGAGCGGAGCTCTGCCCACGACAGTAAGCCTATTAAATCTTGCTATCAGTGTGTGACAGCGGCATTTAATGTGCGCCAGCAGGGGGCGCACCATTCCATCTCTTCATTGGCGCACTCGTGACTTGATCACTGAAGATCCCTGTGTCTGTCATCACTGGATTCCTGTGACAGCCAGCCTGTTGCTAGTGTTCATAGGAGACCGTGATCTCTGCTATATATAGCAATGCTGTATATAGCACAAGCAATCAGATGATCGCAGGTTCAAGCCCCCTAAAGAGACGAACAAATACAGTGAAAAGTAAAAAAAAATGAAAAAAGTATAAAAGTTCAAATCATCCCAGTTTTCCCCCCATTAAAAATTAAGAAATATAAAACATTTTAAAAAATACACATATTTGGTATCGCGGCGTTTGTAAAAGTCAGATCCATCAAAATATAAAATAAATTAATCCATTTAGTAAACGGGGTAACTAGAACATTACATAAAATGCCAGAATTACAGATTTTCAGTCGTTGCAACAAGAAAAAAATATATAATAACAGACAATCAAAACATTGTATATACCCCAAAATGATATCAATATAACCATCAGTTTGTGGTGCAAAAAACACTCGCCCTCACGCAGCCCCATTCCCGAAACATGAAAACGCCGCGGCTTTCAGATCTCGGAAAGTGGCGACACAAGCAAATTATTTTTCATCACTTAAATATAAATCCTATAAATCGTCACTTAAGTAGAAGAGATGAAGCTTTACTACCTCTTGCTCCAGCTCCAGCACTTCACCGCTGCCGCTGATCTTTTGTCACTGGCTTCAAGGGTGACATCATGACTGCAGCTCTGCAGCCAATCACTTGGCTCAGTGGGCCACGCTGACAGAGCTTCTAAGCTCAGTGATTGGCTGCAGCAGTGATGTGTGCTGAAGTTGAGCCATCACCCCTGCAGCCTGTCACAATAGAGCACATGAGGCGCTGAAGATCCAGAGCTGGAGCAGCAGGAGAAAGTAAAGCTCTGTGTGTTTTCTCCACCACTGGGAACCTCCTATATATTACATAAGAACATTCCTGAAAACCCCTTTAATCTGACTTTATAGAAAAAGTCTATATCCGGCTACTGTCCTCCCCTCATGAATCACAAAATATGCCAAGTGTGAACAGCTCCTGTCCCCAAATGAGGACTTGCAGGCGATCAGTTGATAGTCGGGGGTCTGGCAGTGAACACCCTCAGCAATCAGCTGTGTTTTGCTGGACGTAGCGGCCTCTCCAGGACACATGTGGTATTACATGGTTCACTTTCAGAATAATATGTAATATGTAGTAGATGATATCTTGAAGTCTTCCAGAAGAAGATATTGGCAGACAGGTAATGACTTATTACCTACCAGCCATTGTCTCCTTTATCACTCGCTAGTTCTTATACACATTTGGATGATGCCACATCTTCGTTGGAAGCCGTATTAGGAACCTCCATCGCAGATTTTATCATACAGGATGAGTTCTCAGCCAACAGCTATTTGGCCATTGTTCACATGACGTAAGCCTATGTTATATACAGCAATATGCAGCAGGATACACGAGATCCAGGGAAATATCCGATCGCTAGAAATGGGGTCAGGAAGGAATTTTTTTCCCCCCTGAATCAGAATTCTTTTGGGGGGGTTTCTTTGCCTTCTTCTGGATCTTTGGGTCCCAATGACTCTCAGGTGGTCCCCAATGACCGCAGCTCGTTTTGTGGTCTCCACCGGGGCTCATCTGAGAGTGACTGTGACCATAGTTTAATTTCTTAAAGGACCAGTAATATTTTCATTACAATGTTGCTTATTGCTATTTCAATAAAAAAATTAATTATATATATATATATATATATTGTTTTATGTGTTTTTTTTCTCCTGGATTTCACCTTACACAGTGAGAATGATAACAGTAATCACAAAATATGGGGGCTCCATACACAGAGAGAACTCTGGTACCAAATTCCATGACAATTGTTCTGGGGTTCAGTCTGTGATGGAGCAGTAACATTGTATCCAGGACGTCGTACACACCATGCTACAGAAAGAAGACTGAAGAACAGGACGCAGCCGCAGAATACAGGAGACACAGGGTCTTGTGTAACAGTAAAAAACAGGAAAGATGTTCAACAAGTGGCCGGGGGGCTCCAGGACCAAACCAGGAGGGGGGCCTCAGTCATCAGTGGCCAATATTCCCATGAAGTGGCCCACATTTACCAACCGTTCTGCAGCCACTCATTGACCTTTGTCCAACACCTCCATCGCTCCTTGCAGTTATTAGACCACCACAGAAATGCTTCTCTGACTACACACAAACACGTACATAGAAACCGTGCATGCCGCCATCACCGGACACAACCAGAGTCCTGGTCCAGACCAGTGGCCTTTCCAATTCAAGTCTACTTGGGTTTAAACAAGGGTCCTGTCTCTAAGAGAACCATGTGCTTGCCACTTGGAACAGCAGTAATACAGTAACACCAGGTTAATATTCTTCAGGCACAGAGATGCACAGACAGTGAACCCTCTTAAAAAGAAGAATTGGACTGACATTCTCTAAGCAATAAGTACCCACACAATTGGAGGGACAGATTGCTAGCCCTTGCTGCACCATGGTATATGCCCAGTGGTGGCCACTCTTAGTGTAAGTTGGCTCTTCAGATTGCATGGTGATAAAGAACCTGAGGGCCATATACCTTCAAGAAAAAGATCTCATAAGGACACGTTGCCTTGAATTGTGAAGAACACAATAATGTTTTCCATACAATTCTATTGTGTTCTATTCAGGATATATTAAAAAAAAGTCTGGTCCTTAGAAGTTATAAAATGAGGTCAATACAACCTCAGGTGAAGAACAACACATCACAAATGACACCAGGTCATCGAATATTTACCAAAAAATAGACTTAAATGCAGAAACAGGGTGTGAAAAATTAAAGGGGTTGTCCAATGAAAACAAGCTCCAATCTACAGGAACCTTCATCCCCTTTAGATTGGAACGGTGGTCCGCATGCTAAAATGCTGCTCCATTCATTCTATATGAGGCGGCCATGAAGTGCGCCCGACTTTTTTGGACCTATGAGACAGAGTGGCCTTACAGAGAAGGGTCCTTGGATTGGACGCCGAGTTACGGACCCCAAAGCAGCACTGAATATGATGTACTAGTGGGAGTCACGAGTGCAAGGGTTCAAGGGCGCCAGTAGTGGAAGACATAGTGTGCGAAACCGAAGAACAGGTAAGCAGACCTGCTGATCAGCACTGCAGCGCTGAGGCCGAGTTATGGGGAAATAGGGAGCGACAGTGCGCCTCACCAGTCCTGGAGTATATTACACAGGAAGGATACTGTGTGGAAAATGCTTCATACTGTAAAGGAAACCTCCAGAACACTTTGTGCCCCCCGATATCCCTTGTATGCCGGGACGTTGCTAGGATCCTAAAAGATCAGGGGCCAAAGCCCCAAAGTAGGTGTTTCCCCATACAACCTCCCCGCCACTTAAAAGAGGACCTATACATATATAATTACAGTACACCATTGTTGCTAACCTAAAATACACAACTGAAAGACCAATATTCCCAAAAATACTTCTATACAAGGCAATAATAATCCCGCTAGACAATGCCCTGTACCATCAACACTACACGGTGAGTACATAGTATTATGATATGACCATTGCCGCTACATAAAAAACACACTGTACAAAGACCATCTGACTTCTCACATTTCCAGCACCGTCCCCATCTATTCCCACCCTGCACCACCTCCCCATGCTGCCTGCTCTTCCAACGTGGAATAGGAACCTCAATACTTCAAAAATGATGTCATTACTATGATTACCCTCCACCAATTAATGCTACAAAGACTGTGTGCCAGATAGAGGGGACCTATAAAAATAATAGCGTCCCATAGAAAGTAGTAAGGACCCCACTGTGCTACCTAGCAAGTAATAATGCCAGATATGCTCTTAGGAAAGTTTCAATATCTGAAGTGTTCCCTCCAAGCAACAAATACCGTTGAGTATCCCCTTTAAGTAATAATGCCCCCTTAAAGCCACAATCAAACTACACCCAACTACAAAGTTCTTCTTCAAGTCTATGGACGATGATTGGGGGGGGGGGGGTGAAAGAAGAAATTTATGATGATGTACCCATTTAAAAAAAAAATAATGTCATGAGTGTCCCCATAGCACCATGTATATTGTATGATAGTCCCACAGCTCACTACACACTGTATGATGGTCCCCACAGCTCCCTATGCACTGTATGATGGTCCCCACAGATCCCTATACACTGCATGATGGTCCCCACAGCTCCCTATGCACTGTATGATGGTCTCCACAGATCCCTATGCACTGTATGATGGTCCCCACAGATCCCTATACACTTCATGATGGTCCCCACAGCTCCCTAGACACAGTATGATGGTCCCCACAGCTCCCTACGCACTGTATGATGATCCCCACAGCTCCCTACGCACTGTATGATGATTCCCATAGCTCCCTATACCCTGTGTGATGGTCCCCACAGCTCCCTATGCACTGTATGATGGTACCCACAGTTCCATATGCACTGTATCATGGTCCCCACAGCTCCCTACGCTCTGTATGATGGTCCCCACAGCGCCCTATGCACTGTATGATGGACCCCACAGCTCCCTATGCACTGTATGATGGTACCCACAGGTCCATATGCACTGGTATCATGGTCCCCACAGCTCCCTACACTCTGTATGATGGTCCCCACAGCTCCCTATACACTGTATGATGGTCCCCACAGCTCCCTACACACTGTATGATGGTCCCCACAGCTCCTTAGATACTGTACGATGGTCCCCACAGCTCCCTACACACTGTATGATGGTCCCCACAGCTTCCTACACACTGTATGATTGTCCCCACAGCTCCATAGATACTGTATGAGGGTCCCCACAGCTCCTTAGACACTGTATGATGGTCCCCACAGCTCCTTATGCTCTGTATGATGGTCCCCACAGCTCCCTATGTTCTGTATGATGGTCCCCACAGCTCTCTACACTCTGTATGATGGTCCCCACAGTGCCCTATGCACTGTATGATGGTCTTCACAGCTCCCTATGCATTGTATGATGGTCTCCACAGCTTCCTATGCATTGTATGATGGTCCTCATAGCTCTCTACGCACTGTATTATGGTCCCCGCAGCTCCTTATGCACTGAATGATGGTCCCCACAGCTCCTTATACACAGTATGATGGTCCCCACGGCTCCTTATGTACTGTATGATGGTCTCCGCAGCTCCCTACGCTTGGTATGATGGTCCCCACAGCTCCCTATGTACGGCATAATGGTCCCCACAGCTCCCTATGCCCTGTATGATGGTCCCCACATCTCCTTATGCACTGTATGATGGTCCCCACAGCTCCTTAGGCACTGTATGATGGTCTCCACAGCTCCCTATGCGTTGTCTGATGGTCCCCACAGCTCTCTACGCACTGTATGATGGTCCCCGCAGCTCTTTTGCACTGTATGATGGTCCCCACGGCTCCTTATACACTGTATGAATGTTCCCACGGCTCCTTATACACTGTATGATGGTCCCCACAGCTCCTTATGTACTGTATGATAGTCCCCACAGCTCCCTACACTCTGTATCATGGTCCCCACAGCTCCCTATGCACTGCATAATGGTCCCCACAGCTCCCTACGCACTGCATAATGGTCCCCACAGCTCCCTATGCCCTGTATGATGGTCCCCACATCTCCCTATGCACTGCATAATGGTCCTCACAGCTCTCTATGCACTGCATAATGGTCCACACAGCTCCCTATGCACTGCATAATGGTCCCCACAGCTCCCTATGCAC
This sequence comes from Phyllobates terribilis, assembly GCF_046119375.1. Taxonomy (NCBI): domain Eukaryota; kingdom Metazoa; phylum Chordata; class Amphibia; order Anura; family Dendrobatidae; genus Phyllobates; species Phyllobates terribilis. The sequence continues at coordinate 5,075,572 of NW_027362879.1, read as the reverse complement.
TGCATAATGGTCCCCACAGCTCCCTATGCACTGCATAATGGTCCCCACAGCTCTCTATGCACTGCATAATGGTCCCCACAGCTCCCTATGCACTGCATAATGGTCCCCACAGTTCCCTATGCACTGCATAATGGTCCCCACAGCTCCCTATGCACTGTATGATGGTGTCCACAGCTCCCTATGCATTGTCTGATGGTCCCCACAGCTCCCTATGCACTGTATGTTGGTCTCCACGGCTCCCTATGCATTGTCTGATGGTCTCGACAGCTCCCTATACACTGCATAATGGTCCCCACAGCTCCCTATGCACTACATAATGGTCCCCACAGCTCCCTATGCACTGTATGATGGTCCCCACAGCTCCCTATGCACTGTATGATGGTCTCCACGGCTCCCTATGCATTGTCTGATGGTCTCCACAGCTCCCTATGCACTGCATAATGGTCCCCACAGCTCCCTATGCACTGCATAATGGTCTCCACAGCTCCTTATGTACTGTATGATGGTCCCTACAGCTCCCTATACACTGTATGATGGTCCCCACAGCTCCCTATGCACTGTATGATGGTCTCCACAGCTCCCTATGCACTGCATAATGGTCCCCACAGCTCTCTATGCACTGTATGATGGTCTCCACAGCTTCCTATACACTGTGTGATGGTCTCTACAACTCCTTATAACTGGCATGATGGTCCCTACAACTCCCTATATCCTGTATAATGGCCCTCACAGCCCCATATATACAGTAGTGTATGATGGCCCCCGCAGCCCAATATATACTGTATGATGGCCCCCACACCCACTTGTACACTATATTATGGCCCCTACAGCTCCCTTTATACTGTATGATGGCCCCACAGCCCCTTATAAACTGTATTCTGGCACCCACTCCCCATTTTATATAATATGATGGCCCCATTGCCCCTTATATATAGCATGATGACTCCCATAGCCCCTTATAGAATGATGGCACCCACACCCCTTATATATACAGGTGCATCTCACTAAATTAGAATATCATCAAAAAGTTTATTTATTTTAGTTCTTCAATGCTGAAAATGAAACTCATATATTATATAAAGTCATTACAATCAAGTGATCTATTTCAAGTGTTTATTTCTGCTAATGTTGATGATTATGGCCAGGGGCGCACATAGAAATCATGAGGCCCCATAGCAGAAGCTCTAATTGGACCCCCCCCCCACCCAAAAAAATAAAGAAATATTTGTCTGTGTCACAGAAGAGCCGATCTCACAACTTTCCAGCTTTTACTTCGTTTTTCTAATTTTCCTCCTACTGAAGTCCTAGATCCCTCTTTCATTGCCCCCATGAAGTATGATGCCAATAAAAGTGCCCCCCAAACACAGTATGATACCCCCATGGTGCATTCCCCCACATTAGCCTCTACATGAACAGTATAATGACCTTATTGTACCCCACTTCAACTCCCAAGGCAAAGTATGGTGACCCTAACACAGTATGATTCCCCCAACTATGACTCCCACACAGCCCTCCATACAGTATAATGGGCCCACATACAGTATAATGGCCCACACTAGCCCTCCAAACAGTATAATGGCCCCACACAGCCCTCCAAACAGTATGATGGACCCCACACAAACCTTCACACCGTATAATTGCTTTCATACAGTATAACGGCCCCCCACATAGCCCTCAAAATATCATAATGACCCCACATAGACTTCCATATAGTATAATAAGCCACCCATAATCCTCCATATAGTATAATGCACCCTCCAAAATCCTCCATATAGTATAATGCACCCCCCATAATCCTCCATATAGTATAATGAACTTACCATGGTCCTCGATAGAATATAATGCACTCCCCATAGTCCTCCATACAGTATATTTCACACCCCAAAGGGTAAAATGCAGCCCTCATATAGTATAATGCACCACACAGTCCTGCAGTATTATGGGCACCACGAACTCACTGATTTTAAAATACCGTATGTTTTAAATAAGACGACCCGAGTATAAGCCGAGGCCCCTAATTTTACCACAAAAAAACTGGGAAAACGTATTGAGTTGAGTATAAGCCTAGGGAGGGAAATGCAGCAGCTACTGGAAAATTTCACCATCCTGATATGTATGGCTCCCTCCTCACCAATCCTGGTATGTATGGCACCCCTCATCCCCCAATCCTGGTATGCATGCCCCCCCCTCATCCCCCAATCCTGGTATGCATGGCCACCGCTCATCCACCAATCCTGGTATGCATAGCACCCCTCATCCCCCAATCCTGGCATGCATGGCCCCCCCTCATCCCCCAATCCTGGTATGCATGGTCTCCTCATCCCCCAATCCTAATATGAATGGTCTCCTCATCCCCCAATCCTGGTATGTATGGCCTCTTCATCCCCCAATCCTGGTATGCATGGCCTCTTGATCTCCCATTCCTGGTATATAGGGCCCCCCTCATCCCCAATCCTGGTATGCATGGCACCCCTCATCCCCCAATCCTGGTATGCGTGCTCCCCCTCATCCCCCAATCCTGGTATGCGTGGCCCCCTCATCCCCCAATCCTGGTATGCGTGGCCCCCTCATCCCCCAATCCTGGTATGCGTGGCCCCCTCATTCCCCAATCCTGGTATGTGTGTCCTCCTCATCTCCCAATCCTGGTATGTATGGCCTCCTCATCCCCCAATCTTGGTATCTGTGGCCTCCTCGCCCCCAATCTTGGTATGTGTGGCCTCCTCATACTCCAATCCTTGTATGTGTGGCCTCCTCATCCCCCAATCCTGTTATGTGTGGCCCCCTCATCCCCCAATCCAGGTATGTATGGCCTCCTTACCCTCCAATCCTAGTATGTGTGGCCCCATCACTGCACACACAAAAAATAAACACTTATACTCACCTTCCTTCCTCACCTCTGCTACAGAGCTGCTGTGTTCTGTCTGCCAGCAGCTCATGTTGGTATCTGAGCAGCGCGCGCTCTCAGTTGTCGAGGTGAGCTGCTGCTGCTGCCGGCATATTCATTCCTCTCCACGCCAGGACTATGAGCGTTGACAAGCATGAATATGCATTCTCTTTAGTAGCAGGCACTGTAAGCAGGAGCCACGGCTCAGCGCTCCTCCGTGCCCGCTACTAAAGAGAATGAATATTCCCTCTTCTCCATGCCCATGGAAGTGGAGAAGAGGGAATATTCATGTCCCTTTAGCAGCGAGCACACGTGGTAGCTACAGCAGCCGCTACTGTGTGTGCCCGCTGCTCAGCCGCCGCAACCTCCCACCCCCCAATACTCACCTATCCTCCTCGCTCCCCCGAGGCTCACGGGCCCCATAGCAGTGGTGTGGCCTGCCACCATTGGACTCACTGTGTGGTGGTGATGGTAGAGGACATTGTATAGCAGGATCATTTTGGCCTTGTATAGTAGTAATTTTGGGAATATTGGTCTTTGTATAGTGTATTTTAGATTAGTAACAGTGGTGTACTGTAATTATATATGTATAAATCCTCTTTTAAGTGGCAGGGAGGTTATATGGGGAAACATGTACTTTGGGGCTGGGGTCCCTGATCTCTTAGGACCCCAGCAACGCTCCTGCACTGGGGAAAAGCAGGGTCTGGAGGCCACTTTAATATGATCATTTTATGGATATGACGCCAAAGAAACTAATGAAGTGCTTTGCAAAGTGCCATAATTTTCACAATTCTGAAAATAAATTGTAAGTTTAGTTCCACTATAAGTGATGTTAATTCTGTTATGAGAGCTAACCTTCTGAGACAATTTATCAATGCGCTGTGTGAATTGTCACATTAAGCTTTCTACATCTATACATAGTGAAGTTCAGGATGAAAATGCTGCAGGTCCCATCTCTCCTACAGAACAATCCCATGGAAATAAAGCTGATCATTTTATCAGACGGGATCATTAGAACTTACCTGGTTGGATCCTTTGTTTCTGGTGGTTTCTTTCCCAGGTCGTCATTAAGGCCCTTTACAATAAGCTCCAAAAACTCATCGGACTTTCTGAATCTTTCAAGCGTTTTCTCCATCACAGAAAGGACAGAAAGGAGGCGCTTATCCTGGCAGAAGAGAATCACAGATATATTGTTCTACATCTTCCAAATGTTTGGATTTATCTACAGACTAATGATTAATCTCGCATGAAGAATGATAATATTATAACAGATCACAATTTTGGGGTAAAATTATTCAATTTTAAAAATATATATATATAGCAATTACATTATTCTGACAAGACCAATTTTTTGTTTTTTTCCTCCCCTTTTCCCCAAAAAATATAACTTTGTTTTTTCATTCACATAGACGGAGGGCTTGTGTTTTGTGGGACTAGTTGTTCTTTGGAATGACAACATTCAATTTAGCACATAAAGTATTGAAAAATGGGAAAAAAATCAAAGTAAAGTTATTATTTTTGTTTGTTTGGGTTTTTTTATGAACATTTAAAAAAAATGTGGTTTGTGAGACCATTTTCATCTTGCGAAGACCTAATTTTATAAAATGATCCCATTGATGGAGTTGTCGGCTTTCTCTTGTGGAGAGATCAGTAGTTACAAGTTTCTGATTGTATTTTTGGGAGGGAAGTAGAGAGACCCAAAAACCACAACCACAACCATGGCACTTTACTGTCCTTTACAGCATTGACCCGACGTGTAATAGATTTATATATAATGAAAGATTGTACTTATGTCAATGCAGCAGAAACAAATATTGTTTTACGCTTTTTCTTTTTTATAGTTGGCCAGAAAACCGCAGAACCTTAAGCAGAAAATGACATGAATGAGACCATCTGCCCGGCTTGTACCGGGTCCGGGGGTGTTACGCACAAGGCGAAGGTCCCAGAATAAGGATTTGCTTCATTTTGGTGCAGAGTTTCTAGTAGGTTCTGGTTACTACTGTTACAGGCAGATGCCGTCTGCATAATACAGCCAGCACCGCCTCAACCCCTCCATGCATGTGGACCCCGGCACAAACACTCAGGTCCATCCTTTTATGCTAAGACATTAATAATTCTACAATTATCACACACAACTTATATACAGAAACCTCCCAACCGTCCCCGATCCAATGGGACTGTCCGACTGTCGCTGGAGGTCGGGGCTATGTCCTGACGAGCTGTGTTCTGTCAGGACAGTCCGTGTAGTACAAGAATGTCTCATGCCGAGCTGCTGTGATCGCTCCTGGAGAGGGGCAGCATCCGATCCGCACATCTCGTACACGCCCGGCTCCGCTCCGTACACCTCGTACACGCCCGCCTCCACTCCGCACGAATCGTACACGCGCGACTCCGCTCCGCACGCCTCGTACACGCCAGGCTCCGCACGCCTCGTACACGCCAGGCTCCGCTCCGCACGCCTCGTACACGCGCGGCTCCGCTCCCTACGCCTCATACACGCCTGGCTCCGCTCCATACGCCCCGTACACTTGCGGCTCCGCTCCGTACACCTCATACACACGTGGCTCCACTCCGTACACCTCGTACACAGGGCTCCGCTCTGTACACCTCGTACACGCGTGGCTCCGCTCCGTACACCTCGTACACAGGGCTCCGCTCCGTACACCTCGTACACACGCGGCTCCGCTCCGTACACCTCGTACACACGCGGCTCCGCTCCGTACACCTCGTACACACGCGGCTCCGCTCCGTACACCTCGTACACACGCGGCTCCGCTCCGTACACCTCGTACACACACGGCCCTGCTTCGTACACCTCGTACACACGCGGCTCCGCTCCGTACACCTCGTACACACACGGCTCTGCTCCGTACACCTCGTACACACACGGCTCTGCTTCGTACACCTCGTACACATGCGGCTCTGCTCCGTACGCCTCGTACACGCTCGGCTCCGCTCCGTACACCTCGTACACACGCGGCTCCGCTCCGTACACCTCGTACACACGCGGCTCCGCTCCGTACACCTCGTACACACGCGGCTCCGCTCCGTACACCTCGTACACACGCGGCTCCGCTCCGTACACCTCATACACACACGGCTCCGCTCCGTACACCTCATACACACGCGGCTCCGCTCCGTACACCTCGTACACACGCGGCTCTGCTCCGTACACCTCGTACACACGCGGCTCTGCTACATCCACACTGTAAACCCCTCCTGACCCCACACATAAACTTCAGCTCATCCAGCACCATGACAACCAGCACAGCAGAGTCCTGCATCCACTGAGGCCCCTGATCATGTGACCCCTGACTCCTCCCCTCCTGTGACCTCATCACAGGTCCTGTGCGCACAGAGCAGCCATATATGTGGTGGCGGCTCTGCAGGTGGAGGTATGTGGAGACCCCCATTACTGGGCGCAGGGGGCATTAACCCCTTCAGCACCGAGACTCTTTTGGGGTCTTGTGTTGCCCCTTTATAAGAATCATAAGGTTTTTGTTCTGTTTCCTGTAATAGATACATACGACCCAACTATGGAGACAGGAAGGGAGGAAACGTATTGTTCTCATAGTACAGGACCCCTTTACTGCCCCACAGTGTAATGCCCCCATTTTACCCCTTATGCAGGATGTATGATGCCCCACAGTGTAATGCCCCCATTATGCCCATTATACAGTATGTATGATGTCCCCACAGTGTAATGCCCCCATTATGCCCCTTATGCAGGATGTATGATGCCCCCACACAGTGTAATGCCCCCATTATGCCCCTTATACAGTATGTATGATCCCCCACATAGTGTAATGCCCCCATTATGCCCCTTATGCAGTATGTATGATGCCCCCACACAGTGTAATGCCCCTGTTATGCCCCTTATGCAGGATGTATGATGCCCCTACACAGTGTAATCCCCCCATTATGCCCCTTATGCAGGATGTATGATGCCCCTCACACAGTGTAATGCCCCCATTATGTCCCTTATGCAGGATGTATGATGCCTCCACACAGTGTAATGTTCCTACAGTACCACCTTCCCCCCACACACAGTATAATGTTCCAATAGTATCGCTTGAGGTCCTGCAGTTGGAATAAGCCCTGAGGTTTTACAGTTGAAATAATCCCTCTGGAGTTTTCCCTCTGCCTGCTCCCCTACATGTATACCCTCGAGCATGTATACATGCATGTAGGGGAGCAGGCCTTACTAGATATCGAGGCTTTGTACAGTAATATACTGCATGAGGATGATATCAGAGGAGCATGAGATTTACCAATTATTCTTATGGTAGCATGAGACGTACTTTACAACCCACAGAAGTTGATCAGGTAGTGCAGCTCATCCAGGATGGCACATCAATGCGAGCTGTGGCAAGAAGGTTTGCTGTGTCTGTCAGCGTAGTGTCCAGAGGCTGGAGGCACTACCAGGAGACAGGCCAGTACACCAGGAGACGTGGAGGGGGCCGTATGAGGACAACAACCCAGCAGCAGGACCGCTACCTCCGCCTTTGTGCAAGGAGGAGCACTGCCAGAGGGCCCGACGTCCACAGATGGGGGTTGTGCTCACAGCCCAACACGGTGCAGGACGCGTGGCATTTACCACAGAACACCAGGATTGGCAAAGTCGCTACTGGCGCCCTGTGCTCTTCACAGATAAAAGCAGGTTCACACTGAGCACATGTGACAGACGAGTCTGGAGATGCCATGGAGAGCGATCTGCAGCCTGCAACATCCTTCAGCATGACCGGTTTGGCAGTGGGACAGTAATGGTGTGGGGTGGCATTTCTTTGGAGGGCTGCACAGCCCTCCATGTGCTCGCCAGAGGTAGCCTGACTGCCATTAGGTACCAAGATGAGATCTCGGTCCCCTTGTGAGACCATATGCTGGTGTGGTTGGCCCTGGGTTCCTCCTAATGCAGGACAATGCCAGACCTCATGTGAATGGAGTGTGTCAGCAGATCCTGCAAGATGAAGGCATTGAAGCTATGGACTGGCCCGCCCGTTCCCCAGACCTGAATCCAATTGAGCACATCTGGGACATCATGTCTCGCTCCATCCACCAACGTCACGTTGCACCACTGACTGTTCAGGAGTTGACTGATGCTTTAGTCCAGGTCTGGGAGGAGATCCCACAGGAGACCATCCGCAACCTCATCAGGAGCATGCCCAGGCGTTGTAGGAAGGTCATACAGGCACGTGGAGGCCACACACAATACTGAGCCTCATTTTGACTTGTTTTAAGGACATTACATCATAGTTGGATCAGCCTGTAGTGTGTTTTTCCACTTTAATTTTTGGGGTGACTCCAAATCCAGGCCTCCATTGGTTAATAAATTTGATTTCCATTGATGATTTTTATGTGATTTTGTTGTCAGCACATTCAGCTTTGTACAGAACAAAGTATTCAATGAGAATATTTCATTCATTCAGATCTAGGATGTGTTATTTGAGTGTTCCCTTTATTTTTTTGAGCAGTGTGTGTATATATATATATTTATTATAAATACGCACACATATACTGCTCAAAAAATAAAGGGATTCAGGTCTGGGGAACTGGCGGGCCAGTCCATAGCTTCAATGCCTTCATCTTGCAGGAATTGCTGACACACTCCAGCCACATTAGGTCTGGCGTTGTCCTGCATTAGGAGGAACCCAGGGCCAACCGCACCAGCATATGGTCTCACAAGGGGTCTGAGGATCTCATCTCGGTACCTAATGGAAGTCAGGCTACCTCTGGCGAGCACATGGAGGGCTGTGCGGCCCTCCAAAGAAATGCCACCCCACACCATTACTGACCCACTGCTAAACCGGTCATGCTGAAGGATGTTGCAGGCAGCAGATCGCTCTCCACGGCGTCTCCAGACTCTGTCACGTCTGTCACATGTGCTCAGTGTGAACCTGCTTTCATCTGTGAAGCGCACAGGGCGCCAGTGGCGACTTTGACAATCCTGGTGTTCTGTGGCAAATGCCAAGCGTCCTGCACGGTGTTGGGCTGTGAGCACAACTTCCATCTGTGGACGTCGGGCCCCCATACCACCCTCATGGAGTCGGTTTCTAATTGATTGTGCAGACACATGCACATTTGTGGCCTGCTGGAGGTCATTTTGCAGGGCTCTGGCAGTGCTCCTCCTGTTCCTCCTTGCACAAAGGCGGAGGTAGCGGTCCTGCTGCTGGGTTGTTGCCCTCCTACGGCCTCCTCCACATCTCCTGGTATCTGCTCCATGCTCTGGACACTGCTGACAGACACAGCTACCCTTATTGCCACAGCTCGCACTGATGTGCCATCCTGGATGAACTGCACTACCTGAGCAACTTCTGTGGGTTGTACTGTAGACACCGCCTCATGCTACTGTACCTCTAGGAGTGAGAGCAATGGCAAAATGAAAAAGTGACCAAAACAACAGCCAAAAAGGATGAGAACAGAGAGATGGTCTGTGGTCACCACCTGCAGAACCCCTCCTTTTTAGGGGGTATCTGGCTAATTGCCGATCATTTCTACCAGTTGTCTGTTCCATTTGCACAACAGCAGGAGAAATTGATTCACAATCAGTTTTGCTTCATAACTGGACAGGGAGATTGCACAGAAGTGTTATTGACTTGGAGTTACATTGTGATGTTTAAGTGTTTGCTTTATTCTTTGAGTAGTGTGTGTGTGTATATATAATATATTTACATATTTTTATTGATCATATTAAAATTGTCCATATATATTGTGCAAGACAAATTTGTTTTGCATCAAGTTGGAGATGACTACGGAATTGCACCCAATTCCACAAATTATATACTATTATCCAAATGATCAAAGGTTCATTATTATGCCATCAAGTTTAGTTGATTTGATAATCAGAATTATACTATATCAAATTATAAAGGAGATTATTTATGAAAAATTCTAAAGTGACTAGTGCATCAAATAGATAACAATTGATGATATCATATACTGTGTATAAAAATAATAAATAAACGATACAACAAAGATACCACCTATAAAGTACTCTTGTGCCATATTTCGATATGAAATTGATATGACAAGATTGATAGATTATTAATTACTAGAGATGAGCGAATGTTTTGATGTTTCGGTTCGGCAAATAAACCTGTAACATCAAAAAAATGCAAGCACCACACCTAAAATCAACTCCAGGCCTTTTATCTGCTTAATTGAGAATGACCTAACGAAGGGATTGCCCACACCTGTCCATGAAATAGCCTTGGAGTCAATTGTCCAATTACTTTTGGTCCCTTTAAAAACAGGGTGGCACATGTTAAGGAGCTGAAACTCCTAAACCCTTCATCCAATTTTAATGTGGATACCCTCAAATGAAAGCTGAAAGTCTGAACTTCAACTGCATCTGAATTGTTTTGTTTAAAATTCATTGTGGTAATGTCTAGAACCAAAATTAGAAAAATGCTGTCTCTGTCCAAATATATATGGACCTAACTGTATATGTTCTGCTCTGCGTTTTTTCAGTTTTCTTACAGTACACCCCACGTACAATTTACTGCACGCTTTGCATTCAATTCTATATACAACATGATTACTATTGCAATATTTATGCAGCTGTGAACGTTAAACTGATGCGTATTCTCCTTATTGGAGACATTTTTTGAGACCTGAACTAAATTACTCATGCCACAGCCATTTTGACCACATTTAAAAAATCTTTTGCAATTTAGCCATGCATGTCTTTGTCTCACAGTATTAGATCTCTTTGGGGATAAAATATCTCCCGAAGATGATTGTCTCTTTGCCACAATTGAACACCCTGACTTCAGAATCTCAGATATGACACTGTCATCATGCAATATGGGCAAATATTTATTTATTATTTTTTTATTCTGATTAAATTGTAGACTAAATTTTAAAGCTAATGCTGGTTTCATTATCTTTTTTTCATCAGTTTTACTCTCAGAAACATCAGTTAGTTTTTCTCTGTCTCTTGTAGCTAGGATCCTTGAAGCTCTGTCCAGAGTCCAGGGTGGGTAACCTCTCCTAATTAGTTTATCCCACAAGTAGTGATTTCACTTTCTAGTTGTCAGCTTTACTGCAGTTACGCTTTATCCTGGTATACTCTCCCACTGGGATTGCTTTTATGGTGTGACTGCGGTCGACTGCTTGCAGCATGCAGTATCGTATTTCCTGAGCGGGGTTTAGAAAATGTTGAAGTAGCTATACTTCCATTTCCCCCCTCCAGTCTGAGGTCCAAGAATGGAATTACAGTGGGTGAGTATTGTATGTGAATGACAAATTAAAATCATTAAGATACTGTACAAATTCCGGTATGGCAGATATATTGCCCCTCCATATGAAGAGCAAATCATCGATGTATCTGCCATTCCAGAACAGACAATTCACATAAGGATTCGCAGAAGTATACAAACATTTATGCTCCCAGAAGGACATTATTAAGTTTGCGAGCAACGGGGAGTATTTAGCTCCCATGGAGACCCCCTTGCACTGAAGGAAAAAAACCTGCTTGTACATAAAAAAAAATATTACTTATTAAAAATTGCACCTACAAGACAATATATTCACATAGATCAGAAGAACAAGCGCTGAATTTAAATATATGATACTTTAGTGTTTGGATAACAATATTATAGGGAATGCTAGTATACAATGACACTACATCGCAGCTAAGCCACGTGTAGTTAGGCTGCCATTCCATTTTAGATACCTGATTTATGACATCCCTGGAGTACTTTAAAAATCCTGCAGTTCTTTGAACTAATGGCTGCAGCAAATTATCCTTCCAATCCCCTATTAATTCAGTAACTGAGTTTATACCCAATACTATGAGTCTCATCGGGGGAGGAATTATATTTTTTTGTATTTTTGGCAGACCATATAAACCTGGCAACATTGGTTGCTCCACAATTAAATAATCCCTTTCTTTTTCAGTTATAACCTCTAGGGCAAAACCCTCTTGAATAATAGAATGGGTATCTATAACTAGCTTTTGTAATGCACACGCCCGGACTGACTGTATATGTAGTGATTCCACTGGACCGTACCGGAGAGTGCCAGGAGGGGCGTAACTAAGTATCTGCCCGATCCGACCAAGGTCGCACGACGGCATACGACGTCAGTGCACCAGGGAGGAATCGAGCAGAGGGACCAGGGTCTACTCCAGGACAGACTCCGGACACGGCGGTTGGCCCACACCGGGGGAATACAGGAACTGGAATGTTAGGCTGGCACACAGACTGGGGGTATAGGCAGACACGGCTGGTAAGCACGACTGGTATGCAGGCAGGGAGGTACTGGCAGGTACAACCGGTTGGAGCACAGAGTGGATAGGACCCAGTACAGACTGGGACTTCCGGAACAGAACCGCAGATGCGGTAGACAAACACAGCAGGGTGAGACCGCCCGGAGCGGCGGACAAGAGCAGAGCAAGACGAGACCGCCAGGAGCGGAGAGCAAAGGGTCGGAGCGGAGCGAGACTGCCGGAGCGGCGAGCAAAGGGTCGGAGCGGAGCGAGACTGCCGGAGCGGCGAGCAAAGGGTCGGAGCGGAGCGAGACTGCCGGAGCGGCGAGCAAAGGGTCGGAGCGGAGCGAGACTGCCGGAGCGGCGAGCAAAAGGTCGGAGCGGAGCGAGACTGCCGGAGCGGCGAGCAAAGGGTCGGAGCGGAGCGAGACTGCCGGAGCGGCGAGCAAAGGGTCGGAGCGGAGCGAGACTGCCGGAGCGGCGAGCAAAGGGTCGGAGCGGAGCGAGACTGCCGGAGCGGCGAGCAAAGGGTCGGAGCGGAGCGAGACTGCCGGAGCGGCGAGCAAAGGGTCGGAGCGGAGCGAGACTGCCGGAGCGGCGAGCAAAGGGTCGGAGCGGAGCGAGACTGCCGGAGCGGCGAGCAAGACGGAGCAGGGCAGAAGAGAAGAGACAGAACACTGTTCACACGGAACAGACAGGAAAGGAAAGGCGAACCAGATACACACTAGATACTTACAAAGTAGCGAGTGAGCACTAAACTCACAACGGAAGTACAGCGACAACGAGAGGGAGTTAGGTACTGGTTCAGACAATGCAGGAAAAGGGAAGGGACGGACATAGAGGCAAAACAGGTAAAAAGGTAGGGGAGTGTTCAGACAGGAACTGAGTGTTCGGGCAGAGACCAGCACTGCAGCAAGGAGCAGGAACGAGTCTGGGAATGCGGCCCCCAGAGAGGCGGGACGAACAGGCAAGGAGCGTGTTCAGACTGGCCTGGAAATACAGCCTCCAGGAAAGGCGGACAGACGGGCAAGAAAGCACAGAAACAGGTCTAGGTATGCAGCCCCTAGAAGGCAGGACGAACAGGCTAGGAGCGTGTTCAGACTGGTCTGGAAATACAGCCTAAGGAAGGCGACAGACAACAGGCTAGGAGAAAGTTCAGACAGGACCTGGCATATCAGCGGCAAGAAGCCCACTGAAGGAACAAGATGCTCAGGCAGGGTTTCTTGGGAGGAGCTGGGTTAAATACCAGGTGACAGACAGCAATAGGCTGAGGACGCACAAGGGGTGTGCCTGCAGCACCTACAAGAAACAGGAAGTGATCGGGCGCCGCCCTTAGGCAGCTGAAACAGAGGCAAGCAGACAGCATGGAGGGAAGCCAGAGAGACAGTCTGGACTGGAAATCAAATGCGCGCTCTTGCACAGTGGGAGATATACCACTATGCAAGGACGTCGCCAGGTATGTTACAGCTTTGATGTGGGATTATCTAGGACTTTTTTATATGTTGTATTATCTGACAGCATTTATAAATCATACATCTCTGCTTCCATTAACCGCTTCCGACCTCCCACTTGTAAGGCGGCGGTGTTCACACCGTGCAGTAACTGAGGCAGTGACCCAAGCAAGTCCAACATAAGCAGCTTTTATTCAGCACTCACGGGTAAAAAAGAAAGTCCTCTGGTTCTCAGCCGGGTTAACATAAGTCCATAACAACGGTTGCTGTGGGCAACGGCTGCGCCGGGCTGCTCAGAGCCTGACTGGTGCAGAGCCTACCCAGGCGTAGGTTCAGCTACACACAGGCCCGCTAAGCGTTCCTGCTATGTCCCTAGCGAGTCCCAACACTGAACAACACTAATCCTTAATGCAGGGTTTTTAAAGGACCTGAGGCAAGAGCCACTGGAAAACCCGGGTTGGAGGGAGGAATCCGCCCCACTGCCTTCCTGTAGTCTCCTCCAAGAAATGAAGGCTCTGCTGGGTTTTACTAATCTGCCTTAGCCAGATAGCCTGGCCAGGTCAATGCTCACCTTCATTCCTGCATTGCAGCCGCAGGTGTGTCGGTGGCTGCAATGCACTTCAATGGGTTTAATAGGTCTCTGTACACATTCTGGGGGATATATACCGTTCCTTGTATACGATCCCCGTCACTGCCTCGCACACTGTACATAAACGTCGGTGCTGGCTGGGCTCTGTGCAGCGCCCACGTTTATGAACAATCGGCGGCCTCGCAGCGCTCAGGAACCCCAGGGTCCTGCAAGTTCTGCGGTTGGGGTGCAGAGCAACAGCTCTGACAGGTAACATCATCGGGACCTGATTGGATCAGGTCCCAATGATGCTAACCCTTTGCTATCTTCTATGCCGCGATCCATAGCGATTGCGGCATTTAGGAGATGGTGAGAGGAGAGGGGGTCGTCCACTCACCTTTCCGATGGCCCTCGTGATAGGACCTGGCGTTGTCATGGCAGCAGGAGGTCATATGATGACTTCCTGGTCTGCCATGCACGGTGTCCTGCTAGAATCAGCCAGCAGCTGACTCTAGCAGGAGATCTGACAGTGTAAAACTGTCTGCTCTCATGCAATGCAATACATGTCTATTGCATTGCGTAAGACTAGTGATCAGAAAAATAAAAATTGAAGTTCCATACAGGGACTAAGTAAAAATGTAAAAAAAAAAAAAAAAGTATAAAAAAATGTTTTCAAACTGTTAAAAAAAAAATATATATATATATATATATCACAAAATAAAATTAAATAAATACGGTAAATAAACCAATAAATCAATATATTTATGCAAAAACAAAAAAAGTACATATATTTGGTATCGCCGCATCCGGAACAACCCTATAAAACTGTTACACTAATTAACCCCTTCTGTAAACACCATAAAAAATAAAAAACGGAGCAAAAAGCTATGTTTTTACATGATACTGCCAAACAAAAAGTGGAATAAAATACAATCAAAAAGCTAAATGGAAATAAAAATGTTACCGCTAAAAACGTCATCTTGTCCTGCAAAAAAAAAGCCGCCATGCAGCTCCATCAGCTGAAAGATAAAAAAGTTGTAGCTCTTTTGTAATTCTTTTGTCTATAAAATAGTTTTTATTGTGTAAAAGCGCCAAAACATAAAAAAACTATATGTGTGGTATCGCTGTAAACATGCTGACCCGAAGAATAACGCTGCCTTATCAATTTTTACACTTGCGGAACGGTATTAAAAAAAAAAACCTCAAAAAACAAATCCTGAATTGCTGTTTTTTGTTCATTCTACCTCCCAAAAAACAGAATAGAAAACGATCAAAAAATGTCACATGCCCAAAAATGGTACCAATAATAACGTCAACTCGACCCGCAAAAAACAAGCCCTCACATGACTCTGTCGGCCAAAATATGGAAAAATTATAGCTCTCAAAATATGGCGATGCAAAAACTAGATTTTGCAAAACAAAGCGTCTTTTAGTGTATGACAGCTGTCAATCATAAATACCCTATATAAATCTGGTATCACTGTAATCACAACGACCCGAAGAATATAGTTGTCTAATCACTTATACCGCATGAGGAACGGCGTAAAAAATAAATAAAAACAAATTTTCACCTGCTGCTAATTTGTTCATTGTGCTTCCCAAAACAATGCAGTATGGCGCGTCTCACGTTTATTCTGCGCTAAGCGCTTACACCGGGGTTTCCATGTAAATCTCTGAAATACATCATTCAGACGGAACACCCGACGGAAGATTCCCTGTAATGAGGCAGATGGAGGCACCATGGACACAGTGTAGCCTATCATCCCACAGTGTCAGTTTTTTTTTAGACATGCGTAAAAGTGTGATTGGCCACAATTTTGTGCACCTCTGAAAAAAAGGACACCGCTAAACAGAGCCAAGACTGAGTCCTGAGTAACTCTGCTGCCTCACTATAGTGAATGGATCCCTCGGGGGTTTCATCTGAATTACATCACTTGGAGATTTAGATGGAAACCCCGATGTAAGTGCTCAGCGTAGAGAGCCGGATAAACGTTATGTAAAATGTTCCCAATAAAAGCTTCAACTCAATCCACAAAAAAAGCAAGTCCCCACTCAGGTCTGTCATCTAACGAAAATATAAGGGACTTTCAAGCTACTGGTAGCACAAAGGCTCTGGAAAAGCGAAATGGCCCTTGCCCCCCAAAAGAAATTCAGCAAATCCTGTGCTCCCAAGTCCAAATGCTCCCCTCCCTTCTGAGCCCCACAATGTGCCTAAACTATATTTAGGGTCCACATGTCTGGCATTCCTGTAGCGATGAGAGCCCGCCTAATTTACAGGTGCATGTCTACAGAAGCATGAGCTGGGCACAACGTACTGGTCACTACAACGTACTAGTCACTACAACGGCAGTTTGAAATTTTCACTCAGCAACATCCACTGCTGCATGTTTCTGGAAAACACGCATGAAGTGAAAATTGTCAATACACCTGTATGTAAATTTCCAAAGGGGTATAATTTCCAAAATGGGGTCACTTGAGGGGGGATTCTGCTCTTCTAGCACTTAGGGGCTCTGTATGGAGTCCTCAAACTATTCTACAATAATTTGTTCTCCAGGAGTCAAATAGCGCTCCCTCCCTCCTGGGTCTTGTCGTATGGCTAGGCGGTACTGTAAAGCCACATATGGGGTATTGCCACGTTTAGAAGAAATTGTGTGACACATTTCGGCACCATTTTTACCCATTCCCCTGTGTGAAAATGTAAAATCTGAGGCTAAAACATTTTTTTTGTGGTAAAAATGTAATTATTTTTTCCTCACTGCCAAATGGTATAAATTTCTGTCACATGTGATATAAATATGATGACTGCACCCCTAGATGAATTCATGAATTCATTGAGAGGTGTCGTTTGTAAAATGGAGTCATTTATGGGGGGTTTCTTCTGTTCTGGGACCTCAGGGGCTCTCCCAGTGGGTCATGTCACCTGCAAACCACAACAGTAAAATCTGCACTGTAACATGGCGCTCCTTCCCTTATGAGCTTTGCATTGTGCCTGCAAAG
Source organism: Phyllobates terribilis (assembly GCF_046119375.1). Lineage (NCBI taxonomy): Eukaryota > Metazoa > Chordata > Amphibia > Anura > Dendrobatidae > Phyllobates > Phyllobates terribilis. The sequence continues at coordinate 5,058,464 of NW_027362879.1, read as the reverse complement.
TAGTTTTCGACCACTTATGGGGTATTGATGTACTTAAGAGAAGCTGTGTAACATTTTCTCTTATTACCCCTTTTGAAAACTGCACACTTTGGGTCAAAGCAACACTTGAATGGAAAAAAATAGTAATATTTCATTTACTCAGCCCAATGTTATACAAGTTTGTGTATCGCCTGAGGGTTAAAAAATACTCACTACTCCCCTAGATGAATTCCTTGAGAGGTGTAGTTTACAAAATGGTGTCACTTGTGGGGGTTTCTGCTGTTTTGGTATGTCAGCGACTCTTCAAATGTGACATGGTGTCTGCAACCTCTTCCAAGCCCTGCCGTGTGCTAAAGCAGTAGTTTTCCTCCCCATATGGGGTATCTGCTTACTCAGGAGGAATTGCACAACAAACTGCATGGTGCAATTTCTCCTGTTACCCTTATGAAAATGTAAAATTGGGGGCTGAAAAACATTTTTGTGGGAAAAATGTGAAAGTTTTATTTTTACGACTTAATGTTATAAACTTTTGTGAAGCACCTGGGGGTTTAAGGTGCTCACCACACATCTAGATAAGTTCCCTGAGTGGTCTGGTTTCCAAAATGGTGTCACTTGTGGGGGGTTTCCACTGTTTAAGCACATCAGAGGCTCCCCAAACACGAGATGGCGTACACTAGTTATTTAAGCAAATTTTACATTCAAAAAGTCAAATGGTGCTCCTTCCCTTCCGAGCCCTGCCGTGCGCCCCCACAGTAGTTTTCCCTCACATATGGAGTATCAGCGTGCTCAGGAGAAACTGCACAACACATTTTGTAGTTCATTTTTTCCTGTTACCCTTGCGAAAAAAATTTAAAAAAAATTTGGTCTAAAGTAACATTTTTGTGAAAAAAAGTTAAATGTTCATTGTTTACTTCCATATTCCAAAAATTCCTGTGAATCACCTGAAGGGTTAATAAACTTATGGAATGTGGTTTTGAGCCCCTTGAGGGGTGCAGTTTTTAGAATGGTGTCACTTTGGATTATTTTCTGTCATAAAGGCCCCTCACTTCAAATAAAATGTGGTCCCTAAAAAATGGTTTTGTAAATTTTGTTGGATAAATGAGAAATCAATGGTCAACTTTTAACCCCTATAACTTCCTAACGAAAAAAATTTGGTTCCAAAATTGTGCTCATGTAAAGTAGACATGTTAGAAATGTTATTAACTATTTTGTGTGACATATCTTTCTGATTTAAGGGCATAAAAATTAAAAGTTTGAAAATTGCAACATTTTCAAAATTTTTGCCATGCCAAATTTCCGATTTTTTTCACAAAGTAACGCAAGTCATATCGAATAAATTTTACCACAATCATGACATACAATATGTGATGAAAAAACTGTCTCAGAATCAGTGGGATCCGCTGAAGCGTTCCAGAGTAATTACCTCATAAAGTGACAGTGGTCAGATTGACCAAAAATTGGCCTGATCACGAAGGCGAAAACAGGCTCTGGCGTTAAAGGGTTAATACTACTACTCCTCCCTTGTCTGACATTCTTATGACAAGATCTTTCATACATTTTAATTCTTGAAGGGCAATCCGTTCTTTCTTGGTCACATTTCACTTGGCAGTCCCCATATTTGAGATGAATGCAACACCTTTAACTCTTGCTGCACAACATCCTGAAAAATATCCATTGAATCAGATCTGCACTGAATAGGATAAAATCCTAAAAATTTGACTTTGGTTTCTTTGGATATGGGTCACACTATGACTAAGAACATCTGAGTTCGAAACATGTTATTGTGACTCCTAAGTCCCATTGTCTTGTTTTAACTTTTTCACAATAAATGGAGTTTTAACTTTTTTCACATTACCTGGATTTCGTGCTGGATTTTTCGCCCTTCTGCGGAGTGGGTACGGAAAGTATTCAGACCCCTTTCAATTTTTCACTCTTTGTTTCATTGCAGTCATTTGGTAAATTCTAAAAAGTTCATTTTTTTCTCATTAAAGTACACTCTACACCCCATCTTGACTGAAAAAAAACAGAAATGTAGACATTTTTGAAAATGTATTAAAAATGAAAAACTGAAATATCACATGGTCATGAGTATTCAGACCCCTTGCTCAGTATTGAGTAGAAGCACCCTTTTGAGCTAGTACAGCCATGAGTCTTCTTGGGAATAATGCAACAAGTTTTTCACACCTGGATTTGGGGATCCTCTGCCATTCTTCCTTGCAGATCCTCTCCAGTTTTGTCAGGTTGGATGGTGAATGTTGGTGGACAGCCATTTTCATGTCTCTCCAGAGATGCTCAATTGGGTTTAGGTCAGGGCTCTGGCTGGGCCAGTCAAGAATGGTCAAAGAGTTGTCCTGAAGCCACTCCTTTTGTTATTTTAGCTGTGTGATTAGGGTCATTGTCTTGTTGGAAGGTGAACTTTCCACCAAGTCTGAGGTCCAGAGCACTGTGGAAGAGGTTTTCATCCAGGATATCTCTGTACTTGGCCGCATTCATGTTTCCTTCAATTGCAACCAGTCGTCCTGTCCCTGCAGCTCAAAAACACCCCCATAGCATGATGCTGCCACCACCATGTTTCACTGTTGGTATTGTATTGGGCAGGTGATGAGCAGTGCCTGGTTTTCTCCACACATACTGCTTAGAATTATTACCAAAAAGTTCTATCTTCATCTCATCAGACCAGAGAATCTTATTTCTCATAGTCTGGGAGTCCTTCATGTGTTTTTGAGCAAACTCTATGCAGGCTTTCATATGTCTTGCCCCGAGGAGAGGCTTCCATCGGGCAACTCTGCCATAATGGCCCGACTGGTGGAGGGCTGCAGTGATAGTTAACTTTGTGGACTTTTCTTCCATCTCCCTATTGCATCTCTGGAGCTCAGCCACAGTGATCTTGGGCTTCTTCTTTACCTCTCTCACCAAGGCTCTTCTCCCACAGTTTGGCTGGACGGCCAGGTCTAGGAAGACTTCTGGTGGTCCCAAACTTCTTCCATTTAAGGATTATGGAGGCCACTGTGCTCTTGGGAACCTTAAGTAAAGCAGAAATTCTTTTGTAACCTTGGCCAGATCTGTGCCTTGCCACAATTCTGTCTCTGAGCTGCTTGGGCAGTTCCTTTGAGCTCATGATTCTCATTTGGTCTGACATGCACTGTGAGCTGTGAGGTCTTATATTGACAGGTGTGTGCTTTTCTGAATCAAGTCCTATCAGTTTAATTAATCACAGCTGGACTCCAATGAAGGAGTAGAACCATCTCAAGGAGGATCACAAGGAAATTGACAGCATGTGACTTAAATATGAGTGTCTGAGCAAAGGGTCTGAATACTTATGACCATGTGATATTTCAGTTTTTCTTTTTTAATAAATTTACAAAAATGTCTACATTTCTGTTTTTTTTCAGTCAAGATGGAGTGCAGAGTGTACTTTAATGAGAAAAAAATGAACTTTTTAGAATTTACCAAATGGCTGCAATGAAACAAAGAGTGAAAAAAATAAAGGGGTCTGAATACTTACCTTGACTTCTCCAAAGCATTTGATACCATGCCACACAAAAGGTTGGTATATAAAATGAGAATGCTTGGTCTGGGGGATAATGTGTGCAAGTGGGTAAATAGCTGGCTGATAGAAAGCAGAGGGTGGTTATCAATGGAGTAAGCTCAGGGTGTGTCAGGGTTACTAGCGGGGTGCCTCAAGGGTCTGTCTTGGGCCCTATATTATTTAATATATTTATTAATGATCTAGTGGAAGGGTTGCATAGCAAAATAGCAATATTTGCAGATTATACTAAACTTTGTAAAGTAGTTAATACAGACGAGGATAGGGCACAGCTACAGGAGGATTTAGATAAATTGGGGAGTTGGGCCAAAAAATGGCAAATGGGGTTCAATGCCGATAAATGTAAGGTGATGCACATGGGAAAGAAAAACAGCAGTCACCCATACATATTAAATGGGAAACCGTTGGGGAAATCTGACATGGAGAAGGACCTGGGCGTCTTGGTTAACAGCAAATTAAATTGGAGTTCCCAGTGTCAGGCAGCAGCTGCGAAGGCAAATAGAGTCATGGCATGCATCAGAAGAGGAGTAGGGGCATATGATGAGAACATTGTTCTTCCTCTGTATAAAGCGCTGGTAAGGCCGCACTTAGAATATTGTGCACAGTTCTGGGCTCCGGTGCTCAGGAAAGACATATTGGAGCTAGAGAGGGTACAAAGGAGGGCGACTAAGGTAATAAAGGGAATGGAGGGACTAGAATACCCAGAGAGGTTGTCAAAATTAGGCCTATTTACGTTGGAAAAGAGAAGGCTTAGGGGAGACCTCATAAACATGTATAAATACATCAGGGGGCAGTACAGAGATATCTCCCATGACCTGTTTATACCAAGGATGGTGACAAAGACGAGGGGGCACACTATGTGTCTGGAGGAAAGGAGGTTCCTGCACCAGCATAGAAGGGGATTCTTTACGGTCAGAGCCGTGAGACTCTGGAACTCTCTGGAGTGGTGATGTCCAACTCACTTAATGGGTTCAAAAGAGGCCTGGACGCCTTTCTTGAGAACAATAAAATTACATCTTATGCTTAGTGATAGTTAATTAATCCAGGCATTTAATCTGACTGCCAGATTGGAGTCGGGAAGTGAATTTTTCCTCAATGATGTAAATTGGCCTATACCGCATGGGGTTTTTTTGCCTACCCCTGGATCAACGCTGTGGAATAGCTGCAGTGCACAAGAAATAGGCTGAACTGGATCGACACTTGTCTTTTTTTGACCTTATAAACTATGTTACTATGTTCCATACCCACTGTGTGTATGTATGTGTATATATATATATATATATATATATATAGATAGATAGATAGATAGATAGATAGATAGATAGATAGATAGATAGATAGATAGGAAAACAGTATTTAGTCAGCCACCAATTGTGCAAGTTCTCCCACTTAAAAATATGAGAGAGGCCTGTATTTGACATCATAGGTAGAACTCAACTATGAGCGACAAAATGAGAAAACAAATCCTGAAAATCACATTGTCTGATTTGGAAATAAATTTTTTTAAAATTTTGGTGGAAAATAAGTATTTGGTCAATTACAAACCAGGAAGATTTCTGGATCTCACAGACCTGTAACTTCTTCTTTAAGAGGCTCCTCTGTCCTCCACTCATACCTGTAGTACTGGCACCTGTTTGAACTTGTTATCGGTATAAAAGACACCTGTCCACAACCTCAAACAATCACACTCCAAACTCCACTGTGGTGAAGACCAAAGACCTGTCGAAGGACTCCAGAAACAAAATTGTAGCCTCGCACCAGGCTGGGAAGACTGAATCTGCAATAGGCAAGCTGCTTGGTGTGAAGAAATCAACTGTGGGAGCAATAATTAGAAAATAGAAGACCTACAAGACCACTGATAATCTCCCTCGATCTGGGGCTCCACACGAGATCTCACCCCGTAGGTCAAAATGATCTCAAGAACGGTGAACAAAAATCCCAGAACCACACGGGGGGACCTAGTGAATGACCTGCAGAGAGCTGGGACCAACGTTACACAGGCTGCCTTCAGTAACACACTACACCGCCAGGGACTCATCCTGCAGTGCCAGACATGTCCCCCTGCTTAAGCCATTACATGTCCAGACCCTTCTGAAGTTTGCTAGAGAGCATTTGGATGATCCAGAAGAGTATTGGGAGAATGTCACATGGTCAGATGAAACCAAAGTAGAACTGTTTGGTAGAAGCACAACTCGTCGTGTTTGGAGGAGAAAGAATGCTGAGTTGCATCCAAAGAACACCATACCTACTGTGAAGCATGGGGGTGGCAACATCATGCTTTGGGCTGTTTATCTGCCAAGGGACCAGGACGACTGATCCGTGTAGATGAAAGAATGAATGGGGCCATGTATCGTGAAATTTCGAATGCAAACCTCCTTCCATCAACAAGGTCATTGGAGATGAAACGTGGCTGGGTCTTTCAGCATGACAATGATCCCAAGCACACCGCCAGGGCAACGAAGGAGTGGCTTTGTAAGAAACATTTCATGGTCCTGGACTGGCCTAGCCAGTCTTCAGATCTAAACCCTATAGAAAACCTATGGAGGGAGTTGAAAGTCTGTGTTGCCCAGTGACAGCCCCAAAACATCACTGCTCTAGAGGAGATCTGCATGGAGGAATGGGCCAAAATACCAGCAATAGTGTGTGCCAACCTTGTGAAGACTTACAGAAAACGTTTGACCTCTGTCATTGCCAAGAAAGGATATATAACAAAGTATTGAGATGAACTTTTGTAATTGACCAAATACTTATTTTCCACCAAAATATGAAAAAAAATTCTTTCCAAATCAGACAGTGATTTTCAGGATTTGTTTTCTCATTTTGTCTCTCATAGTTGAGGTCTACCTATGATGTCAATTACAGGCCTCTCTCATCTTTTTAAGTGGGAGAACTTGCACAATTGGTGGCTGACTAAATACTTTTTCCCCACTGTATAATATAGTGTGTGTTTGTGTGTGTGTGTATGTGCTAATTATACGTTCTATAGGGCTGAGGGACAGAATTGTCGTTCCTTAGGGTGCCAACCTCCTCGGCTAGGCAGCATCAGCTTAGTTTAGGTATGGGATTGGGTAAGGTAGTGACTGTATCAATCATTCATTCATTGTTTACATCTGTTTATATACAGTACATCCACAACAAGCCATTGAGCTTGTAATTTTGGTAGTGTTAACCCCTTCAGGGCCGGGCCATTTTCCATTTTTGCGTTTTCTTTTTTTGCTCCCCTTCTTCCCACAGCCATAACTTTTTTATTTTTTGGTCAAAAAACAAAGCCACAATAAGAAGACTTAAAATTCCCCCAAAATTCAAGAAAAAAATAAAAAAAAAATAATTATTCTTATTGTGGCTTTGCTTTTTATGTTTAGCGTAGGGACTCATAAGCATGAAGACCCTTGACACTGATTACAAGCTTGCGTATTTTGGCCAAAATATCGGCCAATACGTCATATATTATATATTCATTTTTGCACTTTTTTATTCCAGGGTGCAGCCAAGCCCATCAGTGCTGGCATTGTAAACTAGGGTGTCTGTTCTCATGGGGTGCACTTAGACAGTACCGGATGCCCCGCCTAATCTTATAGTAGGGGTGTAACTAATAGACTGTGAGCCAGATACTGTGCATTACCCAGGTTTGAACAGCGCCCTATGCAAGCCATTTCATGTGCAATTCTAATACTAAGCAGTCACCCCCTCCATGAAATGGTAGGTTGTGAGTGATTGTCTCATCAGTATATTGCACCTGTATAGCCGCTGTTACCATTATGGATTATGTTGTTTGGATTTACAGTTTCTTAGAAGGACTGCTGCTACTGGATACATGTGCTTTCATCGTTGTATCTGCCGTCTAGAGGATCATAGACTATGGCTACAGACTATACTGGCTGGAGATACGAAATCTGTGGGCCAACCAAAAGTTGGGAGACAGTGAGTATGGCCTTATACAAAGCCAGTGGAACTTCTGAACCCAGATTGGGAACTTGAGGACTGAGAGAACTGTATTTTGGCCATTTACCTGGAATTGCTTTATTACCATGGTTGGGATCAATAAAATATTGTTGCATCGTTAACATCTTACTGTGAGAGCCCTCATTCTGATCTACATGGGCACACAGGAGAACAGATTCCTGTTGATGAGTCAGATAGGGATAAGTAAGTGAGAAATACAAACCTTTGTTCTATCTGGTTGCAGACTTGAATTGATATGGTGTTGTGTGCCAGTGGGACATCAGATAGTACGTTCTGAAGGAAAGGAAAGATATAATGGCAGTGGGAATCCGGATTCCAGGCATGGAGCATAGTGGAGAAAAAGAGCAGGGTGAGGCCCTTATCTCAGATCAGGAGGCCAACCTTAAAAGGTATGCCATTGGTGGCAGAAGGACTAATTAAAGGGTGATTAAGTTAAGGAAGGATTCCTTATCTTAGACTAACAGAATTTAAACCAACAATTGTCTATACTAGAGAGAAAGCTACAGTGTTGCCTAACTGGGACATGAGTTCTCCTAGGGAGAGCTGAAGATGCAGTGCCACAGTAGTGTGTGGCCCTCATCGAATGTACTTTGAGACTACTACTAGTGTGGAGTTGTATCGATGCACCTCAGCCAGTGAGGTCCTCACAAATCAACTGGGAGCTGTGAGTAGCTCTCAGAGGCACACATCTTGACCCGTATGGTCCCCACCGGGGATGATGAGCCTTCCCATAATGGTTTGCTGCACTGATGTAGCTTGTAAGAAAAGTTATGTACTGCCAAATGTAACAAGAAAGTTCCTGACTCTGCATAATGCAGAAGAAACATTTATAAAGTGTTGTGCCTGCTATCTGATGTATATACTTCTCATCAAGTTCTTGTTAAGTGTGGAAAAGTTTGCCTTTGGACTTTAGTTTCCCTCATTAATCTCCATACCATCTGGTCCGTGCCTGCCAAGTACAGCAGCAGCATGCGGTCTGCAGAGTCGGGAGATATGACTCCACCAGATATACAGTATATATTTATAGATACAGTACAGACCACAAATTTGGACACACCTTCTCATTTAAAGATTTTTCTGTGTTTTCATGACTATGAAAATTGTACATTCACACTGAAGGCATCAAAACTATGAATTAACACATGTGGAGTTATATACTTAACAAAAAAGTGTGGAACAACTGAAAATATGTCTTATATTCTAGGTTCTTCAAAGTAGCCACCTTTTGCTTTGATGACTGCTTTGCACACTCTTGACATTCTCTTGATGTACAGTTGAAACCAGAAGTTTACATACACTATGTAAAGACACATATGCATGTTTTTCTCAATATCTGACATGAAATCAGAATAAACCTTTCCAGTTTTAGGTCAAATAGGATTACCATAATTTTTAATATTTGCCAAATGAGAGAGAATGTTTTAAGGCATTTTTTATTACTTACTGCAACGTTAAAACATTACATACATTTCATTAGCATTTGGTACCATTGCCCTTAAACTTGTCTTGTGCTTTTTGCATGTTTTACTATTTCTGCTGGTGTCTTTCTTGTAACATAGGAAAGCCTAAGCCAAGAAATAAACACCATAAAACTCTGTACATGAAGACTTTGGTATCAAATAATTTCTGTCCACGGTGTTTGTGTAAACAAAAAAGCTTTTATAAAAGCCTCAAACTTCTGTGTGTGAATCAGACATGAGATCATATGATACAAGATTACAGTACGAGGAAGACGGGAAACATTCATATAGACGACTGTTGGTGATGTAGTCGGTGACGGATTCTGGCCCAATATGTTTCTAGAGCCGTAGTAGAAAATGAAGATGCCGTCCTGATCATGAAGTAGTTATTTCTCATGTCACTTGTAATGAATATCTCCTGCAGTATTGCTAATACCGATTTCAGTGTCTGTAAGTGAGACGAGAATTAGCATTATGGAAGATGAGTCTATGAGAAACTTGTTCAGCTGCCGACTCCGAGGAAGAAACTGCTTGTTGTCTGTGGCCTAAAATAGACTGCTGAAAAAAATAAAGGGAACACTTAAACAACAGAATATAACTCCAAGTAAATCAAACTTCTGTGAAATCAAACTGTCCACTTAGGAAGCAACACTGATTGACAATCAATTTCACATGCTGCTGTGCAAATGGAATAGACAATAGATGGAAATTATTGGCAATTATCAAGACACCCTCAGTAAAGGAGTGTTTCTGCAGGTGGGAACCACAGACTACATCTCAGTACCAATGGTTTCTGGCTGATGTTTTGGTCACTTTTGAATGTTGGTTGTGTTTTCACACTCGTGGTAGCATGAGACGGACTCTACAACCCACAGAAGTTGCTCGGGTAGTGCAGCTCATCCAGGATGGCACATCAATGCGAGCTGTGGCAAGAAGGTTTGCTGTGTCTGTCAGCGTAGTGTCCAGAGGCTGGAGGCGCTACAAGGAGACAGGCCAGTACACCAGGAGATGTGGAGGGGGCCGTAGGAGGGCAACAACCCAGCAGCAGGACCACTACCTCTGCCTTTGTGCAAGGAGGAACAGGAGGAGCACTACCAGAGCCCTGCAAAATGACCTCCAGCCGGCCACAAATGTGCATGTGTCTGCACAATCAATTAGAAACCGACTCCATGGACCTTGCCAACTTCAATGAGGGAGGCTAACATAGTTCTTTTGCTTAAACCTGGAAAGGATGCCCTAAACCCTGAATCATATAGGCCAATATCCTTACTCTCGGTAGATGTAAAAATTCTAGCTAAGATCCTGGCTACTAGATTGGGGGCGGTTATTACGCACCTGATTGCAGAAGACCAGACTGGATTTATGCCAGCCAAGTCAACGGCAATTAATTTGCGTCGGCTTTTCCTTAACCTACAAATGCAGCGACACAATGTGGGTGGTAGGGCAGTGCTATCGCTTGATGCCGCTAAGGCTTTTGATAGTGTCGAGTGGGAGTACTTATGGGCTGTTTTGAGAAAGATGGGATTTGGTGCTGAATTTCGAGCCTGGGTGCAACTTTTATATAGCAATCCGGTAGCTCGGATTAGAATTAATGGCAATCTTTCTGGTAATATTGAAATGGGCAGAGGCACGCGTCAAGGCTGCCCGTTGTCCCCCCTACTATTCGCCCTGGCTGTGGAGCCGTTGGCTGTTAAGCTTCGTTCCAGCAGCGAAATACAGGGGTTCTGCTACAAAACACTGGAGGAGCGGGTGGCCTTATATGCCGACGACCTTCTGTTGTTTCTGGGTGACACGGAGCAATCTCTGATGGCGGCTATGAATCTAATAATGGAGTTTGGAGATTATTCTGGCTTGCGGATGAATTGGGACAAATCAGTCCTTATGCCGGTTGATGGTTTGTCTCAGAATATGAAGGTAGGGAGTACCAGCTTGAAGGTTGTGCGGGAATTCAAATATCTCGGAGTTAGAGTGACCGCATCTATCGGAGATTTTATTCCTTTAAATTTACTTGAGCTGCTTGCCAAGTTTCAACAAAAGGCCAATACTTGGAGTACACTTCCCTTATCAGTGGTAGGTCGAACTAATCTAATTAAAATGGTGTTAATGCCCCAATTACTATATATCCTTCATAATTCACCTGTTTGGATCCCCATGAGAATATTTTATAAGTTTCAGGCATTGTTTCGGGAGCTGATCTGGAAAAAAGGGGTGGCCAGAATTAGTTTGAATACACTTCAAAGGCCCAAAGATCAGGGGGGACTAGCCGCACCTAATCCATGGATATACTTTCAGGCCTCTCAGACTCAACAGCTCGGGTTGGTTCAGGGGAACCTGGATAAACTGATACGCCTACTTTCACACAATCTGCCGATTATCTCCTTTTTAGAAACAGGAATCTCGGGGTGGGATGCTAGGCGACACCTCCCGACCCTAACACTTATGGGGAAAACGTGGCAGAAAATCAAACTGTTGTTGGGAATGAAAGACTTTACACCGTTGTGGAATAATGCGGGCCTTCCAGAGATCCATAAATTGAAAGGATTCAGAATATGGGAAAAATTGGGAATAACTAATGTGGCGCAAATATTAGAGGGGGAAATACTTAAATCGTTCCAACAGATAAAAGACGAATATTGTGTCCCACAAACCAGTTTCTACTTTTATCTCCAATTGAGGCACGCATGGTTTGTACAGCCACGACATATGCAGAGTAAAATCCAACATCATATACTGTTTAATACGCTACTATGCCATAGAGGTGGGAAGGGAATGATATCCAGAATTTACGGGATACTTATGCAGCAATTTCAGTGGGACAGACCCTTAAATGTTAAGGAGAGGTGGGAATGTGACATTGGTACTATATCCTCAGAGGAGTGGGAAGATGTGGTGGAGAGTGTTCCGACATTATCTACATGTGAAGCACATAGACTTTCACAGTTGTATTTATTACATAGAGTATATAGAACCCCCAAATTTCTACAGCGCATTGGGGTAAGGAATGACAGTATGTGTCCAAAATGTGGAGAGGAAGGAGCAAATCTTATGCATATGATGTGGATGTGTAGGAGGGTCGCTGTATTCTGGAACGAGTGTGTGCAATATATTAATATTGTGTTTGAGTGTAATTTACCCCTACATCCTAAAGTATGTGTATTAGGCCATGTGGAAATAATAGGATGTGAAGAGGATGAAATAATAGCCATTAAGAGGACTCTATATCAGATCAGAAAGCTTATAGCTGCACATTGGTTGGATCCCTCCCCTCTCAGGTCCCAAGAATTCCTGGATAGAATGCGTTTTTTATTAAGATTAGAAGAGGGAGTGTACAAAAAACGGAAGGCTGTACGTAAATTTGACAAAATCTGGGGTAAATGGAGCATGTTTCATGGTCATTATGTCATGTCTAACTTAAATATCACTTGAGATTGAAATGTTGTGGTCTCCCATATTCTGTATAATTAATTGCTGATTGTCGGATGCTATACTATATATCCTTGGATCAACTTATCAATGCCTTAACGGTCAAATAAGCTATATGATAGTACACGGTCTGTAATAACAAAATTTGCTCTTGTCATATGGTTCTTGGGGTTGTAATGGGTGTGGGGAAGGGGAATGGGTGGGTTTTGAGAGGCACTACCAGTTTGGTGATGTCTCACTGTTGTTTATTTGTAATGTTGAAAAAGATTTTAATAAAAAATATCTGATTTAAAAAAAGAAACCGACTCCATGAGGGTGGTATGAGGGCAGATGGGGGTTGTGCTCACAGCCCAACACCGAGCCGGACGCTTGGCATTTGCCACAGAACACCAGGATTGGCAAAGTCGCCACTGGCACCCTGTGCGCTTCACAGATGAAAGCAGGTTCACACTGAGCACATGTGACAGACGTGACAGAGTCTGGAGACTCCGTGGAGAGCGATCTGCTGCCTGCACCATCCTTCAGCATGACCGGTTTGGCAGTGGGTCAGTAATGGTGTGGGGTGGCATTTCTTTGGAGCCAGACTGCTATTAGGTACCAAGGTGAGATCCTCAGACCCCTTGCAAGACCATATGCTGGTGCGGTTGGCCCTGGGTTCCTCCTAATGCAGGACAATGCCAGACCTCATGTGGCTGGAGTGTGTCAACAGTTCCTGGAAGATGAAGGCATTGAAGCTATGGACTGGCCCGCCCGTTCCCCAGACCTGAATCCGATTGAGCACATCTGTGACATCCACCAAGGTCACGTTGCACCACAGACTGTCCAGAAGTTGGCTGATGCTTTAGTCCAGGTCTGAGAGGAGATCCCACAGGAGACCATCCGCAACCTCATCAGGAGCATGCCCAGGCATTGTAGGGAGGTCATACAGGCACGTGGAGGCCACACACAATACTGAGCCTCAATTTGACTTGTTTTAAGGACATTACATCAAAGTTGGATCAGCCTGTAGTGTGTTTTTGCACTTTAATTTTGGTGGTGACTCCAAATCCAGGCCTCCATTGGTTAATAACTTTGATTTCCATTGGTGATTTTTGTGTGATTTTGTTGTCAGCACATTCAACTTTGTAGAGAACAAAGTATTCAATGAGAATATTTCATTCATTCAGATCTAGGATGTGTTATTTAAGTGTTCCCTTTATTTTTTTGAGCAGTGTATATAGGTTTTATTAGTAGATGTAAAGAAGAAAACTAAATACTGTAAAATTATAAATCTCCTCATGTTTTCCCTGATTATCTCCAGTAATTGTATTATTACACAGGATTTTTAGGATGTTATATAGGCTCATCATCTTCTCGTTCAGGTCTCTACAATATCGGATCCTCTCAGTAAAATCTTCTATACAAGAGAATTTTCCTGATTTATCCATCAAAGATGGAAATGGACAAAGACAAGATGGTGGAGAGGATATTACACCTCACCCTAGAGATCCTCTTCCGGCTTACTGGAGAGGTGAGAGATTCTGATGACGTCACATTACATCATTCTTATCTATGGGAATAACAGATGGACAGAACTGGAGAGGTGAGGACTCTGGAAATGTCTGCAGTGAGATTTATTAATATGTCTCTCCATAACCAGGATTACACAGTAGTGAAGACGACCTCTAGTGAGCGTTGTCAGGCCCCTGTGTCTGAGGGATGGGTGAGACCCCAGAGCCCAAACATTGGGCCTCCATCTCACCCCCTGATGCATGAGAACATCAATCGCCAGAAGATCCTAGAACTCACCTACAAGATGATTGAGCTGCTGACTGGAGAGGTGACACTGCTGGGAATGCTGGGATATTATACAGTAACGCTATGAAGGGATCGGTGGGGTAACGGTATTATTGTATGCATCAGGTTCCTATAAGGTGTCAGGATGTCGCTCTCTATTTCTCCATGGAGGAGTGGGAGTATTTAGAAGGACACAAAGATCTGTACAAGGACTTCATGATGGAGGTTCCCCAGTCCCTCACATCACCAGGTAATAGACAGGACTAAATACACACGGCCTATAATTATCTGTATGTAAAGAATGAATTCAGTCCCTGTATGTGTTTCCTCCTAATTCAGTCCCTGTATGTGTTTCCTCCAGATCTATCCAGTAAGAGGACAAGACCAGAGAGATGTCCCCATCCTCTTCTTCCACAGGACTGTAAACAAGAAGATCCCAATGTTCCTCAGGATCATCAGGTAGATGGAGAGAAGGTGTCATGAGATCTCCCCTATGATGTGTAGACAGCTGTGAAGGTCTTGTGTTCAGTCTTGTTTTATCCACCATTATTATATGTTTTATACTTGTGTAATGAGAACGTTGGAGATGGCAGGATTAGAGCTGATCATAGATGGGACTTCTCCATCTGTCTGTGATTTTTACAATATTTGTTTTAGGGTGAAGATCTGACCCATATTGATACTACAGAGACATATGTGAGGGGTGATGAGCGGTGTAAAGAGATGATTCCTTCAGATAACCTCCTAGGTGAGTAGTAACCACTAAATGCAGAGAAGTCACAGATTCATCTCAGTCACCGGCTGTGGCTGCTTTATCGGTTGTGTAGTGCGGCCATATCACAATCGTGTGATCACCATTTTGCCTCTAGACCACAACATTCTCCTCCACCAAAACTGTTCAAATGATTTTGGGCATTGAAAGCCCTTTTCTATGGAAGTTATAACCTGGAGGATCTACCTACCAACTGAAATTAGAAGACGCTGACCCTTACCTCCTCAGATCTGTAAACTACAAAACCAGGTGACAACGTACGTAGAATGTACAGACAAGTTAGAAAATCACTAGAAGAAAATATTATGATGGGCCTGTAAGAGAAAGTGGAGGGTAAAGATGCTGTTGGCTTCCTAGGACCCTGATATCTTATTGGATGAATCTACCTTCTCTCCCTTCTGTGCTGCTGAATGTGCTCATATGGTCCCTACAAGACCAGGTCCAGTCTTTCTGGCCAAACTTTACTTTTATGATCGAAAACATTAAATGTACAATGAGGGTCAAGTGTGAATTTCTGTACAATAACACAACAGAGTTTCCCTTTATCCTGACTTTTCAATTTCTTTTAAAACCGACTAACTTCATACAGGATCGCGATTAACTATGCAAAAAGCATTACACCTGTGCCATGATATACAGGTGCTTCTCAATAAATTAGAATATAATCAAAAAGTTAATTTATTTCAGTTCTTCAAAAAAAGTGAATCTCATATATTATATAGAGCCATTACAAACAGAGTGATCTATTTCAAGTGTTTATTTCTGTTAATGTTGACGATTATGGCTTATAGCCAATGAAAACACGAAAGTCATTATCTCAGTAAATTAGAATACTTTATACCACCAGCTTGAAAAATGTTTTTAAAATCCGAAATGTTGGCCTACTGAAATGTATGGTCAGTAAATGCACTCAATATTTGGTCGGGGCTCCTTTTGCATCAATTACTGCATCAATGTGGCATGGAGGCGATCAGCCTGTGGCACTGCTGAGGTGTTATAGCAGCCCAGGTTGCTTTGATAACAGCCTTCAGCTCGTGTGCATTGTTGGGTCTGGTGTCTCTCATCTTCCTCTTGACAATACCCCATAGATTCTCTATTGGGTTAAGGTTAGGTGAGTTGCTGGCCAATCAAGCACATTGATACTGTTGTTTTTAAACCAGGTATTGGTACTTTTGGCAGTGTGGACAGGGGCCAAGTCCTGCTGCAGAATGAAATTTCCATCTCCAAAAAACTTGTCGGCAGAGGGAAGCATGAAGTGCTCTAAAATTTCATGGTAGATAGCTGCGCTGACTTTGGTCTTGATAAAACATAGTGGACCTACACCACCAGATGACATGGCTCCTCAAACCATCACGGATTGTGGAAACTTCACACTAGACCTCAAGCAGCTTGGACTGTGGCCTCTCCACTCTTCCTGTAGACTCTGGGACCTTGATTTCCAAATGAAATGCAAAATTTACTTTCGTCTGAAAACATCACCTTGGACCACTGAGCAACAGTCCAGGTCTTTTTCTCCTTGGCCCAGGTAAGACGCTTCTGGCGTTGTCTGTTAGTCATGAGTGGCTTGACACAAGGAATGCGACACTTGTAACACAAGTCCTGGATAAGTCTATGTGTGTTGACGCTCTTGAAGCAATGACTCCAGCAGCAGTCCTCTTCTTGTGAATCTCCCCCCAAATTTTTCAGTGGCCTTTTCTTAACAATCCTTTCAAGGCTGCGGTTATCCCGGTTGCTTGTGCACCTTTTTCTACCACACTTTTTCCTTCCACTCAACAGCCAGCTTCTTTAGCAATGACCTTTTGTGGCTTACCCTCCTTGTGGAGTGTGTCAATGACTTCCTTCTAGACATCTGTCAAGTCAGCAGTCTTCCTCATGATTGTAGAGCCTACTGAAACAGACTAAGGGACCTTTTTAAACGCATAGGAGGCCTTTGCAGGTGTTTTTTGTTAATTATTCTAATTTACTGAGATAATGACTTTTGTGTTTTCATTGGCTGTAAGCCATAATCATCAACAATAACAAATAAACACTTGAAATAGATCACTCTGTTTGTAATGACTCTATATAATATGAGTTTCACTTTTTGTATTGAAGAATTGAAATAAATTAACTTTTTGATGATATTCTAATTTATTGAGAAGCACCTGTATCTCTAAGCTGTGCGAGGCTGATAGCTGTAATATACTGTAATATTTACACCTGTATGAATGTGTTGGCATGGCTCGAGCCCTGGTATGTTGGATTCACTTCACGTTATAAATTCCATTATGTTTTCAATCCTAAGGAATTCAGATTACTGCACAATCTCTCCTGAAATGGGGGCGCTAATACTTTCTCTACTCTTCTGGTCAGGTTATTGTAGCTCCAATGGTCCACCATAAATAAGTGTAAGTCCGCTTTAACTTTGGAGTTCTCCCCTCATACATATGTTCTTGTTGAGGATGTAACATATTTTTTATGTCTTTTTTTACAGGTTCATTCTGTATGATAGTTTGATTGTGGTGGGATCGGCCTGACTCACTTATGTGAATCTCTAATTCTTTAATCTGTAGTCTTTAAAAAAAGGTCTCCATTACCTCTTCACAATGCCCAAGGTCTAAATTTAAGACACCTCAGCTCTGCACTATTATAAAAAGTTCATTTAAAACGTCTAATATTTCTTCTTGAAACTCATCTGATCTGAAAATATTGGCACTTAGCGATAATTTAGATTGCCAAGAATCACATGCTCTAATTACCCCCGAGAGGTTTCACCACTATTTACTCATTTTTTTACTAAAGAAGACTGTTCAGCTTGATTTCTTCAGTTCTTCAGTAGATGTGTCTTTTGGTCTAAAGTCACAGTTTTTCCCATCACCCCTTTAACTTCTTTTAAGGAAATCCCTCATCCCCTGGGAGATTCGAGACCCCTAATATGGGCATACAGGTTATAGAAAAGTAAATCTATACATACCTGTATGGCCCATAGTAGAGGTCTGCTTGCAGTGAAATGGAGTTTTATAAAATCTGTCTTCACATGCTTGGCGTCCCCTGGACACCAAGAAATCCCCACCTATCTGCTTATTTAGCATGTCCCCCCCCCCCCCTGCACGTCACAGGGCCCTGTGATGTGCGCTCTTGTCACTCACTTCCCACACATGCGCAATACGAAGCTCACATCAGGAGAGCTTTGTTTCCTCCCGGCCCGTTTTGTCTCTGCACTGTTCTGCAGTGTTCTGGCGCACCGGGGAGGCTGCTTCGGGGAGCCTGCGCACCAGAACACTGCGGAACAGTGCAGAGACAAACGGGCCGGGAGGAAACAAAGCGCTCCTGATGTAAGCGTCTTATTGCGCATGAGTGGGAAGTGAGTTAGACCAGTGCACGGGAGGTGGGGAACATGGACGTGCAGGGGAGGTGGGGAACATGCTAAATAAGCAGATAGGCGGGGACTTCTTGGCGTCCGGGGGACGCCAAACATGTGAAAACGGATTTCATAAAACTCCATTTCACTGCAAGCAGACCTCTACTATGGGCCATACAGGCATGTATAGATCTACTTTTCTATAACCTGTATGCCCATACTATAGGTCTCCAATCTCCCAGGGGGTGGCAGATTCTCTTTAACCCCTCTACATGAATCTAGACTTACACAGAGACCCGTAGGCTTGGGCCACGTTGTTACCTGCTGTTCTGTGGTGTGAGATGGGAAGAATAGTCTGGTATTCGGGTCAGAACTAGGAGGGCAGAGAAAATACAAAATCAGAAGAAACAAGTAGTCAGTAAACGGGCCGGGGTCACAACAAGAAACAAATAGACAACAGCTTCCGGCAATATGCTTCCAGCTTTAGTAGGGTGCGGTGTTCTCCAAATGGCTGAAGCTGGGAGCAGATTGCTCCAGCTGGACAGCACACACACCCATACTGTCAGACTGGATAGTACTACTGGTCCCAGGCTCCCTAATCTTAGTGGCTGGACAGAGCCTGCGCCACCAGAGCTTCTGGTTCTGACGTCTCCTCCATCACCAGCGCCGCCTGCAGAATGAATAAGGCGGCTCCTGGTGAGAGAAGCAGACGTCGCAGGAGCAGATCCCAGAGGAGATGGGACACACCATTTGCTGAAACCTTGATATGACAAAATGAAAGAAAACCAGAGCAGTAGAAATCCCTATAAAGTGACTCCATCTTGGAAATTATAACCTTCAGGGAATTAATCTATAGGAGTAGGGACTATTTTGACTCCACAGGCACTTTCCGGAAATTAGCACGCAGTGGATGTTGGAGAGTTAAAATTGCAAAAATGCCATTTTATTACCCAACACACAGTGCCCAGATAAATTAAGTGGGTTCTTCTCACTATAGTAATGCCAAATACATGAATGCTAAATGTGGTTTGGGCACAGTCTTTTAGACTGTGAACTGTCATTGACTTGGTGAATAATTCTTTTTTTTTTTTTACGCAACTTGCCATTTTTACATACACTTTAAGTAAAAATGTTAAAAAATGTAAGAATGTTTTATTCAAAACTAATACTTAATTTTATTCTTGGCAGATGACTGTACCAGGACATCAGAAGAACAACTGACATCTTCAATTTTTAAATCACATGAGGTTGAGATCCCACAAGATACAATTGAAGTGAATGCCATTACTCCAGATATACCATCATCCCTTCACAGCAAAGATCAATCATCTAATCCTTTGAAGCAGGTCCCTTCTTCTGATTCATTATCGACTACTAAGGAAAATCAAAGTTACAAAATAAACATTAAAAAACAAACTGCTCCTAAAGCAAAGAAGTCATTTTCATGTTCAGAGTATAGAAATACTCTTCTTAAACAAGAAAAAATTCACAGATCAGATCTTGTGAGGCACCAGAGAACTCACAAAGGGGAGAAGCCTTTTTCATGTTCGGAATGTGGGAAATGTTGTAACCAAAAATCAGCTTTAGTTATGCACCAGAGAACCCACACAGGGGAGAAGCCTTTTTCCTGTTCAGAATGTGGGAAATGTTTTAACCAAAAATCAGCTTTAGTTATGCACCAGAGAACCCACACAGGGGAGAAGCCTTTTTCCTGTTCAGAATGTGGAAAATGTTTTAGCCAGAAATCAGGTTTGGTTATGCACCAGAGAAATCACACAGGGGAGAAGCCTTTTTCCTGTTCCGAATGTGGGAAATGTTTTAAAGATAAATCAGATTTGGTTAGTCACCAGAGAACTCACACAGGGGAGAAGCCTTTTTCCTGTTCAGAATGTGGGAAATGTTTTAGCAAGAAATCAGGTTTGGTTCTACACCAGATAAATCACACAGGGGAGAAGCCTTTTTCCTGTTCAGAATGTGGGAAATGTTTTAAAGATAAATCAGATTTGGTTAGGCACCAGAGAACTCACACAGGGGAGAAGCCTTTTTCCTGTTCAGAATGTGGGAAATGTTTTAACCAAAAATCAGCTTTAGTTATGCACCAAAGAACCCACACAGGGGAGAAGCCTGTTTCTTGTTCAGAATGTGGGAATGGTTTTAACTACAAATCAGAGCTTGTTAAACATCAGAGAACCCACACAGGGGAGAAGCCTTTTTCTTGTTCAGAATGTGGAAAATGTTTTAACCTAAAATCAGATTTAGTTAAGCACCAGAGAACTCACACAGGGGAGAAACCTTTTTCCTGTTCAGAATGTGGAAAATGTTTTAACCAGAAATCGGGGCTTTATAGACATCACAGAACCCACACAGGGGAGAAACCTTTTTCCTGTTCAGAATGTGGGAAATGTTTTAACCAAAAATCAGCTTTAGTTATGCACCAGAGAACTCACACAGGAGAGAAGCCTTTTTCCTGTTCAGAATGTGGAAAATGTTTTAACCGGAAATCGGGGTTTTATAGTCATCAGAGAACCCACACAGGGGAGAAACCTTTTTCATGTTCAGAATGTGGAAAATGTTTTGTGAAGAAATTATCTCTTTTGAGTCACCAAAGAATTCACACAGAGGAGAAGCCATATTCATGTTCTTAATGTGGGAAATGTTTTACATGGAGAACAATTCTTAATAAACATCAGAGAAGCCACAGAGGGGAAAAGCCTTTTTCATGTTCAGAATTTTGGAAATGTTTTAAGCGAAAATTGTATCTTTTTAAAGGGGTTACTAAGAAAAAAAACAAAATAAGTCAGCTCACCCATTGAGGAATCCAAAGCTCAGGAAACCAGCCGTGCAGCAGGAATACAAATCAAGAGCAGAAAAAAATCCAGCTTCAATGACTAAAGACCTTACTGTCTGAAACTTGTCTGCTAGAAAATATTTCCCCCTCTAGGGGTTGTAACATCCATGCTGTTATCTCAGGTTTTTTATATTTACTTAATAAAGCAATGTTTTTAGAGGATCATTGAAGCTGGATTTTTTTCTGCTCTCAATTCTTAAAGGGGTTGTCCTCTACTTGGACAATGCTTTGTCATTCCTCATGTTTGGCCTCGTTAAATGTGTCACCAGCGCTGATTGGGCTCAGGGCTCACATGGCGTAACAACCCGACCTGGGCCCCGGGAACACAAGTGCTGACACCGATGGAACGGCACCAGTATGGGAGTTTTGTATAATTCTTATAATAACTTTTGTAATCAGTATATCGTTTATCCATTATGTAGATATTCAGTGTGTTCATTAATAGAGATTTGAATCCTTAGTTATAGAAATATAGGTTTATCAAAAGATCATAACAGGTCTACTTTTCAGTCATGCTCTTTGCGGTCAGAAGCATCTAACATTCTGAGATACAGTGGTGTAAAACAAAGTGTTTGCCCCGTCCTGATTTCTTATTCTTTTGCATATTTCTCACACCTAAATGTTTCAGATCGTCAGATGTAAATATTAGACAAAGATAACACAAGTAAACACAAAAAGCAGTTTTAAATGAAGGTATTTTATTATTAAGGGAAAAAGAAATCCAAAGCTCCAGGGCCCTGTGTGCAAAAGTGACACCACACACGCACACACCCCACTTAAAACCTAAATTAACTGTGGTTTATAACATCTTTGGGAATCTGAGTTAAATTTCCCTAGCCACACTCAGGCCTGATTGCTGCCACACCTTTTGTCAATCAAGAAAATACTTTAATAGGAATTGCTTGACGAAGTGAGGTAGACCAAAAGATCCTCAAAAGCTAGACATCATGCCGCGATCCAAATAAATTCAAGAACAAATGAGAAAAAAAGTAATTGAGATCGATCAATCTGAAAAAGGTTATAAAGCTTTTCTAAAGCTTTAGGACTCCAGCGAACCACAGTGAGAGCCATTATCCACAAACGGCAAAAGCATGGAATAGTGGTCAACCTTCCCAGGAGTGGCCGGCCGACCAACATTACCCTAAGAGCGCAGCGGCCACTCATCCAAGAGGTCACAAAAGACCCCACAACACCATCCAAAGAACTGCAGACCTCACTTGCCTCAGTTAAGTTCAGTGTTCAAGACTCCACCATAAGAAAGAGACTGGGCAAAAATGGCCTGCATGGCAGAGTTCCAAGACTAAAACCATTGCTAAGCAATAAGAACATAAATGCTTTTCTCAGTTTTGTCAGAAAACATCTTGATGATCCCCCAAGACTTTTGGGAGAATACACTGTGGACTGACGGGACAAAAGTTTAACTTTTTGAAAGGTGAATGTCCCATTACATCTGGCGTGGAAGTAACACAGCATTTTAGAAAAGGAACATCATACCCTCAGTAAAATATGGTGGTGGTAGTGTGATGGTCTGGGGCTGTTTTGCTTTTTCAGGACCTGGAAGACTCGCTGTGGTAAATGGAACCATGAATTCTGCTGCCTACCAAAAAATCCTGATGGAGAATGTCCGGCAATCTGTTCGTGACCTCAAGCTGAAGCGCATTTGGGTTATTCAACAGGACAATGATCCAAAACACTCCAGCAAATCCACCTACCTCTTAATGGCTTAAGAAAAACAAAATTAAGACTTTGGAGTGGCCTAGTCAAAGTCCTGACTTTAAGCTGATTTAGATGCTGTGTTATGACCTTAAATGCTTGGAAACCCTCCAATGTGGCTGAATTATAAACATTTAGAAAAGATGAGTGGCCAAAATTCCCCCAAAGCGTTGTAAAAGACTCATTGCCAAACTGCAAACGCTTGATTCCAGTTGTTGCTGCGAAGGGTGGCCCAACCAGTTATTAGGTTTAGGGGGCAATCACTTTTACACACAGGGCCCTGTAAGTTTGGATTTTTTTTCCCTAAATAGTAAAGACCTTTATTTAAAAACTGCATTTTGTGGTTACTTGTGTTATCTTTGTGTAACATTTCAATTTGTTTGGTGATCTGAAACATTTAAGTGACAAACATGCAAAAGAATAAGAAATCAGGAAGGGGCAAACATTTTCACACCACTGTATGTGTAGAAGCAGTAATCGTATCTTTTGAAACACAGTTTGCTTAGAATATTATCTATAGTCGGCAGCAAGTATTAGTTTTAGCTGCCTGTCATATCTGATTGTGTATATTTTGCATTGCCTGTATAAGCTTGATCGGAATGAATTAGCGTCAGACGGCCTGCTGAGTATCTCACTTGTCTGCTTGTTAACAAACAAAATAAACAGATTTTTACTGCGGACTTCAGGATGATCTCCTATCTCACTTGGTAAAAAGTGAAATTCTCCTGTCAATAATTGTTTTTATTTTAACAGGGTCAAACATGTGGAATGTTTGTCCACTACTTGTACAACCCCTTTAAACGTCAAAAATCCCATAGCGGGAGAAGTCATTCTCATACCAAGAGTGTGAAAAATGAAAAATTAATTACTGGAAAATCAAATTTTGGTAACCATCAAAAATGACTCAGATGGGGAGAAACTATATATGTTATTGACAAATTGTACAAAAACATATGACATAATTAACCCCTTAATGACCACCAATATGTCTTTACTGACCTGAGATATAAGAGACTAGCGTCCTCCAACAGGTGACAATCCAGCTGTACACTATAGCTGACAACTTGCTGCATTGGCCACAATCAGTGTTGGAACCGACCATGACCGTTTAACTCCTTAGATGCTGCTGTCAATAGTAACTACAGCAATTAGATGATTAAAGGGAAGGGGCCATAAAAAATGTAAACAATTAAAAAAAATTTAAGTATTAATTTTTTGATTTTTTTAAAAATATTATTTCTTTTTAATGAAGTAAAATATGAATAATTTAACAAGGTTTGGTATTTCCACTTTTAAACACTAGGGGGAGCAGCTGCTGAAATTTGCCATGAAAACCTAGTGTACAACTAGCTCACATTACGACTGCAGTAAATGTGGGCTGGATCTGCTCTCCTGTGTGTGTGTGATGTCGCTCCTCTCCTCCCCTTCTGGGTGTTTGTAACAGGATAAGAGAGGATGACGTTTAGGATAACAGTGTGGAGCCATTTTGTTGGTGACTGCCAGTGATGCTGACAAGTACAGTGTCACCGAGGACGGCCGGCAGCGCCACTTCTGTTAGTGCTGCTCTCTGTGTCATAAGCTGGGGTTAGACACTGTCGTGGTAGCCCTTCCAAAAATTTGGATTGAGATAATTATCTTCTGCCATTTTTGGTTCAAATTAAATAAATAAACAAGATGCATCGGAGAAAGAAAATAACAGACAGCCAGTGTCTGAGTGTATGATTTTAGTCTGCCCTCAGACCCCAAGCAACAAGTACTTTATTACACCCCCAGAAGAAAGGGGTGGCTAACATTACCTAAGAAAGAAAGTATTTTAATTGTAAATAACAGTCGTCCTTGAAAGCAGCTCTGTCTAATTTACTATACTTTTAAAAATTAAGGAAAGCTTAACACGAAGACAGCTCTATATTTCATACAATGCCGTGTTATCGCTTTTATGAGTAACACTTATAAGGCTAATATTAAATTAGCAAAAATATATAGGTAGATTTAATTGTCTAAAATAATAAAGCAAAGTATAAATATTTACCATAACAATACGCGGCGTGTTACACACACTGGGATTATTCACAGCACATGATACACTACACTGAGCCCTATATCTAGATATGTGTAGTGTATCACATGATGGGATTAGATACACCAGTCCGGGGTGTATCGCACACGACGGGATTAGATACATCGGTCCAGGGAATATAGCACACTATGACGGGATTAGATACACCGGTCTGGGGAGTATCGCACATTTTGTTGGTGACCGCCAGAGATACTGACAAGCACAGTGTCACTGAGGATGACCGGCAGACCTGATCCTGATAGATGGTGCTGCTCGCTGTATCATAAACTGGGGTTAGATATGTGGACTGTATTACATGTGCGATTATATACGCTTAGAGTAACACATGCTGCTATTAGATACAGGACTAAGTGTAGTGTATCACATTATGGGATTAGATATTGAGCTCAGCAGAGTGTATTACACAGGATGGGATTACATACACAGTTTCTAATGTATGTATGTTACACCACTGCTCCCATAGAAGTGAACAGAGCGGGGTCAGACATTACACCACTGCTTCCATAGAAGTGAACAGAGCGGGGTCAGACATTACACCACTGCTTCCATAGAAGTGAACAGAGCGGGGTCAGACATTACACCACTGCTTCCATAGAAGTGGACGGAGCGGGGTCACACATTACACCACTGCTCCCATAGAAGTGAACAGAGCGGGGTCAGACATTACACCACTGCTTCCATAGAAGTGAACAGAGCGGGGTCAGACATTACACCACTGCTTCCATAGAAGTGGACAGAGTGGGGTCAGGCAAAAAAACAAACCTGTTGTCCAAGTCTCAGGAATTCTACACATTCACAGGGATCAGACGGAATCTACAGGACGGTGAGGAGTGTGCTTCCAAAGCATACAACCACGTGGAGGTCTGCGGAACACAGAAAAGCCACAAAGGACCATCCATTGACGGTTGAATCAATCCAGGCGAGGAAAAGCCATTCCATAAGTGAGAAATGGATTTTATTCATGACTATCCTAAGAAAAGTAACATACAGGTTAAATTTGTTCATAGCCATACAGAGGCACAATTATGGTCTATTTGTATAGCCAATGTGAAGCAGAAAATCTTAGTATTGATAAAAGGTTTCTCTCTGTAAAAATGTGATGCATATGGTCCGTGTGTACAATAAGGCTGTGCGCCCACGATGCGTTTTTTAAGCGTTTCTGCAGCGGAAAAAACGCTGCAGAAACGCTTAAAAAACGCATGGTAGAAGGTCTGCCATGTTCCCCAATGATATAATCCGCATGTGCTGCGCACATGCTGCAGAAATTTCCGTTGTGGATTATCATTACACTACCAATTATTTTGTGGAAGCGCTGCGTTTTCGCCACCATTGACTTACATTGAAATGCATGGATTACGCATCACTGCATATGTAGATGCGGATTCCACGCGTTTCAATGTGCGGATGGTACCCTTGTCTAGAGGACAGGAAACTCTCCTCCGGACCCGGGTACCATAGAACCTGTGAAAAAAAGAATAAAATAAAAAATAAATGTTATATTTACCTTCCGATGGACCCCGCTGCGCTTGTCCTCCCATGCCGGCAGATCGCGGTGGACTGGAGGACCTGCGCTGACGTCATAGTCATGTGACGGCAGGTCCTTCAGTGCAGTGTACCGCGATCTGCCGGCAGCCAGGATGGAGTGAAGCAAGACTCCGGGGGCCATCGGAAGGTAAGTGTGAGGAGTTGCCCATTTTCTAAAGACTATGATACTTTTCCAGCAACGGACCACCATTTTTGTTAATATTATTATTGTGTTTTATTAGTGATTTACTTGTCATGTTTTATATAGTTCTGCTAACTTGTCAGTGTGTACACTAGATTCACTTGTAAAATGTCCAGCATTTCACTAATCTGTATCTCAGGAGTCCATTGTTTCAACAGCCAATGGTCTCATTAGGTGAGTTTGGATTGAGACACAGTGGAGCCGTCATCACAGGGGGTCTTACATCCTTTCTCAAATGAAGGCTTCTAGAATATTCCTCATTGTTTTTGGCTTACAGTGAATGCTTGAGTGGGAGGGTGATCACTTCTGTGGTGGGATGGGGCTGACCCCAGAGATATAGAGGAAAGACATGTTTTAGTGGGGAAGTTGATGGAAGGACACTGGAGAGATAGGACCTATGGTTGTGGACGCGGAGCTGATGGATGGCTTATGGAGTGTTGGAGCTCAGTTATCAACTGATCCCAGGTTGAGAACTTAAGGACTGAGAGAACTGTATTTTGGCCATTTACTTGGAATTGCTGCATTACCATGGATGTGATTAATAAAATATTGTTGCATCGATAACCTGCCTAGGTGATTACATACAACCCACAACCGCACATCTTTACAAGTGGTGGCAGCGGTGGGATCACCTATCTCTGGAGAGCATACCAGGGAAAGTTACCGAGCAGTGACTTGGCAGAAGAGATGATGGAGGATGGACCGACTGAGTTGAGGAGGATGCTGGACGCGCTAGGAGAGCGGGCCACGGAGATGGAGCGGGCGGCAGTGTTAAACAAATTTCTGGGTGTGCATGTAGCAATACCCCCACCCGCCCCAGTGCAGAGGACAATGGATAACAGGAGAGAGGAGCCCGCATCTTTAAGGTACCGAGATATACCACAGTTCAATGAGGACACCTCTGATATTGACGAACATCTCCAGTTATTTGAGAACCTCTGCCTGCTGCATGAGGTGTCAGTCAGTGACTGGCCCAGATATTTGAGTGTTGGCCTGACCGGAAAAGCAAGAGAAGCTTTTAATAACTTGTCTTCGGTGGATCAGAGATGTTACTCTACCATTCGCAGTGCATTGCTAGAGAGGTATGCCGTCACGCCGGAAACCTACCGGAGAAAGTTTCGGGAGACTGACAAGCCCGCTGCACACACACATCGGGAGTTTGCCAACACACTACGAACGGCATGCACTCGGTGGATAGAAGGACTGGGGGCTCAGGAAGCAGAACATGTAATGGATATAGTCATGCTGGAACAATTTATGTCAAAGCTCCCAGGTAATTTAAAGGAATGGGTGGCAGATAGAAAACCACTCAGCCTGGATGAAGCTGCAAGATTGGCGGATGATTGGTCTGCTAATCGACCAGGGCAACGTGGAAGTACAGCCCCAGTAAGTCAGGAACAGGATTTTACAGGGAGGCCATTGAGACCCATGGATCGGCCAGATGAGGAACGGCAGGGAGTTCAGACTTCACAAAGAGGGGGAGGTTGCCCAAGCCCCCAAGTAAGGCCCATGTTGGGGCAAAGAAGGCTTAACTGCCATAACTGTGGACGAATGGGACACTTTGCCAGGGAATGCTGGGAACGTTCTAGCCCACATCACAGCCTAGGACGAGAATTGGTGTGCCACAGGGCCAATGTCGTAACCCAAAGCCAAAGACCGCTTCTCACTGCTTCAGCCGAGAGGGAGCGGCACTATCTGCAGACTAACCCCCCACCTGTGGTGAGTAATACTCAAAATGCCATGACTGTCACAATGAAGGAATGTAATCTGGGGGAGGGCAATTACATCAGTGAGGAGGCCCAGGGACTTCAGAACACTGGATCTACCCTCACCCTGGTAAGCCCAGATACTGTCCCCCCAGAGCTCCCTTTACCAGGCCGCCAAGTGACCACCCCCCTAACTGGGTGTCAGCACTCTGGGGTTTGTCGCAATGAATACAAGTTTGGTTCTCATTGGGCACGTGTGGAGTTTCCCAGGACAAACCGGGGATCAGGAGGGGGATATGGAGGACCCCGCAGAAAGGACAGACCCCTGATCCAGCGAACTAAATACAGAGTCCTTGTCTCAGGGCTTCCCCCATCGGGAAGTTGGCAGGATCTGAAAGACCATATGAGAGAAGCTGGATGTGTCTATTACACTGATGTATACAAGGGTGGAATGGGGACTGTGGAGTATATTCGCAAGGACGACATGGAATATGCTTTGAGGAAACTGGATGATACAAAGTTTCGTTCTCATAAAGGCGAGACTTCTTACATTCGTGTCCGTGCTGAAAAAGTGGGGGAGCTATGTGAGGAGTTGCCCATTTTCTAAAGACTATGATACTTTTCCAGCAACGGACCACCATTTTTGTTAATATTATTATTGTGTTTTATTAGTGATTTACTTGTCATGTTTTATATAGTTCTGCTAACTTGTCAGTGTGTACACTAGATTCACTTGTAAAATGTCCAGCATTTCACTAATCTGTATCTCAGGAGTCCATTGTTTCAACAGCCAATGGTCTCATTAGGTGAGTTTGGATTGAGACACAGTGGAGCCGTCATCACAGGGGGTCTTACATCCTTTCTCAAATGAAGGCTTCTAGAATATTCTTCATTGTTTTTGGCTTACAGTGAATGCTTGAGTGGGAGGGTGATCACTTCTGTGGTGGGAGGGGGCTGACCCCAGAGATATAGAGGAAAGACATGTTTTAGTGGGGAAGTTGATGGAAGGACACTGGAGAGATAGGACCTATGGTTGTGGACGCGGAGCTGATGGATGGCTTATGGAGTGTTGGAGCTCAGTTATCAACTGATCCCAGGTTGAGAACTTAAGGACTGAGAGAACTGTATTTTGGCCATTTACTTGGAATTGCTGCATTACCATGGATGTGATTAATAAAATATTGTTGCATCGATAACCTGCCTAGGTGATTACATACAACCCACAACCGCACATCTTTACAGTAAGTATAGATTTTTTTTTAACCATTCTTTAAGGTCACACTATATGAATCCATGCCGTTTGCATGGATTTATATAGTGTGACCAAGTTGTCAAGCACTTTCCAAGTGATGCTAAGATCGCTTGGAAAGTGCTTGGCAACCCACATGCGGAAGTGCATGTGAAGAATGCTTCACATCAGTATGTCCCTGGCAGGAAAAACGCATGTACAATCCGCATGCGTTTTTTCTGCCAGGGAGATGCAGAAACGCTCAGGAAAAAATCCGGAGCATTTCTGCATCGCGGGCACATAGCCTAATTTAGTCTATGAAAAAACTGACACACACAAAGCATGGATTATAACACAAGACATCAGTCATACTGACTAGTGTTGATCGAGCACTAAAATGCTCGGGTGCTCGAAGCTCGGGCCGAGCTCGCCGTGATACTCGGGTGCTCGACCCGAGCAACGAGCCCAATGTTAGTCTATGGGAGACCCGAGCATTTTTGCGGTGGCACCCCCGGCAGTCTTTTAAAAGCCTAACAAGTGCCCAAAACGATAGTGACAGTGCTCAAATGACATGGGGACAGCATGGGGATCGCCCCAGGAAGCATTTCTGACCCCCAGGTCACTGCTGTCAACAATGTGGTCAGAGGTATTAAGCCACTTTTACAGGCTCACAATAAAACGTTCAAAAACGAAACTGAAACTTTTTTCCTGTGAAATATGTTAAGGAATTTCTTTTCCAGGGTAAAGACTTGTGTATAAGGTAAAATAAATAACCAAAAACAAAAATACTCCTCCACACCTTGGGCTATGTTCACAAGTAGCATTTTTTATGTGTTTTTGCACTTTTGTATTGCTTTCAACCGTGACAAATGCATTCACCGGGAAATGTCATTTTAACATTTTACAACCTTATCTGGCTATGTGCTGTGTGACACATGCATAAAGTGCTGAAAAGACATGGGAACAGCATGGGGAAGACCCCTGGAAGCATCTCTGACACCCAGGTCACTGTCTAAAAGTGTGCCCATCATAAGTGATCCGTGCCGCATCAGAAGATGCAGACTTGCAACTATCCCCGTGCAAGTTCTAGTCCCAGGGTGTAACATACCTGGCGGCGTCCTTGCATAGTGGTCCATCTCCCACTGTGCAGGAGCGCGCACTTGATCTCCTGTCCAGAATGTCTCTCTGGCTTCCCTCCATGCTGTCTGTTTGTGTCTGTTTCTGCTGCTTAAGGGCGGCGCCCGATCACTTCCTGCTTTTTGTACCTGCTGTGGGTCACACCCCTTGTGCGTCCTCAGCCTATTGCTGTCTGACACTTGGTATATAGCTCAGCAGCTCCCTTCTATCCCTGCCTGAGCATAGTGTTTCCTTCAGTGTGTGCTTGCACTCTGAAGGTGCCAGGTCCCTTTCTTTGTTTCCTTGTCTGCCTTTCCTGGAGGCTGTATTTCCAGGCCTGTCTGAACTTAGTCCTGTATGTCTCCTGCTTTTCGGTATCAGCTCCCGTGTCTGAACTGAGTCCTGTATGTCTCCTGCTTTGCGGTATCAGCTCCCGTGTCTGAACTGAGTCCTGTATGTCTCCTGCTTTTCGGTATCAGCTCCCGTGTCTGAACTGAGTCCTGTATGTCTCCTGCTTTGCGGTATTAGTTCCCGTGTCTGAACTGAGTCCTGTATGTCTCCTGCTTTTCGGTATCAGCTCCCGTGTCTGAACTGAGTCCTGTATGTCTCCTGCTTTTCGGTATCAGCTCCCGTGTCTGAACTGAGTCCTGTATGTCTCCTGCTTTGCGGTATTAGTTCCCGTGTCTGAACTGAGTCCTGTATGTCTCCTGCTTTTCGGTATCAGCTCCCGTGTCTGAACTGAGTCCTGTATGTCTCCTGCTTTGCGGTATCAGCTCCCGTGTCTGAACTGAGTCCTGTATGTCTCCTGCTTTTCGGTATCAGCTCCCGTGTCTGAACTGAGTCCTGTATGTCTCCTGCTTTTCGGTAGCAGCTCCCGTGTCTGAACTGAGTCCTTTCTGTGTTCTCTTGTCTGTCCTGTCTGAACACGCTCCTAGCCTGTTCCTCCCGCCTTCTAGGGGCCGATTTCCTAGACCCGCTCCTGTATCTTGTCTGTCCTGTCTGAACACGCTCCTAGCCTGTTCCTCCCGCCTTCTAGGGGCCGATTACCTAGACCCGCTCCTGTATCTTGTTTGTCCTGTCTGAACTCGCTCCTAGCCTGTTCCTCCCGCCTTCTAGGGGTCGATTACCTAGACCCGCTCCTGCATCTTGTCTGTCCTGTCTGAACACGCTCCTTGCCTGTTCGTCCCGCCTCTCTGGGGGCAGTATTCCCAGACCCGCTCCTGTATCCCGCTGCAGTGTCGGTCTCCTCCGTACACTCAGTTCCAGTCTGAACTCTCTCCTATCCTTTACCTGTTTTGCCTCTATGTCCGTTCCCTTCCTTTTTCTGCAGAGTCTGAACTCGTACCTAACTCCTGCCTGTTGTCTCTGTACTCCCGTTTGTGAGTTTGTGGTCCACTCGCTACTTCACTGCAAGTACCCTGTGGGTGTCTGGCTCTGCCTTTCCCTTCCTGTCTGTTCCGTGTGAACAGAGCCCTGTCCTCCCTGCTCAGCCTTGTCTGCACTCTAGCCGTGCCCTGCCTGTACCCCTCTGCCTGTATTATTCCTGAGTCCCAGTGTGTACTGGGTCCTATCCCGCCTGTGTTCCTACCTGCTAGTGCCTCCCTGTCTGCACTCTTGCTGTGCTTGCCTGTACCCCCCCTGCCTGCATACCAGTCGTGCCTGCCTATACCCACCAGTCTGTGTGCCAGCCTACCAGCCTGTTCCAGTAATCCCTGTGTGGGTCAACCCCCGTGTCCGGAGTTTGACCTGGAGTAGCACCTGGTCCCTCTGCCCGGTTTCTCCCTGGTGCACTGGCGTCGTATGCCGTCGTGCCATCTTGGTCGGATCGGCCAGATACTTAGTCACGCCCCTCCAGGCACTCTCCGGTTCATGGTCCAGTGGAACCACTACAACCGCACACGCCAGTCTGTCCGGGCGTGTGCATAACAGCATGCTCAGGCCATGGTTCCCGTTGAGCCCCACGGCCTTCGCCCTCTGAGAAGTTTTCCAGCGAATACATGCATTAAAATAAATAAATAAATTTTTTTTCCCTTAGCTGAGTTCCAGGCGAATTAAGCACCGTCCAGATGGATCTATCAGCTCTCGTTCCTGCGGATCCGCCACGTTACTATGGGGATCCAAGACAGTGTCGTGCATTTGTGGAGCAATGCATGCTACACTTTAAGGCCTACCCTCTCTATTTTCCTTCCGATTGGGCTAAAGTGGCCTTTATTATGTCTTACCTGGCGGGTGATGCCTTGGAATGGATCAACCCCCTATATGAAACACAGGATCCGATCCTCCTGGACCTAATGGCCTTCCTGGTGGCCTTTCTAATGGTCTTCGATGATCCTAACCCGGAGGCTCCTGCTGAAGCTTCACCTCCCAATATCCCGGAGCAGCCCCGATGGGTAATGTGTGTGGGTAGCGCAATAGTCCTCCAGCCCAATGAGACTACTGCCCACCCAGAATCCTCACAGGGTGACTACGCTTTCCGGAATACTTCTCTCAACCTCAAGAGGCAGTCCAGACGTGCTAGACTTAGAGGCAAGCCGTCACGCCAGGGTCTGTCCTCCCTGAGACCTCCTGACCCCAACCTTGAAGTCCCTACTGAAGCTTCTTCTCCCTGTATCCCGGAGAAACCCCAATGGGTAATGTGCGTGGGTAGTGCACCAGTTCTTCTGCCCGAAGAGACTTCTGCCCATCCAGACTCCACACAGGAGAACTTCCTGCACCCGGCATCAGATGCTTCTCTCTCTTTAACCGGTGTGCATGTCCAAGGATGCTCCAAAGCTGTGGTTACCTCTGAGTCTGTGCACCTCTACTACCTGGCGGAGGATCCCCTGTTGCCTCCTGAATCCTCCGGGATACCACTCGATGACAAATGGAGAGAGACTTCTCTACACCCGGTACTCAATACTTTGTCCGCTTCGTCCTGTGAGCCTGACAATGGGTACCCCAAAGTGGTAGTTACCTCCGAGTCTCTACACCCCTCCGACCAGGCGGAGGATCTCCAGTTGTGTCCAGAACCCTTTGGGGTGCCACCTGGTAGCGAAAGGACAGAGACTCTCCTATACTCTGTACCTGATACCTCGCTCGCTTCGTCCAGTGAGTCCAACCTAGTGTACTCCGAAGCAGAGGTTACTCCCGAGTCTCTACACCCCTCCGACCAGGCGGAGGACCTCCAGTTGTGTTCAGAACCCTTTGGGGTGCCACCTGGTGGTGAAAGGACAGAGACTCTCCTATACTCTGTACCTGATACCTCGCTCGCTTCGTCCAGTGAGTCCAACCTAGTGTACTCCGAAGCAGAGGTTACTCCCGAGTCTCTACACCCCTCCGACCAGGCGGAGGACCTCCAGTTGTGTTCAGAACCCTTCGGGGTGCCACCTGGTGGTGAATGGACAGAGACTTTCCTATACTCGGTACCCAATACCTCGCCTGCTTCCTCCAGTGAGTCCGACCTAGTGTACTCTGAAGCAGTTGTTTTCTCTGAGCCTCTGCACTCTTCTGACCCGGCGGAGGACCTCCAGTTGTTTCCTGAATCCTCCGGGGTACCACCAGATAACAAAGAGACAGTGACTTTTCCTCATTATGTACCTGATAACCCGTCTATTTTTTCCTGTGAGCTTGACAAGATGTACCTCGAAGCAGAGATTACCCTCAAGTCTCTGTCCCCCTCCAACCCAGTGAACGACTGGTCCTCGAATTCCCTGCGGAAGATTCTGGCAGGCCTGAAGAAGAGGGGGCGTAAGGGGGGAGGTACTGTAACATACCTGGCGGCGTCCTTGCATAGTGGTCCATCTCCCACTGTGCAGGAGCGCGCACTTGATCTCCTGTCCAGAATGTCTCTCTGGCTTCCCTCCATGCTGTCTGTTTGTGTCTGTTTCTGCTGCTTAAGGGCGGCGCCCGATCACTTCCTGCTTTTTGTACCTGCTGTGGGTCACACCCCTTGTGCGTCCTCAGCCTATTGCTGTCTGACACTTGGTATATAGCTCAGCAGCTCCCTTCTATCCCTGCCTGAGCATAGTGTTTCCTTCAGTGTGTGCTTGCACTCTGAAGGTGCCAGGTCCCTTTCTTTGTTTCCTTGTCTGCCTTTCCTGGAGGCTGTATTTCCAGGCCTGTCTGAACTTAGTCCTGTATGTCTCCTGCTTTTCGGTATCAGCTCCCGTGTCTGAACTGAGTCCTGTATGTCTCCTGCTTTGCGGTATCAGCTCCCGTGTCTGAACTGAGTCCTGTATGTCTCCTGCTTTTCGGTATCAGCTCCCGTGTCTGAACTGAGTCCTGTATGTCTCCTGCTTTGCGGTATTAGTTCCCGTGTCTGAACTGAGTCCTTTCTGTGTTCTCTTGTCTGTCCTGTCTGAACACGCTCCTAGCCTGTTCCTCCCGCCTTCTAGGGGCCGATTTCCTAGACCCGCTCCTGTATCTTGTCTGTCCTGTCTGAACACGCTCCTAGCCTGTTCCTCCCGCCTTCTAGGGGCCGATTACCTAGACGCGCTCCTGTATCTTGTTTGTCCTGTCTGAACTCGCTCCTAGCCTGTTCCTCCCGCCTTCTAGGGGTCGATTACCTAGACCCGCTCCTGCATCTTGTCTGTCCTGTCTGAACACGCTCCTTGCCTGTTCGTCCCGCCTCTCTGGGGGCAGTATTCCCAGACCCGCTCCTGTATCCCGCTGCAGTGTCGGTCTCCTCCGTACACTCAGTTCCAGTCTGAACTCTCTCCTATCCTTTACCTGTTTTGCCTCTATGTCCGTTCCCTTCCTTTTTCTGCAGAGTCTGAACTCGTACCTAACTCCTGCCTGTTGTCTCTGTACTCCCGTTTGTGAGTTTGTGGTCCACTCGCTACTTCACTGCAAGTACCCTGTGGGTGTCTGGCTCTGCCTTTCCCTTCCTGTCTGTTCCGTGTGAACAGAGCCCTGTCCTCCCTGCTCAGCCTTGTCTGCACTCTAGCCGTGCCCTGCCTGTACCCCTCTGCCTGTATTATTCCTGAGTCCCAGTGTGTACTGGGTCCTATCCCGCCTGTGTTCCTACCTGCTAGTGCCTCCCTGTCTGCACTCTTGCTGTGCTTGCCTGTACCCCCCCTGCCTGCATACCAGTCGTGCCTGCCTATACCCACCAGTCTGTGTGCCAGCCTACCAGCCTGTTCCAGTAATCCCTGTGTGGGTCAACCCCCGTGTCCGGAGTTTGACCTGGAGTAGCACCTGGTCCCTCTGCCCGGTTTCTCCCTGGTGCACTGGCGTCGTATGCCGTCGTGCCATCTTGGTCGGATCGGCCAGATACTTAGTCACGCCCCTCCAGGCACTCTCCGGTTCATGGTCCAGTGGAACCACTACAACCGCACACGCCAGTCTGTCCGGGCGTGTGCATAACACAGGGCAGTGTTCAATTGTACCTCCCCCATTCCTTGCAATACAAGCGCAAGTATGCAGCCTGCCACCCACCCACCCCCAGGCTGCAATACTATACTGCTTGCTTGCTTGCACTTGAAATTGGGCCTTTTAGGCATGTGGAGGCGGAATCTGGCCACCACGTCATGGCTGCGTTGGCGGCCTGGAATCCATACTCAGTCCCCAGCCGCCCGGTGGCCGGGTGTCCAAGCTCGGTCCCCAGCCGCCCCGCGGCCGGGTGTCCACACACGGTTCCCAGCCGCCTGGGGGCAGCCGGGTGTCCATAAACAGTCCCCAGCCGCCCCTATTTCTCCTTGGAACATCCCCCCACACACTTTTCTTAGCCCGGCCTGCTTTAGGGCAGCATTGGACGAGCCCACCAGAGAACCAGACTCCTCCGGTGGGCCCTGGCTTCTCCATCAGGGGAGTTGAGAGTGCCAAGGTGAGGAGCATGATGATGATGACAGAAGTTAGCATCTGCTTTGTTTTCTTTTAATGCAAGTGTAAGTGTGCAGCCTGCCACCCACCCACCCCCAGACTGCAATGCCATACTGCTAGCTTGCACTTGAAATGGGGCCTTTTAGTTT
Organism: Phyllobates terribilis; assembly: GCF_046119375.1. Lineage (NCBI taxonomy): Eukaryota > Metazoa > Chordata > Amphibia > Anura > Dendrobatidae > Phyllobates > Phyllobates terribilis. The sequence goes on along the minus strand of NW_027362879.1, from coordinate 5,021,842 downwards.
GGAGGAGGCCGAAGCTGGCCACTACCTCATGGATGCTTCGGCAGCGAGGTATCCATACTCAGTCCCCAGCCACCCCTATTTGTCCTGGTGTGCCTTATGCATAAGATTAAGCGCATATACCAAAACATTACCTGTGCCCTCCCCAGTGCATTTAGTGGGAAGGAGAGCTTATTCCGTTGTAGTGTGTGCATCCAAACCCCTGTTCATGGTACATGCGAAGATGCCTCCCACCCTGCACCTGTCGTTGCAGACTTGCAACTATCCCCGTTCAAGTCCTTGTCCCAGGGCAGTGTTCAATTGTACCTCTCCCATTCCTTGCAATGCAAGCGCAAGTATGCTGCCTGACACCCACCCACCCCCAGGATGCAATACCATACTGCTTGCTTGCACTTTAAATTGGGCCTTTTAGGCATGTGGAGGCGGAATCTGGCCACCACGCCATGGCTGCGTCGGAGGCCTGGTATCCATACTCAGTCCCCAGCCGCCCGGTGGCCGGATGTCCCCGCTTGCTCCCCAGCCTCCAGGGGGCGGCCGGGTGTACATACTCAGTCCCCAGCCACCCCTATTTGTCCCGGTAACCTTTCCCACACTTTTCTTAGCCTGGCCTGCTTTAGGGCAGCATTGGCCGAGCCCACCAGACAACCAGACTCCTCCGGTGGGCCCTGGCTTCTCCATCAGGGGAGTTGAGAGTGCCAAGGTGAGGAGCATGATGAGGATGATAGAAGTTAGCATCTGCTTTGTTTTGTTGGAATGCAAGCGCATGTATGTAGTAGCGGCTAGGCCTGAGGTGGTCAGCGTTTTGGCGCATATCCTACCTCCTCCGAGGATTGCTGGATGTTTTCCTGCTACTATCCAAGTTCTATGACTCCCGTTAAAACAAAGCTTCAGGTGATAAATGATGGATGAGGTAGTGGCAAAGGAGAAAGAGCAGGAGGAACAGGGACCATTCACATCAATATCAGGCCAGTCAACCAGATATGTCTTGTAGGATATGTTTCTGTAACAAAAGGAGCGGTTCGGCTACACAGTTATAGGGCATACAGTGAGTGCAATGCCTACCAAAAATTTCGAGGCACTCCAATGCCCCTTGGAAATGACATGGAGGTCAGAGGGCCTTAACTAAACCTTTTTTTCCATTTATAGCAACTGGGTCTCCTGTGCACTGTTGGCCTAAGCAGTGAATGGAAGGCTTTCCAAAAATTATGAGGAACTGCAATGCCCCTTACAAGAGCCATGCAGTACAGCATATTACAAACATAAGTCCCATTATTGGGGAGTGGGTCTCCCATAGGATTTGCTTATGCCTTCCAAGCAAAAGCTTTCAAAAATTCGGACGGAGCAACTTGCAATGCCCCTTACAAGAGCCATGCAGTACAGCATATTACAAACATAAGTCCCATTATTGGGGAGTGGGTCTCCCATAGGATTTGCTTATGTTTTTCCAAGCAAAAGCTTCCAAAAATTAGGACGGAGGAACTTGCAATGCTGGCACCCTGGTGGTATAGTGGTGGTGGAGGCTGAGGATAAGGAGAAGAACATAAAACAGCCGAAATGAGGAAGCGTATACCCATGTGTGGGTGTGAAGCGGTGCATGTGAATACACCTCCCGAAATAACACAGTGGATTTGACTTTATGTTACTCTGCTGTCATTTGGTGGTGATGAGAAGTCTGGCCCAATCCAGCCCTTGTTCATTTTGATAAGGGTTAGCTTGTCAGCATTGTCAGTTGACAGGCGAGTGCGCTTAACAGTTATAATTCCCCCAGCGGCACTAAAAACACACTCCGATAACACGCTAGCGGCAGGGCAGGCCAGGACCTCCAAGGCGTACAGAGCGAGTTCATTCCAAGTGTCCAGCTTGGATACCCAATAATTAAAAGGCACAGAGGAATCACGGAGGACGCTGGTACAGTCGGCAAGGTACTCCCTCACCATCTTTTGAAACTTTCCACTCCTTGTGAGAGTACCCCGCGCCTCAGGGCCTGTAAGCTGGGCGGGTGTCAGAAATCTGTCCAGGAACGTTGACTGTGTTCCCCTGCCTCTGCTGGATTGGAGTTGCATCTCTCTCGCCTGTACGCCTTGGTTGGGCAACGAACTGTGACCTCTGCCGCTAGCGTGTTCAGATGGGAATTTTTTTAAGAGTTCTGCAGCAAGGGCCTTCTGGTACTGCCCCATTTTTGTAGACCTCTCCACCTCAGGAATAAGAGAGTGAAAGTTCTCCTTGTAGCGGTGGTCTATAAGTGTCACCAACCAGTAATGACTGTCACCCAACATTTTGACAACGCGAGGGTCACGGTTAAGGCACCGTAACATAAAGTCAGCCATGCGTGCCAGACTGGTAACGGGCAAGATTTCCGTGTCCTCACCAAGATGACGACTGCCCATGCTCTCCTCCTCCTCCTCCTCCTCCTCCCCCCTGTCCTCAGGCCACCCACACTGAACCGACGGTATGACACTTGTACAGGTACTACCGTCTACAGCGCATGATAGCAGCTCCTGTTCTTCCTCCTCTTCCTCCGTCTCCTCCTCTCCCTCATTGTCCCCCAATGCACGTTGGGATGAGATGAGGCTGGGCTGTGTGTAATCGCCCACTACGGCTTCTTGATCCATCTCATAATACTCTGGCTGCAATGCCTCCTCTTTAATTCTCTGCAGAGAGCGTTGCAAAAGACAGACAAGTGGGATGCTGACACTAATGATGGCGTCATCGCCACTCACCATCTTGGTAGCCTCCTCAAAGTTTGTCAGGATGGTACATATGTCAGACATCCAGGTCCACTCCTGAGGTCTTATGTGTGGAGTCTGACCTGAATATCGACGGCCTTGTTGCATCTGGTACTCCACAACTGCTCTCTTCTGCTCACAAATCCTTTGCAACATGTGGAGGGTAGAGTTCCAACGTGTGGGGACATCACACACCAATCGGTGTCCCGGAAGCTGCAAACGCTACTGCAACACAGCAAGGGCGGCGGAAGCTGTTGCCGACTTGCGAAAATGAGCTGACAGGCGGCGTACTTTCACGAGCAGATCTGGCAACTCGGGGTACGATTTAAGAAACCGCTGAACCACGAGGTTAAGCACATGAGCCAGGCATGGTACGTGTGTGATCGCCTCAGAGCCACCACCAGGTTACGGCCATTGTCACACACGACCATGCCGGGATGTAGGTTCAGCGGTCTCAGCCGCAGATCTGCCTGCTCTTTCACAGCTGTCCACAACTCACAAGCAGTGTGAGGTTTATCACCTAAGCTTATGAGTTTCAGCACAGCCTGTTGCCCCTTGGCGGAGGCAGTACTGCAGTGCTTCCAGCTTGTAACTGATGTGGTGATATCTGAGAAGGCTGAACATGAGGAGGAGGAGGATGATGCGCAGGAGCTATACACTGTGGGGGCAACTATGACTGACAAAGGGCCCGCAATCCTCGGTGTGGGGAGGACGTGTTCCGTCCCAAGGTCCGACTGGGTCCCGGCTTCCACTATGTTTACCCAGTGTGCCGTCAGGGAGATGTACCATCCCTGGCCACAAGCACTTGTCCACGTGTCCGTTGTCAGGTGGACTCTCCCAGTAACTGCGTTGTTGAGGGCACGGCAGATGCTTTGGGACACGTGCTTGTGTAGTGCGGGGATGGCACACCGGGCAAAATAGTGTCGGCTGGGGACCGAGTACTGAGGGACGGCTACCGCCATAAGATTGCGGAAGGATTCCGTCTCCACCAATCTAAAAGGCAGCATTTCCAACGCAAGCAGTCGTGAAATGTGCGAATTTAGGACTGTGGCCTGTGGGGCGTTAGCTGCGAATTTCCGCTTTTGTTCAAAGGTCTGGGATATGGACAATTCAACGCTGCGGTGGGATGTGGACGTGGACGTGGACGTTTATGCTTTTTCTTGAGAAACTGCCATAACAAGTGAAGACTGAGAGGAGGGGGCATCTTTACATGCAGTATGGACAGGGGATTGCCTTGCACACACAACAGGGGGTTCTATTGCACGCACAACAGTGGAAGAAGCAGTGGTGACACCCGCTGACACTGGTCGTGGAACCTGGGTTTCGCCCCACAAAGTCGGGTGCTTTGCTGCCATGTGCCTGACCATGCTGGTGGTGGTCAGGCTGGTAGTTTTGTCACCCCTGCTGATGCTGGCATGGCAGGTGGAACATATGGCCTTTTTGGGGTTATCAACAGAGTCTTTAAAAAAATTCCAGACTCTGGAAGACCTACCGCTTGTACTGGCAACGTCCCTCGTGTTGGTGTTACGGGGAACGGTTGCCCGCCTTCTGTCTGCGGCCACCACACTGCTTCTTCCTGCCTGTTGGGGTACTCTGCCTCCCTCCCCCTGTGTGCTGCTGGCCTCACTCTGCATGTCCTCCTGCGACGTTGGGTCAGTTACTAGATCATCCACCACCTCCTCCTCTTCCACTTGCGCACCACGATGCTCCTCTTCACTTCCTGGCAATTGTGTCTCGTCATCATCCACCTCTTGTGACAAATTGCCAGCGTCGACTTCCTGAGGCTATTCAAATATTTGGGCATCGCTTCATGGGATCTCCTCTTCCACCACTTCAAGCGTATCAGGCGAGGGGCACAAATATGGAAATGGACCAGTGAACAGCTCTTCAGAGTGTCCAAGTGTGGGATCAATTGCAGTCTGACGACACTCGGCATGGTGAGAGGAAGGAGCATCAGGGTGAGGAGGAGTATGCGGTCGAGACTCACGGCTACTAAGAGTTGACCGTGTGGAAGACAGACCGGAGGTGGTGGTGCCCAGGTAACTGGAAGTATTATCTGCTATCCAATTAATAACCTGTTCTGTGCTTCCCTAGTAATTCGGTCAAGAAGTGGGAGCGAGAAGATGTGGCTGTTGGTTGTGGCACATTTTCACCTTGGCCACGGCCCCGTCCTCTTCACGAACCATCACCAGAACGTCCACTTCCACGTCCCTTGCCACGCGCCTTGCCCATTGTAAAGGAAATAAAATAGCTTACACTTGCACTATCAATGGAAAAAGGGTAATAAAAAGTAGATTAGAACCGTGGAAGAGGAAAACCACAGTTCTATTTCTCTGGCCTACACCCGACTCTTTTAAACAATCTGAACAATCAGGGAGAAACTATTACTGTTTATCTTTACGGAAAAAATACCAAAAGCTGAATAATAGAGATTTTTTACCGTGGGATGGCAAAACCACAGCTATTGTTTACTGGGGTATACCAGACTTTTTTAAATAGATATAATTGCGGCTGAACAGTGAGCGACACACTCAAACTGTGTTTTTTAGATACCAAAGGCCCAAAACTGGATAGTACAGAGATTTGACCCGTGGAACTGCAAAACCACACTGGGATTTGTCGGGCCTACACCAGACTATTTTCAACAGATATATTTTTGTGTCACAGCAGTCAGGAGACACTACTGTTTTTCTTTACGGAAAATATACCAAAACCTGAATAATAGAGATTTTTTACCGTGGGATGGCAAAACCACAGTTATTGTTTACTGGGATATACCAGACTTTTTTAAATAGATATAATTGCGGCTGAACAGTGAGCGACACACTCAAACTGTTTTTTTTTTAGATACAAATGGCCCAAAAGTGGATAATACAGAGGTTTGAACCGTGGAAGTGCAAAACAACACTTCTGTTTCTCTAGCCTACACCTGACTATTTTCAACAAATATATTTGTGTCTGAAAAATCAGAGACACGCTTTTTTTTTGGGGGGGGGGGGGGGGACACCAAAAGGTTAATTTGTACAGTGTGAAGGAGGAAAAAAAAAAGAGGATTTAGATGAAAAAAAAAGGATTTTTCCTGTCCCCTGAGACCTGGAGCTAAGTCCAGCAATTTCAGCAACAGGAGCAGCACACAGAACTGTAATGCAGCGTTTGCTGGCATAACCACTGCGTCTCCTATACAGCCTGCCTGCCTGATATCTGGGATGGATATTAGTCCTGAGAAGGACTGTTTGTTGATCTGGCAGCCTTTACAGACCCTACACTAACTATTTCGCAGTTTATATCTCTCCCTAAATCAGCAGCGCTGTCCCTACACTGTCTGATCCGGAGCGACTGTGTCCAAGATGGCGGCGCCCGGTTTTAAATACTCGAGGTGACGCTGTGCGGCCAGCCAATCACTGTAATGCCCACAACCAACATGGCTGCGGCATTACAGTGACTGGCTGGCAATCCCTGCATGTTCATTGGCTCTGTAAAGAGCGCCAAACATGCAGGGCGGAGACCCGAGCTCCCGCCCGAGTAACCCGGAAATGCTCGGTGCTCGCCGAACATCCCGAGTAGCGTGATGCTCGGGCGAGTACTGAGCAGTGTCGAGCATGTTCGCTCAACACTAATACTGACAAATAGGTGGACACACAAGAGACCAGTCATACTGAGACACAAGACGCTGACGGGGATTACTTTGATTGTCTAAATTGTTTGATTTTGGCAGAATATATTGAACAATTGGAGGATCAAATTGATACTCTGACAGAGTTATTGTCCAAATTACACCAAGACATAAAAAAAGGTTTCTGTAAATACAAGATTAAATAGTAAAAGTGAAGATAGTACCTCCACATCATTTGTACCAGACACACAAGATCCAGATATTTCAGGTGAAAGGTTACAGGGAAATGAATTACAAAGGAAACAATTACATGACAGAGCAGCACGAATCAATCTTAAAATACACGATCAATTGATGAAAATTGTAAAAGACATTCCAAAGTACAATGAGAAGATGGATGCTTTTGATAATGCAGACATTTTTGAATCCAATACAGATAAATTCAATCTTAATGACGAACAAAACATTCAGAGTTTGGTTACCCTCACATATGGCAAAAAGATTACAGACCAGACTAAATGAGGATAATGAACTGACACATAGTACAAAAGAAGACAGACTTAGACAATTGCTATTATTTACCACAGGAGACATGCCCGCTCTTGACATTTTGCATCAATTGAGTGCGAGTATCCATGATGACCTGTTTGCTTTTTTGGTCAAATTTGAACAGGCCTATAGAATGGTGATGCCTGTTGGGCCTAATGAGGAACCAACATCCATGATCAAATTGTATGTAACAAAATTCAAGTACCTAGATCCTGTTTCAGTGCAATTGACGAGTGCTCTGACATCATTGCAGGAGGCAACAACTTTTATCGACAAAATTAGGAGATCCATGAAGCGGAACCAGGTCAAGGCAAAAATAGCTGTAGTTCATGAGGAAAAAGATAGACAACTGACATCAGAGAAAACTCCATCAAAACCTAAACCCACATTAACATCTAGGAACAGAGATTACACTGAACATATAGGTAAAAATATCACACAGAGGAGCAATGTAGTGCCGGCGTCCCTGCCCTCTGCTAGGCAGGGACGCTGTTCCCCTCACCGCTCTGCTGCGTGCCCGGCGTCCCTCTCCCGCTCTGCTGGCAGCGCGCGCTCCTTCCCGGCCACTGTGCTTAGGACGCGCGCGCGCGCCCTCCCTCCCTCTTAAAGGGGCCGCGCGCGCCGTCCTAAGGAGTCCCCGGCCAATGGCCGGAGGACTTTACCGTATATAAGGCACCTCCTCCAAAATGGAGGTGCCCGAGCAATGTTGTTTGCACCTGTGTCTCACCTGTGCTTCAGCCCTCAGGTCCCATTGCCAGTTACCTGCCAGATTCCTGCCTGATTACTTGCTACCTGCCTGCTAGTCTGAGGTCCGACGGTCTGCCTTACTAATCCTGTCAGTCTGTCTAAGGACCAGCTTGCCCGCTCACCTGGGAGCGCACATCAGCTACCTGCCTGCCTGCCTGAGGTCCGACGGTCTGCCTTCCAACTCCTGTCAGTCTGTCTATGGACCAGCTTGCCCGCTCACCTGGGAGCGCACATCTGCTATCTGCCTGCTAGCCTACCTGGAGGCTCCGCCGTCACGTGCTGTGACCACCTGCCTGTCCAGTGACTCCTGCCCGCTCACCTGGGAGCGCTCTTCTGCTACCTGTCTGTTTGCCTACCCGGAGGCTCTGCCGTCACGTGCTGTGACCACCCGCCTGTCCAGAGACTTCTGCCCGCTCACCTGGGAGCGCTCATCTGTCGCCTGTCCGCTGGTCTTCCTGGAGGCTCCGCCGTCACATGCTGTGACCACCCGTTCATCCAGAGACTCTCGCCTGCTCACCTGGGAGCTCACGTCTATCTTCAGCCGCCACAGGTCGTACCAACCCTATACCTAGAGACTGCCCCGGTCACTTGCCGTGACCTCCAGCTCGTTCACTCAGAGACTGTCCCGTTCACTCAGAGACTGTCCCGTTCACTCAGAGACTGTCCCGTTCACCTGCTGAGACTTCCAGCCCGTCTTCCCTGGTCGCCACCCGCTCCCTTACAAGGACCGCCTCCTTGTATAGTAGCTCTGAGGTTCCGCCTCCCAGACCCGTTACAAGCAATATTAATTGCTATTTTTGTGGTAGACCTGGACACTTGAAGTGGCAGTGCAGGAAATTTTTGAGAGCAGAATCAGAGGTAGGTACACCGGGAACAGGTAAGCTTGGAAGGGAAAACAGGCTCTTACCAAAATCATCCATCAAACCTTCCGCCCCTCCTTTCCATTCTCCCACTTAATCAGACAGATCAGAGAGATGACAGTGAAGGAGTCAGATTCCAGGGACAGTGCGTTTAAAAAGGACACTGGTCTGCTCCCATCTCCATCTCTCTGACTAGCAAAGAATGCTCCCACACCCCTTTCATTGGAATTTTTTGACTCGAGTTACATTGGATGAATGTTGAAGTCCATTTCTCAATATGATTTTTGCAGAAAAAAGATCTATGTTTCTTATTGATACAGGGGCACAATTAAGTCTTGCTAATCTTGATTTGATGGTAAAACCAGAATCTCCAAGTTGTAATATTATCGGATTCAGCGGAAAAGGAAAAACAAAAGCAAAGCTCGTTCCCAATGTTATGTTGGAAATACCAGGTTCTTTCAAAACAGAAATTGACATTTGGTATTGTCGTGATTCTGAGAATATACTTGGCACAGATTTTATGCAGAAATTCGGATGGGTAATTGATCTAGGGAATCAAGTGATCTGGAAAGATTCTAATGGACATAAACCTGTAGTCATTGACCCTAGTGAATATAGCCATGTTGGAAGTATTTGCTTGAATGATGTTGTGTCATCAGATCATTTATGGCCTGAAACTGGCGGTGATGAGGTACTGACTGAAATTGTACAATGTTTTCCTTCTCTTTGGGCTCAATTCAGAAATGAGGTGGGTACAATGAAGGATTTTGTTGGGAAAGTAGAAGGACGTGATCCTCCTCCACAGCGTCAGTATAAATTGCCTCCAGATTCAATTGGTTCTATGTCTAAGATCATACAGGAATTGCTAGCTCAAGGTGTCATACGTAAGGCTAACTCTGTAAGTAACAATCCTTTATGGTGTATTGAAATCTGATGGTACATATAGAATGATATTGGATTTGCGGATGTTTAATAAACATACTCGCAATGTTGCTCCCATTGTTGCCGATACTCATGACATGATGGCAAGGCTAAATGCAAAGGCAAAATATTTCTCTGTACTAGACATCAGTAATGTTTTTTTCAGTATACCTCTTGAAAAGAGCTGTCAGTACAAGCTTGCATTCACTTTCTTGGATGAACAATATCTGTTTTGCAGGTTACCTCAAGGAGCACATTTGTCACCTAGTGTTTTTCATCAGGCGTTGGTAAAGGTATTATCCAGATTTTCTAGGCCTGATTGCATACTGCAATATGTGGATGATATTCTGTTGTCTACTGAGGATAAGGAGTCACATGTTTCTCTTTTGACAGAATTGTTTGAACTGTTGTATGATGCAGGGTTGAAATTGAACACTAAAAAGGTCAAATTGTTGCAGACTGAGGTCCGGTTTCTGGGAGTGTTGTTGAGTCCAGGAAAAAGACAGCCATTGCAGGAAAGAATAGAGGCAATCGCTTCTCTCCCAATCCCAACCACACACAAGGCATTGTGCCATTTTTTGGGTCTTGTAAACTATTCTAGGGATTTCATTGAGGGTTTTGCTGAAAAGGCCAGGTCTTTGTATGATCTTTTGAAAGGTGAAAATAATGATTATTTTGGTCCTTGGGTGTTGAACAACAAACCTCATTTGAACAAATGAAAATGAATTTACAGAATGCACCTGCTTTGTCCACAGTAGATCCTTCAGCTCCATTTGCTCTACAAGTTCACCCATCAGAGACAGCGGTGTCTGCTGTTCTGTTACAATTGTAGGGAGAAGAGTGGAGAATTTTGGGCTATTTTTCTAAGCTTCTCTCACCTGTTGAAAGAGTTTTTGAAACTTGTGCCAGACACTTGGTAGGTGTCTACTTTGCAGTCAAAGCAACTGAACACATTGTTGGTTTCAACAAAATCATTCTGCAAACTCCTCATTCTACACTAAAACTTCTCTTTGAGAAAAATATCCCCGGTGTGTCACATCAGAGATTTGCCCATTGGTTACTGTCATTGTCTCCCAATCAGATTGAGGTAGATTATAAGGCCAAATATGTTCTTCCTCAGTTGATGCAATATGAAGGGCAAACTCATGATTGTCTCCAGTCATTTCAGGATCCGATTCTATCACTTTTCAGACGGAAGGCAGAGGTAACAGATGAAGCAGTCTTTGTAGATGGTTCCAGATTCTATTCAGATGGACACTCTTATACAGGATATGCCATTTTTTATCCCACAAGAAGACAGGTGGTAAAACAAAAGTTACTGAGTCATTTTCAGCTCAGAGGGTAGAGCTAGAAGCAGTAAAAATGGTGCTACAGCTGAATGAGGCTGACGATCAGTGTCCCATTGTAATCTACAGTGATAGCTCCTATGTTGTGAGATCATTGACAGATTACCTGTCAGTTTTGGAAAAAAGAGACTATGTAGATTGTTCTAACAAGACTCTTGTACATAGTGACACACTGAAAACAATTTTTGAGATAGCTTCAAAAACCCCTAACGGTTTTGCAATTGTCAAAGTTCCTGCCCATAAAAAGTCTGATGATGATGATCTGTTGGAAATGCAACTGCAGATACGTTAGCCAAAGAGGCAGCCCTGATAGAAGTGTTTGAGCCTGAACCTCTCGAGGTTTCAGCAGTTCAAAGAACAGACACACATATCCCTTCTTTTGCGGAAGAACAAGAAAAAGATACAACTCTTGTTGCTTCCCGGGTTTTGTGTCATGACCTAAATGGGGACTTGCGTCCTGTTGTACCAAAACATCTACAGGATGAGTTCACGAGATATAATCATGACAGCTTGGGTCATTTGGGCCAACAGAAATTTTTTTGGCATTCTCAGAGAGATTTTACTGGGAAAAGATGGAAGAGACTGTATGAAATATTGTTCAATCATGCCTCATTTGTGCCCAAATTAATCCAAGATAAAAAGGACAGAAATCGCCACTACTGCGAACCGCACCTGCAGATGGTCCATGGTCTACGTTACAAATAGACTATATTGGTTCATTACCATGGTCTCAGGTATGCATTGGTTGTAGTAGATGTTTTTTCTAAATGGGTTGAAATTTTACCTGTCAAGAAAGATGATGCTTTGTCTACAGCTAGAGCATTAGTTAATCGTGTCTTTTGTACTTGGGGGATCTCAAGAAAGATTACCTCTGATCGAGGAAGTCACTTCACAGGAAAGATCATGCGAGCAGTTTGTACTATTCTAGGGGTACAACAACAGTTTCATGTACCTTACCATCCACAGTCTGTCGGTATTGTGGAAAGGATGAATATGACAATAAAATCCTGAATTGCCAAAATGTTATTGGACAAAGGTAATACTTAGGTGGATGCAGTATCTTTTGTACTGTTGAGTGTTAGAGGAACAACTTCCTCCACAACTCCATTTACTCCTTTTCAACTAATGATAGGAAGGAAAATGCCATTGATTTTCCCACATGAACCATTTTTGTCCACACCTCAAAAAGATGCTGTTCCAAGGTCCAAATGGTTGCAATTATTGCAGGAATGCTTGAAAACCATTCTTCCACATGCTGCATCAAGAATGCAGAGGATAGAGCCACCATATGAATCCAAATTCAATAAAGGGGCTCTAGTCATGATTAAATCTTTCAGGAAGAGTGGACCTTGGGAAAGTAACTGGGAGGGTCCCTTTGAAATAATCGACACCATGAGACCAGTTATGATCCTAGTGCAACCAGCATCCAAAGTGGTTAAAAATATCCGCAGACAACAAAAATTGTGGGTACATGTTGATCAATGCAAATTGTATATTGCAAAATAATGATACTGCATTTCTTTTAGGAAGAAATGGATTCCAATAAGAGCTGGAATACGGAATACCATGTCCTTGATGGAAGGGATTCAACACCAATCCTTCAAGAAAAGAAAAAGTTTCCAAGGAAAAGCTATTATCTGATGGAACTACATTTCTGCTACTTTGTACTATTTCAATTGTGATCTACGCAGAAGACATTTTATATCATGGAACAAATACTAGTGAAGTGAATGGACATATCAAAGGAACTTTACATTCACGGAAACCAAGAGGATCAAGTATACAAAATCTAATAGAGGAAGACAAACCGGACGATTCAGTAGATATTACTGGAAACATTTGCATGGGTTATGGTGTAAAATGCTGAATTGAGCTACACTTCATACACGACACTTAATATTACATGCTGTCATAGGAGCGAAGTCTACATTTACACAGTTACAAGGAGGTTATATACATAATAATAAGACAGGCACATGGGAATGTAATCCTACAGATGTGTTATACTGGAATATAGAGATAAGAGGTGAAGAGAAAGCTGTGTGGCCGGGTGATATTACTAATGATATGCTCGCAAAAGGGACAGTTAGAACATCCGAAACAGAGATTGTGTTAAAGACACAACTTTTTGGGAAAATTTTGGATCCTTCATTACTTTCTATTACAGAAGGAGATGAAGATTGGGTAAAAACATGGAACTTCCAGAAAACCAGTAAAAGTACAAGTATCTGTAGTCTTTACAGTAACAAATACTATTGCTCCAGAAGTAAGGGTTGCACCACAAGCAGTACATAGTCAAGAAAATATGTCTCCTCTTTTATTAAAATGCAACACAAGGTTAGAGTTACCTCCCGAGTCTTTGTTAACATGGACCAGAAACAATTTATTTTTGGGAAGTTTTTCAAATGGTCCAACAAATGTTATACATAGAAGTCAATACGGGAATATGAGATGGTTGGATAATAATTTTTTTTTTCTCTAGATAATCCATCTCTTAAAGATTCTGGACTTTATTAATGTTGTGTTTTAACTAAAAATAATTACAAACAATGTAAAGATGTAAATTTTTTGTCAGGATTAGATAATGTATGTACACAGACAAGGTTTCAACCATCTACTCCTTTACAAATCAATCAATTCCAATCTAAACCTCTATTAAGAGATGGAGTGTTGACTATGGTCTGGACTTTTAACATATCTAGTTGGAAAATCTCATCCAGATATCCCCAATGTCAATCACATCTCATTAACAGGGAAATCGGAATAGAACAATAGTTTGGGAGAAGAACTTCAACACAGGTTAGAAGTAAGAGGGGGATATTAGAAGGTATTTTGGGGGAATTAGGAACAGTGGAAAGTTTAATTAACACTATGGACATTCATACACTTAAATCAGATTTGGAAAATATTGGGTATATTGGAGGTAAAGGGGTAAAAATTCAGAAAAGTTTGAATCAACTCCTTGAGAAGATGGTTTTGAACACTGCTGCTGTGCTGGGATCTTCAGTGTCACATCTACAAGATGCTACTTTAGCTCTAATAGAAAGTGAACAGGAATCCCAAGTCTAGAAATTCAGATTGAATACTCCACCAATCTGAAAATGATTGCACAAGCATTGCAAAGTGGAATTACACCTTTAGGAATAATGAGAAATTTGCCTACAGAATATAATTTTACGTTAAATCACACAGATTTGTGGGTAAATAAGTGGTTAGGATGTGAACAGAGCATTTGTATAGGAACATCACTAATCCCAATATCGGGAAGAGAAGAAACCATGGTTCCTATAACTGTTCTGGGCATTCCTGTTAGTAATACACAATTACTATATTATCAATTACAGGACACAGATTTTGCATTTGATGGTACAAACATGGAACAATTAGACATTTCTTCATGCTTACATTTTATTTCTAAGGTAATGTGTCTACCTGGACAGGATAAAGTCATTTATAACTCGTGTTTCCATAATCATACCTCATGTCATGCCAGAGTTGAGAATGTGCACACGATACATGACTTGGTGACTCCAATAAGCTCAAACAAAATTTGTTTACTAGTTATGTCCAAAAAAGAAGTTGTTTCTGCATTCTTCTCATCTTGTGTACATGCTGAAAATCTGACCATAGGCTTATATTGTACGGAGGGAAGTGTGAAAACTATCTCCAAGAAGGAAGGAAGTATTAATATTACATCAATAGGGACAAGAAATCTGAAAATCCTTCCAATACAGTTCAATTTGTCACAAATATATAATTTCCCTTGGGATATGTGGACAAATGAGATAAAGAAAGACAAGGGTTTGTTAAATTTGTTAGCAAAACAACTAAAAGAAGCTGAAATTGTATTCAAGCATGAACAAGGTAACTTAAATTATGTTGAACATGAGTGGACAAGTATGTCAGGCTCATCTTGGTGGAAAAATCTAGGAAGATCAGTAACTAGTTGGTCACAGTCTTCAGCAAAAATGGCAGCAGGATATGTATTAACAAATCCAATCATAATCATATTTATTTTGGTCTTGCTGTGTATTTTTATCAGATTTTTATTATGTGTAAAATTAAAAAAATAAACAAAAAAGATAAAGACAGAAATTAAAACGATGATATTTTAAGAGAAATGTTACAATAAAAAAATAAAACTTTTTCATTTAGAAGCTTTTGGGAACTCAGATGACATTCAATACAGATGTTGATACAAGGTTATCAGAATAAAGAATGAATGTGATACGAATGGTGAGAGAATGAGTTTAGGATTGATTATGATATTTTTTAAATCATAATCAGGGGAGACTGTAAAATATTAATTTCTTATGATAGAAAAATATACATAAGCTTTAACATGCTTAGGCTCTAACCATGCTTAGAGTCAAATATAGAGAAAGACTGGAGTTATTCTGGGACCTTTGTAGAAACACCTGTTCAGTTTGTCAAACCTATAGGACTCTTGTCAATATGGGTTATTTGGGGATAACTAATGATCCTTAAAGGTCACTAGCCATATGTTTAAAATATACCAACATGAGGTGATGTGCACGTAGCTAAAATGTCACAAGTTACTAGTTTCGTTCTAATATGGTAGAAGTTACTAATATATCAGCAAGTCACCATATTGGGTTATGAAACTGTAAAAATATTCTCCAATGTATGTCTATGAGGCGAGATGGTATATAAGCAGAGCCAGACATGAATGTGGGAGATCACTCATTCCTCGAGTATCTCCAACACGGATCATGCTTCTATACTGGATACGTAAGAACCTATAATTGTTTCCTTTCTCTCTTCTAACCTGATACTTCTTTTTGTGTGCTATGAAATATTTTTCTTAATTTTTGTAGCCACTTTTGAATGAACATTAGATAAGCTTTTGTTTTATCCACACAATTCAAGATTGTTTTCCTCTCTATTCTCACCGTACCCTTACCTAAAGTAAGGAAGGGTAAGTTTTTCTAACACCAACCAACAACCTTTTCACACTGCTCTGGCTTCAAGAGTGGTATTATGCGGCCCCCTAGAAATTGGGGCAGGAAGGTAGTTCGACATGATGTGGGTGCCGGTTGTGCTCCCTCAGCAGGAGCAGTTTCATGTTGCCCACGGCTTTGCCGTGCATGTCCACTTCCCCCTCCCTTGCTACGCGCCTTGCCCATTTTAAATAGAGTTTAATATTTGTCACGTTGCCAAAAATGTCTGTATTATTACCGCAGTAATATAGGATCATGTCTGATGACCACGGTTTTATGCGGTGACCTGGGAGTCAGAGATGCTTCCAGGGGTCTTCCCCATGCTGTTCCCATGTCTTTTCAGCACTGTATGGATGTGTCTGATCATGTCTCACACACTACATAGCCTGATAAGGTTGTAAAATGTTAAAATGTCATTTACCGGTGAATGTATTTTTCACACTTGAAAGTAATGCAAAAACGCATCAAAAACGCTTTGTGTGAACATAGAACAAGGGTTCCTTAACATATTTCCCAGGAAAATCCATTTTGGTTTCGTTTTTGTATGTTTTATTGTGAGTCTGTAAAAGTGGTGTAATACCTCTGACAACATTGTTGACAGCAGTGACCTGGGAGTCAGAAATGCTTCTAGGGGTCTTCCCCATGCTGTTCCCATCGACTTGGGCAATTTTTAGGCTCCCTGCAGGCGCTGGAAAAATGCTTGAGTTTCCCATAGACTTACATTGGGCTCGTTGTTCGGGTCCAGCACCAAAGCATTCCAATTTGCTCGACTCAAGCACCCGAGCATTTTAGTGCTCGTTCATCACTACTGTTTCATTTTAACTCCAGATTAGTGGCCTGCAGAGCTGAAATCATGAAGATTCACTGTCCAAATATTTCTGGACCTACCTGTATTCATATATGTACACTATATGGACAATTATTGCATCTCTTGCCCCCACCCCACAAAACAAATCCCAAAATGTTCTCCTGCCCCTTTTCCTAACTCCCAATCCCAAAATAGACAAGGACATTCGGAGTTGCCAATCCTCCCTCTTTTGAAGACTAGTGGAGATAAAGCATCTTCAGCCTCGGCTCTTTACTTCCTACAGACAACATGGTGGGAAAATGAACCACTTTTTATAATCAGTTATTTTTTATCACATTTTTTTAAAGGTAAATTACAATAAAATGTCCCCAATCCCTTTTTTCCTTTCTCCCAATCCATAATGCTGGGGTAAGATTATCTCTACAGAGACCCCTGTACAGGAATATTAGGGCTCCAGCGACATCACATCTATTATACAGAGAATAGCGCTATCTCCATAGCTCTGTACACAAGGACATAGAGATCAGACAAGGTCCTCATATTCAGGCAGCTTCTATTTTACTCAAACCCTCTTTATAAGAACAAGACAAGAGTCTCATTATACCGAGTAGAGAAGCTCCAGGGACAAATAATAATTTTTATTTATATAGCGCCAACATATTCCGCAGCACTTTACAATTAAGCGGGGACATGTACAAACAATAAATTCAATACAAGGTGAGACAGTTTAACAGTTACATCAGGAGTGAGGTCCCTGCTTGCAAGCTTACATTCTACAAGGAAATGGGGGGACACAATAGGTAGAAAGTGCTTGTTATTTCAGGTCAGGCAATTATAATAGGTCGGGATTATCATATAAGGCTGTATGATCCGGTCATCAGCCTGTATGTTCAAGTGCAATACTCAAATACCGAGTGCAGTTATCGTGTGCATGGAGGGTGTAGAGACAGATGAACAGTGGGGGGCAGATTCTGAATAGTATTTAGGAGGGAACAGAGGAAAGTTAGTTTACTGGGTATTTGAGGTGGTAGGCTTGTTTAAAGAGATGGGTTTTTAAAGCGCACTTGAAGACATCGGGGCTAGGCATCAATCGGATCGTCTGGGGTAGAGCATTCCAGAGAACTGGCGCAGTACGAGAGAAGTCTTGGAGACAGAGGTGCGAGGTTCGGATTATGGGGGATGTTAGTCTTAGGTCATTTGTGGAACGGAGGGAACGTGTAGGATCATAGACTGAGATGAAAGAGGAGATATAAGGTGGTGCAGAACTGTGGAGAGCTTTGTGGGTGAGAGCAATGAGTTTATATTGGACCCTGTAGCGAATGGGTAACCAGTGTAATGACGGGCACAAGATGGAGGCATCGGTGAAGCGGCTGGTCAGAAATACGACCCTGGCTGTCGCATTCAGGACAGATTGGAGAGGGGAAAGTTTGGTAAGAGGGAGACCGATCAGGAGAGAGTGGCAGTAGTCCAGACGAGAGTGAATAAGAGCGACAGTAAGAGTTTTAACAGTTTCAAAAGTGAGAAAAGATCGGATTCTGGAGATGTTTTTAAGATGCAGGTGACAAGAGCGAGTGAGTGATCGGATATAGGGAGTAAAGGAAAGGTTAGTGTCGAATATGACCCCAAGGCAGCGGGCATGCTGCTTGGGAGTTATGGTTGAACCCTCCAAGGTAATTTCGATGTTAGGTAGAGTTAGGTTAGTAGAGGGGGGAAACACAAGACCCCGTCTGCTCCTAACACGCTGGGGGTCTGGAGTATCCAGCCACGGGGCCCGGATTCTCTCATTTGTGGCCCCAGCGTTTCTTGTAGAATAAATCCCTTTCTCATCCAGTCCTGTAGTAATGACTTTGTTATCAGGTTTTGTAGGAGGGTTCGTCTGACTCCATCTTATGTTATCAATATCTGTGCAAGAAGCAAGAGACGTCCGAGCGCAGTTTTACCGAGTGTCCAGTGTCAGTTCTTCTACAGTCTGATAAAGAGCCGCGGTGTCTCAGCCCGAACCTGGGAGTATACAGCTGTATACAGCGTACATACAGGGCTCTGTACACACAATGCTCCGTACACACACGGCTCAGTACACACACGGCTCTGTACACACAAAGCTCCGCTCCATACGCCTCATACACACACAGCTCAGCTCCGTACACCTCGTACACGCGCGGCTCCTCTCCGCACGCCTCGTACACACACGGCTCGGGTCCGTACACCTTGTACACACGGCTCCACCTTGTACACACAGCTTCGCTCCGTACGCCTTGTACACACACGGCTCCGCTCCGTACGCCTCGTACACACACGGCTCCGCTCCGTACACCTCGTACACACACGGCTCCGCTCCGTACACCTCGTACACACACGGCTCGGGTCCGTACACCTTGTACACACGGCTCCACCTTGTACACACGGCTTCGCTCCGTACGCCTTGTACACACACGGCTCCGCTCCGTACGCCTCGTACACACACGGCTCCGCTCCGTACGCCTTGTACACACACGGCTCCGCTCCGCACACCTCGTACACACGGCTCCGCTCCGCACACCTCGTACACACGTCTCCGCTCCGCACGCCTCGTACACACACGGCTCTGCTCCGTACACCTCGTACACACGCGGCTCCGCTCCGTACGCCTCGTACACACGCGGCTCCGCTCCGTACGCCTCGTACACACGCGGCTCCGCTCCGTACACCTCGTACACACGCGGCTCTGCTCCGTACACCTCGTACACACGCGGCTCTGCTCCGTACACCTCGTACACACGCGGCTCCGCTCCGTACACCTCGTACACCCGCGGCTCCGCTCCGTACACCTCGTACACGCCCGGCTCCGCTCCGTACACCTCGTACACGCGCGGCTCTGCTCCGTACGCCTCGTACACACGCGGCTCCGCTCCGTACGCCTCGTACACACACGGCTCCGCTCCGTACGCCTCGTACACACGCGGCTCTGCTACATCCACACTGTAAACCCCTCCTGACCCCACACATAAACTTCAGCTCATCCAGCACCATGACAACCAGCACAGCAGAGTCCTGCATCCACTGAGGCCCCTGATCATGTGACCCCTGACTCCTCCCCTCCTGTGACCTCATCACAGCTCCTGTGCGCACAGAGCAGCCATATATGTGGTGGCGGCTCTGCAGGTGGAGGTATGTGGAGACCCCATTACTGGGCGCAGGGGGCATTAACCCCTTCAGCACGGAGACTATTTTGGGGTCTTGTGTTGCCCCTTTATAAGAATCATAAGGTTTTTGTTCTGTTTCCTGTAATAGATACATATGACCCAACTATGGAGACAGAAAGGGAGGAAACATATTGTTCTCATAGTACAGGACCCCTTTACTGCCCCACAGTGTAATGCCCCCATTATGTCCCTTATGCAGTATGTATGATGCCCCCACACAGTGTAATGCCCCCATTATGCCCCTTATGCAGGATGTATGATGCCCCCACAGTGTAATGCCCCCATTATGCCCCTTATGCAGGATGTATGATGCCCCACACAGTGTAATGCCCCCATTATGCCCCTTATGCAGGATGTATGATGCCCCCCACACAGTGTAATGCCCCCATTATGCCCCTTATGCAGTATGTATGATGCCCCCACACAGTGTAATGCCCCCATTAAGCCCCTAATGCAGGATGTATGATGCCCCCATTATGCAGTATGTATGATGCCTCCACACAGTGTAATGCCCCCATTATGCCCCTTATGCAGGATGTATGATGCCCCCATTATGCCCCTTATGCAGTATGTATGATGCCCCCACACAGTGTAATGCCCCTTATGCAGTATGTATGATGCCCCCACACAGTGTAATGCCCCCATTATGCCCCTTATGCAGTATGTATGATGCCTCCACACAGTGTAATGCCCCATTATGCCCCTTATGCAGGATGTATGATGCCCCCACACAGTGTAATGCCCCCCTTATGCAGTATGTATGATGCCCCCACACAGTGTAATGCCCCCATTATGCCCCTTATGCAGGATGTATGATGCCCCCACACAGTGTAATGCCCCCATTATGCCCCTTATGCAGGATGTATGATGCCCCCATTATGCCCCCTATGCAGGATGTATGATGCCTCCACACAGTGTAATGCCCCCATTATGCCCCTTATGCAGGATGTATGATGCCCCCACACAGTGTAATGCCCCCATTATGCTCCTTATGCAAGATGTATGATTCCCCCACACAGTGTAATGCCCCCATTATGCCCCTTATGCAGGATGTATGATTCCCTCACACAGTGTAATGCCCCCATTATGCCCCTTATGCAGGATGTATGATTCCCCCACACAGTGTAATGCCCCCAGTATAGCCCTTATGCAGGATGTATGATGCCCCCCACACAGTGTAATGCCCCCATTATGCCCCTTATGCAGTATGTATGATGCCCCCACACAGTGTAATGCCCCCATTAAGCCCCTAATGCAGGATGTATGATGCCCCCATTATGCCCCTTATGCAGTATGTATGATGCCTCCACACAGTGTAATGCCCCCATTATGCCCCTTATGCAGGATGTATGATGCCCCCACACAGTGTAATGCCCCCATTATGCCCCTTATCCAGGATGTATGATGCCCCCACACAGTGTAATGCCCCCATTATGCCCCTTATGCAGGATGTATGATGCCCCCATTATGCCCCTTATGCAGGATGTATGATGCCCCCACACCGTGTAATGCCCCCATTATGCTCCTTATGCAGGATGTATGATGCCCCCACACAGTGTAATGCCCCCATTATGCCCCTTATGCAGGATGTATGATTCCCCCACACAGTGTAATGCCCCCATTATGCCCCTTATGCAGGATGTATGATTCCCCCACACAGTGTAATGCCCCCATTATGCCCCTTATGCAGGATGTATGATTCCCCCACACAGTGTAATGCCCCCATTATACCCCTTATGCAGGATGTATGATGCCCCCCACACAGTGTAATGCCCCCATTACGCCCCTTATGCAGTATGTATGATGCCCCCACACAGTGTAATGTCCCCATTACGCCCCTTATGCAGGATGTATGATGCCCCCACAGTGTAATGCCCCCATTATGCCCCTTATGCAGGATGTATGATGTCCCCACACAGTGTAATGCCCCATTATACCCCTTATACAGTATTTATGATGCCCCCTCGCAGTGCAATGCCCCATTATAGCCCTTATACAGTATGTATGATGCCCCCACACAGTGTAATGCCCCCATTATGCCCCTTATACAGTATGTATGATGCCCCCACGCAGTGTAATGCCCCCATTATGCCCCTTATACGGTATGTATGATGCCCCCACACAGTGTGATGCCCCCATTATGCCCCTTATACAGTATGTATGATGCCCCCACACAGTGTAATGCCCCCATTATGCCCCTTATACGGTATGTATGATGCCCCCACACAGTGCAATGCCCCCATTATGCCCCTTATACAGTATGTATGATGCCCCCACACAGTGTAATGCCCCCATTATGCCCCTTATTATTATTATTATTATTTATTATTATAGCACTATTCATTCCATGGCGCTTTACATGTGAAAGGGGTATACAAAGCACAAGCAATTACAATAATCTTGAACAAAACGTGACGGTGACTGGTACAGGAGGAGAGAGGACCCTGCCCGCGAGGGCTCACAGTCTACAAGCGATGGGTGAGGATACAGTAGGTGAGGGTAGTGCTGGTCGTGCAGCGGTATTTGTGGAGTGGTGGTTACTGCAGGTTGTAGGCTTGTCGGAAGAGGTGGGTCTTCAGGCTCTTTTTGAAGGTTTCCACGGTTGACGAGAGTCTGATGTGTTGGGGTAGAGAGTTCCAGAATAGGGGGGGAAGCACGGGAGAAATCTTGTATACGGTTGTGAGAGGAGGAGATAAGAGGGGAGTAGAGAATGAGATCTTGTGAGGATCTGAGGTTGCGTGCGGGTATGTACCGGGAGACTTGGTCAGAGATATATGGAGGAGACAGGTTGTGAATGGCTTTGTATGTCATGGTTAGGGTTTTGAACTGGAGTCTCTGGGCAATGGGGAGCCAGTGAAGAGATTGACAGAGAGAAGAGGCTGGGGAATAGCGGGGGGACAGGTGGATTAGTCGGGCAGCAGAGTTTAGGATGGATTGGAGGGGTGCGAGAGTGTTGGAAGGGAGGCCACAGAGCAGGAGGTTGCAGTAGTCAAGGCCGGAGATGATGAGGGCGTGCACTAGTGTTTTTGCAGATTCATGGTTGAGGCATGTGCGGATCCGGGAGATATTTTTGAGTTGGAGTCGGCAGGAAGTGGAAAGGGCTTGGATATGTTGTTTGAAGGAGAGTTCAGAGTCCAGGGTTACCCCAAGGCAGCGAGCTTGATGGACTGGGGAGAGTGGGCAGCCATTGACTATGATGGATAGGTCAGTTGGGGGGGTTGAATGAGATGGCAGAAAGATGATGAATTCTGTTTTGTCCATGTTAAGTTTTAGAAATCTAGCAGAGAAGAAGGATGAAATAGCAGACAGACATTGTGGGATTTTGGTTAGTAAGGAGGTGATATCGAGTCCAGAGAGGTAGATCTGTGTGTTGTCCGCATAGAGGTGATAATAAAAGCCATGAGACTCTATGAGCTGTCCAAGGCCGAAGGTGTAGATGGAGAAGAGCAGGAGTCCTAGAACTGAACCTTGGGGGACACCGACAGATAGGGGGCGAGATGAGGAGGTGGTCTGTGAGTGAGAGACACTCAGTGTCCTGTCTGTTAGGTATGAGGAGATCCTGGATAGGGCCAAGTCTGTGATGCCGAGAGATGAGAGAGTTTGTAGTAAGAGGGAATGGTCCACTGTGTCGAAGGCAGATGACAGGTCTAGGAGGAGGAGGACAGAGTAGTGTCGCTTAGATTTGGCGGTTAGTAGGTTGTTGGTGACTTTGGTCAGTGCAGTTTCAGTAGAATGGTGCGGTCGGAAACCAGATTGTAGGCGGCCGAAGAGGGAGCAGGAGGAGAGGTGGGAGGACAGCTCAGAATGGACATTGTAATGCACACGCCCGGGCTGAGCGGCGTGTGCGTGTGATTCCACTGGACAGTGCCGGAGAGTGAATGCCTGGAGGGGCGTAACTAGGTATTCACCCGATCCGACCAGGGTCGCACGACGGCATACGACGCCAGTGCACCAAGGAGGAACCGAGCAGAGGGACCAGGTGCTACTCCAGGACAGACCCCGGACACGGATGTTGACCCACACAGGGGAATACAGGAACAGACTGGTTAGGCTGGCACACAGACTGGTGGGTATAGGCAGGCACGACTAGTATGCAGGCAGGCGGGTATGCAGGCAGGGGGGTACAGGCAAGCACGGCTAGAGTGCAGACAGGGAGGCACTAGCAGGTAGGAACACAGGCGGGATAGGACCCAGTACACACTGGGACTCAGGAACAGAACCACAGATGTGACTTACAAACACAGCAGAGTGAGGCCGCCCAGAGAGGTGAGCGAGAGCAGGACAGGACGAGACCGCCTGGAGCGGTGAGCGAGAGTAGAGCAGGACGAGGCCGCCTGGAGCGGTGAGCAAGAGTAGAGCAGGACGAGGCCGCCTGGAGCGGTGAGCAAGAGTAGAGCAGGACGAGGCCGCCTGGAGCAGTGAGCAAGGAGTCAGAGCAGAGCGAGACTGCCGGGGCAGTGAGCAAAGGAGTCAGAGCAGAGCGAGACTGCCCGAGCAGTGAGCAAAGGAGTCAGAGCAGAGCGAGACTGCCGGAGCAGTGAGCAAAGGAGTCAGAGCAGAGCGAGACTGCCGGAGCGGTGAGCAAAGGAGTCAGAGCAAAGCGAGACTGCCGGAGCGGTGAGCAAAGGAGTCAGAGCAGAGCGAGACTGCCGGAGCGGTGAGCAAAGGAGTCAGAGCAGAGCGAGACTGCCGGAGCGGTGAGCAAAGGAGTCAGAGCAGAGCGAGACTGCCGGAGCGGTGAGCAAAGGAGTCAGAGCAGAGCCAGACTGCCGGAGCGGTGAGCAGAGGAGTCAGAGCAGAGCCAGACTGCCGGAGCGGTGAGCAGAGGAGTCAGAGAAGAGCGAGACTGCCGGAGCGGTGAGCAGAGGAGTCAGAGCAGAGCGAGACTGCCGGAGCGGTGAGCAAAGGAGTCAGAGCAGAGCGAGACTGCCGGAGCGGTGAGCAAAGGAGTCAGAGCAGAGCGAGATTACCTGAGCGGTGAGCAAAGGAGTCAGAGCAGAGCGAGACTGCCGGAGCGGTGAGCAAAGGAGTCAGAGCAGAGCGAGACTGCCGGAGCGGTGAGCAAAGGAGTCAGAGCAGAGCGAGACTGCCGGAGCGGTGAGCAAAGGAGTCAGAGCAGAGCGAGACTGCCGGAGCGGTGAGCAAAGGAGTCAGAGCAGAGCGAGACTGCCGGAGCGGTGAGCAAAGGAGTCAGAGCAGAGCGAGACTGCCGGAGCGGTGAGCAAAGGAGTCAGAGCAGAGCGAGACTGCCGGAGCGGTGAGCAAAGGAGTCAGAGCAGAGCGAGACTGCCGGAGCGGTGAGCAAAGGAGTCAGAGCAGAGCGAGACTGCCGGAGCGGTGAGCAAAGGAGTCAGAGCAGAGCGAGACTGCCGGAGCGGTGAGCAAAGGAGTCAGAGCAGAGCGAGACTGCCGGAGCGGTGAGCAAAGGAGTCAGAGCAGAGCGAGACTGCCGGAGCGGTGAGCAAAGGAGTCAGAGCAGAGCGAGACTGCCGGAGCGGTGAGCAAAGGAGTCAGAGCAGAGCGAGACTGCCGGAGCGGTGAGCAAAGGAGTCAGAGCAGAGCGAGACTGCCGGAGCGGTGAGCAAAGGAGTCAGAGCAGAGCGAGACTGCCGGAGCGGTGAGCAAAGGAGTCAGAGCAGAGCGAGACTGCCGGAGCGGTGAGCAAAGGAGTCAGAGCAGAGCGAGACTGCCGGAGCGGTGAGCAAAGGAGTCAGAGCAGAGCGAGACTGCCGGAGCGGTGAGCAAAGGAGTCAGAGCAGAGCGAGACTGCCGGAGCGGTGAGCAAAGGAGTCAGAGCAGAGCGAGACTGCCGGAGCGGTGAGCAAAGGAGTCAGAGCAGAGCGAGACTGCCGGAGCGGTGAGCAAAGGAGTCAGAGCAGAGCGAGACTGCCGGAGCGGTGAGCAAAGGAGTCAGAGCAGAGCGAGACTGCCGGAGCGGTGAGCAAAGGAGTCAGAGCAGAGCGAGACTGCCGGAGCGGTGAGCAAAGGAGTCAGAGCAGAGCGAGACTGCCGGAGCGGTGAGCAAAGGAGTCAGAGCAGAGCGAGACTGCCGGAGCGGTGAGCAAAGGAGTCAGAGCAGAGCGAGACTGCCGGAGCGGTGAGCAAAGGAGTCAGAGCAGAGCGAGACTGCCGGAGCGGTGAGCAAAGGAGTCAGAGCAGAGCGAGACCGCCGGAGCGGTGAGCAAAGGAGTCAGAGCAGAGCGAGACCGCCGGAGCGGTGAGCAAAGGAGTCAGAGCAGAGCGAGACCGCCGGAGCGGTGAGCAAAGGCAGAGCAGGCTAGAACCGCCGGAGCGGTGAGCAAAGGCAGAGCAGGCTAGAACCGCCGGAGCGGTGAGCAAAGGCAGAGCAGGCTAGAACCGCCGGAGCGGTGAGCAAAGGCAGAGCAGGGGGGACAGGGCTCTGTTCACACGGAACAGACAGGAAGGGAAAGGCAGAACCAGATACCCACAGGGTACTTGCAGTGAAGTAGCGAGTGGACCACAAACTCACAAACAGGAGTACAGTGACAACGAGCAGGAGTTAGGTACGAGTTCAGACTCTGCAGAAAAAGGAAAGGTACGGACATAGAGAAACACGGGAAACAGGCTAGAAGAGTATACAGACAAGAACAGACACAGTAGCAAGATACAGGAGCGTGTCTAGGTAGCAGCCCCTAGAAGGCGGGAGGAACAGGCTAGGAGCGAGTTCAGACAGGACAGACAAGATACAGGAGCGGGTCTAGGTAATCGGCCCCTAGAAGGCGGGACGAACAGTCAAGGAGCGTGTTCAGACAGGACTGGAAATACAGCCTACAAGAAAGGCAAGCAAACACAGAAAGGGACCTGGCACATTCAGAGTGAAAGAACACACTGAATGAAACAATGCTCAGGCAGGGATTGATTGGAGCAGCTGGGTTAAATACCAGGTGACAGACAGCAATAGGCTGAGGACGCACAAGGGGTGTGCCTGCAGCAGGTACAAAAAGCAGGAAGTGATCGGGCACCGCCCTTAAGCAGCAGAAACAGACACAAACAGACAGCATGGAGGGAAGCCAGAGAGACATTCTGGACTGGAGATCAAGTGCGCGCTCTTGCACAGTGGGAGATGGACCACTATGCAAGGGCGCCGCCAGGTATGTTACAGACATGTTGTTCCAGTAGTTTTGAGGCATAGGGGAGAGGTGATAAGGGGGAATAGCTAGACAGAGAGGATGGGTCAAGGGAGGGCTACTTGAGGATTGGTGTGATTGAGGCATGTTTGGAGCATGAGGGGAAGACACCAGTTGTTAGTGACAGGTTGAAGAGGTGGGCTAGGGCTGGGATGAAGATAGTGGTAAGGTTTCGGATGAGGTGGGACGGGATTGGGTTAAGTTTACAGGTGGTGAGGTGTGATTTAGAGAGTAAAGAGGAAAGTTGATCTTCGGTAATGGTGGAGAATGTGGTTTTGGAGGAGGAGGGTTGAGTAGGTGTGGGAAGGGGCTGTGGGGGCTTTAGGCAAAAGCTTTGTCTGATGGTGTCAATCTTCTGTTTGAAGAATGAGGCAAAGTCTTCGGCTGAAATAAGAGGAGAGGGAGGAGGCACTGGGGGACGGAGGAGAGAATTGAAGGTGTTGAATAGTTGTTTGGGGTTGTGAGACAGGGAGGATATGAGAGATGAGAAGTATGTTTGTTTTGCTGCAGTGAGTGTGGACTTGAAGGTAGTGAGGGACTGTTTGAATGCGATGAAGTGCTCATTGGAGTGGGACCTTTTCCATCTATGCTCAGCAACCCTGGAGGCCCGTCGCAGTTCTTTAGTTAGGCTGGTGTGCCAGGGTTGTCTGTTGATTGTGCGAGCTTTGGTATGTGTGAGGGGGGCAACTGAATAGAGAGCTGCAGCTGTTGTGGTGTTGTATAAAGTGGCAGCAACATCTGCATCATGTAAGGACCTAATGTCTGTGAGAGGGAGGAGGGATTCAGAGAGTGAATGTAGGTCAAAGTGTTTAAAATTTCTGCGAGGGTATGCAAGTTTGTGGAGTGGGGATTGTTGCCCTGGAGAGGAGAGGCTAGAGAATGTAAGTAGGTTGTGGTCAGAGAGAGGGAGAAGTGAGTTAGAGAGGTTAGATAGTGAACAGAGGCGGGTGAAGATGAGGTCCAGTGTGTGTCCGTCTTTGTGGGTGGGTGTGGAAGACCACTGAGTAAGACCGAAGGAGGAAGTGAGGGATAGAAGCTTAGAGGCAGCTGAGAGGGAAGCGTCAATGGGGATGTTGAAGTCGCCCATGAGGATAGTGGGGATGTCAACGGAGAGGAAATGAAGTAGCCAAGTGGTGAAATGGTCAAAGAAAGTGGTGGCTGATCCTGGGGGGCGGTAGATGACAGCCAGTTGGAGGGGGAGTAGATGCGTATGCAGTGCATTTCAAAAGAGGGGAGAGTAATTGAGGGTGGCAGTGGGATATGGGTGAAGGAGCAGTTATCTGAGAGGAGGAAACCTATTCCTCCACCGTGCTTGCCGGTGGGGCGGGGGGCATGGGAGAGGTGGAATCCGCCGTATGAAAGTGCAGCAGGAGAGGCCGTGTCGGAGGGGGTGAGACAGGTTTCAGTGATGCCGAGGAAGGAAAGCTTGTTAGTGATGAAGAGGTCGTGAATGTAGGAAAGTTTGTTGCAGACGGAGCGAGCGTTCCATAGAGCTCCTGTTAGGGGGACTGGGGAAGTGGGGGCTGGGCAGATGGGTATAAGGTTAGAAGGGTTACGAGAGTTTGGGATAGATCGTGGGTAGGAGGTGGAAGTGACTGTGGGGATGTGGTGAGGAGGGCCGGGATGTGGAGAGATGTCGCCGGCAGTGAGGAGGACCAGAGAAAGCGTTAGTAGGTGGGAGCAGGAGAGGGCATGAGGTGGCTGTCTGTGTTTGGAGACAAAGGATTGTATGTTGAGGAATAGCTCTGAGGAGGAGGTGAGATGGGTGGGGAGAATGGAGGGAGAGATGAAGAGTTCATTACTAGGTGTAGGGATTAGGGGTGGTTGGAAAAGGTGAAAGATTAAGGGGGTGAGAGTGAAAACAAAACACAAACATTGTTTACTGTGACTTAGTATCCAGTTACCTTAAGTTCACTTCAGGTTCAATTCAGAATTAATTCATATTTCTCACACTTAAGCAATGGCCACACTTAAGGTAATGGACACAGACTCCTGGCCCACAATATATTTGTAACAGAATGCATTCAGCTGTGAACCAGAGGGGAGTGGTCTGTGCTCATCTTGATCAACTGATTAAGGCTGAACTAGATGCTGGATACTCAAAGGCTAAGTAAACAAGGTCATAAATGAAAGTGGGGGGTAGCTGGTGTAACTTGAAGAACATACCATTAGTAAATAGGAGCAGAGAGGTACAGAGAAGGCTGCATGGAAATCAGAATGGAAAAGTTGGGTCACGTACCATTATGCTGGATGTATGATGCCCCCCACACAGAGTAATGTTCCTACAGTACCACCATCCCCCCACACACAGTATAATGTTCCCACAGTACCGGCTGAGGTCCTGAAGTTGGAATAAGTCCTGAGGTTGGACTACTCCTTCCGGACAGTGGTTCTCCCTTTGCCTGCTCCCCTACATGTATACCCTCGAGCATGTATACAGGCATGTAGGGGAGCAAGCCTTACTAGATATCAAGGCTTTGTACAGTAATATACTGCATGAGGATGATATCAGAGGACTAAGACGTTTATTGAAATCAAGATCAATAGAGTGTAGCAGACATAATGACTTCATGGATGATCTTCTAAAATTCACTCTTACTCGTAACGTCTTTCTTTTTGACAGGAAGTACTTACCCGAGCTCAGGGGTACTGCAATGGGGAGCCCCTGTACCCCCTCATCTGATAACCTATTCCTGGGCTGGTGGGAGGAATCCACAATATTCAGGGATGATCATAAGTGGTGGCAATCATATATTGGGGCATGGGATAGATATATTGACAACATTTTTATCATCTGGTCAAGGACGAGTGAACAATTTCTTGAGTTTGTCAGGGAACTCAATATCCATAGAGTGGGGCCTTAGATTTATATCAGTTTAATTATTACCAGTTGCCTTTCCTGGATATACTAATCAAGAAAGTACGGGATGGGAGTCGGTAAGCCAAACCTTCGACTCCTACTCCTCAATTTTCATGACACCGACTCCCTCATACATGGCTCATAAATTTACAGTAGGACACATTTTTCTCAGCTAAAAGTCTAGACCCTTAGATCAGGAATAGGACAGACATTTATAGGACATAACTTTCCCAAATTCTTATGAAAAAATATTCCTCACAAACTACATTGAACTACTATACCCAATTTATTTATTTTAGGAGTCGGTCCATTTTATGCCGACTCCAACTCCGACTCCATCAAAATGGGCACCAACTCCACTACTCTGACTCCACAGCCCTGGATGGGACCCTAGGGACACTCATCTACCATAAACTATTAAAGTGGGATAGCAACCACCCCATCCTCCTAAAAAAAAAACAAAAAAAACAAGCCATATCCAAGGGCCAATTTTTACAGTTGAGAAGAAACTGCTCTAATGTCACAGATATTAATAAAGAGGCAATAGACATGAACACCAGATTCAAGGAAAAAGGTACCCACAGTACATTTTGGATTCCGCACGATTGTTTACAGAAAAACAGGATAGACAGACACTCCTCCATACCTAACCAAGAGACCAAGAAAACGATGGGATAACACAAGTAATAGAAATTTGTGACATTCAGAGTGACCTTATCTTTAATATCTTCAGAAAACACTAGGATGTACTTGTGGCCAACCTGGACCTGAGGGTGCTGTGGGATCTACTCCCACAATAACTTTCAGAAAGGGTTGGTCAATTAGGGACCGTTTAGTGCATAGTTTCTATAAAAACCTGCACGCTAGGGGACATGGCTAGATAGAAGAATCTGTGGTTTCTTTAGATGTGTAGAAAGTTGTACATGTAATTGGATGAGACCATCTAAATCTTTCTCGAGTTCCTCTACAGGTGAAGCCTTTTTCCAGAGGGATTATTCCAACTGTAAAACCTCAGGACTTGTATATGTGGCCA
This sequence comes from Phyllobates terribilis, assembly GCF_046119375.1. Taxonomy (NCBI): domain Eukaryota; kingdom Metazoa; phylum Chordata; class Amphibia; order Anura; family Dendrobatidae; genus Phyllobates; species Phyllobates terribilis. The sequence continues at coordinate 4,991,091 of NW_027362879.1, read as the reverse complement.
CATGCACCTTCCTCCTAGATTATGTATGCACGACCAATAGGCAGTCTAGGAGGAGTGTGGGGTGGCATTTGGGCGAAATACGCCATTGTCGGGACACCCCATTAGTGAGACACATGAACAGTGCACATTGAGGTGAAACAAGAGACATCTCCTTTTGCATCGTTGAGGTGGTTAAACCCAATGTGAGAGGGGGTGATCTCAATAGATGTATCCTCAAAAAGGAAAGTGAGTGGATTTCCAAACTGGATTCACGAGAGCCCCTGAGGGACTGAATAAGCAGATTTCCTATGCTTGTTTTGTATGAATACAGCCCCAATCTGGATTACATTTTTGGATTTTATACTCTACCCATTGCTATTCAGTTCTCTGTGAATGAGGTTCACATATTGTTTTACTTCATCAAGAGATCTGAGCTTCTATATCAGAATTATTTCTTATCAGTTATATCCCACTTATACTGTTTAGTAACTAACAAGTGCGGTGATCCTTGTGTATCTCTAATTATGCAATAGGGGTCAAATATCACCATCTAGGAATATACTGTGGGCCACCATCCCATATTTTTTGTAGTGATAAAGTAGATCTACATGCCTATTGCATGATGGGAGTATGTGCAATACTTGTTTTTAGTCTCCTATGATACTGATCTCAGAGAGAGGATTTTTCTTTTGGTGGAATGCAATCCAATACCATATGCGCTCCGGCGTGGAACGCAGACATCTGGCCATGCGCATTTGTGGACAATGATCCTAGATGTGCTCTGTCGTGGAATGATAACTACGGGCACGCTCAGTCACAGGTACGAGTGACGCGGAGGCAATCAATTTATCTGGCGTTTCAGCGTAAAGCATGTCACTTCTGGACATGCACACTAGGAGATGGACATTATCGAACCTCTTGCTCATGAGAAGTAGCGTAGGCGCGGTACAGTATATCCTGTGACAATTCACCTCTAGGAATGGGAATGGGCCTCCTAGTCTGGGGTTTTGGATGAAATGTGATATTTAAACATGGACACCTGGCTATTAGGCACACTATGCTGAACTTCATGAATTATCATCCCTGTATCAAGCCTCCTAATGAACCTGTTGGGGAAACGCTTTGAGGCGGATTATTGAAACATTCTCTGAGTACCTTACCCTTTCCTTTATACATATTGTAGGGGTTTTACTTTCTTGGGCACAACGGGAGGAAAACAGGAGGCATGTTCCTTTAAAAGTTCATGTGGGTTTATTGCTTCATAAATCCAGAAGCCAAACTGTAAAACAAATAGCCTTTAGATCAGGCAAACAAAGTAAATGTCCTTAGCATGTCTCTGCTCAGCCAGGCTTGTGCAGCACACAGCTGGGGTAGCATCCAGTGTCCTGGCTTGGTCTGAAGACAAACATACACAGGAGGCCGTCTACCTCCAAACACACAGACCATGTGCCAAACAACAGCCTTCATTTTATAGGCTATTAACCACACCCAGAGGTGAGGTATGTTGGTAGCTGGACCCGCCCACCTTACATATCTACCCTAAAGCCATGGGGCTTGGCATCTTCTACTGCCAGACAGGGGATTCTCGAGAGGGCATGGGCATTACAATGTAGCTTCCATGCTCTATGTTCTACATGGAAATAGAAGTCCTGTAGGGCTAAAAAACAGAGGTTGACCCCTCATCCATCCGAGTGGGGCATAGTCGGATACTAATCTAAATTTTCGACCTAACAGATAGTACCGTAAAGTGTCCACCGCCCACTTTATGGCCAAGCATTCCTTCTCTATGACCGAATAATTTTTCTCGCAGGAGGACAGCTTTCTACTCAGAGGACAGGGTACTCCTCCCCGTGTATCTCCTGGGAAAGGACTGCTCCTAAACCGACATCTGAGGCATCTGTCTGGAGTATAAACTCTTTCTTGAAGTCCGGGGCAACCAGGACCGGTTGCCTACACAGAGCCAGTTTCATCTCTTGAAAGGCCGTCTCCGCCTCTGCAGTCCACTTGGCCATGGCTGATTTTGTCCCTTTAAGGAGGTCAGTCTGGGGTGCGGCCATCATGATGAAGTTTGGGATGAATTTCCTGTAGTATCCCACGATTCCCAGGAAGGCTCTGACTTGCTTTTTCAACAGCAGTCTATGCCAATTTTGGATTGCTTCTACTTTAGTAATTTGGGGTTTTATCTCGCCTCTACCCACTACATATCCGAGGTACTTGGCTTCTTCTTTCCCCATGCCACATTTCTTCAGGTTTATTGAAAACCCCACCTTCCTCAGAGCATCAAACACAGTCTGGATTTTTTCCAGATGACTCTCCCAGTCTGGACTGAAGATAATAATATCGTCCAGCTATGTTGCACCATATTTCTTATGGGATGTAAGGATGCGATCCATGGCTCTCTGGAAGGTTGAAGGGGCCCCCTGCAGTCCAAACGGCATCTGGACATACTGGAAGCATCCGTCAAGCGTAGAAAACGCAGTCTTCTCTTTGGCTACCTATGCCATGGGGATCTGCCAATATTGGTCTGGTAGCGCACCCCTCCTGGGTGCCCCTGTGTTTCCCTTCTAATATTGTTCTTTTACTAGCTGGAGTTACATTATCGCCATCTGGATATTTTTTAAAAAAAATTCTAAATAAAAGACATTTGTTTTTACCATTGGAGTCTGTGGAGCTGGATCATCGTCATTTGTATTACCTGTCTACTGAGCGCAAGCAGCAGCGCTGATCACGGATCCCGGAGACAACCAGCTGGTTCATGGAGGTGAGCTGGTTTTTTTCTTTTCCCTTTCCATCTGCCCATATCCCTTCGTCATATCCAAGGTGGTTATGTGCCTTGCTGGCCCAAGCCTCTCGATCAGCTGATCAACGCGTGGCATGGGATATGCGTCAAATTTGGAGACCTCATTCAACTTCCTATAGTCGTTTCAGAATCTCCACTCACCATCGGGATTTGGGACCAAGATGATCGGGCTTGACCAACCGCTCTTGGATTCTTCAATGACACCGAGCTTCAGCATGCAAGCTACCTCTTTGGAGATCAACTCTCGTCGGGCCTCAGGTATCTGATAGGGCTTCAAGTTTACCCGCACATGAGGCTCCGTCAGAAACTCGTGTTCTATGACACTTGTGCATCCTGGCAATTCCGAGAACAGATCCCTGTTCTTCTGTATCAACTCCCGACACTGCTGTTTCTGGGCCTTCGTTAGCGTTTCCGCTATTGCGACTCTTCCAACGTCACCTTCTGGCTTGCCCAGCAAGCATGGAGCTTCCACAGCCTCTCTGTCTTGCCACGGCTTGATGAGGTTGACGTGGTATATCTGGTACGCCTTACGTCGTCCCGGTTGATTAACCTTGTAGTTCACTTCACCCACTTTTTCCACCACCTCATACGGCCCTTGCCACTTGGCCAAGAACTTGCTTTCCATCGTAGGAATTAGCACGAGGACTCGGTCTCCCGGATTGAATTGCCTCACTCTGGCTAACTGGTTGTAGACTCTGGCATGAGCTTCTTGTGCCTGGAGGAGATGTTCTTTTACAATGGGCATCACCTTCGCAATCCTCTCCTGCATCAGAGCAACGTGCTCGATGACTCTCTTGTGGGGCGTGACCTCGGCTTCCCAGGTTTCCTTTGTGACATCCAGGTAACCCCGCGAATGTAGACCATACAGGAGTTTGAATGGTGGGAACCCCGTAGAGGCCTGTGAAACCTCTCGGTTAGAGAACAACCGATACGGTAGGAGACAGTCCCAGTCTCTACCATCCCTTTCTATGGCCTTCCTCAGCATACTCTTCAGATTCTTGTTAAACCTTTCGACTAGGCCATCTGTCTGAAGATGGTATACTGAAGTCCTCCGTTGGGAGATTTGAAGGGCTTTGCATAACTCCCTCATCACCTTACTCATAGAGGGAGTTCCCTGGTCGGTGAGTATTTCCCTTTTGGTAAGCCTGTTCGTGAAAAAACGTGGACCAACTGACAGGCTAGACTCTTTGCGGAGGAGTTTCTCAGTGGAATCGCTTCAGGATAGCGTGTGGCATAGACCAGGATAACCAATATATATATTGATGCCCACGAGCAGAGTCAACCAGGGGACCGACCAAGTCCATAGCAATTCTTTCAAACGGCACTTCAATAATGGGCAATGGCACGAGGGGACTTCGAAAGTGAGAGTTGGGGGCGGTTAACTGGCACGTAGGGCAAGACCTGCAATACTTAAATATTTCCCGGTGACATCCAGGCCAATAGAACCTTTGCATGATCTGTTCCTGTATTTTTTCCACTCCCAGATGTCCCCCCAAGACATGTGAATGGGCCATGTCCAACACCTTCCGTCTAAACGGGCCCGGCACTATTAACTGCTCTGCTTGCTCCTCCCTCACTTTCTTGACCCGGTACAACAACTCCCCACTCATCATAAAATGGGGAAACCTTGTGTTACCCTCAGCTCCTGTGCAACCCCATTTATAACAGTGACATTATTAAAGGCTTCCTTCAGAGCTAGGTCCCTATGTTTGGCAGACCGAAAATTCTCGCTGGTCACCCCTATCTCCGGAATGGCAGACACAGGGGGCACCACCTCCTCATCCCCCACAAGGACACAAAAGGGAAACCTGTCTGACTCTGGGTGTGGTGATACCTCATTAGGATAAACTGTTTTCTTATCTGAGCCAGCGAACCCAGAACCCTTCCCCCACAGATCCCAAAGCATACAAAAGTCCCAGCCTATAATAATAGGGTGCAACAAGTCCAGAATGATGCCGACCTCGTGAGACTCAGTACCGTGGGCCGTTTCAATGTCCACTCTGGCCATGGGTTGTCCTTAGCATCACTATGAATGCACCGAACGCCGACTTTTTTCCCTCCCCGAGTCTAGTAGTGCTGTTACCTCCCATCCGTTCACCTTCACGGGACATGCTTGTGGCCCCTCGCTGGGTGGACAGTTCACACTGCTGGCTGGATAAGCTTAATATGAACAACAGTGTCCTATACTGCAGTCCATCGGCTCAAGGGTCAGGAGACAACAGGTGGCTATATGGCCTGGGCCGTGGCACCTCCAGCAAACAACATCACCCTTAAGGACCTTGGGCACCACCTCCCTCGTCCCTTTGGACCTTGTCACCCTGGGCAACCCAAGGCTGTATGTGCCTCGGCAGGGAGTGCACAAACCGGTCCATCACCATCCACTCTACCATCTGCGCAGGCATTGAGGACTCCAGCTGCAGCCACTTCTGGACCAGGTGCAACAGGTCAAACATTTGGGAGCGAGGTGGTTTGTTCCGGTGATACGAACCAGCTGTTCCCTGATAGTCATTGTCACCCTCAAGCGCGCGAGAATCTCAGTTTTTAGCTTGCCATACTCTTTGGCATCCTGCAAAGCTAAATCATAGTACACCTTTTGGGCGTACTATGCAAAGCTAAATAGGGTGTCCTGCAAAGCAAAATCATAGTAAGCCTACTAGGCGTAGTTCTGGGGCTCTCCCGTCAAGTATGGCGCCAGTACCTCTGTGCACTGCTCTTGCGGAAATTCCTCCCTCTCGGCGACCCTTTCAAACGCCGTCATGAAGGCCTCAACGTCTTCCCCTGGGGTCATTTTCTGCAAAGCCCATCATACAGCCTTCCGGACATGGGAGTCATCAGTCGGACCTGGGGTTGGAGCGCTCATCATGCCCTGGATGGCGGTTGCCAGAAGCTGCATCTGCTGCCATTGTTCCTGCTAGTGCTGCTGGATCTGCTGTAACTACAGCCTGTTGGCGATGCTTGCTGGCTTGCGACAGACTTCACCCAGGGCATGCAGTCCATCCTGTAGCAGTCACGCGTCTCTGCTGGGAACACTGCTCGCATATCTAACACCAATTGTAGAGGTTTTACTCACTTGGGTGGCGACGGGAAGAAAACAGGAGGCATGTTCCTTTAAAAGTTCATGTGGGTTTATTGCTTCATAAACCCAGAAGCCAAACAGAAAAGAAAATAGCCTTTAGATCAGGCAAACAAAGTAAATGTCCTTAGCAGGTCTCTGCTCAGTCAGGCTTGTGTGGTACACAAGCTGGGGTAGCGTCTAGTGTCCTGGCTTGGTCTGAAGACAAACATACACAGGAGGCCTTCTCTGTCCAAACACACAAACCATGTGCCAAACAACAGCCTCCATTTTATAGGCTGTTAACCACACCCAGAAGTGAGGTATGTGGGTAGCTGGACCCGCCCATTCTCTCCTAGCTACCCATAACCCATCTCCCAGGTGCACCAAACGATCCTCTTAGTGCTTATGTGCCCTAGAGAAACACTCCGGGTTACATCAGAGAGACCAGTCATCTCTGTGACACATACCTCCCATCGACTACGCAACCATTAGCCACCTTACAATACTTTGATACATATCTGGTTTTATGATTACCCCACGGCCGATTAAATGGAATCTATCACCCCCTGGGACTTATCTGACCTCTAATATTGGCATACAAGTAATAGAAATGTGAATCTATACATACAGTACAGACCAAAAGTTTGGACACACCTTCTCATTTAAAGATTTTTCTGTATTTTCATGACTATGAAAATTGTACATTCACATTGAAGGCATCAAAACTATGAATTAACACATGTAGAATTATATACTTAACAAAAAAAGTGTGAAACAACTGAAATATGTGTTATATTCTAGATTCTTCAAAGTAGCCACCTTTTGCTTTGATGACTGGTTTGCACACTCTTGGCATTCTATTGATGAGCTTAAAAAGGTAGTCACCGGAAATGGTTTTCACTTCACAGGTGTGCCCTGTCAGGTTTAATAAGTGGGATTTCTTGCCTTATAAATGGGGTTGGGACCATCAATTGTGTTGTGCAGAAGTCTGGTGGATACACAGCTGATAGTCCTACTGAATAGACTGTTAGCTGCTTTTTTCTTGCCATAATACAAATTCTAAGTAAAGAAAAACGAGTGGCCATCATTACTTTAAGAAATGAAGGTCAGTCAGTGCGAAAAATTGGGAAAACTTTGAAAGTGTCCCCAAGTGCAGTTGCAAAAACCATCAAGTGCTACAAAGAAACTGGCTCACATGAGGACCGCCCCAGGAAAGGAAGACCAAGAGTCACCTCTGCTTCTGAGGATAAGTTTATCCGAGTCACCAGCCTCAGAAATCGCAGGTTAACAGCAGCTCAGATTAGAGACCAGGTCAATGCCACACAGAGTTCTAGCAGCAGACACATCTCTTCAACAACTGTTAAGAGGAGACTTTGTGCAGCAGGCCTTCATGGTAAAATAGCTGCTAGGAAACCACTGCTAAGGACAGGCAACAAGCAGAAGAGACTTGTTTGGGCTAAAGAACACAAGGAATGGACATTAGACCAGTGTAAATCTGTGCTTTGGTCTGATGAGTCCAAATTTGAGATCTTTGGTTCCAACCACCGTGTCTTTGTGCGACGCAGAAAAGGTGAACGCGACGCTGGTGACACTGTTGGGGATTTATTCAAAATTGAAGGAATGCTGAACCAGCATGGCTACCACAGCATCTTGCAGCGGCATGCTGTTCCATCCGGTTTGTTTTTAGTAGGACCATCATTTATTTTTCAACAAGACAATGACCCCAAACACACCTCTAGGCTGTGTAAGGTCTATTTGACCAAGAAGGAGTGTGATGGGGTGCTACGCCAGATGACCTGGACTCCACAGTCACCAGACCTGAACCCAATCGAGATGGTTTGGGGTGAGCTGGACCGCAGAGTGAAGGCAAAAGGGCCAACAAGTGCTAAGCATCTCTGGTAACTCCTTCAAGATTGTTGGCAGACCATTTCCGGTGACTACCTCTTGAAGCTCATCAAGAGAATGCCAAAGAGTGTGCAAAGCAGTCATCAAAGCAAAAGGTGGCTACTTTTAAGAACCTAGAATATAAGACATATTTTCAGTTGTTTCACACTTTTTTGTTAAGTATATAATTCCACATGTGTTAATTCATAGTTTTGATGCCTTCAGTGTGAATGTACAATTTTCATAGTCATGAAAATACAGAAAAATCTATAAATGAGAAGGTGTGTCCAAACTTTTGGTCTGTATGGTCTGTACTGTACCTGAATGCCTCATATTAGAGGTCTGTTTGCTGTGAAATGGCTTTTTATTCAATGAAGATTCTGATGCTTGCTGGCCGTGGGGTAGTCGGTGGAGTGGATTCCCTTTAATAAATACTCACTTAGCCCCATGCTTCATGCAGATACTAATAAATCCAGGACCTATGAGATTTTTACCATATGATAGTTGGAAAGTTAGGGGTGTATCATCCATATCAGCAGCCCACAGGGCCACTATGGTGCCCGTGAAAAAACACAGAATTTGACCTTGGTATAAGTTGGTATCCATGCAGCACATAAATGCATGTTTACTATGGCCATGAATCAGAAAAAAAACTATAAGAAGAAAAATGATCATAAACCCTGCTGTAAATAAATAAAAAGCAAAAGTGCATTTAAATAAAATAGGGTTCTTAGCAACACTGTTTTTGATCAAAAATAGCATGAAAGCTATCCCACCATGGCAAGATGAACCCATTCGGAATAGTCCTACTCTGTATAATATTAAAAACCTTACCATGTATCAAAGCCTCAAACTTCTGTGTGTGAATTAGACATGAGATCTAACGTGATAGAAGATTACAGTCCGGGGAAGACGGGAAACATTCATATAGACGACCGGTGGAGATGTAGTCAGTGAAGAAATCTGGCTAAATATGTTTCTAGAGCCGTAGTAGAAGATGAAGATGTTGTCCTCCTCATGAATTAGTTATTTCTCATGTCATGTGTAATTAATATCTCCTGCAGTATTGCTAATGCCAATTGCAGTGTCGGTAAATGAGACGAGAATTAGCTTTATGGAAGATGAGTCTATGAAAAACGTGTTCAGCTACAGACTCCAAGGAAGAAACTGCTTGTTGTCTGTGGCCTAAAATATATAGGTTTTATTACTAGATGTAAAGCAGAAAACTAAATACTGTAAAATAATATATCTCCTCATGTGTTTCTCCTTATTATCTCCAGTAATTGTATTATTACACAGGATTTTTATGATGTTACATAGGCTCATCATCTTCTCATTCAGGTCTCTACAATATCGGATCCTCTCAGTGAAGATCTTCTATTTAAAAGAATTTTCCTTATGGACCCATTAAAGATGGATATAGACAGAGACAAGATGACGGAGAGGATATTACACCTCACCCTAGAGATCCTCTTCCGTCTTACTGGAGAGGTGAGAGATTCTGATGACGTCACATTACATCATTCTTATCTATGGGAATAACAGATGGACAGAACTGGAGAGGTGAGGACTCTGGAAATGTCTGTAGTGAGATTTATTTATATGTCTTTCCATAACCAGGATTACATATTAGTGAAGACCTCTAGTGAGCGCTGTCAGGACCCTGTGTCTGAGGGATGGGAAAGACCCCTGAGCCCAATCACAGGGCCTCCATCTCACCCCTTCATACATGATGACATCAATGACCAGAAGATCGTAGAACTCACCTACAAAATGATTGAGCTGCTGACTGTAGAGGTGACATTGCTGGGAATGCTGGGACATTATAAAGTAACGCTATGAAAGGATCGGGGGGATGACTGTATGATTGTATGTGTCAGGTTCCTATAAGATGTCAGGATGTCACTGTCTATTTCTCCATGGAGGAGTGGGAGTATTTAGAAGGACACAAAGATTTGTACAAAGACGTCATGATGGAGGTTCCCCAGTCCCTCACATCACCAGGTAATAGACAGGAGTAAATACACACAGCCTATAATTATCTGTATGTAAAGAATAAATTCAGTCCCTGTATGTGTTTCTTCCAGATCTATCCAGTAAGAGGACAACACCAGAGAGATGTCCCCATCCTTTTCTTCCACATGACTGTAAACAAGAAGATCCCAGTGTCCCTCAGGATCATCAGGTAGATGGAGAGAAGATGTCATGAGATCTCCCCTATGATGTGTAGATGGCTGTGAAGGTCTTGTGTTCAGTCTTGTTTTATCCACCAGTATTATGTGTTTTCTATTTGTGTAATGAGAACGGTGGAGATGGCAGGATTAGAGCTGATCATAGATGTGACTTCTCATCTGTTTGTGACTTTTACAGTATTTGTTTCAGGGTGAAGATCTGACCCATATTAATACTACAGAGACATATGTAAGGGGTGGTGACCGCTGTAAAGAGGAGATTCCTACATATGACCGCCCAGGTGAGTAGTAACCACTAAATGCAGAGAAGTTACAGATTCTTCTCTGTCACCGGCTGTGGCTGCTTTATCGGTTGTGTAGTCCAGCCATATCACAATCGTGTGATCACCATTTTGCCTTTAGACCACAACATTCTCTTCCACCCAAAACTGTTCAAATGATTTTGGGCATTTAAAAGCCTTTTCCATAGAACTTACAACCTGGAGGATCCACCTACCCCCTGTGATTAGAAGACGCTGACCATTACCTCCTCAGATCTGTAAACTACAAAGCCAGAAAATCAGTTGAACAAAAATATGATGGGCCTGTAAGAGAAAGTGGAGGGTAATGATGGTGTTGGCTTCCTAGGACCCTGATATCTTATTGGATGAATCTACCTTCTCTCCCTTCTGTGCTGCTGAATTTGCTCATATGGTCCCTACAAGACCAGGTCCAGTCTTTCTGGCCAAACTTCACTTTTATGATCTACAACATTAAATGTGCAGTGAGGGCCAAGTGTGAATTTCTGTACAATAACAACAGAGTTTCCCTTTATCCTGACTTTTCAGTTTCTTTTAAAACCGACTAACTTCAAACAGGATTGCGATAAACTACATAAAAAACATTACACCTGTGCCATGTTATATCTCTAAGCTAAATTTAAGACACCTCATCTCTGCACTAATATAAAAAGTTCTCTTTGAACATCCAATATTTCTTCTTGAAACTCATCTGACAGAAAATATTGGCCCTTACAATAGTTTAGATTGCCCAAGAGCCACCGAGCCCCATACTCTAATTACCACAGAGAGGTTTCACCACTAGTTACTCACTTCTTACTGATGGAGACTGTTGAGTTTGATCATTTCAGTAGATGTGTTATTTTCTATACTCACAGTTTTGACTATAGTAGTTAGTGCCCAAAATACTCTGATTTAACCCCTTCCTGCAGCCAGTTTTGTGTTCCTATCTGGGCCCATTTTTCAAATCTGACGTGTGTCACTTTATATGGTGATAACTTTGGAATTCTTCTGTTCGTTGTCACCTGGCAGCTCAAAAGATGGCTACCACAAACTGGCTTTGCGCTATCTACTCCATTTTCCAGATCCCAGGGTTTGCCTTGCTCATCATCCTTTAACCCCTCTACATGGATTTGGACTTAGACAGAGACCCCCTAAGCTTGGGCCACAGTGTTACCTAATGTTCTGTGGAGTGAGATGGCAAGAAGAATAGTCAGATAGCCAGGTCAGAACATGGAGGTCAGAGAAAATACAAAATCACACAAAAGTAGTCAGTAAACTGGCCGAGGTCACAACAGGAAACAAATACTCAAGCCGGGAGCTGAGCACAGAGGACTGAACCAGAGGAGAACAAGGCTGTATCTGGCAGCTTCTAGCAATATGCTTCCAGCTTTAGTAGGGTGTGGTGCTTTCCAGTTGGCTGAAGCAAGGAGCAGATTACTCCAGTTGGACAGCACACACACCCATACTGCCAGACTGGATAGTACTACAGGTCCCAGGCACCCTAATCTTAGTGGCTGGACAGAGCCTGCGCCGCCCAGACCTTCTGGTTCTGACGTCTCCTCCATTACCAGCGCCGCCTGCAGGATGAATAAGGCGGCTCCTGCTGAGAGAAACAGACGTCGCAGGAGCAGATCCCAGAGGAGATGGGACCCACCATTTACAGAAGCCCTAATATGACAAAATGTCAGAAAACCAGAGCAGTAGAAATCCCCATAAAGTGACTCCATTTTGGAAATTATAACCCTCAGTGAAATAATCTATAGGAGTAGTGACTATTTTGACTCCACAGGCACTTTCCGGAAATTAGCACGCAGTGGATGATGGAGAGTAAAAATTACAAATATATAATTTCATTACCCAACACATAGTGCCCAGATTGTGCTCCAGGAGACACACACCGTAAATTAAGTGGGTTCTTCTTATTATAGTAATGTCAAATACATGGATGCTAAATGTGGTTTGGGCACACTGCAAGGCTCAGAAGCGAGGGGGAGATCTGACTTTGGGAGAGTGGATATTGCTGGATTGGTTTATGGAAGCCATGTTACTTTTCAAGAGTCTTTGAGCCACTAATAATGTGGAAACCTCTGGTTTTCCATTGACAGATGATGGACCTGAGTGGGGACTTGTTTTTTGTGAGATGAGTAGAAGTTATTATTGATATTATTTTCGCCTACATAACATTGTTTGATGGCTTTTTATTCCATATTTGGGAGGCAGAATGAACAAACAGTTGAACACCACGCTCTACTGGTTCATCCTATGAGGTTTTCCATTGACAGATGATGGACCTGAGTGGGGACTTGTTTTTTGTGAGATGAGTGGAAGTTTTATTGATATTATTTCTCCTACATAACATTGTTTGGTGGCTTTTTATTCCATATTAGGGAGGCAGAATTAACAAACAGTTGGACACCACGCTCCACTGGTTCATCCTATGAGGTTTTCTATTAGACTGTGAACTGTTATTGTCTTGGTGAATAATGACGGCTAACATAGGGCAAAATTAAAAAAATCACAGAAAAAGATACAGCCTTACCAACACCAATCATATAACAAATGCACTAGCAGGATGCCGCAGACCCCAATGATAAAGGTGGGGGCAGCGCAGGTGCAAAATACTGATGGAGCAACCACTCACAAACCTACCAATTCATGGAGGGTGTGGTTGCCTAGTATTAAAGATGCACACAGATGAAGCTTGCGTAGGACGCCAGTCACACAGGTAGGTGTGATGCACAGTGTCTGACTTAGGATACTGATGATGTCCATACTGGGTAGGAAGGCTGCCCAGCACTATATAAGTGCACCCCACATGGACAGACCAGACACCCCAGTACACCCAACCAACACTAAAATGCTAATGCATTTCTTATCTGATTTGGTGTTGGTAAGGCTGATTTTTTCTGTGATGTTTTCTTGGTAGATGATGATACTTTTACATAAAGTACATTTTTACAGAGTGTTTAAGTAGAAATGTTCATCAATATAAATTTTAAGGATATGTTATTCATAACTAATTATTGGTTTTATTCTTGGCAGATGACTGTACCAGGAGATCAGAGAGACAGCTGACATCTTCAATTTTTAAATCAGATGATCTTGAGATCACACAAGATACAATTGAAGTGAATGCCATTGCTCCAGATATACCGTCATCCCTTCACAGCAAAGATCTGTCATCTGATCATTTGAAACAGGTCCTGTCTTCTGATTCATTACCGACCACTAAGGAAAATCAGTCACAAAATAAGCATTAAAAAACAAATTGCTCCTAAAGCAAAGAAGCCATTTTCATGTTCAGAATATGGAAATAGTTTTTCCCTCAAAGTCTTTTCTTAAACATCAAAGCATTCACACAGCAGAGAATAGATTTTTTTTGTTTCAAGTGTGGGAAATTTTTTAACCAGAAATCAAATCTTGTTAATCACCAGAGAAGTCACACACAGAAGAAGCCATTTTCTTGTTTAGAATGTGGAAAATGTTTTAGCCGGAAAACTGATTTGGTTGAGCACAAGAGAACTCACACAGGGGAGAAGACTTTTTTCTGTTCAGACATGAGATCTAATGTGATGGAAGATTACAGTCCGGGGAAGACGGGAAACATTCATATAGACGGCCGGTGGAGATGTAGTGAGTGAAGAACTCTGGCTAAATATGTTTCAAGAGCCGTAGTAGAAGATGAAAAAGTCCTCCTCATGAAGTAGTTATTTCTCATGTTACGTGTAATTAATATCTCCTGCAGTATTGCTAATGCCGATTGCAGTGTCGGTAAATGAGACGAGAATTAGCTTTATGGAAGATGAGTCTTTGAGAAACGTATTCAGCTGCCGACTCCAATGAAGAACTGCTTGTTGTCTGTGGCCTAAAATATATAGGTTTTATTACTAGATGTAAAGAAGAAAACTAAATACTGTAAAATAATAAATCTCCTCATATGTTTCCCCTTATTATCTCCAGTAATTGTATTATTACACAGGATTTTTAGGATGTTACATTGGCTCATCATCTTCTCATTCAGGTCCCTACAATATCAGATCCTCTCAGTGAAGATCTTCTATTTAAGAGAATTTTCCTTATGGACCCATCAAAGATGGATATGGATAGAGACAAGATGGCGGAGAGGATATTACACCTCACCCTAGAGATCCTCTTCCGGATTACTGGAGAGGTGAGAGATTCTGATGACGTCACATTACATCATTCTTATCTATGGGAATAACAGATGGACAGAACTGGAGAGGTGAGGACTCTGGAAATGTCTGTAGTGAGATTAATTTATACGTCTTTTCATAACCAGGATTACATATTAGTGAAGACCTCTAGTGAGCGCTGTCAGGTCCATGTGTCTGAGGGATGGGGAAGACCCCTGAGCCCAATCACAGGACCTCCATCTCACTCCCTGATACATGAGGACATCAATGACCAGAAGATCCTAGAACTCACCTACAAGATGATTGAGCTGCTGACTGGAGAGGTGACACTGCTGGGAATGCTGGGACATTATACAGTAACGCTATGAAGGGATCGGGGAGATGACGGTGTCATTGTATGTGTCAGGTTCCTATAAGGTGTCAGGATGTCGCTGTCTATTTCTCCATGGAGGAGTGGGAGTATTTAGAAGGACACAAAGATCTGTACAAGGACGTCATGATGGAGGTTCCCCAGCCCCTCACATCACCAGGTAATAGTCAGGACTAAATACACATGGCCTATATTTATCTGTATGTAAAGCATGAATTCAGTCCCTGTATGTGTTTCCTCCAGATCTATCCAGTAAGAGGACAAAACCAGAGAGATGTCCCCGTCCTCTTCTTCCACAGGACTGTAAACAAGAAGATCCCAATGTTCCTCAGGATCATCAGGTAGATGGAGAGAAGGTGTCATGAGATCTCCCCTATGATGTGTAGATGGCTGTGAAGGTCTTGTGCTCAATCTTGTTTTATCCACCAGTATTATATGTTTTATACTTGTGTAATGAGAACGGTGGAGATGGCAGGATTAGAGCTGATCATAGATGGGACTTCTTCATCTGTCTGTGACTTTTATAATATTTGTTTCAGGGTGAAGATCTGACCCATATTAATACTACAGAGACATATGTAAGGGGTGATGAGCGGTGTAAAGAGGAGATTCCTACATATGACCGCCCAGGTGAGTAGTAACCACTAAATGCAGAGAAGTTACAGATTCTTCTCAGTCACCGGCTGTGGTTGCTTTATCGGTGGTGTAGTCCGGCAGTATCACAATCGTGTGATCGCCATTTTGCCTCTAGACCACAATATTCTCCTCCACCCAAAACTATTCATATGACTTTGGGCTTTGAAAGCCATTTTCTATAGACGTTACAACCTTGAAGATCCACTTACCCCCTGGAATTAGAAGATGCTGACCGTTACCTGCCCAGATCTGTAAACTACAAAACCAAATGACAGCGTACGTAGAATGTGCTGACAAGTTAGAAAATCACTCAAAGAAAAATATTATGATGGACCTGTAAGAGAAAGTGGAGGGTAATGATGCTGTTGGCTTCCTAGAACCCTGATATCTTATTGGATGAATCTACTTTCTCTCCCTTCTGTGCTGCTGAATGTCCTCATATGGTCCCCACAAGACCAGGTCCAGTCTTTCTGGCCAAACTTCGCTTTTATGATCTTCAACATCAAATGTGCAGTGAGGCCAAGTGTGAATTTCTGTACAATAACAACAGAGTTTCCCTTTATCCTGACTGTTCAGTTTCTTTTAAAACCAACTAACTTCAAACAGGATAATGATAAACTACATAAAAAACATTACACCTGTGCCATGATATATCTCTAAGCTAAATTTAAGACGTCTCAGCTCTGTAGTATTATAAAAAGTTCTCTTTGAACATCTAATATTTCTTCTTGAAACTCATCTGACAGAAAATATTGTCCCTTACGATAGTTTAGATTCCCAAGAGCCCCCGAGCCCCATACTCTAATTACCACAGAGAGGTTTCACCACTACTTACTCACTTCTTACTGATGGAGACTGTTGAGTTTGATCATTTCAGTAGATGTGTTATTGTCTATAGTCACAGTTTTGACTATAGTAGTTAGTGCCCAAAATACTCTGAATTAAGCCCTTCCTGCAGCCAGTTTTGTGTTCCTATCTGGGCCCATTCTTCAAATCTGACGTGTGTCACTTTATATGATGATAACTCTGGAATTCTTCACAAAGGATAATAGGAAACAAATGGACCTTACAAATAATATTCCAACTTCTCTTGAATCCGACAAACCCCTATATACGGTTGTACACTACTGTCTGGGCACATGGCAGGTTAAGAAGGGAAGGAGCGCCATTTAGCTATTTGAATGCAGATTTTGCTGGGATAGTTTGCAGACACAATGTATTGGGGGCGCTGTTCATGGTCACCTGGCAGCTCAAAAGATGGCTACCACAAACAGGCTTGGCACGATCTCCTCCATTTTCCAGATCCCAGGGTTTGCCTTGCTCATCATCCTTTAACCCCTCTACATGGATTTGGACTTAGACAGAGACCCCCTAAGCTTGGGCCACAGTGTTACCTAATGTTGTGTGGTGTGAGATGGCAAGAAGAATAGTCAGATAGCCAGGTCAGAACCAGGAGGGCAGAGAAAATACAAAATCACACAAAAGTAGTCAGTAAACGGGCCGAGGTCACAACAGGAATCAAATACACAAGCCGGGAGCTGAGCACAGACGACTGACCCAGAGGAGAACAAGGCTGTATCTGGCAGATTCCAGCAATATGCTTCCAGCTTTAGTAGGGTGCGGTGCTTTCCAATTAGCTGAAGTAGGGAGCAGATTAATCCAACTGGACAGCACACACACCCATACTGCCAGACTGGATGGTACTACTGGTCCCAGCAACCCTAATCTTAGTGGCTGGACAGAGACTGTGCCGCCCCGAGCTTCTGACGTCTCCTCCATCACCAGCGCCGCCTGCAGGATGAATAAGGCGGCTCCTGGTGACAGAAGGAGACGTCGCAGAAGCAGATCCCAGAGGAGATGGGACAAACCATTTGCAGAAGCCCTAATGTGACCAAATTGTAGAAAACCAGAGCAGTAGAAATCCCCATAAAGTGACTCCATTTTGGAAATTATAACCCTCAGTGAAATAATCTATAGGAGTAGTGACTATTTTGACTCCATCGACACTTTCCAGAAATTAGCACGCAGTGGATGTTGGAGAGTGAAAATTACAAATATATAATTTCATTACACAACACATAGTGCCCAGATTGTGCTCCAGGAGACACACACCATCAATTAAGTGGGTTCTTCTCATTATAGTAATGTCAAATACATGGAGGCTAAATGTGGTTTGGGCGCACTGCAAGGCTCAGAAGTGAGGGGAGATTTGACTTTGGGAGAGCGGATATTGCTGGATTGGTTTATGGAAGCCATGTTGCTTTTCAAAAGCCTTTGAGCCACTAATAATGTGGAAACCTCTGTTTTTCCATTGACAGATGATGGACCTGAGTGGGGACTTGTTTTTTGTGAGATGAGTAGAAGTTTTTATTGATATTATTTTCGCCTACATAACATTGTTTGGTGGCTTCTTATTCCATATTAGGGAGGCAGAATTAACAAACAGTTGGACACTACTCTCTACTGGTTCATCCTATGAGGTTTTCTATTAGACTGTGAACTGTTATTGTCTTGGTGAATAATGATGGCTAACATAAGGCAAAATAAAAAAAATCACAGAAAAAGATACAGCCTTACCAACACCAAATCATATAACAAATGCACTAGCAGGATGCCGCAGACCCCCATGATAAAGGTGGGGGCTGCGCAGGTGCAAAATATTGGTGGAGCAACCACTCACATACCTACCAATTCATGGAGAGGGTGGTTGCTTAGTATTAAAGATGCACACGGATGAAGCTTGCATAAGACGCCAGTCACACATGTAGGTTTGATGCACAGTGTCTGGCTTAGCCTAATGATGCCCATACTATTAGATCAGGAGGGCTGCCCAGCACTATAGAAGTGCACCCCACATGGACAGACACCTCAGTACACCCAACCAACACTAAGATGCTAATGCATTTGTTATCTGATTTGGTGTTGGTAAGGCTGATTTTTCTCTGTGATGTTTTCTTGGTAAATAATGATACTTTTACATAAAGTGCATTTTTACGTAGAGTTTAAGTAGAAATATTCAACAATATAAATTTTAAGAATATGTTATTCATAAATAATAATTGGTTTTATTCTTGGCAGATGTCTGTACCAGGAGATCAGAGAGACAGCTGACATCTTCAATTTTTAAAGCAGATGATCTTGAGATCAAACAAGATACAATTGAAATGAATGACATTTCTCCAGATTTACCATCATCCCTTCACAGCAAAGATCTGTCATCTGATCATTTGAAACAGGTTCTGTCTTCTGATTCATTACCGACTACTAAGGAAAATCAAAGTCACAAAATAAGCATTAAAGAACAAACTGCTCCTAAAGAAAAGAAGCCATTTTCATGTTCAGAATATGGAAATAGTTTTTCCCTTGAAAAGTCTTTTCTTAAACATCAAAGCATTCACACAGCAGAGAATAGATTTTTTTGTTTCAAGTGTGGGAAATTTTTTAACCAGAAATCAAGTCTTGTTAATCACCAGAGAACTCACACACAGAAGTCATTTTCTTGTTCAGAATGTGGGAAATGTTTTAGCCAGAAATCAGGTTTGGTTAAGCACAAGAGAATTCACACAGGGGAGAAGCCTTTTCCCTGTTCAGAATGTGGAAAATGTTTTAGCCAGAAAACGGATTTGGTTATACACCAGAGAAATCACACAGGGGAGAAGCCTTTTTCCTGTTCAGAATGTGGGAAATGTTTTAGCCGGAAAGCAGAGTTGGTTATACACCAGAGAAATCACACAGGGGAGAAGCCTTTTTCCTGTTCAGAATGTGGGAAATGTTTTAGCCGGAAAGCAGAGTTGGTTAAGCACAAGAGAACTCACACAGGTGAAAAGCCTTTTTGCTGTTCAGAATGTGGGAAATGTTTTAGCTGGAAATTAGATTTGGTTATGCACCAGAGAACTCACACAGGGGAGAAGCCATTTTCCTGTTCAGAATGTGGAAAATGTTTTAGCCGGCAATCAGATTTGGTTAAGCACAAGAGAATTCACACAGGGGAGAAGCCTTTTTCCTGTTCAGAATGTGGGAAATGTTTTAGCCAGAAATCAGGTTTGGTTATACACCAGAGAAATCACACAAGGGAGAAGCCTTTTTCCTGTTCAGAATGTGGGAAATGCTTTAAAGGTAAATCAGATTTGGTTAAGCACCAGAGAACTCACACAGACGAGAAGACATTTTCATGTTCTTAATGTGGGAAATGTTTTACACGGAAATCAACTGTTAACAAACTTCATAGAAGTCACACAGGGGAGAAGCCTTTTACATTTTTAACCGAAAATTGTATCTTCATAAAGGGGTTGTCCACTACTGGGACAACTCCTTCTCATTCCTCATGTTTGGCCTTGTTAAAATAAAAACACTCATACGCACTTACTGTTCTGGCGCCGTTCCATTGGTGTCACAACTTGCGTTTCCGTAAGGCTGTTACATCACACAAGATTGTTACATCACACAATCCTGCTGCCAATCAACGCCACCTTCAGACGTATTGTACATCAACAGGAAGGACATGGCCTGGACATAGCACCAAGAGAATGCACACACTGAAAGCACTCTCTTCAGACCTTGTTCTTGGGGGAATTATAAGCAATTTACAGCCTCAAACATGACTTTCGATATGAGAAAGAAAGAAGAGATCAGAGGTTAATCTGAGGTCCTCCACCTCTGTCAGCATGTCTGGTATGCAGCATTTCTTATGGAATGTCTTATCTTCCTGCTCCAGAGCTATTACTGCCTCATCTCAGCGTGGAAAAAGAAGCAATCTTAACCATCATGATGTCAGACAGCTCCAGCCTGTAAGTCCTGCACCAACTTCTCTCTTAATGTAGGCCTCACAAGAAAACAGCTCCACAAATCTCCCTGTACTCTCACCAAAGCCCACATACTGAGCAGTGCTTGCTTCACAGGGACATTTACCCCCCAGCCACAGGTTATTCTGATATGGGGAACAACATAACTTATTTCATAGAATCATAGAATGGTAGAGTTGGAAGGGACCTCCTGGGTCATCTGGTCCAACCCCCTGCTCAAAGCAGGATTCAACATAGAAACATAGAATGGTAGAGTTGGAGGGGACCTCCTGGGTCATCTGGTCCAACCCCCTGCTCAAAGCAGGATTCACTAAATCATCTCAGACATATGTCTGTCCAGCCTCTGTTTGAAGACGTCCATTGAAGGGGAACTCACCACCTCTCGTGGCAGCCTGTTCCACTCATTGATCACCCTAACTGTCAAAAAGTTTTTTCTAATATTTAATCTGTGTCTCCTCCCATTTAGTTTCATCCCATTGCTTCTAGTCTTTCCTTGTGCAAATGAGAATAAAGATGATCCTTCTACAATGTGACAGCCCTTGACATATTTGTAGACAGCTATTAAGTCTCCTCTCAGTCTTCTTTTTTGCAAGCTAAACATTCCCAAATCCTATAACCGTTCCTCATAGGACATGGTTTGCAGACCGGTCACCATTCTGGTCCCTCTTCTCTGAACTTGCTCCAGTTTGTCGATGTCTTTTTTAAAATGTGGTGCCCAAAACTGGACGCAGTATTCCAGATGAGGTCTGACCAAAGAGGAGTAAAGTGCGATAATGACTTCACGTGATCAAGACTGTATGCTTCTGTTAATACATCCCAGAATTGTATTTGCCTTTTTTGCTGTTGCATCACACTGTTGACTCATGTTCAGTCTATGATCTATTAGTATACCTAAGTCTTTTTCACATGTACTGTTGCTTAGCTCTATTCCTCCCATTCTGTATATGCTTTTTTTCATTTTTATTGCCAAGACGTAGTACTTTGCATTTTTATATCATTTGCATTTGTATATCAGATTGCGTCTGTCCCTACTAAAGAAGATATGGAGCAATATATTCAGAGGCTGGAGACCACATACGATACTGAAATATGTCCCCTCACTTCTATCCTGTCACAGCTTGCTGACAAGGTACAGAGATTAGAGGATAATGTCGTCCAAGTTAGAGGCCATCATAATGCTCAAAAACTGACACTGGATCTTCACAGCCAGTAAATAAACCATCTGTTTAATATGGTTGATGATCAAGAAAATCGCAATAATATCTGGATAAGGGGTATACCTGAAAGCATCAATGCACAAGTGATTATGCCAACACTGCGATCATTATTCATAATATCCTTGGTGATCCTATTGATAAGGAGCTGGAGATTTAAAAGGCGCACTGTACAATAGGCAATCATGGCCCAGATCCTGAGTGTCCAAGGGACATTATCTGTTGTATACATTTTTTTCAATGTAAAAGAGGCCATTGTGAGGAAAGCAGAGGAGTTGGGTCCTGGTGATTTCAATGGAAAACGCATATAATTGCTCTCATACAGTACAGACGAAAAGTTTGGACGCACCTTCTCATTTAAAGATTTTTCTGTATTTTCATGACTTTGAAAATTGTACATTCACACTGAAGGCATCAAAACTATTAATTAACACATGTGGAATTATATACTTTACAAAAAAGTGTGAAACAACTGAAAATATGTCTTATATTCTAGGTTCTTCAAAGTAGCCACCTTTTGCTTTGATGACTGCACACTCTTGGCATTCTCTTGATGAGCTTCAAGAGGTAGTCACCGGAAATGGTCTTCCAATAATCTTGAAGGAGTTCCCAGAGATGCTTAGCGCTTGATGGCCCTTTTGCCTTCACTCTGAGGTCCAGCTCCTCCAAAACCATCTCGATTGGGTTCAGGTCTGGTGACTGTGGAGGCCAGGTCATCTGGCGTAGCACCCCATCACTCTGCTTGTTGGTCTAATAGCCGTTACACAGCCTGGAGGTGTGTTTGGGGTCATTGTCCTGTTGAAAAATAAATGATGGTCCAACTAAACGCAAACCGGATGGAATAGCATGCCGCTGCAAGATGCTGCAGTAGCCAGGCTGGTTCAGTATTCCTTCAATTTTGAATAAATCTCAAAAAATGTGTCACCAGCAAAGCACCCCCACACCATCACACCTCCTCCTCTATGCTTCCTGGACATTCTATATATCTGACTGGCCACCTGCTCCACCATTGCCAAAGAGAGTTCCAGCACGTCAAAGAAGGCGTTCAATGGATCAGGAACTTGATGGTGATGTAGCCAGATGGGAAAGGAACCTGCTAATCATATGAGCTCCTGAAATGAATCTCGTCTTCCCTGATGAGAGACAGTTTGCAGATGCTTACTTATTTCTTTAAGCATATAATTAGATACATCTAAATAGAGCATTAGGTGCCACTCTTCCACTATATACAATGTCTAAGTTCATATAAGATCTTAGACCGGCATATAAGTTGAGTTCACATGATACTACTGTAATATCAGGCTGTATTACATTACTTGCTTTATATTCCATGGTTCCACCTAATAGGAATCCTAGAACTGAAAGTTTGACTTACACCTGTAAAGACAACCCCCAGTTAGGGACTTGCATTGGGATCTGCTTGTTTCGCAATTTCCTACTGTTTTGATATATTCATTATCTATACTTCTTAGACACTGAGAGGTAGACGTTACTATCTACCGTCTATACTTCCTCTTTTCTCTTAACCTTTCTCTCTTCCATTCCCCCTTTTTTTCATATAATATGGCACAACTCAAAACTTGTTCATTAAATGTCAGAGGACTTAATGTTCCAGAGAAAGGAGCTCAAGTGTTTTATCGTAGGCATAAACAGCACGTACATTTTCTCTTTCTTCAGGAGTCACACTTTAGAGGCGATCATATACTGTACCTCAGTTTACTAATGGATACTATTCATCTTGGCGTCCCCGAAAAATGCAGTTTTGAAGTCTAAGGTGCTGAGTATAGGCCGCCACAGATCACTGCCGCATACTATTGTAGAAACACTGTCTGACACGGAGAGGAGGTATGTGTTTAAGATCTCGATCTACTCCAAAACTTCTATCTCCCTAATTGTGACAAAATTAAGACATGTCGTCATTACTTAAACAAACTAAAATATTTTGCGGAGGACCTTATTATCATTGGAGGTGACTTTAATTTTGTCTTGGTTCCTTCTTTAGATGCGTCCCTGGGCTGGAGTCACCAATCTAAAACACAAACAAAAGCTTTGCTAATTGTGCTTTGGTCTCATGTATGGAGGATACTACATCCAGACGTAAAGGATTATACCTATTATTCTCCTTTACACAATATGCATAGCCATATAGTCCTTTTCTTAATTAGCCGTCACTTGCCTACATGGCAAGCTACATCTCAGGTAGGAACTGCTGTATGGTCAGGTCATGCTCCTGTATATTGTAACTAGCTATGGAACCCGTTCTATGCCCGGGTGGCGAGCATTTTTATTGGTATATGGTCTCCCATGCTGGTATGTGCTGCCCCACTCCTGGTATTTCTGCTGCCCCCATGCTGTCCCCACCATCCCATCCTGGTATGCATGGCACCCCTCATTCCCATCCTGATATGCATGTCACCCCTCATTCCCAATCCTGGTATGCATGGCACCCCTCACCACCAATCCTGGTATGCATGGCACCCCTCATCCTCAATCCTGGTATGCATGGCACCCCTCATCCCCAATCTTGGTATGCATGGCGCCCCTCATCCCCAATCTTGGTATGCATGGCACCTCTCATTCCAAATCTGGTATACATTGCACCCCTCATTCCAATCATGGTATGTATGGTACCCAATCCCTCATCCTGGTATGCATGGCACCACTAATCCCCCAATCCTGGTATGCATGGCACCCCATCCCTTATCCTGGTATGCATGGTACCCCTCATCCCTATCCTGGTATGTATGGCACCCCTCATCCCCCAATCCTGGTATGTATGGCCTCCTCATCCCCCAATCCTGGTATGCATGGCACCCGATTCCAAATCTGGTATACATTGCACCCCTCATCCCAATCCTGGTATGTATGTTACCCAATCCCTCATCCTGGTTTGCATGGCACCACTCATCCCCCAATCCTGGTATGCATGGCACCCCATTCCTCATCCTGGTATGCATGGTGCCCCTCATTCCTATCCTGATATGCATGGTACCCCTCATCCCTATTCTGGCATGTATGGTACCTCTCATCCTGGTATGCATGGCACCCCATCCCTCATCCTGGTATACATGGCACCCCTCATCCCAATTCTGGTATGTATGGCCTCATCCCAGAAACCTGGTATGCATGGCACCCCTCATCCCAATTCTGGTATATATGGCTTCCTCATCCCAGAAACCTGGTATGTATGGCACCCAATCCCTCATCCTGGTATGCATGGCACGCCTCATCCCCAATCATGGTATATATGGCTTCCTCATCCCTATCCTGGTATGCATGGCACCCCACCCCCTATCCTGGTATGTGTGGCACCCCTCATCCCTATACTGGCATGCATGGTACCCCTCATCCTTATTCTGGTATGCATGGTATCCTTCATCCTGGTATGCATGGTAACCCCCGCATTCCTATCCTGGTATCTATGGTACCCCTCATCCCTATTCTGGTATTCATGGTACCCCATCCCTATCCTGGTATGCATGGTACCCTGCATTCCTATCCTGGTATGCATGGCACCCCATCCCTCATCCTGGTATGCATGGTACCCCGCATTCCTATCCTGGTATGTAGGGTACCCCTCGTCCCTATCCTGGTATGCATGGTACCCCATCCCTATCCTGGTATGTATGGTACCCCTCATCCCTATTCTGGTATGCATGGCACCCCTCACTCCCCAATCCTGGTATGTATGGCACCCCTCACCCCCCCAATCCTGGTATGCATGGCACCCCATTCCTCATCCTGGTATGCATGGTACTCCTCATCCCCCAATCCTGGTATGCTTGGTACCCCTCATCCCCCAATCCTGATATGTGTTGCCCCCTCACTCCCCAATCCTGGTATGTATGGCACCCCTCATCCCTTTCACGCTGCACACATACAATAAAATAAACACTTAATCTCACCTTTCTTCTCTGTGCTCCAGCGCTACGGTGTTCTGTTCTGCCGGAGGCAGGGGGAGGAGTGCAGCGCCAGAGTATGCGCATGCCCATACCGCGCTGTCCGGCGCCATTTTGCTGAAGACACACTGCAAATAGCGCTATGTGCATGTGCTGATTCAACACCTTCACTCCTGCCCCGGTCTCCGGCGAAGAGAGGCGCAGCGGCAACGTTCCTCCCGGTCAGGTAAGTATGGCACCGGAGATCGTGGTATGCGTTCAGTGTCTACGCATACTGTGATCTCTGGCACCATATACGTTCCTCTTACCTGTAATGGCTCCATGCCTGCTTCTGTCTGGAGCCAGACTGCGCAGGCGTGTCGCGCTTGCGCAGTCTATAAAGGTATCAGACAGAGACACGCATCTCCCGTTGTATTATAGTTCTGACTATGCCGGACTCCACCAAGGCTTCAGATGTTGGAACCTAAATGATAATCTGCTGAAAGACTTACTCTGTGTCTCAGACCTTCTTGAGACTATAGACTCCTTCAAATAAATGAGCATGATGAAACTGCCTTACCATTTAAATGGTAAGCACTCACATGTGTCCTGCGAAGTATAATAATAAAACATAGATAAAAGCTAAAAAAAAGGAGAGAACAGCTAAAGTCTCATTTGCTTGAGCAGATAGATCTCCTTGACAAACAACATAAATGATCTGCTTCCCTCTAGGTCTACGCAGACCTGCTTAACGCTAGAAGGGAGCTAAAGTAGTTTCATGGATGGGGTACTCGCAAATATTGTGTAATTTCAGGGCATTTACTTATGGAAGGAACCAAGTGAAAGCTTCCATTCTCGGTACTAGATATAGGGCCTCCTTGAGAAAATTACTTAAAATGTCGTACACTAAAGTTAATATATAAGGTGTGGGATAGGGGTAAAAATATTCTGGGGATTGGAAAGTACACAAACTATACTCCTTTATGGCACAACTCTAACTTACCAGAGCTACATAAACTAAATAATATTAGTGAGTGGGAGGATAGGGGTACTAGAATAAACGTCATACTGATTGATAGACATCACCCAATAGATACCATTGCGAAAGCAGTGGATACAAAAGGTCTAATATCCCTTATTTATAGACAGTTACTGGCCCTACATTTGGATAATATTGATAGTTAAGACAAAATGGGAGGAGGATGTGGGTCCGTTATTTGAGGAGCAATGGGGGAAATACTGGATTTGACACAGAATCTGTCATTGTCAGAGTTACAAAGATTGTCCCGAATTCTTCTCATTCATAAGAGTATATAGATCCCCAAGTACTTTATTTAAAATTGAAATACAAACGGATGACACATGTCCTAGATATGGTCAAAATGACGCCCACCTGATGCTTATGACATGGAAATGTGTAAATATTGGCGACTACTGGAAGGGGGGGATCGCTCTTGTATGATCTCTATTTGGGATACAACTTCAGTTGGAACCTAAAATCTGTATCCTAGGACTCCTGGGAGAGGACATAGACCCAGACTCCAAATGGCAGTAGGTGGCTCAGGAATATTATTCCCAGCCATAAAGTTGATGGCACTAGATTGTATAGACAATTCTCCCCCAACGATAACAGAACTAAAATCCAGGATAAATAACACTCTATGCTTGGAAAGGGGATCTTGTATTAAAGGAACGCTCTCAAGAAATCCATACACATATGGGAACAATGGTAATTACCCCAGGTATTGCTTCATGGAACCTTCACAGAAATACTATCCTGGATCGTTTGTCCATTTCCTTACAGTAAACCAGGAATTTATATCCTTATACCCAAGGTGTCAGCAAATAATAATTGTCTCAGTCCACACAATTGTCCCTTCTTAGATATATTCTTTTTCTTTTGATGTCCCAATAGGGGAAAAAATAAGCCGTCAGGAAGTATTCAGATATTTATGTACAAATGTAAAATTACTGTTCCAAAACATTGTACTATAGAGCGATATTGGGATTTATATCATTGTAAACCGGTTCTTGTATTGTTACTGGTTTTTCTTTTTATTTTTTTTTGTCACAAAGTTTATTTAAAAAAAGAAATGTTGGTAATTCTTTGTTTTGTTAAATAAAAATGATCTGAATGGAAAAAAAGAAAGGAGGGAAGGTCTTTACTAGATCAAACGTACACAAAATGCCAAGATCACATGTGAAGGTACTCGTACGAATTCACAGATAAATGTGGTTGCTCATTGGCAAGGAAGTTACATCCACACATGTAAAGGACATACGTATCCAAAATAAAAGGGGCACCCGTTCCAGAAACTCATAACCCCATTGACAAAGCGGAAGCATTTAGTTTCTTTTATAGTTCGCTATATAATATTCATGGACAATACCACGACATACCACCTAATATTCTTGAAACTAAAAATGACAAATATATTATGGACACTGCCGTTCCTTCCTTACAGACCCCTGAGCAGGAGATACTAGACAAAGCTTTCACTGAACAAGAGATAGGACAGGCCAATAAATCATTCCCTATCGGGAAGAGCTCTGGGCCAGATGGATTCAATAATAGATTTTATAAGATGTTTTCCCCCCAGTTATTACCATTTTTAGCCAAAGTGTTCAATAATATCTCAGAAGACTCCCCCTTTTGCCCCCCAATCACTTAAGGCTCATATAATGGTTTCATCAAAGCCTGGAAAAGAACCAAATACCTGCCCTAATATTCATCCAATATCATTAAATAATGTAGACGTCAAAATATTCTCTAAAGTAATTACAACACGGTTCTCCCACTATCTACCCTCAATTGTCAGCAACGATCAGGTTGGCTTCATTAAGGACAGAGAAGCTCGTGATAATAAAAATAAAACGTTGTTAATTTCACATGCAAAAAACAGGGGATCCCAATGTGTCTTGTTTCTGCCTACGCTAAAAAAGCGTTCGACACAGTGCATTGGACTTTCTTGAAGAGCACCTTATGACAAATTGGGTTGGACTCTTTCTTGTTACCTAAAATTCTATCCTTCTACACTGACCCTAAAGCGATAGGGTAAACGGCCTTCTATCTGACACATTTTCTATTAAAAAGGGGACGAGACCAGGGTGTCCCTTATCACCTCTGCTATACACATTGGTGATGGAACATTTAGCGGTAGCATTACACAAAAATCCAGATATTAGTGGAGTTACTATAGGCTCACATCACTATAAACTAGCTCTACATGTAGACGACTTGTTGCTCTGTTTCAAACCCAATGATCTCATTTCCCTCTATAATAAAGGAATTCGAATAACTCGGCCATGTAAGCAATTTTAAAGTCAACTACTCTAAAACAGAAGCCATGAACATAACTTTTAACCCTGAATTGACACAATAACTAATTTCTAACTTCCCCTTTAAGTGGCAGAAAGACACAATTAAGTACCTGGGCATACAAATTCTGGGGAACTTGGATGATCTGTATCGTTTAAATTATATCCCCCATCCTTGAACAAATGGTGAAAAATCGAATGAATTATAACTTGAAACCCTTGTCCTGGTTTGGTCGTATTAGTGTGATCAAAATGGACATTTTACTAAATCTTCTTTATATATTTCAGACCGTTCCGGTCTGCGTTCCTCAGACCTTTTTCTCCCGTCTCAACAATTCTAACAGCAAGTTTGTATGGGGAACATCGAGGCCTAGGATACGTGTTAAATATTGTGAAGAAACAGGAGGGAGGGTTAGGGAGTTGCAACGCTGAATCCAAACAGGGTGAAGATAGTCCACTGTAGGATGCCGGTTCCGCTGGTGAGCACAGACATATGAAGAAAACAAAAAGGAGAAAATCATCTCTCCAACAGGTAAAATATGAAAAAAATGTATTGGATCATTTAAAAAAACAAAAAATGTAAAATTCTTATGCGTTTCTGGCGCTAGGGTTGCGCCCTTAGTTATAGCAGATGAGAAAAGGACAATGAAGTCATATATATACAAGCACAATGGATTCACATGACATGAAATGAGAAATCAATTAGACATGCAAAAGGTGTGAAGAAAATCCCAGCCACAGTTCACATTGAAGGCAACGAGATCAAATACAGACAAGATGATCATTATAAGCGTCACATAACAAGCCAGAAATGCAAAACACCATGATGGTGAAAAATAAGATAGAATTAGACCTCATGCTCTTATTCATGCATATCCGTATCCCCCTCTGTATATAAACTGTTTATTGCAGGACAGTTGTGTGAAGACCACCGGTGTTAGCTGCCAGGGGATTATCCCATATAGGAACACAACACCGGGATTAAGTGTACAGGTGTGAGATCACAGGGTCCGAACATCACAAATGCCATCAACTATAGCAACGGAAGGTGGGAGGATATACTGATTATAGAGGGACAGGAACATGTATGCATGAGATGGATGATAGATTCAGTATAGAGCATCGCAATAACAATGTCCAATAAACAGAGAAAACGCATATCAATGTCTAAATTGTGAATAGAAATATTGTTCTTATCGATCTGACACACGTAAAAATATAATATAAAATAATATGCACAATAACCAATATGGAGAAACTATAAACCTATAACAATGAACATGTAAAGGGGAAAAAAATGCAAATCAAAATTGATTACATAGTAGAGAATTTACAAGGAAATCCACCCGCATCTGATCTGGTGCAAAGTATAATATCCTGGCAAAGGGTCATAGAGCCGCAGATATACCGAGCATTATCTGTCATATCACCGGGAGGCAAATAGATGCATCATTGTAAAACAGACGAGAACAAGTACAGAACACTGGTGAGATTACTGTGGAGCATTGTAATGGCGAATCAGATTACTGTGGAGCATTGTAATGGCGAATCAGATTACTGTGGAGCATTGTAATGGCGAATCAGATTACTGTGGAGCATTGTAATGGCGAATCAGATTACTGTGGAGCATTGTAATGGCGAATCAGATTACTGTGGAGCATTGTAATGGCGAATCAGATTAGATGGAGCGTACAAATCCATGATATCCAAGAGCTGAATGTATAACAGATCAATGGCAATGAGAGACGTCTGCATAGAGTCTGATGGAGAACCTGATCGTGAGGCTATAGATGGAGCAAGCATTTCTATCTGTATCAACGAAAAACAGGTAATTACACTATAATAAAACTGACAAAAACAAATAACTGATGCAGAACTTAATCGTGAAGCTGTGGATGTAGCGGGAATTTCTATCTGTATCAACGAAAAACAAATAATTGAATTATATTGCGAGAAAACTGACAAAAATAAATATATGAGAAATGGAAGATAAATAAGCTGCAGAACATTGCAATGGAAATACTCCGTCATTGCTGAAAAATCTTTAAGATATTTGCATCATTTATGTGCGTTGTGCGAAGATGAATCAGCGATGATAGCGCAATATACCGAAAGGCAAATAAGTACGCCGGCAAATAATAACTGGAAAAACACAAAATAAATTCAGAAAACCTGGAATGTCACCATATAGATGTCTGCTGGGAATAAACCAGTATGAATTTCATCAATAGATGTAAAACAGGTCATTGCGGAAATTCATTACCCGAAGGGTATTTAGTATTTAAACGTCAGATCCAGAAGGCTTCATGCATATTAAGGTGTTTCTGTCTGTTTCCACCCCTTACCGGATAATTAACTTTTTCAAGACCAAAGAAAGAAAAATGTGTGAGATCATTATTCTGTATGGACATGACATGTTCTGATGCCCCGGAGTATGTGCTATTAGAACTGTTGATATTGGAAATCTGCTCCGGTGCTCTCTATGAATCCTACCAATTTGTATAAAACAATGTTGTCCACTATTCTGGAGGAAGGCATTTATTTGTCGGTGTTTAATGACAAAATTCAGCGCTGGCTGTTACCTGATTATCCCATTTTACCCAATTTTCATGGGCTCCCCAAAACACACAAGGGTATCTCCCCCCCCCCCCTTTGCCCTATTATCTTGGGTATGGGTTCATTGAATGAGAATTTAAGCCAATGGCTGGTGAACATTTGTATCCTCTGGTTATTCAAACACCAGGCCATGTGAAAGATACTACGTCTGTCGTGAGGGTTTTTGACAGGTTCGTGTGGCAGGAAGAATATAGGTTTGTCACCAGCAATGTTGTCAACCTGTATTCCTCCATCCCTCACGCATTGGCCATCATTGCTGTTCAACACCATTTAAATAAATATAGCAACATCTCATAAAGTGGACAGCACTTTCTCAGGTAACACATTACAGTTGTCTTCCAATTCTCAACTTACTCTATACAGTTCGCAGGGGCGACTCAGTATAGTTGGAGGGAAGCACTCCGATGCTGTTCAGCGAATGTGACCCGTGCTACACAAAATATGTAACTTCCAACATAAATGCTGATCCATCCTCTGTGGATTCTTTTATGCCTAAGGGGAGACCTGCCCACATACCCCCTGTGATGACATCATGGGGGCTGGTCTCCAGCCTTCATATTTTTATTAGATATCTGTTTTCTGCGATAACTTATCATGGGTTGATCATAGAGGCCCGAAAGTGATACCATATTTTCCGTTATGATTTTACCTTTCTACAGAGACCACAGACGGTATAGCTGCCGTCTGCTATTTTGTTACTTTTGCGCCACAGCGCCCAGAGGGGCTTACAGAGATGGGAAAATATCCATATTGTTCCTTAGCTGACCCTGCCACCCAAAATATAGGCCCCATTATTATCGGACATATGGAACTTTAGTTATTCCATATCGGCTTTGGGCCGTTTGCAGGCCTTTGTTACATTCCCTTTGAAGCACTGAGAATACAACCTTCTCAGTTAGCTGTAAATCTATCACAAGGCTGTGTCAATTGGGTTTGGTAGCACCTTTTGGGCCAGCATTTGCTGACAAGGCCCTTCTCATGTGTGTGTTGATTTGCATAGAGGCAACTGGCCAAAGTGTCAGCTCTTCTCCCGTGGACAATTACTATAGGGGAGGAGGGAAGAGGAGTCTGGGAGTGAGACTTCTTAATATCTATGACAGGGGAGAAGAAAAGATTTTCAATATTTCCATGACAATCTGTTTTTCATTGATATAGCTAGAAATGCTTGCTATACCTATAGCCTCACGATCAAGTTTTGCATCAGACTCTATGCAGACGTATCCCATTGCAATTGATCTGTTATACATCCAACTCCTGGATAGCATGGATTTGTACGCTCCATCTAATCTGATTCACCATTGCAATGTTCTACAGTAATCTCGCCAGTGTTTTGTACATACTTGTTTTCGTCTGTTTTACAATGATGCATCTATTTGCCTCCCGTTGATATGATTGATAATGCTCGGTATATCTGCGGCTCTATGATCCTTTCCCAGGATATTATGCTTTGCACCAGATCAGATGCGGGTGTATTTCCTAACATCGGTGGTTTTCACACAAATTTCCTGCAATAAACAGTTTATATACAGGGTGGGATACAAATATGCATGAACAAGAGTATGAGGTTTAATTCTATGTTCCTTGTATATAGTATTACTTGCATGTAGTAATATGTAGTCTGGTCATGGTGTGGTGGTATTTGTTCCTTGTATGTGGTGTTCGGTCACTATTTGGTGGTAATATGTGGTCCGGCCACGGTGTGACGGTTTTTGTCCCTTTGTATGTTATATTATTTGAAAAAATGTATGTGACACATTCCCTTAAAGAAAAATAAAGAAAAATATACCTAAATAGAGTACTGGATATTTTAAGAAATGTTTAATAGGTTAGAGTAGAGTAGGGCCCTGCCTGAAGAGTCTACCTTGTCGTGGCGGCGGCTTACAAAATCTTTTGGCCAAAACAATAGCTGCTGCTATGTACAGTGCCTTGTGGAAGTATTTGGCCCCCTTGAACTTTTCTACCTTTTGCCACATTTCTGGCTTCAAACATAAAGATATAAAATTCTAATTTTTTGGGGAAGAATCAACAAGTGGGACACAATTGTGAAGTGGAACGAAATTTATTGGATATTTTAAACTTTTTAAAAAAAATTAAAAACTGAAAAGTGGGGCGTGCAATATTATTCGGCCCCTTTGAGTTAATACTTTGTAGCTCCACCTTTTGTTGCGATTACAGCTGCAAGTCGCTTGGGGTATGTCTCTATCAGTTTTGTACATCGAGAGGCTGAAATTCTTGCCCATTCTTCCTTGCAAATCAGCTCGAGCTCATTGCGGTTGGATGGAGGACGTTTATGAACAGCAGTTTTCAGCTCTTTCCACAGATTCTCGATTGGATTCAGGTCTGGACTTTGACTTGGCGATTCTAACACCTAGATACGTTTATTTTTGAACCATTCCATTGTAGATTTTCCTTTATGTTTGGGATCATTGTCTTGTTGGAAGATAAATCTCCTTCCCAGTCTCAGGTCTTTTGCAGACTCCAACAGGTTTTCTTCCAGAATGGTCCTGTATTTGGCTCCGTCCATCTTCCCATCAATTTTAACCATCTTCCCTATCCCTGCTGAAGAAAAGCAGGCCCAAACCATTATGCTGCCACCACCATGTTTGACAGTGAGGATGGTGTTTTGAAGGTGATGAGCTGTGTTGCTTTTACGCCAAACATATCGTTTTGCATTGTGGCCAAAAAGTTTGATTTTGGTTTCATCTGACCAGAGCACCTTATTCCACATGTTTGGTGTGTCTCCCAGGTGGCTTGTGGCAAACTTCAAACGAGACTTTTAAGGATATCTTTGAGAAATGGCTTTCTTCTTGACACTCTTCCATAAAGGCCAGATTTGTGCAGTGTACGACTGATTGTTGTCCTATGGACAGACTCTCCCACCTCAGCTCTAGATCTCTGCATTTCATCCAGAGTAATCATGGGCCTTTTGGCTGCATCTCTGATCAGTCTTCTCCTTGTTCGAGATGAAAGTTTAGAGGGACGGCCGGGTCTTGGTAGATTTGCAGTGGTCTGGTACTCCTTTCATTTCAATATGATCGATTGCACAGTGCTCCTTGAGATGTTTAAAACTTGGGAAATCTTTTTGTATCCAAATCCGGCTTTAAAATACGCCACAACAGTATCTCGGACCTGCCTGGTGTGTTCCTTGGTCTTCATGATGCTCTCTGCACTTGAAACAGAACCCTGAGACTATCACAGAGAAGGTGCATTTATACGGAGACTTGATTACACAAGGTGGATTCTATTTATCATTACCAGTCATTTAGGACAACATTGGATCATTCAGAGATCCTCACTGAACTTCTGGAGTGAGTTTGCTGCACTGAAAGTATAGGGGCTGAATAACATTACCCGCCCCACTTTTTTAATTTTTTTAAAAAGTTTAAAATATCCAATAAATTTCGTCCCACTTGATGTTGATTCTTCCGAAAAAAATTAGAATTTTATATCTTTATGTTTGAAGCCAGAAATGTGGCAAAAGGTAGAAAAGTTCAAGGGGGCCAAATACTTTCATAAGGTACTGTATGTGATCTGGTGTTCTATGAGAACTGTTAGGGTATGTGCACATGGTCAGGAGCTGCTGTGGGTTTGACACTGCAGCTTATGCAGCAACAAACCTGCAGCGGCCAGGTGTTACAGCATAGTGTATAGGATTTCTAGAAATCCCATGTCCACTATGCGACGCTGTGCACCAATGGATCACCCACGAAAACTGGCATGCGTCGCGTCTTTCAGACCCGCATCATGTCAATTTCTCTTGCGGGTCCACATGTGGACTTTCTCCACAGTCTAACTTCTATGAGGAAACTCCGCATGTACTAAAAAAAAATTGCACCACTCAATTGCATAAAATGAGGGCAGAAGCCGCACGGCTATCCCGCAGCTTCGGGGCCGCAGGCGCCTCCTGAGCGTGGGCACATACCCTTAATGTGTGATTGATAAGGATGTGGTGCAGAAGTGGAGTTTTTCCAAGAGTGGGCGGTGTGACTGTGGAAGGTTCGAGGAGTGGAGGTGGAGCTGGGGCGGAGTCTCCAGGGTGCCTAAAAAGTTTTTGCCAGTATGGGGCCGGGCCTGAAATTCCTGGTGGCAGTCCTGCACACATATACATACACTCATATACTAATCTTTTATGATATTGGGGTCTTCTGGAGAGGGCTGCAGAACGCACTGTGGCGGAGGAAACACAGCAGACAGGACTGATTTCAGCTTCCTGCCCCTGCGTGCTGTCCGATGCTATGGACTCTCCTCGCCCAACCCCCTACTCTTAGAGGAAATTCTGCTGAGAAAGGAACAGCAGGAGACAGAAGACCCACTGTAAGTCCACGCAGGAGGACAGACACAGCAGCCAATGAGCGCTCTTATCAGTCTGATGGGGAAGCTTTCATTGGCCACCAGCCTCTCTCCTGCATGACATGCCCCATTTTTCAATGGCCGCACTTTGCCCAGGGTGTCAAAAATCATTACGGGTGGGAGTGGACGGGGTTAAGCAGCATCAGCCCTCAGTCAAGGGGCTCCATAGCAGCTGCGTGGTCTACTGCCTGAGCACTGCGCCCCTTCCTGCATAGGCCCCCCTTCACCTCTGGGCCCGGGTGCAGCTGCATCGGCGGTGTGTCCACCCCTGGCTGAACCCCTCGCTGCGGCTCTGAGCAAATGTAATATTATTTACACACAAACGAGTGGTAAAGAAATCAGTGAGACACCTGTAGGATAAGAACGTAAGAACCATTACACCCTCAGAGGACTTCCCTCGTGGGTACAGTGAACGAAATGGGGTCATTTTAGGGGGTCGTATGTTCATCACACCTCAAGGGCTTTGCTATTGGCCGCTCCGTACACCTTGCACATACATGGCTCCACTCCGTACGCACAGTTCCGATCTGTACACCTCGTACACGTGCGGCTCTGCTCCTTACGCCTCGTACACGTGCGGCTCCGTTCCCTACGCCTTATACACGCGCGGCTCCGCTCCCTACGCCTCGTACACGCGCGGCTCCGCTCCGTACGCCTCGTACACGCACGGCTCTGCTCCGTACACGCGGATCCGCACCGTACACCTCGTACACACACGGCTCTGCTCCGTACACCTCGTACACGCGCGGCTCTGCTCCGTACACCTCGTACACGCGCGGCTCCGCTCCGTACACCTCGTACACGCGCGGCTCCGCTCCCTACGCCTCGTACACGCGCGGCTCCACTCCGTACGCCTCGTACACGCGCAGCTCCGCTCCGCACGCCTCGTACACGCGCGGCTCCGCTCCGCACGCCTCGTACACGCGCGGCTCCGCTCCGCACGCCTCGTACACGCGCGGCTCCGCTCCGTACACCTCGTACACGCGCGGCTCCGCTCCGTACACCTCGTACACGCGCGGCTCCGCTCCCTACGCCTCGTACACGCGCGGCTCCGCTCCGTACGCCTCGTACACGCGCGGCTCCGCTCCGCACGCCTCGTACACGCGCGGCTCCGCTCCGCACGCCTCGTACACGCGCGGCTCCGCTCCGCACGCCTCGTACACGCGCGGCTCCGCTCCGTACGCCTCGTACACGCGCGGCTCCGCTCCGTACGCCTCGTACACGCGCGGCTCCGCTCCGTACACCTCGTACACGCGCGGCTCCGCTCCGTACACCTCGTACACGCGCGGCTCCGCTCCGTACACCTCGTACACGCGCGGCTCCGCTCCGTACACCTCGTACACACGCGGCTCCGCTCCGTACACCTCGTACACGCGCGGCTCTGCTTCGTACACCTCGTACACGCGCGGCTCCGCTCCGTACACCTCGTACACACACGGCTCCGCTCCGTACACCTCGTACACGCGCGGCTCCGCTCCGTACACCTCGTACACGCGCGGCTCTGCTTCGTACACCTCGTACACGCGCGGCTCTGCTTCGTACACCTCGTACACACGCGGCTCCGCTCCGTACACCTCGTACACGCGTGGCTCCGCTCCGTACACCTCGTACACACGCGGCTCCGCTCCGTACACCTCGTACACACGCGGCTCCGCTCCGTACACCTCGTACACGCGCGGCTCCGCTCCGTACGCCTCGTACACACACGGCTCTGCTCCGTACACCTCGTACACACGCGGCTCTGCTCCGTACACACACGGCTCTGCTCCGTACACCTCGTACACACGCGGCTCTGCTCCGTACACACACGGCTCTGCTCCGTACACACACGGCTCCGCTCCGTACACCTCGTACACACGCGGCTCCGCTCCGTACACCTCGTACACGCGCGGCTCTGCTTCGTACACCTCGTACACACGCGGCTCCGCTCCGTACACCTCGTACACGCGTGGCTCCGCTCCCTACGCCTCGTACACGCGCGGCTCCGCTCCGTACGCCTCGTACACGCGCGGCTCCGCTCCGCACGCCTCGTACACGCGCGGCTCCGCTCCGCACGCCTCGTACACGCGCGGCTCCGCTCCGCACGCCTCGTACACGCGCGGCTCCGCTCCGTACACCTCGTACACGCGCGGCTCCGCTCCGTACGCCTCGTACACGCGCGGCTCCGCTCCCTACGCCTCGTACACGCGCGGCTCCGCTCCGTACGCCTCGTACACGCGCGGCTCCGCTCCGCACGCCTCGTACACGCGCGGCTCCGCTCCGCACGCCTCGTACACGCGCGGCTCCGCTCCGCACGCCTCGTACACGCGCGGCTCCGCTCCGCACGCCTCGTACACGCGCGGCTCCGCTCCGCACGCCTCGTACACGCGCGGCTCCGCTCCGTACACCTCGTACACGCGCGGCTCCGCTCCGTACACCTCGTACACGCGCGGCTCCGCTCCGTACACCTCGTACACGCGCGGCTCCGCTCCGTACACCTCGTACACGCGCGGCTCTGCTTCGTACACCTCGTACACGCGCGGCTCCGCTCCGTACACCTCGTACACGCGTGGCTCCGCTCCGTACACCTCGTACACACGCGGCTCCGCTCCGTACACCTCGTACACGCGCGGCTCTGCTTCGTACACCTCGTACACGCGCGGCTCCGCTCCGTACACCTCGTACACGCGCGGCTCCGCTCCGTACACCTCGTACACGCGCGGCTCTGCTTCGTACACCTCGTACACGCGCGGCTCTGCTTCGTACACCTCGTACACACGCGGCTCCGCTCCGTACACCTCGTACACGCGTGGCTCCGCTCCGTACACCTCGTACACACGCGGCTCCGCTCCGTACACCTCGTACACACGCGGCTCCGCTCCGTACACCTCGTACACGCGCGGCTCCGCTCCGTACGCCTCGTACACACACGGCTCCGCTCCGTACACCTCGTACACACGCGGCTCTGCTCCGTACACACACGGCTCTGCTCCGTACACCTCGTACACACGCGGCTCTGCTCCGTACACACACGGCTCTGCTCCGTACACACACGGCTCCGCTCCGTACACCTCGTACACACGCGGCTCCGCTTCGTACACCTCGTACACGCGCGGCTCCGCTTCGTACACCTCGTACACACGCGGCTCCGCTCCGTACACCTCGTACACGCGTGGCTCCGCTCCGTACACCTCGTACACACGCGGCTCCGCTCCGTACACCTCGTACACACGCGGCTCCGCTCCGTACACCTCGTACACACGCGGCTCCGCTCCGTACACCTCGTACACACGCGGCTCCGCTCCGTACACCTCGTACACACGCGGCTCCGCTCCGTACACCTCGTACACACGCGGCTCCGCTCCGTACACCTCGTACACACGCGGCTCCGCTCCGTACACCTCGTACACACGCGGCTCTGCTCCGTACACCTCGTACACACGCGGCTCTGCTCCGTACACCTCGTACACACGCGGCTCTGCTCCGTACACCTCGTACACACGCGGCTCCGCTCCGTACACCTCGTACACGCGCGGCTCCGCTCCGTACACCTCGTACACGCGCGGCTCTGCTCCGTACACCTCGTACACACGCGGCTCCGCTCCGTACACCTCGTACACACGCGGCTCTGCTCCGTACACCTTGTACACACACGGCTCTGCTCCGTACGCCTCGTACACACACGGCTCTGCTCCGTACACCTCGTACACACACGGCTCCGCTCCGTACACCTCGTACACACGCGGCTCCGCTCCGTACACCTCGTACACACACGGCTCCGCTCCGTACACCTCGTACACACGCGGCTCTGCTCCGTACACCTCGTACACACGCGGCTCCGCTCCGTACACCTCATACACACACGGCTCCGCTCCGTACACCTCATACACACACGGCTCTGCTCCGTACACCTCGTACACACGCGGCTCTGCTCCGTACGCCTCGTACACACGCGGCTCTGCTACATCCACACTGTAAACTCCTCCTGACCCCACACATAAACTTCAGCTCATCCAGCACCATGACAACCAGCACAGCAGAGTCCTGCATCCACTGAGGCCCCTGATCATGTGACCCCTGACTCCTCCCCTCCTGTGACCTCATCACAGCTCCTGTGCGCACAGAGCAGCCATATATGTGGTGGCGGCTCTGCAGGTGGAGGTATGTGGAGACCCCATTACTGGGCGCAGGGGGCATTAACCCCTTCAGCACGGAGACTCTTTTGGGGTCTTGTGTTGCCCCTTTATAAGAATCATAAGGTTTTTGTTCTGTTTCCTGTAATAGATACATACGACCCAACTATGGAGACAGGAAGGGAGGAAACGTATTGTTCTCATAGTACAGGTACAGGGCCCCTTTACTGCCCCACAGTGTAATGCCCCCATTATGCCCCTTATACAGGATGTATGATGCCCCCACAGTGTAATGCCCCCATTATGCCCCTTATGCAGGATGTATGATGCCCCCACACAGTGTAATGCCCCCATTATGCCCCTTATGCAGGATGTATGATGCCCCCACACAGTGTAATGCCCCCATTATGCCCCTTATGCAGGATGTATGATGCCCCCACACAGTGTAATGCCCCCATTATGCCCCTTATGCAGGATGTATGATGTCCCCCACAGTGTAATGCCCCCATTGTGCCCCTTATGCAGGATGTATGATGCCCCCACACAGTGTAATGCCCCCATTATGCCCCTTATGCAGGATGTATGATGCCTCTTATGCAATATGTATGATGCCCCACACAGTATGATGCCCCCATTATGCATCTTATACACACAGTGGCTTGTGAACATAATTGCCCCCTTGGCATTGTTCATGTTTTGCTCCCTCACAGCCTAAAATTTCACTGTTTTTTTGAGGATTTGTATCAGTTCATGTTAAGAACATGCTGACAACTGTGAACATTTGGTTTTATTTGTTATGACGCAAACAACAAATAGGACAATGTGATGAGCCGTCCTTGTTCTAAAGACTATCAGACTTTTCCAGCATGGATCACCCGTGCCATCGATCTTGTTGTGTTTTATTAGTGATTTATTTACTTGTCAGTTCAGCCTTAGGAATCAATGCTTCCGTTCAGTGACCGTATCTCAGGGGCCTTAAGCCATTATTTTCTCAGCCACTAGGCTCATTGTGTGGATGGGGAAAGTAGATCCTGGGGAGCCATCACCACAGGAAGTCGCAAATGCAGACCCATGTGATGAGTTCAGCCTGAGGAAAAATACCTCCACTAATGCACACTTAGCTTTGAGGGGGCTGATCCCAGTGAAGGACAAAAAGAAGCCACATTGTTCAGTGAGGTCTTGTAGCCCAGGGATGGATGGATGGTCTATGGAGTTTTGGAGATCAGTACCGACTGGGCTGGATAAATGTGCTACAGTTGTGGGATCTGTCGTTTGGATTTAAACTTTCTTAATGGACTGTTGCTTCTAGATACCTGTGCTTCCTTCGTTTTATCTGTCATCTGGAGGATCATGGAATATGAATACAGACTATACTGGCTGGAGATATTTAAGCTGTAGGCCAACAAAAAGTTGGGAGACAGTGGTTATCGCCTGGTACGAAGGCAATGGAACTACCGTCCCAGGGAAGGGATCTTGTGGACTGAGACAATTGTATTCTGGCCATTTACCTGGAGTTGTTGTAAAAACCTTGATGTAAGGAATAAAATATTGATGAACCGTTAACCTGCCTAGATGAATCTTTACAATGCACAACCTCAGGTCTTCACAAGTGGTGGCAACAGTGGGATCACCTATATCTGGACAGGATGCCAGGGAAATTTACTGAATGATGTCTTGGCAGAAGAGATGGCAGACTCAATCTACAAGAGGCTCAGGAAGGAATTGCGGAGAGCCCTTTGCTCTGAGTGAGAGCTAGAGTGGTTGCCGGAGGACAGCCGGGTGACCCTTATACAATGCTTGGACGACTGGGACCGGGAACAACTACAGGAGGAGGTCAGTTCAGACGTGGAGGAGGGCATATCTGTGGAGGGACCACAGCCCAGGCCTGTCATCCAGATGGTGGAGGGTTGACTGACTGAGTTGAGGAGGATGCTGGATGTGCTAGGAGAGTGGGCCATGGAGATAGAGTGGGCGGCAGTGCTAAGCAAATATCTGGGTGTTCATTTAGCAGTACTCCCACACTCCCCAGCACAGAGGACAGTGGATAACAGGAGAGAGGGGCCTGCATCTTTAAGGTACAGGGATATACCACAGTTCAGTGAGGACACCTCAGATATTGATGAACATCTCCGGTTATTTAAGAACGTCTGCCTGCTGCATGAGGTGTCAGTTAGTGA
Organism: Phyllobates terribilis; assembly: GCF_046119375.1. Classification (NCBI taxonomy): domain Eukaryota; kingdom Metazoa; phylum Chordata; class Amphibia; order Anura; family Dendrobatidae; genus Phyllobates; species Phyllobates terribilis. The sequence goes on along the minus strand of NW_027362879.1, from coordinate 4,949,273 downwards.
CTGGCCCAGATTTTTACACATTGAGCGCATTACTAGAGAGGTATACCGTCACACCTGAAAACTACCAGGAGGAAGTTTCAGGAGACTGACAAGCTCGGTGCACACACGCCTCGGGAGTTTGCTAACACACTACATATGGCATGCACTCGGTGGATAGAAGGACTGAGGGCTCGGGAAGCAGAACATGTCTTGGATATATTCATGCTGGAACAATTTGTCTAAACTCCCGGGTGACTTAAAAGAAATAGTGGCGGATTGAAAACCACTCAGCCTGGATGAGGCTGCAAGATTGGCTGATGAATGGTCTGATAATCGACAAGGGCTATGTGGAAGTACAGCCAACGAGACCCATGGATCGGCCAGAGGAGGAACTGTGGGGATTTCGAACTTCACAAAGATGAGGAAGTTTCCCAAGCCCCCAAGTACGGTCTGCGTCAAGGCGAGGGGGACTTAGGCTGCCATAACTGTGGACGTATGGGACACTTTGACAGGGAATGCCGGGAATGTTTTAGCCCACATCACAACCTAGGAGCAGGATTGGTGTGACACTGGCCCAATGTCGTAACCTGAAGCCAAGGACCGGTTCACACTTCATCAGCCGAGAATGAGCAGAGCAATCTCAACATGCAGACTAACCCCCCCACCCCAGTGGTGAGTAATACACAAAATGCAATGACTGTTTCCATGAAGGAATTTGACCTGGGGGAGGTAAATGACATTAGGGAGGAGGCCCAGAGACTTCGGGAAACTGACTCTCCCATCACCCTGGTCAGCCCACATATTGTCCCCCCCAGAACAATATTTACCTGGCCGCCAAGTGACCATCCCCCTAGCTGGTGGTCAGCACTCTGGGGTTGGTTGCAATGGATACAAATTTGGTTCTCATCGGGTACGTGTTGAGTTTCCCAGGACAAACCGGAGATCAAGGGGTGGATATGGAGGACCCTGCGGGAGGAATAGACACCTGTCCCAGCAAACTAAATACAGAATTCTTGTCTCAGGGCTTCCCCCCCCCCCCCCATTGGGGAGTTGGCAGGATCGGAAAGATCATTTGAGAGAAGCTGGAGATGTCTAGTATGCTGATGTACACCAGGGTGGAATGGGGATTGTGGAGTTTATTCACAAGGGTGACATGGAATATGCTTTGAGGAAACTGGATGATACAAAGTTTCATTGCCATAAAGGTGAGACCACTTAATTTCGTGTCCGTGCTGAAAATGTGGGGAAGAAGTGTGAGGAACTGGCCTTGTTCTAAACAGGGCTGTGGAGTCGGTAAGCCAAACCTCCAACTCCGACTCCTCAATTTCCATGACACCGACTCCACTACTCTGACTCCCTCATACATGGCTCATGTTTAAGTGATAAATTTACTGTAGCACAGATTAATCTCAGCTAAAAGTCTAGACTATTATATCAGGAATAGGACAGACATTTATAGGACATTTCATAACTTTCCCAAATTCTTATGAAAAAATATTCCCCGCAAAGTGCATTGAACTACTGTAACCAATTTATTATATACTTTAGGAGTCGGAGTCAGTCCATTTCATACCTACTCCGACTCCACCATTATGGGCTCCGACTCCACCATTATGGGCTCCGACTCCACCACTCTGACTCCACAGCCCTGGTTCTAAAGACTATCAGACTTTTTCCAGCACAGAGCACCTGTGCCATTGATCTTATTGTTGTGTTTTATTAGTGATTTTTTTGCTCGTCAGTTCATCCTCAGGAATCAATGCTTTCATTCAGTGACCTTATCTCAGGAGCCTTAATCCATAGTTTTCTCAGCCCCTAGGCCCATTGTGTGGAAGTAGATCCAGTGGAGCAGTCACCACAGGGAGTTTCACATTCAGTCCCACGTGATGAGTTCGTTCTGAAAAAAATACCTCCACTAATGCACACTTAGCTTTGACGGGGCTGACTGATCCCAGTGAAGGAGAAAAAGAAGCCACAATGTTTAGTCAGGAGTTTTGTGGAATGTCGTCAAAGGGATAGGATCGAGACTAAGGTCTTGTCTTGTAGCCCAGGGATGGATGGATGTTCTATGCCAGTGGTTGTGAACCTATGGCACATGTACCGTAGGGGGCCCACAGAGCCCTCCCAATGGGCACACGTGCCATTTCCTCAGCAGTGCCACTGCTACCACTCTCCTGTCCTTAACAGCAATCTTCAAGTCTGACCACAGATTCTCAATTGGATTAAGGTCTTGGCTTTGACTACAATGCTCCAAAATATATACACTTTTCCCCTTAAACCACTCGAGTGTTGCTTTAGTAGTATGTGTTGGGTCATTGTCTTGTTGGAAGGTGAGCCTCCATCCCAGTCTCAAATCACTGACAGACTGAAACAGGTTTTGCTCAATAAAATCCCTGTATTTTGCACCATCCATGTTCCCTTTGACTCGGACCATTTTCCATGTCCCTGCTGCTGAAAAACATCCCCACAGCATGATGCTGGCATCACCATGTTTCACTGTGGGGATGGTGTTCTTGGGGTGATGAGCTACAGTGAAGGAAATAATTATTTGATCCCTTGCTGTATTTGTAAGTTTGCCCACTGACAGACATGAACAGTCTATAATTTTAAGGGTAGGTTAATTTTAACATTGAGAGATAGCATATCCAAAAAAAATCAAGAAAATCACATTGTATAAATTAGATAAATGTATTTGCATTTTGCAGTAAGAAATAAGTATTTGATTCCCTACAAACCATTGAATTCAGGCTCCTACAGACCAGTTAGACGCTCCTAATCAACTCGTTATCTACATTAAAGACAATTGTCTTACATAGTCACCTGTATAATAGACTCCTGTCCACAGACTCAATCAGTCAGACTCTAACCTCTGCAACATGGGCAAGATCAAAGCGCTTTCTAAGGATGTCAGGGACAAGAACGTAGACCTGCACAAAGCTGGAATGGGCTACAAAACCATAAGTAAGACACTGGGCGAGAAGGAGACAACTGTTGGTGCAATAGTAAGAAAATGGAAGCAATACAAAATGACTGTCAATCGACATTGACCTGGGGCACCATGCAAAATCTCACATCATGTGGTATCCTTGATCATGAGGAAGGAGAGAGATCAGCCTAAAACTACACTGGGGGAACTTGTTAATGATCTCAAGGTAGCTGGGACCACAGTCACCAAGAAAACCATTGGTATCACTTTTTATGCCTTAAAGGTTTAAAATCCTGCAGTGCCTGCAAGGTCCCCCTGCTCAAGAAGACACATGTGCAGGCCCGTCTGAAGTTTGCCAAAGAACACCTGGATGATTCTGTGAGTTATTGGGAGAGGGTGCTGTGGTCAGATGAGACAAAAATTGAGCTCTTTAGCATTAACTCAACTCGCCGTGTTTGGAGGAAGAGAAATCCTGCCTATGACCCAAAGAACACCATCCCCACTGTCAAGCATGGAGGTGGAAGTGTTTTGTTTTGGGAGTGTTTCTCTGCTAAGGGCACAGGACTACTTCACTGCATCAATGGGAGAATGGATGGAGCCATGTACCGTAAAATCCTGAGTGACAACCTCCTTCCCTTCGCCAGGACATTAAAAATTTGTCGTGGCTGGGTCTTCCAGCAAGACAATGACCCAAAACATACAGCCAAGGCAACAAAGGAGTGGCTCAAAAAGAAGCACATTAAGGTCATGGAGTGGCCTAGCCAGTCTCCAGACCATAATCCCATAGAAAACTTTATGGAGGGAGTTGAAGCTCCGAGTTGCCAAGCAACAGCCTCAAAATCTGAATGATTTTGAGAAGATCTGCAAAGAGGAGTGGACCAAAATACCTCCCGACATGTGCGCATCCCTCATCATCAACTACAAAAAACATCTGACTGCTGTGCTTGCCAACAAGGGTTTTGCCACCAAGCATTAAGTGTTGTTTGCCAGAGGAATCAAATACTTATTTCTCACTGCAAAATGCAAATAAATTCATCTAATTTATACAATGTGATTTTCTTTCTTTTTTTTTTTGGATATTCTATTTCTCAATGTTAAAATTAACCTACCCTTAAAATGCCAGAGCCCTACAAAATGACCTCCAGCAGGCCACAAATGTGCATATGTCTGCACAAACTGTTAGAAACCGACTCCATGAGGGTGGTATGAGGGCCTGACGTCCACAGATTGGGGTTGTGCAGGATGCTTGGCATTTGCCACAGAACACCAGGATTGGCAAAGTCGCCACTGGCGCCCTGTGCTCTTCACAGATGAAAGCAGGTTCACACTGAGCACATGTGACAGACGTGACATAGTCGGGAGACGCCGCACAGCCCTCCATGTGCTCGCCAGAGGTAGCCTGACTGCCATTAGGTACCGAAATGAGATCCTGAGACTCCTTGTGAGACCATATGCTGGTGTGGTTGGCCCTGGGTTCCTCCTAATGCAGGACAATGCCAGACCTCATGTGGCTGGAGTGTGTCAGCAGTTCCTGCAAGATGAAGACATTGAAGCTATGGACTGGCCCGCCCGTTCCCCAGACCTGAATCCGATTGAGCACATCTGGGACATCATATCTTGCTCTATCCACCAACGTCACGTTGCACCACAGACTGTCCAGGAGTTGGCGGATGCTTTAGTCCAGGTCTGGGAGGAGATCCCACAGGAGACCATCCACAACCTCATCAGGAGCATGACCAGGCATTGTAGGGAGGTCATACAGGCACGTGGAGGCCACACACAATACTCAGCCTCATCAGGAGCATGCCCAGGCGTTGTATGGAGGTCATACAGGCACGTGAAGGACACACACAATACTGAGACTCATTTTGATTTGTTTTAAGGGCATTACATCAAAGTTGGATCAGCCTGTAGTGTGTTTTTCCACTTTAATTTTGGGGGTGACTCGAAATCCAGGCCTCCATTGGTTAATAAATTTGATTTCCATTGATGATTTTTGTGTGATTTTGTTGTCAGCACATTCAACGTTGTACAGAACAAAGTATTCAATGAGAATATTTCATTCATTCAGATCTAGGATGTTATTTGAGTGTTCCCTTTATTTTTTTGAGCAGTGTATATATATGTATATGTGTGTGTGTGTGTGTGTGTGTGTGTGTGTGTGTGTGTGTGTGTGTGTGTGTGTGTGTGTGTGTGTTGTAAGCTGGACAGGTCGTGTCCTCAAGGTGCCAAGCCTCGGTGATGTAGAACTCAGAAAAGCAGGCTCCAGCACACATAGTGCTGAGAGGTTTTTAATAGGCCCAGGTTTTATGAGCAGCAGAGAGACCTGGGTGGGATCAGCTGCTCACTTACCTCCAGTCCAGATTTTGGAAGGACTGATTTAAGACAGCTGTGTCTGTCTCAGTCTGTCTGTGTGTTTTGCAAGGTGAGCAGACCTTGCATGTGCTGATCAGACTCTGCTGAAGGCAGTGAAAAGGACTTCATTTAAACGTCTGTGGCCGTTCTGTATGGACTTGTTATTTTTGAGTTTTGTTTTGTTATACCTTGTTTTGTGCCAGGGAAAGGCTATTTTGTGTTTGTGTCCTGAGCGGTTTATGCAAGCAAAATAAACCATCCTGGATTTCTAATGAAAACGCTCCCTGTGCCTACCTCAACCGCAGCTGAGTGAATACTAAACCCTACAATTGGTGCTAGAAGCAAACGCACGAATCCCAAGAGGCAGTGTGACTGCTGCAGGAAACCGTATATGTCCTGGGTGAAGGCCGCCAGCCAACAACAGTTGTCCGGCAGCACGGAGGAGCTGATAAGTTTTGGGAGTTGGAGGGTTCTGCGTATGATCTTACTTGTCCCCAGTACTGCGCTTTTCTGGACAGAGTGTTCAGATGTTGCTCCTGGGATCTGTTGTAGCCACTCTTCCAACTTAGGTGATGAAGTGACGAGACCCAGGTGAGGAAAACTGTGAGAGGGGCGTTGCAAAAGATGTCTCCGGGGGATGACGTTTCGTGTTCCTGGCCGTGTTTCAGAGAGTGGCGGACCGTGAGAGACTACCACCGGAGCAGTGGGCGGAGGTTCTAGCGCCATATCTGACAGGGGAACCACAGAAGGCGTACGTTGATTTGGCCTGCAAGACGCTAAGGAATATAGCAAACTTAAGTCTGAGATCCTGGTGCGGCTGGGCGTAACACTGGCAGTCAGGGCACAGCAAGTCCACCTCTGGGACTTCCACAGGGACAAACCTCCCTGGTCACAAATGTGTGACCTTCTGCACGTGGTTCAGAAGTGGCTACAGCCAGAGACTTGTTCCCCAGCCTAGATAGTCGAGAGAGTGGTCATAGATTGGTTTATCCACTCTCTGCAGAAGTCGATTCAGTCCTGGGTTGCCCAGAGAGATCCCCAAAATACAGATGACCTGGTGGGCCTAGTGGAGAGGTACCGGGCGGTAGAGGGCTCCCTGACTGATCAAGCCGGGGTTAGGTCACCTTTCTGGGGTTCACAAAGGGGGGGATGGCTCCCAAAAGAAGGGGACTAAATCCTCACTGGGTGGCGTCCAAAGTCCCAGGAGGTTGCTGAATCACAGCTGGGTAATCAGTCCCATACCATCCTCTGTTGGAGGTGTCATATCTTTGACCATATAGCTGCCCGGTGTCCCATGAACTCTGCGCCAATGGACTACAACATAGGCTGGCGTTGCTCCTATTTGGCCTACCCCGCCTGCAGCGCGGTTCCTCAACATGGCGAGGGCCCTCAGGCGTGCTCAGTGTCCGTAAAAGTGTAAGTGTCTGGACTGTTGGACTCAGGAAGTTTGATGACCCTGATAAGGGCCGCACTCATTCATCGGTTGGTTCCTGGGAAGGTGGTGGGTGTCCAGTGTATCCATGGGGATGCTAAAAACTACCCTGTAGCTCGGGTGTATGTAAACACGGACTGTGGCACCACAGCTCAGGAAGTGGGAGTCATTAAAGACTTGTTGCACCCGATAATAATCGGACGGGACTTTGCATTATTCTGGGACATGTAGGGGAAAGCGGGGACACCTGGTTGCTCGGACCACCGCCAGATCACCCCCTGAAGAAACCTCACCACAGGCCGTAACATACGAGTTTCCCATGTGTTTGTTTGTTGGCGATGAGGATGAGACTGCGTCCCCTGAAGCCAATATCCCTGAGCTGGAAGTGTCCGAGGGAAACTTCGGAACCACCCAACTCAGGGACTTAACTCTCTGAAAGTGGCGTTCCAAAATGTTACCGTGTTAAATGGAGTGCCTCAGGAGCCGGGGGCCGACAGTCGGTTCCCTCATTTTGCTGTGAATGGGGATTTGCTGTACAGAGTAACCAAGCCAAGGGTTCAGGTAATAGAGCAGTTGTCGGTGCCAGGGCCCTATAGACGCAGTGTGTTAGACATGGCTCATTCCCATGAGTTAGGATTTTAGTTTTCAGGTGGAGCATAGGCCTGGGAAACAACATGGGAATGCTGATGCCCTATCAAGGGTCTATTGTATGTTGGCAGAAGGTGCCAAGCCCCCCGGTTTGTGCAGAAGGGGGGTATGTAAGGTTGCAGCTGGACAGGTCGTGGATGGGAGGTATATGTCCCCGAGGTGCCCAACCTCAGGGATGTAGGATTTTGAAAAGCAGGCTCCAGCACACATATTGCTGAGAAGTGTTTAATGGGCCTGGATTATGGGGCTGGGTTTTAGGAGCAGCTGAAAGAGCTGGGTGAGATCAGCTGCTAACTTACCTCCAATTCAGGTCTTGGAAGGTCTGATGCAAGCAAAATATACCAACCTGGATTTCTAATGAAAACGCGCCTTGTGCCTACCTCAACCGCAGCCGAGTGCATGCATGCAGTGGGGAAAATAAGTATTTGATACACTGCCGATTTTGCAAGTTTTCCCACCTACAAAGAATAGAGAAGTCTATAATGTGTAATTTTTAACGTAGGTATACTTCAACTGTGAGAGACAGAATCTAAAAATAAAAAAACAGAAAATCACTTTGTATGATTTTTAAATAATTAAATTGCACTTTATTGCATGAAATAAGTATTTGATCACCTACCCACCAGAAAGAATTCTGTTTCACAGACCTGTTAGTTTTTCTTTAAGAAGCCTCCTACTCTGCACACATTACCTGTATTAATTGCACCTGTTTGAACTCGTTACCTGAATAAAAGACACCTGTCCAAACAATCAATTACACTTCAACCTCTCCTCTATGGCAAGACCGAAGAGCTGTCTAAGTACACCAAAGAAAATATTGTACACCTGCACAAGGCTGGGATAGGCTTGAGAAAGGTCAGAAATCAGCCCAGAACTACACAGGAGGACCTGGCCAATGACCTGAAGAGAGCTGGGACCACAGTCTCAAACATTACTGTTAGTAACACACTGCGCCGTCATGGATTAAAATCCTGCAGGGCACGCAAGGTCTCCCTGATAATGCACATGTCTAAGCCCGTTTGAAGTTTACCAATAACCATCTGGATAATCCAGAGGAGGCATGTGAGAAGGTCATGTGGTCAGATGAGACCAATATAGAACTTTTTGGTATCCACTCCATTCGCCATGTTTCGAGGATGATGAAGGATGAGTACAACCCCAAGAACTGTCTGATCTGTTTTGGACACACATATATCTATTAATCTCTTGATCCCTCAATCATCATATTGCTAACATACTAGATCTGTACAGCAGCCTATGTATACATTTACCTTTGATTGGTGCTATCTTAGATGTGGCCAATACTGATATTGCTATTTGAGCTATGCACATGTACTTTATAAACTGCTTTAGGACTGGATTATCCATATATAGCTATTGTGTATATCTTCTATAGCCACCTTGCGAGCATTTCTAGTGTAGGAGCTTGGATTATATACATTATTGTCTTTATGATGCACTAAGCACGTTACATGTATTGCTGCTTCCCTGATTGATGCATTGGCACTTTATTATCTTATAGGATCGTGTTGTGTACCTATTGTGATCCTTTTGGGTGTACTGTTTGAGGAACCATGTTGCATTTGCATTAGGCTTTGCCTACTTAATATCGATTATTCTTTAGACCCTGGTTCTCCGTCTATGACACACAGTTCCCTGCCTTACTGACGTATACTCCCTGATTTATGTAGTACTTGGTGTCACCGTCTTCCTCCCTTTATTTTATTCCATTGGAAATTGCCTGTTTTTATACCTTTTCTGTAATAAAATTATAATTTCATCTTGACACTCTCCTGATTCCTTTTCCTCTTTTGGGTTATATGGTTGTTGAAGAGCGCTTACTGAGACCAGTTCCCCCTATCTTTGGTCACTTGGGTGCGTGTTGAGGTATCAGAGGAACTGTTTCTATTTAAATGTCCAGGCTGGTTTATTGGTGCTTCATAAACCATGTCACAAGGAAAGGAAATAAACAGCCGTTCAGTGCAGGCAAAACAAAGTAAACAGTTCCAGCAATGGTACTTTAGAAATAGTCCAGAACACACAGGCTGTATAGCATTCAGTATACCAGCTCAGTCTCGAGACATCACACAGGATGCTCTACCATATGTGCAGGGGTATAGGAATCCAGCTGCAACCATTTTTGGACCAGATGCAGCACATCAAACGTGGGAGCAAGGGGGTTTGTCTCGGTGGTACGCCCAGGAGTGAACCCGTTGTGGCCTGACAGTCATTGTCGCTCACAGGCTCACCAAAATTTCAGTTTTCAGTTTCACATATTCTTTGCCATCTTGTAAGGCTAAGTCATAGAACGCCTTCTGGGGCTCCCCTGGTAAGTAACGTGCCAGCATTTCCACCCATTGCTCTCACTGGAGTTTCTTCCTCTCGGCGACCCTTTCAAAAACTTTCAAAAAGGTATCAATGTCGTCACCCGGGGTCATTTTCTCCAAAACTCTCCTCACAGCCTTACGGATGGAATAATTATCAGCTGACCTTGGAGTCGGAGCTGCCGCCGTGCCACAAACAGCCTCTGCGAGCAATTCAAACTGATGCTGCTGTTTTAGGTGCTGCTGTTGCTGGATCTGTTGCATAAGCAGCTTATTTGTCTCCTATTGTGCCAGCTACTGTTGTTGGTGCTACTGCTGCTGGGCTTGCACCAGGTGTTTAATCAGGTCCTCCATGCTGTCTGACATTGCTCTCTGGCTTATGACTGCCTTCACCCAGGAAATGCAGCACCTCTGTAGCAGTCACACATGTTCCCTGAGAATGCTGCCCGCAATTCTAACACCAAATGTGGTAACACTACTCACTTGGGTGCGTGGTGAGGTATCACAGGAACCGTTTCTATTTAAACATCCAGGCTAGCTTATTCGTGCTTCATAAACCATGCCACAAGGAAAGAAAATAAACAGCCTTTCAATGCAGGCAAAACAAAGTAAACCGTTCCAACAATGGCACTTTAGAAACAGTCCAGGTCACACAGGCTGGATAGCATCCAGTATACCAGCTCAGTCTTGAGACATCACGCAGGAGGCCTTCTTACGTCCACACACAGACCATGTGTGAGAGAAACAGACTACATTTTACAATTTGAACTACACCCAGGGGTAGGGTGTGCGGGCAGCCAGACCCGTGCATCTGTTCGGCTGCCCGTAAACCTGACCTGGATGCACAAACAAGCCTCTTACTACTATGTGCACTAGAGCAATGCTTATGGTTTATATCACAGAGAACAACCACCTCAGTGATACATACCTCCCATCAACTATGGGATCTGTGATTTCTATCTACGCCACTGTGTATAGAATGTGTATAGGATAAATGAGTATAATATAGTTATTATGGACGCAAGTTAATTAACATAGGGATAACAGACTCATTGCACAATGTTACGGATATTTCTTGTTGCTAAAACTGATTTTTTTTTTCACTTTAAACATTTTTTAAACAACTCTGATTAGTGGAATCATACAGCATACAAGCCTCTGATTGTTCAGGTGATGCACTGCACTACTGTAGTGCGGTGTATTGTCACTGCCTGTCAGTGTAATACTAATTGCCCCATACACATGAGATAAGTGTTGGCTGAACCGTCATTTCGTAGTTGGCTATCTCTCCCGACTCCCCCATACACAAATATTCCAGCTTTCCTGTTGTCTGTATGAGAGAGTTGCCTCCTGACTCCTCTAGGTGAGGATTATCTACAGGAAGAACAAACGGGTTAGCCTCTGAAATTCAGGATGCCAGATCCTTCTCTACCTTGACATCATCTGTCAGGAGGCCCCCAAATACTTTATATAGTCGATCAAACTGCCCAAAATCAGTGCTTTCATGCCACTTTACTCTTTATGTGTATGGGGGTGTTAAAACGTAACTTATTGGACGCTGCCTCTGGCCCGACCTAATAGACTTTCATACATTGCAGGCCCAGACACCATTATTAGGTGCAGCTGCACCTGTGCCATCCCTGTGGTGTACATCGATATTCTGGTGCTCATGGGCGTGGAGAGCAATTAATATTAATTTTCCTTAATAGCGCGCACACTGTAGCAGCAGCGCGGCTCCTGCTGCCGTTCTACGGTCTGTCTGCCTGCTATTAAAGATCATGAATATTCACTAGAATCCACTCCCATGGGTTGTAGTGCATATTCATGGTCTCTAATATCGGGCACACAGACCGCAGAGCGGCAGCAGGAGCCGCGCTGCGGGTACAGTGTGCGTGCTATTAAGGAGAGTGAATGGTCACTGCTCCCCAAGCACACAGTTCTGGTGCGGGGAGCGGTGACTATTCCGGCACAGCATCTCACACTGTGTGACGGCGCATGGCAGTAATGCCATGCACGGCTCACACAGTGAGAGTGTCGGCAGCAGAGCAGGACGCAGCGCTGGAGGAGAGAGGAAGTGAGTATAATTGTTTATTTTTGTGTGTGCAGCGTGATGGGAATCAGGGGGTGCCAAGCATACCAGGATGGGGATCAGAGGGTGCCAAGCATACCAGGATGGGGATCAGGGGGTGCCATGCATACCAGGATGGGGATCAGGGGGTGCCATGCATACCAGGATGGGGATCAGAGGGTGGCAAGCATACCAGGATGGGGATCAGGGGGTGCCATGCATACCAGGATGGGGATCAGGGGGTGCCATGCATACCAGGATGGGGATCAGAGGGTGGCAAGCATGCCAGGATGGGGATCAGGGGGTGCCATGCATACCAGGATGGGGATCAGGGGGTGCCATGCATACCAGGATGGGGATCAGGGGTGCAATGCATATCAGGAAGAGGGATAAGGGGTACCATGCATACCAGGATGAGGGGTGCCTAGCATACCAGGATGGGGATCAAGGGGTGCCATGCATACCAGGATGAGGGGGGGGGCATGAATACCAGGATGAGGGGTGCCATGCATACCAGAATGAGGGGTGCCATGCATGCCAGGATGGGGATCAAGGGGTGCCATGCATGCCAGGATGGGGGATTGGGGTGCCATGTATACCAGGATGGGGTATTTGGGTGCCTAGCATACCAGGATATGGATCAAGGGGTGCCATGCATATCAGGATGGGGATTAGGGGTTCCATTCATATCTGGATGGGAATGAGGGGTGCCATGCAGATGGGGATGGGGGCCACATATAACAGGAAGGAGGGGGCCATATATACCAGGATGGGGGATATTAACAGAATTGGGGAACATTGCCCCTATAACTGTGTCAGCAGACCCCCTTTCCTTAACAGTGCATCATGACCACAAGTTTTTGCTTAATTTTTTTTTCTATATTCCTCCTCTAAAACCTAGGTGCGTCTTATGGTCCGGTGCGTCTTATTGACCGAAAAATACAGTATTTTTTTTAAAAATCAAATGTTTAACGTGTTAAAAAATAAAATGTGTCTTTTGCTTTTCACAGAATTATTGGTGCCAATTTTCTTTTGAAACATTTTATTATCTGCGTTTTTCTGGTGTTTTTCTTGTAATATAGGAAAGCCTAAGGCCAGAAATAAACCCCATAAATACTGTACATGGAGACTTTGATATCAAATAATTTCTCTCTGTGGTGTTTGTACAAACAAAAAAGATTTAGAAATGCCTCAAACTTCTATGTGTGAATCAGACATGAGATCTAACGTGATAGAAGATTACAGACCAGGGAAGACGGGAAACATATAGACGGCCGGTGATGATGTAGTCAATGATGAACTCTGGCCAAATATGTTTCTAGAGGCGTAGTAGAAGATGAAGATGTCGTCCTCATCATGAAGTAATTATTTCTCATGTCACGTGTAATGAATATCTCCTGCAGTATAGATAATGCCGATTCCAGTGTCGGTAAATGAGACGAGAATTAGCGTTATGTAAGATGAGTCTATGAGAAACGTGTTCAGCTGCAGACTCCAAGGAAGAAACTGCTTGTTGTCTGTGGCCTAAAATATATAGGTTTTATTACTAGATGTAAAGAAGAAAACCAAATACTGTAAAATAATAAATCTCATATGTTTCCCTTATTATCTCCAGTAATTGTATTATTACACAGGATTTTATGATGTTACATCAACTCCCCTTCTTCTCATTCAGGTCCCTACAATATCGGATCCTCTCAGTGAAGATTTTCTATAGAAGAGAATCTTCCAGATTGTCCATGTCCATCTTTGATGGGTAAGAGACAAGATGGTGGAGAGGATATTACACCTCACCCTAGAGATCCTCTTTCGTCTTACTGGAGAGGTGAGAGATTCTGATGACGTCCCATTACATCATTCTTATCTATGGGAATAACAGATGGACAGAACTGGAGAGGTGAGGACCCTGGAAATGTCTGTAGTGAGATTTATTAATGTGTCTCTCCATAACCAGGATTACACAGTAGTGAAGAAGACCTCTAGTGAGCGCTGTCAGGACCCTGTGTCTGAGGGATGGGAAAGACCCCTGAGCCCAATCACGGAGCCTTCACCTCACCCCCTGATACATGAGGACATCAATGACCAAAAGATCCTAGAACTCGCCTACAAGATGATTGAGCTGCTGACTGGAGAGGTGACACTGCTGGGAATGCTGGGACATTATACATTAATGCTATGAAGGGATCAGGGGGATGATTGTATCATTGTATGTGTCAGGTTCCTATAAGGTGTCAGGATGTCTCCGTCTATTTCTCCATGGAGGAGTGGGAGTATTTAGAAGGACACAAAGATCTGTACAAGGATTTCATGATGGAGGTTCCCCAGCCCCTCACATCACCAGGTAATAGACAGGACTAAATACACACGGCCTATAATTATCTGTATGTAAAGAATGAATTCAGGCCCTGTGTTTCAAGCAGATCTATCCAGTAAGAGGACAACACCAGAGAGATGTCCCTATCCTCTTCTTCCACATGACTGTAAACAAGAAGATCCCAATGTTCCTCAGGATCATCAGGTAGATGGAGAGAAGGTGTCATGAGATCTCCCCTATGATGTGTAGACGGCTGTGAAGGTCTTGTGCTCAGTCTTGTTTTATCCACCAGTATTATATGTTTTATACTTGTGTAATGAGAACGATGGAGATGGCAGGATTAGAGCTGATCATAGATGGGACTTCTCCATCTGTCTTGTGACTTTTACAATATTTGTTTTCAGAGTGAAGATCTGACCCATATTAATACTACAGAGACATATGTGAGGGGTGATGAGTGGTGTAAAGAGGAGATTCCTACATATGACTACCCAGGTGAGTAGTAACCACTAAATGCAGAGAAGTCACAGATTCTTCTCAGTCACCGGCTGTGGCTGCTTTATCGATGGTGTAGTCCAGCCGTATCACAATTATGTGATGACCATTTTGCCACAAGACTACAAAATTCTCCTACACCCAGAACTGTTGAAATGGCTTTGAGCATTGAAAGCCCTTTTCTATAGAACTTACAACCTGGGAGATCCACCTACCCCCTGGGATTAGAAGACACTGACCGGTACGTTCCCAGATCTGTAAACTACAAAGCTAAATGACAGCGTAAGTAGAATGTGCTGACAAGTTAGAAAATCAGTTGAAGAAAAATGTGATGGGCCAGTAAGAGAAATCGGAGGGTAATGATGCTGTTGGCTTCCTAGAACCCTGATATCTTATTGGCTGAATCTACCTTCTCTCCCCTCTCTGCTGCTGAATGTGCTCATATGGTCCCATATGAGCCACTCTCTTGTTGCCTTGGCTGTATGTTTTGGGTCATTGTCTTGCTGGAAGACTCAGCCACGACCCATCTTCATTGCTCTTACTGAGGGAAGGAGGTTTTTGGTCAAAATCTCGCAATACATGACCATATCCATCTTCCCTTCAGCACGGTGCAGTCGTCATGTCCCCTTTGCAGAAAAGCACCCACGAAGTATAATGTTTCCCCCCCATGCTTCACAGTTGGGACGATGTTCTTAGAGTTGTACTCATCCTTCTTCCTCCAAACACGGCGAGTTGAGTTAATTTCTAAGAGCTCAATTTTTGTCTCATCTGAACACAGCACCTTCTCCCAATAACCCACAGAATCATCCAGGTGTTGATTGGCAAACTTCAGATGGGCCTGCACATGTGCCTTCTTGAGCAGGGGAACCTTACGGGCACTGCAGGATTTTAAACCTTTAAGGCATAATGTGTTACCAATGGTTTTCTTGGTGACTGTGGTCCCAGCTGACTTGAGATCATTAACAAGTTCCCCGTGTGTAGTTTTAGGCTGATCTCTCATCTTCCTCATGATGAAAGGTACCCCACGATGTGAGATTTTGCATGGTGCCCCAGATCGATGTTGATTGACAGTCATTTTGTATTTCTTCCATTTTCTTACTATTGCACCAACAGTTGTCTCCTTCTCGCCCAGCTTCTTACTTATGGTTTTGTAGCCCTTTCCAGCTTTGTGCAGGTCTTTGATCTTGTCCCTGACATCCTTAAAAGCTCTTTGGTCTTGGCCATGTTGTAGAGGTCAGAGTCTGACTGATTAATTGAGTCTGTGGACAGGAGTCTTTTATACAGGTGACTATGTAAGACAGCTGTCTTTAATGCAGATAACGAGTTGATTGGGAGCATCTAACTGGTCTGTAGGAGCCAGAACTCATAATGATTTGTAGGGGATCAAATACTTATTTCTCACTGCAAAATGCAAAAAAAATTATCTAATTTATACAATGTGATTTTCTTGATTTTTTTTTTGAGGGGGGGATATTCTATCTCTCAATGTTAAAATTAACCTACCCTTAAAATTATAGACTGTTCATGTCTTTGTCAGTGGGCAAACTTACAAAAACAGCAAAGGATCAAATACTTATTTCCCCCACTGTATGTCTAAGCTGTGCGTGGTTGATGGCTGTAATATACATTTATTCACGCCTGCAGGAGATGTGTTGGCTCCAGCCCTGGTTTCATGGATTCACTTCACGTCATAAATTCCATTATGTTTTCAATCCTAAGGAATTCAGATTACTGCACAATCTCTCCTGAAATGGGGGCGCTAATACTTTCTTTACTCTTCTGTTCAGAACTCATCATAGCTCCAATGGTCCATCATAAACGAGTGCAACTCTGATTTAGTGTTGGAGCTCTTCCCTTATACATATGTTGCTATTAGGGGATGTAACGTGTTTTCTTTATTCTATTTGTATGATTTGTGGTGGGATTGGCTGGCCTCACTTATGTGAGTCTGCAATTCCCTGGTAGTCTTTAAAAATAAGGTCTCCATTGCCTTTCCAAAATGTCAGAATCTAAATTTACTAGCTGTTCTGTGGAGTGAGATGGGAAGAAGAATAGTCAGGTAGCCGGATCAGAACCAGGAGGGCAGGGAAAATACAAAATCAGAAGACACAAAAGTAGTCAGTAAACGGGCCGAGGTCACAACAGAAAACAAATACACAAGCCGTGAGCTGAGCACAGAGGACTGAACCAGAGGAGAACAAGGCTGGATCTGGCAGCTTTCGGCAATATGCTTCCAGCTTTAGTAGGGTGTGGTGCTCTCCAAATGGCTGAAGCAGGGAGCAGATTACTCCAGCTGGACAGAACACACACCCATACTGCCAGACTGGATGGTACTACAGGTCCCAGCAACCCTAATCTTAGTGGCTGGACAGAGCCTGCGCAGAGTTTCTGGTTCTGACGTCTCCTCCATCACCAGCGCCGTCTGCAGAATGAATAAGGCGGCTCCTGGTGACAGAAGCAGATGTCCCAAGAGCAAATCCAGATGAAATGGGACAAACCATTTGCGGAAGCTCTAATATGACAAAATGGCAGAAAAAAGGAGCAGTAGAAATCCCCATAAAGTGACTCATTTTGGAAATTATAACCCTCAGTGAAATAATCTATAGGAGTAGTGACTATTTTGACTCCACAGTCGCTTTCCGGAAATTAGCACGCAGTGGATGTTGGAGAGTGAAAATTACAAATATACTACTTTAATACCCAACACATAGTGCCCAGATTGTGCTCCAGGAGACACACACCATCAATTAAGCGGGTTCTTCTCACTATAGTAATGCCGAATACATGGATGCTATGTGGTTTGGGCACACTGCAAGGCTCAGAAGTGAGGGGAGATTTGACTTTGGGGGAGCGGATATTGCTGGATTGGTTTATAGAAGCCATGTTGCTTTTCAAGAGCCTTTGAGCCACTAATAATGTGGAAACCTCTGTTTTTCCATTGACAGATGATGGACCTGAGTGGGGGCTTGTTTTTTGTGGGATGAGTAGAAGTTTTTATTGGTATTATTTTTTCACTACATAACATTGTTTGGTGGCTTTATATTGCATATTTGGGAGACAGAATGAACAAACAGTTGAACACCACGCTCCATTGGTTCATCCTATGAGGTTTTCTATTAGACTGTGAACTGTCATTATCTTGGTGAATAATTCAATATTTTACATAACTTGCCATTTCACAGACGTTAAGTAGAAATTTTCAAAAATATAATATTCAGGGATATTTTTATTCATAAATAATAATTGGTTTTATTCTTGGCAGATGACTATACCAGGAGATCAGAGGGACAGCTGACATCTTCAATTTTTACATCAAATGATCTGGAGATCCCACAGGATACAGTTGAAGTGACTGCCATTACTCCAGATAAACCATCATCCCTTCACAGCAAAGATCTGTCATCTGATCCTTTGAAACAGGTCCTGTCTTCGGATTCATTACTGACTACTAAGGAAAATCAAAGTTACAAAATAAGCATTAAAAAACAAATTGCTCCTAAAGCAAAGAAGCCATTTTCACTTTCAGAATATGGAAATAGTTTTCCCTTCGAAAAGTCTTTTCTTAAATATCAAAACCTTTACCCAGCAGAGAATAGATTTTCTTGTTCCAAATGTGGGGAATGCTTTAACCAGAAAACAGATCTTGTTAGCCACCAGAGAACTCACACAGGGAAGAAGCCATTTTCATGTTCAGAATGTGGGAAATGTTTTGTGAAGAAATCATCTCTTCTTAGTCACCAAAGAACTCACACAGGGGAGAAGCCTTTTTCATGTTCAGAATGTGGGAAATGTTTTAACCGGAAAGCACATCTTGTTATCCACCAAAGAAATCACACAGGGGATAAGTCATTTTCATGTTCAGAATGTGGGAAATGTTTTAGCCATAAATCAGCTCTTGTTAGTCACCAAAGAACTCACACAGGGGAGAAGCCTTTTTTATGTTCAGAATGTGGGAAATGTTTTAACCGGAAAGCACATGTTGTTAGCCACCAGAGAACTCACACAGGGGAGAGGCCTTTTTCATGTTCAGAATGTGGGAAATGTTTTGTAGATAAATCAAATTTAGTTGGGCACCAGAGAATTCACAAAGGAGAGAAGCCTTTTTCCTGTTCAGAATGTGGAAAATGTTTTACCCTGAAATTAACTCTCAATAAACATCAAAGAACTCACACAGGGGAAAAGCCTTTTTCATGTTCAGAATGCGGGAAATGTTTTGTGAAGAAATCATCTCTTTTTAGTCACCAAAGAACTCACACAGGGGAGAAGCCTTTTTCATGTTCAGAATGTGGGAAATGTTTTAACCGGAAAGCACAGCTTGTTATCCACCAAAGAAATCACACAGGGTATAAGTCATTTTCATGTGCAGAATGTGGGAAATTTTTTAGCCAGAAATCAGATTTTGTTATGCATCAGAGAACTCACACAGGGGAGAAGCCATTTTCATGTTCAGAATGTGGAAAATGTTTTACCCGGAAAACAAATCTAGTTAGCCACCAGAGAACTCACACAGGGGAGAAGCCTTTTTTCTGCTCAGAATGCGGAAAATATTTTAACCACAAATCAAGCTTTAATAAGCACCAAAGAACCCACACAGGGGAGAAGCCTTTTTCCTGTTCAGTATGTGGAAAATGTTTTACCCTGAAATTAACTCTCAATAAACATCAAAGAACTCACACAGGGGAGAAGCCTTTTTCATGTTCAGAATGTGGGAAATGTTTTGTAGATAAATCAAATTTAGTTAGGCACCAGAGAACTCACACAGGGGAGAAGCCTTTTTCCTGTTCATAGTGAGGAATGTTGTGTGAAGGAATAATCTCTTAGTCACCACAGCAGTCACACAGGGGAGAAGCCTTTTTTATGTTCTTAATGTGAGAAATGTTTTACTTGGAAATCAACTCTTAATAAACATCAGAGAACCCATACACGGGAGAAGCCTTTTTCATATTCAGAATTTTGGAAATGTTTTAACTGAAAATTGCACCATGTTTGGCCTCATTGAAATGAAAACACTCATATCCAGATCCCGCGCCAGCGCCGTTCCAGCGGTGTCGGGACTCACGTTCCCGCGGTGTCGGGACTCACATTCCCGGAGCTCACATGAGGTTGTTACATCACTTGAGCCCTGCACAAAATCAGTGCCGGTGTAGCATCGGCGTCTCTGCCCCGTACTAGGCAGAGACGCCGTCCCTCTCACCTCCCCGCTCCTGGCGCGGCGTCCTCCAGCGCTTCTCTCCCCGCTGCTTCCGGCACTCGCTCCTTCCCCGGCAGTGTGCTTAGGGCGCGCGCGTGCGCTCCCCCTCTCTTAAAGGGACCGCGCGCGCCGTCCTAAGCAGTCCCCGGCCAATTGCCGGAGGACCTCCCATATTTAAGGCACCTCCTCCAAAATGGAGGTGTCCGAGCAATGTTGTTGCAAAGCCTTCACTCTGCTTCAGCCCTCAGGTCCCGTTACCAGCCAGTCACCTGCCAGATTCCTGCTTGTTACCTGCCAGTCACCTGCCGGATTCCTGCCTGTTACCTGCCAGTTAGCTGCCTGATTCCTGCTTGATACCTGCCTGATATCCGTTTACCTGCTTGCAAGCCTGTGGTCCGACGGTCTGCTTTCCTACACCTGTCAGTCTGTCTATGGACCAGCCTGCTCGCTCACCTGGGAGCGCTCATCTGCTACCTGCCTGCTAGCCTACCTGGAGGCTCCGCCGTCACTTGCCGTGACCACCTGCCTGTCCAGAGACTCTCGCCTGCTCACCTGGGAGCGCTCATCTGCTACCTGTCTGCTAGCCTACCTGGAGGCTCTGCCGTCACTTGCCGTGACCACCTGCCTGTCCAGAGACTCTTGCCTGCTCACCTGGGAGCGCTCACCTGCTACCTGTCTGCTAGCCTACCTGGAGGCTCTGCCGTCACTTGCCGTGACCACCTGCCCGTCCAGAGACTCTCGCCCGCTCACCTGGGAGCGCTCACCAGCCAACTGCCTGCTGTCCTTCTACCCAGAGACTGTCCCTGTCACTTGCCGTGACTACCTGCCCGTCTTCCCTGGGAGCCACCCGCCTCCTTACATGGACTGCCCCCTTGTATAGTTGCACAGAGGTTCCACCTCCCAGACCCGTTACAGTTTGCTCGGACCATGGAACCCGGTGGCCCCCAGATCTCCGATCTGCACCAGGAAGTCTTACGTCAGAAAACTCAGCAGGAGGTGGTACTGTCCTATCTATGGTCCGTTAACTCTCGTCTAGGCGCATTGTGTGACTTGTCTATGTCTACCTCTGGTCCAGCCGTGCCCATTCCTGCGGTACCGCAATCCAGTCCCTTCATGGTACCCGACTATGGACCTCGGCTTCTGGCACCTCCACGCTTTGCTGGCGAACCTACTTTAGCTCGGGGTTTCATAAACCAGTGCACCCTGCACTTTGAGCTATTGGCATACCAGTTCATCTCCGACCGAGCCAAGGTGGCCTTCATCATGTCCCATCTTACTGGGGAGGCACTGGCATGGCTAAATCCCCTGTGGGAGAGAGGGGATCCCCTGGTATCCGACCTGCCGTCTTTCCTCGCTGCTTTCCGGAAAGTCTTCGATGAACCTGGACGGAAAACCTCTTCTGCCTCCTCACTGCTACGTCCCCGCCAAGGGAGTCTCACCGTGGGCCAATATGCCATACGGTTCTGCACCCTCGCTTCTTAGCTTGCCTGGGAAAATGAGGCTCTGGTGTCCGTCTTCTGGGAGGGTCTTTCCGGTCGGATTAAGGACGAGTTAGCTGGTCGGGACATTCCTACCACTCTGGATGACCTGGTGTCACTAGCTACCCGGATTGGCATCCGGTTCCAAGAACGTGCCAAAGAGACTACCTGGGAGAAAGACTTTTCTTGCTCTGCTCCTACTTCCCTGAGACCTGCCTCTCAATCAGTCACTCCGCGGGCGCCCTCGCCTGAACCTATGCAGATCGACCAGACCAAGATGGTCAAATCTCGCCAAGAATCTCGCCGAGCCGAGGGAAGCTGTTTCTATTGTGGCAGTATGGAGCACTTCATCCGTTCCTGCCCGGAGAAGCCGGGAAACGCCAGTGTCTAGGACCGCTCGGAGAGGTCGTCCTAGACAAAAGTAAGCCCTCTCCGTCTCTGACTTTACCGGTCTCTATTGCTTGGGGAGAAAACCGTCACTTTGAACTTGCCCACCTGGATTCTGGAGCTGCTGGAAACCTCATCTCCCAGTCTCTGGTAGAGAGATACCGTATTCCCACCAAGTCCCTGGCTGAACCATTATCAGTCGCCTCCGTGGATGGAAGACTTCTCTCGGAGACCATCCTGCTCGTCACTGAACCCATAACCCTGCAGGTGGGAATGCTGCACTCTGAGGAAATCTCATTCCATGTGTTGTCCGGACTTTCTCACTCCCTGTTGCTAGGTCTACCTTGGCTCCAGACACACGAACCCGTATTGAACTGGCGATCCGGTGAAGTACTCCGATGGGGTCCAGACTGCCATAGGACCTGCCTGGTTCCGGTCCGCCCAGTTCGCCCTCCGCCTACTCCAGCTAATTTACCAGGTCTACCGGCTCCTTACTGGCCCTATGCGGACGTCTTCGGTAAGAAGGAAGCAGAGACGTTGCCACCCCATAGGCCATATGACTGCCCGATCGACCTGGTACCTGGCACCACTCCTCCCCGTGGGCGTATCTACCCGTTGTCTGCAGCCGAGACCCGGGCCATGTCTGAGTACATTGAAGAGAATCTGGCTAGGGGATTTATCCGGAAATCTACCTCCCCGGCTGGAGCCGGATTCTTCTTTGTCAAAAAGAAAGACGGCTCGCTACGCCCCTGTATTGACTATAGAGGACTCAATCTGATCACGGTTAAAAATAAATACCCCCTTCCGCTCATCTCTGAGCTATTTGATCGTCTTAAAGGCGCCAGGATCTTCTCCAAGCTGGATCTACGTGGAGCTTATAACCTGGTCCGTATCCGTCAGGGAGACGAGTGGAAAACAGCATTTAATACCCGGGACGGACACTATGAGTACCGTGTGATGCCCTTCGGTCTCTGCAATGCTCCCGCCGTCTTCCAAGAACTGGTCAACGACATCTTCCGTGACCTTCTTTACTCCTGCGTGGTGGTATACCTGGACGACATCTTGGTCTTCTCTCCGGATCTTCCCACACACCGGAGGGATGTTCGTCAGGTCCTGCTTAGGCTCAGGCAGAACCACCTCTATGCTAAATACGAGAAGTGCCTTTTTGAGCAGACCTCTCTTCCTTTCTTGGGCTATGTTATCTCCCAGACAGGCTTGCGAATGGATCCCGAGAAGCTCTCTGCTGTCCTAAAGTGGCCCGTCCGGAGGGCTTGAAGGCGATACAGCGATTCCTGGGCTTCGCTAATTACTATCGTCTCTTCATTCCTCACTTCTCGTCACGGACTGCGCCCATATCTGCGCTCACCCGTAAGGGAGCAAATCCCAAGGTATGGTCATCCGAAGCTGAGGAGGCCTTCCTTTCCCTGAAACGAGCCTTCTCCTCTGCCCCTGTGCTGCACCGTCCGGACTGCAACAAACAGTTCTACCTGGAGGTTGATGCCTCCTCCTCTGGAGCCGGAGCGGTGCTCACCCAGAAGTCTTCCTCTGGGAGAATGGTAACCTGCGGCTTTTTCTCTAAAATCTTCTCCTCCTCTGAGCGCAATTACTCCATAGGAGACCGAGAACTGCTTGCCGTTAAATTGGCGCTGGAGGAGTGGCGTTACCTGCTTGATGGGGCTCTATACCCGGTGATCATCTATACGGATCACAAGAACCTGGCATATCTCCAAAATGCCCAGAGACTTAATCCACGTCAAGCCCGGTGGTCTTTGTTCTTTGCCCGCTTCGATTTCATCCTTCATTTCCACCCGGCAGACAAAAATGTCGAAGCTGATGCCTTGTCCCGATCCTTCCTGTCCTCCGACCAAGAGGAGGAGCCTATGCACATTATCGACCCCTCCAAGGTGGCAAGACGTTCGTGGCGCCTCCAGACCGTGAGAGGGTTCTTCGCTGGGGTCATTCTAAACTAGCTGGCCATGCCGGCCAAAAAAAGACCTTCCTACTCATTTCCCGGCATTACTGGTGGTCTACCCTGCGTATGGATGTGGTAGACTTCGTCTCTGCCTGTTCATCTTGTGGTCGCAACAAAATTCCCAGACACTTACCAGCTGGTCATCTCCTGCCGCTTCCCATACCTGTTGCCCCATGGCAACACATCGCTATGGACTTCATTACCGATCTTCCTGTCTCTGCCGGGTGTACTGTCATTTGGGTGGTCGCGGACCGCTTCTCTAAAATGGCCCACTTCATTCCCCTGCCTGGTCTTCCGTCTGCACCTGAGCTGGCTAAGGACTTTATTCACCATATCTTCCGTCTCCATGGCCTACCCCTCCACATCGTGTCGGATCGAGGGGTTCAGTTTACCTCACGCTTCTGGAGAGCCACATGTAAACTGCTGGACGTCACCCTGGACTTCTCCTCCGCTTACCACCCTCAGTCCAATGGTCAAGTGGAGCGGATCAATCAGATCCTTACCAGCTATCTCCGGCACTTTGTTAATGCCCACCATTCTGATTGGGTGGACCTCCTTCCTTGGGCCGAGTTCTCTTATAATAACCACGAGAGCGAATCCTCTTCCAAGTCCCCGTTCTTTATTGTCTATGGCCAGCATCTCCGGATTCCGCTCCCTGTCTCAGTTTCTGTGGACAACTCTGCTGCGGAGTCTCTTGTCAGCGAATTTTCTACTATTTGGGAGAGTACCAGGTCCGCTCTTCTTCTGTCCTCTGAGCGGATGAAGAGATATGCTGATAAGAGACGTCTGGATCCGCCTCAATTCCGTCCGGGAGACAAGGTTTGGCTCTCGTCCAAACATGTGCGGCTCAAAGTACCCTCCTTCAAGTTGGGCCCTCGATTCATCGGTCCCTTCGAAGTCCTCAGGCAAATTAACCCTGTGGCCTACAAATTAAAACTCCCGGCCACCCTACGGATTCCCAACTCCTTCCACGTATCTCTCCTCAAACCCGTTGTCTTTAACTCTTTTTCCAATAATCCAGGTGCCCCTCCTGCTCCGGTTTCCGCTGATGACGTCTTTGAGGTAGAGAGTATTCTGGCCTCCAAGAGGGTAAGAGGAAAGACCTTTTTTCTGGTAGATTGGAGGGGGTTTGGTCCTGAGGAGAGAACTTGGGAACCCAGGGAGAACATCAACGCCCCGCTTCTCCTTGAAAAATTTCTTTCTGGCCAAAAAAAGAGGGGGCCTAAAGGGGGGGGGGTACTCTAGCATCGGCGTCTCTGCCCCGTACTAGGCAGAGACGCCGTCCCTCTCACCTCCCCGCTCCTGGCGCGGCGTCCTCCAGCGCTTCTCTCCCTGCTGCTTCCGGCACTCGCTCCTTCCCCGGCAGTGTGCTTAGGGCGCGCGCGTGCGCTCCCCCTCTCTTAAAGGGACCGCGCGCGCCGTCCTAAGGAGTCCCCGGCCAATTGCCGGAGGACCTCACATATTTAAGGCACCTCCTCCAAAATGGAGGTGTCCGAGCAATGTTGTTGCAAAGCCTTCACTCTGCTTCAGCCCTCAGGTCCCGTTACCAGTTACCAGCCAGTCACCTGCCAGATTCCTGCTTGTTACCTGCCAGTCACCTGCCGGATTCCTGCCTGTTACCTGCCAGTTAGCTGCCTGATTCCTGCTTGATACCTGCCTGATATCCGTTTACCTGCTTGCAAGCCTGCGGTCCAACGGTCTGCTTTCCTACACCTGTCAGTCTGTCTATGGACCAGCCTGCTCGCTCACCTGGGAGCGCTCATCTGCTACCTGCCTGCTAGCCTACCTGGAGGCTCCGCCGTCACTTGCCGTGACCAGCTGCCTGTCCAGAGACTCTCGCCTGCTCACCTGGGAGCGCTCATCTGCTACCTGTCTGCTAGCCTACCTGGAGGCTCTGCCGTCACTTGCCGTGACCACCTGCCTGTCCAGAGACTTGCCTGCTCACCTGGGAACGCTCACCTGCTACCTGTCTGCTAGCCTACCTGGAGGCTCTGCCGTCACTTGCCGTGACCACCTGCCCGTCCAGAGACTCTCGCCCGCTCACCTGGGAGCGCTCACCAGCCACCTGCCTGCTGTCCTTCTACCCAGAGACTGTCCCTGTCACTTGCCGTGAGTACCCGTCCTCTACCCAGAGACTGTCCCTGTCACTTGCCGTGACTACCTGCCCGTCTTCCCTGGGAGCCACCCGCCTCCTTACATGGACTGCCCCCTTGTATAGTTGCACAGAGGTTCCACCTCCCAGACCCATTACAGCCGGTTTCACTGTCCCCGCCTTCGGACGTATTGAACATCAACAGGAAGCCTTTGGTTGTGGCTGCTCTCTGGCTCCTTTGCGATGTTCGATTTGTCTGGAGGTGGGAACTGTGACAACAGCGTTGATTGGGCGCAGGGCACCCATGACGTAACAACCTCACATGAGCCCCAGGAACACACATGCCAACCCCGCTGGATCGGCGCATGTATGGGTTTGTATAAGTTTTTGTAGTTTAATAGGACCAAACATGAGGTCCACTACTTGGACAACCCTTTTAAACATCAAAAATCCCACACAGAGAGAAGCTATTATCATACCTGGATTTTAAAAAGTGAGTTATTGGAAAATTGTATTTTGTTGGCCATCAAAATAACTCGGACAGGGAGAAACTATGTATGTTATTGACAAATTGTACAAAAACATATACCAGACAGTCATATAATTAAATGAGAAAGGGAATTACTTCAGAACTTACCATAATTTGTGGACTATAAGACACATTATTAGCAAGAAAAACATCTTGCTAACAAATGAGTGTGTCTTATAGACTGGAGGCAGCTTCCAGTGACAGAGGAAAAAATCTGTCAATGTCCTTCCTGATCACTGAGAGAACTGCTCTCTCTCTCTCCTCCAGCCCCACACTTCTCTAACCGATTGGTGTAGAGCAGGAGAGGAAGGTACCGGGACCTGCACATCCTGAGTGAGTAGCTGAAGGACCTTCCACCTGACTAGCTCAAGGATCTTTCAGATGTAACACTGTTTTTTACATATTTTCAAAAGTTGTCAGGTTCATTTATGAAATGAGCCATTTCTTAATGATTTTGACCTCGTGAATTCAAATCTGACAATTAATTTTTTTAGTTGTCTCTTGTTTCTATGATATCCGAGAGTTTTCCTTGTACTGCTACATATAATTAATGCATAAAAGTTTCAGGACTTTGAAACATAATTACTTTTGCAAATATGAAGATGCAGAATATTTTGTTATGCCATTTTTCTGATATTTATTTAGAGGAAACTTGGCAAGAATTCAAGTAACTAAAATCTGTGTAAACACTATTGTGAATTATAAACAGTTACAGAAATTGCATTACAAAATTTGCTCCTCATTCAGTGACCACTCTTTTGTTTGTCTCCTGTACTTCTGCATCCGATCACCTCTTACAATTGTCCAACTCTAATCTGCAAGCATTGATGGATTCCATTTTCCTTGATATCTTTTCTCCATAGCCGCAATATCTGGGTGAAATCTCTAACCATTCTCGTCCCTCACTGCTCCACAGTTTGATGGAAAAAAGTCTAGAAGCGAATGTAAGAAATTAATCTTTAAAGGACATGTTACAACCCAGATCCTTATAGGTTTTGAGGAGACTCTCCACCAACGCTTCATAGTTGTCTGCTTTTGAGTTTCCCAAAAAATTAGTTACCACTAATGCAAATGCTACCCATGCAGCCTTTTCCTTTCTCCACAACAGAGAAACTCATTATCTTGGAGAAGCATATGAATCAATTAAGACTCTTTCCTTTATCCTTTCTTCACTCAACTTTGAAAATGTATCAGTGAGATACTTGAAAGCTTTTTAGGGAGGAGTAAGCACTGACATACTCGGATGCGCGTTACTCGAACTGAGCAATTCCTAATGCTCGGATGCTCGTCTATGGGAAATTTTAGCCGAAAGAGTTACAATACAAGCAATTGTTACCGTCCACCTTTCGTGTCTCCCCTATCTCCTCATAGATTGTAAGCTTGCGAGCAGGTCCATCACTCCTCTTGGCATCTGTAGATTTATGTGATTGTTATTCTGTAATGTCTTTTATTGTCTGTACAATTCTCCTTTCTTCCGGAAGAAGATTTTTGGGTAAGTACCGCCCCAGCTCCGGAGGAGGAGGCGTCAACTTCTAGGAAGAATTGTTTGTTTGTTGCCGTCCGGACGATGCAGCACCGAGGCGGAGAGGAAGGCCTGTTTTAAGGAAAGAAATGCCTCCTCTGCTTCGGACGGCCATTCTCTGGGGTTCGTATCTTTACGGGTGAGAGCAGAGAAAGGGGCGGTCCGGGAAGAGAAGTGCGGTATGAACAGGCGGTAATAGTTGGCGAAGCCCAGGAACCGCTGAATAGCCTTCAACCCCTCTGGTCGGGGCCACTTCTGGATGGCAGACAGTTTCTCAGGATCCATTTGTAGACCTGTCTGAGAGATTATGTAGCCCAGAAATGGAAGAGAGGTCTGCTCAAAGATGCACTTCTCATATTTAGCGTAGAGGTGGTTCTGCCTGAGCCTGAGCAGGACCTGACGAACGTCCCTCCGGTGAGTAGGAAGATCCGGAGAGAAGACCAAGATATCGTCCAGGTACACCACCACACAGGAGTAGAGAAGATCACGGAAGATGTCATTGACCAACTCTTGAAAGACGGCAGGAGCGTTACAGAGACCGAAGGGCATCACAAGGTACTCATAGTGGCCGTCCCGAGTATTGAATGCCGTCTTCCACTCATCCCCCTGACGGATACGGACCAGGTTATACGCCACATGGAGATCCAGTTTGGTGAAGATTCTAGCCCCCCTCAGACGGTGAAATAATTCAGGAATAAGCGGAAGGGGGTATTTATTCTTCACAGTAATCTGGTTTAGGCCTCTATAGTCTATACATGGACGGAGTGAGCCGTCCTTCTTTTTGACAAAGAAGAAGCCTGCTCCCGCCGGGGAGGTAGATTTCCGGATAAATCCCCGGGCCAGGTTCTCCTCAATATATTCAGACATGGACCGGGTTTCAGCAGCGGACAAAGGGTAGATTCGCCCACGGGGAGGAGTAGAGCCGGGCATCAGGTCGATTGGGCAGTCGTATGGTCTATGAGGAGGTAAAGTTTCTGCCTCTTTTTTATTGAAGACATCAGCATAAGACCAATAGGGAACCGGAAGACCGGGCAGATTGGCTGGGGTAGGAGAAGGACGGGCAGGACGAACGGAACTAGACAAGTCTTATGGCAGTCCTGTCCCCAGCGAAGGACCTCTCCGGTCTGCCAGTCAAGCACGGGTGCATGTTTCTGGAGCCAAGGCAGGCCAAGCAATAGTGCGTGAGAGAGTCCAGGCAGAACATGAAAGGAGATGCTCTCAGAATGCAGCATTCCCACCTGTAGAGTCAGAGATTTGGTGATGAGTTGGATGGGATGAGGTAAGAGACCCCCATCCACGGCGGCGACAGATAAAGGTACGGCCAGAGGTTTGGTGGGAATGCGGTATTTCTCTACCAGGGATTGAGAGATGAGATTTCCAGCAGCTCCAGAGTCAAGTTGAGCCAGTTCAAAATAGCAGTTCTCTCCGCAGAAGATAGAAACAGACAGCATCAGGGATGGAGAGGGTTTACTTTTGTCTAGGGCGACCTCTCTGAGCGATCCTAGACACAGGCGTTTCCCGACCTCTCAGGGCAGGAACGGATCCGGTGCTCCTTACTGCCACAGTAGAAACAGCTCCCCTCGGCACGACGTAAGTCTTGACGGGTCTTGACCATCTTGGTCTGGTCGACCTGCATAGGCTCAGGTGAGTGTGCCTGGGGAGTAACAGAGGGAGTGACGGGTCTCTGCAAGGTAGGGACTAGACATGGAATCCTCCTCTCACGGGTGACCTCCCTAGCGCGCTCCTGGAACCGGATGTCAATCCGGGTGGCAAGTGTAATCAAGTCGTCGAGAGTGGTAGGAATGTCCCGACCGGCGAGTTCATCTTTAATACTGCCGGACAGACCCTCCCAGAAGACGGACACCAGGGCGTCGTTATCCCAGGCCAGCTCCGAAGCAAGGGTACGGAACCGTATGGCATATTGGCCCACGGTGAGACTCCCTTGACGGAGGCGTAGCAGAGATGAGGCGGATGAGGTCTTCCGTCCGGGTTCATCGAAGACCTTCCTGAAAGCCGTGAGAAAGGCTGGCAGGTCGGACACCAGAGGGTCTCCTCTCTCCCATAGAGGATTTAGCCAAGCCAGTGCCTCCCCCGTGAGATGGGACATGATGAAGGCTACTTTGGCCCGGTCGGAATTAAACTGGTGGGACTGGTGTTCAAAGTGCAGGGTGCACTGGTTAATGAAGCCCCGAGCTTGAGCGGAGTCGCCTCCGAAGCGAGGAGGTGCAGAAAGCCGGATTCCAGAGCAGGATACTATGGTATTGGTGGGCAGCAGAGCAGCCGGGCTGCGAGTCATGACACTAGCGGTGGTTGCTGGTGGGGCAGTCAAAGTGTCCAGGCGAGTATTGACATTCCGCAGGTGACCCAGGATGGACTCCTGTTGGGACCTCTGTCGGGACAGTTCATGACAAAGGTCCGAGAGCGAGGGAACTTGGGTGCCACCGGGTTCCATGGCCCGAGCAAACTGTAACGGGTCTGGGAGGCGGAACCTCTGAGCAACTTATACAAGGGAGCGGTCCTTGTAAGGAAGCGGGTGGCGACCAGGGAAGACAGGCAGGCAGTCACAGCAAGTGACCGGGACAGTCTCTGGGTGAACGGGCAGGAGGTCACAGCAAGTGACCGGGACAGTCTCTGGGTAAACGGGCAGGAGGTCACAGCAAGTGACCGGGACAGTCTCTGGGTGAACGGGCAGGAGGTCACGGCAAGTGACCCGGACAGTCTCTGGGTGAACGGGCAGGAGGTCACGGCAAGTGACCCGGACAGTCTCTGGATGAACGGGCAGGAGGTCACAGCAAGTGACCGGGACAGTCTCTGGGTAAACGGGTAGGTATGACCTGTGACGGCTGAGCCTCCAGGTAGGCTAGCGGGCAGGTGGCAGATGAGCGCTCCCAGGTGAGCGGGCAAGAGTCTCTGGACTGGCAGGTGGTCACAGCACGTGACGGCGGAGCCTCCAGGTAGGCTAACAGGCAGGTAGCAGATGAGCGCTCCCAGGTGAGCGGGCAAGAGTCTCTGGACTGGCAGGTGGTCACAGCACGTGACGGTGGAGCTTCCAGGTAGGCTAACAGGCAGGTAGCAGATGAGCGCTCCCAGGTGAGCGGGCAAGAGTCTCTGGACTGTCTGGTGGTCACAGCACGTGACGGCGGAGCCTCCAGGTAGGCTAACAGGCAGGTAGCAGATGAGCGCTCCCAGGTGAGCGGGTTAGCTGGTCCATAGACAGACTGACAGGAGTCGGAAGGCAGACCGTCGGACCTCAGGCTAGCAAACAGGTAAGCGGATAACAGACAGGAATCAGACAGCAAACTGGCAGGAAACTGGCAGGTAACTGGAAACGGGACCTGAGGGCTGAAGCAGAGTAGTGAACAGTGCAACAACATTGCTCGGGCACCTCCATTTTGGAGGAGGTGCCTTATATATGGAGGGATCCTCCGACCATTGGCCGGGGACTCCTTAGGGCGCGCGCTCCCCCTCTCTTAAAGGGGCCGCGCGCGTCGCCCTAAGCACAGTGACCGGGGGAGAGCGGGCGCTGCAAGCAGAGCGGGAGGAAGCCGCCGGGCACGGAGCAGAGAGGTGAGGGGAACAGCGTCCCTGCCTAGCAGGAGGCAGGGACGCCGACGCTACAATACCACATGTGTCCTGGAGAGGCCACTACGTCCAGCAAAACACAGCTGATTGCTGAGGGTGTTCACTGCCGGACCCCCGACTATCAACTGATAGCCTGCAAGTCCTCATTTGGGGACAGGAGCTGTTCACACTTGGCATATTTTGTGATTCATGAGGGGAGGACAGTAGCCGGATATAGACTTTTTCTATAAAGTCAGATTAAAGGGGTTTTCAGGAATGTTTTTATGTAATATATAGGAGGTTCCCAGTGGTAGAGAAAACACACAGAGCTTTACTTTCTCCTGCTGCTCCAGCTCTGGATCTTCAGCGCTTCCTGTGGTCTATTTTGACTGGCTGCAGGGGTGATGGCTCAACTTCAGCACACATCAATGCTGCAGCCAATCACTGAGCTTAGAAGCTCTGTCAGCATGGGCCACTGAGCCAAGTGATTGGCTGCAGAGCTGCAGTCATGATGTCACCCTTGAAGCCAGTGACTAAAGATCAGCGGCAGCGGTGAAGTGCTGGAGCTGGAGCAGGAGGTAGTAAAGCTTCATCTGTTCTACTTAAGTGACGATTTATAGGATTTATATTTAAGTGATGAAAAAAAAATTTAGAAATTTGTAAAAAAAAATTGCTTGTGTCGCCACTTTCCGAGATCCGAAAGCCGTGGCGTTTTCATGTTTCGGGAATGGGGCTGCGTGAGGGCTAGTTTTTTGCACTACAAACTGATGGTTATATTGATATCATTTTGGGGTATATACAATGTTTTGATTGTCTGTTATTAAATATTATTTTCTTGTTGCAACAAATGAAAATCTGTAATTCTGGCATTTTATGTAATGTTCTAGTTACGCCTTTTACTAAATGGATTAATTTATTTTATATTTTGATGGATCTGACTTTTACAAACGCAGCGATACCAAATATGTGTATTTTTTAAATGTTTTATATTTCTTAATTTTTAATGGGGGGAAAACTGGGATGATTTGAACTTTTATACTTTTTTCATTTTTTTTACTTTTCACTGTATTTGTTAGTCTCTTTAGGGGGCTTGAACCTGCAATCATCTGATTGCTTGTGCTATATACAGCATTGCTATATATAGCAGAAATCATGGTCTCCTATGAACTCTAGCAACAGGCTGGCTGTCACAGGAATACAGTGATGACAGACAGTGTGCAGTGATGGGGCCACACATAGCAGGATTGGGGGATGAGAAGGCCACACATACCAGGATTGGGGGGATGAGGAGGCCACACATACCAGGATTGGGGGATGAGGAGGCCACACATACCAGGATTGGGCGATGAGGAGGCCACACATACCAAGATTGGGGGATGAGGAGGCCACAGATACCAAGATTGGGGGATGAGGAGGCCATACATACCAGGATTGGGGGATGAGGAGGCCACACATACCAGGATTGGGGGATGAGGAGACCACACATACCAGGATTGGGGGATGAGGGGGCCACGCATACGAGGATTGGGGGATGAGGGGGCCACGCATACGAGGATTGGGGGATGAGGGGGCCACGCATACCAGGATTGGGGGATGAGGGGGAGCACGCATACCAGGATTGGGGGATGAGGGGTGCCATGCATACCAGGATTGGGGATGAGGGGGGCCATATATACCAGGAATGGGGGATGAAGAGGCCATGCATACCAGGATTGGGAGATGAAGAGGCCATTCATATTAGGATTGGGGGATGAGGAGACCATGCATACCAGGATTGGGGGATGAGGGGGGGCCATGCATAACAGGATTGGGGGATGAGGGTTGCCATATGTACCAGGATTGGGGGATGAGGGGTGGCATACATACCAGGATTGGTGATGAGGGAGCCATACATACCAGGATGGTGAAATTTTCCAGTAGCTGCTGCATTTCCCACCCTAGGCTTATACTCAACTCAATACGTTTTCCCATTTTTTTTCGTGGTAAAATTAGGGGCCTCGGCTTATACTCGGGTCGTCTTATTTAAAACATGCGGTATTTTAAAATCAGTGAGTACGTGGTGCACATAATACTGCAGGACTGTGTGGTGCATTATACTATATGGGGGCTGCATTTTACCCTTTGGGGTGTGAAATATACTGTATGGAGGACTATGGGGAGTGCATTATATTCTATTGAGGACCATGGGAAGTTCATTATACTATATGGAGGATTTTGGAGGGTGCATTATACTATATGGAGGATTATGGGTGGCATATTATACTATATGGAAGTCTATGTGGGGCCATTATGATATTTTGAGGGCTATGTGGGGGGCTGTTATACTGTATGAAAGCAATTATACGGTGTGAAGGTTTGTGTGGGGTCCATCATACTGTTTGGAGGGCTGTGTGGGGCCATTATACTGTTTGGAGGGCTAGTGTGAGCCATTATACTGTATGTAGGCCCATTATACTGTATGGGGGGCTGTGTGGGAGTCACAGTTAGGGGAATCATACTGTGTTAGGGTCACCATACTTTGCCTTGGGAGTTGAAGTGGGGTACAATGAGGTCATTATACTGTTAATGTAGAGGCTAATGTGGAGGAATGCACCATGGGGGTATCATACTGTGTTTGGGGGGCACTTTTATTGGCATCATACTTCATGGGGGCAATGAAAGAGGGATCTAGGACTTCAGTAGGAGGAAAATTAGAAAAACGAAGTAAAGGCTGGAAAGTTGTGAGATCGGCTCTTCTGTGACACAAACAAATATTTCTTTATTTTTTTGGTGGGGGGGTCCAATTAGAGCTTCTGCTATGGGGCCTCGTGATTTCTATGTGCGCCCCTGGCCATAATCATCAACATTAACAGAAATAAACACTTGAAATAGATCACTTTGATTGTAATGACTTTATATAATATATGAGTTTCATTTTCAGCATTGAAGAACTAAAATAACTAAACTTTTTGATGATATTCTAATTCAGTGAGATGCACCTGTATATACAGTTAGGTCCATATATATTTGGACAGAGACAGCATTTTTCTAATTTTGGTTTTAGACATTACCACAATTAATTTTAAACAAAACAATTCAGATGCAGTTGAAGTTCAGACTTTCAGCTTTCATTTGAGGGGATCCACATTAAAATTGGATGAAGGGTTTAGGAGTTTCAGCTCCTTAACATGTGCCACCCTGTTTTTAAAGGGACCAAAAGTAATTGGACAATTGACTCCAAGGCTATTTCATGGACAGGTCTGGGCAATCCCTTCGTTATGTCATTCTCAATTAAGCAGATAAAAGACCTGGAGTTGATTTGCGATGTGGTGCTTGCATTTGGAAGGTTTTGCTGTGAAGTCAACATGCGGTCAAAGGAGCTCTCCATGCAGGTGAAACAAGCCATCCTTAAGCTGCAAAAACAGAAAAAACCCATCCGAGAAATTGCCACAATATTAGGAGTGGCAAAATCTACAGTTTGGAACATCCTGAGAAAGAAAGAAAGAAAGCACTGGTGAACTCATCAATGCAAAAAGACCTGGGCGCCCATGGAAGACAACAGTGGTGGATGATCGCAGAATAATCTCCATGGTGAAGAGAAACCCCTTCACAACAGCGAACCAAGTGGACAACACTCTCCAGGAGGTAGGCATATCAATATCCAAATCTACCATAAAGAGAAGACTGCATGAGAGTAAATACAGAGGGTTCACTGCACGGTGCAAGCGACTCATAAGAATCAAGAATAAAAAGGCTAGACTGGGCTTTGCTAAAAAAACATCTAAAAAAGCCAGCACAGTTCTGGAAGAATATTCTTTGGACAGATGAAACCAAGAAGGCGTGGTACAGCTCATGATCCAAAGCATACCACATCATCTGTAAAACACGGCGGAGGCAGTGTGATGGCTTGGGCATGCTTGGTTGCCAATGGCACTGGGTCACTAGTGTTTATTGATGACGTGACACAGGATAGAAGCAGACGAATGAATTCTGATGTCTTCAGAGCCATACTGTGTGCTCAGATCCAGCCAAATGCAGCCAAACTGATTGGTCGTCGTTTCATACTACAGATGGACAATGACCCAAAACATAAAGCCAAAGCAACCCAGGAGTTTATTAAAGCAAAGAAGTGGAATATTCTTGAATGGCCAAGTCAGTCACCTGATCTCAACCCAATTGAGCATGCATTTCACTTATTAAAGACTAAAGTTCAGACTATAAAGGCCCACAAACAAACAGCAACTGAAAACCACCACAGTGAAGGCCTGGCAGAGCATCAAAAAGGAGGAAACACAGCGTCTGGTGATGTCCATGAATTCAAGACTTCAGGCAGTCATTGCCAACAAAGGGTTTTCAACCAAGTACTAGAAATGAACATTTTATTTACAATTATTTAATCTGTCCAATTACTTTTTGTCCCTTTAAAAACAGGGTGGCACATGTTAAGGAGCTGAAACTCCTAAACCCTTCATCCAATTTTAATGTGGATACCCTCAAATGAAAGCTGAAAGTCTGAACTTCAACTGCATCTGAATTGTTTTGTTTCAAATTCATTGTGGTAATGTCTAGAACCAAAATTAGAAAAATGTTGTCTCTGTCCAAATATATGTGGACCTAACTGTATAAGAGGTGTGTGTGCCATCATACTATAAGGGGCTATGGGAGTCATCATGCTATATATAAGGGGCAGTGGGGCCATCATATTATATAAAATGGGGAGTGGGTGCCAGAATACAGTTTATAAGGGGCTGTGGGGCCATCATACAGTATAAAGGGAGCTGTAGGGGCCATAATATAGTGTACAAGTGGGTGTGGGGGCCATCATACAGTATATATTGGGCTGCGGGGGCCTTCATACAGTACTGTATATATGGGGCTGTGAGGGCCATTATACAGGATATAGGGAGTTGTAAGGACCATCATGCCAGTTATAAGGAGTTGTAGAGACCACCATACATTGCATAGGGAGCTGTGGAGACCATTATGCAGTGCATAGGGGGCTGTGGGGACCATTATGCAGTGCATAGGGAGCTGTGGGAACCATTTTGCAGTGCATAGGGAGATGTGGGGACCATCATACAGGGCATAGGGAGCTGTGGGGACCATTATGCAGTGCATAGGGAGCTGTGGGGACATTATGCCGTGCATAGGGAGCTGTGGGGACCATTATGCAGTGCGTAGGGAGCTGTGGGGACCATTATGCAGTGCATAGGGAGCTGTGGGGACATTATGCCGTGCATAGGGAGCTGTGGGGACCATTATGCAGTGCGTAGGGAGCTGTGGGGACCATTATGCAGTGCATAGGGAGCTGTGGGGACCATTATGCAGTGCATAGGGAGTTGTGGGGACCATCATATAGAGCGTAGGGAGCTGTGGGGACTATCATACCGTACATAAGGAGCAATGGGGACCATCATACAGTGTATAAGGAGCCGTGGGGACCATCATACAGTGCATAAGGAGCTGCGGGGACCATCATACAGTGCGTAGAGCGCTGTGGGGACCATCAGACAATGCATAGGGAGCTGTGGAGACCATCATACAGTGCCTGAGGAGCTGTGGGGACCATCATACAGTGCATAGGGAGATGTGGGGACCATCATACAGGGCATAGGGAGCTGTGGGGACCATCATACCGAGAATAGGGAGCTGCGGGGACCATCATACAGTACATAAGGAGCCATGGGGACCATCATGCAGTGTATAAGGAGCCGTGGGGACCATCATTCAGTGCATAAGGAGCTGCGGGGACCATCATACAGTGTTTAGAGAGCTATGAGGACCATCATACAATGCATAGGGAGCTGTGGAGACTATCATACAATGCATAGGGAGCTGTGAAGACCATCATACAGTGCATAGGGCACTGTGGGGACCATCCTACAGAGCGTAGGGAGCTGTGGGGACCATCATACAGAGCATAGGGAGCTGTGGGGACCATCATACAGTGTCTAGGGAGCTGTGGGGACCCTCATAAAGTATCTAAGGAGCTGTGGGGACCATCATACAGTGTGTAGGGAGCTGTGGGGACCATCATACAGTGTATAGGGAGCTGTGGGTTCCATCATACAGAGCGTAGATAGCTGTGGGGACCATCATACAGTGCATAGGGAGCTGTGGGTTCCATCATACAGAGCGTAGATAGCTGTGGGGACCATCATACAGTGCATAGGGAGCTGTGGGTTCCATCATATAGGGCATAGGGAGCTGTGGGGACCATCATACAGAGCATAGAGAGCTGTGGGGACAATCATACAGTATGTAGGAAGCTGTGGGGACTATCATACAGTGTCTAGGGAGCTGTGGGGACCATAGTACAGTATCTAAGGAGCTGTGGGGACCATCATACAGTGTGTAGGGAGCTATGGGGACCATCATGCAGTGTATAGGGAGCTGTGGGGACCATCATACAGAGCGTAGGGAGCTGTGGGGACCATGATACCAGTGCATATGGAGCTGTGGGTACCATCATACAGCGCATAGGGAGCTGTGGGGACCATCATACAGTGCATAGGGAGCTGTGGGGACCATCATACAGAGCGTAGGGAGCTGTGGGGACCATGATACAGTGCATATGGAACTGTGGGTACCATCATACAGGGCATAGGGAGCTGTGGGGACCATCATACAGTGTGTAGTGAGCTGTGGGACTATCATACAATATACAGGGTGCTATGGGGGCACTCAGGACATTATTTCTTTTAAATGGGTGCATCATCAGAATTTTCTTCTTTCACCACCCCGAAATCATCGTCCATAGACTTGAAGAAGAACATTGTAGTTGGGTGTAGTTTGATTGTGGCTTTAAGGGGGCATTATTACTTAAAGGGGATAC
Source organism: Phyllobates terribilis (assembly GCF_046119375.1). Lineage (NCBI taxonomy): Eukaryota > Metazoa > Chordata > Amphibia > Anura > Dendrobatidae > Phyllobates > Phyllobates terribilis. The sequence goes on along the minus strand of NW_027362879.1, from coordinate 4,911,186 downwards.
TCAACGGTATTTGTTGCTTGGAGGGAACACCAGAAATTGAAACTTTCATAAGAGCATATCTGGCATTATTACTTGCTAGGTAGCACAGTGGGGTCTTTACTACTTTCTATGGGACGCTATTATTTTTATAGGTCCCCTCTATCTGGCACACAGTCTTTGTAGCATTAATTGGTGGATGGTAATCATAGTTTTTGAAGTATTGAGGTTCCTATTCCACGTCGGTAGAGCAGGCAGCATGGGGAGGTTGTGCAGGGTGGGAATAGATGGGGACGGTGCTGGAAATGTGAGAAGTCAGATGGTCTTTGTACAGTGTGTTTTTTATGTAGAGGCAATGGTTATATCATAATACTATGTACTCACTGTGTAGTGTTGATGGTAGAGGGCATTGTGTAGCGGGATTATTATTGCCTTGTATAGAAGTAATTTTGGGAATATTGGTCTTTCAGTTGTGTATTTTAGGTTAGCCACAATGGTGTACTGTAATTATATATGTATAGGTCCTTTTTTAAGTGGCGGGGAGGTTGTATGGGGAAACACCTACTTTGGGGCTTTGGCCCCTGATCTTTTAGGACCCTAGCAACGTCCCGGCATACAAGGGATATCGGGGGGCACAAAGTGTTCTGGAGGTTTCCTTTACAGTATGAAGCATTTTCCACACAGTATCCTTCCTGTGTAATATACTCCAGGACTGGTGAGGCGCACTGTCGCTCCCTATTTCGCCATAACTCGGCCTCAGCACTGCAGTGCTGATCAGCAGGTCTGCTTACTTGTTCTTCGGTTTCGCGCACTATGTCTTCCACTACTGGTGCCCTTGAACCCTTGCACTCGTGACTCCCACTAGTACTGGGGTCTCAAACTCGATAGAGTAAATGGGCCGCACATAAAAAAAATGTAAGCTGGCGGGCCGCATTCCTTTCAAATTTAATACAGTGCAAAATTATTGTTAAACAATTATTTATTTGAACTGCTATAACAATTCTACATTACTGTACTATAATACTGCTAGGTTTAAGCTTAATGGAAATTTGCCGGCTTACTCCACATGCTTATTTTAACAATCCCGTTTTCCACTTCAAGTGTCGCAGAATTCAGTCTGGCTGCTCAGTTGTCAGCGTTTGCCAGATACGAGAATGTCAAGATTGGGCTTGAAATCATGAGCGTCGGCCAATCGCAATGTTGCACGAAGATGTTCATCTGTAAGTCTTGACCATACTGCTGATTTGTTCAGCTTCATTTTAGAGAAAAACTGTTCGCTTACGTATGTACTTACGAACATGGCCATGATCCTGGCAGCGGCTTTAAGAAGATTTGGAAATTTTTCTCGTGCGACAAGCTTATAGAAATCTGGAACAGCAATGTCCATATACTTCTGTTTAAGAACAGCGTCGCATTACAAGTCCACAATCTCCATCTGCAGATCTTCTGAAACACAAGCAATGTCTACCGCAAACGGAGTGGCGAAGAGTGTAAATTCAGCTTCAAGATCCTGAAACCCATGAAAACATCTATCAAACTCTTGTAGTAACTGAGAAATTATATTGGAAGAGTAGTTCAATCGTTCTGGTTCAGCTCGTACCAGCGACTGCACAGCTGAGAAATGAGCCAAATTGCCTGACTGCAGCCGCTGGGCCACAAAGACAGCTACATCTGATTGCTTTTATACCAGCAATCATCATTGTAATCATCTACTTTGGGCCCTGGAGCTTCAAGTTGAGTGCTTGAGGTGTTCTGTGACATCTGTTAGAAACACGAAGTCAGATAGAAAAGCTGGGAAGGAAAGTTGGAAAGCGTCTTTATCTTTCAGCGCCATAAAAATCTATCTCCTTTCTCAAAGCAAAAAATCTTTTCAACCCTCTTCTCCGACTCAACCTTCTGACCTCGGTATGATACAGCAAGTCTCCATATTCACTGTCCATATCAGACAGGAATGAAGTGAACGGCCTATGGTTAAGACCTCTTGCCCTTATAAAGTTACCAGTCTTAACACAAAGTCCATAACTTCTTTCATTTGTACACTTTTTCCGCACAGCGCCCCCTGATGTAGAATGCAGTGTATAGCACTGAAAGGACCTGACAATGAACGCTGGCCTCGTTTTGCTTTCAATAATCCCACAACACCAATGTTTTCAGAACACATTGCTGGTGCCCCATCCGCTACCACAGACACCAGTTTATCCCATGGCGGTCCTGCTGGGTTAATACAACCTTCAAGCTCTTTAAAAATGTCTCGACCGGTCGTTGTGCCTTTCATTGGTAATAAATCCAATAATTCCTCGGTTATGTTTAGGTTTTCATCAACCCCACGAATGAACACAGCACAGTATGGAGTATCTGTTACCCTCAGTAAATGGTGGTGAATGATTTGCTCTCATGTTACTGAGTAACTCGCTTTTCCAGAAGCTTCACTTGACCCGTTAATACTTGGGAAGAAGTTTGGCTGATTTTGAAGAGACGCTTTCATCTGCTGAAGCTTTTCCTCTCTGTTTGCCAGACATTGCTCCATGCTGTCCTCCATGCTGCGTCATGTAATGACGACGCACATTGTAGTCCTTAAGCTGCGACAAACTGAAGACAAATCAGACGCTGGGCTCTCTCCGACCTCTGTGACAAAATATAAGTTTTCCCACTTTTCCTGAAATATTCGTTTTTCATCAGCAATCTTGCTCTTTTTTGATGACGATGCCATTTATGATGTTAAACAGGTGCTCTGTGTATTGAAAAATATGTCTGTTAGCAACTCCGTCCTGCTCCCATAGAAATGCATCATAGTCTGCGGGCGTATGCAGAGTATGGACTATAATGGTGCTGGCCGAGTGAACATGCGCTCTGTCGTGCATCGCCTACTTGAGGCAGACACTCGTACATGGTAGACTGTGTCCAGTAGGTGTATACGCCCGAAAATGATGCACGACAGAGCACACATTGACTCTGTCAGCACCATTATATATTCTATGGCCCTCGTCGGCACATACGTCCAAATCCCATTTTACATTGGTTCGGACATAAGCCCCGACGGGACCGATGAACATGGGGAAGAACACACTGTGAAAGGGGCCTCAGCGATATATGAGGCTGCTGTGTTCTGCCCATACATTGCTTAGTTCACTGCCAGAGCAGTTTTCAGCTGATAAAGGGGTGTGCCGGGCGCCCGCACCCCACTGATCTCAGATCACCGGTTTATTCAACGAAGTGGCCATTTAATCATTAAAGGGGTTGTCAGACAATTTTATTTTGATGGCCTATCATTAGGACAGGTGATGGATATCTGATCGGTGGGATGCAACATCCAGCTCCCCCCACTGATCAGCAGTTCCCGGTGCCCGTGGTATGTGCTCACTTGCGGAGTGGAACTACACAGCTCTATCAACTGCATAGTGGCCACGGCTGGGCACTTCATATCCACTCTTATTGATTAGGCGTAGATTTGCATTACCCAGTTGCAGCCATTATAAAGGATAGCCCATCAATATAAAAGCAATGGACAATCCCTTTAAGTCCTGCAGAATCTCTTTATGTAGTTTCTCACCATAGCAATGCCATACATGTCAATATTAAAGAGAACGCTATTTACCTGGTGATATAGAGTCAATCTGCAGGTAAATATCTTTACAATGCTACATGGCCGTCTTACTGTAAGTGCAGCTACCAGGAAAGAATTAACTTATTTCCTCCCGGGAGCTATGGGCTTTCAGTCATAGAAGTTACATTCATGGCTCACAGCACTGCTCACTATACTGTAAGCACGCCCCAGAACTTTTGATTTTCTCCGCACAGATGCGCTGCACACTGAGCTGGCAACCCAAGTGCTGGAGAGTGCTTACAGCAACTACTCATAGTGTAGTAAGTCGGCTTAAGCAACTCCTTGCATGACTGAAAGCCGATGGCTCTTGAAAGAAATATAGTTCAGTTTCCCAGTAGCTGAACTTTTAGTAAAGCTGCCAGGAAACGTTGTAACACTATTTACCTGCAGATTATTCCTGTATCTGACGTTTTCAGTTATACCATTTTTGGTATATGGCTTTTTGATAATTTCTTATTCTACTTTCTGTCAGTATGATGGAAAAGCTACATTTTTCACATGTCAGTATCTCCAGTGCTGGAGACATTGATACACTTAGACCCATTCAAGTGAATTGGTCTGTGCACATCTCAGTGTGTTTCCACAGACCGTGTGTCCATGTGCTCCACATACTGATGTCTGTTTTTTTGCAGATGCACGGTCCGCAAAATGTACCACACGGATGACATCCGTGTGACATGTACCAATGCCTGGGAATCAGCGCTACAGTTAGCGCTGTTCCCAAACGCTGGGTGCTGAATGCTGCCCTCATCATGGTTCCCTGCCGGCGCTGCGATCAGCACCAGCAGGGACAATGATGACGGTAGTAGTGTCTGATCTCGCAGTGTCCACCTATAAAAATAATAAAATCCATATACTCACCTCTCCTAGGTGTCCCCCGCTGTAATCCTCTGACCGATGCTGCCAAGGAGCAGGGGAGAATGAGCTGCTCCGGAGCTGCGCTCAGTGAGTGACAGGACACGCCTTCTGAGCTCAGCTCTGGAGCCACACATTCTCCCCGGCTCCTCGGTATCAGAGGATTACAGCGGGGGACACCTAGGAGAGGTGAGTATATGGATTTTATTGTTTTATTCTTAGTTTTACACAGGGACACAGCGGGAGCAGACACTACCACTACCCTCATCCTTGTCCCTGCTGGTGCCGATTGCAGCGCAGGCAAGGAATCATGATGAGGGCAGCATTCAGCACCCGGCGCTTGGGAACAGCGCTAGCTGTACGCTGATTCCCTGGTGCCGGTATGTGTGATCCTGATGCAGCACATGGGCCGCACACGGATGCAACATGTAAAACGGATATCTCCGGTAACGGAAATATATGCGAAACCGGCCTAAAAAACAGGTTTTGTGGCGTTTTTTGGTGGAGATTATAGGAATCTACAGTATGTTTAATAAAGTCAGTTTAATTCACCAAAAAACCTGCAAAATCAGTGTTTTCCCACTTTCATATTGCCATGGGTGAAAAACGCTGCAAAAACGCTTTTGTTCAATGTCCCCGTTGGGGCATACGTTTGAACCCTACAAGAAAACGGATATGGATATTTGTGCCTACAGGGCCATAGACTGTAATGATGCCGGCAGAGCAAACGTGTGCTCTGCATAATTTTCGGGAGTGCACGCCTACAGGAGGTGGACAGTCAGACATAATAGACTGCATCTGAATGTGCGCTTCCAGTATGTGTACATTACCGAAAATGATGTCAGAAGAATGCACGTTCGCTCTGTCGGCACCATTACAGTATATGGCCCCATGGGCACATATGTCTGAATCCCGTTTTGTGGGGGGGTCCGGGCGTATGCCCCGATGGGGACATTGAGCGTAATGTGAAGGCACAGTAAGCCAGGGATATGGTACAGATTTATACCACAAATGTGTACTTTTTTTTTTTTCACTTTCAAGTTTAGTAGCAAAGTACTTTTATTTCATATTTTATTTAGATTTTTTTTATGTAGCTTTTAACTTTTACTTTATAGTCACTGATCTAATATCCTGCAATACTTCTGTACTGCAGAATATTAGGTCTGTCTGTCTGTCTTATATTGACAGTTCACATATAGGACCCTGCATATTCCAGGCCCCAAAGATGGCTAACCCAAAGGCCATTACTTGGCCTCAGGTTACCATAGGCTTAAGAGTAAGCCCCTCCCCTGAAATAGCCATCTAGATGCCGCTGTCACAATTGATGGCGGTATCTAAAGGGTTAAACGGCCGCGATCGGTGTTAATACCAATCGTGGCCGTTAAAGTAGGTTGTCAGCTGTGATGTACAGCTTACCTCAGCGCATGATAGTGTCCGCTCTGCATGTGAGCCGGCGCTATCATCACGCTGTACACGCACAGTCACAGCGTATGTCACCTGCAAAATCCAGCAATGGGGGGGGGAGTCACGCCTCCGCTCTCTGTGCGCTGGTGTGATGTCATCACGCTGCGCCAGAGGGATGTCATAACGCAGGGCCACAGCCACTACGGAGCGGCGCACTCCTCCTCTCTGCTAGGGTCAGACATGTGGTGCACCGCCGGCCGCAGACGCCTGCCTCAGGGGCCTCATGCGGCCACGTGTTTGAGACCATTGAGTTAGCCAGATGTAACGCACAGACAAACACATACCCTCTATTCGTATGTTACTTTATCTACTGACAAGGGTAACGGACACATATAGGCCATTATGCTCTGCGGTGTGGAACACATAACTACGGACTTGCGCAGTCACAGGTACGAGTGGCGCGGCGGAAATCAGTTTATCCGGCGTTTCAGTGTAAAGCACGTCACTTCCGGACATGCACACTAGGGGATGGGCATTATCTGACCTCTAGCTCATGAGAAGTAGCGCAGGTTCAGTACATTATTGTAGACAGACTCCATTCTATATGTACTATGACAATTCACCTTTAGGAATGGGAATGGGTCTCCTAGTCTGGGGTTTTGCATGAAGTGGGATATTTAAACATGGACACCTGGCTATTAGGCACACTATGCTGAACATCATGAATTATCATCCCTGTATCAAGCCTCCTGATGAACCTGTTGAGGAAACACGTTGAGGCGGATTATTGAAACATTCTTTGATGAGTACCATACCCTTTCCTTTATATATACCCTGAGATATATCTGGTTTTATTTAATGTATCCGTGTATTTTTTGATATACACTACCGTTCAAAAGTTTGGGGTCATTTAGAAATTTCATTATTTTTGAAAGAAAAGCACTTTTTTTTTTCAATGAAGCTAACATTAAATGAATCAGAAATACACTCTATACATTGTTAATGTGGTAAATGACTATTCTAGCTGCAAACGTCTTGTTTTTATTGCAGTATCTACATAGGTGTATAGTGGCCCATTTCCAACAACCACCACTCCAGTGTTTTAATGGTACATTGTGTTTGTTGTGTAAGAAGGCTAATGGATGTTTAGAAAACCCAAGAAAACCCTTGCACAAGTATGTTAGCCCAGCTGAAAATGGTTTGGCTGATTTGAGAAGCTATAAAATTGACCTTCCTTTGAGCTAGTTGAGAATCTGGAGCATTACATTTGTTTGTTCTTTGAAACTGTCAAAATGGCCAGAAAAAGAGAACTTTCGTGTGAAACTCGACAGTGTATTCTTGTTCTTACAAATAAAGGCTATTCCATGCGAGAAATTGCCAAGAAACTGAAGATTTCCTACAACGGTGTGTACTATTCCCTTCAGAGGAGAGCACAAACAGGCTCTAACCAGAGTAGAAAGAGAAGTGGGAGGCCCTGCTGCACAACTGAGCAACAAGACAAGTACATTAGAGTCTCTAGTTTGAGAAATCGACGCCTCACAGCTCCTCAACTGGCAGCTTCATTAAATAGTGTAACGGGTCTGGGAGGCGGAACCTCTGGGCTACTATACAAGGGGGCGGTCCTTGTAAGGGAGCGGGTGGCGACCAGGCAGGCAGTCACAGCAGGTGACCGGGACAGTCTCTGGGTGTACGGGCAGGAGGTCACGGCAAGTGATCGGGGCAGTCTCTGGAAGAACGGGTTGGAGGTCACGGCAAGTGACCGAGGCAGTCTCTAGGTAAAGGGTAGGTACGACCTGTGATGGCTGAACCTCCAGGTAGGCTAGCAAGGCAGATGGAGGATGTGTGCTCCCAGGTGAGCAAGCGAGAGTCTCTGGAAAAGCAGGTGGTCACAGCACGTGACGGCGGAGCCTCCAGGTTGGCAAGCAGGCAGGTAGCGGAGAAGCGCTCCCAGGTGAGCGGGCAAGAGTCTCTGGAATAGCTGGTGGTCACAGCACGTGACAGCGAAGCCTCCGGGCTGGCAAGCAGGCAGGTAGCGGAGTAGCGCTCCCAGGTGAGCGGGCAAGAGTCTCTGGAATAGCTGGTGGTCACAGCACGTGACAGCGGAGCCTCCGGGCAGGCAAGCAGGCAGGTAGCGGAGTAGCGCTCCCAGGTGAGCGGGCAAGAGTCTCTGGAATAGCTGGTGGTCACAGCACGTGACAGCGGAGCCTCCGGGCAGGCAAGCAGGCAGGTAGCGGAGAAGCGCTCCCAGGTGAGCGGGCAAGCTGGTCCATAGACAGACTGACAGGAGTTGGAAGGCAGACCGTCGGACCTCAGGCAAGCAGGCAGGTAGCTGATGTGTGCTCCCAGGTGAGCGGGCAGGCTGGTCCTTAGACAGACTGACAGGATTAGTAAGGCAGACCGTCGGACCTCAGACTAGCAGGCAGGTAGCAAGAAATCAGGCAGGAATCTGGCAGGTAACTGGCAGGTAACTGGCAACGGGACCTGAGGGCTGAAGCACAGGTGAGACACAGGTGCAAACAACATTGCTCGGGCACCTCCATTTTGGAGGAGGTGCCTTATATACGGTAAAGTCCTCCGGCCATTGGCCGGGGACTCCTTAGGACGGCGCGCGCGGCCCCTTTAAGAGGGAGGGAGGGCGCGCGCCCTAAGCACAGTGGCCGGGAAGGAGCGCGCGCTGCCAGCAGAGCGGGAGAGGGACGCCGGGCACGCAGCAGAGCGGTGAGGGGAACAGCGTCCCTGCCTAGCAGAGGGCAGGGACGCCGGCACTACAGTACCCCCCCCTTTAGGCCCCCCCTTTTTTAGGCCAGATAGAAATTTAGCTAGGATGAGAGGGGCATGGATGTTCTCCCGGGGCTCCCACGTTCTCTCCTCAGGACCAAACCCCCTCCAATCTACCAGAAAAAAGGTCTTTCCTCTTACCCTTTTGGTGGCAAGAATGTTCTCTACCTCAAACTCATCCTCAGCAGAAACCGGAGCAGGAGGCGTACCTGTAGACTTGGAAAAAGAGTTAAGCACTACGGGTTTGAGGAGAGATACATGGAAGGAGTTAGGGATCCGTAAGTTGGCCGGGAGTTTCAATTTATAGGCCACCGGGTTGATCTGACTGATGACCTCCAGAGGGCCGATGAACCGAGGCCCTAACTTGTAAGAAGGTATCTTGAGACGAACATATTTAGATGAGAGCCAGACTTTATCTCCTGGACGAAATTGTGGAGGATCCAGGCGTTTTTTGTCAGCGTGTCTTTTCATACGCTCGGATGACAGAAGGAGTGCGGACCGGGTACTCTCCCATATGGAGGAAAATTTGCTAACGAGAGATTCCGCAGCCGGGTTGTCCACAGAGGTGGAGACAGGAAAAGGAATCCGAGGATGCTGACCAAAGACTACAAAAAACGGGGATTTGGAGGAGGATTCGCTCTCGTGATTATTATAAGAGAACTCGGCCCATGGTAGGAGATCCACCCAGTCAGAATGGTGGGCATTAACGAAGTGCCGGAGGTAACTGGTCAGGTTCTGATTGATCCGCTCCACTTGACCATTGGACTGTGGGTGGTAAGCGGAAGAGAAGTCCAGGGTGACATCTAGCAGTTTACAAGTGGCTCTCCAGAAACGTGAGGTGAACTGTACCCCACGATCCGACACGATGTGGAGGGGCAGGCCATGAATACGGAAAATGTGGCGGATAAAGTCTTTAGCCAGCTCGGGTGCAGACGGAAGGCCTGGCAGGGGAATAAAGTGAGCCATCTTGGAAAAGCGGTCAGCGACCACCCAAATGACCGTACAACCGGCAGAGACGGGGAGATCAGTTATGAAGTCCATAGCAATATGCTGCCAGGGGGCAGCAGGCACAGGAAGCGGAAGGAGGCGTCCGGCTGGCAGATGTGTCGGGACCTTGTTACGGGCGCAGAACACACAGGCAGAAACAAAGTCTATTACGTCCTTGTGCAGGGTAGGCCACCAATAGTGCCGGGCAATAAGCTGGAGGGTCTTTTTCTGACCGGCGTGGCCAGCTAGCTTAGACGAATGGCCCCAGTGTAGGATCTTCTCCCGATCAGGTACTGAAACAAACGTCTTACAGGGAGGGAGACGATTTAGACTCACGGGAGCCACCTGCATTACTCTGGCGGGATCGATGATATGTTTAGGTTCTTCCTCGAGATCGGACACCAGAAAGGATCGGGACAAGGCGTCTGCTTTGACGTTTTTGTCAGCCGGGTGAAAATGAAGAACAAAATCAAAGCGAGCAAAAAACAAGGACCACCGGGCTTGGCGCGGGTTAAGTCTCTGGGCATGCTGGAGGTAAGCCAAGTTCTTGTGGTCAGTGTAAATTATTACCGGATGAAGAGCCCCCTCGAGTAGGTAACGCCACTCCTCCAACGCCAGCTTGATGGCCAATAACTCTCGTTCTCCTATGGAATAGTTGCGCTCAGAAGAGGAGAAGAGTTTGGAGAAGAAGCCACAAGTTACCATTCTCCCGGAAGATGATTTTTGAGTAAGTACCGCTCCGGCTCCAGAGGAGGAGGCGTCAACTTCCAGGAAGAACTGCTTGTTGCCGTCCGGGCGATGCAGCACCGGGGCGGAAGAGAAGGCCTGTTTTAGGGAAAGAAAGGCCTCCTCTGCTTCGGGCGGCCACTCTTTGGGATTAGTACCCTTACGGGTGAGCGCAGAAATTGGGGCAGTCCGGGAAGAAAAGTGTGGTATGAAGAGGCGGTAGTAGTTGGCGAAGCCCAGGAATCGCTGAATGGCCTTCAACCCCTCCGGTCGGGGCCATTTCTCGATGGCAGACAGTTTCTCAGGATCCATTTGTAGGCCGGTCTGAGAGATAATGTAGCCCAGAAACGGAAGCGAGGTCTGCTCAAAGAGGCACTTCTCATATTTAGCGTAGAGATGGTTCTGCCTGAGCCTGAGCAGGACCTGACGAACGTCCCTCCGGTGAGTCTGGAGATCCGGAGAGAAGACCAAGATGTCGTCCAGGTACACCACTACGCAGGAGTAGAGAAGGTCCCGGAAGATGTCATTGACCAACTCTTGAAAGACGGCAGGAGCGTTACAGAGGCCAAAGGGCATTACCAGATATTCATAGTGGCCGTCCCGGGTGTTGAATGCCGTCTTCCATTCATCCCCCTGACGGATACGAACCAGGTTGTACGCCCCACGGAGGTCTAGTTTGGTGAAGATTCTAGCCCCCCTCAAACGATCAAATAACTCCGGAATGAGCGGAAGGGGGTACTTATTCTTCACCGTGATCTGGTTAAGGCCTCTATAGTCTATACAGGGACGGAGAGAGCCGTCCTTCTTTTTGACGAAAAAGAAGCCTGCTCCCGCCGGGGAGGTAGATTTCCGGATGAATCCCCTGGCCAGATTCTCCTCAATATATTCGGACATCGAGCAGGTCTCAGCAGCGGATAATGGATAAATACGCCCACGGGGAGGAGAAGTACCAGGTAACAAGTCGATAGGGCAGTCGTATGGTCTATGAGGGGGTAGTGTCTCTGCTTCCTTTTTATTAAAGACATCAGCATAAGACCAATAAGGGATCGGAAGTCCAGGTAGATTAGCTGGGGTAGGAGAAGGACGGACGGGATGGACGGGAACCAGACAGGTCTTATGGCAGCCCTGTCCCCAGCGAAGGACCTCTCCGGTCTGCCAGTCAAGAACGGGTGCATGTCTCTGGAGCCAAGGTAGACCTAGCAGGAGGGCATGAGAGAGTCCAGGCAGAACATGGAAGGAGATACTTTCAGAATGCAGCATTCCCACCTGCAGAGTAATGGATTCGGTGATGAGTTGGATGGGGCGTGGTAAGAGCCCCCCATCCACGGCAGCAACAGACAAGGGTACAGCCAGAGGTTTGGTGGGGATGCGGTATTTCTCTACCAGGGACTGTGAGATAAGATTCCCGGCTGCTCCAGAGTCAAGTTGGGCTAGTTCGAAATAACGGTTCTCCCCGTAGACAATTGAAACTGACAACAGCAGGGATGGAGAGGATTTATTCTTGTCTAGGTGGACCTCTCTGAGCGAACCTAGACACAGGCGTTTCCCGACCTCTCTGGGCAGGCACGGATCCGGTGCTCCTTACTGCCACAGTAGAAGCAGGTCCCCTCGGCACGGCGTAAGTCCTGACGGGTCTTGACCATCTTGGTCTGGTCGACCTGCATAGGCTCAGGAGGGTGTACCTGGTTAGAGACAGAAGGAGTGACGGGTTTCTGAAAAGTAGGAGCTAGACGTGGTAATCTCCTCTCACGGGTGACCTCTCTGGCACGCTCCTGGAACCGTAGATCAATCCGGGTGGCAAGAGTTATTAAATCATCGAGAGTGGTAGGAATGTCCCGACCGGCAAGCTCATCTTTAAGACGGCCGGACAGACCCTCCCAGAAGACGGAAACCAGAGCGTCGTTATCCCAGGCCAGCTCCGAGGCAAGGGTACGGAACCGTATGGCATATTGGCCCACGGTGAGACTTTCCTGACGGAGGCGTAGCAGAGATGATGCGGATGAGGTCTTCCGTCCGGGTTCGTCGAAGACTTTCCGGAAAGCCGAGAGAAAAGCAGGCAAGTTGGATACCAGGGGGTCTCCTCTCTCCCATAGAGGATTTAGCCAGGCCAGGGCCTCCCCGGTGAGATGGGACATGATGAATGCAATTTTGGCCCGGTCGGAGTTAAACTGGTGAGATAATAGTTCAAAGTGCAGGGTGCACTGATTTATGAAGCCCCGAGCCTGGGCGGAGTCGCCTCCGAAGCGAGGAGGTGCAGAAAGCCGGGGTCCGGGGTAAGATACCATGGTATTAGTGGGCAGTGGAGCTGCCGGATTGCGAGACATGGCACTGGCGGAGGTTGCTGGTGGAGCAGTCAGAGTGTCCAGGCGAGTATTGACATTCCGCAGGTGACCCAGAATGGACTCCTGTTGGGACCTTTGACGGGACAGTTCATGACACAGGTCCGAGAGCGAGGGAGCTTGGGTGCCACCGGGTTCCATGGCCCGAGCAAACTGTAACGGGTCTGGGAGGCGGAACCTCTGGGCTACTATACAAGGGGGCGGTCCTTGTAAGGGAGCGGGTGGCGACCAGGCAGGCAGTCACAGCAGGTGACCGGGACAGTCTCTGGGTGTACGGGCAGGAGGTCACGGCAAGTGATCGGGGCAGTCTCTGGAAGAACGGGTTGGAGGTCACGGCAAGTGACCGAGGCAGTCTCTAGGTAAAGGGTAGGTACGACCTGTGATGGCTGAACCTCCAGGTAGGCTAGCAAGGCAGATGGAGGATGTGTGCTCCCAGGTGAGCAAGCGAGAGTCTCTGGAAAAGCAGGTGGTCACAGCACGTGACGGCGGAGCCTCCAGGTTGGCAAGCAGGCAGGTAGCGGAGAAGCGCTCCCAGGTGAGCGGGCAAGAGTCTCTGGAATAGCTGGTGGTCACAGCACGTGACAGCGAAGCCTCCGGGCTGGCAAGCAGGCAGGTAGCGGAGTAGCGCTCCCAGGTGAGCGGGCAAGAGTCTCTGGAATAGCTGGTGGTCACAGCACGTGACAGCGGAGCCTCCGGGCAGGCAAGCAGGCATGTAGCGGAGTAGCGCTCCCAGGTGAGCGGGCAAGAGTCTCTGGAATAGCTGGTGGTCACAGCACGTGACAGCGGAGCCTCCGGGCAGGCAAGCAGGCAGGTAGCGGAGAAGCGCTCCCAGGTGAGCAGGCAAGCTGGTCCATAGACAGACTGACAGGAGTTGGAAGGCAGACCGTCGGACCTCAGGCAAGCAGGCAGGTAGCTGATGTGCGCTCCCAGGTGAGCGGGCAGGCTGGTCCTTAGACAGACTGACAGGATTAGTAAGGCAGACCGTCGGACCTCAGACTAGCAGGCAGGTAGCAAGAAATCAGGCAGGAATCTGGCAGGTAACTGGCAACGGGACCTGAGGGCTGAAGCACAGGTGAGACACAGGTGCAAACAACATTGCTCGGGCACCTCCATTTTGGAGGAGGTGCCTTATATACGGTAAAGTCCTCCGGCCATTGGCCGGGGACTCCTTAGGACGGCGCGCGCGGCCCCTTTAAGAGGGAGGGAGGGCGCGCGCGCGCGCCCTAAGCACAGTGGCCGGGAAGGAGCGCGCGCTGCCAGCAGAGCGGGAGAGAGACGCCGGGCACGCAGCAGAGCGGTGAGGGGAACAGCGTCCCTGCCTAGCAGAGGGCAGGGACGCCGGTACTACAAATAGTACATGCAAAACTCCAGTGTCAACGTCTACAGTGAAGAGGCGACTTCGGGATGCTGGCCTTCAGGGCAAATTCGCAAAGAAAAAGCCATAGCTGAGAGTGGCTAATAAAAGGAAAAGATTAATATGGGCAAAAGAACACAGACATTGGACAGAGGAAGATTGGAAAAAAGTTTTATGGACAGACAAATCAACATTTAAGGTGTTTGGATCACACAGAAGCACATTTGTGAGACGCAGAACAACTGAAAAGATGCTGGAAGAGTGCCTGACGCCATCTGTCAAGCATGGTGGAGGTAATGTGATGGTCTGGAGTTGCTTTGGTGCTGGTAAAGTGGGAGATTTGTTCAAGGTAAATTGGATTTTGAATAAGGAAGGCTATCACTCCATTTTGCAATGCCATGCTATACCTTGTGGACAGCGCTTGATTGGAGCCAATTTCATCCGACAACAGGACAATGACCCAAAGCATACCTCCAAATTACGCATGAACTATTTAGGGAAGAAGCAGACAGCTGGTATTCTATCTGTAATGGAGTGGCCAGCGCAGTCACCAGATCTCAACCCCATTGAGCTGTTGTGGGAGCAGCTTGACCGTATGGTACGCAAAAAGTGCCCATCAAGCCAATCCAACTTGTGAAAGGGACTTCAGGAAGCATGGGGGGAAATTTCTCAAGATTACCTCAGCAAATTAACAGCTAGAACGCCAAAGGTGTGCAATGCTGGAATTGCTGCAAAGGGAGGATTCTGTGACGAAAGCAAAGTTTGAAGGAGAAAATTATTATTTTTAATAAAAATCATTATTTCTAACCTTGTCAATGTCTGGACTATATTTTCTAATCATTTTGCAACTAAATAAAAGTATGAGTTTTCATGGAAAACACAAAATTGTCTGGTTGACCCCAAACTTTTGAACGGTAGTGTATATCACAGTTAACTAGGGCTTCTGAGGTACAGCCACCAGTGAGCGGGGGCGCCATTATCGTCCCTTAGGGTGCCAACCTCCGCAGCTAGGCAGTATCTGCTTTGTTTAGGTATGGGGTAGGGTAAGGTAGTGACTGTATCAATTATTCAGCAGCATCATTGTTTACATCTGTTTATATACATCCACAGAAAGCCATTGAGCTTGTAATTTTGCTAGTATATATATATATTTATATAATAATGTTGTTAGTCCAGTTTTCAATGCATATATGTAAAAAAGGTTTAAGATTTCATTTTAGAGGGGTTTTCCCACAGCATTGTCCCCTACACACACAATATGGTACCATCCACCCCACCAACTACCCCACAGCTAATGAATAAATACTCACTGAGCCCCATTCTTGGTGCAGATACTAATGAACCCAGGACCTATGAGATATTTGCCACACAATAGGTAGCAGGGCTGTATCATCCATAGTGGCAGCCCTTGCGGCCTGTATGGTGCCCATGAATTGAGACGGCTCAGCACCAAGCATGCTCTCCTTACCCATCATCACAATTTCAGTGATATCCACTTTCCCATGATGGGGATACCATTGAATAGAATAGTAAATCAGGGAGTTGAAAGCTCCCCGATCCACCATTCAGCCTTCACCTGTGAGTCTGAGGCTCCGTGCACTGCAGGCACAATGGCGTCACTACATCACACCTGTAGTACGGAGCCTCAGTACTCACACTGCACAGACCGGAGCAGCGCAGCTCCGGAAAGGGGTTGGTTGAGTAATGTGTGTGTGGTTTTGTTTTTTTTTGTTTGTTTTTTAATATCAGTAATTGGGGGGGGCAATCATACTTTGTAGTGTCTGTGGGGGCAATCATACTGACTGGGAGCCCTCATTCTGGGCTAGATGGGCACACATGAGAACAATCTCCTGGTGATGAGTCAGATAGGGATAAGTAAGTGAGTTCAGTCAGTTCATTCAGTCCATCTGGTTGCAGACTTGAATTGATATGGTGTTGTGTGCAGGAGGAAGACATCAAATAGTACGTTCTGAAGGAAAGCAAAGATATAATGGCAGTGTGAATCTGGATTCCAGGCAGGGAGCATAGTGGAGACAAAGAGCAGGATAAGGTCCTTACCTCGGGCCAGGAGGCCGACTTAGATGGTACAGAACTTTGCCCTGAGTGGACAGTAGGCCTATTTAAAGAAGATTAAGTTAAGGAAGGATTCCTTATCTTAAGCAAACAATTGTCTATACTAGAGAGGAAGCCACAGTATCTCCAAATGGGACACAAGTTCTCCAATGGAGAACTGAAGATCAAGTGACATAGAAAGGAGTATGTGGCCCTCATCGAATGGACTTTCACATTACTAGTGAGGAGTCGTACCGATGCACCTCAGCCAGTGAGGTCCTCACAAATCAACTGGGAGCTGAGAGTAGGTCTGAGGGCTCGAAGCGACACATCTCAACCTGTATGGTCCCCACAAGGGATGATGGGCCTTCCCATAATAGTTTACTGGACTGTTGTAGCTTGTAACAATGTTATGTACCGCTCCATGTAACCGTAAAGTTCCTGACTCTGCATAATGCAGAAGAAGCATTCATAAAGTGTTGAAAAGTTTAGTCTTTAACTTTGGTCTCTCTCATTCATCTCCATACTGTCTGGTCAAGGCCTGTCAAGTACAAAAGCAGCACGTGGTCTGCAGAGTTGGAGATATGACAAATATATATGTGTGTGTGTGTGTGTCTGTGTATATACACTGCTCAAAAAAATAAAGGGAACACTCAAATAACACATCCTAGATCTGAATGAATGAAATATTCTCATTGAATACTTTGCTCTGTATAAAGTTGAATGTGCTGACAACAAAATCACACAAAAATCATCAATGGAAATCAAATTTATTAACCAATGGAGGCCTGGATTTGGAGTCACCCCCAAAATTAATTTGGAAAAACACTACAGGCTGATCCAACTTTGATGTAATGTCCTTAAAACAAGTCAAAATGAGGCTCCGTATTGTGTGTGGCCTCCACGTGCCTGTATGACCTCCCTACAATGCCCGGGCATGCTCCTGATGAGGTTGTGGATGGTCTCCTGTGGGATCTCCTCCCAGACCTGGACTAAAGCATCCGCCAACTCCTGGACATTCTGTGGTGCAACGTGACGTTGGTGGATGGAGCGAGACATGATGTCCCAGTTGTGCTCAATCGGATTCAGGTCTGAGGAATGGGCGGGCCTGTCCGTCGCTTCAACTCCTTCATCTTGCAGGAACTGCTGACACACTCCATCCACATGAGGTCTGGCATTGTCCTTCATTAGGAGGAACCCAGGGCCAACCGCACCAACATATGGTCTCACAAGGGGTCTGAGGATCTCATCTCGGTACCTAATGGCAGTCAGGCTACCTCTGGCGAGCACATGGAGGGCTGTGCGGCCCTCCAAAGAAATGCCACCCCACACCATTACTGACCCACTGCCAAACCGGTCATGCTGAAGGATGTTGCAGGTAGCAGATCGCTCTCCATGGCGTCTCCAGACTCTGTCACGTCTGTCACATGTGCTCAGTGTGAACCTGCTTTCATCTGTGAAGAGCACAGGGCGCCAGTGGCGACTTTGCCAATCCTGGTGTTCTGTGGCAAATGCCAAGTGTCCTGCACGGTTTTGGGCTGTGAGCACAATCCCCATCTGTGGATGTCGGGCCCTCATACCACCCTCATGGAGTCAGTTTCTAACCATTTGTGCAGACACATGCACATTTGTGGCCTGCTGGAGGTCATTTTGCAGGGCTCTGGCAGTGCTCCTCCTGTTCCTCCTTGCACAAAGGTGGAGGTAGTGGTCCTGCTGCTGGGTTGTTGCCCTCCTATGGTCCCCTCCATGTCTCCTGGTGTACTGGCCGGTCTCCTTTATTGAGGGTGTCTTGATAGAACATTTTTCAAGATGATAATGCATCCTGCCATAGAGCAAAAACTGTGAAAACATTCCTTGAAAGAAGACACATAAGGTCAATGTCATATCCTGCAAATAGTCCAGATCTCAATCCAATTGAAAATCTTTGGTGGAAGTTGAAGAAAATGGTCCATGACAAGGCTCCAACCTGCAAAGCTGATCTGGCAACAGCAATCAGAGAAAGTTGGAGCCAGATTGATGAAGAGTACTGTTTGTCACTCATTAAGTCCATGCCTCAGAGACTGCAAGCTGTTATTAAAGCCAGAGGTGGTGCAAAAATACTAGTGATGTATTATAGTGTTCTTTTGTGTGTTTGTTTTTCATGATTCCATAATTTTTTCCTCAGAATTGAGTGATTCCATAATTTTTTCCCTCTGCTTGGTCTGAAAAAAATTACCCTTACGGAGTACCACAATCTTGATTTATTTTAGTATTTCTTAACCCCTTTAAAGCCCATGACATATTAAAACGCGTCAGTGCCCTGGGCTTTAAGAGCCTGACCCGTATTAGTACGTCATGGCGATCGCGCACGCACACAGGCTGTGCGGGCGCGATCGCTGCCGGGTGTCAGCTGATTGTCACAGCAGACACGCGGTACTATGTGCAGGGAGCGGTCCCGCACCGCTCCCTGCACATTAACCCCCGCAATGCTGCGATCGAAGTCGATCGTAGCATTGCGGTGGCTAAGGGGAGGTGATCGGTATGCTCACCTCCTCTTCCGGCCACCAGTGCTGTCTGCCGCGGCTTCCCGGATGTTGTCATGACGACCCGATGTCGTCATGACAACATCCGGGTCACCAGACAGCAGGAAGATTTTTTGGTCATGCGCAGTACATGACCAAACTATCTTCTCACTGGGCAGCGCTGACAGCCTGCATAGCACAGGGATGGTGCTCCATCCCTATGCTATGCCGGCGATCAGAATAAAAAAAGTGAAAGTCCCATAGTGGGACAAAATAAACAAATAAAAAAACTGTCAGAAAGTGAAAAAAAAAAATTTGTAAAAATATAAAAAAATAATAATAAAAAAATAATCCACCAAAAATAAAAATATAATGTACCCATCAATAAATATTATTATGAAAATAAAAAAAACAATAAAAGTACACATATTTGTATCGCCGCGTCCGGAACGACCTGACCTATAAAATTGTCCCACTAGTTAACCCCTTCAGTGAACACGGTAAAAAAAATAAAGCATTGTTTTTTGCTTCATTTTTTATCATCATACCGCCAAACAAAAAATGGAATAACACGCGATCAAAAAGACGAATATAAGTAAAATTTGTACCGCTGCAAACGTCATCTTGTCCTGCAAAAAACAAGCCGCCATACAGCTCCATCATCCGAAAAATCAGCTCTCAGAATAAAGCGATGCAAAAAAATAGTTTTTTTTCTATAAAATAGCTTTTATTGTGTAAAAGCGCCAAAACATAGAAAAACAATATAAATGTGGTACCGCTGTAAACGTACTGACCTGAAGAATAAAGCTACCTTATCAATTTTACCACACGCGGAGTAGAATAAAAAAAAAACAATTCCTGAATTGTTGGTTTCTGTTTATTCTGCCTCCCAAAAGCTGGAATAGAAAGCGATCAAAAAATGTCACGTGCCTCAAAATGGCACCAATAACAACATCAACTCATCCCGCAAAAAACAAGCCATCACATGACTCTGTCGGCCAAAATATGGAAAAATTATAGCTCTCAAAATATGGCGATGCAAAAACTAGATTTTACAAAATATGTGTCTTTTAGTGTGTGGCAGCTGTCAATCATAAAAACCCGATATCATTCTGGTATCTCTGCAGTCGCACCGACCCGAAGAATAAGGTCGTCTAATCACTTATGCCACACTAGGAGCAGCGTAAAAAATAAACGCTAGGGCTGGGGTTGGGGTTAGGGTTGTGCTAATGTTGGGGTTAGGGTTGTTTTTTTTAAAAAAAAAAAAAAAAAGATGACGATATGGTTACTAGTGTTGAACGCAAGTGCTCGCTACTTGAGTTTTCATCGGGTGCTCGGGTATGCATTGAGTATCGCGGGTGCTTGAGTCTCCACCCCATCTGCTTCACGGCCAAAAAAACCTTGCGGGATTGCCTGCCATGCACGAGCGATCCCTGCATGTTTTTTTTCGAGTGTCTAATAACCGTGAAACATGCAGTCGGGGACTCGAGCATTTCACTTGAGCACCCGTGATACATGGTGCATACCTGAGTACCTGATGCAAACTCAAGTAGTGAGCACTTGCGCTCAAGACTAATGACAACTTATTCAATATGATGACCTAATGTCATCAAATTCTGTGTCGTACCTCTGGGTTCAAAATGTTCACTATACCCCTTGATAAAATCCTTGAGGGGTGTCGTTTCCAAAATGGGGTCACTTGAGGGAGGTTTCTGACTCGCCCCCTGGGCTGTGGGGCACGCGGAACCGGGCGATAGGGAGACGCTGGGAGTAGTAGTGGCGGCCCGGTCCCGTGGCTCAGGGTGGTCAGACCAATGGTAGTCTGCTAAGTGCTTCAGATAATGTCCGACTACGCCACCCGTGGATTGCGGTTATTAGGAACCGCCGCTGCAAGGCAGTCCGCTGGGGCTGATGATGGGTGCAGCTGAGGTGATGTGACTCCCCACGGGAAGAGTGCAGCCCCAGGGCAGTGTAGTGGATGGTGGGAGTGATGGTAGTGCGAGTCCCGGTGCTGATAGTGCTGGAGGCGCGAAGGAGCACACAGACAACAAGTTACAGTCCAGGGTCTTTACTCACAGTTCGTTTGTTCCAGGTCACTTTGGCCAGCAGTGACCGCCCGAGCCGTGCTGCGTCCACCAGGTGAGGGGCTCGGTCAACTCCCAGGCAGTTCAGGAGCATGGCACAGGACCCCCTTTTATCCTTTCTCTGGCCTGCCTCACCAGTGACCCACTTTTGTCCAGCTGCCGCGGACCTGTGTGGTTAAACGTGGGCCCCGTCCTCCGCTGTCCTATATGGTGCCTTCCTAGCAGGTTTGAGGAGGTGTCGCACCAATATATGATCACGACGACCGGTCTTTGGCTGAGGGTAGTTTCTCCTCCACCAACTTGGGATCCGGTACCCTTAATCTGCCTGACCCTGCACCCTGGATTCTCGTGGGTTCTTAGGGTCCCTTCCACCTTCTTGTTCCTGAGCCCTTCTGTTTCTCTGTCTCTCCTTCTTTGCAGTTCCTTTCTGTTTCTGTTCCTTTCTCTTGGAGCTGAGATGAGCCAGAATCTCAGCTCCCCTTCACCTCCTCCTCGGCCTCTTCTCCAGGCCCACTTCTCCTTCCCCTCTCAGGCCCCGGCCTCTTCCCTAGGCCTGCCTCTGGAGCAGCACTCAGCCTGAGCTGCTGCTCCCTGTCTTCTCCTCTCCACAGAACGAGCCTAGATCTAAGATGGTGCCCACCTCTTATACCTCCCTCTAGCCATGAGCCCAGGTGACCAGCAACCAATGGGCTCCTTCCTACGCTCAGGAACCGCCCCCTATCTGCCCCTACAGCACTGGGTGTTCCACCCCTCCCTCCCCACTCCAGCAGGGACATGGTCGGTCGTGCCTGCACTTATGTCTAGTGGGAGCACCGTTGAGCTGTCCCTCGGAAATGGGGTGTGTGTGCTGTATGCAGCTAACTGAGCCCTGGTCCATACTCCATCCTTACCTGGGAGTGGAATATCACGCCTCTGGTCTGTGGTGCAATACCCCTGTAGCGGCCGAACCCTCGGGGCGCTACATTCCCCCCTGGTAAAGCACAGCACGTCCTCGGGCTGGAAAAGAGCAAAAACAGTTGATTACAGGACATGCAAAGACTTTTTCAATAACTTTTTACATTAGAAACAGACATTATGGTTCAACTCGCTTTATGGGACACACTTTTCTTTTCACTAGACATTATAGAAAACTTTCACATGACTATTTAGCAGCATATAAAACCTTTTCACATAAAACATTTTTTTAAGTAAAGCATATTCTTGGATCCTGGCGGCGGTGCAACTTGCGACCAGGTGTTCTTTCTTTTTAAAGGTGCAACAGTCCATTTTAACTTTGAGGTAGACGTTGCGGTTCTTGTATAAAACCAGTAGGGGGCGCTTTAAGAAGCGCAACTATTTACAAGGGGTTGGCCGTTCCCAGTCCTCGGCCAGTTTTGGGAAGGGAAATGGCTGCTCACAGTCCTCATTCTGGTAGGGGATGAGGGGATAACTTTCACACAGTCCTATATCAGTCCCAACGGGGACCACACTTCAATCTAGTAACAGTTCTCATACCCTGATGGGTAACTATATACAGTTCAATTTACCGTTCCTTAGTAACGGTGTTCTCCTGACGCTCCTTCGCCTTGGTAGTCTTCAGGCCCGTCCGGGCCCTCTTGGTACTCTGGGTCCGAGTGGTACCGTTAAGGCAGGGGGCGCTGGTGAGGCAGCGGTGCCCGGGTGTACTAGGCCTTGCGTCCCGGCCTGTGACATCTCCTGCTTTACGGCGCCCGGGTTCAGAGGGCACAGCGCGGGGCGGGGCGTGACAGCGACATCTGCAGCCTGAGGCCTAGCTGGCGGCGGTGGAGGCGTGGTATCAGGTACGGTCCCCGGGGCTTCGGGTCCCGCAACGGAGGGTGGGGGCAGGCTGGTGGTCTCAGGGCTTGGGGTGATGACGTCCCCATTACCTGCCTTGGTCTCCGTGGCCTCCTCCGCGGCGGCGTCCGCAGCCGCCGGTCCACCTTCACTGCCCTCAGAGGCAGGCGCGCTGCTCTGTCCTTGCGGTGTCTCCTGCTGGCCGGTTACGTGCTGCTGGGCCAACTCCTCCTTCCACCCGGCAAACACGTCTCGCTGCGCCCGGACCATCCTCCGATTTAGATCCTCCAGCGCAGCTCGCGCGCACTCCGGGTCTCTGGGCAGCTGTGCCAGCAACTCCGTTAAGCTGCAGGGTGGTTCAGCTTGCAGCAGGCTACGGGCCAAGGTGCTGGTGGTGTTCGGTGCTCCTTCTATTTCCGGGTGCGGTATGTCCAGACTGATCCAGGCCGCACCCAGCCCCACAGTTTTCTTTCCTATCCGCCCCCATGGGGGTTGGTCCTGGGGGCATCTGCTGACAATCACCTTCAGGGGCAGCCCCCCCACGTTGATGGACATCTCCACTGCTGCATTCATGGCTGGTGGGGGCGGGCTCCTTCTTTGGCGCCATTCTGGGACCTGGCCCACGATGGGAGGTGGCTTCCTGCTGTCTTTTGGTGCGCACATAATGGCGTCCACTCTGCCAGGGCGGGAAAAACGGATAAAGATGGCGGGAAACGGTCCAAGATGGCGTCTGATGGCGGGAATCGGCTCCGGACGGCGGGAAAATTCTGGAAATGGCGGGAGACTTCTTTTCAAGGTACATGCACAATCTTCTTCAGGCACGCAATACCCGTTTGTGGCGGGTTGGTCACGATCCTGCCGACTACGCCAAAGCTGACTCGCCCCCTGGGCCGTGGGGCACGCGGATCCGGGCGATAGGGGAACGATGGGGGTAGTAGTAGTGGCGGCCCGGTCCCGCGGCTCAGGGTGGTCAGGCCAATGGTAGTCTGCTATGCGCTCCAAATAATGTCCGACTACGCCACCCGTGGATTGCGGTTATTAGGAACCGCCGCTGCAAGGCAGTCCGCTGGGGCTGATGATGGGTGCAGCTGAGGTGATGTGACTCCCCACGGGAAGAGTGCAGCCCCAGGGCAGTGTAGTGGATGTTGGGAGTGATGGTAGTGCGGGTCCCGGTGCTGATAGTGCTGGAGGCGCGAAGGAGCACACCGACAACAAGTTACAGTCCAGGGTCTTTACTCACAGTTCGTTTGTTCCAGGTCACTTTGGCCAGCAGTGACCGCCCGAGCCGTGCTGCGTCCACCAGGTGAGGGGCTCGGTCAACTCCCAGGCAGTTCAGGAGCATGGCACAGGACCCCCTTTTATCCTTTCTCTGGCCTGCCTCACCAGTGACCCACTTTTGTCCAGCTGCCGCGGACCTGTGCGGTTAAACGTGGGCCCCGTCCTCCGCTGTCCTATATAGTGCTTTCCTAGCAGGTTTGATGAGGTGTCGCACCAATATATGATCACGACGACCGGTCTTTGGCTGAGGGTAGTTTCTCCTCCACCAACTTGGGATCCGGTACCCTTAATCTGCCTGACCCTGCACCCTGGATTCTCGTGGGTTCTTAGGGTCCCTTCCACCTTCTTGTTCCTGAGCCCTTCTGTTTCTCTGTCTCTCCTTCTTTGCAGTTCCTTTCTGTTTCTGTTCCTTTCTCTTGGAGCTGAGATGAGCCAGAATCTCAGCTCCCCTTCACCTCCTCCTCGGCCTCTTCTCCAGGCCCACTTCTCCTTCTCCTCTCAGGCCCCGGCCTCTTCCCTAGGCCTGCCTCTGGAGCAGCACTCAGCCTGAGCTGCTGCTCCCTGTCTTCTCCTCTCCACAGAACGAGCCTAGATCTAAGATGGTGCCCACCTCTTATACCTCCCTCTAGCCATGAGCCCAGGTGACCAGCAACCAATGGGCTCCTTCCTACGCTCAGGAACCGCCCCCTATCTGCCCCTACAGCACTGGGTGTTCCACCCCTCCCTCCCCACTCCAGCAGGGACATGGTCGGTCGTGCCTGCACTTATGTCTAGTGGGAGCACCGTTGAGCTGTCCCTCGGAAATGGGGTGTGTGTGCTGTATGCAGCTAACTGAGCCCTGGTCCATACTCCATCCTTACCTGGGAGTGGAATATCACACCTCTGGTCTGAGGTGCAATACCCCTGTAGCGGCCGAACCCTCGGGGCGCTACATTTCCACTATTTAGGCACATCAGGGGCTCTCCACGCGACATGGCGTCCGCTCTCGATTCCAGACGATTTTGCGTTCAAAAAGTCACACAGTGCTCCTTCCCGTCTGAACTCTGCCGTGCGCCCAAACACTGTATTTTCCCCACATATGGGGTATTGGCGTACTCAGGAGAAATTGCACAATAGTTTTTGAGGTCCATTTTCTCCTGTTACCCTTGTGAAAATAAAAAAATTGGGGCTAAAACATCATTTTTGCGGAAAAAGTTTGATTTTTTTATTTTCACGGCTCCATGTTATAAACTTCTGTAAAGGACTTCGGGGTTCAAGGTGCTCACCACACATCTAGCTAAGTTCCCTGAGGGGTCTAGTTTCCAAAATGGTGTCACTTGTGGGGGGTTTCCACTGTTTAGGCACATCAGGGGCACATCCACTAATTATTCAAGCTAATTTTACAATCAAAAAGTCAAATGGCGCTCCTTCCTTTCCGAACTCTGCCGCGCGCCCAAACAGTGGTTTTCCCCCACATATGGGGGTATCGGCTTACTCAGGAGAAATTGCACAACAAATTGCATGGTGCAATTTCTCCAGTTACCCTTATTAAAATGCAAAAGTGGGGGCTGAAAAACATTTTTGTAGGAAAAATGTGAAAATTTTATTTTTACGGCTCAATGTTATAAACTTCTGTGAAGCACCTGGGGTTCAAGGTGCTCACCACACATCAAGATAAGTTCCCTGACGGGTCTAGGTTCCAAAATGGTGTCACTTGTGGGGGTTTCCACTGTTTAGGCACATCAGGGGCTCTCCAAACGCAACATGGCGTCCGCTAATTATTCAAGCAAATTTTACATTCAAAAAGTCAAATGGCGCTCCTTCCCTTCCGAACCCTGCCGTGCGCCCAAACAGTGGTTTTTCCCCACATATGGGGTATCTGCATGCCCAGGGGAAATTGCACAACACATTTTGGGGTCCAATTATTCCTGTTACCCCTGCGAAAATAAAAAAAATTGGGTCTAAAGTAACATTTTTGTGAAAAAAGTTAAATATTAATTTTTTTCTTCCACATTCCAAAAATTCCTGTGAAGCACTTGAAGGGTTAATAAAGTTTTTGAATGTGGTTTTGAGCACCTTGAGGGGTGCAGTTTTTATAATGGTGTCACTTTTGGGTATTTTCTGTCATAAAGACCCCTCAAAGTGACTTTAAATATGATGTGGTCCCTAAAAAAATGGTTTTGTAAATTTTGTTGGAAAAATGAGAAATCGCTGGTCAACTTTTAACCCTTATAGCTCCCCAATAAAAAAAAAATTTGGTTCCAAAATTGTGCTGATGTAAAGTAGACATGTGGGAAATGTTATTTATTAACTATTTTGTGTGACATATCTCTCTGATTTAAGGGCATAAAAATTCAAATTTTGAAAATTGCTAAATTTTCAACATTTTCGCCAAATTTCCATTTTTTTCACAAATAAACGCAAGTGATATCGAAGAAATTTTACCACAATCATGAAGTACAATATGTCACGAAAAAAACAATCTCAGAATCAGGGGGATCCGTTGAAGCGTTCCAGAGTAATTATTTCATAAAGTGACAGTGGTCAGTATTGTAAAAATTGGCCTGGTCATTAACGTACAAACCACCTTGGGTTGTAAAGGGGTTAAAAATGATGGTAATCCTAATTGACCTACAACGTGAAAGGTTTATTCTGATTTCATGTCAGATATTGAGTAAAACAGGCAGATGTGTCTTTTTATATAGTGTATGTAAACTTTTGGTTTCAAATGTATATATCCAGGGGTGGGTTAAGGATAGCCAGGCCCCGGGCAGTTCAGACTGTGTGGACCCCCGGGGGGTCACGTGATGGGTCATCATATACCTGAAACAGATTATTTCTGAAAAAAATAGCTGCTGAGTGAAACTATAACCAAAAAAAACATCAATTAATATAAAATTTACCTACAGTTAAAAGATAGTTTAAGGCATAGTATTGAACAGACCAATTGTAATATGTAACAAGTCTGTTTCCAATTGTCACAAGCTTTTCATCTTGATAGTGCAGCACAAACACAGAATACTGTAGAAAACATTTACAGCATCACATTTCCATTATAATAGAAACATCAGTCATTATATCAATAATAAAGTGTCAAATGTATAATGTAAAATAAATCTATATATATTTCAGAAAGCTGCCAGGACCATAAACTGTAGAAAGTGTTCTCTCACTAAGCCTAAGCTCAAGCACACCCGATAGTTTGGGGTTTGTTACTTGTTACATTTTATAGGTTAATTTGACCTTCAACCAAGGGGACTTAGTAGAGATTTGTCTCTGGAAGCGTTACCCTTTTCCCCTGTATGATGCTGACCAATCATAAACTGGAGGCAACATGGAGGGAAAAAGAAAACACCCCCAGATTAGGTAAGACCTGAGCTTTCCTGTGTAATAGAAGACTCGTGTTTGAAGCACCACTCCAGGAACTTCGTTTAGTTGCACCATTCCAGCACTGAAATAAAAAACAAAACACTAGACCGTAGCTTTAACCAGGTCACAAAACTCTCACTAGCGGTGATTACTGTGCAGGGGAGGAGAGCGGAGGAGTGTGATTCCATGTACTTCTCTGTATCTATCCCAGGCTGTGTGGAGTAATGTCCTGGGACCTGGGGTAAACGCTGAGCGCTGTATGTGACAGGTGCTGATCGGACACTGCAGCTCTCATCTCAGTCCTGTCCTGCTGCTGTGAGACTAGAGCTGTAGTGTGTGATCAGCATTTATCCCAGGTACCGGGAAGTTATTCCCCAAAGCCTGGGACGGATGCAGAGCAGTATATGTACTCTCACATCTCTGCATAGTAATCGCTGGAAGTGAGATTTTTTTTTAACTAGTTAGACGTGTATTATATCAGATACAGAGAAAGCCAGTTCTGATATTCTCTGGGGGTGTGCTCTTTATCCTCTGCATGATACCTCCTGCATATTATTGGACAACGTCATACAGGGGAAAAGTAAACACCCCCTTAGTTGAAGGGGAAATTGGAGTAAAGTTTACAAGTAAATATCTCTGCAATGGAGATGAGAAATAAAAGAAACCATGTTTTATTCATATCTTCAGTCACTTGAATGTAAAGTAACTAGTTCCTCTTTAAAGGGAATCGTTTAATAATATGAACCTGGCCCAAACCACATATATAGGCATGCAGGTCCTTGAAACCTAAATCCAATGACAACTTTATATCGTTTATCTGTTGCAGCATACTCAAGAAATCAGTTTTGTAACTGGGCAATATGATAACTAATGGGTGACTGGTCTGGTGGGCGTTGTTTTTCTTAGACTAATTGTTGCACAGTCCCACTAATCATGTCATCATGCCCTGTGGGTTTGAGTGACATTATTTGCAAGAGCGGTGCCACTAACAGCTCTTTGTAAATTTCAGCATCCCTGATAATGCACAGTAAGCCAGGTGTCTACCTTGGCTTCATTGGAACACTAAGCATGCCGGGTATGCAGCACGGACGCAGGACACAGCCAGCTGCGGAATTTGCAGAGAACCATCTGTGAAGGCTGGCTGTGTCCTGTCATTATTGCCTGCAGTTAATACACTGTGCCCTGATAAAGTTGGGGTGCATACGCCTGACTTACTGTGCAATGTCAAAGAGCCAGTGGTAACAACGCTTTTGTAAATAATGTGACTCATGCTCACAGGGGTATAACGTGATTAGTGGGACAATTAGTCTGGGGAAAACAACGCTCCCACAACTAGTCCCCCACTACTTAGCAAATTGCAAGCCCTGTTATAAAACTGATTTTATGCATAGGCAGCAATTAATAAGCCCAAAAAAGCCTTGTAAGAAAGGTATAAAGGGATCAATAAATACGTGGTTACAGATTGGAGATCCTGACCAGTTCCCTTTAACCCCTTTACAACCCAAGGTGGTTTGCACGTTAATGACCAGGCCAAGTTTTACAATTCTGACCACTGTCACTTTATGAGGTAATTACTCTGGAACTCTTTAAAGGATCCCACTGCTTCTGAGATTGTTTTTTCGGGACATATTGTACTTCATGATTGTGGTAAAATTTCTTCGATATCACTTGCCTTTATTTGTGAAAAAAAAACTAAAATTTGGCGAAAATTTTGCAATTTTCAAACTTTGAATTCTTATGCCCTCAAATCAGAGAGATGTGACTCGCCCCCTGGGCCTTGGGGCACTCGGAGCCGGGCAATAGTGAGACGATGGGGGTAGTAGTGGCAACCCGGTCCGTGGCTCAGGGTGGTCAGACCAGTGGCAGTCCTTTATAAGTTTTAAGTGATGTCCGACTACGCCACCCGTGGATTGCGGTCAGTGCTAACCGCCGCTGCAGCGCAGACCTCTGGGGCAGATGTGAATGTGCAGCTCAGAATAGTACAACTCCCCACGGGAAGAGTAGGGCCCCAGGGCAGTATATGACGGATGATGGAGGGGATGATTCCGACCGCGATAGCCAGGAGACGGAGGCCTCTTCAACAGTTCAGGGTCTTTATTATAACAGGTAAAACGACCCAGAAACAGGCCCGGCTAGGAGGGGGCCTGGATGTCTGAGAATAAGTGGGAAGCTGGCCCTGGTCAAGGTGAGGGTGTAGGCCTACCGTGCTCTCTGTACTCCTGGCTATTTCCCTTCTGGTAATGTACAGCCCACGTTTCCGAGCTCTCCGTGTATTCTCACCTGTATGGTCTGCAACGTGGGTCCCTTTCTACTCCCGGCCTGGTACGGCTTTGCTGGTCCCTACTGCTGTGGCGGAGCCTCCGGGCTTCTTAGGCCAAGGAACATACAGTCCCCTGCGGACTGGTTATCTGCTGTAGGACGTGGAATCCTCACAGCCTCAGACACCAAAGTCTGGTAGATTAGTCTCTTTATCTGCCAGGACAGGCTCACTTCGTCTTTGTCCCTTGCTTGTGGCTCTCCTACTGCCACATGTCCTCTTAGCTACAACACAACTGTCTCTCCCTGCTCTGGGACACTTATCTATCCAGAGACAGGTCGTCCAGTTCTCTCTAACCCTGCCCCCAGTTCCAGCTTTTATAGGGGCAGCCTGCTCCCCCTACTGGCCTGAGACAGGAGGTATTGCATGCTAATGTTCCCCTGACTAGAGAACCTCCCCCTTGCTCTCAGACACAGCTTTATTATATTTGTGGCATCCAGGCCAGGGTGACACAGATGACATGTGGCAAATAACATTTCCCACATGTATACTTTACATTAGCACAATTTTGGAACCAACATTTTTTTTATTAGGCTTAAAAGTTGACCAGCGATTTCTAATTTTTCCAACAAAATTTACAAAACCATTTTTTTAGGGGCCACATCACATTTGAAGTCACTTTGAGGGGTCTTTTTGAAAGAAAATACCCAAAAGTGACACCATTCTAAAAACTGCACCCCTCAAGATGTTCAAAACCACATTCAAGAACTTTATTAACCATTCAGGTGCTTCATAGCAATTTTGGGAATATGGAAGAAAAAAATTAACATTTAACTTTTTTCACAAAAATGTTACTTTAGACCCAATTTTTTTATTTTCGCAGGGGTAATAGGAAGAAATGGACCCAAAAATTTGTGGTGAAATTTCCTCTGAGCACGCAGATACCCCATATGTGGGGAAAAAACAGTTTAGGCGCACGGCAGGGTTCGGAAGTGAAGGAGCGCCATTTGACTTTTTGAATGTAAAATTTGCTTGAATAATTAGCGGACGCCATGTTGCATTTTTTGGAGCCCCTGATTTACCTAAACAGTGGAAACCCCCCATAAGTGACACCATTTTGGAAACAAAACCCCTCAGGGAACTTATCTAGATGTGTGGTGAGCACCTTGAACCCCCAAGTGCTTCACAGAAGTTTATAACATTGAGCCATAAAAATAAAATTTTCGCATTTTTCCTACAAAAATGTTTTTCAGCCCCCAATTTTGCATTTTCATAAGGGTAACAGGAGAAAAATTGCTCCATGCAGTTTGTTGTGCAATTTCTCCTGAGTAAGCAGATACCCCATATGTGGGGGAAAACCACTGTTTGGGCGTATGGCAGGGTTCGGAAGAGAAGGAGCGCCATTTGACTTTTTGATTGTAAAATTTGATTGAATAATTAGCGGACGCCATGTTGCATTTGGAGAGCCCCTGATGTGCCTAAACAGTGGAAACCCCCCACAAGTGACAATATTTTGGAAACTAGACCCCTCAGGGCACTTATCTAGATGTGTGGTGAGCACGTTGAACCCTCAGGTGCTTCACAGAAGTTTAGAAGATTGAGCCGTAAAAATAAAATGTTCACATTTTTGCAACAAAAATATTTTTCAGCCTCCAATTTTGCATTTTCATGAGGGTAACAGGAGAAATTGCACCATGCTATTTGTTGTGCAATCCCCCCTGAGCACGCCGATACACAATATGTTTGGGAAAACCACTGCTTGGGCGCACTGCAGCGTTCGGAAGGGAAGAAGCGCCATTTGACTTTTTCAATGTAAAATTTGTTTGAATAATTAGCGGTCGCCATGTTGAGTTTGGAGAGCCCCTGATGTGCCTAAACAGTGGAAACCCCCCACAAGTGACACCATTTTGGAAACTAGACCCCTCAGGGAACTTGGCTAGATGTGTGGTGAGCACCTTGAACCCCAATGTACTCCATGTATGTGTACTTTTATTGTTTTGTTTTTGTTTTTTTTTCATAATAATATTTATTGATGGGTACATTTATATTTTTATTTTTGGTGGATTATTTTTTTTTTTATATTTTCTACAAATTTTTTTTTTTCCATTTTTTAACACTTTTTTTACTTTTATACTTTGTCCCACTATGGGACTTTCACTTTTTTTACTCTGATCGCCTGTATAGCATAGGGATGGAGCACCATCCCTGTGATATACAGGCTGTCAGCGCTGCAGATGCAAAAGATACTTTGGTCATGCACTGCGCATGCCCAAAATATCTTTCTGCTGTCTGGTGACAAGGATGTTGTCATGGCAACATCCGGGAAGCTGCGGCAGACAGTTGAACGCCGACAGGAGAGGTGAGTATCGCGATCACCTCCCCTTGCCCCCGCAATGCTGCGATCGACTTCGATCGCAGCATTGCGGGGGTTAATGTGCCAGGAGCGGTGCGGGACCGCTCCCTGCACATAGCACCGGGTGTCAGCTATGACAATCAGCTAACACCCGGCGGCTATCTCACCCGCACAGCCTGTGTGCGGGCGAAATCAACAGGGCGTATTAATACGTACCTGGCTCTTAAAGCCCAGGGTGCAGGTACGTATTAGTACACCTTGGGCTTTTCAGGGGTTAAAGTTAAAATTTCTTGGAAATTAATAGACCTGAATATTAGTGATCGACGAGCACTAAAATGCTCGTACTCGTTGCTCGGGTCGAGCAAATTGGGATGCTCGGGTGTTCGACCTGAGAAACGAGCCCAATGAAAGTCTATGGGAAACTCGAGCATTTTTCAGGCGGCTTCCCTCGGTGGTCTGCAAAGGGCCTAAAAATTGCCCAAATCGATGGGAACAGTGCTCAAATGGCATGGGAACAGCATGGGGAAGACCCCTGGAAGCATTTCTGACTCCCCGGTCAGTGCTGTGAACAACGTTGTCAGAGGTATTACGCCACTTTTACGGACTTACAATAAAACATACAAAAACGAAACCAAAATGGATTTTCCTGGGAAATATGTTAAGGAACATCCTCTCCAGGGTAATGACTTGTATATAAGGCAAAATAAATAACCAAAACCAAAAATACTCCTCCACACCTTGGGCTATGTTCACACGTAGTGTTTTTGATGCGTTTTTGCACTTTTGGACTGCTTTCAACCGTGACAAATGCATTCACCGGGAAATGTCATTTTAACATTTTACAACCTTATCTGGCCATGTGGTGTGTGAGACATGATCAGACACATCCTGTTTCATTTATGAAGGAGGGACTCTGAAGGTCAGAAAGCCTATTTTTATAGGGCCATCAGGCGGCCTTTACTATTCATAGAGAGCCATCAGCTGGCTAGGCTTTGTTGTTCCCATTACTAAAGAGTGGGTTTCCTATACTGTTATTGCATATGCAGTGAGTGGCAGGGCAACACAAAATTTGGACGCACCCCAATACCCCTTTGAATAGACGTAGAGGAGGGCCTCCTGAAAAAAAAATGTTCCCATTATTAGGAAGTGGGTCTCCCATTGTGTTTGCCTATGCAGTGAATGCAAGGGTTGCCAAAATATTGGAGGCACTCCAATGCCCCTTGGAAGAGACGTGGAGGTCAGAGGGCCTCCTGAAAACAATGTTCCCATTATTAGGAAGTGAACCTCCCATTGTGTTTGCCTATGCAGTGAATGCAAGGGTTGTCAAAAATTGGGAGGCACTCCAATGCCCCATGGAAGAGATGTAGAGGGCCTCATGAAAAAATATTCCCATTATTAGGAAGTGGGTCTCCCATAGTGTTGGCCTATGCATTGAATGCAAGGGCTGCCAAAAATTGGGAGGCACTCCAATGCCCCTTGGAAGAGACGTAGAGGGCCTCATGAAAAAATGTTCCCATTATTAGGAAGTGGGTCTCCCATAGTGTTGGCCTATGCAGTGAATGCAAGGGCTGCCAAAAATTGGGAGGCACTCCAATGCACCTTGGAAAAGGCGTGGAGGAGTGCCTCATAAAAAATTTTTCCCATTAGAAAAGAGCGGGTCTCCTATACTTGTAACGCCCATGCACTAAGTGTATGGGCTGACAAACATTTACCTTTGGGGGGTATACATGAATATACTGTATAAACACCCTTTAAAAAAAGTATGTGGGTGTTGCATCACGGACCACGGTCACCCTGGTGATATGGTGGTGGAGGATGAGGAGAAGGAGGAGGACAAGAGCAAATAGCCAAAATCAGGAAGCGTATACCCATGTGTGGGTCTGAAAAGATGCATGGGAATACACCTCCCAAAAAAAGACACTGGATTTGAGTTTATGTTACGCTTCTATCATTCGGTGGTGTTGAGAAGTCTGGCCCAATCCAGCCCTTGTTCATTTTTATAAGAGTCAGCCTGTCAGCATTTTCAGCTGACAGGCGGATGTGCTTATCAATTATAATTCCACCAGAGATAAAAAAAAAAACCCGCTCTGAAAAAATGCTGGCGGCAGGGCAGCCAGGACTTCCAAGGCGTAGAGAGCCAGTTCATTCCACGTGTCCAGCTTGGATACCCAGTAATTATAAGGCCTAAAGGAATCATGGAGGACGTCGGTACGGTCGGCAAGGTATTCCTTCAGCATCTTCCCAAACTTTGCACTCCTTGTGAGAGTGACCCGCACCTCAGGGCCTGTGCGATGGGAGGGGCTGAGAAAACTCTCCCAGAACTTTGACAGTGTTCCACTGCCTCTGCTGGATTGGAGTTGTGTCTCTCTCGGCTGTACTCCTTGGTTGTCCAACGAACTGTGGCCTCTGCCGTCAGCGTTTTCAGATGGGAATTTTTTTAATAGTTCCGCAACAAGGGCCTTCTGGTACTGCCCCATTTTTGTAGACCTTTCCATCTCAGGAATAAGAGATATAAAGTTCTCCTTGCAGCGTGAGTCTAGAAGTGTCACCAACCAGTAATGACTGTCAACCAAAATTTTGAGAACGCGAGGGTCATGGGAAAGGCAGCGTAACATAAACTCAGCCATGCGTGCCAGACTGCTAACAGTCAAGACTTTCGTGTCCTCACCAAGAGGACGACTGACCATGCTCTCCTCCTCCTCTCTGTCCTCATGCCATCCACGCTGAACAGACGGTATGACAGTTGTGCAGGTAGTACCATCTATAGCGCGTGAAACTAGCTCCTGTTCTTCCTACTCCTCCTCCTCTTCCCCATTGTCACCCAATCCACGTTGGGAGACGAAATGAGGCTGGGCTGTGTGTAATCACCCTGTATGGTTCCTTGCTCCATCTCAACGTGCTGCACCTACAATGCATTCTCTTTGAATCTGAGCAGATAGCATTTCAGAATACAGAGAAGTGGGATGGTGGTGCTAATTATGGCGTCATCGCTGCTCACCATCTTGGTGAAGTCCTCAAAGTTTTGGAGGATGGTACAGATGTCTGACATCCATCTCCACTTCTGAGGTCTTATGTGTGGAGTCTGAACTCCGACAGCCTTGATGATGCTGGTAGTCAACAACTGCCCTCTTCTGCTCACAAATCATTCCCAACATCTGCAGTGTAGAGTTCCAACGTGTTTGGACATCACACACCAGTCAGTGAGCTGGAAGCTGCAAATGCTGCTGAAGCACGGCAAGGGCGGTGGAAGCTGTAGCTGACTTTCTAAAATGGGCACACAGGCGGCGTACTTTGACAAACAGATCTGGCAGCTCCAGGTAGCTTTTGAGAAACTGCTGAACCATGAGATTAAAACACATGGGCCAGGCATGGTACATTTGTGAGCTCGCCTCGCCTCAGAGCCACTACCAGGTTCCGGCCATTGTCACACACAACCATGCCTGGCTGTAGGTTCAGCGGTGTCAGCCACAGATCAACCTGCTCTTTCAGAGCTGTCCACAACTCTTCACCATTGTGCGGTTTGTCACCTAAGCATATTAGCTTCAGCACAGCCTGTTGCAGTTTGGCCGAGGCAGTGCTTCCAGCTTTTGACTGATGTGGTCATTTCGGAGATGGAGGCTGAGGAGGATGAGGTGAAGGAGCTGTAGACTGTGGGGGCAACCCTGATTGACCTAGGACCCGCAATCCTCGGCGTCGGGAGGATGTGTTCCGTCCCAAGGTCCGACTGGGTCCCTGCTTCCACTATGTTAACCTAGTGTGCAGTCAGAAAGATGTACCGTCCTTGCCCACAAGCACTTGTCCATGTGTCCATGGTTAGGTGGACTTTCACTGTAACTCCATTGTTGAGGGAATGGCTAATGTTGTGAGACACGTGCTTGTGTAATGCGAACAGCACACCGGGAGAAATAGTTTCGACTGGGGACCGAGTACAGATGGACGGCCACCGCCATCAGGTTGTAGAAAGCTTCTGTCTCCACGAGCCTAAAAGGCAACATTTCGAGTGAAAGCAGTCGCGAAATGTGGGAATTTAGTAGTGTGGCCTGTTAGGTGTTGGCTGCGTATTTGCGCTTGCATTCCAAGGACTGGAGTATGGACAACTGAACACTGCGCTGGGACAAGGACATGGTTGATGATGGTGCTAGTTGAGAGTGTGCAATGACAGGTGCAGGGCAGGAGGCATCTTCACATACACTATGGACAGAGGATTGGCTTGCACTCACAACAGCAGAAGAAGCAGTGGTGTCACCCGCAGACACTGTTCCTGGACCCTGGGGTTCGGCCCACAAAGTCAGGTGCTTTGCTGCCATGTGCCTGATCATTCTGGTGGTGGTCAGGCTGGTAGTTTTGCTACCCCTGCAGATGCTGACCTGGCAGGTGGTGCAAATGGATTTTTTGGTGTTATCGGCAGAGTCTTTAAAAAACAACCAGACTCAGGAAGACCTAACAGTTGTACTGGCATCTTCTGTCATGTTGCTTTTACGGGGAACAATTGCCCGCCTTCTGTCTGTGGCCAGCACACTGCTTCTTCCTGCCTGTTGGGAGGCTCTGCCCCCCTCCCCCTGTGTGCTTCTGTCCTTGCTCTGCATGTCCTCCTGCCAGGTTGGGTCAGTTACTATATCATGCACCACCTTGCCTTCCACTTCCGCACCCTGGTCCTCCTCCTGACTTTCTTGCAATTGTGTCTCATCATGGTGGGAGGAAGGAGGATCAGGGTGAAAAATATGCGGTCCAGATTCTCGGCTACTGACACTTGACCATGTGGAAGACAGGGTGGTGGTGGCGGCTAAGTGACTGAAAGCATTATCTGTTATCCAACCAATAACCTTTTTACACTGCTCTGTGTTCAATAGTCGTAAACTGCGGTCCCCTATTAATTGGGACAGGAAGGTCGAGCAAGAAGATGTGGGTGTTTGTTGTGGCACAATTTCAGCTTGCCCAAGGCCTTGGCCTCTGCATGCACCATCACGTTCACCCTCATGCCCAGTTCCTCATTCAAGATTGTTGGAAGACCATTTCCGGTGACTACCTCTTGAAGCTCATCAAGAGAATGCCAAGAGTGTGCAAAGCAGTCATCAAAGCAAAAGGTGGCTACTTTGAAGAACCTAGAATATAAGACATATTTTCAGTTGTTTCACACTTTTTTGTTAAGTATATAATTCCACATGTGTTAATTCATAGTTTTGATGCCTTCAGTGTGAATGTACAATTTCCATAGTCAAGAAAATACAGAAAAATCTTTAAATGAAAAGGTGTGTCCAAACTTTTGGTCTGTACTGTATATACATTTGGGTTATGCTAGTTTCCTTTTCTCTCCGGTTGTATTTGACTATATATGTCTGTGGACTGGGCAGTACGCATAGCTTCACTGTTCTCTGTGGTGTCCTCACTGGCCGTATCAATATCTGCTCCATGATGCGTGGTCACGTGGTTCCCCACGTGCTCGCGGCGTCATGGATGATGTTGCCGTGGATGCGGCGGTGATTGCCATGTGTCATGCCACTCCCTCCCCACACCCAGTGGCAGAGAGACTACACACCCCCTTTTCTATTGGCTCAAGGGTTTCTAAACCCTACCCACCTTCATTGACGCCACCTCCTGACGAAGGCAGCCGTGCCGAAACGCGCATTAGGGCGAGTGCCATTGAGGAGTGTATTCACATCCACTGTGGCTGTAAGTATTCTATAGGACTCATGCTACACTCTTTTTGGTACCGTTCTTTAATCTTTTTTCCTACTTAGGTGCATTTTCTAGCCTTTAATATGTATTAGGATATACTTTTACTCTGTAGCCTAAGGGGTCAGGGCACTGATACCACTTATAAAGATCTGCTACCCCCGGTATGAGCTATCTATATTAGTACCTATATATAGACAGCAGTATGACTAACCTCTTATATAGCAACTACTTCTGACCTACCTCATAAGCACCTGCACTTTTATTGAATGCTTCACTGAATTTTAACAATATATTCTTATTTTTGGCAGCCCAATTATGTATTTACATCAGAAAATAATGTTAATTTGTCTCATGCTCCTCATTAGTGCTCCTCCATTGTTTTACTATTAACTGTCTCTGTGATTCATATTTTTTCCTGTATAAATTATAATTAATAAAATTTTGTAATTTTTTCACTACTATATGGGACTCGGACTTGAAGTCTTTTCCTCTTGTTTCTTATGTATGGAGGACTATGTGGGGCCCATTATACTGTATGGAAGACTTTGTGGGGCCCATTATTCTGTATGGAGGACTATGTAGGGCCCATTATACTGTATGGAGGACTATGTGGGGCCCATTATTCTGTATGGAGGACTATGTGGGGCCCATTATACTGTATGAAGGACTATGTGGGGCCCATTATTCTGTATGGAGGACTATGTGGGGCCCATTATACTGTATGAAGGACTATGTGGGGCCCATTATACTGTATGGAGGACTATGTGGGGCCCATTATACTGTACACTGGTTGGCCCACGACTTTGTCAAAGTTTTTCATTTTGGCCCTCTGCATGGTTTGAGTTTTACATCCCTGATGTACAATCTGTATGGGTAATGTACATGGAAATGGCAATAATGCAAAGCTGCTAATTGGACTTTGCTACAAACCCCCTAATATAGCTGAACACGTAGAGGATGATATGTTGCAACAAATTAAAAAGGCAACAAAAACAAGTCATGGTCAAGGTGCTGGCTCCCTTGCAATTCTCCCAGAAAATTATTGAAATTACACTTTTTGCTATACACATTTATTTCCTTTGCGTGTTTTGGAAAAACACAAGAAAACAGAGAAAAAAAAGCAAATTGAACATAATTTCACACAAAATAGGCCAGACAAAATTGTTGGCACCTTGCCAAAATTGTGGGTAAACAACTTTGTTTCAAGCATGTGAAGCTTGTTCAAACACAATTGTGGCAAGTAACAGGTGTGGGCAATATGAAAATCACAACTAATACCAGATAAAAATGGGAGAAATGGATTCAATCTTTGCATTGTGCGCATATGTGGGCCACACTAAGCATGGAGAAAACAGAAAAAGGAGAAAAGAACTGCATAATCAATAAATTTACAACCCATACAGTCAAATATGGTGGAGGTTTAAAGGTGTTTTGCTGCCTCTGACTGTGTGCAAGGCATCATGAAATCTGAAGATTAGCAAAGGATTTTGGGTCACAATGTAGTGCCTAGTGTCAGAAAGCTGGGTTTGCGTCCTAGGTCATGGGTCATCCAGCAGGACAATGACCCCAAACATACTTCAAGAAGCACCCAGAAAATGGATGGAAACAAAGTGCTTGATAGTTCTGACCAGCAATGAGTCTGGATCTAAATCCCATTGAACACCTGTGGAGAGATCTTAAAATTGCAGTATGGAGAAAAATATTAAAATTTCAGAGTCCTCAGTGGTTGATACCATCTTTTCAGTTAGCCATTAGTCAGTAAGCTTTCGAGACTACTCAGGTCTCTTCATCAGACAAAGTATAACACAAAATCTGAAGAGTCACATATTTATACATAATAGGGCACAGGAATAATGCAATAGATAAGACAAGTGATGTGAAGCAGAACTATCAGTTTCGGAAAAGGATAAGCAGTTGTGGCCGTAAAAATGTGTGGCCACAAGTAGATCTATTCTTTTTTTCTTTTTTTGTGTGGCGATGAGAATTCATCCTTGTTTTAAGTTTTTGCCTCGTCTCCCCTACATACAGACCCCCAGTTGGACATTTGGTACATATAATTAAGTGCACTACATTAGTTGTGATGCAGCTCAAAGTACCTGGGATCTTGTGGTCCTGATGTGAGTTGGGAATCTTTATCTTGTCCGTGGTCATTATAAATGGACAGGTTTACATTTACAGTTGGTGAGGATGAATTTTGTAAGTTTCACCAGAAAGGTGAAACTATCCTCCCGGTCAGTTTGCTTTCCCTCCCAGTACCTTTTCATTCTAACAATGTTAGGTTTCTGGGAGATTATACTTGTTCCTTTTATTTTTGGTTCTCCTTAGCTTGCCTTCTTTGCCCTATATGAATGTATTTTTGTTTCTCATTCAGGTTTTTCGTATATTACTTCATACTTTCCTTTCCCCTTGTTGACAGTTTGTTGCAGCCTCCCCTCTGGTTCCTCAGGAGGTATGACAAACTCCTCAACGACTTATTAGGGAGTTAGTTCTGTGGTGGCGTTTCTAGTTGTGCAGCTAGGGCCTTTCTTGTCTGTACAGAGACTAGTTGGGTGTAGTTGCGGCATTCTCCCCAGTGTGGGTTCTCCGGTGGTTATCAAAATGCGCTTTATGGTTAAAACATTTCCCACATTTTGAACATGAAAAAGGCTTCTTCCCAATGTGAATTCTCTGATGTGTATTAAGATGTGATTTCTGTACAAAACATTTCCCACAATCTGAACATGAAAAAGGCTTCTCCCCTGTGTGAGTTTTGTGATGTTTGATAAGATTTGATTTAACTGTAAAATATTTCCCACATTCTGAACATAAAAATGGCTTCTCTCCTGTGTGAGTTCTCAGATGTTTGGTAAGAGTTGATTTCTCTGTAAAACATTTTCCACATTCTGAACATGAAAATGGCTTCTCCCCTGTGTGAGTTCTCTGGTGTATATTAAGATATGCTTTCTGTACAAAACATTTCCCACAATCTGAACATGAAAAAGGCTTCTCCACTGTGTGGGTTCTCTGGTGCTTATCAAAATCAGATTTCTGGTTAAAACATTTTCCATATTCTGAACATGGAAAAGGCTTCTCCCCTGTGTGAGTTTTCAGATGTTTGGTAAGAGTTGATTTCGCTGTAAAACATTTCCCACATTCTGAACATAAAAAAGGCTTCTCCCCTGTGTGAGTTTTGTGATGTTTGATAAGATTTGATTTTGCTATAAAATATTTCCCACATTGTGAACATGAAAATGGCTTCTCTCCAGTGTGAGTTCTCTGATGGTTGATAAGAGTTGATTTCTCTGTAAAACATTTTCCACATTCTGAACATGAAAATGGCTTCTCCCCTGTGTGAGTTCTCTGATGTATTTTAAGATATGCTTTCTGTACAAAACATTTCCCACAATCTGAACATGAAAAAGGCTTCTCCACTGTGTGGGTTCTCTGGTGCTTATCAAAATCAGATTTCTGGTTAAAACATTTTCCACATTCTGAACATCGAAAAGGCTTCTCCCCTGTGTGAGTTCTCTGATGTTTGAAAAGATTTGATTTCTGTACAAAACATTTCCCACAATCTGAACATGGAAAAGGCTTCTCCACTGTGTGGGTACTCTGGTGCTTAAGAAAACTAGATTTCTGGTTAAAACATTTTCCACATTCTGAACATGAAAATGGCTTCAATCCTGTGTGAGTTCTCTGATGTTTGATAAGAGTTGATTTCTCTGTAAAACATTTTCCACATTCTGAACAGGAAAATGGCTTCTCTCCTGTGTGAGTTCTCTGGTGCCTAACAAGACGTGATTTCTGATTAAAACATCTCCCACACTTGGAGCAAGAAAATCTATTCTTCGCTGTGTGAATTTTTTGATGTTTAAGAAAAGACATTTTGAGAGGAAAACTATTTCTATATTCTGAATGTGAAAATGGCTTCTTTGCATTAGGAGCAATTTGTTTTTTAATGCTTATTTTGTGACTTTGATTTTCCTTATTAGTCAGTAATGAATCAGAAGACAGGACCTGTTTCAGTGGATCAGATGACAGATCTTTGCTGTGAAGGGATGATGGTAAATCTGGAGTAATGGCATTCACTTCAATTGTATCCTGTGGGATCTGAAAATTATCTGATTTGAAAATTGAAGATGTCAGCTGTCCCTCTGATCTCCTGGTACAGACATCTGCCAAGAATAAAACCAATTATTATTTTTTAATAAAAAATCCTTCAATTTTATATTTTTGAACATTTCTACTTAAATTGTCTGTAAAAAAGGCAAGTTATATAAAAAAAATTCACTTATTCACCAAGACAATGACCATCTAATAGAAAACCTCATAGGATGAAGCAGTGGAGCGTGGTGTTCAACTGTTTGTTCATTCTGCCTCCCAAATATGGAGTTAAAGGCGCAGACTCTGTCCAGCCACTAAGATTAGGTAACCTGGGACCTGTAGTACCATCCAGTCTGGCAGTATGGGTGTGTGTGTTATCCAGCTGGAGTAATCTGCTTCCTGCTTCAGCCATTTGGAAAGCACCGCACCCTACTAAAGCTGGAAGCATATTGTCGGAAGCTGCCAGATACAGCCTTGTTCTCCTCTGGTTCAGTCCTCTGTGCTCAGCTCCCGGCTTGTGTATTTGTTTCCTGTTGTGACCCCGGCCCGTTTACTGACTACTCTTGTGTCTTCTGATTTTGTATTTTCTCTGCCATTTTCTGACTAAGCTACCTGACTATTCTTCTTCCCATCTCACTCCACCAAATAGCAGGTAACACCGTGGCCCAAGCCTAGGGGTCTCTGTGTAGGTTCAGATCCATGTAGAGGGGTTAAAGGGCGATGAGCAAAGTAATTTGAGAAATCTGTTAACAGATAGATAGTGACAAGCCTGTTCGTGGTAGCCATCTTTTAAGCTTCCAGATGACCAAGACCAGCTCCCCCAATACATTGTGTCTGCGAACTATTCCAGTAAAATCTGCATTCCTAATAGCTTAATGGCGCTTCTTCCCTTCTTAACCTGCCATGTGCCCAGACAGTAGTGTACAACCGTATATAGGGGATTGTCAGATTCAAAATAAGTTGGAAAAAATTTGTAAGGTCCATTTGTTTCCTATTATCCTTCGTGAAGAATTCCAAAGTTATCACCATATAAAGTGACACACGTCAGATTTGAAAAATGGTCCTGATTAGGAACATAATACTGGCTTCAGGAAGGGGTTAAAGCAGAGGATCACTGAAGTCAAAAACTGTGACTACAGACAATAACACATCTACTGAAATGATCAAACTGAACCGTCTTCATCAGAGAAAAATGAGTAACTAGTGGTGAAACCTCTCTGGGGTAATTAGAGTATGGGGCTCGGTGGCTCTTGGCAATCTAAACTATCGTAAGGGACAATATTTTCTGGCAGATGAGTTTCAAGAAAAAATATTAGACATTTAAAGTGAACTTTTTTATAATACTGCAGAGCTGAGGTGTCTTAAATTTAGATCTCGGGCATTTGGAAAAAGCAATGGAGACCTTTTTGAAAGACTATCAGGGAGTTACAGAGTCACATAAGTGAGGCCGGCCGATCCCACCACAATCAAACTATCATACAGAATGAACTTGTAAAAAAAGAAAGAATATAAAAACATGTAAAATCCCCAACAACAACGTATGTATGAAGGGAGAAATCCAACACTAAACTGGAGTTGCACTCATTTATGTTGGACCATTTGGAGCGAACAATCCGGAACCCCGAACACGAACCGGAATTTGAAATGCCGAACAAATTCGCTCAATTTATGACGTGGAGTGAATCTATGAAACCAGGGCTCGAGCCAACACATCTCCTGCAGGTGTAAATAAATGTATATTACAGCCATCAGCCACGCACAGCTTAGAGATATATCATGGCACAGGTGTAATGTTTTTTATGCAGTTTATTGCAATCCTGTTTGAAGTTAGTTGGTTTTAAAAGAAATTGAAAAGTCAGGATAAAGGGAAACTCTGTTGTTATTTTACAGAAATTCACACTTGGCCTCACTGCACATTTAATGTTGTCGATCATAAAAGTGAAGTTTGGCCAGAAAGACTGGACCTGGTCTTGTAGGGACCATATGAGCACATTCAGCAGCACAGAAGGGAGAGAAGGTAGATTCATCCAATAAGATATCAGGGATCTAGGAAGCCAACAGCATCATTACCCTCCGCTTTCTCTTACAGGCCCATCATAATATTTTTCTTCAAGTGATTTTCTCACTTGTCAGCACATTCTACGTACGCTGTCATTTGACTTTGCAGTTTACAGATCTGGGCAGGTAATGGTCAGCGTCTCATAATCCCAGGGGGTAGGTGGATCCTCCAGGTGGTAAGTGCTATAGAAAAGGGCTTTCACAGTTACACAAAGTAATCTAAATATTTTTGGACGGAGGAGAATGTTGTGGACTAGCGGCAAAATGGTTATCACACGATTGTGATACGGCCGGACTACACCACCGATAAAGCAGCCACAGCCGCTGACTGAGAAGAATCTGTGACTTCTCTGCATTTAGTGGTTACTACTCACCTGGGTAGTCATATGTAGGAATCTCCTCTTTACACCGCTCATCACACGTCACATATGTCTCTGTAGTATTAATATGGGT
Organism: Phyllobates terribilis; assembly: GCF_046119375.1. Taxonomy (NCBI): domain Eukaryota; kingdom Metazoa; phylum Chordata; class Amphibia; order Anura; family Dendrobatidae; genus Phyllobates; species Phyllobates terribilis. The sequence goes on along the minus strand of NW_027362879.1, from coordinate 4,867,226 downwards.
CAGATCTTCACCCTGAAACAAATATTATAAAAGTCAAAGAGAGATGGAGAAGTCACAAGTTTGATCGGCTCTAATCCTGTTATCTCCACCGTTCTCATAACACAAATATAAAACATAATAATGGTGGATAAAACAAAACTGAAGACAAGACCTTCACAGACATCTACATATCATAGGGGAAATCTCTCCATCTACCTGATGATCCTGAGGAACATTGGGATCTTCTTGTTTACAGTCCTGTGGAAGAAGAGCACGGGGATATCTCTCTGGTGTTGTCATCTTACTGGATAGATCTGGAGGAAACACATACAGGGACTGAATTCATTCTTTACATACAGATAATTATAGGCTGTGTGTATTTAGTCCTGTCTATTACCTGGTAATGTGAGGGCCTGGGGAACCTCCATCATGAAGTCCCTGTACAGATCTTTGTGTCCTTCTAAATACTCCCACTCCTCCATGGAGAAATAGACAGCGACATCCTGACACCTTATAGGAACCTGACACATACAATGATATCGTCATCTCCCCAATCCTTAATAGTGTTACTGTATAGTGTCCCAGCCTTCCCAGCAGTGTCACCTCTCCAGTCAGCAGCTCAATCATTTTGTAGGTGAGTTCTAGGATCTTCTGATCATTGATGTCCTCATGTATCAGGGGGTGAGGTGGAGGCCCTGTGATTGGGCTCAGGGGTCTTCCCCATCCCTCAGACACAGGGTCCTGACAGCGCTCACTAGAGGTCTTCTTCACTACTGTATAATCCTGGTTATAGAGAGACACATTAATAAATCTCACTACAGACATTTCCAGAGTCCTCACCTCTCCAGTTCTGTCCATCTGTTATTCCCATAGATAAGAATGATGTAATGTGACGTCATCAGAATCTCTCACCTCTCCAGTAAGCCGGAAGAGGATCTCTAGGGTGAGGTGTAATATCCTCTCCGCCATCTTGTCCATCATTTTCCTGGATAAATCAGGAAAATTTTCTTATATAGACGATCTTCACTGAGAGGATCCGGTATTTTAGAGATCTGAATGAGAAAAAGATAAGCTGATGGATAAGACCATTTTTCTGCAAACAATGATGTGAAATCCAAAATGTACCACGAGTACCCTTCATCCCTTTATCTGGTGTTCAGGTCTATTGCCCGTATATTAAAATCTGTGACATTTGAGCAGTACCTTCTCACCCGTAAAAATTGGCCCTTGGGTTTTCCTCTTTTTATGGGGATGGGGGTGGTGGTTATCCCACTTCAATAGTTTATTAGTGCTTGAAGGTTTATGGTAGATGAGTGTCCCTAGAGTCCCATTACAATCCTTCTTGGTCAGTACATACAGGAAAAGCAACTGGTAATAATTGGTGTTGGTCTGCTCCTTTAAACAAAATCTCCTTTAAACAAAATGTACTTTTCAGGTTATATCCCCAGTACCCTCACTTTTCTTCCCTTCTTTTGAGGCCCACACAGTCAGACTCTACTGGCCCTTCTCCCTGCCAGTGGCGGTTGTGTATTGCCCTCCGGCCCCTCCCGTCATTTTCTGGATCACTTTGCCACTTGGCTTCCAAACTTTCTATCCTATGACATCCCCACCCTAATCATGGGAGACTTTAACATCCCAATTGGCGATTCCCTCTCCCCATCAGCCGCTCATCTTTTATCGCTCACAGCTTACTAATTCTCCTACACATAAAGATGGAAATACTCTTTGACCTGATCTTCGCCCGGCTCTGTTCAATACATGACTTTACTAACTCTCCTCTTCCGCTCTCTGATCACAACCTTCTTTCATTCTCTGTCAAGAACTGTCACCCTGCTCAAGACACCCCCACTTGCCACACTTATGGAAATATACATGGCATTAACACCCAGAAATTTATGAAAACATTGCAATCATCTTTGGCCTCAATCTCCTCCTTTTCATGCCCTGACTTTGCACTGAAGCATTATAACAAAACATTGCAATGCGCCCTGAATGAAGACGCACCTCCTACACAGAGAACAACTTGGCACAGACGGCGACAACCCTGGAACACGCTGCGAACACTGTTTTCTCCAGTGGTGCTCCAGGTGTGCCGAACGCCTGTGGACAAAATCTAATCTGGCCGAAGATTTCCTCCATTATAAATTTATGCTTAAAACCTATAACTCCGCCCTTCACCTCTCCAAACAAACCTACTTTAACAACCTCATCATCTCATGGTCCAATAATCCTAAACACCTGTTTGACACTTTTCACTCTCTCCTTAATCAAACAGCACAGGCCCCAACCACCAACTTCAGCACTGACGATCTGGCCAATTATTTCAAAGAAAAAATTGACCATATCCGACAGGAAATTTCTCTCAATCCCCAAATGTTATGCATGCTCCTCCCTCCCACACTGCATCTTGCTCATTTTCTGACTTCGAACCAGTCACGGAAGAAGAAGTGAAAAGGCTCCTTTCTTCCTCTCGCTCTACCACCTGCAACAGTGACCCTATTCCCTCACATCTCCTTCAGTCCCTTTCTCCAGCTGTCACTACTCACCTAACTAAAATATTAAACCTCTACCTCCCAACTATTATTTTTCCCTCCTTTTTTAAACAGGCCAGCATACATCCATTACTTAAAAAAAACATCCCTCGACCAGAACTGTGCTGCTAACTACAGACCTGTTTCCAATCTTCCCATTATCTCTAAACTCCTGGAACGACTGGTTCACTCCTGTCTAATCCGCTATCTCTCAGATAACTAACATTCTACTGAAACTGCACTCACTAAAGTTTCTAATGATCAACTAACAGCCAAATCTAATGGTCACTACTCCCTGCTGATTCTCCTGGATCTCTCTGCAGCATTCGACACTGTGGATCTACCTCTCTGACCGCTCCTTCACTGTGTCTTTTGCTGGCTCCTCCTCTTCTCCCCTCCCCCTTATTGTCGGGGTTCCTCAAGGATCAGTTCTAGACGCCCTTCTTTTCTACTTATATACCGCTTCTATTGGACAAACAATCAGCAGATTCGGTTTTCAGTACCATCTCTATGCTGATGACACCCAATTATACACCTCTTCTCTGGACATCACTCCTGCATTATTACAAAATACCAGTGATTGTCTTTCCGCTGTCTCTAACACTATGCCCTTCCTCTATCTAAAACTGAATCTGTCAAAAACTGAACTACTCGTATTTCCTCCCTCCACTAACCTACCTGTGCCCGATATTGCCATTTCTGTTTGTGGCTCCATCATTACTCGCCAGCAACATGCCAGCTGTCTTGGGGTCATACTTGATTCAGAGCTTTCCTTCACTCCTCACATCAAGTCACTTGTTCGCTCGTGTCTTCTACACCTCAAAAACATCTCTAGAATCAGAACTTTTCTTACCTTTGACTCTGTAAAAACTCTTACTGTAGCTCTTACTCATTCTCGTCTGGACTATTGAAACTCTTTACTTATCGGTCTCCCTCTTTCTAAACTTTCCCCTCTCCAATCCGTCCTGAACGCAGCTGTCAGGGTCATATTCCTCACCTACCGATACAACGATGTCTCTTCCCTGTGCCAGTCATTGCACTGATTGCTCATCCAATACAGAGTTCAATATAAACTTATTGCTCTTACCCACAAAGCTATCCACGATTCAGCACCACTCTACATCTCCCTCGTCTCAGTCTACCACCCTACCAGTGCCCTCCGTTCTGCTAATGACTTAAAGCTAAAATCCTCCATAATCCGAACCTCCCACTCCCGTCTCCAAGATTTCTCACAAGCTGCACCAATTCTTTGGAATGCACTACCCGGGACAATTTGATTAATTCCCAATACCCACAGTTTTAAGCGTGCCGTAAAAACCCATTTCTTTAGACTGGCCTATCACCTCAACACACTTATCTAACTGTCCCAGTTTTGGCCCATATTAAAATTTTCTTCAAAATCATGCTCATACCATCCATCCCCTTATTAGCCTCTGTCTGTACTGTACACATACTGGCTGGCTATCAGTTCATGTAGTGTTATGTACTTACCCTATTTAGTATATTAAGGCGGTATTATACAATATATGTACATTTTACCTTTTGTGTCTCCCCTATTTCCTTATAGACTGTAAGCTTGTGAGCAGGGCCCTCACTCCTTTTAATATCTGAGTTATGCTTATTCTGTAAAGTCTGTATTGTCTGTATAAGTCCCCCCTAAATTGTAAAGTGCAGTGGAATATGTTGGAACTATAAAAATAAAAAATTATTATAATTAAATTCAGATGTAGATCTAAGGCCCACTCTATTGATGTTGAGTTCCCCGACAAATTCAAAAGATTGTTCACTCGTCCCTGACCAGGTGATAAAAATGTAGTCAATATATTTGTACCATACCCCAATATATGGATGGCATCACTTATGATCATCCCTGAATATTGTGCATTCCTCCCACCAGTCCAGGGATAGGTTCGCATATGAGGGGGCACAGAGGCTCCCCATCACAGTACCGCTGAGCTGGTGGAAGTACTTCCTGTCAATAAGAAAGAAGTTATGAGTAAGAGTGAATTTTAGAAGATCCTCCATGAAGTCATTATGTCTGCTACACTCTATCGATCTCGATTTCAAGAAATGTCTTACTCCTCTGATACCATCCTCATGCGGTATATTACTGTACAAAGCCTCGATATCTAGTAAGGCCTGCTCCCCTACATGCATGAATACATGCTCGAGGGTCTACATGTAGGGGAGCAGGCAAAGGGAAACCCAATCCCAGAGGAATTATTCCAACTGCAAGACCTCAGGCGATACTGCGGGAACATTACACTGTGTGGGGGCATCATACATACTGCGTAAGGGGCAAAATGGGGGCTTAACACTGTGGGGGGCATCATACATACTGCATAAGGGGCATAATGGGGGCATTACACTGTGGGGGAATCATACATACTGCATAAGGGGCATAATGGGGGCATTACACTGTGGGGGCATCATACATACTGCATAAGGGGCATTACACTGTGTGGGGGCATCATACATACTGCATAAGGGGCAAAATGGGGGGCATTACACTGTGGGGGGCATCATACATACTGCATAAGGGGCATAACGGGGCATTACACTGTGGGGGGCATCATACAAACTGCATAAGGGGCATAATGGGAGCATTACACTGTGGGGGGCATCATACATACTGCATAAGGGGCATAATGGGGGCATTACACTGTGTGGGGGCATCATACATACTGCATAAGGGGCATAATGGGGGCATTACACTGTGGAGCATCATACATACTGCATAAGGGGCATTACACTGTGTGGGGGCATCATACATACTGCATAAGGGGCATAATGGGGGCATTACACTGTGTGGGGGCATCATACATACTGCATAAGGGGCATAATAGTGGCATTACACTGTGGGGGCATCATACATACAGCATAAGGGGCATAATGGGGGCATTACACTGTGGGGGGCATCATACATACTGCATAAGGGGCATAGTGGGGGCATTACACTGTATGGGGGGGATCATACATCCTGCATAAGGGGCATAATGGTGGCATTACACTGTGGGGGCATCATACATACAGCATAAGGGGGGCATTACACTGTGGGGGGCATCATACATACTGCATAAGGGGCATAATGGGGGCATTACACTGTGGGGGCATCATACATCCTGCATAAGTGGCATAATGGGGGCATTACACTGTGTGGGGCAATCATGCATCCTGCATAAGGGGCATAATGGAGGCATTATACTGTGTGGGGGGCATCATACATACTGCATAAGGGGAATAATGGGGGCATTACACTGTGGGGGTATCATACATACTTTATAAGGGGCATAATGGGGGCATTACACTGTGTGGGGGCATCATACATCCTGCATAAGGGGCATAATGGGGGCATTACACTGTGTGGGGGCATCATACATACTGCATAAGGGGCATAATGGGGGCATTACACTGTGGGGGCATCATACATCCAGCATAAGGGGCATAATGGGGGTATTACACTGTGTGGGGGCATCATACATACTGCATAAGGGGCATAATGGTTGCATTACACTGTAGGGGCATCACACATACAGCATAAGGGGCATAATGGTTGCATTACACTGTAGGGGCATCACACATACAGCATAAGGGGCATAATGGGGGCATTACACTGTGGGGGCATCATACATACTGTATAGGGGGCATAATGGGGGCATCACACTGTGGGGGCATCATACATACAGCATAAGGGGCATAGTGGGGGCATTACACTGTACGGGGGGGTGTCATACATCCTGCATAAGGGGCATTACACTGTGGGGGAATCATACATCCTGCATAAGGGGCATTACACTGTGGGGGCATCATACATACTGTATAAGGGGCATAATGGGGGCATTACACTGTGTGGGGGCATCATACATCCTGCATAAGGGGCATAATGGGGGCATTACACTGTGGGGGCATCATACATACTGTATAAGGGGCATAATGGGGGCATTACACTGTGTGGGGGCATCATACATACTGTATAAGGGGCATAATGGGGGCATTACACTGTGTGGAGGCATCATACATCCTGCATAAGGGGCATAATGGAGGCATTACACTGTGTGGGGGCATCATACATCCTGGATAAGGGGCATAATGGGGGCATTACACTGTGTGGGGGCATCATACATCCTGGATAAGGGGCATAATGGGGGCATTACACTGTGTGGGGGCATCATACATCCTGCATAAGGGTCATTACACTGTGTGGGGGCATCATACATCTTGCATTAGGGGCATAATGGGGGCATTACACTGTGGGGCATCATACATCCTGCATAAGAGGCATTATACTGTGTGGGGGCATCATACATCCTGGATAAGGGGCATAATGGGGGCATTACACTGTGTGGGGGCATCATACATCCTGGATAAGGGGCATAATGGGGGCATTACACTGTGTGGGGCATCATACATCCTGCATAAGGGGCATAATGGGGGCATCACACATCCTCCATAAGGTGCATAATGGGGGCATTACACTGTGGGGGGCATCATACATCCTGCATAAGGGGCATAATGGGGGCATTACACTGTGTGGGGGCATCATACATCCTGCATAAGGGGCATAATGGGGGCATTACACTGTGGGGCATCATACATCCTGCATAAGGAGCATAATGGGGGCATTACACTGTAGGGCAGTAAAGGGGTCCTGTACTATGGGAACAATACGTTTCCTCCCTTCCTGTCTCCATAGTTGGGTCGTATGTATCTATTACAGGAAACAGAACAAAAACTTTATGATTCTTATAAAGGGGCAACACAAGACCCCAAAAGAGTCTCGGTGCTGAAGGGGTTAATGCCCCCTGCGCCCAGTAATGGGGAATCTCCACATACCTCCACCTGCAGCGCCGGCACGGTAAACGCTAGAATGTATGGGCTCCTTTCAGGTATGACGTCATTTCCGGGGGCGTGTCCTGACTGTGCATTACGGGCGTGTTCTAGTTTAGCAGCAGACGCCATATCCTCATGCACAGGGACTGGGAGACAAGCTGCTGGTGAAGCTGCAGGAGGAGGTCAGTGCTGCGGGCTTGTGGGGGCTCTAGGTGGGATGCACGCTTGGGGGATGCTGCGGGCTCTGGAGACATGCTGGGTGCTCTGTGGGGATGCTCTGGGGCTGCTGCGGGCTAGTGGTGGCTCTGGGGGCATGCTGTGGGGACATGCTGCGGATTTGTGGGGGCTTTGAGTGGGATGCACGCTTGGGGGCTCTGTGGGGGCTGGTGGTGGCTATGTAGGAGATCCTGTGGGCTCTGGGGGCATGCTGCGGGCTTGTGGTGGCTTGTTATGGCTCTGGGGGGTTTGTGGGGGCTCTGGGGAAGGGGGGCGGAATGATGGTGCACGCCTGTGGGGGCTCTGGGGAAGGGGGGGTGCGGGATAATGGGAGCATCATACATACTGCATAAGGGGCATAATGGGGGCATTACACTGTGTGGGGGGGATCATACATCCTGCATAAGGGGCATAATGGGGGCATTGCACTGTGGGAGGACTCATACATACTGCATAAGGGGCAAAATGGGGGCATTACACTGTGGGGGGCATCATACATCCTGCATAATGGGGGCATTACACTGTATGGGGGCATCATACATACTGCATAATGGGAGCATTACACTGTGGGGGGCATCATACATACTGCATAAGGGGCATAATGGGAGCATTACACTGTGGGGGGCATCATACATACTGCATAAGGGGCATAATGGGAGCATTACACTGTGGGGGGCATCATACATACTGCATAAGGGGCATAATGGGAGCATTACACTGTGGGGGGCATCATACATACTGCATAAGGGGCATAATGGGAGCATTACACTGTGGGGGGCATCATACATACTGCATAAGGGGCATAATGGGAGCATTACACTGTGGGGGGCATCATACATACTGCATAAGGGGCATAATGGGGGCATTACACTGTGGGGGCATAATACATACTGCATAAGGGGCATAATGGGGGTATTACACTGTGGGGGCATCATACATACTGCATAAGGGGCATAATGGGGGTATTACACTGTGGGGGCATCATACATACTGCATAAGGGGCATAATGGGGGTATTACACTGTGGGGGCATCATACATACTGCATAAGGGGCATAATGGGGGTATTACACTGTGGGGGCATCATACATACTGCATAAGGGGCATAATGGGGGTATTACACTGTGGGGGCATCATACATACTGCATAAGGGGCATAATGGGGGTATTACACTGTGGGGGCATCATACATACTGCATAAGGGGCATAATGGGGGTATTACACTGTGGGGGCATCATACATACTGCATAAGGGGCATAATGGGGGTATTACACTGTGGGGGCATCATACATACTGCATAAGGGGCATAATGGGGGCATTACACTGTGGGGGCATCATACATGATAAGGGGCATTACACTGTGGGGGCATCATACATACTGCATAAGGGGCATAATGGGGGCATTACACTGTGGGGGGCATCATACATGATAAGGGGCATTACACTGTGGGGGCATCATACATACTGCATAAGGGGCATAATGGGGGCATTACACTGTAGGGCAGTAAAGGGGTCCTGTACTATGAGAACAATACGTTTCCTCCCTTCCTGTCTCCATAGTTGGGTCGTATGTATCTATTACAGGAAACAGAACAAAAACCTTATGATTCTTATAAAGGGGCAACACAAGACCCCAAAAGAGTCTCCATGCTGAAGGTGTTAATGCCCCCTGCGCCCAGTAATGGGGGATCTCCACGTGCAGCGCCGCCATGGTAAACGCTAGAATGTATGGGCTCCTTTTAGGTATGATGTCATTTCCGGGAGGCGTGTCCTGGCTGTGCATTAGGGGCGTGTTCTAGTTTAGCAGCGGACGCCATAGCCTCATGCAGAGGGACTGGGAGACAAGCTGCTGGTGAAGCTGCAGGAGGAGGTCAGTGCTGCTGGCTTGTGGGGGCTCTGGGTGGGATGCACGCTTGGGGGCTATGTGGGGGATGCTGCGGGCTCTGGGGACATGCTGGGTGCTCTGTGGGGATGCTGCGGGCTCTGGGGCATGCTGCAGGCTAGTGGTGGCTCTGGGGACATGCTGCGGATTTGTGGGGGCTCTGAGTGGGATGCACGCTTGGGGGCTCTGTGGGGGCTGGTGGTGGCTATGTAGGGGATCCTGTGGGCTCTGGGGACATGCTGCGGGCTCTAGGTGCTCTGTGGGGAGGCGCTGGGGGCTTGTGATGGCTCTGGGTGCATGCTGGGGTCACTGGGTGGATGCTGCGGGCTTGTGGTGGCTCTGGGGACATGCTGCTTATTTGTGGGGGCTCTGAGTGGGATGCACGCTTGGGGGCTGGTGGTGGCTATGTAGGGGATCCTGTGGGCTCTGGGGACACGCTTGTGGTGGCTCTGGGGGCATGCTAGGGACTCTGGGTGGATGCTGCGGGCTTGTGGTGGCTCTGGGTGGATGCTGCGGGCTTGTGGTTGCTCTGGGGGCTCTGGGTGGATGCTGCGGGCTTGTGGGGGCTCTGGGTGGATGCTGCGGGCTTGTGGGGGCTCTGGGTGGATGCTGCGGGCTTGTGGGGGCTCTGGGTGGATGCTGCGGGCTTGTGGTGGCATGCTGTAGGCACTGGGGGGATGCTGGGGGCTTGTGTTGGCTCTGGGTGGCTCTGGGGGCATGATGGGTGCTCTGGGTGGATGCTGCGGGCTTGTGGGGGGGCTCTGGGTGGATGCTGCGGGCTTGTGGGGGGGCTCTGGGTGGATGCTGCGGGCTTGTGGGGGGGCTCTGGGTGCATGCTGCGGGCTTGTGGGGGGGCTCTGGGTGCATGCTGGGGGCTCTGAGTGGATGCTGCGGGCTTGTGGTGGCTCTGGGTGGATGCTGCGGGCTTGTGGTGGCATGCTGTAGGCACTGGGGGGATGCTGTGGGTTTGTGGGGGCTCTGGGGGGATGCTGCGGGCTCTGGGGGATGCTGTGGGTTTGTGGGGGCTCTGGGGGCATTTTGTGGGGGCTCTGGGGGGATGCTGCCGGTTTGTGGGGTCTGGGTGGGATGCATGCTTGGGGGCTGGTGGTGGCTATGTGGGGGATGCTGCGGGCTCTGGGTGCTCTGTGGGGGCTCTGGGGGGATGCTGTGGGGCTTTGGGAGGTTTATGGGGGCTCTGGGGGGCATGCTGCGGGCTTTGGGGGGTTTATGGGGGCATGCTAGGGGCTCTGGGGGGTTTGTGTGGGCTCTGGGGAAAGGGGGGCGGAATGATGGTGCACGCCTGTGGGGGCTCTGGGGAAAGGGGGGCGGAATGATGGTGCACGCCTGTGGGGGCTCTGGGGAAAGGGGGGCGGAATGATGGTGCACGCCTGTGGGGGCTCTGGGGAAAGGGGGGCGGAATGATGGTGCATGCCTGTGGGGGCTCTGGGGAAAGGGGGGCGGAATGATGGTGCACGCCTGTGGGGGCTCTGGGGAAAGGGGGGCGGGATGATGGTGCACGCCTGTGGGGGCTCTGGGGAAGGGGGGCGGAATGATGGTGCACGCCTGTGGGGGCTCTGGGGGAAGGGGGGGTGCGGGATGATGGTGCACGCCTGTGGGGTCTCTTGGGAAGGGGGGTGCAGGATGATGGTGCACGCCTGTGGGGTCTCTGGGGAAGGGGGGTGCAGGATGATGGTGCACGCCTGTGGGGGCTCTGGGGAAGGGGGGTGCAGGATGATGGTGCACGCCTGTGGGGGCTCTGGGGAAGGGGGTGCAGGATGATGGTGCACGCCTGTGGGGGCTCTGGGGAAGGGGGGTGCAGGATGATAGTGCACGCCTGTTGGGGCTCTGGGGAAGGGGGGTGGAATGATGGTGCACGCCTGTTGGGGCTCTGGGGAAGGGGGGCGGAATGATGGTGCACGCCTGTGGGGGCTCTGGGGGAAGGGGGGGTGCGGGATGATGGTGCACGCCTGTGGGGTCTCTTGGGAAGGGGGGTGCGGGATGATGGTGCACACCTGTGGGGTCTCTTGGGAAGGGGGGTGCAGGATGATGGTGCACACCTGTGGGGGCTCTGGGGAAGGGGGGTGCGGGATGGTGCACGCCTGTGGGGGCTCTGGGGAAGGGGGGTGCGGGATGGTGCACGCCTGTGGGGGCTCTGGGGAAGGGGGGTGCGGGATGATGGTGCACGCCTGTGGGGGCTCTGGGGAAGGGGGGTGCGGGATGATGGTGCACGCCTGTGGGGGCTCTGGGGAAGGGGGGTGCGGGATGATGGTGCACGCCTGTGGGGGCTCTGGGGAAGGGGGGTGCGGGATGATGGTGCACGCCTGTGGGGGCTCTGGGGAAGGGGGTGCGGGATGATGGTGCACGCCTGTGGGGGCTCTGGGGAAAAGGGGTGCGGGATGATGGTGCAAGCCTGTGGGGGCTCTGGGGAAGGGGGGGGGGCGGGATGATGGTGCACGACTGTGGGCGATGGTCCACGCTTTTGGGGCCTCTGGAGGGGGGTAATGTTTGTAGAGGGCAGTCTGCTGGGATTTGGGGTGGGGGTTTATGCTTTGGGGCCCTCTGGTTGATGTGGGGGGATTAATGCTGGGGGGATTTGGGGTGGTGGGTTAATGTTTCATTGGGGGACACAAAAAAACATTGGTGTATGTTGTTGACACTATGTAAAAAAAGCTTAGCTCTTCCCCAGAAGGGTGCATCTTCAACTGGCATGAAGCTAATCCGTTTTAGCTTAGTGTCAGTAGGAGGCAGACATGAGTCTGGACCCAGGCCAATCTCTACCCTAGGGTGTTTTCACATTGCGTTCTGTGTCGCCGTCGGGGCATACGTCTACTGTGTCTGAGAGTCCGCCTCCTCTAGGCGTACACTCCCGAAAAAAGTGCATGTTCGCTCTGCCATCACCATTGCAGTCTATGGCCCCCGTCAGCGCATACGTCAGACCCCGTTTTGCTGGGGATTTTGGACGTATACCCCAACTGGGACACAGAAAGCAATGTGTATGTAGCCGTAGGTTTTTTTTTTTAATTAATGATTCCCCTTTTTCTTTCAGATACTGTTTGTAAGGGCAACAGTGGAATTGTTTCACTACTGTATCCTCTGTAGTCTACGAGTCAGGACCCTAACACTAGAGTGTTTGGGATTCCCTGGCAGACTGTCCTTGGCACTAATCTTCTGCCCGCTCGCCCCCCAGATCCAGAAGGATCAGGTTATCTCATGCCCAGCTTCATCATTGGTCTGCGAAGAAGGATTCAGGTTCTTCACCATAGATATGTCATACCAGGCAGTGAGGGTGCTCGATTCGCCACCTCCACGTTTTCCAGAGGCTCCTGTGGCCCCTCTTTTAAAAAAATCCAGACTTCAGTCTAGACTTTCTCCTTTGGCCGGGCCAAACCCCTGGCAGCCTAAACAATCACGCACGCCGGCTCTCCAGCGTTTTCCACCCTCCACCTATCAGGGCACACTTTGCATTCTGGTGCGCAAGATCCCTGCACGTGTTTTTCCTGTTACTGCCCCTTTCTCCTCCTTCTACACGGCGCCATCTTTCTGTCGCCAGTTTATAACACTGCCTCAGCTCACCTGAACTCTGCTGCCTCATTGCCTGGTTCTGCCGGATCACCGCCACCTTCAGCCTCTCAAGGTCTTCAGGATGCAGTGTCTGAGTAATCTCTGCCACTGGGGGCAGCTCTTTATCCACAGCTTAGCTCCCCTCTAGCATCTGTTTCTTTCTCTTCTCTCTATACCTAACCCCAAGGAGTCTCATTTTGCATGTTTCTCCTGTAACAAAAGGTTTCCTTCTGGTCAGACCTGGTCCCTCTGCCAGGACTGCAGTCTGCCCACAATGTCGCCTCCCCAGGAGCTCCTCACTGCCTATAAGGAGAGTGTGCCCCCCCCCCCCCCCCCCTGCAGCCACCTATTCAGCCCTGGCAGGTGGCAACATCACCATCCACATGGCCTCATAGCTGAAATCATGGAATGTGGATTCATCTTCCAAAAAGTCCACCAGCCTCACCTTCCAGGGCTCCCGCCTTTTCGAAGAGCTGGATAAGATGATCTTTAATGCCATGGGGGTAAAAGTATTTTGTTTCCGCAACAGAGGGCCAAATGCCCCCCTCCCAAGAGACGCACAGTCCAGTTTTTTTTTCGTCCTTTCGGAAATTTTCAGTGTAGAACAGCAGCCAAAAGGACAACTCTACGGCCCGCCAGGAAAAGAAGAGACCTTCCTTTAGGCTAGCCCCCTCCTGGCATCAACAAACTCGCCAGCGCCGGTACGGATCTAGCAGATTCTCTTCGGTATGACGCTTTGTTCCCACCTGGGATGTTTCTGAGGGTGGATGGCCGTCTCCTTTGGTTCTGGGATGAGTGGCTCTCCGTAGTCAACAATGCTTGGGTCTGAGATGTTGTCGACTACAGCCACAAAATAGAATTTTCCATGCTGCCTTATATTCGAGACCAATTTCCCCAAAGACCCCCTTCTCTTATTCCCCGGTTTTTCAAGGCTACTGATTTGCTATCCAAAGCAGGCATCATGATCTCATTTCCAGGACGCTGAGACATCAGACACCGGAGGCAGGCCGAGGGGTTGGAGCAAAGCCAAAAACCTTACCCACAATCCTCCCATAAATGACCTTTTATAAAATTAGAATTATTTCTATACATAATGTTAAAATGTTATTTCTACAATTAAATGTTTGAGATTTCTGTGGTAATGGTTATTTGTTTCTGTTCTGAATGTAAATAAAACATTTCTGATTAAGTTTCCACATTGTATTTTAGCCTTTCATTTTACTCATAGGGCAGGAAAAGCCCATGATGCATCTGTGTAAACCATGTAAAAGGTACTATAATAACATGGCTTAGACTGGTAACCCACTTTTGAAACAATGAAGTTCACTTGTACAAGCTACATAGATGAAAACCTGCTTAAAGGGAATCTGTTACCTGGTTTTCCCCATATAAAGTACGACCACCACCTGTATGCCCTAGAATGCTGTATATAAGTCCCCAAGCCGATCTGCATAACGTAAAAAAAAACTTATATTAGACTCGCCTACAGGGCGGTCCCGTCCAATGGGTTTCTCTAGTGTTAATCCGGCGCCTCCTCTTCCTGAGATTGCCATCCTTCTTTCTTCAAATGGATGACGTGTCCTACATTATCTAGACAGTGTCTTTCATTGCACTCCTGCGTAGGCGCACATCTCTCTGCCTTTTCCCCGCACAGAGCAGAGAAGTGTGCCTGCGCAGGAGTGTGATGGCAGATGCTGTGTGGCTGACGTTGGATGTGTAGTCCACATGAAACAGAGGAGGATGATTGTGTCGGATGAAGACCAGCGACATCCATAGGACTGGACGTTACTAGATTGTGACGGCTGTGCCCTAGACCACACGTGAGGACGGTACCAGATGGTGCCTGCCGTGCCTCAGACCACCATGAGGACGGTACTAGAGAGTGCGTGCTGTGCCCTTGACCACACGTGAGGACGGTACTAGAGAGTGCGTGCTGTGCCGCCGACCACATGCTGCAGATAGTAGAGCAGAAAGGCAGTTATCTCTAATATAACCGGAGATGTGCGTCTCAGTTTGAAATACACTGCTCAAAAAATAAAGGGAACACTCAAATAACACAGTAGATCTGAATGAATGAAATATTCTCATTGAATACTGTGTTCTGTACAAAGTTGAATGTGCTGACAACAAAATCATCAATGGAAATCAAATTTATTAACCAATGGAGACCTGGATTTAGAGTCACCCCCAAAATTAAAGTGGAAACACACACTAGAGGCTGATCCAACTTTGATGTAATGTCCTTAAAACAAGTCAAAATGAGGCTC
Source organism: Phyllobates terribilis (assembly GCF_046119375.1). NCBI lineage: Eukaryota > Metazoa > Chordata > Amphibia > Anura > Dendrobatidae > Phyllobates > Phyllobates terribilis. Next base: position 4,851,963 of record NW_027362879.1, on the reverse strand, counting down.
AGTATTGTGTGTGGCCTTCATGTGCCTGTATGACCTCCCTACAACGCCTGGGCTTGCTTCTGATGGGGTTGCGGATGGTCTCCTGTGGGATCTCCTTCCAGACCTGGACAGTGTGTGGTGCAACGTGACGTTGGTGGATGGAGAGATACATGATGTCCCAGATGTGATCAATCGGATTCAGGTCTGGGGAATGGGCGGCCAGTCCATAGCTTCAATGCCTTCATCTTGCAGGAACTTCTGGCACACTCCAGCCACATGAGGTCTGGCATTGTCCTGCATTAGGAGGAACCCAGGGCCAACCGCACCAGCATATGGTCTCACAAGGAGTCTGAGGATCTCATCTCGGTACCTAATGGCAGTCAGGCTACCTCTGGTGAGCACATGGAGGGCTGTGCGGCCCTCCAAAGAAATGCCACCCCACACCATTACTGACCCACTGCTAAACCGGTCATGCTGAAGGATGTTGCAAGCAAAAGATCACTCTCCACGGTGTCTCCAGACTCTGTCACGTCTGTCACATGTGCTCAGTGTGAACCTGCATTCATCTGTGAAGAGCACAGGGCGCCAGTGGCGACTTTGCCAATCCTGGTGTTCTGTGGCAAATGCCAAACGTCCTGCACGGTGTTGGGCTGTGAGCACAACCCCCATCTGTGGAGGTCGGGCCCTCATACCACCCTCATGGAGTCGGTTTCTTACTGTTTGTGCAGACACATGCACATTTGTGGCATGCTGGAGGTCATTTTGCAGGGCTCTGGCAGTGCGCCTCCTGTTCCTCCTAAAACAAAGGCGGAGGTAGCGGTTCTGCTGCTGGGTTGTTGCCCTCCTACGGCCCCCTCCACGTCTCCTGGTGTACTGGCCTGTCTCCTGGTAGCACCTCCAGCCTCTGGACACTACGCTGACAGACATAGCAAACCTTCTTGCCACAGCTCGCATTGATGTGCCATCCTGGATGAGCTGCACTACTTGAGCAATTTTTGTGGGTTGTAGAGTCGGTTTCATGCTACCACGAGTGTGAAAGCACAATCAACATTCAAAAGTGACTAAAATATCAGCCAGAAAGCATTGGTACTGAGATGTGGTCTGTGGTCCCCACCTGCAGAACCACTCCATTCTTGAGGTGGTCTTGATAATTGCCAATAATTTCCATCTATTGTCTATTCCATTTGCACAACAGCATGTAAAATTGATTGTCAATCAGTGTTGTTTCAAGTGAACTGTTTGATTTCACAGAAGTTTGATTAATTTGGAGTTCTATTCTGTTGTTTAAGTGTTCCCTTTATTTTTTTGAGCAGTGTAGTTTAGAGCATATCTGCTATGTTATAGAGGCCTCATCCACACTAAAATACTTTCTTCTGTTACGTCATACACTGGGGGACATCTCAGGGTGCCAAGGGAGGGTGGTTCACTGCGATTGAAGGGGGGTTGGTGATACCAGACAAATTGTTAGTGAAGGTGCAAGAGGCGAGGAAGAGGTGATGGGGGCGAGCAACAGTCAGAACATGAAGAGGATAATCATCCCCTCTCTGTACATGTCTGACACATGAACGACTGGAGAGGATGGTGCACTCCTGATTGAGTCTCCATCTGCTGGGTTGGCTGTAGTGGAAGAGGTTTTGGTCTCTATTATAATAGTTATACTTTAGTGAAACTAATTTTTTGGTGCAGATATTGATCTTAGTGAAATTCATTTTTTTGGTGCAGATATTGATCTCCACACAGGGGTACACAAACATGTTAAACTTAAAATTGATTTTCAATAAACAACCATCAGCCAACCCATCAAACCCATCTGCTGCTTCTTCCTCCTCTTTTGTTACCATGCCAAGTATTGTCAAGCAGGTCTCTGACTGCAGAACCTCTGGTTCTTTACCCACTTCAGTCAGGCTGAGTGAGAGCCCATCACCTGTAATGGAAGAGAACGAGCACACCACAACCTTATCCATTGTAACATCTCCATCTGCATCTCACTCACGGTCCAGCTGTTTGTCCGGTCCATCGTACTCCGCTCTTTCTAAGCACTGCAGCCAGCAAAAGATTGTTTCCTCCTACACATGACAAAGCTAAGAGACTGAACTCCACCATCTCCAATCTGTTGGCCACGGAAATGGTGGTGTCAGGCCCTAATTTTTTGAAATGTGAACACTCCTGGTTGGGTCTTCATTTGCTGGATTCGCTGTAGTAGGTGTCGGTCCCCATTATACTAGTTCTATATCTAGTGAAATTAATTCTTTGGTACAGATATTGTCGCAGGAGTACACATGATATAAGCGAAATTGGTTTTCTTTGTACTGTGGTATATAAAGCTGGCTACATTTCATTTTTTAATTGGTGATGATATTGTTCTCCAGACATGGGTACCCATTAGTGTTGAGCGAGTACTAAATGTGCTCAACTTAGTGATTCAGCGGTATTTCAAAAATTACCCAGATCTGCCAGAGCTGCTAATGAAAACACTGCACGTGTGCCCATTTTAGAAAGCTACAGATTTCGCCACCCTGGCAGTGCTTTAGCAGCGTTTGCAGCTTCCAGCTCACCGACTGGTGTGCGATGTGACCATCAACATTGCAGATGTTGGGAAGGATTTGTGAGCAGCAGAGGGCACTTGTTGAGTGCCAGCGTCAACATGCTCGTTGCAATTCAGGTCAGCCTCCACACATAACAGCTGATGAGTGGGGATGGATGTTTGACATCTGTGTTGTCTCCAAAACTTTGAGGATTCCACCAAGATGGTGAGTGGCGATGACGCCATAATTAGCATCATCATCCCCCTTCTCTGTCTACTGAAACGCTCGCAGCTCACAAAGACAAGGCCTTTCAGGCAGAGAAAGAAACTATACAGGGTGATGCTTCACAGCCCAGCCTCATCTTATCTCAAGGCGGAATGGGTGATAATGAGGAAGAGGAGAACATGGACAGTCGTCCTCTTAGTGAGGACAGGGAAGTTTTGGCTTTCTTGGAAGTCTTAATACCCCTCTTTCAGTCTGTGGGAAAGCTGTATGTGTTTCGCTTAATGATGACCTTCAGTGGCTTTGCTTATGCATGTTATTTCTGAAAACGCATTGTAGATCAGCCCATTGCCCAACTCTGTAGTCATGAAATTCAAGGCGCAAAGAAACATCTTTGTGTGTTGAAGCACCACCAAGAAGTGTGAGCTGATGTTGGACGGGCTGTCATTGCTTATGGAAGAAGCTGCATTAAAGGACTTTCCTGGGAGAAATGACAGCCGGCGTAGATACAGTTTCCCTCTATGCCAGTCCTTTCACCAAGCTAAATAATATGGCTGTGGTGAAATACAATTGTCACCAAGAAGCAATGTCAGACTGAAGAACAATGGGCCCACTAGAGGATTTGATTCCGAGGGCTCACCTTTCTCCCCTGCTCAAGAGCCCCATAGCAGCTTTAAGGTTTGCATTATGAACTCTCCTGAAGGAGAAGCCAGGGCCCACCGGGGGAGTCTCCGGTTCTCTGGTGGGCCCATGCAACCATGCCGAGAAGCATCCCTGGCCAAGGTTCCCAGACACTCTATGGCTACTTTTTAACTGTGGACTGGCTCCAGCAATCTATAACATTGCAATCTATAAGATCCATTCACTGGCTCCCAATTGCCCAGCGTATCCAGTTCAAACTACTAACACTGACCTACAAAGCCATCCATAACCTTTCTCCTCCGTACATCTCTGAATTAATCTCCCGCTATATTACTTTTCGTAATCTTTGGTCTAACATGCTGGAGTAACTTGCACCTACTGCCACTCAGTGTCTTCAGCTCCTTTGTGAGAAACTAATATTTGGGCAGCCATTCTACCAACTAAAATTCCTGAGATATGGAAATTGTGGATGGCTTCATTTCTGGTACTGGGTGCTAATACCAAACTGTAGCGTGCCATTCACTGGATATTTCTGACTGGTTGGAGATCAGCTCATTCCCACAGAAAAGTACCAGCAGCAAGCTAAGGAGATAGTGGCCTCTGTCATCATGAAGGAGTTTGCTTGTTGTCTAGGGGACCGATCACTGCTGCTGTCTACCTTGTGAACATTGTGTTGAAGCTTGCGAGGATTAAAAGGTTACATTGGCGAGTCTGGTTTTTATACTAAAGATCCTGTTTTTATATTTTTAAATGAGCACACACCAACCGTGGTTTCTGCAGCAGAGCATCCAGCCCGGGATAGTGGCAGAGAAATTGCTGTATCATCAGGTAAAGGATGCAAGACATGCAAGGCAAGTGTGTGAGGTTGCCCCGGCATAGGGTCGCCACCAGGTTTGCACTGTTATTGCACACGACCTTCCCTTGCTCCAGGTTCAGTGGAGACAGCCATTGCTCAAACTCAGCCTGGAGAGCTGTCCACAACTCTTCAGCTGTATGACTGTGATCTCCAAGGCATATTCATTTTAACACTGCCTGATTGCGGTGAACCATGGCTGCGCAGTACGGAGGTGGGGGGATTCTTTCTGCACTGTTGGAACATGTGTCTCTTTAAGGCAGAGGTTGAAGGTGCAGATGGAGGCCCTAGAGGAGACACAGGCATCGGACGAAGTGTTAAATATAGAGGTTTGTCCCACAAGCCTTGAGAATTCCAACACTTGCTGTCTAGGGACACCTTGATGTCTGGTGGTCCAGTTCTCCATCCCCTGGTGTGTAGTAATTTAGTTCTCCAACCATAGCTGTTTAGTAGTTTAGTTTTCCAACCCCTGTTGTCTATTACTTTAGCTCTTCATGTTCTGGTGTGCGTTTGTTTCATTCTCCAACCTTAGCTGTTTAGTAGTTTAGTTTTCCAATCCCTGTTGTCTATTAGTTTGGTTCTCCATCTTCTGGTGTCTAGTGGTTTAGTTCTCCATCCCCTGGTGTATAGTACTTTAGTGTTCCAACCCCTGCTGTATATTAGTTTAGTTATCCATGTTTTGGTGTGTATTTGTTTCATTCTCCAACCCATCCATGCACACCCCCAGGGGTTAACGTCTGATGACGAGGGTTTGGATTCTGTTCGGATCCTACTTCGTCCGGGCCTGGATCAACTGAAAAAAAATTTAGGCATTGCTACAGATGCTTTCCCCCTCTCTTGAGTCTGTGAAGCTTTGTATCACACCTCTGATTCCCCGGAATAGAATGTGTGAACAGCTCTGCAGACTCGCCCATTTGTAGTTCCCCACAGTCAGTTGAGCAGTTGGAGATGGAGAGTTGTGACGTGGGGGAAAACAAGGGTAATTGGGGTGCCACCTCTGAGGACTGTACTATGTGTGATGTTAAAATGGAGGAAGAAGAGCAGAGGCCATTTGATGCCACGCTTGTCATCCACTGGAGCACATATTCTTTCTGGCCCTCATCTACAAAGCGTACCGCTGTCTCTGCATCACCGACTTGGCCCTAGCTTGGATCTCTTCATACCTAACTGACCGGACATTCAGTGTCTCCCACTCACACACCACCTCTACCTCTTGTCGATGTCCCCCAAGATTCAGTTCTAAGACCCCTGCTCTTCTCCATCTACACCTTCGGCCTGGGACTGCTCCTACAGTCTCAAGGCTTTTAGTATCACCTCTATGTTGATGACACACAGATCTACCTCTCTGGACCTGATATCTGCTCTATACTAACCAGAATCCCACAATGTCTGTCCGCTATTTCAGCTTTCTTCTCTGCTAGATTTATAAAACTTTACATGGTTAAAACCAAATTCATCATCTTTCCACCATCTCATTCACCCCCAACTGACCTATCCATCAAAGTCAATGGCTGCCCACTCTGATCTGTCCTTCAAACGTCAGATCCAAGCCCTTTCCACTTGCTGCCGACTCAGGGCCGGCTCCAGGTTTTTCTGGGCCCTGGGCGAAAGAGTCTCAGTGGGCCCCTTTAACACATACCACGATTCATGATGCAGAGATACAGCGGAGGAATATATATATATATATATATATATAGTACAATGCAAAGATTTCACTTCTTACATTACATGAGTGATATCTATTGTAAATTCCACAATAGCTCAGAAAACGGTGAATCGCTCCACACAGAATACTGGCCCCCATATAAGGCTCCATACGGAATACTGGCCCCCATATAACGCTTCATACAGGATACTGGCCCCCATATAACGCTCCACACAGAATACTGGCCCCCATATAACGCTCCATACAGGATACTGGCCCCCATATAACGCTCCACACAGAATACTGGCCCCCATATAACGCTCCATACGGAATACTGGCCCCCATATAACGCTTCATACGGAATACTGGCCCCCATATAAGGCTCCATACGGAATACTGGCCTCCACATAAGGCTCCATATGGAATACTGGCCTCCATATAAGGCTCCATACGGAATACTAGCCCCCATATAACGCTCCATACAGGGTACTGGTCCCCTTATAAAGCTCCATACAGGATACTGGCCCCCATATAACGCTCCATACAGGATACTGGTCCCCTTATAAAACTCCATACAGGATACTGGCCCCCATATAACGCTCCATACAGGATACCGGTCCCCTTATAACGCTCCATACAGGATACCGGTCCCCTTATAACTCTCCATACAGGATACTGGCCCCCATATAATGCTGCATGCAGGCTGTTACCCCCCACATAATGCCCCATACAGCCCCCCCCCCTTTTAATGCTCCATGCAGGCTGTTACCCCCCACATAATGCCCCATACAGCCCCCCCCCTTTTAATGCTCCATGCAGGCTGTTACCCCCCACATAATGCCCCATACAGGCCCCCCCCCTTATAATGCTCCATGCAGGCTGTTCCCCCCCTTTATAATGCCCCATGCAGGATGTCGTCCCCCCCTTTATAATGCCCCATGCAGGATGCCCTCCCCCTTCTCTTTATAATGCCCCATGCAGGCTGTTCCCCCCCCCTCTATATAATGCCCCATGCAGGCTGCCCCCCCCCTCTATATAATGCCCCATGCAGGATGTCCCCCCCCCCTCTATATAATGCCCCATGCAGGCTGCCCCCCCCTCTATATAATGCCCCATGCAGGATGTCCCCCCCCCTCTATATAATGCCCCATGCAGGCTGTTCCCCACCTTATAATGCCCCATGCAGGATGTCCCCCCCCCTCTATATAATGCCCCATGCAGGATGTCCCCCCCCTCTATATAATGCCCCATGCAGGCTGCCCCCCCCTCTATATAATGCCCCATGCAGGATGTCCCCCCCCCCTCTATATAATGCCCCATGCAGGCTGTTCCCCACCTTATAATGCCCCATGCAGGATGCCCCCCCCCTCTATATAATGCCCCATGCAGGATGTCCCCCCCCTCTATATAATGCCCCATGCAGGCTGCCCCCCCCTCTATATAATGCCCCATGCAGGCTGCCCCCCCCCTCTATATAATGCCCCATGCTGGCTGTTCCCCACCTTATAATGCCCCATGCAGGATGTCCCCCCCCCTCTATATAATGCCCCATGCAGGATGTCCCCCCCCTCTATATAATGCCCCATGCAGGCTGCCCCCCCCTCTATATAATGCCCCATGCAGGATGTCCCCCCCCTTCTCTTTATAATGCCCCATGCAGGCTGCCCCCCCCTCTATATAATGCCCCATGCAGGATGTCCCCCCCCCTTCTCTTTATAATGCCCCATGCAGGCTGCCCCCCCTCTATATAATGCCCCATGCAGGATGTCCCCCCCCCTTCTCTTTATAATGCCCCATGCAGGCTGCCCCCCCCTCTATATAATGCCCCATGCAGGATGTCCCCCCCCCTTCTCTTTATAATGCCCCATGCAGGCTGCCCCCCCCTCTATATAATGCCCCATGCAGGATGTCCCCCCCCCTTCTCTTTATAATGCCCCATGCAGGATGCCCCCCCCCTTCTCTTTATAATGCCCCATGCCTCCATACATTAAAAAAAAAAAAATCAAATACTCACCTCCCTTCTCCTCACCTGCTACCTGCTGCCCGCCGCTCGCCGCTCGGCTCCGAACTCTAGCGTTGTCGGCGTCTTCCAGCTCAGCGCTCCCTGTGACGGCTCAGGGAGGGCGCGGTGAAAAGACGTCACCGCGCCCTCTGACCTGAGACGTCACAGGGAGCGCAGAGCAGGAAGACAGTGGATCTGCGGAGGCACGGGGAGAGGTAAGTATCGGGCTGCCGGGGCCCTGAGCAAGCGGCGGAGAAGGGAGGGCGCTGACACCGCTCTCCTCCGCCCATAGCACAGCGGGGTGCGCGACCGCCAGTGGGCCCCTCTGCCTGCTCAGGGCCCCGGCATTTGCCCGGGTGCGCCGGGTGCTGACGCCGGCCCTGTGCCGACTACAGCTCCAAAATATCTCCAGTATCCACACATTCCTCAACTATGAATCTACAAAAACACCAGTGCATGACCTCATCCTCTCCCGCCTCGATTACTGCAAGCTCCTACTCTGTGGCCTCCCTTCTACCACTCTCGCACCCCTCCAATCTATCCTAAACTGTGCAGGCCGGCTAATCCACATGTCATCCCGCTATTCCCTGGCTTCTCCCCTTTCTCTGTCAATCCCTGCGCTGGCTCCCCGTTGCCCAGAGACTCCAGTTGAAAAACCTAAGTTTGGCATACCAAGCCATCGAATACCTGTCTCCTCCATACATGTGTGAATTAGTCTCCCAGCACGCAACTGCCCATCCTTCCAAGATCTTCTTTACTTCCCTCTTATCTGTTCTTGCCACAATCGCATACAAGATTTGTCCCGTACTTCTCCCCTACTGGGTAACTCTGTACCCCAACACATCAGACTGTCGCCTACCCTGGAAACCTTGAAAAGGAAGCTGAAGACCCACCTCTTCTGACAAGCGTACAATCTATGGAAACCCTCGCTCCAGCATAACGCTACATTACTAGTTCAACCCTGACATACTGTATACTCACCCATCCCTTGTAGATTGTTTGTGCGCCCTCGAGGGCAGGGTCCTCTCTCCTCTTGTACCAGTCAGTGACTCCTTTTCACATGTAAAGCGCCACAGAATAAATGTCGCTGTAATAATAATAATTATAGTACTTGTACTCTGGGTCAATTGATGGCACTTTCCTGGTGTCTGCCCCTAATTTGATGCGTTTTGGCAGCTTTTGGGCCAGTTTGAAGGTGTTGTGTATGCGTTTGTTGTTGCCCCCCATTGAATCCTATGACGTTATGACGTTCGTCAATGTTCAGCGAATTTTGCAAATTCGACAATTGTAATCTGACCCGAACATTGAAACATTCGCTCATCTCTGCTCACTAACATATCCCGAACAGGAACACATACATTCTTCATCAGAGGCATAAGTAAAGTCTGATGGGCCTGGTTCAAGATTTGGACCATTGCCCTCCCAGGAGAAAAAATAAATATATATATATATATATATATATATATATCTTCCATCTGGTATATATGTCCCTCATCATGGTCCCTTACCTTAGAGCCCCATACTGGTATATACGGTATATATCTCCCATTCTGGTGCTGTTCTTTACTGTATAGAAAAAAAAGCAAAGCATTACACTCCCCAGGGGTGAACACAGAAGTCATAGTGCCCCATAGTCCCCCCTACAGTATTATGCTCCTACTTATAGTATAATGCACTCCCCATACTCCTCCGTACACTAAAATGAACCCCATAGTACTCCATACAGTATAATGCACAGCCCATAGTCCTCCCTATTGTATAATGCACTCCCTATACTCCTCCATATAGTATAATGCACCCTCAATAATCCACCATACAGTATAATGCACACCCTATAGTCATGTATGTAGTATAATGCACAGCCTATAGTCCTCTGTATAGTATAATGCACAGCCCATTCTAAAATATGTTCCCCATACTGGTATGTGGTCCTCATCCAGGACCCCATCCTGGTATATGGCCCTCATCCTGGTATATATTCCCCATCCTGGTGTATGGCCCTCATCTTGGTATATGGCCTCATCCTAGAATATGGCCCTCATCCTGGTATATGTCCCCCATCCTGGTATATGGCCCTCACCCTGGGCCCCCATCCTGATATATGGCCCCGCTGTTGGTCAATACACAGAAAAAAAACAATAAACGCTCCTACTCACCTTCCTAGCACTCACCATGCTGTGCGGCGTCCACATCTGAAGCTGGCAGCTGATTTTGGTTGATTTTGACAGGAGCACATAACGTCCCTGCCATGCGCCCCCGGCCGCCTCTCATTGGCCAGCAGCATGTATTGCGGAGCACGGATCCGGCAAGTTTTTGCGCTGCAATACACTTCAGCTGAATATGTGTTCGAGGATGCACATTCAGCTGAAATAGGGGCTGGCACCGGCGGGCCTCTTGTCCGCCGGGTACGTTACGGCCCTGATTCTGATATTATATTGTATACCTGGCAGGAGCCAAAATATTGTGATGCCTTCACTATTATATACCACCAGGAGCCCTTACATTATAGTGTCTTTAACAGTGAAACGGCTAGAATGTATGGGCTGCAGTCAAGACCTGGAAGGAGACCATACATTGTAGGCTGCATTCTGATAGCTTCACTGACATATACCTGGGAAATGATCATAGATTCTGCTGGCTCCAATAATATATACCTAGCAGGAGCCCATACTTTCTCCTGCCTCCAATAATATATACCTGACAGGAGCCCATACATTCTCCATCCTCCAATAATATATACCTGACAGGAGCCCATACATTCTCCTGCCTCCAATAATATATACCTGACAGGAGCCCATAGATTCTGATGCCTCCAATAATATATACCTGACAGGAGCCCATACATTCTGCTGCCTCCAATAATATATACCTGACAGGAGCCCATAGATTCTCCTGCCTCCAATAATATATACCTGACAGGAGCCCATACATTCTCCTGCCTACAATAATATATACCTGACAGGAGCCCATACATTCTCCTGCCTCCAATAATATATACCTCACAGGAGCCCATAGATTCTCCTGCCTCCAATAATATATACCTGACAGGAGCCCATACATTCTGCTGCCTCCAATAATATAAACCTAACAGGAGCCCATAGATACTCCTGCCTCCAATAATAAATACCTGACAGGAGCCCATACGTTCTGCTGCAAATAATATATACCTGACAGAAGCCTATACATTCTCCTGCCTCCAATAATATATACCTGAGAGGAGCCCATACATTCTCCTACCTCCAATAATATATACCTGACAGGAGCCAATGCATTCTCCTGCCTCCAATAATATATACCTGACAGAAGCCCATACATTCTCCTGCCTCCAATAATATATACATGACAGAAGCCCATAGATTCTCCTGCCTCCAATAATATATACCTGACAGGAGCCCATACATTCTGCTGCCTCCAATAATATATACCTGGCAGGAGCCCATAGATTCTCCTGCCTCCAATAAAATATACCTGACAGGAGCCCATACATTCTGCTGCCTCCAATAATATATACCTGACAGAATCCCATACATTCTCCTGCCTCCAATAATATATACCTGACAGGAGCCCATAGATTCTCCTGCCTCCAATAAAATATACCTGACAGGAGCCCATACATTCTGCTGCCTCCAATAATATATACCTGACAGGAGCCAATACATTCTCCTGCCTCCAATAATATATACCTGGCAGGAGCCCATACATTCTCCTGCCTCCAATAATATATACCTGACAGGAGCCCATACATTCTCCTGCGTCCAATAATATATACCTGACAGGAGCCCATACATTCTCCTGCGTCCAATAATATATACCTGACAGGAGCCCAAACATTCTCCTGCCTCCAGTAATATATACCTGACAGAAGCCCATACAATCTCCTGCCTCCAATAATATAAACCTAACAGGAGCCCATAGATACTCCTGCCTCCAATAATAAATACCTGACAGGAGCCCATACGTTCTGCTGCAAATAATATATACCTGACAGAAGCCTATACATTCTCCTGCCTCCAATAATATATACCTGACAGGAGCCCATACATTCTCCTACCTCCAATAATATATACCTGACAGGAGCCAATGCATTCTCCTGCCTCCAATAATATATACCTGACAAAAGCCCATACATTCTCCTGCCTCCAATAATATATACCTGACAGGAGCCAATGCATTCTCCTGCCTCCAATAATATATACCTGACAAAAGCCCATACATTCTCCTGCCTCCAATAATATATACCTGACAGGAGCCCATACATTCTCCTGCCTCCAATAATATATATATGACAGAAGCCCATACATTCTCCTGCCTCCAATAATATATACCTGACAGGAGCCCATAGATTCTCCTGCCTCCAATAAAATATACCTGACAGGAGCCCATACATTCTGCTGCCTCCAATAATATATACCTGACAGAATCCCATACATTCTCCTGCCTCCAATAATATATACCTGACAGGAACCCATACATTCTGCTGCCTCCAATAATATATACCTGACAGGAGCCCATACATTCTCCTGCGTCCAAAAATATATACCTGACAGGAGCCCAAACATTCTCCTGCCTCCAGTAATATATACCTGACAGGAGCCCATAGATTCTGCTGCCTCCAATAATATATACCTGACAGGAGCTCATACATTCTCCTGCCTCCAATAATATATACCTGACAGGAGCCCATACATTCTCCTGCCTCCAATAATATATACCTGACAGGAGCCCATAGCTTCTCCTGCCTCCAATAATATATACCTGACAGGAGCCCATAGATTCTCCTGCCTCCAATAATAAATACCTGACAGGAGCCCATAAATTCTGCTGCCTCCAATAATATATACCTGACAAAAGCCCATACATTCTCCTGCCTCCAATAATATATACCTGACAGGAGCCCATACATTCTCCTACCTCCAATAATATATACCTGACAGGAGCCAATACATTCTCCTGCCTCCAATAATATATACCTGACAGAAGCCCATACATTCTCCTGCCTCCAATAATATATACCTGACAGAAGCCCATACATTCTCCTGCATCCAATAATATATACCTGACAGGAGCCCATAGATTCAGCTGCCTCCAATAATATATACCTGACAGGAGCCCAAACATTCTCCTGCCTCCAGTAATATATACCTGACAGGAGCCCATAGATTCTGCTGCCTCCAATAATATATACCTGACAGGAGCTCATACATTCTCCTGCCTCCAATAATATATACCTGACAGGAGCCCATAGATTCTCCTGCCTCCAATAATATATACCTGACAGGAGCCCATAGCTTCTCCTGCCTCCAATAATATATACCTGACAGGAGCCCATAGATTCTCCTGCCTCCAATAATAAATACCTGACAGGAGCCCATAAATTCTGCTGCCTCCAATAATATATACCTGACAAAAGCCCATACATTCTCCTGCCTCCAATAATATATACCTGACAGGAGCCCATACATTCTCCTACCTCCAATAATATATACCTGACAGGAGCCAATACATTCTCCTGCCTCCAATAATATATACCTGACAGGAGCCCATACATTCTCCTGCCTCCAATAATATATACCTGACAGGAGCCCATAGATTCAGCTGCCTCCAATAATATATACCTGACAGGAGCCCATACATTCTCCTACCTCCAATAATATATACCTGACAGGAGCCCATACATTCTGCTGCCTCCAATAATATATACCTGACAGAAGCCCATACAATCTCCTGCCTCCAATAATATATACCTGACAGGAGCCCATAGATTCTCCTGCCTCCAATAATATATACCTGACAGGAGCCCATAGATTCTCCTGCCTCCAATAATATATACCTGACAGGAGCCCATAGATTCTCCTGCCTCCAATAATATATACCTGACAGGAGCCCATACATTCTCCTGCCTCCAATAATATATACCTGACAGGAGCCCATAGATTCTGCTGCCTCCAATAATATATACCTGACAGGAGCCCATACATTCTCCTACCTCCAATAATATATACCTGACAGGAGCCCATACATTCTCCTGCCTCCAATAATATATACCCGACAGGAGCCCATACATTCTCCTGCCTCCAACAATATATACCTGACAGGAGCCCATACATTCTCCTGCCTTAAATAATATATACCCGACAGGAGCCTATAGATTTTCCTGCCTCCAATAATATATACCTGACAGAAGCCCATATATTCTGCTGCCTCCAATAATATATACCTGACAGAAGCCCATACATTCTCCTGCCTCCAATAATATATACCTGACAGGAGCCCATACATTCTCCTACCTCCAATAATATATACCTGACAGGAACCAATACATTCTCCTGCCTCCAATAATATATACCTGACAGGAGCCCATACATTCTCCTGTCTCCAATAATACCTGACAGAAGCCCATAGATTCTGCTATCTCCAATAATATATACCCGACAGGAGCCCATACATTCTCCTGCCTCCAATAATATATACCTGACAGGGGCCCATACATTCTCCTGTCTCCAATAATATATACCTGACAGGAGCCCATACATTCTCCTACCTCCAATAATATATACCTGACAGGAGCCAATACATTCTCCTGCCTCCAATAATATATACCTGACAGGAGCCCATACATTCTGTTGCCTCCAATAATATATACCTGACAGGAGCCCATACATTCTCCTGCCTCCAATAATATATACCTGACAAGAGCACATACATTCTCCTGCCTCCAATAATATATATCTGACAGGAGCCCATACATTCTGCTGCCTCCAATAATATATACCCGACAGGAGCCCATAGATTCTCCTGCCTCCAATAATATATGCCTGACAGGAGCCCATAGATTCTGCTGCCTCCAATAATATATACCTGACAGAATCCCATACATTCTCCTGCCTCCAATAATATATACCTGACAGAAGCCCATACATTCTCCTGCCTCCAATAATATATACCTGACAGGAGCCCATACATTCTGCTGCCTCCAATAATATATACCCGACAGGAGCCCATACATTCTCCTGCCTCCAATAATATATATCTGACAGGAGCCCATACATTCTGCTGCCTCCAATAATATATACCCGACAGGAGCCCATACATTCTCCTGCCTCCAATAATATATACCTGACAGGAGCCTATAGATTTTGCTGCCTCCAATAATATATACCTGACAGAAGCCCATACATTCTCCTGCCTCCAATAATATATACCTGACAGGAGCCCATACATTCTCCTACCTCCAATAATATATACCTGACAGGAGCCAATACATTCTCCTGCCTCCAATAATATATACCTGACAGGAGCCCATACATTCTCCTGTCTCCAATAATACCTGACAGAAGCCCATAGATTCTGCTGTCTCCAATAATATATACCCGACAGGAGTCCATACATTCTGCTGCCTCCAATAATATATACCTGACAGGAGCCCATACATTCTGCTGCCTCCAATAATATATACCCGACAGGAGCCCATACATTCTCCTGCCTCCAATAATATATATCTGACAGGAGCCCATACATTCTGCTGCCTCCAATAATATATACCCGAGAGGAGCCCATACATTCTCCTGCCTCCAATAATATATACCTGACAGGAGCCCATACATTCTCCTGTCTCCAATAATATATACCTGACAGGAGCCCATACATTCTCCTACCTCCAATAATATATACCTGACAGGAGCCAATACCTTCTCCTGCCTCCAATAATATATACCTGACAGGAGCCCATACATTCTCCTGTCTCCAAAAATACCTGACAGAAGCCCATAGATTCTGCTGTCTCCAATAATATATACCCGACAGGAGCTCATACATTCTGCTGCCTCCAATAATATATACCTGACAGGAGCCCATACATTCTACTGCCTCCAATATTATATACCAGACAGGAGCCCATACATTCTCCTGCCTCCAATAATATATACAGTACAGATCAAAAGTTTGGACACACCTCATTTAAAGATTTTTTTGTATTTTCATGACTATGAAAATTGTACTACATTCACACTGAAGGCATCATAACTATGAATTAACACATGTGGAATTATATACTTAACAAAAAAGAGTGAAACAACTGAAAATATGTCTTATATTCTAGGTTCTTCAAAGTAGCCACCTTTTGCTTTGATGACTGCTTTGCACACTCTTGGCATTATCTTGATGAGCTTCAAGAGGTAGTCACCGGAAATGGTCTTCCAACAATCTTGAAGGAGTTCCCAGAGATGCTTAGCACTTGTTGACCCTTTTGCCTTCACTCTGCGGTCCAGATCACCCCAAACCATCTCGATTGGGTTCAGGTCTGGTGACTGTGAAGGCCAGGTCATCTGGCATAGCACCCCATCACTCTCCTTCTTGGTCAAATAGCCCTTACGCAGCCTGGAGGTGTGTTTGGGGTCATTGTTCTGTTGAAAAATAAATGATGGTCCAACTAAACGCAAACCGGATGGAATAGCATGCTGCTGCAAGATGCTGTGGTAGCCATGCTGGTTCAGTATGCCTTCAATTTTGAATAAACTTCCAACAGTGTCACCAGCAAAGCACCCCCACACCATCACACAACCTCCTCCATGCTTCACGGTGGGAACCAGGCATGTAGAGTCCATCCGTTCACCTTTTCTGCGTTGCACAAAGACACGGTGGTTGGAACCAAAGATCTCAAAGCACAGATTTCCACTGGTCTAATGTCCATTCCTTGTGTTCTTTAGCCCAAACAAGTCTCTTCTGCTTATTGCCTGTCCTTAGCAGTGGTTTCCTAGCAGCTATTTTACCATGAAGGCCTGCTGCACAAAGTCTCCTCTTAACAGTTGTTGAAGAGATGTGTCTGCTGCTAGAACTCTGTGTGGCATTGACCTGGTCTCTAATCTGAGCTGCTGTTAACCTGCGATTTCTGAGGCTGGTGACTCGGATAAACTTATCCTCAGAAGCAGAGGTGACTCTTGGTCTTCCTTTTCTGGGGCAGTCCTCATGTGAGCCAGTTTCTTTGTAGCGCTTGATGGTTTTTGCAACTGCACTTGGGGACACTTTCAAAGTTTTCCCAATTTTTCAGACTGACTGACCTTCATTTCTTAAAGTAATGATGGCCACTCGTTTTTCTTTACTTAGCTGCTTTTTTTCTTGTCATAATACAAATTCTAACAGTCTATTCAGTAGGACTATCAGCTGTGTATCCACCAGACTTCTGCACAGCACAACTGATGGTCCCAACCCCATTTATAAGTCAAGAAATCCCACTTATTAAACCTGACAGGGCACACCTGTGAAGTGAAAACCATTTCCGGTGACTACCAGTTGAAGCTCATCAAGAGAATGCCAAGAGTGTGCAAAGCAGTCATCAAAGCTAAAGGTGGCTACTTTGAAGAACCTAGAATATAAGACATATTTTCAGCTGTTTCATACTTTTTTGTTAAGTATATAATTCCACATGTGTTAATTCATAGTTTTGATGCCTTCAGTGTGAATGTACAATTTTCATAGTCATGAAAATACAGAAAAATCTTTAAATGAGAAGGTATGTCCAAACATTTGGTCTGTACTGTATAATATCAGCCATAAAGATGTTGTTCCCGGGTTGTTGTATGAGTGTCCTCGACCTGAAGGATGCCTATTACCACGTCCCAATCCATACAGGATACCAGCAGTATCTGAGAGTAGCTGTGTATATCATCAATCATGTGAGGCAATTTCAGTTCACAGCTCTGTCCTTTGGCCTCTCCTTGGCTCCAAGAATCTTTACGAAGATCATTCTGGAGGTCATGGCGCATTTGAGAGAACAAGATACTCTAGTTGTCCCTTACCTGGATGACTTCTTGGTAGTATGCAAATCAAGAGAGCATTGAAATCTCACATTGACAAGAGTCAGAGCCAGCCTGATCAATCTTGAATGGATACTGAATCTAGAGAAGTCAAGCCTGGAGCCTTGGACGGTTCCGTCTTTTTTAGGGCTTATCTTGGACTCAGAGGGATAGAATTGTCTGCTACTGGAAGACAAGAAAAACAGAATTACTTCCCTAGCCTCAGGAGTAGTCAGGAATCCATCCATGACCCTAAGGAAAGCAATGTCTCTTTTAGGTACAATGACATCATGTGTCCCAGCAGTCCAGTGGGCTCAGATACACTCCCGATATCTGCAGCAAGATATACTAGCAGCGGAGAAACAACTCAGGGGACACTTGGACAGGAAGATGACACTTTCCAATACAGCCATCATCTCAATCGCATGGTGGCTGGATCAGGAGAACCTGTCACAGAGAGTTCTTTGGTCATATTAGGTCAGGGACATAATTACAGAGGACTCAAGCTCAGATGGCTGGGAGCACATCTGGGAGATCGTGTAATACAATTTGTCTGGTCGGACAGCGAGAAAGCCTTCTCCTCAAAACATGAAGGAGCTGTCGGCGGTAAATAGTGCAGTGATGAAGTTCAGTTCCCAACTACAGGGACAACACATCCGAATTATGTCAGACAACAGTCACCTATTTCAATCATCAGGGGGGCACGAGATCCCGACCTCTCCTGTTAGTGAAAGAGCAGATTCTACAGTTTGCAGAACAACATGAATTTATGCTCTCAGCTCTGCATATAAGAGGCAAAGAAAACTAAAGATCAGATTTTTTCTGTTACCCATGACAGCACAACGAGAGAGGGGATCCGCCCTTCAAGGACAGGAAACCTTCAACATAAAACTACTCACCCTAAAAACAGTACTTCTGGTGGCCTTAACATCAGCACGGAGGGTTAGTGAGTTACAGGCTTTGTCGGCAGATCCACCTTTTACCCTAGCGCTAGACGATAGGGTAGTTTTGAGACCAGACCCTGCTTTCCTACCTAAAGTGGTTTCTAGGTTTCATATGTCTCAGGAGATAGCCCTACCATCCTTCTGTCCTGAACCCAAAAATAGCAAGGAGGAAAGGTTTCATACCTTGGATGTCAGGAGATGCCTTATACATTATTTAGCATCCACAAGCTCATGGAGGAAGGATAGTTCTCTCTTTATCTCCTTCCAGGGCTCCCGAAAGGGATTGAGGGTCTCAAAAGGCACTCTGTCAAGGTGGATCCGGGAAGCCATTGTGAAGGCCTACACGGGGTCAGGCAGAGATCCCCCTGACAATTTGAAAGCCCACTCTACTCGGGGCATGGCTGCTTCCTGGGCAGAAAGGGCGGACGTGCCCATTGAGCAAATATGTAAGGCGGCCACATGGTCATCTCTGTCTACTTTCTATAACCACTATAGACTTGACCTTTCTGCCTCCTCTGATCTCACGTTTGGGAGAAGGGTTCTGCAGGCTGTGGCCCCTCCCTCACATACTTAGTTCTCTGTAATTCTCTCGTTGTGCCGTCATGGGTGACAGAAAAACACGTATATTACTTACCGGTAATGTGTTTTTTCGGAACCTATGATGGCACATTTATATTCCTTCCCTGTCACTGTGGTGTACACCTTCCGGTGGGTGGGTGTTGAGTGTTCACATGGGTGAAATTCATTATAGTTATTAAAATTATGTGCTCTAACCGGAGAGTCCTCTCATGCTCTGTAATCCACTGAAGCGGGGAGAGGCGCCGCCCCTTTTTATCTTGAAGGTTTCCTGTCCTTGAAGGGCGGATCCCCTCTCTCATTGTGCCGTCATGGGTTCCGAAAAAACACATTACCGGTAAGTAATATACGTGTTTCTGAGTCAGAATATATTGAAGCAGGGCGAATGTGATGGGGCATTATCATGCATGAAATGATTTCGATGGTCCAGATGGATGGAGTGGAGGATGACTGGTTGATGGACACCCCATGCAAACATGGCTACGGCGCTAACAAGGAGGAGGTGGAGTAATGTTTTGGGCTGGAATCATGGGGAGAGAGATTGTCGGCCCTTTTAGGATCCCTGAAGGGGTAAAGATGAACTCCATAATGTATGTTGAGTTTCTCAAACAGCACTTCCTTCCATGGTTCAAGAAGAAGAACTGTGCATTCCGCAGCAAGATCATTTTCATGCATGATAATGCCCCGTCTCATGCTGCACATAACACATCTTCATCTCTGGCTGCTATGGGCATAAAAGGGGACAAACTTATGGTGTGGCACCCATGCTCCCCTGACCTCAACCCCATTGAGAACCTCTGGAGCATCATCAAAAGGAGTGTCTATGATGGCGGGAGGCAGTTCACATCTAAGCAACAGCTCTGGGAGGGTATTCTGTCCTCATGCAAAACAATTGAAGCAGAAACCATCCAAAACCTGACAAATTCAATGGACGAGAGAGTTCAGAAGCTCCTTTCGAACAAGCGGTCCTATGTGCAAATGTAACATCACCTAGAATAAAGTTTTGAGTTGAAAACTGTTTGATTTCAGTTTGTAATAACCTGCTAATGCTTATAATTTCAAAAATGACCATTTTTTTGTTCTTTATTAAAATGAAAAGGTTGAAAACTCTGCTGTGCATAATAATTTGGAACATGCATTTTGAGTGCAGTTTGAGTTTTTTATTTTTTTAAAAATATACTGTTATCATAGGCAGTTTGTACAAAAACTTTTCAATTGTACTCTAATAGTTATTTGACTGGAAAATTACAATGACTGCAATTCATATAGGTAATTTGGGAAAATCTGAGAAAATATTTGCATAATAATTTGGAACACAGTGTAAATATTAGTAATGAGCGAGTGCGCTCACCACTCCTCGATCGAGCATCACAGTGCTCGTGTATGTTCGCTACTCGATCGAGTATAAAATCCAATGACGCTATGCGGCAGGCAAATCACAGTAACTCCACTAGTCAAAATGGCTACGACATTACCGTGTATGGCAGGCAATCCCCGCATGTTTTTTGGCTGTCTAACAGCTGTGAAACATGTAGGACGGGGACTCAAGCACCCGCGATATTCGATTTAGAATCTGAGCACCCCGATGCGCGATCAAGTATTGAGCAATGGCAAGCATGCTCGCTTATCACTACTAAATATATGAATACAGTTAGGTCTAGAAATATTTGATCGAATCTTCGTGATTTCAGCTCTGCAGCCCACTAATGTAGATTTAAAGTGAAACAACTGAGATGCAACTGAAATTGAGACTTTTGGGTTGAATTAAAAAGGATTGAACAAAAACATGTGAATCGTTTTGGAATTGCCACCATTTTCCTACAAAGCCTCCTCATTTCAGGGGCTCAAAAGTAATTGGACAAATTAACTTTACCATAAATAAAATGTTCATGTTTAATACTTTGTAGAGAATCCTTTGAAGCAATGACGGCCTGATGTCTGGAAGCCATCAAACGCGCTGGCGTCACTATCCCCGCTTTCTGTCAAATTGGACATAAAGAAGAAGTCCAGTCTGCAGCTGATCTTTGACTTCGTCTTCATGTTCAATTCGTGCAAAGGCGGGGACAGTGAAGCCAGCTATGATTGGGGTCCTGGCTCACGTGTCACAACAACCGCACAGGAGCCCCGGGACTGCGACTGCCGACATCGCTGTAACGGCACCAACACGAGAGGTGAGTATAAGCTTTTTTTTTTAAAATCAGATATTTTTTATTCAAATATTTTTCAACATTACAAATAAACAACAGTGAGACATCACCAAACTGGTAGTGCCTCTCAAAACCCACCCATTCCCCTTCCCCCCACCCATTACAACCCCAAGAACCATATGACAAGAGCAAATTTTGTTATTACAGACCGTGTACTATCATATAGCTTATTTGACCGTTAAGGCATTGATAAAATGATCCAAGGATATATAGCATAGCATCCGACAATCAGCAATTAGTTATACAGAATATGAGAGACCACAACATTTCAATCTCAAGTGATATTTAAATTAGACATGACATAATGACCATGAAACGTGCTCCATTTACCCCAGATTTTATCAAATTTACGTATAGCCTTCCGCTTTTTGTACACTCCCTCTTCTAATCTCAATAAAAGACGCATTCTATCCTAAAATTCCTGGAACCTGAGAGGGGAGGGATCCAACCAATGTGCAGCTATAAGCTTTCTGACCTGGTATAGAGTCCTCTTAACAGCTATTATTTCATCCTCCTCACATCCTAATATTTCTACAAGGCCTAATACACACACTTTAGGATATAGGGGTAAATTACACTCGAACACAGTATTAATATATTGCACACACTCGTTCCAGAATACAGCGACCCTCCTACACAACCACATCATATGCATAAGATCTGCTCCTTCCTCTCCACATTTTGGACACGCACTGTCATTCCTTGCCCCAATGCGCTGTAGAAATTTGGGGGTTCTATATACTCTATGTAATAAATACAACTGTGAAAGTCTATGTGCTTCACATGTAGATAATGTCGGGACACTCTCCACCACATCTTCCCACTCCTCTGAGGATATAGTACCAATGTCACATTCCCACCTCTCCTTAACATTTAAGGGTCTGTCCCACTGAAATTGCTGCATAAGTATCCCGTAAATTCTGGATATCATTCCCTTCCCACCTCTATGGCATAGTAGCGTATCAAACAGTATATGATGTTGGATTTTACTCTGCATATGTCGTGGCTGTACAAACCATGCGTGCGTCAATTGGAGATAAAAGTAGAAACTGGTTTGTGGGACACAATATTCTTCTTTTATCTGTTGGAACGATTTAAATATTTCCCCCTCTAATATTTGCGCCACATTAGTTATTCCCAATTTTTCCCATATTCCGAATACTTTCAATTTATAGATCTCTGGAAGGCCCACATTATGCCACAACGGGGTAAACGGGGTAAAGCCTTTTATTCCCAACAACAGTTTGATTTTCTGCCACGTTTTCCCCATAAGTGTTAGGGTCGGGAGGTGTCGCCTAGCATCCGAGTATAAGCTTTTTAATTTTATCCAGGCCTGACCTGGTGCAAAATGTATTGTTGGCGAATCTGTTATATTGTTGGCGAATCTGTCACTTCTCTTCACATCATCATAATGCAACTTAAAACCATCACCAGAAATTTTCAGATTCCTTTAGCACATCTCCACGCTTTCCTATATAGAAATTCCCGTCATACTGTTCAAATGTGTACCATGTATGCGGATACTGGATTTCAGTGAGTGCCACCTCGAAAGGTCTGGAGAGGTGAACAGGTTTTGATAATTTGGTGGTAAAAGTGGAAATTGTGTTTTCGGGGTCGATTTTAGAAGAGGTGTTGCTCTGCAATGTTTTATAAAATGATCCACCTTCCATGGCTATATATCTGTTAGCTGAGACGTGTCAAGCCAACTGTTGCATTTTGATGGGTACCTGAGCCATTTGACAAAGCAAAGTGTCTTACCCCTGACACGTTTAGTTCTTAATATCTTTTCTACTCTCACATGATTGCCGATTTTTAAAGAGGGCTTAATAGGTTTAACATGGATACTAGAACTGTAAATATTTCACCAGATTTGTAGCGAGTTATGTTTTGTCATATCAACCGGCCTGCAACGAATTGTAGTGTGATAAGTATTAATGTAGCTATGCTCCAGATCAGCTAAAAAAATCAATATACCTAAAGGTATTATGCTTCGTAAGATAGCGCCACATCCGCATTTTCAGTGTGCGGTTCAATGGTTCAATAATGGAGGCTTTTACTGTATTGTGTGTAAAAAAAATTATGTATTTTATGTATTTTACAAATACCCTTCACAGCGCTATTCAGAAATTCTTTGCCCTGGTCCGTCTGTAATTTCTGCGGTATGCGCTGATCATTTTCAAATATTAATTTGAATGCGCGAGCGACAGATGATCCGGTCTTGTTTGATAAGGCCACGCACCACGCATATTTTGACAGCACATCAATTACCGTCAGGATGTATTTGATATCATTTTCACGTGAAATTTCAATCAAGCTAACCAAATCTGCCTGCCATTGTGAATCAATGTCTGAGACACAAATTTTATTTGTCAGAAAGCGTTCGCTAACTGGTTTGTGCAGTGTGTAGGAATCTAGTTTATTCAGCCAATCAATCACTTCAGGCTTTTTAATACCGAGCTTTCTAGTTTCTCTATATAAATTTTCAACACCACTGAATGAAGCAGCTGCTTTAGGTATGAAATATTGTTTCTGTAATATTTCTTCATTGCGTTTAGTCGTCATGATTGAATAAATGACTGCGTGGCGCTGATCAACTCTCACTTCCCTCTATCAGAAATACAACTGTATAAAATGTTACACTGGTTTTAATCCAACTATATCATGATTGAGGTAATACAATCAATCATCATTGTGGAGAGGCGTAACTGGGCTGTGTTTGTGGGTCTTTGTGGGAGTTAACAGAAGGTGTGTTTTTCTGCTAGACTCCTTTATATTCATGTATTCTTGCAGGCTGTCAGTAGCACACCCAGCTAACAGAAAGTCTTGACCAGTGCAATTCTCACATCTCAGAACTTCTCTAAAAGTAAGTATAAACAGCCCCACTAGGCATTATTCTACTTATTTTGTCTTATTATACCCAATTGTTTAAGTTAAAGACATTATTTGTTTTAATAATTTAGCCATATATTCAATATGCTACAATTGATTTAATACATTAGTTACTAGATGTTAATGATCACTAAATAGAGTATTCACTGCACGCTCTGTTTAATCATGTATAAAGACTTTATTCTGTATTACTTTTATCTTGGTAAATATATTAGTATTTTATGCAATAGGTGTTAATTTAGTTGCTGTGTAACATAATCTAGTTCTTTTATAGATGTACTAATTATATAAAATGTAGAAAATTTGATAGTTTCAATATTGTACTAGAAAGCACGCACGCGTCATTCAAATCCCTACTGTATTGCTATAGATTATACTAAAATGTATTATATTTATATCCACTATATAAACTGTATTTGTCTGTGGTATAGATTTAGTAAAGATATCGCAGAAAATTCACACACACTTAATTTTATTTTAGATGGACGGCCAAAAGTTTGTGTACCCATACGTTCATATTCTAATGGATACAGAATTACCGTATTTTTCAGACTATAAGACGCACTTTTTTCCTCCAAAGCTTTGGAGGAAAGTGGGGGGTGCGTCTTATAGATATAGATTTATATATATATCTATATATAGATATATATATATAGATATAGATAGATATATACAGTACAGACCAAAAGTTTGGACACACCTTCTCATTTAAAGATTTTTCTGTATTTTCATGACAATGAAAATTGTACATTCACACTGAAGGCATCAAAACTATGAATTAACACATGTGGAATTATATACTTAACAAAAAAGTGTGAAACAACTGAAAATATGTCTTATATTCTAGGTTCTTCAAAGTAGCCACCTTTTGCTTTGATGACTGCTTTGCACACTCTTGGCATTCTCTTGATGAGCTTCAAGAGGTAGTCACCGGAAATGGTCTTCCAACAATCTTGAAGGAGTTCCCATAGATGCTTAGCACTTGTTGGCCCGTTTGCCTTCACTCTGGGGTCCAGCTCACCCCAAACCATCTTGATTGGGTTCAGGTCTGGTGACTGTGGAGGCCAGGTCATCTGGCGTAGCACCCCATCACTCTCCTTCTTGGTCAAATAGCCCTTACACAGCCTGGAGGTGTGTTTGGGGTCATTGTCCTGTTGAAAAATAAATGATGGTCCAACTAAACGCAAACCGGGTGGAATAGTATGCCGCTGCAAGATGCTGTGGTAGCCATCCTGGTTCAGTATGCCTTCAATTTTGAATAAATCCCCAACAGTGTCACCAGCAAAGCACCCCCACAACATCACACCTCCTCCTCCATGCTTCACGGTGGGAACCAGGCATGTAGAGTCCATCCATTCACCTTTTCTGTGTCGCCCAAAGACACGGTGGTTGGAACCAAAGATCTCAAATTTGGACTCCTCAGACCAAAGCACAGATTTCCACTGGTCTAATATCCATTCCTTGTGTTCTTTAGCCCAAACAAGTCTCTTCTGCTTGTTGCCTGTCCTTAGCAGTGGTTTCCTAGCAGCTATTTTACCATGAAGGCCTGCTGCACAAAGTCTCCTCTCAACAGTTGTTGAAGAGATGTGTCTGCTGCTAGAACTCTGTGTGGCATTGACCTGGTCTCTAATCTGAGCTTCTGTTAACCTGAGATTTCTGAGGCTGGTGACTTGGATAAACTTATCCTCAGAAGCAGAGGTGACTCTTGGTCTTCCTTTCCTGGGGCGGTCCTCGTGTGAGCCAGTTTCTTTGTAGCGCTTGATAGTTTTTGCAACTGCACTTGGGGACACTTTCAAAGTTTTCCCAATTTTTCGCACTGACTGACCTTCATTTCTTAAAGTAATGATGGCCACTCATTTTTCTTTACTTAGAATTTGTATTATGGCAAGAAAAAAGCAGCTAACAGTCTATTCAGTAGGACTATCAGCTGTGTTTCCACCAGACTTCTGCACAACACAACTGATGGTTCCAACCCCATTTATAAGGCAAGAAATCCCACTTATTAAACCTGACAGGGCACACCTGTTAAGTGAAAACCATTTCCGGTGACTACCTCTTGAAGCTCATCAAGAGAATGCCAAGAGTGTGCAAAGCAGTCAACAAAGCAAAAGGTGGCTACTTTGAAGAACCTAGAATATAAGACATATTTTCAGTTGTTTCACACTTTTTTGTTAACTATATAATTCAACATGTGTTAATTCATAGTTTTGATGCCTTCAGTGTGAATGTATAATTTTCATAGTCATGAAGATACATAAAAATCTTTAAGTGAGAAGGTGTGTCCAAACTTTTGGTCTGTACTGTATATATATATATATAGATATAGATATATATATATATATATATAGATAGATATAGATATAGATATATATATATATATATAGATATAGATATAGATATATATATATATATATAGATATATATATATATATATTA
The DNA here is from genome assembly GCF_046119375.1 of Phyllobates terribilis. Lineage (NCBI taxonomy): Eukaryota > Metazoa > Chordata > Amphibia > Anura > Dendrobatidae > Phyllobates > Phyllobates terribilis. Next base: position 4,825,252 of record NW_027362879.1, on the reverse strand, counting down.
TATATACTATGGCTGTGGGTGGTGGGGGTAGCGGCAGAGGAGCGGTGCACAGGAGGCAGCAGCCACCTGCTGCAGCCTACACTGTGCCAGCTACTAAAGAAAATGAATATTCACTGCTCCCCACGACCATTGTTAAGGAGCTGATTTCTGAAAAACTAAAAGTGCAGCTGATAACCCAAGGTGGTCGTGTCTTGTGTGTAACGCTGCCTGATTTGGAAATGAAGTTCATAGACTCGCTGAATTTCTTTCCCACTAAGCTTAGTAAACTACCACAAGCTATGGGTTTCTCAGGCTGAAAGGGTCACTTCCCACACTTTTTTTTTTTAACACCAAAGAAAATGAAAACTATGTTGGGTCACTACCTGCTGTAAAATATTATGGTGTGGAGTAGATGTTGCCTAGTGATAAAGTGGAGTTCATGGAGTGGTATGAGAGTCAGACAAATTTAACTTTTGACTTTAAGTCCGAGCTAAAATCTTATTGTCAGCAAGATGTTAAGATTTTGAGACACTCGTGTGAACTTTACAGAGAGCGCATTATGGAAATGATGAGAAAAAAATGTTAAAACATACTGTAAGCTGCAAAAGAAAAAAATTGTAGTGTCCCGATGTGTTGATCCTTTTCAACTCCTCACCCTGGCCTCTGTATGTATGGCAATGTACAGATTTAAATTTCTACCAAAAAACACCATCGCCATTTTACCCGGTGATAATTATCACAAGACAAAAAAGCGCTACTCATCACCCGCTATACAGTGGCTCATGTATGTAGCACATACAGAAAACATTACCATTTAGCATGTTTTGAGGGGCGGCGAAAAACAAGTCGGGAGATATTTTTTAGATGCTTACACCTATGTTAACAAACAGCACGTAGCATTTGAGTTTCAGGGTGTTTTTACCACGGCTGTCCTGTATGTTACATTGAAAATGACACAAATAAGGTCACAAATACATCTTATGGTCAGTTATATTATGCCTTTTTAGCTAAAAAATGTTACTTGCAGTGCTGCGGATACAGCGTAAGAGTGATGTGGGAGCATGATTGGAGTGAAATGGTTGAAAAAGATTCTAGCCTTCAAACATTTCTTCTCCAAATGGAATTCCTCGTACCTTTAGACCCACGCGATGCTCTTTATGGCGGGCGAACTAACGCCATTAAACTCTATCACAGTCTGAAAGATGGGGAGACTTTACATTACTATGATTTCACCAGTCTTTATCCCTTTGTAAACAAAACTAAAACACACCCTGTAGGCCACCCAGATATCATCTATGATGATTTTGGTTTCATTAAAAAATACTTTGGCATTGCTAAAGTCAAGGTCTACCCTCCAAGATGGAATATACTCAGATTGGGTAAGCGTCACTAGTGGGGTACCACAGGGGTCTGTACTAGGCCCAATGTTATTTAATATCTTTATTAACGACATAGTCAACGGGATAAATAGTAAAATATCAATATTTGCAGATGACAAAGTTATGTAAAACAATTAATACAAAAGAGGACAGTGCAGACCTACAGAGGGATTTGGATAAGCTGGGTAGGTGGAGCATTAAATGGCAAATGAGGTTTAACGAGGAGAAATGTAAGGTCATACATATGGGAAGGAAAAATGGAAGTCACCAGTACTCACTGAATGGGAAATCATTGGGGAATTCAGAGATGGAGAAGGACTTGGGCATCTTGATTGATAGCAAACTAAATTGGAGTGCCCAAAGTCAGGCCGCTGCTGTAAGGGCAAACAGGGTAATGGGATGTATCAGAAGAGGTATAGCTGCAAAGGATGAGAACATTGTTCTTCCACTGTACAAAGCACTGGTCAGACCACACTTGGAATACTGTGCTCAGTTATGGGCCCCAATATATAGAAAGGATATAAATGAGCTTGAAAAGGTACAAGGGAGGGCAACAAAATTAATAAGGGGAATGGAGGGACTGCAATACCCAGAGAGGTTGGCAAAACTAGGACTATTCAGCCTGGAAAAGAGAAGGTTGAGGGGGGACATAATAAATGTGTACAAATATGTTAGGGGACAGTATAGAGACCTTGCCCAGGATTTGTTCAAAAGGAGGGATATTACGGTAACAAGAGGGCATTCACTAAGACTGGAAGAGAAAAGGTTTCAGCACCAGCATAGGAAGGGGTTCTTTACGGTAAGAGCAGTGAGAATATGGAATTCACTGAGTGAGGAGACGGTAATGTCGGATTCACTAAACCAGTTCAAGCGGGGACTGGATGCATTTCTAGATACCAGGCAGATTTCAGCATATACTTAAAAATAGAATAAAATAGTAGGTTGATACAGGGATTTATTCTGACTGCTGGTTTCAGAGTCGGGAGGGAATTTTTCCTCAGGTGAAGATTGGCTAAATCATTTGGGGTTTTTGCCCTCCTCTGGATCAACTTTAGCAATTACAGAACTAACAGGTCGAACTTGATGGACGCAAGTCTTTATTCGGCTTTACAAACTATGGACTACTAAGAGATTTATTCTTTCCAGTTCTCCCTGTAAAACTCAACAAAAAATTAATGTTTCCCCTTTGCTACACATGCGCTGTAAATTCACAGACAGATGTCTGTGCACATAGTGATGAAGAGCGTTCCCTGACAGGTACATGGTGCACTATAGAGCTTGAGCTGGCCATAGAAAAAGGGTATAGGATCGCACACATCTACGAAATATGGCATTTTCCTAACACCACTAATGATCTGTTTGCCCCCTACATTAAATTACATCTTCGGGATAAGCAGGAGGCTTCGGTTATCCCAGCTGCTGCAGTGACGATGTCAAGAAAAAACAGTACATTGACTCCTTTCTTGAAGAAGAAGGTGTACAATTACGGCCTGAAAACATAGTTGTGAATCCTGCAAAGAGACAGATCTCCAAACTTTTCTTAAATTCTTTATGGGGAAAGTTTGGTCAGCGATCTAATTTACCATGTACCAGCATTGTAGTGACCCCGATGAGCTTTTTCAGCATGTGTTTCTACCTTACTACGACATTTCAATGCTACATTACATTGATGATGAAACTGCGACAATTAACTGGAAATATGCAAAAGGACACCACACCGTCAACAAAAACACAAACATTTTTATAGCGTGTTTTACAACCGCGTATGCCCGGCTAGAGCTCTATTCTCTGCTGGACCGGCTGCAGGAGAGGTGCCTTTATCACGACACAGATTCGGTTATTTTTGTGCAGAGGGAAGGTGAGTGGCAGCCGACTTTAGGCGATTACCTGGGGGAACTGACCAGTGATATACTCGATGACACTCACATCACAGAATTTGTATCTGCGGGTCCCAAAACTTACGGATACAAACTCAACACTGGTAAAACAGTCTTAAAAGTTAAGGGCATAACACTAAATGTCGGTAACACTCAATCTATTAATTTTAGCAGTCTGAAAGATTTAGTTCTGGACTACCCGCGTAATTCTGACACAGAAACACAGAAGCGTATTGTCGTACAACAGCCGGGCATTGTGAGAAATAAAAAGTTCTGGGACATTGAAACAAGACCATTGCGCAAAACACAAAAGTGCCTTTACACAAAGCGTCGCCTATTAGACGATCTCACCACCCTGCCATTTGGCTATTAGTTGAGGATTGTGATGGATCCGCGGCTACAACACCCATTCTCCTGTATTCTAGCTGGCCCGTCTAATTCTGGAAAGAGCTATTTTGTAAAACAGCTGTTACATAATATTGAAACTCATTTTTCTCACAAACCCAATAATATTGTTTGGTTTTATTCATGCTGGCAAAAACTATATGATGAAATCTCCCTCTCTTTTCCCCACATCAGATTTGTGGAGGGTCTGCCGCATACATTCGTAGATGATGGTTTATTCCCTCCTGACAAGGTAAATTTGACTATTGTTGATGATCTCATGGAGAGCGCTAGCGAAAACTGCGAGATAGAAAAAGCATTTACCAAGTATGAACACCACAGAAATCTCAGCATTTTCTACCTGGTACAAAACATGTTTTGTCAGGGTAAGAAATACCGCACAATAGCTTTAAACACAAAGTACATGGTGCTTTTTAAAAATCCACGAGATAAATTACAAATTTTAACTCTAGCCCGCCAGATGTACCCCGGAAAAACACGTTTTTTCTTAGAAGCTTTTGAGGATGCCACGTGGGAACCTTATGAGTATTTGCTGTTAGACTTGAGAGCTAATACCCCTGAGGATCTTCACTTAAGGACGGGGTCGTTTCCACCAGCATTGCCCGCTGTCTATGTGCAGAAGAAAAATAGTTCTAAAAAGTGAATTTTACATGGAATCAGGCATTCTACACTGCGGCCATAGTGTTGTAAAGATGTCTGAGAGACTCCGTCGTAACTGGGCTCTTCTAAAATGCTGGTGGAGGCAACACCCGCTGTCAGAAAATCTATTTTGCGCAATGCAAGCAGAGATTTAATTACAGCCATAGGTGAAATTGCTTTAAACATTTTAAAAGGCCGAATACCCCTGAAAGAGCAACAAAAAACACATATTAAAGAAGTGGTGTAAAGCTATAAGAACCCTGAGTGATAGATCGCAGCCCATAAAGAAAAAGAAACACCTACTCAAGCAGACCGGTGGGCTTAGGTTTTGCAATACCGATAATAACAAGTCTGCTCACATACAAATAATGGAGCATACAGAGAAAATGTATCTCGTTCTCAAACAGGATCTAGTCAAACTAAGATCCCCTAATACAGATAACATACGAGAGAGTGTTATTCGTGGCCTTGATGATGAAATTAGCGCAGTTTTACAACGTTGTGACATACCCGATGATGTGAAAATTAAAATATATAGTTCCATGCTACAACGATACTTGGTACATGCGAGGCACAGCTCAAAAGAAGTAACAACTTTATATCTCGTCAGCACTCCTGAATCTGATCAGCTACAATTGCCAAATTCAGGCCCTGATAAAAATCAAGAGGTCACTGAAATTGTAAGCCATGTAAACCAACGATATAAAAAGAAGGCTGAATTTTTACTAAACCGACTACTGCAGAATAAAAATGTTACATTCTGGAATGATAAAAGCAAATTTATTTTCAAAGGAACTGTAATACCAGGATCTAACTTGCTGGATTTGGTACGTAGTACAACACAGAGTCATGCCCTGACCAGCAGGAATCTGCCTCGGGGTTGGGATTCATTTATGCAGGCAATGGCCGAGCTAAATATTCCATCTACAGTTGTGGCCAATCCCGCTACTAGACCGCTTTTAGATGGATTAAAAAATCTCCATCAGTGAAGGTAGCGATGTATCTACACCCCGGACGCTATCCACACCAACCCGCACAATTCAATCTTTACACTCTCCATCATTAGGTATCACACAAGGAACTTCGCTGCCTAAAAAAAGGTCTACTACAATCCATGTGGCTCACGATGTAAGTGATGTATTGGATAAATGATCTGACTGAATTGTAACACTCTATATTAATCTGCCAGAAATGTAATGCTGTATATTATTATTATTACATGCAATTTGGTACATGTGAATGTAACACTTTTTATATTATGTTGTAAGAATTGTAATGATGTATATTAATTGTACTTGTGATACTTTTTATATTATTCTGTAAGGATTTTTATATTATTGAAATGTCTTGGAGATGTATTTATTTTTAGAATAATAAAATCGTTTAATACTTTTACTGTGTCTTTGCTTTTACATCCGTATAAAACACACACTTTATATACTTGGGGATCGTTGTAACTTGGCCATATAGATAATATGCCCAAGCAATAAGATCCACACTATCAAATAAACAGTATGGGGATATAAAACTCATATAAAATGATAATTGTAACTTGGCCATATACATAATATGCCCAAGCAATAATAATCAGCCTATCAAATAAGAATAAAGTCTTGGGGCTATAAACTCATATAAAATGAGAATCTTCATCAGTGAAATGTGATCAGTGCTTGGTGATTAGCAGTGTTGGTTTTTACAAACGTATAAAATATATGATCTAAGAATCACACTATCAAATTAGAGTAAATACTCTGATAGCAACATCAAAGTCATATAAAATTCATATGAAATGCTGAACAAGATACAATACAGGGGAGGGGGAGGAGGGGTGCGGCTACACACTGATACACTTTGATAGGGGCGTGACACCTGTCAAATTGAGTTTGAAGATACATAGGACTGCTACACTACTGACCAGGAAGGGGCACATTATCCAAGGGACGGAACCAGGATGGGGCACATTATCCAAAGAACGGGACAAGGATGAGTTACAGTATACCAGGAAGGAGACCAGGATGGTGCACATTACACCAGGAAGGGTACCAGGATGGGGCACATTATCCAAGGGACAGAACTAGGATGGGGTACATTATCCAAGGAACAGGACCAGGATGGGGTACATTATCCAAGGAACAGGACCAGGATGGGGTACATTATCCAAGGAACGGGAACAGGATGGAGCACATTATACCAGGAGGGGGACCAGGATGGGGCCACATTATACCAGGCAGGGGACCAGGATGGAGCACATTATACCAGGAGGGGGACCAGCATGGGGCGCATTATCCAAGGAACAGGACCAGGATGGAGCACATTACACCAGGAAGGGGACCAGGATGGTGCACATTATACCAGGAAGGGGACCAGGATGGGACGCATTATCCAAGGAACAGGACCAGGATGGGGCCACATTATACCAGGAAGGGGACCAGGATGGTGCACATTATACCAGGAAGGGGACCAGGATGGGGCGCATTATACCAGGAAGGGGACCAGGATGGTGCACATTATACCAGGAAGGGGACCAGGATGGGGCCACATTATACCAGGAAGGGGACCAGGATGGAGCACATTATACCAGGATGGGGCCACATTATACCAGGAAGGGGACCAGGATGGGGCGCATTATACCAGGAAGGGGACCAGGATGGGACGCATTATCCAAGGAACAGGACCAGGATGGAGCACATTATACCAGGAAGGGGACCAGGATGGTGCACATTATACCAGGAAGGGGACCAGAATGGGGCGCATTATACCAGGAAGGGTACGCTAGATGTGATATCGTGGAATGTCCGGTTGATGGGGAAGCCACTAAGAGATGTGCGGTTTTTACGTATTTAAAACAGTTCCATCCAGCTATACTATGTATTTCTGAAACGCATATGGTAAAAGATAGGGTCCACTTAATGCATAAGCGAGAAATTGCCTATGAATGTCTTTTCAGTGTCATGTTCCTCGTAAATACCTGAAGATGTAAAAACAGATCAAAGTCTTTGGGTTTGTTTGTGGCACAAAAAGAAAGTCCTTTTGATAATATTAATTTATCATCATTTTATAAAAGGTAGTCTGACAGATTAAAAATATTTGTGAGCATTATTGTTTGGGGCTTGGGGTAGGTTTATTTTCCCTCTTTTCTTTTTTTTGCATTCCTCTAGTAGTTTTTTTCTTTTCCCTGGTTTGGGGGAGAAGTGTTGGTTAATTGCCCTTTCTTAGGAGATACAGCCCGAGGTAAAAAAGCAACCAGACCTTTAGTACCAGTTGTGGTATTGTCCACTATGATAATATTGCTTGTTTTTTTTTGTAGAGGAAACAATGTCTGATGTAGTATCATATATTGAGAGGTCCAGTAGTGGAGTAGAAATGGGATCTGAGAATTCGATTAGAGCAAGAGATTCAATTTCATTAGGTGGAATTAGACTTTAATTTATTGCCTCTAGTTGTCTCTGTGTCACCCTGGCCTGGATGCCACAAGTGTAATAAAGCTATGTCTGAGAGCAAGGGGGAGGTTCTCTAGTCAGGGGAACATTAGCATGCAGTACCTCCTGTCTCAGGCCAGTAGGGGGAGCTGGCTGCCCCTATAAAAGCTGGTGCTGGGGGCAGGGTTAGGGAGAACTGGACGACCTGTCTCAGGACTGAGACTTGTCCCAGAGCAGAGCAGGGACAGAAAGTTGTATTGCACCTAAGAGGAAGTGTGGCAGGAGGAGAGCAACAAGCCAGAGACAAGAGGCAAAGTGAGCCTGTCTTGGCAAATAAAGGACTTAATTTACCAGACTTTGGTGTCTGAGGCTGGGAGGATTCCACATCCTACAGCAGATAACCAGTCCGTAGGGACTGTATATTCCTTGGTCTAAGAAGCCTGGAGGCTCTGCCACAACAGAAGGGACCAGCAAAGTCGTACCAGGCTGGGAGCAGAAAGGAACCCACGTCGCAGGCCATACAGGCGAGAATACACGGAGAGCTCGGAAACATGGGCTGTTACCCTATAAGGAGGAGATAGCCAGAAGGAGCGCAGAAAGCACGGTAGGCCTACACCCTCACCCTGACCAGGGCCAATTTCCCATTGCTCTCAGACATCCAGGTCCCCTCCTAGCCGGGACTGTTTGTGGGCCAGTTTACCTGTTCTAGTAAAGACCCTGGACTGCAACCTGTTGTCTGTGTGCTCCTTGCTCCTCCAGCACTAACGGCACTGGGACTCTCACCACCATCACTCCCACCATCCATTATACTGCCCTGGGGCCGCACTCTGAAAGTAGTGTGTTTGAATTTTGTATAGGAGGAGCGTTTGTCAAAATTGTTCTCCTGCTCACAGTGCTTTTTGTAGATTCAACTGTTGAAATTGATAAAGGTTCAATTCTATTTGGTAGGACAATTATTTTGTTATTTGTTATCTTCGGTTCGATCTTATTATTTTCAATATTTTTTTATTTGTATCAGTACATTCATTAGCCTTGTCCTTTAATTGCATAAGTAGAGAATTTTTAGATTTTTGTTTGTTTGTTTTTGTGATTCTTTCTTTTTATATGATAATCATCCCTGTCTCGTTGCATTTTTTTCAATTTATTCATTATTGGCTCATGTTCCAATTGTAATATGGATGTGATAGTGTTAGAATTTATTTTTTTATATTTTGGATAAGATTCAAACCTTAATAGGTCCTTGTGACAAAACAGCTTTTTATCTTAATCAGCCAGAAGTCTACATTTGTTAAGGCAAGAGAAATCCAGTATTGTGTTTGTGAATGTATGTGTATTTCTGTGGCTGGTCAAGAAGGACATACGATTATTTGTATAAAGCTGAATGTTGACGTCTCTTGGTTTTTAAACAATGATGTTTGTTACTATGCTAATTGCATATTGTACTAAAGCCATCTAGATGTTGATTTACAAGAACCCCTGCTATATCAACTATATATATTGATTAAATGCTCAAACAATGAGACATGAGTCCTGTGGAATAATACCCTCCCTAATCCTTGACCTGTGGATGCGTACGTGAAAGGACAACTGTAACTATTTAAGGGACATATGCCTCTGTAGCAGTGAGAATTGAAAGAGAGAATCAAAAATCAGTCAGAGTCTTCAGGGCATCAGCTTGGTAGCATAGCTCAATCCAGAGAGACACAGATTTGGATTCTACATGATTCCGCCTAAAGATGTACGGCCCTGACTGGAAGGATATGGATCTGCTCCATTGACCATCAGAGAACCCATAGATACATTTGGGGAGACCAGGTTGGGAGGATGAAGTCACCTGGCCCCATGGATATGTTTGGGGTCGCCAGGTCGCCTGGAACCCATAGAAACTCTCGGCGAGGCCAGAGTTGGACCCTTGGGTCTTTTAGCCTTGTACCTCGATGTACTGTCAGCTTCCAAAGCTTGCTGCTACCTCCTCTCTGTGGGCATCCGCCAAAAGCGGGGGCCACTGGTTGAGTTAGTTGGCCCTGGAAGTCCCAAAGTTGCAGTTCTATCGCTGGCGGGTCAGCGGAAGGACGAGACTGTGTAATGTTGTACCATCTTGGGTATTTACTGGGACTGTTCTGTTTAATGTCCGTTTTTGGTTCAATAAAATATTGCCACACTGCTTTACCCTCACACTGTGTTGTCTGAGTAGTATTATTCCAATGGAAGACCCCAGGTCTTCACAGTCCTTAGCTAAAGATAGAACTTTTTCAGTTGTAGTTTCACACAATTGTGTTCTCTTTTTATGTAAACATGTTAACTGTAGCATCGGCGTCTCTGCCCCCTGCCAGGCAGAGACGCCCTCCCCCTTACCGCCGCGGTCCTGGTCCGGCGTCTTCTGGCCTCCCTGCTGGTGCACGCGGCTTCCCGGGCTTAGGGCGCGCTCCCTCTCTCTTAAAGGGGCCACGCGCGCCGTCCTGAAGAGTCCCTGGCCGGAGGACTTCCCATATATAAGGCACCTCCTCCAAAATGGAGGTGCCTGTGCAATGGTTGTTGTTCCGTGTGCTAATACTTGCTTCAGCCCTCAGGTCCCGCTGCCTGTCAGTCCTGCTCGCCAGCCTGCCTGTCTGCCCGTCAGTCCTGCTCGCCTGTCTGCTTGTCAGTCCTGCTCGCCAGTCTGCCCGCCAGTTACCTGTTGTGCCTGCCTGCCTACCTGGAAGCACCTGCCAGTTACCTGTCGTGCCCACCAGCCTGCTTACCTGGAATCACCTGCCTGTTACCTGTTGTGCCCGCCTGCCTGCCTACCTGGAGCAGCTGCCTGTTACCTGTCGTGCCTGCTAGGTTGTCTACCCGGACCACCCATCAGTCTTCCTGCCGTGCTCATCCGCTGTATCGGTCAGTTCCTGCCATCTGACCCGTGGGAGTCACCTGCTCTCATACAAGGTCGGTCCCAGAGTGGCACCTGGTCCCCCTGCTCAGTCCCTCCTTGGTTCACGGAGTCGATTGAGCCGCCGTGCGACCTTGGTCAGGCCGAGTAGGTTCTTAGTCATGCCCCTCTGGTCCCTCCTTGCACCGCAGCACAGAGGTTCCACCACCCGGACCTGCAACAGTTTGCACAGCCCATGGAACCCGGTAGCCCCCAGGCTCCTTTGCTCTCTGACCTGTACCAGGAGATTTCACGTCAGAGATCCCAACAGGAAACTATCCTGACCTACCTGCGGTCTGTCAACTCCGGCCTGGACACGCTGTCCACCCCATCTGTGTCTGTCTCTAGCAGAGCGGCACCCGCTCCGGCGGCGCCTCAACCTACTAGCACTATGGCATCCGGCTCTGGCCCCCGGCTCTCTGCGCCTCCACGTTTTGGTGGTGACCCAGTCTTATGTCAGGGTATTCTAAATCAGTGCTCGCTGCACTTTGAACTCCTGGCACATCAGTTCCCCTCCGACCGGGCCAAGGTGGCGTTCATCATGTCTCACCTCACCGGGGAGGCATTGGCATGGCTAAACCATCTGTGGGAAAGAGGGGATCCCCTGGTATCCGATCTTCCGGCTTTCCTCACTGCCTTCCGGAAAGTCTTCGATTAGCCCGGACGAAAAACTTCTTCTGCCTCCTCAGTTCTTCGTCTCCACCAAGGGAGTCTCACCGTGGGCCAGTATGCCATACATTTCCGTACCCTCGCATCAGAGCTTGCCTGGAACAATGAGGCCCTAGTGTCCACCTTCTGGGAGGGTCTTTCTGGACGGATCAAGGATAAGCTAGCCGGTCGTGACATCCCTTCCACCCTGGACGACCCCTTGTTATTAGCTACCCGGATTGACATCCATTTTTTGGAACTAGCTAAGGAGACTACCCAGGAGAGAAGATTTCCGTGTCTCGCTCCTGTATTCCAAAAGCCTGCCTCCCAACCAGCAATTCCCCGGGCATGCTCACCTGAACCCATGCAAATTGACCAAACCAAGATGGTCAAGTCGTGCCAGGAGACGCGCAGAGCCGAGGGGAGTTGCTTCTACTGTGGCAGTAAGGAGCATCTGATCCGTTCCTGTCCGGTGAAGCCGGGAAACTCCAGTGTCTAGGACCGCTTGGAGAGGTCGTCCTAGACAAGAGTAAATCCTCTCCGTCCTTGACTCTATCTGTTTCTGTTTCCTGTGGTGAGACCCGCTTCTTTGAGACCGCTCACCTGGATTCCGGAGCCGCTGGGAATCTCATTTCTCAGGCCCTTGTGGAGCGGTATCAAATTCCTACCATACGTCTGGCTGAACCGTTGGCGGTCGCTTCCATTGATGAGAGACTTCTTCCGGAGACCATCTTGCTCATCACAGAGCCTGTAACCCTTCAGGTGGGAATGCTGCACTCGGAGAAGATCTCCTTTCATGTGCTGTCCGGTCTCTCTCACTCCCTCTTGCTTGGTCTTCCCTGGTTTCGGAGACATGAACCCGTCCTGAATTGGAGTTCAGGTGAACTGCTCTGTTGGGGGCAGGAATGCCATGAGTCCTGCCTGGTTCCGGTTCGTCCAGTTCGACCCCCGTCTACCCCGGCTAATCTACCTGGTCTGCCGGCACCTTACTGGTCCTATGTGGACGTCTTCAACAAGAAGGAAGCAGAGACTCTACCACCTCATAGGCCATATGATTGCCCCATCGACCAGGTACCTGGTGCTTCTCCTCCCCGTTGGCGAATCTACCCCTTGTCGCTGGCTGAGACCCGGGCCATGTCTGAGTACATAGAGGAGAATCTTGCTAGGGGATTCATCCAGAAATCTACCTCCCCGGCTGGAGCAGGATTCTTCTTTGTTAAGAAGAAAGATGGCTCACTACGTCCCTGTATCGATTACAGGGGTCTTAATCAGATTACTATCAAGAAAAAGTACCCCCTGCCTCTCATCTCGGAGCTGTTCGACCACCTTAAAGGCGCGAAGATCTTCACCAAGCTCGATCTTCGTGGGGCGTACAATTTGGTCCGGATCCGCCAGGGAGACGAGTGGAAGACGGCATTCAACACCTGGGACGGTCACTATGAATACCGCGTGATGCCCTTTGGTCTCTGTAATACCCCAGCCGTCTTCCAGGAGCTGGTTAACGACATCTTCCGTGATCTCCTGTAATCTTGCGTGGGGGTTTACCTGGTCTTCTCTCCGGACCTGCCCACACACCGGAGGGATGTTTGTCAGGTTCTGCTAAGGCTCCGGCAGAATCGCCTATATGAAAAATTTGAGAAATACCTCTTCGAGCAGACCTCCTTTCTTTTCCTGGTCTATATTATCTCCGAGACTGGTTTGCGGATGGATCCCGAGAAGGTTTCTGCCGTCTTAAAGTGGCCCTTACCGGAGGGGTTGAAGGCGATTCCTGGGCTTCGCAAATTATTACCGCCTCTTCATCCCACATTTCTCCTCCCGGACCGCTCCCATCTCCACACTCACCCATAAGGGAGCAAACCCCAGGGAGTGGACTTCCGAAGCGGAGGAGGCCTTCGTCTCCCTGTTTCTGCCGGTTGTACTGTCATTTGGGTGGTCGCTGACCACTTTTCTAAAATGGCCCACTTCATCCCTCTGCCTGATCTCCCATCTGCATCTGTGCTCGCTAAGGACTTCATCCATCATATCTTTCGTCTCCACGGCCTACTCCTCCACATTGTGTCTGATCACGGGGTCCAGTTCACTTCGCACTTCTGGAGAGCTACGTGCAAGCTTCTGGATGTCTCCTTGGATTTTTCCTCTGCTTATCACCCTCAATCCAATGGTCAAGTGGAACGTATCAACCAGGTCCTTACCAGCTTTCTTCGGCACTTCGTCAACGCTCACCATAACGATTGGGTTGAGCTCCTACCCTGGGCCGAGTTCTCCTATAACAATCATGAGAGCGAGTCTACTTCCAAATCCCCGTTCTTTGTGGTCTACGGTCAACACCCCCGGATTCCGTTTCCCGTCTCTTCTTCAGTGGACAATCATGCTGCAGAGTCTCTTGTCAGTGAATTTTCTATTTGGGAGGACACTAGATCTGCACTTCTTCAGTCCTCCGAGCGGATGAAGAGACATGCTGATAACAGACGTCTGGATCCACCTCAATTCCATCCAGGAGACAAGGTCTGGCTCTCCTCTAAATATGTTCGTATCAAAATACCATAGTATAAGTTGGGTCCGCGGTTCATCGGCCCATTCGAGGTTTTGAACCAAATCAATCCCATGGCTTACAAGCTAAAACTCCCGGCCACCCTACGGATTCCCAACTCCTTCCACGTATCTCTCCTCAAACCAGTTGTCCTTAATTCTTTCTCTGACGATCCAGGTACCACCCCAGCTCCGGTCTCCGCTGAGGACGTCTGTGAGGTAGAGAACATTTTGGCCACCAAAAGGGTAAGAGGAAAAACCTTTTTTCTGGTGGATTGGAAGGGGTTTGGCCCAGAAGAGAGGTCTTGGAAACCCAGGGAGAACATCCATGCCCCTCATCTTCTTAAAGAATTTCTTGCAGGCCTAAAGAAGAGGGGGCGTAAAGGTGGGGGGTACTGTAGCAGGGGGCAGAGACGCCGTCCTCCTTACCGCCACGGTCCTGGTCCGGCGTCTTCTGGTCCCCCTGCTGCTGCGGCACGCAGCTTCCTGGGCACGGTGCATTAGCCGGGGACTCTTTAGGATAGCGCGTGTGGCCCCTTTAAGAGGGAGTGACCCTCTTAAAGGGGCCATGTGCGCCGTCCTAAAGAGTCCCCAACCAATGGCCGGAGGACTTCCCATATATAAGGCACCTCCTCCAAAATGGAGGTGCATGTGCAATGGTTGTTGTTCTGTATGCTAACACTTGCTTCAGCCCTCAGGTCCCGCTGCCTGTTAGTCCTGCTCGCCAGCCTGCCTGTCAGTCCTGCTAGCCTGTCTGCCTATCAGTCCTGCTCGCCAGTTACCTGTTGTGCCCGCCTGCCTGCCTACCTGGAAGCACCTGCCAGTTACCTGTCGTGCCCACCAGCCTGCTTACCTGGAAGCACTTGCCTGTTACCTGTCGTGCCCGCTAGGTTGTCTACCCGGACCACCCATCAGCCTTCCTGCCGTGCTCATCCGCTGTACCGGTCAGTTCCTGCCATCTGACCCATGGGAGTCACCTGCTCTTATACAAGGTCAGTCCCAGAGTGGCACCTGGTCCCCCAGCTCGGTCCCTCCCTGGTTCACGGAGTCGATTGAGCCGCCGTGCGACCTTGAGTAGGTACTTAGTCATGCCCCTCTGGTCCCTCCTTGCACCGCAGCACAGAGGTTCCACCACCCGAACCCGCAACATTAACATAATGTGCATACAATTATTTAAATTAGAGTCCCATTCAAGTGTAAACGTATTTTCATTAGGAAATGTTTGTAGAACTGTCCATGTCCATAATGGATCCTTCTGTTTGTCTAATAGTTTGTAACATGAGCCGTTACCTTGATGATAGTCGATTGTAAAAGTATTCCATGATGTAGATATATAGATAATTCCCTCTGCAGCCGGGCTCTCCTTTGACAATTGCCAGACCGGGAGCCGATTCCAATGTACTGCTGCTGTATCCAAGATAAAACACTAGGGAGAAAGTAGTGCAAATAGGGTCTTACCCAACAAACATTTAAGAGTATTTGAATCATATTGTGCTAACCTGATCGGTATTCTTTTCTTTGGCGTTTTAAGTTTGATGTTCAGCTGCTGCAGATTCATGGGTTTGTCAAAACCGATGAATATCAGGATGTGGAGAAATTTGTGGATAATTCCCGTGCTGCTGGTTTATTGAAGACGTCAATTCAGAAACGTTTATTAAATATAATAATTGAATATGGAACGTGCAGATCTCTCAGATGTTTTTTTATATCAATTAATCTGTCTCTTTGTTTCTGCACTTCTATAGAATAATCTGGAAAGATCTAGATTTTGGACCCATTGATTGTTACATCTGGGTGATCCCTTGCCTGTCGCAGGATAATATCTCTGTCCAGGTAGCGTAAAACTTTAGCCAGCACAGGTCTTTGTGGAAGCCCAGGAGGAAGATGAGCACCCTATGAGCTCGTTCTACAGCTTATAGGAGGGTTAAGGTTTCAAGCCTGATTATTAATTTCAGCCAGTTTTCAAAGAATTCAGTAGGAAAGGAGCCTTCTATTTTTTCAGGTACACCAATAAGTGGTATATCATTGAGCCTTGACCTATTTTCAAGTTCATCTGCTTTGAGCAGGGGGTTGGACCAGATGACCCAGGAGGTCCCTTCCAACTCTACCATTCTATGATTCTATGTTTCTGCCAGCTGTGCTGATATTTGCTGTTCTGCAAGCCTGTTCTCCTTGCTTTTATTGGCTATCTGGTCCTCAATGGCGCTAACTCTGCCTTCCACTGCCCCTCCTCTATTTTCTGCAGTTTGTGTCTGTGACGGATCAACCCCGTACTCCAAGATTTTGCCACATGGGGGTTGTCGTAGCGCCTATGCATCTAATGGGACATAATGTTATAAAGTGGGGTGAATATTGTGGATCACATATTGTTGGACATTCTGTGATGTGACCGAAGCACTCCTGGCCCCCACCTTCCTGTGCTCACTTAGCAGTGGCAAACAGACAATGTGCTGATTAATGGGTTGTTGCATAACTGCTGTCTGGGAGCCTACTCTGGGTATTATTTGGTGAGAACAATGGGTGCTAAAAATAGCTTGTGTGATTCTCTATAAAACCTGCTTGTGAGAATAAAAGTTAGTCCATCTTGGAGACACTGTGCGATAGTCATCTTTTATATATCCCAATGTAAGAAAAGCCTTTCCATGTCAGGGGTCTGCAGAAGAAGATTGGACATCTGCAGATGGGGTAACTAGCTCCCGTCACACTGGTGGCAGCGGTGCGATGCGGTCCATCTTCTTCAGGAACCAAGGACTGAATGGAAGACATCTACCGGAAGCTAAAGAGGAATACGCTGAAGAACCTTGTGGAAGCTAGAGGGTTAACCGCCAGCAACAAAACAAAAGCGGATTTGATAGCAGCCATTATGGAGCTCGACAACGCAACAACCTCCAACGGGAACGTGGAAGAGACTGAATTCCAGAGGGAGGTAAAGAGCAGACTGGCACTTTATGCTCCCAACCCGGCAGTAAAGATCATAGATAAGGTGATGGCTGATACGTACTGATCTGGATGAAAAGATGGAGATGGAGAGGGCAGAGCGGATGGAGCTAGCCAGGATGGAGATGGCAGAGCGGACCAAGATAGAGCTAGCCAAGATGGAGATGGCGGAGCGGAGAGAGAAGATACAGCGAGCAGGGGGAGCCCTGGCTTCCTCCCCGGTACCAGCAGGAGTAAGCCACAAAAAGATCCAATACAATGCCTTCCGACAGTTGGGGGAGGCAGAGGAAGACATTGATGGCTTTCTGCAGGACTTTGAGCGGCAGTGTACCCTTCATAAAGTGGAGCCGGAGGATTGGGTCCAGATTCTGGCCAGAAAACTGACAGGCCGGGCAGCGGATGCCTATCGCACTGTATCGGATAAGGACTGTATGGACTATAAGCGAGTCAAAGAAGTGATCTTGGCCCGGTATGCACTAACACCACAGGCATACCGTCAAAAGTTCCGCAAAACCACAAAACGGGAAACGAATACCCACGCAGAATGGGCCTGTAAACTATGGTGGTCACTGCTACAGTGGGTACAAGGTAGCAAAGCAGACACGAAGGAGGATGTCCTACAGCTCATCGCGTTAGAACGATTCTTTACTGGGTTAACTCCCGAGACGCAAGAATGGCTTCGGGACCGACGACTCTTGAGGAGGCCGCACGGCTGACCGATGAACATTATGATGCCAGGAGGGCCCAATTGTCAGGGTCCAAAACTGTCTCAAGGGGCCCTCCCATGGGTCTGGAGGCCCCTAAACAGAAGCTTGGCGGGGGACCCACCAATACCCCGGCCTACCAGAGTCCTCCTGGGGTGTGATGCCACACCTGCCATCAGCTGGGTCACCTGCAGAGACACTGTCCCAACCGGACCCAGCGCACCCAGTGGCCAAAACCGGAAATGGCTACCTTCAACCAGGCCGCTGTACACTGCTACCAAGGCGAAGCCAACCCGGCATCGGTGGCTATGGCTAATTATGGGATGGAAGAGATAGAGGGAGTGCTGCATGAAGTGGACCCTGTGCAGGCAGCCCAGGCAGATAATCGACAACAACATCGACAGTCGGTGTGGATTAATGGGAAACGGCTGCAGGGATTAAGAGATTCTGGAGCTACTCTGACCCTTGTGAAGTCACATCTCGCCCAAGGCCAAAAGACGGGTCGGACAGTGGCGGTCCGAGTAGCTGGGGGAGCCATACATCGACTGCCCACGGCCAAGATTCACCTGAACTGGAGGGGTCGGGGATGGCCTTGTCGAGACCGGCATGAAGAAGGATTTGCCTGCAGATGTCCTGCTGGGAAATGACTTGGGGCCCATGTTGTCTTCCTTCTCGGTCGCCCCCCTGGCTGAGACATATCCTGTGACTACCCAGAGACAAGCTCGAGCTGCGGAGGCGGAATCACACTCGGAGGAGGCCCAGGTAAGACACTACAGCCCTTCGCGTATTCCCATAGCCAGACACATTTCATGGGACACCCCAGCAGAATTTAGGAGGGAGGTACTAGAGGATCCCTCATTGCAGGGTTATCGCGGGAAGGCACAGGAGGGGAGAGGGGTACTGGAAGGTGAACAGTTTATATGGCATCAGGGACTCCTCTACAGGGGTTACAGAGCAAACTCACTCAGGGACGAGCCCCACTATAAAACGACAGCTGGTAGTTCCCAAAAAGTATAGGCAGGAGTTGCTGCGAATTTCTCATGACATACCCTTGGCGGGGCACCTCGGAGTTAGCCACACCAGGCATCGTCTGACACAAAACTTCTTTTGGCCAGGGTTATCCCATGATGTTCGTCAGTACTGCCAGACCTGTGACAGTTGCCAGCGCATTGGCAAGAGGGGAGATCGCTGCAAGGCCAAATTACATCCCCTTCCCATTGTGGAGGAGCCATTTAGCCGAGTAGCGGTCGATCTGATAGGGCCGTTAGCCAAACCCAGTCCATCAGGGAAAAGGTATATATTGACAGTGATAGATTACGCCACGCGGTATCCAGAGGCGGTTGCCTTACCTAACATACTGGCAGAGACGGTGGCGGCTGCTCTGCTCCAGGTTTTCTCACGGGTTGGATTTCCCCGGGAGATTATCTCGGATGAGGGCACCCAATTTACGGCAGAGGTGACCAACCAACTGTGGAGACTGTGTGGTGTAAAGTCCATTAGAAGCGCCCCATACCATCCGCAGACCAATGGGTTGTGTGAGTGCTTTAACGGAACGTTAAAACAACTCATTGGGACGTTCACCAGGACCTACAGGGACTGGGAGAAATTCTTGCCGCACCTCCTGTTCGCCAATCGGGAGGTGCCCCAAGAATCTACGGGGTTCTCCCCAATTGAACTGTTATATGGGAGGCGGGTGAGGGGGCCTCTAGACTTAGTGCGGGAACTCTGGGAAGGGGAGGAAACCATAGCAGGAACCATTATCGTGCCCTTCGTGCTGGAACTCCGGGACCGCCTGCAGGAGTTGACTCAGGCTGTGCGCGTGAACATGCAGGCAGCCCAATGGCGCCAGCTCGTATGGTAAGATCAGAGGGCTAGAGAACGCACCTTCGAGATAGGACAGAAGGTCCTGGTATTAGAACCGGTTAGGCAGAACAAATTCCAGGCCGCATGGCAGGGGCCTTACCGGGTAGTGGGGAAAATAGCCGACACCACTTACAATGTCGCCGATTGTGACGACCCCAGGGTTATCCGCATGTTCCACGTGAATATGCTGAAGCCCTACCGGGAGCGCCCTGAAAAGGTAGCTGCCATCTGCGCACCCGAAACAGAGGATTTAGCCGAACTCCCCTTGCCTGATGTCTTAGGTGAGAGGACTCAGTCGAAAACCTGGGACCAGGTACACTTAGGAGAAAACCTAGGGGCCCGGGAGAGCAGGCCGAGGCATTGCTGAGGCAGCGGCAGAGGATGTTCTCAGAGAGACCGGGATTCACCCGACTTGCACAACACAAGGTTGAGACACAAGATCAGACCCCCCTGAGACAACCCCCCCTTCCGCGTCCCGGAGTCTGTACGAGAAGGGATGCGACAAGAGATACAGGAGATGTTGCGTTTAGGGGTCATTGAGGAGTCAGATAGTCCCTGGGCGTCCCCTGTAGTGTTAGTGCCTAAGAAAGATGGGACTACCAGGTTTTGTGTAGACTATCGAAAGCTAAATGAGAAAACTGTGATGGATGCGTATCCCATGCCGCGTGTGGACAAGTTGTTAGACCGGCTGGCTGGGGCAAAGTATTTGACCACCATCGATCTATGCAAAGGCTATTGGCAGATCCCCCTAAGTCCTGATGCTATTCCCAAGTCTGCATTTCTCACCCCGTTTGGCTTATTCCAGTTTCGGTTTATGCCATTTGGGATGAAGAATGTCCCCGCGACCTTCCAGAGGCTGGCTGACCGGCTTCTGGTCTCCAGGACTATGCTTGTGCCTACCTGGATGACATCGCCGTCTACAGCGCGACATGGGATGAGCATCTAAATCACCTAGAGACAGTATTGGATAGGATCCACAAAGCCGGAATCACCCTGAACCCCAACAAGTGTCATGTAGGCAAAGCAGAGGTGCAGTATTTAGGACATTGGGTGGGGGGTGGAAAACAACGACCGGAACCCGCCAAGATTGAGGCCGTAGCCAAGTGGCCCACCCCACGTATTAAAACCCAAGTCATGGCCTTTCTAGGGACAGCAGGGTATTATAGGAAATATGTCCCCAATTACAGCAGCATTGCCAAGCCCCTCACTGATCTGACACTTAAGAACCTCCCCCGCCAGGTAACCTGGACCCCCGAGTGTGAGGAAGCCTTCCGCCAGCTAAAAGACGCTTTCACAAATACCCCGATATTGGCCGCACCCGATCCAACTAAACTTTACCTGTTCACACAGACGCATCTATGTTTGGGTTGGGGGCAGTACTGAGCCAAGTCGGGCCGGACGGCCAAGAACACCCAATAGCTTATCTGAGTCGGAAATTACTGCCTCGAGAAGTCAGCTATGCGGCCGTCGAAAAGGAATGCCTGGCAGTAGTATGGGCTGCCACGCAGCTCCAACCATATTTGTATGGAAGACAGTTTTCCCTCATAACGGACCATAACCCCCTGGTATGGCTTAATCGGGTCTCCAGGGACAATGTCAGACTACTACGGTGGAGTTTGGCGCTACAACCGTTAGACTTCACCATCCACAATAGACCCGGCAAGCAAAATGGTAACGCCGATGGACTAAACCGACAAACTGACCTGCTACCAACCTCATGAATCGTGGACCTCCTCCAGCTGATCCGTCGGGGAGTAGACTGGGCAGGCCGATCCTGTCCGGGAAGGGGGAGCATTGTGACGGATCAACCCCGTACTCCAAGATTTTGCCACATGGGGGTTGTCGTAGAGCCTATGCAGCTAATGGGACATAATGTTATAAAGTGGGGTGAATATTGTGGATCACATATTGTTGGACATTCTGTGATGTGACCGAAGCAATCCTGGCCCCCACCTTCCTGTGCTCTCTTAGCAGTGGCAAACAGACAATGTGCTGATTAATGGGTTGTTGCATAACTGCTGTCTGGGAGCCTACTGTGGGTATTATTTGGTGAGAACAATGGGTGCTAAAAATAGCTTGTGTGATTCTCTATAAAACACTGTGTGATAGTCATATTTTATATATCCCAGTGTAAGAAAAGCCTTTGTCAGGGGCCTGCAGAAGAAGATTGGACATCTGCAGATGGGGTAACTAGCTCCCGTCACAGTGTCGTATACCTGCTATCTCATCTTTAAGACCACCAAAATGTACATTGAAAGCAGATGGAGAGAATTTACAATGTACCACTGCAATGAAAACGTCTTTTAAAGTAGGTTCCTCAGGTACATGTATGTCCCATTGGTGCAGATTAGGCCGTCGGGCAGTGAGTATTGTACCACATGCAATTTTGTGGTCTTTTCATCCCCTTCAATGCGGCTGCCTCTCCCATCTCCTGCACACCCAACTCCTCCACTTGGAACCCATGCACAGGTGTGGGTAGCTGCTATAAGAAGGCCACTGTCACCTGATGAGACCTGCGTTTCTGTTCAAGCAAATTGCTACAGCCTGGCCACCACTTCCCTCCGCCTCGTCTCCCCTGCTCAATCTGTCTCCAGCATGACAACCGTGGTGTCATCTTTGAGCTGAGAGCCTGCTTGTCCCACAGTCTTTGTGTGGCTTTTCCTGGTCATTTTTTTTCCCTGGAGCAAAGTACCTCCACACTCAGAAAGTTAACTGGTAGATGTATGACAATTTTCAGGACGGTCGTCAGGTCTTATATAGGATAAATAGCTAGATGCTCGGCAGGAGCTCTGTGAGGAGCTGCCCACTTTCTAAAGACTATAATACTTTTCCAGCAACGGACCACCATTTTTGTTAATATTATTATTGTGTATTAGTGATTTACTTGTTATGTTTTATATAGTTCTGCTAACTTGTCTGTATGTGCACTAGATTCACTTGTAAAATGTCCAGCATTCCACTAATCTCATCTTTATCTCAGGAGTCCATTGTCTCAACAGCCAATAATCTCATTAGGGGACTGTAGATTGAGACACAGTGGAGCAGTCATCACAGGGGGTCTTACATGCAGTATCAGATGAAGGCTTCTAGACTATTTTTCATTGTTTTTAGCTAACAGTGAATGTTTAAGGGGGGAGCATGTGATCACTTCTGACCTGGGAGGGGACTGAGCCCAGTGGAAGAAAGGACAGACATGTTTGAGGGAGAGTTGTGTGGAAGGATTGAAAGGAAGAGGATGGAGACCGTGGACTTGGAAGGAGGAATGGATAAACATGTTACCATTATGGATTATGTTCTTTGGATTTACACTTTCTTACAAGGACTGCTGCTACGGGATACATGTGCTTTCATCGTTTTATCTGTCGTCTAGAGGATCATGGACTGTGGCTACAGACTATAGTGGCTGGAGATACGAAATCTGTGGGCCAACCTAAAGTTGGGAGACAGTGAGTATGGCCTTATACAAAGCCAGTGGAACTACTGAACCCAGATTGGGAATTTGAGGACTGAGAGAACGGTATTTTGGCCATTTTCTTGGAATTGCTTTGTTACCGTGGCTGTGATCAATAAAATGTTGTTGCATCGTTAACCTGCCTAGGTGATTACTTACAACCTACAACCTCAGATCTTTACAAGCTCCTACATCTGCTTGTTCACATATGTCGTCAGGGTTGTTGCATGAAAGTACTGCTGCTTTCTGTGTGAGTGGGATAGTCATGCAAGAGAATATTGCTACAAAAAAAAGGGACTGGCCTCTCTGACATTTACTTCAGAAAGGGAGTAAACTGTCCTGCATCCAGAAGTTGAGGATCCACCTAGGCAATGGTGGTAACAAAATCTTATCAAGTTGGGCCTAATGAAGAACTTTGCAAAGGCTATGGATAAAAATGTAAAAGCATTCATGCATCTGATTGATAATTTTCCAAGGTTAAGTGAAGCAAATATAAAAATAAAAGAAGGAGTCTTTATTGGACTTCAGATTTTTAAGCTTTTTCAAGATGAGGAGTTTCTTCAGTTGTTGCAGGGCAAGGAAAAGGCTGTATGGTCTAGATTTGCATTTGTGGTAACTAACGTTTTGGGAAACTCAAGGGCAGATACAGTAACTATGAAGAGTTGGTGTCATTTCTCCTCAAAACATATAAGGATCTTGGCTGTAACATGTCCTTAATGATTAATTTCTTACATTCTAGACTTTTCTTACACCAAACTGTGGAGTAGTGAGAGACGAGGGTTGTGAGAGATGTAACCAAGATATTGCAGCTATGGAGAAAAGATATCAAGGAAAAAGGAAATCCATCAACACTTGCAGATTACTGTTGCATAATTTTAATAGATGATTCGATACAGGAGTACAAGAAACAAGCAAAAAACAGTTGTCACTGAATGAGGACTAATTTTGTAGTGCAATTTCTGTAACTGTTTAAAATTCGCAATAGGGTTTAGACAGGTTTTAGTTATTTGAATTGTTCTAAGTTTTCTCTAAATAAATATCAGGAAAGTGGCATAACAAAATATTCTGCATCTGTATATTTACAAGAATAATAATGTTTCAAAGTACTGAAGCTTTTATCATTAATTATATGTAGCAGTAAAAGGAAAACTCAATTGTCCAATTTAAATTCAGGAGGTCAAACTCATTAAGAAATGGCTCAGTTCATAGCAGAACCTGACAACTTTTAAAAATATGTAAAACAGTGTTACATAATCTGAAAGGTCATTGAGCTAGGTTCTTCAGCTGCTCAGTAAGGAAGTGCAGCCTCTGTACAGGTCCCAGTACCTTCCTCTCCTCTGCACCAATCAGCTAAGTGTGGGGCTGGAGGAGAGAGCAGTTCTCTCACTGATCAGGAAGGACACTGTCTCTCATTGTTCTCGGTCAAAGGAAGCTACCTCCAGTCTATAGTATGCACTCATTTATTAGCAAGATTTTTTCTTGCTAAAAGTGTGTCTTTTCAAGTAAAACATTTTCCACATTAAGGATATAAAAAAGGCTTCTCCCCTCTATGACTTCTCTGATGTCTATCAAGATGCGCTTTCCGGTTAAAACATTTCCCACATTCTGAACAGGAAAAAGGCTTTTCCCCTGTGTGAGTTCTCTGGTGACTAAGAAGATTTGATTTCTGGTTAAAACATTTCCCACATTCTGTACATGAAAAAGGCTTCTCCCCTGTGTGAGTTCTCTGATGTGTAACAAGATCTGATTTCTGGGTAAAACATTTCCCACATTCTGAACATGAAAAAGGCATCTTTCCTGTGTGAGTTATCTGGTGTCTATCAAGATGCGTTTTCCGGTTAAAACATTTCCCACATTCTGAACATGAAAAAGGCTTCTCCCCTGTGTGAATTCTCTGATGTGTGATAAGACTTGATTTCACTGTAAAATATTTCCGACATTCTGAGCATGAAAAAGGGTTCTCTCCTGTGTGAGTTCTCTGGTGCTTAACAAGATTTGATTTCCCTGTAAAACATTTCCCACATTCTGAACAGGAAAAAGGCTTTTCCCCTGTGTGAGTTATCTGATGTCTAACAAGAGCTGATTTGTTGTTAAAACATTTTCCACATTCTGAACATAAAAAAGGCTTCTCCCCTGTGTGAGTGCTCTCATGTGTAACAAGATCTGATTTCTGGTTAAAACATTTCCCACATTCTGAACATGAAAAAGGCATCTTTCCTGTGTGAGTTCTCTTATGTCTATCAAGATGCGCTTTACGGTTAAAACATTTTCCACATTCTGAACATGAAAAAGGCTTCTTCCCTGTGTGAATTATCTGATGCTTGGTAAGACTTGATTTCTCTGTAAAATATTTCCCACATGCTAAACATGAAAAAGGCTTCTCTCCTGTGTGAGTTCTCTGGTGCCTAACAAGATTTGATTTCCCTGTAAAACATTTCTCACATTCTGAACATGAAAAAGGCTTTTCCCCTGTGTGAGTTCTCTGATGTCTAACAAGAGCTGATTTGTTGTTAAAACATTTCCCACAGTCTGAACAGGAAAAAGGCTTCTCCCCTGTGTGAGTTCTCTGATGTGTAACAAGATCTGATTTCTGGTTAAAACATTTCCCACATTCTGAACATGAAAAAGGCATCTTTCCTGTGTGAGTTCTCTGATGTATATCAAGATGCGCTTTCCGGAAAAAACATTTCCCACACTCTGAGCAGGAAAAAGGCTTCTCCCCTGTGTGAGTTCTCTGATGTCTATCAAGATGCGCTTTCCGGTTAAAACATTTCCCACATTCTGAACATGAAAAAGGCTTATCCCCTGTGTGAATTATCTGATGTTTGATAAGACTTGATTTCTCTGAAAAATATTTCCCACATTCTGAACATGGAAAAGGCTTCTCCCCTGTGTGAGTTCTCTGGTGACTAAGAAGGCTTGCTTTCCTATTAAAACATTTCATACACTTGAAACAAGGAAATCTATTCTTTGCTGTGTGAATTTTTTGATGTTTAAGAAAAAACTTTTTGAGGGGAAAACTATTTCCATATACTGACCGTGAAAATGGCTTCTTAGCTTTAGGAGCAGTTAGTTTTTTAATGCTTATTGTGTGACTTTGATTTTCCTTAGTAGTCGGTAATGAATCAGAAGATAGGACCTGTTTGAAAGGATAAGATGACAGATCTTTGCTGTGAAGGGATGATGGTAAATTTGGAGTAACAGCATTCCCTTCAATTGTATCCTGTGAGATCTCCAGCTCATCTGATTTGAAAATTGAAGATGTCAGCCGTCCCTCTGATCTCCTAGTACAGTTATCTGCTAAGTAAATAAAAATTATATTTGTATAAAATATTCTTGAAATTTATATTTTTGAACAGTTCTACTTAAACTGTTGGTACAAATGGCAAGTTATGTAAAAATATTGAATTATTCACCAAGACAGTCTGATAGAAAATCTCATAGCATGAACCAGTAGAGCTTGGTGTTCAACTGTTTGTTCATTCTGCCTCCCAAATATGAAATATGCGAAAATAATACCAATAAAAATTTCTACTCATCTCACAAAAAACAAGCCTCCACTCAGGCCCTTCATCTGTCAATGGAAAAACAGAGGTTTCCACATGATTAGTGGCTCAAAAACTCTTGAAAAGAAACATGGCTTCCATAAACCAATACAGCAAAATCCGCTCTTCCAAAGTCAAATATGATCCCTACTTAACTCAAATGGAAAGCACCACACCCTATTAAAGCTCACGCATAATGCCGGAAGCAGCCTGATACAGCCTTGTTCTCCGCTGGTTAGGTCCTCTGTGTTCAGCTCCCGTGTTGTGTATTTTCTTCTTAGTTTCTTCTTGTGATCCCAGCCCGTTTACTGACTACTGTCTTCTGATTTCGCATTTTCTCTGCCCTCCTTGTTCTCATCCGGCAACCTGACTATTCTTCTTGTCATCTCACACCACAGAACAGCAGGCAACATTAAGTCCAATCCTAGGGGTCTTTGTGTAAGTACAGATCAATGTAGAGGGGTTAAAGGGTGATGGGCAAAACTTTGACTATAGACAATAACACATCTAATGGAAAGATAAAAAAAAAAGCAACTAGTGGTGAAACCTCTCTGGGATAATTAAGAGTATGCATCTTGGTAGCTCCTGGCAATTTAAACTATAGTAAGGGCCAATATTTTCTGTCAGATGAGTATCAAGAAGAAATATACATTTAATGCAAACTTTTTATAATAGTGCAGAGCTGAGGTGTCTTAAATGTAAAACTTGGGCATTTGGAAGAGACAATGGAGACCTTTTTTGGAAGACTACCATTGAGTTACAGACTCACATAAGTGAGGCAGGCCAATCCCAACACAATCAAACTATCGTACAGAATGAACCTGTATAAAAAAAGAAGACAGAATAAAAAAAAAACACTTTACATCCCCAGCAAGAATGTATGTTTGGGAGAGGGGGACTCCAACACTAAATCAGAGTTGCACTTATTTATGGTAGACCGTTGGAGCTACTATGAGTCCTGACCAGAAGAGTAGAGAAAGTAGTAATGCTCCCCATTTCAGGATAAATTGTATGTAAATTCTTTAGGATCGATAATATAATTTATGACGTGGAGTGAATCCATGAAACCAGGGCTCGAGTCATGCCAACATATCTCCTGCAAGCATGAATACATTTTTTACAGCCATCAGCCACTCACAGCTTAGAGATATATCATGGCAAAGTTGTGACGTTTTTGTATACTTTATCTATTTGAAGTTATTTGGTTTAAAAATAAATTGAAAAGTCAGGGTAAAGGGAAACTCCGTTGTTATTATACAGAAATTCACACTTGGCCCTCACTGCACGTTTAATGTTGCCTATCATAAAAGCGAGGTTTGGTCATAAAGACTGGACCTGGTCTTGTAGGGACCATATGAGCACATTCAGCAGCACAGAAGGGAGAGAAGGAAGATTCATCTAATAAGATATCAGGGTTCTAAGAAGCCAACAGCGTCATTACCCTCTGCTTTCTCTCACAGGCCCATCATAATATTTTTCTTCAAGTGATTTTCTAACTTGTCAGCACTTTCTACATATGCTGTCATTTGCATTGGTAGTTTACAGATCTGGGCAGGTAACAGTCAGGATCTTCTAATTTCAGTTGGTAGGTGGATCTTCCAGGTTGTAAGTTCTATAGAAAAGGGATTTCAATGCCCAAAGTCATTTGAACTGTTTTTGGTGGAGGACAATGTTTTGGTCTAGAGGCAAAATGGTGATCACACGATCGTGATACAGCTGGACTACATGACCAGTAAACCAGCCACAGCCGGTGACTGAGAAGAATCTGTGACTTCTCAGCGTTTAGTGGTCACTACTCACCTGGGTAGCCATATGTAGGAATCTCCTCTTTACACCGCTCATCACCCCTCACATATGTCTTTGTAGTTTTAATATGGTTCAGATCTTCACCCTGAAACAAATATTGTACAAGTCACAGACAGATGGAAAAGTCACATATATGATCAGTAGTGATGAGCGAGTACCGTAATATCCGTAATCGCTATACTCATAATGAGTACTTTGCAATAATCGCGTATTCATTCCAAATAGCGAGTACAATGTAAGTCAATGGGAAATGCTGGACCCTACAAAGAGGTCTGGGGGCCTGAGGAAAAGGCAGGAATGGATAGGAAAGTGATGAAACAGAATGGGAAGAGCCTGGAGAATATGCCTGCATTTCTGACTCACATATGGTTTCTGGGAATAAGTTTGTCGCAGTATTACGCCACTTTACAGACACATAAGAACAACTACCAAACCTAACCTAAATTGCATTTAACAGGCCAAAAAGATTATGAAACAGTTTTTCCTGCACAATCACTTGTATATAAGGCTATATAAACTAGAGAAACCTAAAAAATATCCTTTTAGCCTTTGTTCACACATAATGTTGTGGCTTTTTTTCGCCTTTTACAATTGGGAGGGCCCTGAGTTATACATTTTGTAGGTCCCTCGGACATAAATCATTTTTCAGTTCGCTATTCCCCAGCACTTTACAAGCACAGCTAGAAAGTACTAGTAGGTATGTAGATCTTTTACTTGAGAGGCCTCAGGTGGCTCTGTAACATGCGACTTGGAGGGACAGCTGTTACTTAGACATTTGGGCGGTCCCTCCATCATTGACACTCAGATAGTGGAATACATATTCAATAGCAGTTTACAATGTGCCCATTGTAGCGTTGGGCTTGACCCTCCTCCTCCTCTTCCACCACCACCACCATGTGATACTGCGGCCCTAAATTCAAATGTTCAGAGGCCTTTTAGTAGGCAGGAAAGCTGAGTTTTGTGAGAGCCCTCGTGTGGCCCTGTAACATACATTTTGAAGTGCCCTACTCTAGAGATTTTGGAGGTCCCTCGTGTACATCTGAGAGTGCCATCACTTACTCATATTGTAGGGCCCTCACTGTATTATTTAACTCATTTAGGGGCAGAGACTACAGAGAAAATATCCAAGAGAAATGGAGTACTAGTAGGTAGCAGTGAGTGCAGCCTGCGATCTTCAGGTATGGCTGAACTTAGTGAACCGGAAAAATAAAGCTGCACTAGTTAACTGGATGACGAGCTCAAATACAGTGCCTACAAGTAGTATTCAACCCCCTGCAGATTTAGCTGGTTGACACATGCGGAATTAACTTGGCATTGTGACATTTGTACTGTAGATCAGCCTGGAAGTGGGAAATGCACTGCAGCAAATTTTTTTTTTTTTTTTTTTTTTTTTAAACGTAAAAAGTTAATTCAGAGTGTCATTTATTATTCAACCCCTCAAACCACAAGAATTCTGTTTGGTCCCCCTAAAGTATTAAGAAGTAGTTCAGGCACCAAGAATAATGAGCTTCACATGTGTGGATTAAAGATCTCTTTTGCCAGCCTTTCCTGACTATTTAAGACCCTCCCCAAACTTGTGAACAGCACTCAGACATGGTCAACATGGGTAAGACAAAGGAGCATTCCAAGGCCATCAGAGACAAGATCGTGGAGGGTCACAAGGCTGGCAAGGGGTACAAAACCCTTTCCAAGGAGTTGGGCCTACCTGTCTCCACTGTTGGGAGCATCATCCGTAAGTGGAAGGCTTATGGAACTACTGTTAGCCTTCCACGGCCAGGACAGCCTTTGAAAGTGTCCTCCCGTGCCGAGGCCAGGCTTGTCCGAAGAGTCAAGGCTAACCCAAGGACAACAAGGAAGGAGCTCCGGGAAGATCTCATGGCAGTGGGGACAGTCAATACCATAAGTAACGTACTCCACCGCAATGGTCTCCGTTCCAGACGAGCCCGTAAGGTACCTTTACTTTCAAAGCGTCATGTCAAGGCTCGTCTACAGTTTGCTCATGATCACTTGGAGGACTCTGAGACAGACTGGTTCAAGGTTCTATGGTCTGATGAGACCAAGATCGAGATCTTTGGTGCCAACCACACACGTGACGTTTGGAGACTGGATGGCACTGCATACGACCCCAAGAATACCATCCCTACAGTCAAGCATGGTGGTGGCAGCATCATGCTGTGGGGCTGTTTCTCTGCCAAGGGGCCTGGCCATCTGGTCCGCATCCATGGGAAGATGGATAGCACGGCCTACCTGGAGATTTTGGCCAAGAACCTCCGCTCCTCCATCAAGGATCTTAAGATGGGTCGTAATTTCATTTTCCAACAAGACAACGACCCAAAGCACACAGCCAAGAAAACCAAGGCCTGGTTCAATAGGGAAAAACTCAAGGTGTTGGAGTGGCCTAGTCAGTCTCCTGACCTTAACCCAATTGAAAACTTGTGGAAGGAGCTCAAGAATAAAGTCCACATGAGACACCCAAAGAACCTAGATAACTTGGAGAAGATCTGCATGGAGGAGTGGGCCAAGATAACTCCACAGACCTGTGCCGGCCTGATCAGGTCTTATAAAAGACGATTATTAGCTGTAATTGCAAACAAGGGTTATTCCACAAAATATTAAACATAGGGGTTGTATAATAATTGACCCACACTTTTATGTTTAAAATTTAATAAAATTCAACTGAGCAACATAACTTTTTGGTTTGTAAGATTTATGCTTCTGTTCATAAAACCTACTCTCGTTTGCAGTTTGAAGGCTCTAACTTATTTGCATCTTATCAAACCAGCTAAATCTGCAGGGGGTTGAATACTACTTGTAGGCACTGTATATCACTTGTGCAAGTCAATGGACAAAGGATATATGGTGCTTCCCTCGAGGATGGATTGGTGAAGCTTCTCCAAATGGCTCAGTTATTTTTGATTGTTAATATTCCCCAGATTATATAGGAGGAGAAGACTTCTTGATATTGTACTACTTGGTCCAGTGCAGAATGTGCATCGTACTTCCAAAAATTACTCCTGGGGGCTGTGTCATAAGTGCAGGGACATTCCTTGACAAGGGCATCCCTTGTCAAACATTATCTACAATGGAGTACTGTAGTAGTTATGGCCCTCAATTCAAATTTTCAGAGGGCCATCAGTCGGTCATCAACAGTCAGTGTAAATTTCTATTGAATATGTATCCTCTATCTCAGTCACAATGTGGCACAAGCCAGGCATGTTTTTTGCCAAATGGGGTGACTGACAGTACATTTCTATTGAATATGTATTCCCTATCTCAGTCACAATGCGGCACAACCTGTGACTAGGGCCTCAAACTTACAATGACAAATATTAGTTTGGTAGGACCACTGTACAATGTGCATAGGGTTTGTAAAAATTAGCCCAATGGGCTGAATCATGGTTGACGCAGGAAGCCACCATCCCAAGGGTCTCCAATCACAAATAGTAGTTAGGCTGGAGTAGGAATACTGTCCTGGTTTGTCCACTGCACAATGTGCATAGTTTGTAAAAATTAGCCCTATGGGCTGAGTCATGGTTGACAAAGGAAGGAATCTGGTTTTTATGAGAAGGGGGTGAGGTTAACAGCAGTAGCATGAATCTGCATGTTTGGTGAATTTAGGTTGGCTTGCTGTCATCTGGAGGGATTACAAACTGTGGAGATATCCAGTCCTTGTTGAATTTAATCAGAGTAAGTCTGTCTGCATTTTCCATGGAGAGGCGTGTGCGCCTATCAGTGATGATTTCCCCAGCGGAACTGAAAACACGCTCAGACACCACACTAGCAGCCGGGAAGGCCAGCACCTCCAAGGCATATAAAGAGAGGTCGGGCCAAGTGTTCAGCTTAGACACCCAATAATTAAAGGGAACTGAAGCGTCAGAAAGGACACACGTATGGTCACTTAAAAGTAATCCTTGACCATGTTCTGCAACTTATCCCTCCTTGGCATTTTTATAGGCACAGATAGCCCTTGCAGTTTTGCTGGTTTATTTAAAATTGGCCAATTTGGGCACATTTTCCCCCCACCTCCGTTGGAGCTTGGGTTCGTGTATCTCCCCATTATCCCTTGGTGTTGAAAAGAGCTGGTACCTATGCCACCATCATTATCTGAAGGTGATATTTTCAGCAACTGATCCACAAAGGCCCCCTTAAACGATTCCATTGTACAACCCCTGGCAAAAATTATGGAATCACCGGGCTCGGAGGATGTTCATTCAGTTGTTTAATGTTGAAAAAAAGCAGATCATAGACATGGCACAAAACTAAATTCATTTCAAATGGCAACTTTAGGCTTTTAAGGAACACTAAAAGAAATCAAGATTAAAAATGTGGTACTCAGTAAGGGTAATTTTTTTCAGACCAAGCAGAGGGAAAAAATTATGGAGTCACTCAATTCTGAGGAAAAAATTATGGAATCACCCTGTAAATGTTCATTTCCAAAACTAACACCTGTATCAAATTAGATCTGCTCGCTAGTCTGCATCTAAAAAGGAGTGATCACACCTTGGAGAGCTGTTGCACCAAGTGGACTGACATGAATCATGGCTCCAACACGAGAAATG
This sequence comes from Phyllobates terribilis, assembly GCF_046119375.1. Taxonomy (NCBI): domain Eukaryota; kingdom Metazoa; phylum Chordata; class Amphibia; order Anura; family Dendrobatidae; genus Phyllobates; species Phyllobates terribilis. Next base: position 4,792,604 of record NW_027362879.1, on the reverse strand, counting down.
TCAATTGAAACAAATGGGTGGATTGGACAACCTTTCAGGGTAGGATCTGGTGTCCGTCAGTGCTGTCCTCTTAGCCCTTTGCTTCACGCCTTTGCAATTGATCCCTTCCTCAGAAGGATCGATTGTGGATCGTTGGCAGGGGTGCGGATGGGCAGGGCGGCGCCGGAGGCTATCTTGAGGGTAGTGGCCTATGCGGACGATATCACCGTATTTGTTTCTTCGCAAGAGGAGGCAATGGTGGTGATGTCAGAAGTGGAGCGCTACTCTGAGGCATCCGGGTCCAAGGTCAACCAGGATAAGTGTGAAAGTCTCTGGCTGGGAGGCGGAGATCCCATGTTTGATCTTCTGGCCACCCTCCCCGAACCCCAAGAACACGCCAAAGTCCTGGGCACTGAATTCGGCAAGGGTGATTACCTCATGAAAAACTGGGAGGCCAGAATCAAAGATGTCGCCCAAAGAGTGGACCAATGGAAGGGTTGGTCTTTGAGCCTGAGGGAAAGGGTTGACCTGTGCAAAGCTTTCCTGCTCCCCTTGCTAATCTACCTGGGCAGCGTCTGTGTCTTGCCAAAGCCTCTCTGGACACGGGTCTACAGTCTGTTCTTCCAGATGTTATGGGGGAATAGACTGAACCTAGTCAAGCGGGAGGTCACTTACCGCACAAGGAGACTAGGGTGGTTGGATATGGTGAACCCCATGGTGTTCCTAGTGAACACCTTCTTGAAAGTTAACGTGGCAAACCTCTGGAAGGAGAGGGCTCCTCCATGGGTATTATCCTGCAAGGGATGGTTTTAGCCATCAATCTTCAGGGGGAAGATTGAAAGATCCTCGCACACTGCATGGGCATCTCCCGGCTTATGTTATCCCGGTTCTCAAAATGATCCACCGGTGGGGTCTGGGAATATGGGGAGTGAGGTCCCTCCCGAGGAAACTCCTTGATAGGAGGGTCTTGCTTTCTCATTTTCAGAGTCCATTGGTCCTCAAGAACTGCCCAAGTCGGGATCTGGAGGTTGGGTTGAGTTTGTTAAATTCTAGCAGGATCCCCAAGAAGTACTGGGACTTGACTTGGTGCTGCTTCCAAGGTAAGCTGTGTGTAAGGGGCAATTTGAAGTACAGGAGCTCCGAGGAATTGCCCCCTGTGAGGCTTGTGCTAACATGCTGGAAAGCATGGAGCACTTCCTGCTTCATTGTCGCTTTAATACAGAGGTGTACAACAGGGCAGGAGATCCATTGGTTGGTCACGGCTGGCTACTCTGTCCTATGCCGGGTGGGCCTATGGAGCGTTCGGAGACCATGGGAGAAGGTACCGAACCACTTTATTCATAATAAGTGTAGTGGTCAAGTATTTCACGTGGAAAGCACGAGTTTTAGTTTTGACGCAGAGTAAAATCCTAAGTGCAGATGAAGTTTGTAGGAACATCCTAGGTGACCTGGTGAAGGTACGTTCTCTGGAGTATGAAAGACTGGCTTCCCAGAGGGCGGCCCGTCTCTGGAGGGGCTTTTCCTTCAGGGTGCCTTAGTCCGGTAGTACTCCTATATCCAGGTGGTGGGCTGATGTCTTTTGTTTTGTATTTATGTCTCCTGAATAGGTTTGCAAGCATCGAACTTGAGCCTTGTGAGAATGTAGGTTGCCTTTGCCCTGGCCTCTGCTCAACTTGGTATGGCAGATGCTACAGCCTACAATGTTTTTCTCTGAAGGACTTTCAGAAAAAAAAATTCCACACAGCAGCTGAACACCCCCTTACCCTGACTTGGCGGACAGCGGGGGTGCTCTTGGGAACAGTTGACCCAGTTCTCACTCTGGGCAAACCATGACCCCTTGGTGCCTGTGTTGGTGCTACATATCCATCTTCCTCTGTGTTGCTGTCATGGCTACGCATGCCAATGGTCCAGGTCGGATCAGTGGACTCATCATCGACTACCTCGTCTTCCATCTCATCCTCCTTCCCAGTTGACATTGTAGGCTGACCTGATAGCAACTGTGTCTCATCATCATCAGCCTCCACCTCTGGAGACAAAAAATAATGTTCCGCCAAGTGTCTTTCTTCTGGCCATAGGTCCTCAAATACATAAGCATCAATGCACGCCACCTCCTCTTGTCCCTCTTCAATGCTGCACAGTGATAGTCCAGAGCCAACCAAAGGATACATACCAAACAGATCCTCGGAGTGGCCAAGCTTGGGGTCATATGTCTCCTGTGACTGATAATGGTTGGAGGAAGGAGAACCAGCTTCAGGATTGGATGGGCCAGTCTTCTGTGTATCCACAGTAGACTGTGTGGTCGTGGAAGATTTGTTGTTGCCTGACAAATGCTTAGAGGCCTTTTCTGCTATCTGCTCTCTTTTCAGAATCTGCTCTCACTCTTGTGGCTTCCACACACGTTTACGTTCCAAACTGGGAAATTTTTCCAGGAACATAGTGGATGCATCAAGCTGCTTCTGACCTGACACAGACTGAGTGCCTTCTCACGCACCATTGACACATCCCTTAACAACAGACTTTTTTGGCATTTTGGGTTTTGTTGACAGATTTTCAGATGTTGATGGCACAAGCCAAGCTAGCTGTCACAGCCAAAATAGTGGTTCAAATGGCCTGGTGCGTGCTTTGTTGCAGGCAGTAGGAAATGTTTGGACTACTGCTTTGTGTAGGGCACAAAACACTTTTTTTAGTGGACTAATATGGACAGAAGGCAGGCTCTGACCCCTAAAACAGCAGGGAAAACAGACTGGTGCTAAAAAAAAAAAAAAAAAAAAAGGCAGCACAAAATGCTACTTCTGTGTGTGCTGGCAAAATATTGCTTTGCCTCTGACAGGAGCTGTTTTAATATGGACACTGGTAGAACGCTACTTAATACACTCCCTACCTAATACACAATCTCTCCCTCCTTGTACTCTGACTTTGTTGTGTGTCTTCAGTTCTGAAAAGAGCTATTTTTTGGTGGTATTATGGAGCTAGTGAGCGGCTACTTTAAACACAGAACTAGCATACACTGCAGGTAGCCCTTAAAAGGGCTTTTGTTTTATCAAGAGGCCTAAACACTCTCCCTAGCAGCTCAGCAATCTCTCCGCATGCTTATAGAATGCAGGCTCCAGATGCAATGTGCACAAAATGGCGACGACAGGGCTTGAATAGACCCTATGAAGCTGGGTGGCCAGCCAATCACAGTAATGCCACAACCAAGATGTCTGAAGAATTACTGTGATTGGTTATGAAGCCCAGAATGTTTAGTGGCTGCAAAGGAGGCGCCAAAACTGCAGAGCAGGACATTCGAATATAGCGAGGCGAACACAAATGCTCGCAATATAACAAGTAACCTGAACACTGTACTATCCGTGCGTATAGCGAATACACTCACTCATCACTAATGATCAGCTCTAATCCAGCCATCTCCACCATTCTCATTATACAAGTACAAACCATACAACTCTGGTGGATAAAACAAGACCGAACACAAGACCTTCACAGCCGTATACACATCACAGGAGAGATCTCATGACACCTTCTCTCCATGTACCTGATAATCCTGAGGAATATTGGGATCTTCTTGTTTACAGTCCTGTGGAAGAAGAGGATGTGGACATCTCTCTGGTGTTGTCCTCTTACTGGATAGATCTAGAGGAAGCACATACAGGGACTGAATTCATTCTTTACATATAGACAATTAAAGGCTGTGTGTATTCAGTCCTGTCTATTACCCGGTGATGTGAGGGGCTGGGGAACCTCCGTCTTGACGTCCTTGTACAGATCTTTGTGTCCTTCTAAATACTCCCACTCCTCCATGGAGAAATAGACAGCGACATCCTGACATCTTATAGGAACCTGACACATACAATGATAGTTATCCCTCCAATCCCTTCATAGCTTTACTATAAAATGTCCCAGCATTCCTCATTCCTAGCAGTGTCACCTCTCCAGTCAGCAGCTCAATCATCTTGTAGGTGAGTTCTAGGATCTTCTGGTCATTGATGTCCTCATGTATCAGGTGGTGAGGTGGAAGCTCCGTGATTGGGCTCAGGGGTCTTCTCCATCCCTCAGACACAGGGTCCTGACAGCGTTCACTAGAGGTCTTCTTCACTACTGTGTAATCCTGATTATGGAGAGACACATTCATAAATCTCACTACGAATATTTCCAGAATCCTCACCTCTCCAGTTCTGTCTGTTATTTCCATACATAAGAATGATGTAATGTGACGTCATCAGAATCTCTCACCTCTCCAGTAACCCAGAAGAGGATCTCTAGGGTGAGGTGCATTATTTTCTCAGCCATCTTGTCTGTGTCCATATTCATCTTTGATGCGTAATTCTGGAAAATTCTCTTATATAGAAGATATTCACTGAGAGGATCCGATATTGTAGAGACCTGAATGTGAAGTTGAGCAGATGTAACGGCACAAAAACCCTGTGTAATAATACAATTACTGGAGATAATAAGGGAAACATTTGAGGAGATTTATGTTTTACAGTATCTAGTTTTCTTCTTTACATCTACTAATAAAGCCTATATATTTTAGGCCACAGACAACAAGTAGTTTCTTCCTCAGAATCTGCAAGTGAATACCTTTCCCATAGACTCATCTTCCTTATTGCTAATTCTAATCTCATTTACCAACACTGGAATCGGCATTAGCAATACTGCAGGAGATATTGATTACACGTGATATGAGAAATAACTACTTTATGATTAAGACAAAATCTTCATCTTCCACTACGGCTCTAGATACATATTTGGCCAGAGTCTGTCACTGACTACATCACAACCGGCCGTCTATATGTTTCCCGTCTTCACCGGACTGTCATCTTCTATCACGTTAGATCTCAGGTCTGATTCACACTTCGAAGTTTGAGGCATTTATAAAAGCTTGTTTGTAAGACCACAAAGACAGGAGTTATTTGATACCAAAATTTCCATATACAGTGTTTTATGGGGTTTCAAAACAAAGTGTGAATATCAAATTGAAATCATTGCTGTTGAGATTTTGTGCAAATTTCAACGCCTCCTCCTGTGTGCCTCCCCATATCAGGAGGAGTTCGTCGATAAATCGACCGTACCATATGATTTTTTGGGCTGTAAATATTGCTCTCAAGGTAAATGTGTTGCTCCTCCCATTTGGACATTAATCCAATGACGGTGAAAATTTGCTGCCCATACTTACTCCCCTCCTTTGTAAGAAAAAAAAAAAAATTTGATTGTCAAAGCAGAATAATTATGATCCAGAAGAAATTTAACTGACATGTTAATGAAATCTTTTATTTCTACTGTATACGTGCTATAGGTATCAGAGTATTAGCTCAGGCTAGTTAATGCTACACTGTGTGGTATGGATGAATATAGAGCTACACATGTGGTCAAAATTGTTAGTACCCCTCGTTTAACCCCTTACTGGCCTGGGGTATATGAGTACGCCCCAGGCCATCACCCCCGGTTCAGCACGGGCTTCGGCGTTGAGCCCGCACTGAACCGGGCACATTTCAGCTGATTCTTACAGCTGACATGTGCCCGCAACAGCCTCGGGTGGAATCGCGATCCACCCGCGGCTGTTAACCAGTTAAATGCCGCTGTCAATCTCAGACAGCGGCATTTAAAAGGGCCGCGCCGGAAGTGTGTCACTTACCAAGCCCATTGGTGACCCCGTCATGTAATCGCGGGTCACTGATGGGTGGGCATGGCAACCCAGGGTCTGCAGCAGACACCAGTGGTTGTCATGAAAAGATTGCCATAAGTGCCACCTAGTGGTCGGCGCTAATAGCACAGGAGCATTTCTGCTACATAGAGGTGATCTGCTCATCGCCTCTATGTAGCAGAGACAATCAGACAGTTGCTGCTTCTAGTCTCCTATAGAGACTATAGAAGCAAGCAAGAAGTGTAAAAAAATGTTTTTAAAAATATAAAAAGTTTAAATCACCCCCCTTTTGCCCCATTCAAAATAAAATAATAAAAAATAAACCCCACACACACATATTTGGTATCGCCGCGTTCAGAATCGCCCTATCTATCAATATAAAAAAATAATTAATCCGATCGGTAAACGGCTTAACAAGAAAAAAATTCCAAAAGCCAGAATTACGCTTTTTTGGTCGCAGCAACATTGCAATAAAATGCAATTATGGGCGATCAAAACATCGGATCTACCCCAAAATGGTATCAATAAAAACGTCAGGCAAAAAATAAGCCCTCGCCCGGCCCCAGATCCCGAAAAATGGAGACGCTACGGGTCTCGGAAAATTGCACCTTTTTTTTTTGGAATTTGGAATTTCACTACTTAAATAAAAAAGAACCTATACATGTTTGGTGTCTACTAGTGTTGAGCGAACATGCTCGACACTGCTCGGTACTCGCCCAAGCATCACGCTACTCGGGATGTTCGGCGAGCACCGAGCATTTCCGGGTTACTCGGGCGGGAGCTCGGGTCTCCGCCCAGCATGTTTGGCGCTCTTTACAGAGCCAATGAACATGCAGGGATTGCCAGCCAGTCACTGTAATGCCGCAGCCATGTTGTTTGTGGGCATTACAGTGATTGGCTGGCCGCACAACGTCACCTCGAGTATTTAAAACCGGGCGCTGCCATCTTGGACACAGACGCCCGGGATTAGCTAGTGTAGGGAAAGTGCTGCTGAGCTAGGGAGAGATTTATACTGCAAAATAGTTAGTGTAGGGTCTCTAAAGGCTGCCAGATCAAACAAACAGTCCTTCTCAGGACTAATATCCATCTCAGATATCAGGCAGGCAGGCTGTATAGGAGACGGAGTGGTTATACCAGCTGCATTACAGTCCTGTGTGCTCCTGTTGCTGAAATTTCTGGACTTAGCTCCAGGTCTCGGGGGGCCAGGAAAAATCCTTTTTTCTCATCTAAATCCTCTTTTTTTTCCCTCCTTCACACTGTACAAATACCCGTCTTATTAACCTTTTGGTGTCCCCCCCAAAAAAAAAAAAGTGTGTCTGTGACAGTTCAGACACAAATATATCTGTTTAAAAGAGTCTGGTGTAGGCCAGAGAAACAGAAGTGTGGTTTTGCAGTTCCACAGTTCAAACCTCTGTATTATCCACTTTTGGGCCATTTTTACATAAAAAAAAAACCGTTTGAGTGTGTCGCACACTGTTCAGCCGCAAGTATATATATTTAAAAAAGTCTGGTATACACCAGTAAATTATAACTGTTGTTTTGCCGTTCCATGGTAAAAAATCTCTATTATCCAGCTTTTGGTATTTTTTCCGTTAAGAAAAACAGTAACGGTTCCTCCCTGATTGTTCAGATTGTTTAAAAGAGTCGGGTGTAGGCCAGAGAAATAGAACTGTGGTTTTCCTCTTCCACGGTTGTAATCTACTTTTTATTACCCTTTTTCCATTGATAGGTGAAAATGTGCCACAACCAACAGCCACATCTTCTCACTCCCAGTTCTTGACCGAATTACTAGGGAAACACAGAACAACACCAGTATTGCGACCTGATCAGTGTGAACAGGTTATTAATTGGATAGCAGATAATACTTCCAGTTACCTGGCCACCACCAGCTAAGGTCGGTCTTCCACACGGTCAAATGTTAGTCGCCGTGAGTCTCGACCGCATACTCCTCCTCACCCTGATGCTCCTTCCTCCCACCATGCCGAGTGTCGTCAGACAGCAACTGATCCCACACTGGGACACTCTGAAGAGCTGTTCACTGGTCCATTTCCAGATTTGTGCCCCTCGCCTGCTCCGCTTGAAGTTGTGGAAGGGGAGATCCCATTTAGCGATGCCCAAATATTTGAACAGCCACGGCCACAGGAAGTCGACGCTGGCAATTTGTCACAAGAGGTGGACGATGACGAGACAATTGCCAGGAAGTGAGGAGGAGGATCGTGGTGCGCAAGTGGAAGAGGAGGAGGTGGTGGATGATCTAGTAACTGACCCGTGGCAGGAGGACATGCAGAGCGAGGCCAGCAGCACACAGGGTGAGGGAGGCAGAGTACCCCAACAGGCAGGAAGAAGCAGTGTGGTGGCCGCATACAGAAGGCAAGCAACAGTTCCCCATAACACCAACATAAAGGACGTTGCCAGTACAACCTGTAGGTCTTCCAGAGTCTGGAATTTTTTTAAAGACTCTGCTGATAACCCCAAAAAAGCCATTTGTACCACCTGCCAGGCCAGCATCAGCAGGGGTGACAAAACTACCCCTCTGACCACCACCAGCATGATCAGGCACATGGCAGCAAAGCACCCGACTTTGTGGGGTGAACCCCAGGGTCCACGACCAGTGTCAGCTGGTGTCACCACTGCTTCTTCCACTGTTGTGCGTGCAATAGAACCCCCTGTTGTGTGTGCAAGGCAATCCCCTGTCCATACTGCATGCAAAGATGCCCCCTACTCTCAGTCTTCACTTGTTATGGCAGTTTCTCAAGAAACAGCATCAACGTCCACGTCCCACCGCAGCGTTCAATTGTCCATATCCCAGACCTTTGAACGTAAGCGGAAATTCGCAGCCAACGCCCCACAGGCCACAGTCCTAAATTTGCACATTTCACGACTGCTTGCGTTGGAAATGCTGCCTGTTAAGCTGGTGGAGACGGAATCCTTCCGCAACCTTATGGCGGTGGCCGTCCCTCGGTACTCGGTCCCCAGCCGACACTATATTGCCCGGTGTGCCATCCCCGCAATACACAAGCACGTGTCCCAAAACATCTGCCGTGCCCTGAACAACGCAGTTACTGGGAGAGTCCACCTGAAAACGGACACGTGGACAAATGCTTGTGGCCAGGGACGGTACATCTCCCTGATGGCATACTGGGTAAACATAGTGGAAGCCGGGACCCAGTCGGATCTTGGGACGGAACACATCCTCCCCACACCGAGGATTGCGGGCCCTATGTCAGTCAGAGTTGCCCCCACAGTGTACAGCTCCTGCGCTTCATCATCCTCCTCCTCATGTTCAGCCTCCATCTCAGATATCACCACATCAGTTACAAGCTGGAAGCACTGCAGTACTGCCTCCGCCAAGCGGCAACAGGCTGTGCTGAAACTCATAAGCTTAGGTGAGAAACCTCAAACTGCTTGTGAGTTGTGGACAGCTGTGAAAGAGCAGGCAGATCTGTGGCCGAGACCGCTGAACCTACATCCAGGCATGGTCGTGTGTGACAATGGCAGTAACCTGGTGGCGGCTCTGAGGTGAGGCGAGATCACACACGTACCATGCCTGGCTCATGTGCTTAACCTCGTGGTTCCACGGTTTCTTAAATCGTACCCAGAGTTGCCAGATCTGCTCGTCAAAGTACGCCGCCTGTCAGCTCATTTTCGCAAGTCAGCTAAAACTTCCGCCGCCCTTGCTGTATTGCAGCAGCGTTAGCAGCTTCCGGCACACCGACTGGTGTGTGATGTCCCCACACGTTGGAACTCTACCCTCCACATGTTGCAAAGGATTTGTGAGCAGAAGAGAGCAGTTGTGGAGTACCAGCTGCAACAAGGCCGTCGATATTCAGGTCAGACTCCACACATAAGACCTCAGGAGTGGACCTGGATGTCTGACATATGTATCATCCTAGAAAGAGAAATCTGACAGATTTGGGCAGTAAATATGTAATACACTTATTATATATGTTATATTCCATTGTATTGTATCACCCACCTCGGACCAAACAATGACATGCATAAAAGGGGAAGAGCGAGAACTCAAAAAATTGGTGATCCATCACAATTGTATATAAAAGGTATAAATTTTATTAGAACATCACAATTGGGGTGAATAAACACATACAAAGTCACACTGTGGATTAAAATGATGCACACAGTGGAGACAGAAATTTCATACAACTATGATTGTCATGAGATGTACAATAATCAGATTACCAATATTCATAGTGTAGTAGGTATTCCTAACATGGTAGGCATCTGTTCACATTGCCCTGCACACTAATGCTATGAAACATATATCACATTACAGTACTTAATATAAATCATGTCTATCACATATATCATATTACAATAATCAGCCTGTGGGCAGGTGGATATCACCATATACAGCAGGAATTACCTCAGAATAGACTGTCACGTGCGCACCAACCCCGACGCGCGTTTCGGCGACCAGCCTTTGTTTATTCACCCCAATTGTGATGTTCTAATAAAATTTATACCTTTATATACAATTGTGATGGATCATCAATTTTTTGAGTTCTCGCTCTTCCCCTTTTATATATGTACCATCCTGACAAACTTTGAGGAGTCCACCAAGATGGTGAGTGGCGATGACGCCATCATTAGCGTCAGCATCCCACTTGTCTGTCTTTTGCAACGCTCTCTGCAGAGAATTAAAGAGGAGGCATTGCAGCCAGAGTATGATGAGATGGATCAAGAAGCTGTAGCGGGCGATTACACACAGCCCAGCCTCATCTCATCCCAATGTGCATTGGGGGACAATGAGGGAGAGGAGGAGGAGGAAGAACAGGAGCTGGTATCATGCGCTGTAGATGGTAGTACCTGTACAACTGTCATACCGTCGGTTCAGCGTGGGTGGCCTGAGGACAGGGGGAGGAGGAGGAGGAGAGCATGGTCAGTCGTCAACTTGGTGAGGTCACGGAAGTCTTGCCCGTTACCAGTCTGGCAAGCATGGCTGACTTTATGTTACGCTGCCTTAACTGTGACCCTCGCGTTGTCAAAATGTTGGGTGACAGTCATTACTGGTTGGCGACACTTTTAGACCCCCGCTACAAGGAGAACAAGGAGAACTTTTACTCTCTTATTCCTGAGGAGGAGAGGTCTACAAAAATGGGGCAGTACCAGAAGGCCCTTGCTGCAGAACTGTTAAAAAAATTCCCATCTGAACACGCTAGCGGCAGAGGTCACAGTTCGTTGCCCAACCAAGGCGTACATGCGAGAGAGAAGCAACTCCAATCCAGCAGAGGCAGGGGAACACTGTCAACATTCTGGGACAGTTTTCTCAGACCCTCCCTTCGGACAGACCCTGAGGCGCGGGGTACTCTCACAAGGAGTGGAAAGTTTCAAAAGATGGTGAGGGAGTACCTTGCCGACCGTACCAGCGTCCTCCGTGATTCCTCTGTGCCTTTTAATTATTGGGTATCCAAGCTGGACACTTGGAATGAACTTGATCTGTACGCCTTGGAGGTCCTGGCCTGCCCTGCCGCTAGCGTGTTATCGGAGCGTGTTTTTAGTGCAGCTGGGGGAATTATAACTGATAAGCGTACTCGCCTGTCAACTAACAATACTGACAAGCTGACCCTTATCAAAATGAACAAGGGCTGGATTGGGCCAGACTTCTCATCACCACCAAATGACAGCAGAGTAACATAAAGTCAAATCCACGGTGTTATTTCGGGAGGTGTATTCTCATGCACCACTTCACACCCACACATGGGTATACGCTTCCTCATTTCAGCTGTTTTTTGCTCTTCTCCTTATCCTCAGCCTCCACCACCACTATACCACCAGGGTGACAGTGGTCCGTGTTGCCAGCATTGCGAGTTCCTCCGTCCTAATTTTTGGCAGCTTTTGTTTGGAAGGCATAAGCAAATACTATGGGAGACCCACTCCCCAATAATGGGAATAATATTTTTAAGATGCTGTACTGTATGGCTCTTGTAAGGGGCATTAAAACCGTCTTGTTAAGCTACTGCGACCTCCACCACTCTTCCATGGGGCATTAAAACAGTCTTGTTAAGCTACTGTGACCTCCACCACTCTTCCAAGGGGCATTCATATTGTGTTTATATTCCACTGCGACCTTCACCACTCTTCCAAGGGGCATTAAAACCGTCTTGTTAAGCTACTGTGACCTCCACCACTCTTCCATGGGGCATTAAAACCGTCTTTTTAAGCTACTGTGACCTCCACCACTTTTCCAAGGGGCATTAAAACCGTCTTGTTAAGCTACTGTGACCTCCACCACTCTTCCATGGGGCATTAAAACCGTCTTGTTAAGCTACTGTGACCTCCACGTCTCTTCCACGGGGCATTGATATTGTCTTTTTATTCCACTGCGACCTCCACCACTCTTCCAAGGGGCATTGATATTGTCTTTTTATTCCACTGCGACCTCCACCACTTTTCCAAGGGGCATTAAAACCGTCTTGTTAAGCTACTGTGACCTCCACGTCTCTTCCACGGGGCATTGATAGTGTTTTTATTCCACTGCGACCTCCACCACTCTTCCAAGGGGCATTGATATTGTCTTTTTATTCCACTGCGACCTCCACCACTTTTCCAAGGGGCATTAAAACCATCTTGTTAAGCTACTGTGACCTCCACGTCTCTTCAAAGGGGCATTAAAAGCGTCTTGTTAAACCACTCTGAACTCCACAGCTCTTCCAAGGGGCATTGAAATGTTGTTTTTAATTACCTCTAACCTCCACGACTCTTCCAACGTGCATTGCATTTGCTCCTAATTTTAGTCAGCTTTTGCTTTTCAATGCAAAGGCGAAAACTAAGGGAGACCCACTCCCCAATAATGGGTAGAAGGTTTTTAGCATGCTGTAATCCACGTGTTTCAAGGGGCATTGCAGTTCCTCATAATTTTTGGAAAGCCTTCCATGCACTGCTTAGGCCAACAGTGTACAGGAGACCCAGTTGCTATAAATGGCAAAAACGGTTTAGTTAAGGCCCTCTGACCTCCATGTCACTTCAAAGGGGCATTGGAGTGCCTCGAAATTTTTGGTAGGCAATGGGCATTGCACTCACTGTATGCCCTATAACTGTGTAGCCGAACAGCTCAGTTTGTTACAGAAACATATCCTACAAGACATGTGTGGTTGACTGGCCTGATATTGATGTGAATGGTCCCTGTTCGTCCTGCTCTTTCTCCTTTGCCACCACCTCATCCATCATTTATCACCTGAAGCTTTGTTTTAACGGGAGTCATAGAACTGGGATAGTAGCAGGAAAACATCCAGCAATCCTCGGAGGAGGTAAGATATGCGCCAAAACGCTGACCACCTCAGGCCTAGCCGCTGCTACATACATGCGCTTGCATTCCAAGAAAACAAAGCAGATGCTAACTTCTATCATCATCATGCTCCTCACCTTGGCACTCTCAACTCCTCTGATGGAGAAGCAAGGGCCCACAGGAGGAGTCGGGTTCTCTGGTGGGCTCGTCCAATGCGGCCCTAAAGCAGGCCAGTCTAAGAAAAGTGTGTGGGTCGGTAACAGGAGAAATAGGGGCGGCTGGGGACCGTTTATGGTCAGTGAGATGGACCATCCCTGGCCACATTCACTTGTCCACTTGTTTGTGGTTAGGCTGTCCTTCCCACTAAATGCACTGGGGAGGGCACAGGTAATGTTTTGGTATGCGCTCTTGTGTATAAGGCGCACCGGGACAAATAGGGGCGGCTGGGGACCGTGTGTGGACACCCGGCCGCGGGGCGGCTGGGGCCTGAGTGTGGACACCCGGCCGCCGGGCGGCTGGGGACTGAGTATGGATAAAAGGGCCGCTGACGCAGCCATGACATGGTGGCCGGTGTCTGTCTCCACATGCCTAAAAGGCCCAATTTCAAGTGCAAGCAAGCTAGCAGTATGGTATTGCAGCATGCGAGTGGGTGGGTGGTTGGCTGCATATTTGTGCTTGCATTGCAAGGAATGTGGGAGGTACAACTGAACACTGCCCTGGGACAAGGACTTGCACGGGGATAGTTGCAAGTCTGCATCTTCTGATGCGGCAAGGATGACTTCTGATGGGCACACTTTTAGGCAGTGACATGGGTGTCAGAGATGCTTCCAGGGGTCTTCTCCATGCTGTTCCCATGTCTTTTCAGCACTGTATGCATGTGTCACACAGCACATGGCCAGATAAGGTTGTAAAATGTTAAAATGACATTTCCCGGTGAATGCATTTGTCACGGTTGAAAGCAATGCAAAAGTGCAAAACCGCATGAAAAATGCTACTTGTGAACATAGCCCAAGGTGTGGAGGAGTATTTTTGTCTTTGGTTATTTATTTTACCTTATACACAAGTCTTTACCCTGGAAAGGAAATTCCTTAACATATTTCACAGGAAAACCGTTTGAGTTTAGTTTTTGAACGTTTTATTGTGAGCCCGTAAAAGTGGCTTAATACCTCTGACCACGTTATTGACAGCAGTGACCTGGGGGTCAGAAATGCTTCCAGGGACGATCCCCTTGCTGCCCCCCTGTCTTTTGAGCACGGTCACTATCGTTTTGGTCACTTTTTAGGCTTTCTACAGACTGCCGGGGGTGCCGCCGCAAAAAATGCTCGGGTCTCCCATAGACTAACATTGGGCTCGTTGCTCGGGTCGAGTACCTGAGTATCACGGTGAGCTCGGCCCGAGCTTCAAGCACCCGAGCATTTTAGTGCTCGCTCAACACTAGTGTCTATGAACTCATAATGACCTGGAGAATAAGAATGGCAGGTCAGTTTTAGCATTCAGTGAATGTGGAAAGAAAAAAAAGAAAAAACAACTGTGGAATTGCATTTTTTTTGCAATTTCACCTCACTTGGAATTTTTTTCCCCGTTTTCCAGTACACAATAGGGTCAAACTAGTAATGGTGTTTAAAAGTACAACTCGTTCCCAAAAAAATAAGCCCTCACATGGCCATATTGACCGGTCATGAAGGGGTTAATGAAAGAAAAACCCACAATGGTCACAGAAGTAACTTGAATCTGACAAAAGTAATAAATTAAAAATCTCTGAAAATGAAAGTCAGACATTGTTGTTCAACCCTGCTTCCACAGAATTAAAAAAAATTAAACTCATGAAATAGGCCTGGACAGAAATGATGGTACTCTTCACTTATTATTTTGTTGAACAACCTTTTGAGGCAATCACTGCAATCAAACGATTCCTGTAACTGTCAATGAGACTCCTGCACCTCTCGACAGGTATTTTGGCCACTCCTCATGAGCAAACTGCTCCAGTTGTCTCATGTTTGAAGGTTGCCTTTCCCAGACGGCATGTTTCAGCTCTTTCCAAAGATGCTCAATAGGATTTAGGTCAGGGCTCATAGAAGGCCACTTCAGAATAGTCCAATGTTTTCCTCTTAGCCATTCTTGGGTGTTTTTAGCTGTGTGTTTTGGGTCATTATCCTGTTGCAAGACACATGACCTGCGACTGAGACCAAGCTTTCTGACACTGGACAGCACATTTCTCTCTAAAATCCCTTGATAGTCTTGAGATTTCATTGTACCCTGCACAGATTCAAGACACCCTGTGCCAGATGCAGCAAAGCAGCCCCAGAACATAACAGAGCCTCCTCCATGTTTCACAGTAGGGACAGTGTTCTTTTCTTGATATGCTTCATTTTTTCGTCTGTGAATATAGAGCTGATGTGCCTTGCCAAAAAGTTCATTTTTTGTCTTATCTGTCCATAGGACATTCTCCCAGAAACTTTGTGGCCTGTCAACATGTAGGTAATAGTAGAGAAGATATCTGGCACCACCTCTGCTTTAAATACACTTTTCCTTCAATATGGTGAAACTCCTGGATATATGGTGGTGCATGTCCAAGTGAACAATCAAGTAGTGCAAATGCAGAAATAAAGGTAGCACTCACCAGTGGTTCCAAGGATGTCCTTTATTTGTACTCACAGTACATATTAACTAGCGGCATCGGACGGAGATTCCTGAGGGTGTGCGGGGGAGTGAGAGAGAGGACGATGGCCGTTTCGCTCCCTTCCGGAGCTTCAAAGGGTTCGCTAGTTAATATGTACTGTGAGTACAAATAAAGGACATCCCTGGAACCACTGGTGAGTGCTACCTTTATTTCTGCTTTTGCACTACTTGATTGTCAACATGTAGTTTGGCAAATTCCAGTCTGGTTTTTTTTATGATTTTTTTTTTTTTTAACAATGGTGTTCTCCTTGATTGTCTCCCATGAAGTCCACTTTGGATCAAACAACGACGGATGGGCCGATCTGACACTGATGTTCCTTGAGCTTGAAGTTCACCTTTAATCTATTTAGAAGTTATCCTGGGCTCTTTTGTTACCATTTGTATTATCCGTCTCTTTGATTTGTCATAAATTTTCCTATGCTTGTCAACTCTTTCCTTTGCTTCCTCTAGTCCATGTTGAATGTGGTGCACAACATGTCACCAAACAGCACAGTGAGTATCTGTAGCCCTATATACAGGCCCACTGACTGATTACAAGATTGTAGACACCAGTGATGCTAATTAGTGGACACAACTTGATTTAACATGTCCCTTTTGTCACATTATTTTCAGGGGTACCATCATTTCTGTCCAGGCCTATTTCAAGAGTTTAATTTTTTTCAAAATTCTGTGGAAGCAGGGTTGAAAAGCAATGTCTGACTTTCATTTGTTCATTTTCATAGATTTTTAATTTATTATTACTTTTGTCAAATTCAAGTTATTTCTGTGACCTTTGTGGGTTTTTCTTTCATTAAACGAGGGGTACTAACAATTTTGACCACGTGGGTATTACATCGCATGATAGCCAGTGATAATTTTCTTGCTATAGAAAAATCTTCAAATACAGTAGCCACAAATTTAGAGTCCCTAATGTAGCTGGGAATTTCGTGCACTAGTGGTTGAAGATAGAAATCTATCCACACACCCAGTCTCTAAGTCTCTAACCTAAGCCCGCTACTATTGGTCTGAGTGGCGGTGGAAATATGTTTTTGTGGATCTTAGGAAATTGATATATAGGTATGAAAGGTTGTTCCACATAGAGCTGTTCCGCAAGTTTTTTTTATCCAAGGCTCCTGTACTCAATCCTTCTTGTAGCAATATATATAATTCCATATTGAAATCATTGGTGTGGTCTCTGGTTAGTTCCAAATACACATCCGTGTTTCTTTTTTCTTAAATCAATCAAATTGAGCTTGAGCTAAATAGATTTTAATACCACTATTGTGCCCCACTCGTCTGCTTGTCGCACTGTCAAATTCATATTAGTTTTGAGTTCCTTCAGGGCAATTTTTTCTTTTCTAGTTAGATTGTTATTTTTATTTCCCTTATGAGTGATTTTATTTTTTAAGAGAAACCAAATCGTTTTCAATAAGATCCTGAAAGTGGTCTAAAACCATGGAACGTGATTGAAGTGGATTAAAGGATGGATTTCCCCTATGAAACAGACTATTCAGAGAGGTATCAGACTTCATAGATTCCCTCTCCAATGATTTCAATTATAATAACACCTTTTGTTCTGAAAAAGATTTGTTAGGAGTAATATCAGAATTAACTGTTGCAACATCAGTAATATTTTCAACATCATTATCAGAGCTATCAAAATGACATTTCACAGTAAGGGTCCGCGCCAGTCTATTAACATCCAAAATTGCTCTAAATACATCAAACTCATTGGTAGGGGCAAAACTTAGGCCTTTCACTAAAAGTCAGAATTGTTCCTCTGATAACACAAAACTGGACAAATTCCAAATTGGTAGCTTAAATAGCGGTGGTTTCTGTTCCGGGTGGTATATCTGTTTCCGCTTGTGTTTGTGGACCCCCTTCCTCCGTTTTCTGGCATGCTAGTAGATGTATTTTGTGGATGTTCAGAAAAAAATCTTCCATCTTCGCTAAATTAGCTTTCAGTTTGTCATTGTGGCTAGTCAAATCCTTGTTGTGCACAAATTTTTCCAATGAGGATTGGATACAAAAACTAAAACAGAAATAAAAAGTAAGTTCCAGCTCCTCATATTTCAGGATTAACCCATCAACTTCAATGAACAATCGCTAAGGATGCAGTTCCACTCTGCTTGAAATGTCTCATCATACAGGGTTGAGGCCATTTTTTTTAGCCTTAGTCCCCTCTGTATCATCTCCTTTTTCACATACATTTCCAATTCTTGTAATTAGAAAAAAAACATGCAAAAAGCACAAGACACATTTTGTTACTTTTTAACATGTTAAAAATTTGCCTTTTGAGCACCAGAACAGATGTACACCGCAGGGATGGCACAGGTATGGCTGCTACACCAACCCTGGCAGTTTAACCACTTGCTGCAAATGCAAACATGGCATCTAAGAATGTTTGACAGAGTTCGGCTCAATGCCCCTCCTCTCCAAGTACTCAATAGTATGGGGCTGCCTCGTTACTACGATACTTAAATGCCTAATAATGGTGTCTGGGCCTGCAATGTACGAAAGTCTAATAGGCCGGGTCAGAGGCAACGTCCAATAAGTTACTTTTTAACGCCTCCAAACACATTAGACTAAAACACACACCCCCAGGAAGAAGAAGGTGCGCATCGGGGCTTCCTCCTACCCAGTGGCTGCGACTATCCTAGATACATTTATCTATGCTCTTATAGATTTATATGGTAGTTCTTTTAACCCCTTCAGCTTTTTAGCTGGTATGTCTATTGCACGCAAGACACTTTATGCATTTATCTATATGCTGTATTATAAGCATTTACTTATTAATATATACATATTCCTTATAGATTTAATTCTGTTTTTTTGTTACTTAAACTACTCTAGTAGTGCATGATCCATTGTCCTGTTACCATTGTGGGTCTGATTAATTTTTATATATTTCATTGTACTAGGAATATGTTGTAATAGAACCACAATGTTATATACTATCCACTTGGTGGCTACACTATAATTATTTATTATTTAATCGGTCGACCATGACAGCACCACGAGAGAGGGAATCCGCCCACCAAGGACAGGAAACCTACAGGCTTAAAAGGGGGCGGCCCTCCCTCTCGCCTCAGTTTGGTTTCCTGTCCTTGATGGAGGAAGCCGGTCGCAGGCGAAAGAACGTGGATAGCGACGGCTGTCGATCCTGCGCCCCTGTCTGGGGACGGCAGCTCCAGCGTTGGCCTATGCTCGTGCGCCCCTATATGGGAGAGGCACAGCATCCTGAGCACTGGGGGTTCCTTTTGCAGTGGGGCTGCGCCCCTGTCTGGGGTGGCATCCCCTTTTCTGCCTCAAGCCAGGTGCGCCTCCAGTGGGAGTGTAGGCCCTGGCTGAGCCCCAAAAGTGCGGTGGGGTCTGCATCCCGAGTGGGGGTGACAGCCCACCATCACCCTCCGTAAGTATGGGGAGGGGGGGCGAGGGCCAAGGCGATTGTGTCCCCTCGCCCTGCCCTGGGTGAACGCAGCGCGGGGCATCGCTAAAGCGCAGCTTACCTGAGGGAGCGCTGACAGCATGCGTCCTTGCGCGAAGCTCGTGCGGCGCGTACTTCCGGGTTTCGGTAAGTCGCGGCCCGATGACGTCACCGCGACTCGGCGAACATGTGACGGTGGCAAAAGAGCGCGAAATTCAAAAAAAATAAAAATTGGAAAAAGTGTGCTGATGCGCTGCTAGAGGGGAGGAGTCAATACCTATTTAAACTATCAGGTAACATGGCTCAGTGCTTCCCAAAGCTTCACTCTTTCATTATGGAGTCTGAAGGTGTCCAGTTGCAGCAGCAGCAGGTGGAGCAGCCGCCATCTTCACCATCTCAGCGGCTGTCTGGGAAGCCCCAAAAAACGCATCGCGCACGTGGTTCTGGTAGCCGGTCCTCAGGAAAACGGAGCTCGGGGGCAAGGTCTGGTCACCATACCTCCGGTAGAACGGACGAATCTGCAGCCTCTAGGGAAGGTCCCCCGGCTGAGAAGGGTCCTTCCTCCAATCAGGTACCAGCTGTTTTTTCTTCCTGAGCCGCCTGGGTAAGTGATCTTCGAGTAGGTTCACTTAGTAATATGGTATCCCTTCTCCCCTTCTAAATTTTAACAGGGGAAGAAATGTAAAGCCAAGGCAAGGCATATACAGTGTGCGCTATGCAAGTCTCTTCTTCCTGACGGATACCCTAAAAAGCTATGTCAGTTATGCATAAACCAGACACTGGCAGAAGAGGGTCTTGCTCTAACTTCTGGTTTAAAAACCTTAGTTAAAACAGAGATTTGCAAGGTCCACTCCAAGAGAGTTAAAGAGAAAGTGAACTCAGACTGTCAGATCCCCTTAGTCTTGGATGACCCCCTATCCTCTCCCTATGAGTCGGATTCAGATAATGCAGCCTTTTCCTCAGCTTCCTCCTCGGATAGTGGTGTGGGACAAAATTGCTTCCCCCTTGGTGAAGTGGACGGATTGATTAAAATGGTTCGGTCCACTATGGGCATCACAGAGGCCAGGCAGGAGAAGTCAGTCCAGGACGTTATGTTCGGGGGGCTGGGTCAAAGGAAGATAAGGAGTTTTCCGTTGAACGAAAAGATTCAGGGCTTAATCCTTAGTGAATGGAAAAAAACGGAAAGGAAGGGCGCTCTACCTCCATTCTTCAAAAGGAAGTACCCCTTTGAGGAATCGGCCTCTTCCTACTGGGAAAAAGCCCCCAAGATAGATGTGGCCATTTCCAAAGTCTCTAAGAGTTCCTCCCTTCCGTTTGATGATATGGGAGCTCTTAAAGACCCCCTGGATAGAAAGGCTGATTCTTTCCTTAGAGGGACCTGGGAGACTTCGGCGGGAGCCCTAAAACCCGCGGTGGCAGCTACTTGTACCGCCAGGTCCCTAATGATCTGGCTGGACCAGCTTGAAGCCCATCTTAAAAACAATACCCCCAGGAAGGAAATCTTGGCGGACATGTCTCTTCTTCAGGGGGCGGCAGCCTTTCTAGCGGACGCATCGGCAGATTCTGTCAAGATTAGCAGCAAGGTCGGCCGCCATGTCTAACTCGGCCCGGAGAGCCTTGTGGCTAAAATGTTGGCCGGGGGACATTCATGCGAGGACAAGACTCTGCGCTATCCCTTGTGAAGGGGGACATCTTTTTGGGTCGGTTCTGGATGAGCTACTCGATAGAGCAAGTGACAAAAAAAGGGGCTTTCCTAACCTATCTGCCCCCACGTACAAACGTCCTTTTCAGAAAAGACGGTTTCTATGTAATAAGCGCCAGAAGGGTCAGGATAAATGGGAAGACCGTAGACCGAAAGGTAAAGGGCTCCTGTTCGGATCCTCTTCTGCTAGCCAAGGCCCCCGAAAAGCGAGCCAATGACTCGCGGCCCAGGTAGGGGGGAGGTTATTGGGCTTCTTATCTGCCTGGACAAATATTTCTTCTAATAATTGGATCCTTGGTCTGGTAGGTTCCGGCCTGAAACTCGATTTTCAGCGAGTCCCTCGTGGGAGGTTAGTCCTGACCCCAAACCGGTCCTCAACACGGGAGCAGATGGCCCTACAAGTGGAGGTCCTGAATCTGGTCCATAAGGACGTCTTAGTCGAGGTCCCGATAGCAGAAAAGGGACTGGGGTTCTACTCACCGTTATTTTTGGTCACTAAACCTGACGGATCCTTTAGGTGTATTATTAACCTTAAGGCCCTGAATAAATTTTTGTTAATTCCCACCTTTAAAATGGAGTCCATTAAGTCTACTAGAAAACTATTGTTTTCAGGCTGTCACATGGTAGTTTTGGATCTAAAGGATGCACATTACCATATACCTATACACAGAAGCTTCCAAAAATACCTTAGAGTGGCCTTGGTCATAGGGGATGAAATCAGACATTTCCAATTTGCGGCCTTGCCATTCGGTCTCGCTATAGCCCCTAGAGTATTTACGAAGGTGATAGCGGAGGTGATGGCTCATGTACGGGAACATAATGTATTAATTATCCCTTACTTAGATGATTTTTTGATCATTGGGGACTCAGCCTCTCAATGTGTCTCCCATCTTAAATTGGTCTCCTATATTCTGGAAGACCTGGGCTGGATTCTAAATCTGGAGAAATCCAGGGTAGTCCCTTCGAGAGTACAGCAGTTCCTAGGTATCATGCTAGACTCAGACCTCCAGATGTGTTTCCTTCCAGAAGCCAAAAAACAGAAGGTCAAAAGGCTGGTGGAAGGAGCTCTTGCGAACCTGGTCATGTCCCTTAGGGCTGCAATGTCCTTACTTGGTACCCTAATATCTTGTCTGCCGGGGATAATGTGGGCACAATACCACTCCAGAGTTTTACAGTGGGACGTCCTGCAGAATGAGGTCTCGTTACGTGGGCACTTGGAGAGACGGATGTTCTTATCTCCTTTGTCTATTGACTCTCAACAGTGGTGGGTGAATTTAGAAAATTTATCTCAAGGAGTTCCCTGGGTGGTCAGAATATCTGAAATAATTACAACTGACGCAAGTCTACATGGACGGGGAGCTCACTTGGGGGATATGATTGCCCAGGGGTTCTGGTCGGACGCTGAGAGAGCTCTTTCCTCTAATACCAGGGAACTACTGGCAGTTGATAGGGCTGTTAATCATTTCTTACCATTCCTTCACAATAAGAACATTAGGATCCTGTCCGATAATAATATAGCAGTAGCTTATATTAACCATCAGGGGGGTACTCGTGCTGGATCGCGAATGAGAGTGGCGGATCATCTCTTTCAGATCTCGGAACGCCATCTCCTCTCTTTGACAGCCCTCCACATCAAAGGGAAAGAAAATTCAAAGGCAGACTTCTTAAGCCGTCATTTTTTAAGGCAAGGCGAATGGGAACTAAAACAGGACATTTTTTCCCTATTAGTCCGGAAATGGGGTCTTCCGGTGGTGGATCTCTTCGCCACAAAGCAAAACCGGAAGACAAAGGTTTTTTGCTCCCTAGATCCGAGAGAAAAGCCCCTGACAGAAGACGCTCTCCAAATCCCTTGGAACTTCAGTCTGGCCTATGCCTTCCCACCGTTAAACCTTCTGCCTATGGTGCTAAGAAAGATCAGAGAGGACAAGGCAAGGGTCCTCTTGATCGCCCCCTTTTGGCCCAAAAGGCCCTGGTTCTCATGCCTGAGGATCATGTCCGTCTCGGACCCTTGGGTCATGCCCCACGTTTCGGATCTCCTCAGCCAGGGTCCAGTGCTCCATCCGCGAGCTCCGGGCCTCCACTTGATGGCGTGGAATTTGAGAGGTCCCTGCTAGAACTAAAAGGTTTTTCCCAGAGTCTAGTATCTACTTTATTACGTAGTAGAAAGCCTGTCACTACCAAAATTTATGCAAAAATTTGGAACAAGTTTTTATCCTTTTCTAAATCTTAAGTGGATAAGGGAGCGCCAATTGGGAAGATTTTAGAGTTCCTACAAAGGGGCTTCGAGCTGGGGTTAGCAACGAGCACCTTGAAGGTCCAAGTGTCGGCACTAGGTGCTCTCTATAACTGTGTCCTCGCAGAAAACTATTGGATTTCCCGCTTTATAAAAGCAGTAGGTAGGTCCAGGCCGGTTACCAAAACTAATGTCGTTCCATGGGACCTAAACCTGAGATCTATTACCCTCAAAACAGCACTTCTTGTAGCCCTAACATCTGCTAGGAGGATTGGTGATATTCAGGCTCTGTCCTCTGGCCCTCCCTTCACCCAGGTCCTGGACGACAGAATAATTCTTAGAGCAGATCCAGCATACTTGCCTAAGGTAGCTTCCCGGTTTCATAGACTTCAGGAAGTAATATTACCCTCTTTTTGCCCGAACCCTAGTAATCAGAGAGAAGCAGATTTCCATGCTTTAGATGTGAGAAGGTGTGTGGTTAGGTACATTTCTGTCACTCAGCCCTTTAGGAGAGATAGTTCCCTGTTTATCTCCTATCAGGGGGTTAGGAAGGGGCTTAAGGTCTCTAGATCCACCATAGCTAGATGGACTAGGGAGGCCATTACACTAGCCTATGTATCCAGCGGAGAGGAAGCACCGCGTGGCCTGAAAGCTCACTCTACCCGGGCGGTGGCAACCTCATGGGCAGAGAGGTCTGGCGTCTCGATGGAGGACATATGTAAGGCTGCTACCTGGTCTTCTCCATCTACCTTCTATAAGCAATATAGACTAGATCTGGGTGCTTTGTCTGACCTCACATTTGGGAGAAGGGTGCTCCAAGCAGTGGTCCCTACCTAGAATCTTCATCTCTGCAATTCTCTCGTGGTGCTGTCATGGTCGACCGATAAAGAGATTAGTTACTTACCGGTAACGGGATTTCTCGGGAGACCATGACAGCACCCTTATATTCCCTCCCTTCACCCCTTTTTGGGAGCACTTCTTATCTGTTTTCATTCTTTATTCTCACACATTGGTGTTGTAAGAAAATGTATATACTGTTTGTTTCATGATTATATTGCTATGTCTACTAACCGGGCGGTCCTCTCAATGCTCTGTAATCCAAACTGAGGCGAGAGGGAGGGCCGCCCCCTTTTAAGCCTGTAGGTTTCCTGTCCTTGGTGGGCAGATTCCCACTCTCGTGGTGCTGTCATGGTCTCCGAGAAATCCCGTTACCGGTAAGTAACTAATCTCTTTTTATATCACATGAATTTTTGTAATTGTGACATACTCAGGGGTACCATTTCTAATTTATACTGGGTGAGGTGTCACTCTGTTTTGTATCCCCTACTCTTGAATTTTAATATATTTTTGTCTTTGTAAAGTTTGATTCATAAACATTTACGTTTTACTCTATTGGGTTTATATACGCTCTGTCTTTTTGGATGTCTATGTAATTTGGCAGTACCCAATTAATATACAGTAAAGACCAAAAGTTTGGACACACCTCATTTAAAGATTTTTCTGTATTTTCTTGACTATGAAAATTGTACATTCACACTGAAGGCATCAAAACTGAATGAATTAACACATGTGGAATTATATACTTAACAAAAAAGTTTGAAACAACTGAAAATATGTCATATTCTAGGGTCTTCAAAGTAGCCACCTTTTGCTTTAATGACTGCTTCGCACACTCTTGGCATTCTCTTGATGAGCTTCAAGAGGTAGTCACCGGAAATGGTCTTCCAACAATCTTGAAGGAGTTCCCAGAGATGCTTAGCACTTGTTGGCCCTTTTACCTTCACTCTGCGGTCCAGCTCACCCCAAACCATCTCAATTGGGTTCAGGTCTGGTGACTGTGGAGGCCAGGTCATCTGGCGTAGCACCCCATCACTCTCCTTCTTGGTCAAATAGCCCTTACACAGCCTGGAGGTGTGTTTGGGGTCATTGTCTTGTTGAAAAATAAATGATGATCCAACTAAACGCAAACTGGATGGAATAGCATGCCGCTGCAAGATGCTGTGGTAGTCATGCTGGTTCAGTATGCCTTCAATTTTGAATAAATCCTCAACAGTGTCACCAGCAAAGGACCCCCACACCATCACACCTCCTCCTCCATGCTTCACGGTGGGAACCAGGCATGTAGAGTCCATCCGTTCACCTTTTCTGAGTCACACAAAGACACGGTGGTTGGAACCAAAGATCTCAAAGTTGGACTCATCAGACCAAAGAACAGATTTCCACTGGTCTAATGGCCATTCCTTGTGTTCTTTAGCCCAAACAAGTCTTTTCTGCTTGTTGCCTGTCCTTAGCAGTGGTTTCCTAGCAGCTATTTTACCATGAAGGCCTGCTGCACAAAGTCTCCTCTTAACAGTTGTTGAAGAGATGTGTCTGCTGCTAGAACTCTGTGTGGCATTGACCTGGTCTCTAATCAGAGCTGCTGTTAACCTGCGATTTCTGAGGATGGTGACTCGGATAAACTTATCCTCAGAAGCAGAGGTGACTCTTGGTCTTCCTTTCCTGGGGCGGTCCTCATGTGAGACAGTTTCTTTGTAGCGCTTGATGGTTTTTGCAACTGCACTTGGGGACACTTTCAAAGTTTGCCCAATTTTTCGCACGGACTGACCTTCATTTCTTAAAGTAATGATGGCCACTCGTTTTTCTTTACTTAGCTGCTTTTTTAATGCCATAATACAAATTCTTACAGTCTATTCAGTAGGACTATCAGCTGTGTATCCACCAGACTTCTGCACAACACAGCTGATGGTTCCAACCCCATTTATAAAGGCAAGAAATCCCACTTATTAAACCTGACAGGGCACACCTGTGTAGTGAAAACCATTTCTGGCAACTACCTCTTGAAGCTCATCAAGAGAATGCCAAGAGTATGCAAAGCAGTCATCAAAGCAAAAGGTGGCTACTTTGAAGAACCTAGAATATAAGACATATTTTCAGTTGTTTCACACTTTTTTGTTAAGTATACAATTCCACGTGTTAATTCATAATTTTGATGCCTTCAGTGTGAATGTACAATTTTCATAGTCATGAAAATACAGAAAAATCTTTAAATGAGAAGGTGTGTCCAAACTTTTGGTCTGTACTGTATGTGGTCAAATATAAGCACATTAGACTGAAGTTGCATGAAAGCACTGATTTCGGGGTTTGGTTGACTATATAATGTATTTGGGGGCCTCCTGACAGCTGATGTCAGGGCAGAGAAGGATTTGGCATCCTGAATTTCAGAGGCTAATCCGTTTGTTCTTCCTGTAAAAAATCCTCCACTAGAGGAGTCTGGAGGCGACTCTGATACAGATCACAGGAAAGCTGGAATATTTGTGTGTATGGGAGAGTCAGGAGAGATAGCCGTCTGCCAAATGACCATTCAGCCAACACTTATCTCTTGTGTATGGGGCCGGTAGTGTTACATGACAAGCAGTGATAGTACACAGCACTACAGTAGAACAGTGCATCATCTGAGAAAGCAGAGGCTTGTATGTTGTATGATCGCACTAAAGAGAGTTGTTTAACTCCTTAGTGACGGAGCCAATTTTGACCTTATTGACCAAGCCAAATTTTACAATTATGACCAGTGTCACTTTATGAGGCATTATCTCCGGAACGCTTCAACTGATCCTACTAATTCAAAGATTGTTTTTAGCGACATATTGTACTTCATGATAGTGGTAAAATTTATTCGATATGACTTACGTTTATTTGTAAAAAAAAATTGGAAATTTGAAGAAAATTTTGCAATTTTCAAACTTTGAATTCTTATGCCCCTAAATCAGAGTTATGTCACATGCTTCACAGGAACTGAAGCAACGTGGAAGTAAAAAATAAACATTTAACTTTTTTCACATAAATTTTACTTCAGACCCAATTTTTTTTTATTTTCACAAAATAATAATAGAAAATGGACCACAAAATGTGTTGTGCAATTTCTGCTGAGCATGCCGATATCCCATATGTGGAGGAAAACCACTGTTTAGGTGCACGGCAGGGTTCGGAGGGGAAGGAGCATAGTTTGACTTTTTGAAAGCAAAAATGGCTGGAAATAAGACCGGACACCATGTTGCGTTTGGAGAGCCCTTGATGTGCCTAAATAGTGGAAACCCCCCATAAGTCCCCCCATTTTGGAAAGTACACCCCTCATGGAATGTATCTAGATATGTGGTGATCACATTGAACCCCCAAGGTGCTTCACAGAAGTTTAGAGCATAGAGAAGTGAAGATAAAAAAATTAAACTTTTTCAACAAAAATATAATTGTAGCCCCAAATGTCTTTGTTTTCACAAGGGTAACAGAAGAAATTGAATCCCAAAATTTGTTGTTCAATCTCTCAAGTATGCTGATACCCCTATATAGAGGAAAACTATTGTTTGGGCGCACGGCAGGGCTCAGAAAGGAAGGAGTGACGTTTTGGAATGCAGACTTTGATGGAATTGTCTGCGGGTGTCATTTCGCGTTTGGAGAGCCCCTGATGTGCCTAAACAGTGGAAAAGCCCAACAAGTGGCCCCATTTTGGAAACTACACCCCTCAAGGATTTTATCCATGGGTATAGTGAGCATTTTGAACACACAGGTACTACACATAATTTGATAACATTAGGTCGTCATATGGAAAATTGTCATTTTTTTCACGAAAATATTGTTTTAGCCCCAAATCTGTAATTTTCACGATGGATAATAGGTGAAAATGGATCCCATAATTTGCTACATAATTTATTCCGAACGCAATGATACAACACTGAAACATGGAAATTATATTTTAGTGGTAAAAATATTATTATTGTATTTGCTTCAAATTTTCAGGTACACAAGGGTTAATAGGTGAAACTGGACCCCATAATTTATTGCACAATTTCGTCCGAACACAGTGATGCCCCATATGTCATCAGAAATACTTTAAGGCCACACGTCAGGGCTGAGAAGGCAGGAGTGCCATTTGGCTTTTGCAGCACAGATTTTGGTAGAATAGTTTACAGGCGACATTTGCAGAGACCTGAAGGTGTCAGAACAGCAGAAAAACCCCAAAAGTAACCTCAATGTAGAAACTGCACCTCTCAATGAATTCATCTACGGCTGCAGTGACTATTTTGTAAAATCCAAGTCAGGCTTTTTTTGGAGAATTGCAAATCTTCCAGTTTAATGCCCACACATTGTGCCCCCATACAGTGTAGTGCCTCCATATATTGTAGCGCCCTCATACATTGTGCCCAGCTTGTGCTTCTGGCGATACGCACCCATAAACTGTTAAGTGCTCTCCCCCCACTATGACAATGTCAAACATGTGGCCGCTTATTGTGGTTTAGGCACAGTGTGGCTCAGAAGGAGGGGCATTTGGATTTGGGAGAGCAGAATCCAATGGATTTTAATCGAGGGGGAAGGGAGCCATGTCGCTTTTCAGAGTTTGTTCTACCAGTAACGTGGGAACCCCCTATTAGTTCCAGTGACAGATAATGGACCTCAGTGGGGCTGGATTTGTGCGGGATAAATTAGGGTTTTTTATTGGTAACATTTTGGGACACATAATAGATTTTTTGATAGCTTCCAGAATAAGGCTGTAATCACAAACTTGTGCTCAACTCTGAGCACTTACCGCGGGGTTTCCGTGTAAATTCCACAAAAATGCGATTCAAACGAAACCCTTAATAGACCCACCCACCATAAAGAGGCAGATGGAGACACTTTGCGCTCTGTTTGGCATCAGCTCCGGTGGTATCCATCTTTTTAGGTGTGCACAGATCTGTGGTCGCCCACACTTGTGCGCTAAAAAGAAGCTTAAAATAATGGAAGACCACTGGTACAGAGACGAGTCCAAAGTGACTTCATCGGCCTCATAAGTGAGTGGTTCCGTCCGGGGTTTTGTCTGAATCTCAGTTTTGGGTAATTTACATGGACATCCCGACGTAAGGTCTCAGTGGAGAGCGCAGGATAAATGTGAGTTGAACATTATTCCGATTTTTGTAAGGTAGAATGAACAAACAGACAGCAGTACAAGAATAGTTCTTATTTTTATTTTTGCACCGTTTTCTGTAACATAGTTTTTTTGTTTTTTTTGTTTAAGGTTGAAGGAAGACTAGGTCCATCTAGTTCAACCCATAGCCTAACATGTTGATCCAGAAAAAAAACCTGCGAGTCTGAACTGAAATGTAAATTGATGTGCATGCAAAATGTAAATGCATGTTCACATAAGGCCACTAGACAGAGAAAAACCAAAAACAAGCAAAATACCCAAATAACTGAAAGTAAATGGATAAATCGCACAGTGCAAAAAAATAATAAATAATAAAGGGTATTTAGTTAACATAATTTTGATCAAAATAATGTAAAAGCTATCCCGCCATTTTAAGGCAACCCTTAAGGGACAGTCCTAACTAATATTAAAAACCTTACCATTTGTCAAGTGACATACATATGGATAAGGGTAGAGAGACTGAACCCCTAGTAGAAGCATAAGACTAAGTCCATCTAGTTCAACCCATAGCCTAACATGTTTATCCAGAGGAAGGCAAAAAAAAAAAACATGTGGCAAACACTAAGCTCGACATTAAAAAAAATTTCTTCCTGACTCCATACGACAATCAGACTAGTTCGCTGGATCAACGCCCTATCAAGGAATCTAGTATATATTGTTGAGGGAGGGCAATGGCCCATCACGGTTGACCAAGTGAGTGTCAAATTATTATGTTGATTGCGCAAATCAACAGGGAACCAGACGGAGACAACAGTGCTCTGTATGGGAGGATTCAAAAGAATCTCTGATCCCGTTTATTTTGCTTAGTATTTTATATTGTTTTGAGTTTATCAATAGCCAATCCCCTTCAGCCATACTACAGTACTACAGGCTGTTAGTGCAACCTGTAATATTATACTTTTCAAGAAAGGGATCCATGCCCTTCTTAAATTTTAGTAGTGAATCACTCATTACAACATCATGCGGCAGAGAGCTCCATAGTCTCACTGCTCTTACAGTAAAGAATCCGAGTCTGTGATTATGATTAAACCTTCTTTCCTCCAGACGTAGAAGATGCCCCCTTGTCTCTGTCTCAGGCCTCAGAGTAAACAGATCAGTAGAAAGTTCTTTGTATTGTCCCCTCATATACTGGAACATAGTAATAAGATCACCCCTAAGCCTTCGTTTTTCCAAACTAAATAACCCCAAGTGTAATAACCTGTCTTGGTATTGCAGACCCCCCAGTCCTCTAATAACCTTGGTCGCTCTTCTCTGCACACGCTCTAGTTCAGCTATGTCTTTCTTATACACCAGAGACCAGAACTGTACAAAGTATTCTAAGTGTGGATGCACTAGTGACTTGTATAGAGGTAAAATTATGTTCTCCTCATGAGCATCTATGCCTCTTTTAATGCATCCCATTATTTTATTTGCCTTTGCAGCAGCTGCCTGACACTGGCCACCAAACGTGAGCTTGTCGTCCACCAATACACCCAGTGTTTTACAATTAAGCATATAATTATACATTTTATTTCCTCTGCCCAAGTGCATTACCTTACATTTATCCAAATTAAAGCTCATTTGCCATTTATCAGCCCAAGCTTCAAGTTTACATAGATCCTCCTGTAATATAAAATTGTCCTCCTCTGTATTGATTACCCTGCAGAGTATAGTGTCATCTGCAAATATTGAAATATTACTCTGTATGCCCCCTACAAGGTCATTAATAAATATGTTAAAAAGAAGCGGGCCCAATACTGACCCCTGTGGTACCCCACTGTTAACTGAGACCTAGTCTGAGTGTCTTCCATTAATAACCACCCTTTGTTTCCTATCACTGAGCCAGTTCTTAAGACACATACATAAAATGAGAACAATGGGGATAGGGGAAAATATATGTATCAACTTTTGGTGTGGAACCATATCAAAAGCTTTTGAAAAGTCCATATACACAACATCCACTGCATTTCCTTGGTCCAGTCCAGAACTTGCCTCCTCATAAAAGCCGATCAGATTAGTTTGACAGGAACGGTCCCTCGTAAACCCATGTTGATATTGGGTCATAAGGTTATTCTTCTTCAGATACTCTAGTATAGCATCTCTTAGGAAACCCTCCAGGATTTTACCCACAGTAGAGGTTAAGCTTACTGGCCTATAATTTCCAAGTTCAGTTTTTGTCCCCTTTTTGAATATTGGCACCACATTTGCTATACGCCAGTCCTGTGGTACAAATTCAGATACACGTCACTCCGGAAAAAATGGTGCTCGGAAAGGATACCACTCCTGACTAAATATAAAAATTTATAATCCGGCACTCGTATAATGATATGAAAAATGAATTCTTTAATGAAATGTTCATTGTTCTTAAAGGTAATTTTTTCACAAATAGCAATCCATACAATGTGTAGATAATTTTTTCACAAATAGCAATCCATACAATGTGTAACGTTTCGGTCGTCAAACTACGACCTTCATCAGACACGAATTGCTGGTGTATTGTGTTATGCAGAGAACGCCCAGGGTAACGGTCACCCAGACCTCATGCAGTAAGAGCGCTATATATCAAAAAATTATCTACACATTGTATGGATTGCTATTTGTGAAAAAATTACCTTTAAGAACAATGAACATTTCATTAAAGAATTCATTTTTCATATCATTATACGAGTCCTGTGGTACAGACCCTGCTATTATGGAATCTTTAAAGATTAAAAATAATGGTCTATCTATGACATTACTTAATTCCTGCAGTACTCGCGGGTGTATCCCATGCGGGCCCGGGGATTTGTCAACTTTAGTGATTTTTAGACGCCGCCGTACTTCCTGCTGGGTTATCCAAGTGACATTTAATGGAGAATTTTTGTCAATACTGATCATGTTTTCTGTCATGCGATTTTCTTGTGTAAATACGGTTGAAAAAAAATAATTTAGCATATTGGCTTTTTCCTCATCCTCATCCACCATTTCACCCAGACTATTTTTAAGGGGGCCAACACTATCATTTTTTAGTTTTTTTACTATTTATGTAGTTAAAGAATATTTTGGGATTATTTTTACTTTCTCTGGCAATGAGCCTTTCTGTCTCAATCTTTGTTGCCTTGATTTGGTTTTTACAGAATTTATTTAATTTTCTGTATTTACTGCCTCATCACTACCTACTCGCTTTAGTTCTCTAAATGCTTTCTTTTTGTCACTTATTGCGCCCCTTACAGCTCTATTTAGCCATAGTGGTTTCCTCCTATTTCTAGCATGTTTATTCCCATAGGGTATATATTGTGCACAGGTCCTATTCAGGATGCTAATAAATGTCTCCCATTTGCTTTGTGTGGTTTTATGTCTCAGGATATCATCCCAGTTTATTGCACTAAGATCATCTCTCAACCATTGGAAATTTGCCTTCCCGAAGTTTAGTGTCCTTGTAACCCCTCTACTACACATCTTATTAAAGGATACATGAAAACTTATTATTTTGTGATCACTATTACCCAAGTGACCCCCAACTCGTATATTTGATATGCGGTCTGGCCTGTTGGTTAATATTAGGTCTAGCAGTGCCCTCCTTCTAGTTGGGTCCTGAACCAGTTGTGAAAAGTAATTATCTCTCATGGTTGTCAAAAACATATTATCTTTGCTTGAACTACAGGTTTCTGTCCCCCAATGTATTTCAGGGTAGTTGAAGTCCCCCATAAAAATGACTTCTCCTTAAGTCGCTGCTTCATCTATTTGCTTTATGAGGATATTCTCCGCTGCTTCCATTAATTTTGGAGACTTATAACAAACCCCTATCAGCAATTTATTAATTTTTCCCCTTCCCCTTATCTCCACCCACAGGGACTCTACATTTCCATTAGATTCACATATATCCTCCCGCAAGAAGGGTTTTAAGGATGATTTTACATACAAACACCTCCCCCCCCCCTCGCTTGTTTGTATGGTCATTTCTGAACAGACTATAGCCCTGTAAATTAACTGCCCAGTCATGGCTCTCGTCCAGCCATGTCTCAGATATCCCCATCATGTCATAATTATTTTCCAACAAAATTAATTCTAATTCCTCCATTTTGTTGGTGAGGCTTCTGGCATTAGTGTACATGCATTTTATGTATCTCTCTGTACCTCTATTCCTTCTTACTATACTGACTGTCCTAACCCCACCCCCAAATTCTTTATTTGTGCCCAGGTCACTATCTGCACTATCTTCCCCACCAATAAAATGAATCCCCCCCCCAATCCCTAATTTAAACACTCCTCCAACCATCTAGCCATTGTCTCCCCCAGCACAGCTGCACCTTCCCCATTGAGGTGCAGCCCGTCCCTAGCGTAGAACCTGTAGCCAACTGAGAAGTCGGCCCAGTTATCCATGAACCCAATGGGGGCATTACACTGTGTTGGGGCATCATACATACTGTATAAGGGGCATAATGGGGGCATTACACTGTGTGGGGCATCACACATGCTGCATAAGGGGCATAATGGGGGCATTACACTGGGGGGCATCATAAATCCTGCATAAGGGGCATAATGAGGGCATCATACATCCTGCATAAGGGGCATAATGGCAGCATTACACTGTGTGGGGGCATCATACATCCTGCATAAGGGACATAATGGGGGCATTACACTGTGTGGGGCATCATACATACTGCATAAGGGGCATAATGGGGGCATTACACTGTGGGGGCATCATAAATCCTACATACGGGGCATAATGGGGGCAATACACTGTGTGGGGGCATCATACATCCTGCATAAGGGACATAATGGGGGCATTACACTGTGTGGGGCATCATACATACTGCATAAGGGGCATAATGGGGGCATTACACTGTGGGGGGCATCATAATGCATAAGGGGCATAATGGGGGCTTTACACTGTGTGGGGGCATCATACATCCAGCATAAGGGGCATAATGGAGGCATTACACTGTGTGGGGGCATCATACATACTGCATAAGGGGCATAATGGGGGCATACACTGTGTGGTGCATCATACATACTGCATAAGGGGCATAATGGGGGCATTACACTGTGGGGGGCATCATACTGCATAAGGGGCATAATGGGGGCATTACACTGTGTGGGGGCATCATACATCCTGCATAAGGGGCATAATGGGGGCATTACACTGTGGGGCAGTAAAGGGGTCCTGTACTATGAGAACAATACGTTTCCTTCCTTCCTGTCTCCATAGTTGGGTCGTATGTATCTATTACAGGAAACAGAACAAAAACCTTATGATTCTTATAAAGGGGCAACACAAGACCCAAAAAGGGTCTTCGTGCTGAAGGGGTTAATGCCCCCTGCGCCCAGTAATGGGGTCTCCACATACCTCCACCTGCAGAGCCGCCACCACATATATGGCTGCTCTGTGCGCACAGGACCTGTGATGAGGTCACAGGAGGGGAGGAGTCACGGGTCACATGATCAGGGGCCTCAGTGGATGCAGGACTCTGCTGTGCTGGTTGTCATGGTGCTGGATGAGCTGAAGTTTATGTGTGGGGTCAGGAAGGGTTTACAGTGTGGATGTAGCAGAGCCGCGTGTGTACGAGGTGTACGGAGCAGAGCCGCGCGTGTACGAGGTGTACGGAGCAGAGCCGAGCGTGTACGAGGTGTACGGAGCGGAGCCGCGTGTGTACGAGGTGTACGGAGCGGAGCCGCGTGTGTACGAGGGGTACGGAGCGGAGCCGCGTGTGTACGAGGGGTACGGAGCGGAGCCGCGTGTGTACGAGGTGTACGGAGCGGAGCCGCGTGTGTACGAGGTGTACGGAGCGGAGCCGCGTGTGTACGAGGTGTACGGAGCGGAGCCGCGTGTGTACGAGGTGTACGGAGCGGAGCCGCGTGTGTACGAGGTGTACGGAGCGGAGCCGCGTGTGTACGAGGTGTACGGAGCGGAGCCGCGTGTGTACGAGGTGTACGGAGCGGAGCCGCGTGTGTACGAGGTGTACGAAGCAGAGCCGCGCGTGTACGAGGTGTACGGAGCGGAGCCACGCGTGTACGAGGCGTACGGAGCAGAGCCGCACGTGTACGAGGCGTACGGAGCAGAGCCGCACGTGTACGAGGAGTACGGAGCAGAGCCGCGCGTGTACGAGGCGTACGGAGCGGAGCCGCGCGTGTACGAGGCGTACGGAGCGGAGCCGCGCGTGTACGAGGCGTACGGAGCGGAGCCGCGCGTGTACGAGGCGTACGGAGCGGAGCCGCGCGTGTACGAGGCGTACGGAGCGGAGCCGCGCGTGTACGAGGCGTACGGAGCGGAGCCGCGCGTGTACGAGGCGTACGGAGCGGAGCCGCGCGTGTACGAGGCGTACGGAGCGGAGCCGCGGGTGTGCGAGGCGTACGGAGCGGAGCCGCGGGTGTGCGAGGCGTACGGAGCGGAGCCGCGGGTGTGCGAGGCGTACGGAGCGGAGCCGCGGGTGTGCGAGGCGTACGGAGCGGAGCCGCGCGTGTACGAGGCGTACGGAGCCGCGCGTGTACGAGGCGTACGGAGCAGAGCCGCGCGTGTACGAGGCGTACGGAGCGGAGCCGCGCGTGTACGAGGCGTACGGAGCGGAGCCGCGCGTGTGCGAGGCGTACGGAGCGGAGCCGCGCGTGTGCGAGGCGTACGGAGCGGAGCCGCGCGTGTACGAGGCGTACGGAGCGGAGCCGCGCGTGTACGAGGCGTACGGAGCGGAGCCGCGCGTGTACGAGGCGTACGGAGCGGAGCCGCGCGTGTACGAGGCGTACGGAGCGGAGCCGCGCGTGTACGAGGCGTACGGAGCGGAGCCGCGCGTGTACGAGGCGTACGGAGCGGAGCCGCGCGTGTACGAGGCGTACGGAGCGGAGCCGCGCGTGTACGAGGCGAGCGGAGCCGCGCGTGTACGAGGCGAACGGAGCGGAGCCGCGCGTGTACGAGGCGTACGGAGCGGAGCCACGCGTGTACGAGGCGTACGGAGCAGAGCCGCACGTGTACGAGGCGTACGGAGCAGAGCCGCACGTGTACGAGGAGTACGGAGCGGAGCCGCACGTGTACGAGGCGTACGGAGCGGAGCCGCGCGTGTACGAGGCGTACGGAGCGGAGCCGCGCGTGTACGAGGCGTACGGAGCGGAGCCGCGCGTGTACGAGGCGTACGGAGCGGAGCCGCGCGTGTACGAGGCGTACGGAGCGGAGCCGCGCGTGTACGAGGCGTACGGAGCGGAGCCGCGCGTGTACGAGGCGTACGGAGCGGAGCCGCGCGTGTACGAGGCGTACGGAGCGGAGCCGCGCGTGTACGAGGCGTACGGAGCGGAGCCGCGCGTGTACGAGGCGTACGGAGCGGAGCCGCGGGTGTGCGAGGCGTACGGAGCGGAGCCGCGGGTGTGCGAGGCGTACGGAGCGGAGCCGCGGGTGTGCGAGGCGTACGGAGCGGAGCCGCGCGTGTACGAGGCGTACGGAGCCGCGCGTGTACGAGGCGTACGGAGCAGAGCCGCGCGTGTACGAGGCGTACGGAGCGGAGCCGCGCGTGTACGAGGCGTTCGGAGCGGAGCCGCGCGTGTACGAGGCGTACGGAGCGGAGCCGCGCGTGTACTAGGCGTACGGAGCGGAGCCGCGCGTGTGCGAGGCGTACGGAGCGGAGCCGCGCGTGTACGAGGCGTACGGAGCGGAGCCGCGCGTGTACGAGGCGTACGGAGCGGAGCCGCGCGTGTACGAGGCGTACGGAGCGGAGCCGCGCGTGTACGAGGCGTACGGAGCGGAGCCGCGCGTGTACGAGGCGTACGGAGCGGAGCCGCGCGTGTACGAGGCGTGCGGAGCGGAGCCGCGCGTGTACGAGGCGTACGGAGCGGAGCCGCGCGTGTACGAGGCGAGCGGAGCCGCGCGTGTACGAGGCGAACGGAGCGGAGCCGCGCGTGTACGAGGCGTACGGAGCGGAGCCACGCGTGTACGAGGCGTACGGAGCAGAGCCGCACGTGTACGAGGCGTACGGAGCAGAGCCGCACGTGTACGAGGAGTACGGAGCAGAGCCGCGCGTGTACGAGGCGTACGGAGCGGAGCCGCGCGTGTACGAGGCGTACGGAGCGGAGCCGCGCGTGTACGAGGCGTACGGAGCGGAGCCGCGCGTGTACGAGGCGTACGGAGCGGAGCCGCGCGTGTACGAGGCGTACGGAGCGGAGCCGCGCGTGTACGAGGCGTACGGAGCGGAGCCGCGCGTGTACGAGGCGTACGGAGCGGAGCCGCGCGTGTACGAGGCGTACGGAGCGGAGCCGCGGGTGTGCGAGGCGTACGGAGCGGAGCCGCGGGTGTGCGAGGCGTACGGAGCGGAGCCGCGGGTGTGCGAGGCGTACGGAGCGGAGCCGCGGGTGTGCGAGGCGTACGGAGCGGAGCCGCGCGTGTACGAGGCGTACGGAGCCGCGCGTGTACGAGGCGTACGGAGCAGAGCCGCGCGTGTACGAGGCGTACGGAGCGGAGCCGCGCGTGTACGAGGCGTACGGAGCGGAGCCGCGCGTGTGCGAGGCGTACGGAGCGGAGCCGCGCGTGTGCGAGGCGTACGGAGCGGAGCCGCGCGTGTACGAGGCGTACGGAGCGGAGCCGCGCGTGTACGAGGCGTACGGAGCGGAGCCGCGCGTGTACGAGGCGTACGGAGCGGAGCCGCGCGTGTACGAGGCGTACGGAGCGGAGCCGCGCGTGTACGAGGCGTACGGAGCGGAGCCGCGCGTGTACGAGGCGTACGGAGCGGAGCCGCGCGTGTACGAGGCGAGCGGAGCCGCGCGTGTACGAGGCGAACGGAGCGGAGCCGCGCGTGTACGAGGCGTACGGAGCGGAGCCACGCGTGTACGAGGCGTACGGAGCAGAGCCGCACGTGTACGAGGCGTACGGAGCAGAGCCGCACGTGTACGAGGAGTACGGAGCGGAGCCGCACGTGTACGAGGCGTACGGAGCGGAGCCGCGCGTGTACGAGGCGTACGGAGCGGAGCCGCGCGTGTACGAGGCGTACGGAGCGGAGCCGCGCGTGTACGAGGCGTACGGAGCGGAGCCGCGCGTGTACGAGGCGTACGGAGCGGAGCCGCGCGTGTACGAGGCGTACGGAGCGGAGCCGCGCGTGTACGAGGCGTACGGAGCGGAGCCGCGCGTGTACGAGGCGTACGGAGCGGAGCCGCGCGTGTACGAGGCGTACGGAGCGGAGCCGCGGGTGTGCGAGGCGTACGGAGCGGAGCCGCGGGTGTGCGAGGCGTACGGAGCGGAGCCGCGGGTGTGCGAGGCGTACGGAGCGGAGCCGCGCGTGTACGAGGCGTACGGAGCCGCGCGTGTACGAGGCGTACGGAGCAGAGCCGCGCGTGTACGAGGCGTACGGAGCGGAGCCGCGCGTGTACGAGGCGTTCGGAGCGGAGCCGCGCGTGTACGAGGCGTACGGAGCGGAGCCGCGCGTGTACTAGGCGTACGGAGCGGAGCCGCGCGTGTGCGAGGCGTACGGAGCGGAGCCGCGCGTGTACGAGGCGTACGGAGCGGAGCCGCGCGTGTACGAGGCGTACGGAGCGGAGCCGCGCGTGTACGAGGCGTACGGAGCGGAGCCGCGCGTGTACGAGGCGTACGGAGCGGAGCCGCGCGTGTACGAGGCGTACGGAGCGGAGCCGCGCGTGTACGAGGCGTGCGGAGCGGAGCCGCGCGTGTACGAGGCGAGCGGAGCGGAGCCGCGCGTGTACGAGGCGAACGGAGCGGAGCCGCGCGTGTACGAGGCGTACGGAGCAGAGCCGCGCGTGTACGAGGCGTACGGAGCAGAGCCGCACGTGTACGAGGCGTACGGAGCAGAGCCGCACGTGTACGAGGAGTACGGAGCAGAGCCGCACGTGTACGAGGCGTACGGAGCAGAGCCGCACGTGTACGAGGCGTACGGAGCAGAGCCGCGCGTGTACGATGCGTACGGAGCAGAGCCGCGCGTGTACGAGGCGTACGGAGCGGAGCCGCGCGTGTACGAGGCGTACGGAGCGGAGCCGCGCGTGTACGAGGCGTACGGAGCGGAGCCGCGGGTGTGCGAGGCGTACGGAGCGGAGCCGCGGGTGTGCGAGGCGTACGGAGCGGAGCCGCGGGTGTGCGAGGCGTACGGAGCAGAGCCGCGCGTGTACGAGGCGTACGGAGCAGAGCCGCGCGTGTACGAGGCGTACGGAGCAGAGCCGCGCGTGTACGAGGCGTACGGAGCGGAGCCGCGGGTGTGCGAGGCGTAAGGAGCGGTGCCGTGTGTGTACGAGGTATACGGAGCAGAGCCGCGTGTGTACGAGGTGTACGGAGCAGAGCCGTGTGTGTACGAGGTGTACAGAGCAGAGCCGCGTGTGTACGAGGTGTACGGAGCGGAGCCGCGTGTGTACGAGGTGTACGGAGCGGAGCCGTGTGTGTACGAGGTGTACGGAGCGGAGCCGTGTGTGTACGAGGCGTACGGAGCGGAGCCGCGTCTGTACGGAGCGGAGCCGCGTGTGTATGAGGTGTACGGAGCAGAGCCGCGTGTGTACGAGGTGTACGGAGCAGAGCCGCGTGTGTACGAGGTGTACGGAGCAGAGCCGCGTGTGTACGAGGTGTACGGAGCAGAGCCGCGTGTGTACGAGGTGTACGGAGCGGAGCCGCGTGTGTACGAGGTGTACGGAGCGGAGCCACGTGTGTACGGAGCGGAGCCACGTGTGTACGAGGTGTACGGAGCGGAGCCGCGCGTGTACGAGGTGTACGGAGCGGAGTCGTGCGTGTACAAGGGGTACGGAGCGGAGTCGCGTGTGTGCGAGGTGTACGGAGCGGAGCCGCGTGTGTACGAGGTGTACGGAGCGGAGCCGCGCGTGTACGAGGTGTACGGAGCGGAGCCGCGCGTGTACGAGGTGTACGGAGCAGAGCCGTGCGTGTACAAGGCGAACAGAGCGGAGCCGCGCGTGTACGAGGCGTACGGAGCGGAACCGCGTGTACGAGGCGTGCGGAGCCGCGCGTGTACAAGGCGTACGGAGCGGAACCGCGTGTACGAGGCGTACGGAGCGGAGCTGCGTGTGTACGAGGCGTACGGAGCGGAGCCGGGCGTGTAGGAGGCGTAAGGAGCGGAGCCGTGTGTGTACGAGGCGTACGGAGCGGAGCCGCGCGTGTACGAGGCGTACGGAGCGGAGCCGCGCGTGTACGAGGCGTACGGAGCAGAGCCGCGCGTGTACGAGGCGTACGGAGCAGAGCCGCGCGTGTACGAGGCGTACGGAGCGGAGCCGGGCGTGTACGAGGCGTACGGAGCGGAGCCGGGCGTGTACGAGGCGTACGGAGCGGAGAAGTGTGTGTACGAGGCATAAGGAGCGGAGCCGTGTGTGTACGAGGCGTACGGAGTGGAGCCGCATGTGTATGGAGTGGATCAGCGCGTGTACGAGGTGTACGGAGCGGATCCGCGCGTGTACGAGGTGTACGAAGCGGATCCGCGCGTGTACGAGGTGTACGGAGCGGAGCCGCGCGTGTACGAGGCGTACGGAGCGGAGCCGCGCGTGTACGAGGCGTACGGAGCGGAGCCGCGCGTGTACGAGGCGTACGGAGCGCAGCCGCGAGTGTACGAGGCGTACGGAGCGGAGCTGCGCGTGTACGAGGCGTACGGAGCGGAGCCGTGTGTACGAGGCGTAAGAAGCGGAGCCACGTGTGTACGAGGAGTACGGAGCGGAGCCACGTGTGTACGAGGAGTACGGAGCGGAGCCGTGTGTGTACGAGGCGTACGGAGCGGAGCCGCGTCTGTACGGAGCGGAGCCGTGTGTACGAGGCGTAAGAAGCGGAGCCACGTGTGTACGAGGAGTACGGAGCGGAGCCACGTGTGTACGAGGAGTACGGAGCGGAGCCGTGTGTGTACGAGGCGTGCGGAGCGGAGCTGGGCGTGTACGAGGCGTGCGGAGCGGAGCTGGGCGT
The DNA here is from genome assembly GCF_046119375.1 of Phyllobates terribilis. Taxonomy (NCBI): domain Eukaryota; kingdom Metazoa; phylum Chordata; class Amphibia; order Anura; family Dendrobatidae; genus Phyllobates; species Phyllobates terribilis. The sequence continues at coordinate 4,751,938 of NW_027362879.1, read as the reverse complement.
GTACGAGGTGTACGGAGCGGAGCCGCGTGTGTACGAGGCGTGCGGAGCGGAGCTGGGCGTGTACGAGGCGTGCGGAGCGGAGCTGGGCGTGTACGAGGTGTACGGAGCGGAGCCGCGTGTGTACGAGGAGTACAGAGCGGAGCCGGGCGTGTACGAGGCGTGCGGAGCGGAGCCGGGCGTGTATGAGGCGTGCGGAGCGGAGCCGGGCATGTACGAGGCGTGCGGATCGGAGCCGGGAGTGTACGAGGCGTGCGGAGCGGATGCTGCCCCTCTCCAGGAGCGATCACAGCAGCATGCTCGGCATGAGACATTCTTGTACTACACTGACTGTCCTGACAGAACACAGCTCGTCAGGACATAGCCCCGACCTCCAGCGACAGCCGGACAGTCCCATTGGATCTGGGACGGTTGGGAGGTTTCTGTATATAAGTTGTGTGTGATAATTGTAGAATTATTAATGTCTTAGCATAAAAGGATGTACCTGAGTGTTTGTGCCGGGGTCCACATGCATGGAGGGGGTTGAGGCGGTGCTGGCTGTATTATGCAGACGGCATCTGCCTGTAACAGTAGTAACCAGAAACTACTAGAAACTCTGCACCAAAATGAAGCAAATCCTTATTCTGGGACCTTCGCCTTGTACGTAACACCCCCGGATCCGGTACAAGCCGGGCAGATGTTCTCATTCATGTCACTTTCTGCTTAAGGTTCTGTGGTTTTCTGGCCAACTATAAAAAAGAAAAAGCGTAAAACAATATTTGTTTCTGCTGCATTGACATAAGTACAATCTTTCATTATATATAAATCTATTACACGTCGGGTCAATGCTGTAAAGGACATTAAAGTGCCATGGTTGTGTTTTTTGGGTCACTCTACTACCCTCCCAAAAATGCAATCAGAAACTTGTAACTACTGATCTCTCCACAAGAGAAAGCCGACAACTCCATCAATGGGATCATTTTATAAAATTAGGTCTTCGCAAGATGAAAATGGTCTCACAAACCACATTTTTTTTAAATGTTCATAAAAAAAACCCAAACAAAAATAATAACCTTACTTTGATTTTTTTCCCCATTTTTCAATACTTTATGTGGTAAATTGAATGTTGTCATTCCAGACAACAACTAGTCCCACAAAACACAAGCCCTCAGTCTGTTAATGAAAAAAACAAAGTTATATTTTTTGGGAAAAAGGGGAGGAAAAAACAAAAAATTGGTCTTGTCAGAATAATATAATTGCTATATATATTTTTTTAAAATTGAATAATTTTACCCAAAAATTGTGATCTGTTATAATATTATCATTCTTCATGCGAGATTAATCATTAGTCTGTAGATAAATCCAAACATCTGGAAGATGTAGAACAATATATCTCTGATTCTCTTCTGCCAGGATAAGCGCCTCCTTTCTGTCCTTTCTGTGATGGAGAAAACGCTTGAAAGATTCAGAAAGTCCGATGAGTTTTTGGAGCTTATTGTAAAGGGCCTTAATGACGACATGGGAAAGAAACCACCAGAAACAAAGGATCCAACCAGGTAAGTTCTAATGATCCCATCTGATAAAATGATCAGCTTTATTTCCATGGGATTGTTCTGTAGAAGAGATGGGACCTGCAGCATTTTGATCCTGAACTTCACTATGTATAGATGTAGCAAAGCTTAATGTGACAATTCACACAGCGCATTGATAAATTGTCTCAGATTAGCTCTCATAAGAGAATTAACATCACTTATAGTGGAACTAAACTTACAATTTTTTTTCAGAATTGTGAAAATTATGGCACTTTGCAAAGCACTTCATTAGTTTCTTTGGCGTCATATCCATAAAATGATCATATTAAAGTGGCCTCCAGACCCTGCTTTTCCCCAGTGCAGGAGCGTTGCTGGGGTCCTAAGAGATCAGGGACCCCAGCCCCAAAGTACATGTTTCCCCATATAACCTCCCTGCCACTTAAAAGAGGATTTATCTTATTAAAGGATACATGAAAACTTATTATTTTGTGATCACTATTACCCAAGTGACCCCCAACTCGTATATTTGATATGCGGTCTGGCCTGTTGGTTAATATTAGGTCTAGCAGTGCCCTCCTTCTAGTTGGGTCCTGAACCAGTTGTGAAAAGTAATTATCTCTCATGGTTGTCAAAAACATATTATCTTTGCTTGAACTACAGGTTTCTGTCCCCCAATGTATTTCAGGGTAGTTGAAGTCCCCCATAAAAATGACTTCTCCTTAAGTCGCTGCTTCATCTATTTGCTTTATGAGGATATTCTCCGCTGCTTCCATTAATTTTGGAGACTTATAACAAACCCCTATCAGCAATTTATTAATTTTTCCCCTTCCCCTTATCTCCACCCACAGGGACTCTACATTTCCATTAGATTCACATATATCCTCCCGCAAGAAGGGTTTTAAGGATGATTTAACATACAAACACCTCCCCCCCCCTCGCTTGTTTGTATGGTCATTTCTGAACAGACTATAGCCCTGTAAATTAACTGCCCAGTCATGGCTCTCGTCCAGCCATGTCTCAGATATCCCCATCATGTCATAATTATTTTCCAACAAAATTAATTCTAATTCCTCCATTTTGTTGGTGAGGCTTCTGGCATTAGTGTACATGCATTTTATGTATCTCTCTGTACCTCTATTCCTTCTTACTATACTGACTGTCCTAACCCCACCCCCAAATTCTTTATTTGTGCCCAGGTCACTATCTGCACTATCTTCCCCACCAATAAAATGAATCCCCCTCCCAATCCCTAATTTAAACACTCCTCCAACCATCTAGCCATTGTCTCCCCCAGCACAGCTGCACCTTCCCCATTGAGGTGCAGCCCGTCCCTAGCGTAGAACCTGTAGCCAACTGAGAAGTCGGCCCAGTTATCCATGAACCCAATGGGGGCATTACACTGTGTTGGGGCATCATACATACTGTATAAGGGGCATAATGGGGGCATTACACTGTGTGGGGCATCACACATGCTGCATAAGGGGCATAATGGGGGCATTACACTGGGGGGGCATCATAAATCCTGCATAAGGGGCATAATGAGGGCATCATACATCCTGCATAAGTGGCATAATGGAGGCATTACACTGTGTGGGGGCATCATACATACTGCATAAGGGGCATAATGGGGGCATTACACTGTGTGGTGCATCATACATACTGCATAAGGGGCATAATGGGGGCATTACACTGTGGGGGGCATCATACTGCATAAGGGGCATAATGGGGGCATTACACTGTGTGGGGGCATCATACATCCTGCATAAGGGGCATAATGGGGGCATTACACTGTGGGGGGCATCATACATACTGCATAAGGGGCATAATGGGGGCATTACACTGTGTGGTGCATCATACATACTGCATAAGGGGCATAATGGGGGATTACACTGTGGGGGACATCATACTGCATAAGGGGCATAATGGGGGCATTACACTGTGTGGGGGCATCATACATCCTGCATAAGGGGCATAATGGGGGCATTACACTGTGGGGGGCATCATACATACTGCATAAGGGGCATAATGGGGGCATTACACTGTGGGGCAGTAAAGGGGTCCTGTACTATGAGAACAATACGTTTCCTCCCTTCCTGTCTCCATAGTTGGGTCGTATGTATCTATTACAGGAAACAGAACAAAAACCTTATGATTCTTATAAAGGGGCAACACAAGACCCCAAAAGAGTCTCCGTGCTGAAGGGGTTAATGCCCCCTGCGCCCAGTAATGGGGTCTCCACATACCTCCACCTGCAGAGCCGCCACCACATATATGGCTGCTCTGTGCGCACAGGAGCTGTGATGAGGTCACAGGAGGGGAGGAGTCAGATGTCACATGATCAGGGGCCTCAGTGGATGCAGGACTCTTCTGTGCTGGTTGTCATGGTGCTGGATGAGCTGAAGTTTATGTGTGGGGTCAGGAGGGGTTTACAGTGTGGATGTAGCAGAGCCACGTGTGTACGAGGTGTATGGAGCAGAGCCGTGTGTGTACGAGGTGTACGGAGCAGAGCCGTGTGTGTACGAGGTGTACGGAGCGGAGCCGTGTGTGTACGAGGTGTACGGAGCAGAGACGCGTGTGTACGGAGCGGAGCCGCGTGTGTACGAGGTGTACGGAGCGGAGCCGCGTGTGTACGAGGTGTACGGAGCAGAGCCGCGTGTGTACGAGGTGTACGGAGCAGAGCTGCGTGTGTACGAGGTGTACGGAGCGGAGCCGCGTGTGTACGAGGTGTACGGAGCAGAGCCGCGCGTGTACGAGGTGTACGGAGCGGAGCCGCGCGTGTACGAGGTGTACGGAGCGGATCCGCGCGTGTACGAGGCGTACGGAGCGGAGCCGCGCGTGTACGAGGCGTACGGAGCGGAGCCGCGCGTGTACGAGGCGTACGGAGCGGAGCCGCGCGTGTACGAGGCGTACGGAGCGGAGCCGCGCGTGTACGAGGCGTACGGAGCGGAGCCGCGCGTGTACGAGGCGTACGGAGCGGAGCCGCGCGTGTACGAGGCGTACGGAGCGGAGCCGCGCGTGTACGAGGCGTACGGAGCGGAGCCGCGCGTGTACGAGGCGTACGGAGCGGAGCCGTGTGTACGAGGCGTAAGAAGCGGAGCCACGTGTGTACGAGGCGTACGGAGCGGAGCCGCGTGTGTACGAGGAGTACGGAGCGGAGCCGCGTGTGTACGAGGCGTGCGGAGCGGAGCCGGGCGTGTACGAGGCGAGCGGAGCTGGGCGTGTACGAGGTGTACGGAGCGGAGCCGCGTGTGTACGAGGAGTACAGAGCGGAGCCGGGCGTGTACGAGGCGTGCGGAGCGGAGCTGGGCGTGTACGAGGTGTACGGAGCGGAGCCGGGCGTGTACGAGGCGTGCGGAGCGGAGCTGGGCGTGTACGAGGCGTACGGAGCGGAGCCGGGCATGTACGAGGCGTGCGGATCGGAGCCGGGAGTGTACGAGGCGTGCGGAGCGGATGCTGCCCCTCTCCAGGAGCGATCACAGCAGCTCGGCATGAGACGTTCTTGTTCTACACTGACTGTCCTGACAGAACACAGCTCGTCAGGACATAGCCCCGACCTCCAGCGACAGCCAGACAGTCCCATTGGATCTGGGACGGTTGGGAGGTTTCTGTATATAAGTTGTGTGTGATAATTGTAGAATTATTAATGTCTTAGCATAAAAGGATGGACCTGAGTGTTTGTGCCGGGGTCCACATGCATGGAGGGGTTGAGGCGGTGCTGGCTGTATTATGCAGACGGCATCTGCCTGTAACAGTAGTAACCAGAAACTACTAGAAACTCTGCACCAAAATGAAGCAAATCCTTATTCTGGGACCTTCGCCTTGTACGTAACACCCCCGGATCCGGTACAAGCCGGGCAGATGTTCTCATTCATGTCACTTTCTGCTTAAGGTTCTGTGGTTTTCTGGCCAACTATAAAAAAGAAAAAGCGTAAAACAATATTTGTTTCTGCTGCATTGACATAAGTACAATCTTTCATTATATATAGATCTATTACACGTCGGGTCAATGCTGTAAAGGACATTAAAGTGCCAGGGTTGTGGTTGTGGTTTTTGGGTCTCTCTTCTTCCCTCCCAAAAATGCAATCAGAAACTTGTAACTACTGATCTCTCCACAAGAGAAAGCCGACAACTCCATCAATGGGATCATTTTATAAAATTAGGTCTTCGCAAGATGAAAATGGTCTCACAAACCACATTTTTTTTAAATGTTCATAAAAAAAACCCAAACAAAAATAATAACCTTACTTTGATTTTTTTCCCCATTTTTCAATACTTTATGTGGTAAATTGAATGTTGTCATTCCAAACAACAACTAGTCCCACAAAACACAAGCCCTCAGTCTGTTAATGAAAAAACAAAGTTATATTTTTTGGGAAAAAGGGGAGGAAAAAACAAAAAATTGCTCTTGTCAGAATAATGTAATTGCTATATATATATATTTTTTTAAAATTGAATAATTTTACCCAAAAATTGTGATCTGTTATAATATTATCATTCTTCATGCGAGATTAATCATTAGTCTGTAGATAAATCCAAACATCTGGAAGATGTAGAACAATATATCTCTGATTCTCTTCTGCCAGGATAAGCGCCTCCTTTATGTCCTTTCTGTGATGGAGAAAACGCTTGAAAGATTCAGAAAGTCCGATGAGTTTTTGGAGCTTATTGTAAAGGGTCTTAATGACGACCTGGGAAAGAAACCACCAGAAACAAAGGATCCAACCAGGTAAGTTCTAATGATCCCATCTGATAAAATGATCGGCTTTATTTCCATGGGATTGTTATGTAGAAGAGATGGGACCTGCAGCATTTTGATCCTGAACTTCACTATGTATAGATGTAGCAAAGCTTAATGTGACAATTCACACAGCGCATTGATAAATTGTCTCAGAAGGTTAGCTCTCATAACAGAATTAACATCACTTATAGTGGAACTAAACTTACAATTTTTTTTCAGAATTGTGAAAATTATGGCACTTTGCAAAGCACTTCATTAGTTTCTTTGGCGTCATATCCATAAAATGATCATATTAAAGTGGCCTCCAGACCCTGCTTTTCCCCAGTGCAGGAGCGTTGCTGGGGTCCTAAGAGGTCAGGGACCCCAGCCCCAAAGTACATGTTTCCCCATATAACCTCCCTGCCACTTAAAAGAGGATTTATACATATTTAATTACAGTACACCACTGTTGCTAATCTAAAATACACTATACAAAGACCAATATTCCCAAAATTACTACTATACAAGGCCAAAATGATCCTGCTACACAATGTCCTCTACCATCACCACCACACAGCGAGTCCATATATGAAAGAAAACCCCGCAGGGTAAAAGACCATCAAAGGAGTCCAGGGAGTATAAAATCTATCCTATTTATTCAGCAATAGAACAATAGGATGATGGGGGATGGGACACAACACATATGTGATTGTTAGACATGTAAGCCAAAAAAAGCACGGCACGCAAGGAAGGGGCCATTCCAGGTATAATGGCTGTCTATAGTATCATCATGGGTGTACTAAAATATCCCAAAATAGACACCGCATATATTCCACTGGGGGCAACAGTCATCATATACAGGTGCATCTCACTAAATTACAATATCATCAAAAAGTTAATTTATTTGAGTTCTTCAATACAAAAAGTGAAACTGATATATTATATAGAGTCATTACAGACAGAGTGATCTATTTCAAGTGTTTATTTCTGTTAATGTTGATGATTATGGCTTACAGCCAATGAAAACACAAAAGTCATTATCTCAGTAAATTAGAATAATTAACAAAAAACACCTGCAACGGCTTCCTAAGTGTTTAAAAATGTCCCATAGTCTGTTTCAGTAGGCTCCACAATCATGGGGAAGACTGCTGACTTGACAAATGTCAAGAAGGCAGTCATTGACACCATCCACAAGGTCCCAGAGTTCCAATTTTCCTTTGGAAATCAAGGTCCCAGAGTCTGGAGGAAGAGGGAGAGGCCACAATCCAAGCTGCTGGAGGTCTAGTGTGAAGTTTCCACAATTAGTGATGGCTTGGAGAGCCATGTCATCTGCTGGTGGAGGTCCACTGTGTTTTATCAACACCTAAGTCAGCGCAGCCGTCTACCAGGAAATTTTACAGCACTTCATGCTTCCCTCTGCCGAGAAGCTTTTTGGAGATGGAAATTTCATTCTCCAGCAGGACTTGGCCCCTGTCCACACTGCCAAAAGTACCAATACCTGGTTTACACACAACAGTATCACTGTGCTTAATTGGTCAGCAAACTCAAATGACCTTAACCCCATAGAGAATCTATTATAGAGAATCTATGGGGTATTGTCAAGAGGAAGATAAGAGACACCAAACCCAACAAAGCAGACGAGCTGAAGGCTGCTATCAAAGCCACCTGGGCTTCCATAACACCTCAGCAGTGCCACAGGCTGATCGCCTCCATGCCACGCCGCATTGATGCAAAAGGAGCCCTGACCAAGTATTGAGCGCATTTACTGAACATACATTTCAGTAGGCCAACATTTCGGATTTTAAAAACATTTTTCAGGCTGATGTTATAAAGTATTCTAATTTACTGAGATAATGACTTTTGTGATTTCATTGGCTGTAAGCCATAGTCAGTGACGTACCGCCAATGGTGGCAGGCCACACCACTGCTATGGGGCCCGTGAGCCTCGGGGGAGCGAGGAGGATAGGTGAGTATTGGGGGAGGGGGGTGGCAGGCTGCGGCAGCGGAGGAGCGGGTACACGCAGTAGCGGCTGCTGTAGCTACCACGTGTGCCCGCTGCTAAAGGGACATGAATATTCCCTCTTCTCCACTTCCATGGGCGTGGAGAAGAGGGAATATTCATTCTCTTTAGTAGCGGGCATGGAGGAGCGCTGAGCCGTGGCTCCTGCTTACAGTGCCCGCTACTAAAGAGAATGCATATTCACGCTTGTCAACGCTCATAGTCCCGGCGTGGAGAGAAGTGAATATGCCGGCAGCAGCAGCAGCTCACCTCGACAACTGAGAGCGCGCGCTGCTCAGATACCAACATGAGCTGCTGGCAGACAGAAGACAGCAGCTCTGGAGCAGAGGTGAGGAAGGAAGGTGAGTATAAGTGTTTATTTTTTGTGTGTGCAGTGATGGAGCCACACATACCAGGATTGGGGGGTGAGGAGGCCATACATACCAGGATTGGGGGATGAGGGGGCCATGCATACCAGGATTGGGGGATGAGGGGGCCACACATACCAGGATTGGGGGATGAGAAGGCCACACATACCATTCCTGACCCCATTTCTGGCGATTGGATATTTCCCTGGATCTCGTGTATCCTGCTGCATATCGCTGTATATAACATAGGCTTGCGTCATGTGAACAATGGCCAAATAGCTGATGGCTGAGAACTCGTCCTGTATGATAAAATCTGCGATGGAGGTTCCTAATACGGCTTCCAATGAAGATGTGAAATCATCCAAATGTGTATAAGAACTAGCGAGTGATAAAGGAGACAATGGCTGGTAGGTAATAAGTCATTACCTGTCTGCCAATATCTTCTTCTGGAAGACTTCAAGATATCATGTATTACATATTACATATTATTCTGAAAGCGAACCATGTAATACCACATGTGTCCTGGAGAGGCCACTACGTCCAGCAAAACACAGCTGATTGCTGAGGGTGTTCACTGCCGGACCCCCGACTATCAACTGATCGCCTGCAAGTCCTCATTTGGGGACAGGAGTTGTTCACACTTGGCATATTTTGTGATTGATGAGGGGAGGACAGTAGCCGGATATAGACTTTTTCTATAAAGTCAGATTAAAGGGGTTTTCAGGAATGTTTTTATGTAATATATAGGAGGTTCCCAGTGGTAGAGAAAACACACAGAGCTTTACTTTCTCCTGCTGCTCCAGCTCTGGATCTTCAGCGCTTCCTGTGCTCTATTGTGACAGGCTGCAGGGGTGATGGCTCAACTTCAGCACACATCATTGCTGCAGCCAATCACTGATCTTAGAAGCTCTGTCGGCATGGCCCACTGAGCCAAGTGATTGGCTGCAGAGCTGCAGTCATGATGTCACCCTTGAAGCCAGTGACTAAAGATCAGCGGCAGCGGTGAAGTGCTGGAGCTGGAGCAGGAGGTAGTAAAGCTTCATCTGTTCTACTTAAGTGACGATTTATAGGATTTATATTTAAGTGATGAAAAAAAAAACAGAAATTTGTAAAAAAAATAATAATAATAATTTGCTTGTGTCGCCACTTTCCGAGATCTGAAAGCCGTGGCGTTTTCATGTTTCGGGAATGGGGCTGCGTGAGGGCTAGTTTTTTGCACCACAAACTGATGGTTATATTGATATCATTTTGGGGTATATACAATGTTTTGATTGTCTGTTATTATTTATTTTTTTCTTGTTGCAACGACTGAAAATCTGTAATTCTGGCATTTTATGTAATGTTCTAGTTACACCGTTTACTAAATGGATTAATTTATTTTATATTTTGATGGATCTGACTTTTACAAACGCAGCGATACCAAATATGTGTATTTTTTAAAATGTTTTATAATTCTTAATTTTTAATGGGGGGAAAACTGGGATGACTTGAACTTTTATACTTTTTTGATTTTTTTTTTTTACTTTTCACTGTATTTGTTAGTCTCTTTAGGGGGCTTGAACCTGCAATCATCCGATTGCTTGTGCTATATACAGCATTGCTATATATAGCAGAAATCACGGTCTCCTATGAACACTTGCAACAGGCTGGCTGTCACAGGAATACAGTGATGACAGACAGTGTGCAGTGATGGGGCCACACATACCAGGATTGGGGGGTGAGGAGGCCCCACATACCTGGATTGGGGGATGAGGGGGCCATGCATACCAGGATTGGGGGTTGAGGGGTCCACACACACCAGGGAATTGGGGGATGAGAAGGCCACACATACCAGGATTGGGGGATGAGGAGGCCACACATTCCAGGATTGGGGGATGAGGAGGCCACACATACCGGGATTGGGGGATGAGGAGGCCACACATACCAAGATTGGGGGATGAGGAGGCCACACATACCAGGATTGGGGGATGAGGAGGCCACACATACCAGGATTGGAGGATGAGGGGGCCACGCATACCAGGATTGGGGGATGAGGGGTGCCATATGTACCAGGATTGGGGGATGAGGGGTGCCATACATACCAGGATTGGTGATGAGGGGTGCCATACATACCAGGATGGTGAAATAAATTTTCCAGTAGCTGCTGCATTTCCCACCCTAGGCTTATACTCAACTCAATACATTTTCCCAGTTTTTTTGTGGTAAAATTAGGGGCCTCGGCTTATACTCGGGTCGTCTTATTTAAAACATATGGTATTTTAAAATCAGTGAGTACGTGGTGCCCATAATACTGCAGGACTGTGTGGTGCATTATACTATATGGGGGCTGCATTTTGCCCTTTGGGGTGTGAAATATACTGTATGGAGGACTATGGGGAGTGCATTATATTCTATCGAGGACCATGGGAAGTTCATTATACTATATGGAGGATTATGGGGGGTGCATTATACTATATGGAGGATTATGGGTGGCATATTATACTATATGGAAGTCTATGTGGGGCCATTATGATATTTTGAGGGCTATGTGGGGGGCCGTTATACTGTATGAAAGCAATTATACGGTGTGAAGGTTTGTGTGGGGTCCATCATACTGTTTGGAGGGCTGTGTGGGGCCATTATACTGTTTGGAGGGCTAGTGTGGGCCATTATACTGTATGTAGGCCCATTATACTGTATGGAGGGCTGTGTGGGGCCATTATACTGTTTGGAGGGCTAGTGTGGGCCATTATACTGTATGTAGGCCCATTATACTGTATGGAGGGCTGTGTGGGGCCATCATACTGTTTGGAGGGCTAGTGTGGGCCATTATACTGTATGTAGGTCCATTATACTGTATGGAGGGCTGTGTGGGAGTCACAGTTGGGGGAATCATACTGTGTTAGGGTCACCATACTTTGCCTTGGGAGTTGAAGTGGGGTACAATAAGGTCATTATACTGTTCATGTAGAGGCTAATGTGGAGGAATGCACCATGGGGTATCATACTGTGTTTGGGGGGCACTTTTATTGGCATCATACTTCATGGGGGCAATGAAAGAGGGATCTAGGACTTCAGTAGAAAAACGAAGTAAAGGCTGGAAAGTTGTGAGATCGGCTCTTCTGTGACACAGACAAATATTTCTTTATTTTTTGGGTGGGGGGGGGGTCCAATGAGAGCTTCTGCTATGGGGCCTCATGATTTCTATGTGCGCCCCTGGCCATAATCATCAACATTAACAGAAATAAACACGTGAAATAGATCACTTTGATTGTAATGACTTTATATAATATATGAGTTTCATTTTCAGCATTGAAGAACTAAAATAAATAAACTTTATGATGATATTCTAATTTAGTGAGATGCACCTGTATATATAAGGGGTGTGGTTGCCATCATACTATAAGGGGCTATGGGAGTCATCATGCTATATATAAGGGGCAGTGGGGCCATCATATTATATAAAATGGGGAGTGGGTGCCAGAATACAGTTTATAAGGGGCTGTGGGGCCATCATACAGTATAAAGGGAGCTGTAGGGGCCATAATATAGTGTACAAGTGGGTGTGGGGGCCATCATACAATATATATTGAGCTGCGGGGGCCATCATACAGTATAAAGGGAGCTGTAGGGGCCATAATATAGTGTACAAGTGGGTATGGGGGCCATCATACAGTATATATTGGGCTGTAGGGGCCATCATACAGTACTGTATATATGGGGCTGTGAGGGCCATTATACAGGATATAGGGAGTTGTAGGGACCATCATGCCAGTTATAAGGAGTTGTAGAGACCATCATACAGTGCATAGGGAGCTGTGGAGACCATCATACAGTGCATAGGGAGCTGTGGAGACCATCATACAGTGCATAGGGATATGTGGGGACCATCATACAGGGCATAGGGAGCTGTGGGGACCATTATGCAGTGCGTAGGGAGCTGTGGGGACCATTATGCAGTGCATAGGGAGTTGTGGGGACCATCATACAGTGCATAGGGAGTTGTGGGGACTATCATACAGTACATAAGGAGCTGTGGGGACCATCATACCGTGTATAAGGAGCTGAGGGAACCATCATACAGTGTATAAGGAGCCGTGGGGACTATCATACAGAGCGTAGAGAGCTGTGGGGACCATCATACAGTGCATAGGGAGATGTGGGGACCATCATACAGGGCATAGGGAGCTGTGGGGACCATTATGCAGTGTATAGGGAGCTGTGGAGACCATCATACCGAGCGTAGGGAGCTGCGGGGACCATCATACAGTACATAAGGAGCCGTGGGGACCGTCATACAGTGTATAAGGAGCCGTGGGGACCATCATTCAGTGCATAAGGAGCTGCGGGGACCTTCATACAGTGCGTAGAGAGCTATGAGGACCATCATACAATGCATAGGGAGCTGTGGAGACCATCATACAATGCATAGGGAACTGTGAAGACCATCATACAGTGCATAGGGCACTGTGAGGACCATCATACAGAGCGTAGGGAGCAGTGGGGACCATCATACAGAGCATAGGGAGCTGTGGGGACCATCATACAGAGCATAGGGAGCTGTGGGGACCATCATACAGTGTCTAGGGAGCTATGGGGACCCTCATACAGTATCTAAGGAGCTGTGGGGACCATCATACAGTGTGTAGGGAGCCGTGGGGACCATCATACAGTGCATAGTGAGCTGTGGGTTCCATCATACGGAGCGTAGAGAGCTGTGGGTTCCATCATACAGAGCGTAGATAGCTGTGGGGACCATCATACAGTGCATAGGGAGCTGTGGGTTCCATCATACATGGCATAGGGAGCTATGGGGACCATCATACAGAGCATAGAGAGCTGTGGGGACCATTATGCAATGCATAGTGAGCTGTGGGGACCATCATACAGTGCATGGGGGAGCTGTGGGGATCATCATACAGTGTCTAGGGAGCTGTAGGGACCCTCATACAGTATCTAAGGAGCTGTGGGGACAATCATACAGTGTGTATGAAGCTGTGGGGACCATCATATAGTGTCTAGGGAGCTGTGGGGACCATCGTACAGTATCTAAGGAGCTGTGGGGACCATCATACAGTGTGTAGGGAGCTGTGGGGACCATCATACAGTGTATAGGGAGCTGTGGGGACCATCATACAGAGCGTAGGGAGCTGTGGGGACCATGTTACCAGTGCATATGGAGCTGTGGGTACCATCATACAGTGCATAGGGAGCTGTGGGGACCATCATACAGTGCATAGGGAGCTGTGGGGACCATCACACAGAGCGTAGGGAGATGTGGGGACCATGATACAGTGCATATGGAACTGTCAGTACCATCATACAGGGCATAGGGAGTTGTGGGGACCATTATGCAGTGCATACGGAGCTGTGGGGACCATCATACAGGGTATAGGGAGCTATGGGGATCATCATACAGTGCGTAGGGAGCTGTGGGGACCATCATACAGTGTCTAGGGAGCTGTGGGGACCATCATGCAGTGTATAGGGAGCTGTTGGGACCATCATACAGTGTCTAGGGAGCTGTGGGGACCATCATACAGTGCATAGGGAGCTGTGGGGACCATCATACAGTGCTTAGTGAGCTGTGGGACTATCATACAATATACAGGGTGCTATGGCGGCACTCAGGACATTATTTCTTTTAAATGGGTGCATCATCAGAAATTTCTTCTTTCACCACCCCGAAATCATCTTCCATAGACTTGAAGAAGAACTTTGTAGTTGGGTGTAGTTTGATTGTGGCTTTAAGGGGGCATTATTACTTAAAGGGGATTCTCAACGGTATTTGTTGCTTGGAGGGAACACTTCAGATATTGAAACTTTCATAAGAGCATATCTGGCATTATTACTTGCTAGGTAGCACAGTGGGGTCTTTACTACTTTCTATGGGACGCTATTATTTTTATAGGTCCCCTCTATCTGGCACACAGTCTTTGTAGCATTAATTGGTGGAGGGTAATCATAGTAATGACATAATTTTTGAAGTATTGAGGTTCCTATTCCACGTCGGAGGAGCAGGCAGCATGGGGAGGTTGTGCAGGTTGGGAATAGATGGGGACGGTGCTGGAAATGTGAGAAGTCAGATGGTCTTTGTACAGGGTGTTTTTTTATGTAGAGGCAATGGTTATATCATAATACTATGTACTCACTGTGTAGTGTTGATGGTAGAGGGCATTGTGTAGGGGGATTATTATTGCCTTGTATAGAAGTCATTTTGGGAATATTGGTCTTTCAGTTGTGTATTTTAGGTTAGCAACAATGGTGTACTGTAATTATATATGTATAGGTCCTCTTTTAAGTGGCAGGGAGGTTGTATGGGGAAACACCTACTTTGGGGCTTTGGCCCCTGATCTTTTAGGACCCTAGCAACGTCCCGGCATACAAGGGATATGGGGCACAAAGTGTTCTGGCCGTTTCCTTTACAGTATGAAGCATTTTCCACACAGTCTCCTTCCTCTGTAATATACTCCAGGACTGGTGAGGCGCACTGTCGCTCCCTATTTCGCCATAACTTGGCCTCAGCACTGCAGTGCTGATCAGCAGGTCTGCTTACTTGTTCTTCGGTTTCGCGCACTATGTCTTCCACTACTGGCGCCCTTGAACCCTTGCACTCGTGACTCCCACTAGTACATCATATTCAGTGCTGCTTTGGGGTCCGTAACTCGGCGTCCAATCCAAGGACCCTTCTCTGTAAGGCCACTCTGTCTCATCGGTCCAAAAAAGTCAGGCGCACTTCATGGCCTCCTCATATAGAATGAATGGAGCAGCATTTTAGCATGCGGACCACCGTTCCAATCTAAAGGGGATGAAGGTTCCTGTAGATTGGAGCTCGTTTCCATTGGACAACCCCTTTAATTTTTCACACACTGTTTTTGCATTTAAGTCTATTTTTTGGTAAATATTCGATGACCTGGTGTAATTTGTGATGTGTTGTTGTTCACCTGAGGTTGTATTGACCTCATTTTATAACTTCTAAGGACCAGACTTTTTTTAATATATCCTGAATAGAACACAATAGAATTGTATGGAAAACATGATTGTGTTCTTCACAATTCAAGGCGACGTGTCCTTATGAGATCTTTTTCTTGAAGGTATATGGCCCTCAGGTTCTTTATCACCATGCAATCTGAAGAGCCAACTTAGACTAAGAGTGGCCACCACTGGGCATACACCATGGTGCAGCAAGGGCTAGCAATCTGTCCCTCCAATTGTGTGGGTACTTATTGCTTAGGGATAGTCAGTCCAATTCTTCTTTTTAAGAGGGTTCACTGTCTGTGCATCTCTGTGCCCGAAGAATATTAACCTGGTGTTACTGTATTACTGCTGTTCCAAGTGGCAAGCACATGGTTCTCTTAGAGACAGTGCCCTTGTTTAAACCCAAGTAGACTTGAATTGGAAAGGCCACTGGTCTGGACCAGGACTCTGGTTGTGTCCGGTGATGGCGGCATGCACGGTTTCTATGTACGTGTCTGTGTGTAGTCAGAAAAGCATTTCAGTGGTGGCCTAATAACTGCAAGGACCGGCGGAGGTGTTGGACAAAGGTAAACGAGTGGCTGCAGAACGGTTGGTAAATGTGGCCACTTCATGGGAATATTGGCCACTGATGACTGAGGCCTCCCTCCTGGTTTGGTCCTGGAGCCCCCCGGCCACTTGTTGATCATCTTTCCTGTTTTTTACTGTTACACAAGACCCTGTGTCTCCTGTATTCTGCAGCTGCGTCCCGTTCTTCAGTCTTCTTTCTGTAGCATGGTGTGTACGACGTCCTGGATACAATGTTACTGCTCCATCACAGACTGAACCCCAGAACAATTGTCATGGAATTTGGTACCAGAGTTCTCTCTGTGTATGGAGCCCCCATATTTTGTGATTACTCTTATCATTCTCACTGTGTAAGGTGAAATCCAGGAAAAAAAAACACAAAACAATATATATATATAAAATTAATTTTTTTTATTGAAATAGCAATAAGCAACATTGTAATGAAAATATTACTGGTCCTTTAAGAAATTAAACTATGGTCACAGTCACTCTCAGATTGGCCCCGGTGGAGACCACAAAACGAGCTGCGGTCATTGGGGACCACCTGAGAGTCATTGGGACCCAAAGATCCAGAAGAAGGCAAAGAAACCCCCCAAAAGAATTCTGATTCAGGGGGGGAAAAAAATTCCTTCCTGACCCCATTTCTGGCGATCGGATATTTCCCTGGATCTCGTGTATCCTGCTGCATATCGCTGTATATAACATAGGCTTACGTCATGTGAACAATGGCCAAATAGCTGTTGGCTGAGAACTCGTCCTGTATGATAAAATCTGCGATGGAGGTTCCTAATACGGCTTCCAACGAAGATGTGACATCATCCAAATATGTATAAGAACTAGCGAGTGATGAAGGAGACAATGGCTGGTAGGTAATAAGTCATTACCTGTCTGCCAATATCTTCTTCTGGAAGACTTCAAGATATCATGTATTACATATTACATATTATTCTGAAAGCGTACCATGTAATACCACATGTGTCCTGGAGAGGCCGCTACGTCCAGCAAAACACAGCTGATTGCTGAGGGGGTTCACTGCCAGACCCCCGACTATCAACTGATCGCCTGCAAGTCCTCATTTGGGGACAGGAGTTGTTCACACTTGGCATATTTTGTGATTCATGAGGGGAGGACAGTAGCCGGATAGAGACTTTTTCTATAAAGTCAGATTAAAGGGGTTTTCAGGAATGTTTTTATGTAATATATAGGAGGTTCCCAGTGGTAGAGAAAACACACAGAGCTTTACTTTCTCCTGCTGCTCCAGCTCTGGATCTTCAGCGCTTCCTGTGCTCTATTGTGACAGGCTGCAGCGGTGATGGCTCAACTTCAGCACACATCATTGCTGCAGCTAATCACTGAGCTTAGAAGCTCTGTCAGCGTGGGCCACTGAGCCAAGTGATTGGCTGCAGAGCTGCAGTCATGATGTCACCCTTGAAGCCAGTGACTAAAGATCAGCGGCAGCGGTGAAGTGCTGGAGCTGGAGCAGGAGGTAGTAAAGCTTCATCTCTTCTACTTAAATATAAATCCTATAAATCGTCACTTAAGTGATGAAAAAAAATTCAGAAATTTGGAAAAAAAAATAAAAATAATTTGCTTGTGTCGCCACTTTCCGAGATCTGAAAGCCGTGGCGTTTTCATGTTTCGGGAATGGGGCTGCGTGAGGGCTAGTGTTTTGCACCACAAACTGATGGTTATATTGATATCATTTTGGGGTATATACAATGTTTTGATTGCCTGTTATTATATATTTTTTTCTTGTTGCAATGACTGAAAATCTGTAATTCTGGCATTTTATGTAATTTTCTAGTTACGCCGTTTACTAAATGGATTAATTTATTTTATATTTTGATGGATCTGACTTCTACAAACGCAGCGATACCAAATATGTGTATTTTTTAAATGTTTTATATTTCTTAATTTTTAATGGGGGGGAAAACTGGGATGATTTGAACTTTTATACTTTTTTCATTTTTTTTTACTTTTCACTGTATTTGTTTGTCTCTTTAGGGGGCTTGAACCTGCAATCATCTGATTGCTTGTGCTATATACAGCATTGCTATATATAGCAGAAATCACGGTCTCCTATGAACATTAGCAACAGGCTGGCTGTCACAGGAATACAGTGATGACAGATAGTGTGCAATGATGGGGCCACACATACCCGGATTGGGGGGGTGAGGAGGCCCCACATACCAGGATTGGAGGATGAGGGGGCCATGCATAACAGGATTGGGGGTTGAGGGGGCCACACATACCAGGATTGGGGGATGAGAAGGCCACACATACCAGGATTGGGGGATGAGGAGGCCACACATACAAGGATTTGGGGATGAGGAGGCCACAGATACCAGGATTGGGGGATGAGGAGGCCACACTTACCAAGATTGGAGGATGAGGAGGCCACAGATACCAAGATTGGGGGATGAGGAGGCCATACATACCAGGATTGGGGGATGAGGAGGCCACACATACCAGGATTGGGGAATGAGGAGGCCACACATACCAGGATTGGGGGATGAGGGGGCCACGCTTGCCAGGATTGGGAGATGAGGGGTGCCATGTGTACCAGGATTGGGGGATGAGGGAGCCATACATACCAGGATGGTGAAATTTTCCAGTAGCTGCTGCATTTCCCACCCTAGGCTTATACTCAACTCAATACGTTTTCCCAGTTTTTTTGTGGTAAAATTAGGCGTCTCGGCTTATACTCGGGTCGTCTTATTTAAAACATACGGTATTTTAAAATCAGTGAGTACGTGGTGCCCATAATACTGCAGGACTGTGTGGTGCATTATACTATATGGGAGCTGCATTTTACCCTTTGGGGTGTGAAATATACTGTATGGAGGACTATGGGGAGTGCATTATATTCTATCGAGGACCATGGGAAGTTCATTATACTATATGGAGGATTATGGGGGGTGCATCATACTATATGGAGGATTTTGGAGGGTGCATTATGCTATATGGAGGATTATGGGTGGCATATTATACTATATGGAGGATTATGGGGGGTGCATTATACTATATGGAGGATTTTGGAGGGTGCATTATACTATATGGAGGATTATGGGTGGCATATTATACTATATGGAAGTCTATGTGTGGCCATTATGATATTTAGAGGGCTATGTGGGGGGCCGTTATACTGTATGAAAGCAATTATACGGTGTGAAGGTTGGTGTGGGGTCCATCATACTGTTTGGAGGGCTGTGTGGGGCCATTATACTGTTTGGAGGGCTATTGTGGGCCATTATACTGTATGTAGGCCCATTATACTGTATGGAGGGCTGTGTGGGAGTCACAGTTGGGGGAATCATACTGTGTTAGTGTCACCATACTTTGCCTTGGGAGTTGAAGTGGGGTACAATAAGGTCATTATACTGTTCATGTAGAAGCTAATGTGGAGGAATGCACCATGGGGGTATCATACTGTGTTTGGGGGGCACTTTTATTGGCATCATACTTCATGGGGGCAATGAAAGAGGGATCTAGGACTTCAGTAGGAGGAAAATTAGAAAAACAAAGTAAAGGCTGGAAAGTTGTGAGATCGGCTCTTCTGTGACACAGACAAATATTTCTTTATTTTTTGGTGGGGGGTCCAATTAGAGCTTCTGCTATGGGGCCTCGCGATTTCTATGTGTGCCCCTGGCCATAATCATCAACATTAACAGAAATAAACACTTGAAATAGATCTCTTTGATTGTAATGACTCTATATAATATACAGTACAGACCAAAAGTTTGCACACATCTTCTCATTTAAAGATTTTTCTGTATTTTCATGACTATGAAAATTGTACATTCACACTGAAGGCATCAAAACTATGAATTAACACATGTGGAATTATATACTTAACAAAAAAGTGTGAAACAACTGAAAATATGTCTTATATTCTAGGTTCTTCAAAGTAGCCACCTTTTGCTTTGATGACTGCTTTGCACACTCTTGGCATTCTCTTGATGAGCTTCAAGAGGTAGTCACCGGAAATGGTCTTCCAACAATCTTGAAGGAGTTCCCAGAGATGCTTAGCACTTGTTGGCCCTTTTGCCTTCACTCTGCGGTCCAGCTCACACCAAACCATCTCGATTGGGTTCAGGTCTGGTGACTGTGGAGGCCAGGTCATCTGGCGTAGCACCCCATCACTCTCCTTCTTGGTCAAATATCCCTTACACAGTCTGGAGGTGTGTTTGGGGTCATTGTCCTGTTGAAAAATAAATGATGGTCCAACTAAACGCAAACCGGATGGAATAGCATGCCGCTGCAAGATGCTGTGGTAGCCATGCTGGTTCAGTATGCCTTCAATTTTGAATAAATCCCCAACAGTGTCACCAGCAAAGCACCCCCACACCATCACACCTCCTCCATGCTTCACGGTGGGAACCAGGCATGTAGGGTCCATCCGTTCACTTTTTCTGTGTCGCACAAAGACACGGTGGCTGGAACCAAAGATCTCAAATTTGGACTCATCAGACCAAAGCACAGATTTCCACTGGTCTAATGGCCATTCCTTGTGTTCTTTAGCCCAAACAAGTCTCTTCTGCTTGTTGCCTGTCCTTAGCAGTGGTTTCCTAGCAGCTATTTTACCATGAAGGCCTGCTGCACAAAGTCTCCTCTTAACAGTTGTTGAAGAGATGTGTCTGCTGCTAGAACTCTGTGTGGCATTGACCTGGTCTCTAATCTGAGCTGCAGTTAACCTGCGATTTCTGATGCCGGTGACTCGGATAAACTTATCCTCAGAAGCAGAGGTGACTCTTTGTCTTCCTTTCCTGGGGCGGTCCTCATGTGAGCCAGTTTCTTTGTAGCGCTTGATGGTTTTTGCAACTGCACTTGGGGACACTTTCAAAGTTTGCCCAATTTTTCGGACTGACTGACCTTCATTTCTTAAAGTAATGATGGCCACTCGTTTTTCTTTACTTAGCTGCTTTTTTCTTTCCATAATACAAATTCTAACAGTCTATTCAGTAGGACTAGAAAAAAGAGAGGGGTCGCTCACTGGTCTATTCGGGTGCTCTGAAGAAAAGAGTAATCTCAATGGCAAAAAGAACTTCGGCACTCCATACATGAAAATATAAGAAATATTGTATCTAGACTAATGTCACTTTGAAAAATGAAGGTTTTTTTGCGCATAATTTGGCCAATTTATGTGTGCCCATCAACCACGACAAGGTCACCTTCGTATGATGGGAAACTACGCTACGCTACCACTGGATATGCCAGTCTTGGGCTGTAAGCCTGTATGGACAATATGTCTCTGCTTGGGCTTTTAACCTACAATGTATGGGCTGGTAGAGCTAGTTAAAACCACCTGTGACTGAATGGGAGGGACACATGGTCAGAAAAAAGGCTGTCAAACTTCTAATAGTGTGAACACGTACCTGCTGCAATGCTCCAGGAGCGGGATCCCAAAAATGATTAATAGAAAAAAGAGAGGGGTCGCTCACTGGTCTATTCGGGTGCTCTGAAGAAAAGAGTAATCTCAATGGCAAAAAGAACTTCGGCACTCCATACATGAAAATATAAGAAATATTGTATCTAGACTAATGTCACTTTGAAAAATGAAGGTTTTTTGCGCATAATTTGGCCAATTTATGTGTGCCCATCAACCACGACAAGGTCACCTTCGTATGATGGGAAACTACGCTACGCTACCACTGGATATGCCACTCTTGGGCTGTAAGCCTGTATGGACAATATGTCTCTGCTTGGGCTTTTAACCTACAATGTATGGGCTGGTAGAGCTAGTTAAAACCACCTGTGACTGAATGGGAGGGACACATGGTCAGAAAAAAGGCTGTCAAACTTCTAATAGTGTGAACACGTACCTGCTGCAATGCTCCAGGAGCGGGATACCAAAAATGATTAATAGAAAAAAGAGAGGGGTCGCTCACTGGTCTATTCGGGTGCTCTGAAGAAAAGAGTAATCTCAATGGCAAAAAGAACTTCGGCACTCCATACATGAAAATATAAGAAATATTGTATCTAGACTAATGTCACTTTGAAAAATGAAGGTTTTTTGCGCATAAATTGGCCAAATTATGCGCAAAAAACCTTCATTTTTCAAAGTGACATTAGTCTAGATACAATATTTCTTATATTTTCATGTATGGAGTGCCGAAGTTCTTTTTGCCATATTCAGTAGGACTATCAGCTGTGTATCCACCAGACTTCTGCACAACACAACTGATGGTCCCAACCCCATTTATAAGGCAAGAAATCCCACTTATTAAACCTGACAGGGCACACCTGTGAAGTGAAAACCATTTCCGGTGACTACCTCTTGAAGCTCATCAAGAGAATGCCAAGAGTGTGCAAAGCAGTCATCAAAGCAAAAGGTGGCTACTTTGAAGAACCTAGAATATAAGACATTTTTTCAGTTGTTTCACACTTTTTTGTTAAGTGTATAATTCCACATGTGTTAATTCATCGTTTTGATGCCTTTGGTGTGAATGTACAATTTTCATAGTCATGAAAATACAGAAAAATCTTTAAATGAGAAGGTGTGTCCAAACTTTTGGTCTGTACTGTATAAGGGGTGTGGGTGCCATCATACTATAAGGGGCTATGGGAGTCATCATGCTATATATAAGGGGCAGTGGGGCCATCATATTATATAAAATTGGGAGTGGGTGCCAGAATACACTTTATAAGGGGCTGTGGGGCCATCATACAGTTTAACCGGTTCCCGACCACCCACTGTAGATAAACGACGGCGCTTGCTGGGCTCTGTGCAGCGCTGACGTTTAAAAACGGTGGGTGGTCTCGCAGCGCTCAGGACCCCCAGGGTCCTGCAAGCGCTGCAATTCCGGTGCAGAGCGTTAGCTCTGACATGGAACATCATCGAGACCTGATTGGATCAGGTCCCAATGATGTTAACCCTTTGCTATGTTCTATATGCCGCGATCTATAGTGATCACGGCATATAGAAGATAGACAGAGGAGAGAGGGTCGTCTTACTTACCTCTCCAACGACCCCTGATACCTTCCAGGACCTGGCGTTGCTATGGCAGCTGGAGGTCACATGACCGCCTCCAGATCTGCCATATATGGTGTCCTGCCAGGGTCAGCCTGCAGCTGAAGCCTGGCAGGAGACTCTGACTGTGAAACAGTCAGCGAAGATCTCATGTAATGTAATACATGTCTATTACATTACATGAGATCAGTGATCAGAAAAATAAAAATTAATGTCCCATACAGGGACTAAGTAAAAATGTAAAAAAAAAAGTTAAAAAAAATGTTTTTAAACTGTTCAAAAAAATCACAAAATAAATAAAAATAAATAAATAAAATATTAAACCAATAAATCCGTATATTTATGCAAAACCAAAAAAAGTACACATATTTGGTATTGCCGCGTCCGAAAAAACCCGATCTATAAAACTGTCACACTAATTAACTTCTTCTGTGCACACCGTAATAAAAATAAATAAAAAACGGAGCAAAAAAATATGCTTTTTCATCATATCGCCAAACAAAAAGTGTAAAAAAATGCGATCAAAAAGCAAAATGGAAATAAAAATGGTACCGCTGAAAATGTCATCTTGTTCCGCAGAAAAAAAGCCGCCATACAGCTCCATCAGCCAAAAAATAAAAAAGTTATAGCGCTCAGAATAAAGCGATGTAAAAAAAATATTTTTTCTATAAAATTGTTTTATTGTGTAAAAGCGCCAAAACATAAAAAAAATATACAGTAAGTGTAATATCGCTGTAAACGTACTGACCCGAAGAATAACGCTGCCTGATCACTTTTACCACACGCAGAACGGCATAAAATAAAACCTCAAAAAACAATTCCTGAATTGTTGGTTTTTGTTAATTTTACCTCCCAAAAAACGGAATAGAAAGCGATCAAAAAATGTCACGTACCCAAAAATGGTACCAATAAAAATGTCAACTCGTCCCGCAAAAAACAAGCCATCACATGACTCTGTCGGCCGAAATATGGAAAAATTATAGCTCTCAAAATATGGCGATGCAAAAACTAGATTTTGCAAAAAAAAGCGTCTCTTAGTGTGTGACAGCTGTCAGTCATAAAAACCCGATATAAATCTGGTATCTGTAATTGCACCGACCCGAAGAATAAAGTAATCTCATCACTTATACCGCACGAGGAACGGCGTAAAAAATAAATAAAACCAATTCTTCACCTGCTACTGATTTGTTTATTATGTCTCCCAAAGATCGGAGTAAGGCTCTGCTCACATTTATCCTGCGCTCTGCTCTGAGCACTTATACCAGAGTTTCCGTGTAACTCTCTGAAATACGTGATTCAGCCGGAATCCATGACGGAAGATTCCCTGTAATGAGGCAGATATAGGCCACTGTGGATGCCATCTAGCCTGGGATCCCACGGTGTCATTTGTTTTAGGCGTGCATAAAAGTGCGGTTGGCCACAGTTTTGTGCACTTCTGAAAAAAAGGACACCGCTAAACAGAGGCCAGACGGAGTCCAGAGTAACTCTGCTGCCTCATTATAGTGAATGGATCCCGCAGGGGTTTAATCTGAATTACATCACATGGAAATTTAGATGGAAACCCCGATGTAAGTGCTCAGCCTAGAGCGCCGGATAAATGTTACGTAAAATGTTCCCAATAAAAGCTTCAACTCAGTCCTCAAAAAAGCTAGTCCCCACTCAGGTCCATCATCTGTTAAAAATATAAGGGACTTCCAAGTTACTGGTAGCAGAAAGGCTCTGGAAAAGCGAAATGGCCCTTGCCCCCCAAAAGAAATTCAGAAAATGTTGTGCTCCCAAATCCAAATGCCTATTCTACAATAATTTGTTCTCCAATTGTCAAATAGCGCTCCGTCCCCCCCAGATCTCGCCGTATGGCTGAGCGGTACGATACAGCCACATATGGGGTATTGACACTTTTAGAAGAAATTGTGTGACACATTTCGGCACCATTTTTACCCATTGCCCTGTGTGAAAATGCAAAATCTGAGGGTAAAACATTTTTCTGTGGTAAAAATATAATTATGCTTTTTTCACTGCCCAATGGTATAAATTGAAAAATTAAAAAATACTCACTACTTCCCTAGATGAATTCCTTGAGAGGTGTAGTTTACAAAATGGGGTCACTTGTGGGGGTTTCTGCTGTTTCGACATGTCAGCGACTCTTCAAATGTGACATGGTGTCTGCAACCTATCCCAGCCAACATAACTCTCCTTTCTCTTCCGAACCCTGCCGTACACCAAAGCAGTGGTTTTCCCCCACATATGGGGTATCGGCGTACTCAGGAGAAATTGCACAACAAATTTCATGGTGCAATTTATCCTGTTACCCTTATGATAATGCAAAATTAGGGAATAAAAAACATTTTTTGTGGGAAAAATGTGAAAATTTTATTTTTACGGCTCAATATTATAAACTTCTGTGAAGCAGCTGGGGTTGCAAGGTGCTCACCACACATCTAGATAAGTTCCCTAAGGGGTCTAGTTTCCAAAATGGTGGCACTTGTGGGGGGTTTCCACTGTTTAGGCACATTAGGGGCTCCCCAAATGTGACATGGCGTCTGCTAATTATTCAAGCAAATTTTACATTCAAAAAGTCAAATGGCGCTCCTTCCCTTTCAAACCCTGCCGTGCGCCCAAACAGTAATTTGCCTCCACATATGGGGTATCGGCGTGTTCAGGTGAAATTGCACAACAAATTTCATGGTGCAATTTATCCTATTACCCTTATGATAATGCAAAATTAAGGGATGAAAAACGGGTTTGTGGGAAAAATGTGAAAATTTTATTTTTACAGCTCAATATTATAAACTTCTGTGAAGCACCTTGGGGTACAAGGTGCTCACCACACATCTAGATATGTTCCCTAAGGGGTCTAGTTTCCAAAATGGTGTCACTTGTGGGGGGTTTCCACTGTTTAGGCACATCAGGAGCTCTCCAAACGCAACATGGCGTCTGCTAATTATTCAAACAAATTTTACATTTAAAAAGTCTAATGGCGCTCCTTCCCTTCCGAGCCCTGCAGTGCTCCCAAACAGTGGTTTTCCCTCACATATGGGGTATCAGCACGCTCAAGAGAAATTGCACAAAAAAATTTGGGGTCCATTTTTTCCTGTTACCCCTGTGAAAATAAAAAAAAATTGGGTCTAAAGTAACATTTTTGTGAAAAAAGTTAAATGTTAATTTTTTTCTTTCACATTCCAAAAATTCCTGTGAAGCAACTGAAGGGTTAATAAAGTTCTTGAATGTGGTTTTGAGCACCTTGAGGGGTGCAGTTTTTAGAATGGTGTCACTTTTGGGTATTTTCTGTCATAAAGACCCCTCAAAGTGACTTCAAATATGATGTGGTCCCTAAAAAAATGGTTTTGTAAATTTTGTTGGAAAAATGAGAAATCGCTGGTCAACTTTTAACCCTTATAGCTCCCTAACAAAAAAAAATTTTGGTTCCAAAATTGTGCTGATGTAAAGTAGACATGTGGGAAATGTTATTTATTACTATTTTGTGTGACATATCTCTCTGATTTAAGGGCATAAAAATTAAAATTTTGAAAATTGCAAAATTTTCACAATTTTTGCCAAATTTCCGATTTTTTCACAAATAAACGCAAGTGATATCGAAGAAATTTTACCACTATCATGAAGTACAATATGTCACGAAAAAACAATCTCAGAATCAGGGGATTCATTGAAGCGTTCCAGAGTAATTACCTCATAAAGTGACAGTGGTCAGAATTGAAAAAATTGGCCCGGTCACAAAGGCAAAAACAGGCTCTGGTGCGAAGTGGTTAAGAAAAGCGAGTAGAATTGTCTCCAATATAAATCGGAAAGATATACTCCGAAATAAACAGAAAAATAACATTAACACATTGGATACTAGGGTGACGTTTTCTACCACCTATAGTCCTCAGTATAATAAAATTACATCTAGAATTAAAAAGTATAACCCTATTATATATCAGAACAAGAAACTAAAAAACCTACTTTCTAATGCCATCGGCTTTGTAGCCAGGAAAGCGCCCGCTCTGGGAACCATCCTTTCTCCTAGCTTATACACCAGTGAGACTAATACTGTACAACCAAATTGGCTCAGCACAAAAGGTTTCTTCAGATGTGGAGCCAATCGGTGCAAAGCGTGTCTACAAGCGGTTAAAACAGATAGTTTTATGTCCTTAAGTAATGATAGAGAATATAAAATTCATGATTTCCTCAATTGTAATTCATCAGGGGTTATATACCTTATAGAATGCACCTTGTGTAAGGTCCACTATGTGGGTTGTACCACAGGTGCGCTGAAAGTCCGTATCAGAAGACATCTTTCTGATGCGATTAATTTGGAAGCCATAAATACATCAGCAGTATCGAGGCATTTTGCGAGAGTTCATAAAGGTGACACCTCATTCTTTCAATATATGGAGATAGAGAAGGTATATAGATCCACACGAGGGGGGGATCATAAGTGCAAACTTCTGAACCGGGAGTCCCTGTGGATTTTCACATTGGATACCACAGGGGTTAAATTCAAGACCGGATCTGATACTGCAGTATTAAGAAATATAATTCTGCATTTATTTCCATGCATGTACACTGGGTACGGAAAGTATTCAGACCCCTTTACATTTTTCACTCTTTGTTTCATTGCAGCCATTTGGTAAATTCTAAAAAGTTCATTTTTTTCTCATTAAAGTCCACTCTGCACCCCATCTTAACTGAAAAAAAACAGAAATGTAGAAATTTTTGCAAATTTAATAAAAAAGAAAAACTGAAATATCACACGGGCATAAGTATTCAGACCCTTTGCTCAGTATTGAGTAGAAGCACCTTTTGGGCTAGTACAGCCATGAGTCTTCTTGGAAATGATGCAACAAGTTTTTCACACCTGCATTTTGGGATCCTCTGCCATTCTTCCTTGCAGATCCTCTCCAGTTCCGTCCGGATGAATGGTAAACGTTGGTGGACAGCCATTTTCAGGTCTCTCCAAAGATGCTCAATTGGGTTTAGGTCAGGGCTCTGGCTGGGCCAGTCAACAATGGTCACATAGTTGTTCTGAAGCCACTCCTTTGTTATTTTAGCTGTGTGCTTAGGGTCATTGTTTTGTTGGAAGGTGAACCTTTGGCCAAGTCTGAGGTGCAGAGCACTCTGGAAGAGGTTTTCATCCAGGATATCTCTGTACTTGG
This sequence comes from Phyllobates terribilis, assembly GCF_046119375.1. Classification (NCBI taxonomy): domain Eukaryota; kingdom Metazoa; phylum Chordata; class Amphibia; order Anura; family Dendrobatidae; genus Phyllobates; species Phyllobates terribilis. The sequence goes on along the minus strand of NW_027362879.1, from coordinate 4,723,702 downwards.
CCGCATTCATGTTTCCTTCAATTGCAACCAGTCGTCCTGTCCCTGCAGCTGAAAAACACACCCATAGCATGATACTGCTGTTATGATCTGCTACAAGAACAAAGGAAAGAGAGGAAATCTGTCCATACAATAGGACTAAGCTGATTCCCTACGATGCAGCGGGCAACCTGTTCCTTGTGAACAGACCCGCCTTCGTCCGCGGCTAGTCTGAACGCAGACCTATAGATTAAAGGGAGGGGTCCCTAAAAGAACTAAGGACTGGGACAAAATTGGACACCTCCTGGCAGAAGTAGTAGCAGAAGAAGACAAACAGACAAAAGTACTTAGTGGTCCAAGGACCAAACAAACTAGAGAGATACAGTAGGTACAAAGCACCTGGCTAGATTAAGAGTCAAAGTAACACTGAAGTCCAGCAAAGCATGAAGGGCGGAGCTGGAATAAATAGGCAGAAGGTCACGTGACCACAAAATAGAAAAAACTAACAGGAGGGTTCTAACAACTGCCACCACCATGTTTCACTGTTGGGATTGTATTAGGCAGGTGATGAGCAGTGCCTGGTTTTCTCCACACATACCACTTAGAATTATCACCAAAAAGTTCTATCTTTGTCTCATCAGACCAGAGAATCTTATTTCTCATAGTCTGGGAGTCCTTCATGTGTTTGTGAGCAAACTCTATGCGGGCTTTCATATGTCTTGCACTGAGGAGAGGCTTCCGTCTGGCCACTCTGCCATAAAGGCCCAACTGGTGGTTGATAGTTGACTTTGTGGAACTTTCTCCCATCTCCCTACTGCATCTCTGGAGCTCAGCCACAGTGATCTTGGGGTTCTTCTTTACCTCTCTCACCAAGGCTCTTCTCCCACGATTGCTCAGTTTGGCTGGACGGCCAGGTCTAGGAAGACTTCTGGTGGTCCCAAACTTCTTCCATTTAAGGATTATGGAGGCCACTGTGCTGTTATGAACCTTGAGTAATGCAGAAATTCTTTTATAACCTTGGCTAGATGTGTGCCTTGCCACAATTCGGTCTCTGAGCTCCTTGGGCAGTTCCTTTGAGCTCATGATTCTCATTTGGTCTGATATGCACTGTGAGCTGTGGGGTCTTATATAGACAGGTATGTGCCTTTCCAAATCAAGTCCTATCAGTTTAATTAAACACATTTGGACTCCATTGAAGGCGTAGAACCATCTCAAGGAGGATCACAAGGAAATGGACAGCATGTGACTTAAATATGTGTGTCTGAGCAAAGGATCTGAATACTTATGACCATGTGATATTTCAGTTTTTCTTTTTTAATAAATTTGCAAAAAAATTCTACATTGCTGTTTTTTTCAGTCAAGATGGGGTGCAGAGTGTACTTTAATGAGAAAAAAAATGAACTTTTTAGAATTTATCAAATGGCTGCAATGAAACAAAGAGTGAAAAATTTAAAGGAGTCTGGATACTTTCCGTACTCACTGTATGTATCTATATACACTGCTCCAAAAATAAAGGGAACACTTAAAACAACAGAATATAACTCCAAGTAAATCAAACTTCTGTGAAATCAAACTGTCCACTTAGGAAGCAACACTGATTGACAATCAATTTCACATGCTGATGTGCAAATGGAATAGACGATAGATGGAAATTATTGGCAATTATCAAGACACCCTCAATAAAGGAGTGGTTCTGCAGGTGGGGACCACAGACCACATCTCAGTACCAATGCTTTCTGGCTGATGTTTTGGTCACTTTTGAATGTTGGTTGTGCTTTCACACTCGTGGTAGCATGAGACAGACTCTACAACCCACAGAAGTTGCTCAGATAGTGCAGCTCATCCAGGATGGCACATCAATGCGAGCTGTGGCAAGAAGGTTGGCTGTGTCCAGAGGCTGGAGGCACTACCAGGAGACAGGCCAGTACACCAGGAGATGTGGAGGGGGCCGTAGGAGGGCAACAACCCAGCAGCAGGACCGCTACCTCCGCCTTTGTGCAAGGAGGAACAGGAGGAGCACTGCCAGAGCCCTGCAAAATGACCTCCAGCAGGCCACAAATGTGCATGTGTCTGCACAAACGGTTAGATACCGACTCCATGAGGGTGGTATGAGGGCCCGACGTCCACAGATAGGGGTTGTGCTCACAGCCCAACACCATGCAGGATGCTTGGCATTTGCCACAGAACACCAGGATTGGCAAAGTCGCCACTCGCGCCCTGTGCTCTTCACAGATGAAAGCAGGTTCACACTGAGCACATGTGACAGACGTGACAGAGTCTGGAGGCGCCGTGGAGAGCGACATCCTTCAGCATGACCGGTTTGGCAGTGGGTAATGGTGTGGGGTGGCATTTCTTTGGAGGGCCGCACAGCCCTCCATGTGCTCGCCAGCGGTAGCCTGACTTCCATTAGGTACTGAGATGAGATCCTCAGACCCCTTGTGAGACCATATGCTGGTGCGGTTGGCCCTGGGTTCCTCCTAATGCAGGACAATGCCAGACCTCATGTGGCTGGAGTGTGTCAGCAGTTCCTGCAAGATGAAGGCATTGAAGCTATGGACTGGCCCGCCCGTTCCCCAGACCTGAATCCGATTGAGCACATCTGGGACATCATGTCTCGCTCCATCCACCACAGACTGTCCAGGAGTTGGCGGATGCTTTAGTCCAGGTCTGGGAGGAGATCCCACAGGAGACCATCCGTAACCTCATCAGGAGCATGCCCAGGCGTTGTAGGGAGGTCATACAGGCACGTGGATATATATATATATATATATATATATATATATATATATATATATATATATGCCTTTTTGTCATTCTAGTAGTAGGGCCATAATTAAGACATGATTTGTTGAAACGCGTAGGTCTGTAAGCTATGATAGTTGCACATTTGCTGTATTCTTTGTGGAGCAGTGTTTTATATGGCTAATAAAAGCTAAGTTTTAATATTTTTTCTACTAAACAAACCTTTACGCTGGATCATTTGCACTTTTCCCTTGTCTGACTACACTTAGGTTTCGCCCTGGTACCACTTATCTGCATCTCCAGAAGTTTCCCATTTCTCTATTATACTCTTCAAATTACATTTTGAGACTTTCTCCTCCTGTTGTTGCACATATTTTTTTTCCCTTCATCTGCACAGGTATCATTAATCTATCAACTATAATGGCCGTACCAGGTCCTGCAGGTCCTGTATCCCGTGCACATGACGTGGGCAGTGCACGGCATGCCGCTAGTTTATATTCTGAGTGCTCTTATATACGGTGGTAGTTTTACACAATGTTGAGCCTGTGATCTGCAGAGTGAAATGTCTGCCTGCCAGAACAGAAGTATACGGCAGATTCTACAGCATGGATACATAAAGGACGTCCTGGGGGAATATACCTCCCTCCAACACTCGTCCAGTCCCTGCCTCACACTAGAGACATTTATAATAACTCCAGGACTATGGAGCTGGTCATTTTCTCATAATCTGTGGCCATTATTAGTGATCTCGCATTGTACGGTAATATCACCCTGGAGGTTGTGATGTATTTGGTGTAATAGCGCCATCTAGAATATACAGTATATATCAGGCGATACCATGCTTTCTATAGTTAGTCATCTTATGTGCCCTCTATAGCTATCTATTATACTTTATATTTCTTTATAATAATTTATAATAAATTACTCAATAGTTTTACAGCTTTATGATGTTTATTAATCTGCTGAAATTATAAAAGAAAGTCCAACCTTACAGTGGACACAGGTGGAAGTGTCCTCCATGATGGTGTAGGCTGAGGTGGAGCAAGTATATAGTCAGTGGGGGATCAAGATGACCAGTATTCCCCAGGGTTCCTTGTTATCAGGGAGGGACCCGGTGTATGCAATCAAAAGATCTTATCCTCTGACCGGCTTTGTGCCATCAACAGGTAATGATCCTCTGTCCGGCTGTGTGCCATCAACAGGTAATGACCATCCGGCAGTCCGACATCAACTGGTCATCACCCTCCAGCTGTGTGCCATCAACAGGTAATGACCATCCGGCAGTGCTCCATCAACAGGTAATGACCCTCTGGCTATGGCCATCAATAGGTCATCACCCTCCGGCTGTGTGCCATCAACAGGTAATGACCATCCTGCAGTGCGCCATGAACAGGTAATGACCATCCGTCTGTGTGCCATCAACAGGTAATTATCCTCTGTCCGGCTGTGTTAATGACCCTCCAGCTGTGGACCATCAACAGGTCTTCACCCTTCGGGATTTAGGCTTCTTGTCTTCTGTAAGATGCGATTCTTGAGTCTCCTGATGCTAAAAAATATTTAAAAAATCACCGATTAAACTAATAATCTATCTAGTACATAAGCATCACAATTTATAATCTATCTAGTGCATAAGTATGACAATTTAGCTCGCAGAACATACACTATGCTAAAACATTAGACCCTACAAGCAGAAATTTGCTAAACTAACATAAATATAACTGACAAATCAGTAGAAAAATCGCTACCAATGGCACAGCTCTCTTCACATCAACCTGTAACCATAGTAGATAAGAAATAGAGGACAATGCTCATAGTCAGTTATCAACAATTCGGCATGGGGCATCCCACCAGAGACATTATAATATCTAGTAGATTATAGATGGCAATAGAATTTACCAACAAGCACATAGTACGCCAAACTCAAGTACATAGTATGCCAAACCTCGACACGTTTTCCTAAAATAGGTTCATCAGAAGCACATACTAGACAGTGATACTTAGCAAAGCGTTCATAGATATATGCGCCATATGATAAGGTGCTAAAGCGCAAGTGTGTGACAAAATATCCATTCGATTTCAGGTGCAATGCTGCATTGTATGTAGTAAGATGGTGCCCATCAGACAGCATGTATAGGACTAACCTGTGATGAAAACACGAGCAATGGGAAAGTTCAAGCAGTTGCCTTCTCAATCTTCCTCGCCTCTAAGACATCTAAGGAAACATCTTCTCCTCTTGATTTTGGGTGGAGGTGTTGTAGGCATTTCAGGCTCTGGCATTCTAGGTTCTGACATACTAGGTTCTGACATGCTAGGTTCTGGTGTTCTAGGTTCTGGTGCTCTTGGCTCTGGAATTCTGGGTTGTTGGCTTCTCTGAAAAATCAGTAACCTCTCTTTAAGTTCCGTGGAACTTCGAGCTCTTCTTCCTATATTGTTGTGAGGGATCGTTCTGACCCAGACAATATCACTGAACGCCACTTTATAGTTGCAACTAGGAACCTTTTTCGCATCCTGCGGTGCAGGAGCCATGGATGGAGTAGAACATTTGCCATTGGGCAGGACAGGTGTTCTCCTGGAGTCTTGCTCCTGAATCTGAGGGATGCAAATCGGCTCCTTACAAGCACTTTGTTCCTTCAGAATGGTTTTGTTCTCAGGAGTTTTCTGATTGTTTCACCAGGTTCAGACATTGCCCACTTGCTCAGGACAAGACTTAAGGCCAAATACTCTAGTATTGTCAGTAGTGTCATCACCGCAACAAAAACTGCGTCACGGAAGAGCCAAAGAGGAAGATTGATGGAAGCTTGATAGGTGCTTCTCCTGAGATCCACGGGTAGTGGGTCATCCTATAATAAAGAAAAAAAACATAATAAAGTCCTGTATATTTATACCCAATCCAGTCAAACAGAGAGCCCTTGTTATTATACAGTGATGGATACATTATCAAGCAACTTTCAGAAATATCCCATTGAGAAGATCAGGAAGAAGTTTGGGATTCACCTCCAGAGTCCATGGAATATTATTTACAGTTGGACTTTCATATGACGCACGGTCACGTGTCCAGTATGAGAAGTCCTGCAAGAGGCGATATTCTCATTAGCTGATCCTTGTGACCTCCATATTGATGAGAACATACTCGCCCTCAGTGTACTGTAATGTGGGGGGTAGAGCAACGTAAAGCACAGAAATGATAGGATGATACTCATCATCTCCAGAGGTCTCTCAGCACCAAGGTATGGTCAATGAGATACAAGCTGCAGATGGGCCGAGGCTTCTAATATACCCAGGGGTGACATCACAAAGCCCTCTGTGACATCATTGCACAGTTCTATCCATCATGTCACTGATACTTTGGACCTAACTAAATGTCTAAAAGAGAACCCTTCCACATAATTTCCAATCACGGAGCAGCTTCAGTTTTTCAAGAAAAGTTTAAAAAATATAATCTGTGCTGTGATTGGTCACAATGGCACATGAAGCAGAACGTCTTTAGATCTTTTAAAGGGAAAGTGTCAGCAATTTTTTTACAATTGTAAAATTGTAAAGTATTTATATATAAATACACATATATATTTAAAAAGGTTTTAATGGTATAAAATCTGAAAAAAATATTTTAACTCTTTTGATGTTTTCATCTTGTAAACACTAGGGGGAGCAGCTGCTGACATTTCCATGAAAACAGAATGCAGCTAGCTCGCATTATGACTGCAGTAAAAGTGGGCGGGATCTGCTCACATGGGTGTGATGTCACTCCTCCCCTTCTGGGCGTTTGCAAAAAGGTAAATGAGACTGTAGTTTAGGATCACAGTGCGGAGCGATCACTGGTGACTGCAAAGTGATATATAAGGGACAACACCAAAGTCATTAATCACTACAAGGACAAGGCAGGAATGTGGGAGTCAGAGGGGTCACCCCACACTTATATCCCCTCTGACCGTCACTTCCTAAGCTCCTTTCCCTGCCATAACCTCTTATTCCCGCAGGTAAATTCTTACAGGACCCCCCTCCCCATCCCCTTCCCCTGCCGCAGCTGATTCTAAACGTCCTCCATATGTAATAATAGACAGGTACTCACCGGCAGCCTATGGTAATTCACAGGGTAGAACAGGGTACAGCACAGAAACAATATGGCGATCCTCATTGTCTCCAGGGGGTATCTCAGCACCAAGATATGGCCAATGAGAAATGAGCTCCAGGTGGATGGAGCCCCCTTATATACCCCAAGGGTGACATCACAACGCCGTCTGTGACATCATCACCCACAACATTCCGTCACATGACATCACCCAGCACCAGCATCATGTGACCCAGCATAAATAGAAAGTCCTTGTTGCCTATAGCAACTATTCAAAACTAAGTTTAAACTTTTCCAACAGCTAAAGGCGGCTCTGTGATGGCAGTTTCTTCTTGTGGACGGTTGTGATAAATCTGCAGAACATCTACATAACGCGACATGTAGAAAATCCTGTCTTTTCCCCTCTGTTCTTCCTCTGGTGCTACAGAGACGGATAGAAGGAGCTTTTCCAGACCTTACAGTGCACAATATGGGACCTAATCACTGATATCCCAGATCTCCTCAGTACAAGCATACCGCCAACCTATGAGGACTAGAAAGAGGGCGAAACCATGCGGCACGCGTAGTCTGACCACGCCCCTATCCACACCCCAAGCTACGCCCATTTACCATGTCTTTCTCCCCCGGCAGGAAGAGTTATCAGAGGGGCGGTGGCAGTGAGGGACATTCAGCAGAAACTCGGGACTGCAGGGCATAGACCTAAATCCGGGACTGTCTGCTGTATCCAGGACGGCTGGGACTAGAGATGAGAGGATCGACTCATGGGACTCAGGTCCAGCATCCAGGTCAGTGGTAATTGGTGGCTGGACGGGAGGTCCTGTCGCGGCTTTAGATTAGCCCGGGCTGCTGCAATATCATCTGTGCGTCCTGCTCTTCTCTAGTTGGGACCTGTGGATTATTTTTTGTTCCCTCATTCACAGTCGGACTCTTCAGAACTTTCTCATCTCTGTGTAGTTTCACTATATGACATCTGGCTTTTTTGTGTCTGTAAGGCCGTGTTCACACGTAGCATAAATACTGTGCACCAATCTACACAATAACAATCTCCTCTGGTTATTGCATCTTTGGTGCACTATTTTAGGCTTTTCCCCCCTTATTTGATGCATTTTGGTGCAGATGTGAAACCGCGTTTTTAATTGTTTTTTACAGTACAGAAACGCTTTGATTCTGCACTTAAAAAAGTATCTGCAGTTTCTTACAGACGTTTTTTTATGCTCCACATAGAAGTCTATAGAGGAAAAAAATCACCAAAACCGCACAGGGTGGGGGCAGGGTGAGGGACACTGAGGGCAGAATGGAGGCATGGGGGGTCGAATGGGAAACATGGAGGCAAAATGGGAGACATTGGGGACAGAATGGAGTCATATTGGAGGCAGAATGGAAACACATTGAGGGCAGAATGGAGACATGGGGGGCAGAATGGAGACGGGGAAGAATGGAGACAGGAGGGCAGAATGGAGACGGGGCAGAATAGAGACCGGGGGGCAGAATGGAGATAGGGGGCAGAATGGAGACAGGGGGCAGAATGGGGGCAGAATAGAGACCGGGGGGCAGAATGGAGATAGGGGGCAGAATGGAGACATGGGGACAGTATGGAGACATTGGTGGCAGAATAGAAACAAAAGGGCAGTATGGATGGAGACAAGGGTGGCAGAATAGAAACATGGGGGAAGAATGGAGACGGGGGCAGAATGGAGACAGGGCAAAATAGAGACCGGGGGGCAGAATGGAGATAAGGGGCAGAATGGAGACAGGGGGCAGAATGGAGATAGGGGGCAGAATGGAGACGGGGAAGAATAGAGACCGGGGGACAGAATGGAGATAGGGGGCAGAATGGAGACATGGGGACAGTATGGAGACATTGGGGGCAGAATAGAAACCAGAGGGCAGTATGGATGGAGACAAGGGTGGCAGAATAGAAACATGGGGGAAGAATGGAGACAGGGGGGCAGAATGGAGACGGGGCAGAATAGAGCCCGGGGGACAGAATGGAGACAGGGGGCAGAATGGAGACAGGGGGCAGAATGGAGATAGGGGGCAGAATGGAGATGGGGCAGAATAGAGACCGGGGGGCAGAATGGAGATAGGGGGCAGAATGGAGACATGGGGACAGTGTGGAGACATTGGGGGCAGAATAGAAACCAAAGGGCAGTATGGATGGAGACAAGGGTGGCAGAATAGAAACATGGGGGCAGAATGGAGACAATGGGGACAGAATGGAGACATGGATGAATAGAAACATGAGGGGCAGAATGGAGACGGGGGCAGAATGGAGACATTGGGGGCAGAATAGAAACCAGGGGGTAGTATGGAGACAAGGGGGGCAGAATGGAGTCACATTGGGGGAGAATGGAGTCATATTGGAGGCAGAATGGAAACACATTGAGGGCAGAATGGAGACATGGGGGGCAGAATGGAGATGGGGCAGAATGGAGACAGGGGGGCAGAATGGAGACGGGGCAGAATAGAGACCGGGGGGCAGAATGGAGATAGGGGGCAGAATGGAGACATGGGGACAGTATGGAGACATGGGGGCAGAATAGAAACCAAAGGGCAGTATGGATGGAGACAAGGGTGGCAGAGTAGAAACATGGGGGAAGAATGGAGACAGGGGGGCAGAATGGAGATGGGGCAGAATAGAGACCGGGGGGCAGAATGGAGATAGGGGCAGAATGGAGATAGGGGGCAGAATGGAGACGGGGCAGAATAGAGACCGGGGGGCAGAATGGAGATAGGGGGCAGAATGGAGACATGGGGACAGTATGGAGATATTGGGGGCAGAATAGAAACCAGACGGCAGTATGGATGGAGACAAGGGTGGCAGAATAGAAACATGGGGTCAGAATGGAGACAAGGGGGACAGAATCGAGACATGGAGGGAAGAATAGAAATATGGGGGGCAGAATGGAGACGGGGGCAGAATGGAGACATTGCGGGCAGAATAGAAACCAGGGGGTAGTATGGAGACAAGGGGGGCAGAATGGAGACAGGGGGGCAGAATGGAGACAGGGAGGGCAGAATGGAGACAAGGGGGGCAGAATGGAGACATTGGGGCAGAATAGAAACATTGGGGCAGAATGGAGGCAAGGGGGGCAGAATGGAGAAAGGTGAGCAGAATGGAGACATTGGATGCATACTAGAAACATGGAGGCAGAATAGAAATATGGTGGCAGAATGGAGACGGGGCAGAATGGAGAGACATTGGGGTCAGAATGGAGACGGGGCAGAATTGAGACAGGGCAGAATGGAAATATTGGAGGCAGAATGGAGAGACATTGGGTGCAGAATGGAGACATGGGACAAAATAGACACATGGAGGCAGAATGGAGATGTGGGCAGAATGGAGAGACATTGGCAGAATGGAAAGAAATGGGGGCAGAATGGAGAGTCATTGGGGCAGAATGGAAAGACATTGGGGCAGAATGGAGAGACATTGGGGGCAGGATGGAGAGACATTGGGGGTAGAATGGAGAGACATTGGGGGCAGAATGGAGACATGGGGCAAAATAGACCCATGGAGGCAGAATGGAGATGTGAGCAGAATGGAGAGACATTGGCAGAATGGAAAGAAATGGGGGCAGAATGGAGAAACATTGGGGCAGAATGGAAAGACATTGGGGCAGAATGGAGAGACATTGGGGGTAGGATGGAGAGATATTGGGGGCAGGATGGAGAGACATTGGGGGCAGGATGGAGACAAATGGAAACATGGGAGCAGGATGGAGACATTGGGGGCAGGATGGAGACAATGGGGGCAGGATGAAGACAATGGGAGTAGGATGTGGGACATTATTACTGTAGGGGCTAATTAAAGGATATTATTACTGCTGTAATGTATTTTATTTTTGAGGATACTGTTTTCTGTGGGGGGTTCATGTTACTGTGCAGGGCGGCACTATATCACTTTTTTTCTTCATCTGGTGTAGTGTAGAAGTTGGGGAATTATTGGGGAATGTGCTCTGTAAGCTGCTCTAGATAACTGTGTTATTTTATGCAGAGACGAGTCCTGGCGAGAAGAAGTGATGGCGGTCTGCGATGGATGAAGAGGAAAAGTGGAGATGAAGGACTTCAACTAGAGACATCACGAGTGAGTCAGTGTGTTATCTGTACACTGACACTATACACTGTATACTATACACAGAGCTCCTGTGAATAATGGCACTATTAGTAATGGTAATATTAGTATTCTGTTTTTGTATTAATGCTCAGTATGGTAGTATTCGGTCACTATGTGGTGGTAATATGTGATCTGGTCATGGTGTGGCGGTATTTGTCCCTTGTCCACTACAGGATATTGGCCCCTCATGCCGTCCACATGGAGTTTGTTTCCGTCCTCTTGAGACTGTGCTGCGAGATATAGCAAACCTTCTTGTGACGGCACGTATGGATGCCGTCCTGGCAGAGCCAGACCACCTGTACAACCTGAATGGGCCGCCTCATGTTACCCACAATTACCAAGACACAACAGAAATGGAAAACTAGAGAAGTCAGGGAGGAGGAAGAGAGAGGAATTGTCTGTAGCAATGTCATGCTCCAGGATTTGATCCCTTCAGTTTGTGTTCTGTGGTCGGCTTCTCTTTCTGCCGAGCCACAGGACACACACCTTTTCACTGGGTGTTTGGGTTCTGCTTTTCTGGCTGCAGCCTTTCTTAGCTTTACACATTTGTATTTTTATTTGGATGCCTATCACATTTTGGGTGCAGCATTTCCTGCTGGTGATAGATTCATTTGGATATTCTGACATTCTGTTGATATTTGGAGCTAGAGTTTTTCGCTTTGCTGTTTATTTGCTATACTTTGCACTTTTCTTCTTTTTATCATTTGAAAATAGGCAGTATATTTGTTAACAGTACTTGCTGTATTCTTTGTTTGGTATTTTGTTTCTTACTTTACTTGCTTTGGGATTATTCCTTTGCTCAGCACACTTCTCTTCTTTTAGATAATTCACACTCTGCTCTGCCCTCTGGTTCTTTAGGAGGAACGTGAAGCAACTTGTCTGCCTTTTTGGCAGTTTAGGCCATAGTTGCCATCTCCTAGTCTGTGGTTAGGTCTATCTCTTCACCCGCAGGTACCGCTGGGGACTGTGTAGTCAAGGTATCTAGTCTGTACAGGAGCAAGCAGGGTCAGTTGTAGTTTTTAGTATTTAACCTATTTTCCCAAGTAAGTTTCTACAGAAGCATAGATAAACTAGGAGTTGTTAGGAGCATTTAGGGTGAGCCACCATTGATAGGGGGCGCCATTGCGTTATCTTAGGGTGCCAACCTCCACCATCATGTAGGGACAGACCAGGGTCAGAGTAGTGCTTCTACCAGTCTGAATTTGGATCTGCCAGGTTCAGGTATTTGTTCCCCTTGTTTGTACGCTACCAATGTACATGGGCTTGTGCAGTCATAATTAGTGTTGAGCCACCCCCGTAGTGTTCGAGTTCGGTTCGGTTCGTCGAACACCCGTGTGTTCGCCGAACTGTTCGTCGAACTGTTCGTCGAACACCTTCGAACACCGTTAAAACCAATGGCAGGCAAACAAAAACACATAGAAACACATAGAAAACACCTTCAAAGGTGTCCAAAAGCTGACAAACTGCTCAGAAGACACAACTAACACATGGAAAAGTGACAAGTACATATAGTCATGCGAAAAGAAAAGAGGTGGAGGAGTAAAAGGAGGGGGAGACACAGATATAGGCATGTCATGCCCTTCTAAAATCCAAAAAGTGAGAAGCCGAGACGGCCAGTCCGCTCCTGCCCGTGCCACCTCCGTGTCGCCGGGTTTGTGCCAGAGCCGCGGTGAACCCTGACGGCCAGCCCCCCTCTCCCAATACTGGTGCCTGTCCGCTGGTGGGTCGAGAGAGCCCCCCTGTGGTGGAGGCAGCTCTAAGCTTTTTAATTTAAATTGTCCCTCTAATTTGAATGAATACACTTTAAATCCATTTACAAGGATCTATTGGAGGGCAAGTCTCATGCCAGCAGCCGCGTAATTCCAGCTCCAGTAGCGTCCACTAAAGCTGCTGCAGTTAAAAAGCTTTTATAAGGATTGAGCTCGGCTGTCCACCGCAAGGCATCCTAGTGCCAGTCCCAGCCCCTATGCCTTGGGGTGCCTCCTGATGCTCTTCACTAAGTATCCCGTGGTCCCGAAGCATTTCCTTTGAAAAAATTAAGTGTCCAAACTACAGGTGGTGTAGCTTGCTTAACAGCCGGGATAATCCGCTGACTAGCAGACACTGCTACTAGGCACAAAGTATTTCCTGGGCTAGATGCAGTTAAAAATTTGTAAGTAGATACTCTCGTTGGATGCTGAGAAAGCATTCCATAGAGTCTCCTGGCACGCCATATATGATTCTCTTAAAAAGCTTGGGGTAGGGGTCTAGGGGACCCTTTTATAGCCAAAATCACGGCCCTGTATCACAATACGTCACCTAGGCTGAAGATAAATGGAACTGTAGCACCGAGGGCTCGGTTGCTACAGACGTATTGCACCTCACCCAGAGGTGTGATATCTCACTCTCAGATAAGGATGGAGTGTGGATCAGGACCCGACACCTGCATGCATTACACCACATTGCCGTGGGGCAGGGCGACCAATATGCCCCTGAGATGGGCACGACAGTCCCTGTCCCTGGCTGGAGTGGGGGGAGGGAACACTGAGGAAGGGGAACCCTGCAGTGCAGGAGCAGGGAGGAAGCAGTTCCTGGGTGCATTGAGAAGGGAGTATAAAAGGTGGGCACCATCTTAGTTCAGTGCAGAGAAGTCTGAGCAGAAGTGGCAGGGAGCAGGGGCTCTGCATGAGCTCTGCTCCGGAGGCGGGCCTAGTAACAGAGGCCCAGGCCTGCAAGAGGGAGAAGGAAGGAAGAGGAGCGGAGAAGGCTCCAGGAACGAGGAATGAAGGGATCCCAGGGGTGCGGACGGGCGAGTCGCCACCGCACGCCCGAATCCACCTGCGTGGAGGGGTCAGGCCAAAGGGGGAGACCGGTCCCCGAACTAGTGGAGGCAGGAAACGACCCTCAGCTAGAAACCGGAGGCTCTGACATTTTATGTGGCGCAGCCCCTTGCTCCACCCGCTAGGAAGGCACCACATAGGGTCAGGGAAACTGGCGCCAAGTTTACCAAGAGGAGGCCCGAGGCAGCCGGACAGAAGTGTTGGTAAGAAAGGCCAGACAAAGGACACACAAAGGGGGTCCTGTGAAGCGCTCCAAAGTTATCTGGGAGTTGTCTGAGCCCCTCACCTGGTGAGCACAGTACGACGTGGGCAGCCGTTACCTGCAGACGTGGTCTGGATAATAAGAACTGTGAGTAAAGGCCCTGAACTGCATCACTGACTCCGTGTCGTTACTGCTGCTGCCCTGCACCATCACCCCCATCCTCCGCATACACTGCCCTGAGGCTATACTCCTCCCGTGGGGAGTTATGCTACGCTCTGCTGCACCCACAACACCAGCCTTAGCGGTCTGCCCTGTAGCGGCGGTTCACTCTGACCGCAATCCACGGGTGGCGTAGTCGGACATTTAAACATCAAAACCACATAAATAGTTCCGCCACTGGTTTGACCGCCCTGAGCCACGGAACCGGATCGCCGCCACGAAGACTACAACCACCAGCATCCACCAAAAAGGGTCCGGCTCCGGGTGTCCCAAGGCCCAGGGGGTGCGTCAGAACATTTTCATCACCTTTCACAATCACCAATGGGACAAAGCAGGGATGTCCTCTGTCCCCTCTCTTATACATCCTAGTGACGGAGCACCTGCTCTCATCAATTCGCCATAACCCCAATATTAGGTGGATTGAGGTGGGAGGCACCGAGTACAAGTGCTCTCTATTTGCTGATGATGTCCTAGTATATATCACTCAATCACATATATCCATCCCTGCTGTTATGGCTGAAATAGATCACTTTGTTACATGGTAAAATTTTAAAATCAATGCAGCGAAGTCTGAGGCCCTCGATGTCTCCCTCCCTAAATCCATATAGGATTCCATCCAGTCCAACTTTCCCTTTGCCTGGCCCTCACAGGGTATCAAATACTTAGGAATTCCTATTCATAGAGACCTCTCCCATCTATGTTATCTTAATTTTGGGCCCTTTATTGAACAATTCCATACAGACCACGGTTGGCAAGTTAGAACTGTAAGATTCACTACGTGAACCACTGGTGTTTTGTGGAAAAGCACATGTACACCGCGTTCCAAATTATTATGCAAAAAGTGTTTAGGAGTGATAAGGGAAGAATTTGTTTGTTTGTCAGTTAAACTCATTGATGGTGATGTGTGTCAGGGCTCTTTATATCACTGTAAGCAATTGCAGACACCTGTGCTAATTAGTTTGGCAGGTGTGTCCAATGAAAGGCAAGACTACTTAAGAAGGCTCTCTCACATTATTAAGCAGCCTACATTTTCTGCCAAAATGGGAAAGAAAAAGGATGTGTCGGCTGCTGAGAAGCAACAAATTGTGGAGTGTTTAGGTCAAGGCATGACTACAATCAACATTGTGCGATGATCAGGATGAAGTGTCTTGGCAATCAAGAAGTATGTAGCTGATTCACAGTACACACGTGTGCGTGCTGATAAGGGCAAATTGAGGACTCTTTCCTACAGGCAATTACGTCAGGTTGAAAGAGCAGCGGCAAAAAAGCCTTGTCATAGCAGCAGACAAGTTTTTGAAGCTGCTTGTGCCTCCAATGTCCCCCGAACAACAAGATGCAGGGTCCTTCAGAGGTTTGCAGCTGTGCATACGCCATCCTGTCGACCTCCTCTATCCACTTCACACAAGCAGAAACGGCTCCAGTGGGCCAAACATTACATGAAGACTGATTTCAAAACTGTTTTGTTCACGGATGAGTGCCGTGCAGCGCTCGATGGTCCAGATGAATGGAGTGGAGGATGGCTGGTTGATGGACACCCCACGCAAACACGGCTACAGCGCCAACAAGGAGGAGGTGGAGTAATGTTTTGGGCTGGAATCATGGGGAGAGAGATTGTCGGCCCCTTTAGGATCCCTGAAGGCGCTAAAGATGAACTCCATAATGTATGTGGATTTTCTCAAACAGCACTTCCTGCCATGGTTCAAGAAGAAGAACCGTGTATTTCACAGCAAGATCATTTTTCTGCATGATAATGCACCATCTCATGCTGCACATAAAACATCTGCATCTCTGGCTGATATGGGCATAAAAGGGGACAAACTTATGGTGTGACCCCCATGCTCCCCTGACCTCTACCCCATTCAGAACCTTTGGAGCATCATTAAAAGGAGTGTCTATGATGGCGGGAGGCAGTTCACATCTAAGCAACAGCTCTGGGAGGGTATTCTGTCCTCATGCAAAACAATTGAAGCAGAAACCATCCAAAACCTGACAAATTCAATGGACGAGAGAGTTCAGAAGCTCCTTTCGAACAAGGGGTCCTATGTGAAAATGTAACATCACCTAGAATAAAGTTTTGAGTTGAAAACTGTTTGATTTCAGTTTCTAACAACCTGCTAATGCTTATAATTTCAAAAATGACCATTTTTTTGGTCTTTATTAAAATGAAAAGGTTGATCGAAAAGTTTGGGGGATCTAAGAGTGTGGCAACCCAGTAGTCATGATTACTTCGAATTCTGACAATATGAGGGTCATGCTGCAGGTAGTGCAGCAAGAAGGCACTTATGTGTCTTGCGCATCTCGGAGCCCCAAAATTATTTTCCGGGCTAGATGCAGCTAAAAATTATTTTTAATTTTAAATCTGGTGAAGCTTATTATAGATGGCCTAATAGGATCAGTGCTGCACACTGCTACAAAGCCCAAATTATTTTCCAGTCAAGATACAGATAAACATGATTAGTAATTTGAAAGCTTAAAACGGTTGGTAGGGTGATTTTAACCAATCATCAAGCTTTTACTCTCCCCAGGATGACACAGGGGTAGAAAAGTCGTTTCTGATCCATGATTTGTTCATCTTTATGAACGTGAGTCTGTCTACATTATCAGTGGAGAACCGCGTGCGCTTATCTGTCAGCACACCACCAGCAGCGCTGAACACACGTTCAGACAGAACGCTGGCTGCGGGGCATGACAAGATCTCCAAGGCGTAAGTGGCTAGCTCCGGCCATTTATCCAGATTGGAAGCCCAAAAAGAGCAAGGGTCCAGTGACACAGTCGTGGCTTCAATGTTTACTTGGAGATACTCCTGTACCATCATCTCTAGGCGTTGACTATGTGTCAGACTTCTTGTCTCCTGTGGCCTTGCAAAGGATGGGCTAAAAAAGTGGTGAAATGATTCCGCAAAATTGATGTTACCAGCAGATACTGTGGTTCTGTTACGGTTTGAGTGCTGAACACTTGACGGTCCCACGGTTGGCAAGTTGGAACTGTGAGATTCACTACGTGCACCACTGGTATTTTGTGGAAAAGCACATGTAAGATTCTGCAACAGTCTCTGCTGATACTCCTGCATGCGTGCATCCCTTTCTATGGCAGGAATAATTTCTGCAAATTTACTTTTGTACCGGGGATCTAACAGTGTGGCAACCCAGTAGTCAGGATTATTTCTAATTCTCACAATTCGAGGGTCATGTTGCAGGTAGTGCAGCAAGAAGGCACTCATGTGTGTTGCGCATCCAGGAGCACCAAGTCCCTGTTGTGTTGGTGGCGAGGTAACAATCATGCTTCCTTCCTCTGTCCTCTCCCCCCAACCTCGCACAACAGAAATGTGATCAAGGTCTCCCTCATCTGATGAGTCTTCCATCAGTTCGTCCTCCACTTCTTCCTGGGCTCCTGCACCTTCCTCACTAGTTTGGCTGCTACCATGCGCCCTGGTAAAATCATCTCCCCCACCCTCACATGCCTGTCGCCCTGGTGCTGCCGACCGTCTGGACCTTGCAGATGTTAGCCCTTCCGCATACAACTCCTCCTCCTCTACTTCCTCCACCTCCTCTTGTGCCACCACCTGACTCCGAATTCTGTTTAACATGTGCTCCAGCATGTAAATCACCGGAATAGTCATGCTGATAATGGCATCGTCAGCACTAAACATCTTCGTCGCCATTTCAAAACTGTGCAGAAGGGTGCATAGGTCCCTGATCTGAGACCACTCCTCCAGCGTGATTTGCCCCACCTCTGAATCTCGTTGGCCCAGGCTATACGTCAGAACGTATTGCACCAGGGCTTGTCGGTGCTGCCACAGTCGCTGCAACATGTGCAGAGTTGAATTCCACCGGGTAGGCACATCGCATTTTAGCCGGTGAAGTGGCAGGCCCAACGACTTCTGTAGAGATGTAAGTCGCTGAGCTGCGGGATGCGAACGGCGGAAGTGAGCACACAGCGACCGTGCCCTCTGCAGAAGGCCATCTAGTCTGGGATAGTGGGCTAAAAATTGCTGGACAACCAGGTTCAACACGTGAGCCATACAAGGCACGTGTGTGACATTGCCCCGGCGAAGGGCCGCACCCAGGTTTGCAGCATTGTCGCACACGGCCTTCCCTGGTTTCAGGTCCAGTGGAGACAACCATTCATGAAATTGGTTCTCCAGAGCTGACCACAACTCCTCAGCTGTGTGACTCACATTTCCCAGACATTTCAATGTAAAAACCGCCTGATGACGTTGAGCCCTACTGCCAGCATAGTAAGGAGGTGTGCAGGATCCCTTCTGCGCAGTTAGAAAGCTTGTGGCATGACCAGACAGGCTTTGGGTGCAGGTGGAAGACCGAGAGGAGGTTGAGGAGGCAGAAGCAGTGGAGGAAAAATGACATAAAGAGGATTGACGCACAACTCGTGGGGACGGCAAGACTTGGACAGCAGCCCCTTGTCCTGCTGTCACCATAGTTACCCAGTGCCCAGTCAGCGACATGTAACGCCCCTGTCCATGCCTACTCGTCCAAGTGTCTGTGGTGAAATGCACCCTGTCACACACAGAGTTTCTCAAAGAAGCGGTGATGTTGTGTGCGACATGCTGGTGGAGCGCAGGCACACCTTTCTTTGAGAAGTAGTGCCGACTGGGCATCTGGTACTGGGGCACTGCGACGGACATAAGGTCTCAAATCCTCTGTGTCCACCAGGCGGAAAGGCAGCATTTCTGTAGCCAAGAGCTTGCAGATGGTGAAATTCAACCTCTTAGCTTTCTCATGGCTAGGAGGAAATGGTCTTTTACTTGTCCACATCTGAGGGACCGAGGGCTGGCTATTGTGCTTAGACGGGGTTGATAAGGGTGTCCCCGGCAAACTGCCGGTCTGTGAGGAAGATGCAGGCGGACATGTTAGGTTGCCTTGATCCAAAGGTGGTGCTATCGATGTCGGACAGCGCTCAAGACCAGCTGGTGTTACCACCTCCAAAGAAAATGATGACCTGCCAATCACGCTGGCTGTTGCGGGTAAAGAGGTGGCAGGTCTGCGCCCCAAAACAGGTGTGACTGCTGTCCCCCCAGTCTCAGAGGATGAAGAGGCCGCGGATGCACAAGATATGGCAGACGGTGGTTGGCCCGGCCGGCTAGACCGCATTGTAGCACACTGAGCTTCCCACTGCAAATTATGCTTCATGTCCATGTGCCGGTTCATGCATGAAGTACTCAAACTATGTATTTTTTGGCCTCTACTTAGCTTTTGCTGACAAATGTTACAGATAACACGAGTTGGGTCATCTTTATCGATCTGAAAAAATGCCCAGGCTATGCAAGGCTTAGCACCCATGCGACCTGAAGAGCCACCACGACTTGTGGTGAGAGGCAGAGTTGTGTTTGAGGATGCAGTTGTTGACGTGCTTCCAGTACTACGTCTCTGTCCAGGAAGGCGCAACCTGACCTCGTCGTCACTAGCATCTTCCTCCACCTCCTCTGCTGACCTCATCTCTTGGCTGACTGTGGGTTGACAGTAAGTGGGATCTCCGACCTCATCATCATCACCCTGTGCGTTATCACACCCGTCGTCCTCAGAGCCAACCTGTTCCTGCCCTGACAAAAAACTAAAGTTGTCGCTCCAATCAGGTATTTGAGTCTTATCATCGTCTTCCTCAATGTCTCCACCAACAGGAGTTACAGTTTGGGAATGAGGGTCTACATTATGGTCAGAACCTTCTGCGTCTGGTCCTGGATCCGACTCATAAAGATTCTGGGCATCAGTGCAGATCATTTCCTCGTCTGGATTCACAGAAGCGCTGGAGTCGACCTCTGATTCCCAGGCTATAGTATGAGTAAACAGCTCTGCAGACTCAACCATCTGTTCTACCTCATACTCAGACGGGCAGCTGGAGATTTGGGAGCTGTGAGGAAGCAAGTGCGATTTGGGTGACACCTTTGAGGACTGGAGTATTTGTGATGTTGAAGTTGATGTGGAGGAGAGCCCACTTAAAGGAGCACTTGATATCCGTTGAAGCACCTGCTGTTTTTGTGCCTCATCTGGAATTTGTAGCGATTGGCGTGGCCGTAAGAAAGGGATCTTATCACATTGTCCGCTAAAAGAAGTAGACATTTTAGTTTGGCTGGAAGATGGTCTTTCTTCTGCACCTACCCCACGGACACAACCTTTTTTCCCCTTCCCAACACGCCTATTCCCCTTTCCACCAGCAGCAGGCCTTTTTCCACTCATTTTGGTGGTTAACTAATTCACAACTCTGGAGTTGTTTGCACAAAAAAACAATGGATGGTAACCGAGCAGAGCTGAGTGGCCAAACTGTGGTATTAGGCCAAAACTATTGGCTGGATTAGATGCAGAAAAAAATTATTTTTAATTTGCAACCTGATGGAGGTCAGTATAGATGGACTAATAGACCAAGTCCCACACACCGCTAGAAGCCCAAATATTTTTTCAGAGCTAGATGCAGAAAATTTTTTTATTCAATTTGCAACCTGATGGAGGTCAGTATAGATGGACTAATAGACCAAGTCCCACACACTGCTAGAAGCCCAAATATTTTTTCAGAGCTAGATGCAGAAAAAAATTATTTTTAATTTGCAACCTGATGGAGGTCAGTATAGATGGACTAATAGACCAAGTCCCACACACCGCTAGAAGCCCAAATATTTTTTCAGAGCTAGATGCAGAAAAAAATTATTTTTAATTTGCAACCTGATGGAGGTCAGTATAGATGGACTAATAGACCAAGTCCCACACACCGCTAGAAGCCCAAATATTTTTTCAGAGCTAGATGCAGAAAAAAATTATATTCAATTTGCAACCTGCTGGAGGTCAGTATAGAAGGACTAATAGAACAAGTCCCACACACTGCTAGAAGCCCAAATATTTTTTCAGAGCTAAATGAAGAAAAAAATTATTTTTAATTTGCAACCTGATGGAGGTCAGTATAGATGGACTAATAGACCAAGTCCCACACACTGCTAGAAGCCCAAATATTTTTTCAGAGCTAGATGCAGAAAAAAATTATTTTTAATTTGCAACCTGATGGAGGTCAGTATAGATGGACTAATAGACCAAGTCCCACACACTGCTAGAAGCCCAAATATTTTTTCAGAGCTAGATGCAGAAAAAAATTATTTTTAATTTGCAACCTGATGGAGGTCAGTATAGATGGACTAATAGACCAAGTCCCACACACCGCTAGAAGCCCAAATATTTTTTCAGAGCTAGATGCAGAAAAAAATTATATTCAATTTGCAACCTGCTGGACGTCAGTATAGAAGGACTAATAGAACAAGTCCCACACACTGCTAGAAGCCCAAATATTTTTTCAGAGCTAAATGAAGAAAAAAATTATTTTTAATTTGCAACCTGATGGAGGTCAGTATAGATGGACTAATAGACCAAGTCCCACACACTGCTAGAAGCCCAAATATTTTTTCAGAGCTAGATGCAGAAAAAAATTATTTTTAATTTGCAACCTGATGGAGGTCAGTATAGATGGACTAATAGACCAAGTCCCACACACTGCTAGAAGCCCAAATATTTTTTCAGAGCTAGATGCAGAAAAAAATTATATTCAGTTTGCAACCTGATGGAGGTCAGTGTAGATGGACTAATAGAATGATGCTATGCCCAAAAGATTTTACTTCACTAGGTGCAGTAAAAAAATTGGTATTCTATACACAGGTGGTATATCTTGCAACACAGATAGGCTACTCCACTGACTAACACACTCTGCAATAGGCCAAAAAGGATTAGCTTTGCTAGATTCAGCCAAATGCTGTGAAAAAAACTTGCACAGCACTGGCACAGACCTGCCTGGCAAAAACTGATAGGAACTGATGTAACCTAGTCCTGAAAAGGACTCCAATTACAATTAGTCTTTACTCCCACAATCTATCTATTTAAGAGCACAGACCTGCCTGATAAAAGTCGTAGGAAATGCTGTAACCTAGTCCTTAAAAGGACTGCAATCACAACTCTTCCCTACTCCCAAGCTATCTGTAGATTTGTGTGAAATTTGGCTTGAAATTAACAAGGTATAGCACACACAGCAACAGCGGTGCCGTCTAACACGCAGCTGCAGCAGTGAGAAAATGGTGGCGACGGGGAAAATGGCTTGGTCTTATAGGGCAAGGACATGTGACATACACTGCCAATCACACATGCCCTTGCTTGTGTGAAAAAAAGCACTTCGCTCCGTGTGTGCGCTGCTGATAGGCTGACAGATTGCACCTCCCCACTGCAAATGCGGGAAAGAGAAAAAAAAATGGAGATCTTCATTGTTCCTGCAGAGATCCATCCCCTGCCCCTCCCCCCGCCCCGCTGTACACTCAAACTGCGTATTAACATTAATTTTCATCATTACTGAGAAAAAATCCAGTTATGATTTTGGTGCACGAACAGTTATCGAACATAACCTCGAACAGCCGAATTTTTCTCAAATTGTTCGTGTTCGCCGACCGGCTCGAACACCGCCCAAAACAGCTCGAATTTGAGATTGGCGAACAGTTCGAGTAGAACAACGCTCATCTCTAGTCATAATAGGCCACTATCTGCACCATTCCCTCTTTCGGGGTGTCTCGCTGTTCCTCTCCCGGGCTCCTGTTGTCACTTTCATCTGCACCAGAAGAGGTGACATTGATTCACAATCACTTCTGCCCCTAACTAGACAGATCGATGTCCCTGACATTTAAGTGACTCGTGGTTATACAGTAAAAGTGTGTGAAGATGTCGGACACCGTCCCAGAAGACTTTTACAGTTTGTGTCATTATAACATGTATAATGGTTGAGCAATGTTTAATGCTGAATTTAATGTAATATCTCCCATCAGAGCTGTAGTAGATTGGACAACTGGGTAAGGAAGACTTAACAGTCAGCTGGCCCTACAGATGGGAGGAGTGTTTGGAAGTAAGAAGAGAGTTTCTTCCTGCTTAGAGAAGTCAGCACTGGAATGAGTAGTGAGGTGACGCCAAATACAGAGAGTGTGACAGATGAGGCCGCATAGTGAGGAGTGTGAGACTGGAAGGAAGCAGAACAGAGATAGCAAGATTCTGTAACTGGATCCAGTGGCAGAGTAATATGGCCAGAGCAGCCTGTACCCTGTGTGGTGAAGTGGACTATAGACAGAAAGAGATCAGCTGCACTGGATACAGCCAGGAGCTTAAGGAGGTAGAGCTGTGGGTTAGCGGGTAACCCTGAGACAGCACAGGCAAAGTAACATAGTAACATAGTTTTTAAGGTTGAAGGAAGACTAAGTCCATCTAGTTCAACCCATAGCCTAACATGTTGATCCAGAGGAAGGCAAAAAAAAAACATGTGGCAAACACTAAGCTCCACATTGGGGAAAAATTTCCTTCCCGACTCCATACGACAATCAGACTAGTTCCCTGGATCAACGCCCTATCAAGGAATCTAGTATATATAACCTGTAATATTATACTTTTCAAGAAAGGAATCCATGCCCTTCTTAAATTTTATTAGTGAATCACTCATTACAACATCATGCGGCAGAGAGCTCCATAGTCTCACTGCTCTTACAGTAAAGAATCCCCGTCTGTGATTATGATTAAACCTTCTTTCCTCCAGACGTAGAAGATGCCCCCTTGTCCCCGTCTCTGGCCTCAAAGTAAAAAGATCAGTAGACAGGTCTTTGTACTGTCCCCTCATATACTTGTAGATAGTAATAAGATCACCCCTAAGCCTTCGTTTTTCCACAGTAAATAACCCCAAGTGTAATAACCTGTCTTGGTATTGCAGACCCCCCAGTCCTCTAATAAGCTTTGTCGCTCTTCTCTGCACCCTCTCTAGTTCAGCTATGTCTTTCTTATACGCCGGAGACCAGAACTGAACACAGTATTCTAAGTGTGGTTGCACTAGTGACTTGTATAGAGGTAAAATTATGTTCTCCTCATGAGCATTTATGCTTCTTTTAATGCATCCCATTATTTTATTTGCCTTTGCAGCAGCTGCCTGACACTGGCCACTAAACGTGAGCTTGTCGTCCACCAATACACCCAGGTCTTTTTCAGTTACAGTTTTGCCCAGTGTTTTACAATTAAGCATATAATTATACATTTTATTTCCTCTGCCCAAGTGCATTACCTTACATTTATCCCCATTAAAGTTCATTTGCCATTTATCAGCCCAAGCTTCTAGTTTACATAGATCCTCCTGTAATATAAAATTGTCCTCCTCTGTATTGATTACCCTGCAGAGTTTAGTGTCATCTGCAAATATTGAAATATTACTCTGTATGCCCCCTACAAGGTCATTAATAAATATGTTAAAAAGAAGGGGGCCCAATACTGACCCCTGTGGTACCCCACTGTTAACTGAGACCCAGTCTGAGTGTTTTCCATTAATAACCACCCTTTGTTTCCTATCACTGAGCCAATTCTTAACCCACATACATATATTTTCCCCTATCCCCATTGTTCTCATTTTATGTATCAACCTTTTGTGTGGAACCGTATCAAAAGCTTTTGAAAAGTCCATATACACAACATCCACTACATTTCCTCGGTCCAGTCCGGAACTTGCCTCCTCATAAAAGCTGATCAGATTAGTTTGACAGAAACGGTCCCTCGTAAACCCATGTTGATATTGGGTCATGAGGTTATTCTTCTTCAGATACTCTAGTATAGCATCTCTTAGGAAACCCTCCAGGATTTTACCCACAGTAGAGGTTAAGCTTACTGGCCTATAATTTCCAAGTTCAGTTTTTGTCCCCTTTTTGAATATTGGCACCACATTTGCTATATGCCAGTCCTATGGTACAGACCCTGTTATTATGGAATCTTTAAAGATTAAAAATAATGGTCTTTCTATGACGTTACTTAATTCCTGCAGTACTCGCGGGTGTATCCCATTGGGGCCCGGGGATTTGTCAACTTTAGTGATTTTTAGACGCCGCCGTACTTCCTGCTGGGTTAAGCAAGTGACATTTAATGGAGAATTTTTGTTATCACTGATCATGTTTTCTGTCATGCGATTTTCTTGTGTAAATACGGTTGAAAAAAAATCATTTAGCATATTGGCTTTTTCCTCATCCTCATCCACCATTTCCCCCAGACTATTTTTAAGGGGGCAAACACTATCATTTTTTATTTTTTTACTATTTATGTAGCTAAAGAATATTTTGGGGTTATTTTTACTTTCTCTGGCAATGATTCTCTCTGCCTCAATCTTTCCTGCCTTGATTTGGTTTTTACAGAATTTATTTAATTTTCTATATTTATTTAATGCCTCATCACTACCTACTTGCTTTAGTTCTCTAAATGCTTTCTTTTTTGTCAGATATTGCGCCCCGTACAGCTCTATTTAGCCATAGTGGTTTCCTCCTATTTCTAGCATGTTTATTCCCATAGGGTATATATTGTGCACAGGTCCTATTCAGGATGCTAATAAATGTCTCCCATTTGCTTTGTGTAGCTTTATGTCTCAGGATATCGACCCAGTTTATTGCACTAAGATCATCTCTCAACCGTTGGAAATTTGCCTTCCTGAAGTTTAGTGTCCTTGAAACCTCTCTACTACACATCTTATTAAAGGTTACATGAAAATGTATTATTTTGCGATCACTATTACCCAAGTGACCCCCAACTCGTATATTTAATATGCGGTCTGGCCTGTTGGTTAATATTAGGCCTTGCAGTGCCCCCCTTCTTGTTGGGTCCTGAACCAGTTGTGAAAGGTAATTGTCTTTCATAGTTGTCAAAAACCTATTACCTTTGCTTAAACTACAGGTTTCTGTCCCCCAATGTATTTCAGGGTAGTTGAAGTCCCCCATAATAATGACTTCTCCTTGAGTCGCTGCTTCATCTATTTGCTTTACGAGGATATTCTCCGCTGCTTCCATTATTTTTGGAGACTTATAACAAACCCCTATCAGTAATTTATTATTTTTTCCCCCTCCCCTTATCTCCACCCACAGGGACTCTACATTTCCATTAGATTCACATATATCCTCCCGCAAGATGGGTTTTAAGGATGATTTTACATATAAACACCCCCCCCCTCGATTGTTTGTACGGTTATTTCTGAACAGACTATAGTCCTGTAAATTAACTGCCCAGTCATGGTTCTCGTCCAGCCACATCTCAGATATCCCCACCATGTCATAATTATTTTCCAACAAAATTAATTCTAATTCCTCCATTTTGTTGGTGAGGCTTCTGGCATTAGTGTACATGCATTTTATGTATCTCTCTGTGCCTCTATTCCTTCTTACTTTATTGACTGTTCTAACCCCACCCTCAATTTCTTTTTTTGTGCCCAGGTCACTATCTGCACTATCTTCCCCACCTATAAAATGAATACCCTCCCCCCAATCCCTAGTTTAAACACTCCTCCAACCTTCTAGCCATTTTCTCCCCCAGCACCCATTGAGGTGCAGCCGGTCCCTAGCGTAGAGTCTGTAGCCAACTGAGAAGTCAGCCCAGTTCTCCAGGAACCCAAATCCCTTCTTCCTACACCAGTTCTTGAGCCACTTATTTATCTTCCTAATCTCCGGTTGCCTCTCTGGTGTGGCACGTGGTACCGGTAGTATTTCAGAGAATACCACCTTGGAGGTCCTTGCTTTCAGATTGCAGCCTAATTCCCTGAAATCATCTTCAAGGACCTTCCGCCTACCTCTAACTTTGTCATTTGTTCCAATGTGCACCATGACCGCTGGGTCCTCACCAGCCCCTCCCAGTAATCTGTCAACCCGATCAGCGATGTGCCGGACTCGAGCGCCAGGTAGGCAGCATACTGTTCGACGATCCCTGTCTTTGTGACAGATTGCCCTATCTGTTTCCCTAATAATTGAGATCCCCACTACCAGCACCTGCCTGGCCTGCCCTGCTCTCCTATTTCCCTCCTTACTGGAGCTGACACTCCTCTGGCTTTCAGGGGACATGTCTTGCTGCAGCAGTGCTACCCCTGTACCGTCACCCCCCTCATATACCAACTTTGCAAACTTATTTGGGTGTGCCAGATCAGGACTAGCCTCCCTGGTACTCTTCCCTCTACCCCCCCTCACTGTCCTGCAGCTCCCTACTACCACCCTCCCCCACATCTACCCCAGTGAGCAGCTGCTCAGTGAGCAGCAGACTCCTTTCCATATTGTCAATGGACAGTACGACTGAAGAGAAGGTAACGTGTAGGCTACACCTGGGAGTCATAGTGAGTAAATTCTGGACTTTCCAGGCTGGGGCAAGGGAATTACTGGAATAAAAAGGAATGGAGTTTTCAGGCCCAGCAACTGTACTGCTTTAAAGTCATTTACAAGTGAAGCACCACCACCAGGATATAAAATGATTCTGCCTCTATGTAAAACAGATGAAGATGTGAGTAATAAGTGTTGTGGCTGCTATCTCTTGTACAGGCGTTACACCAGTTTCATCAGTGTGAGGAGCTGGCCACAGACTAAAGACTATTGGACCAATGGACGTAGAGCAGAGTGCACGTCTCTAAGGGATACAGACTTTTTCCAGCACGGAGCACTGGTTATGTCGGTCTTATTGTTGTGTTTTATTGGAGATTTGCTTGCTCATGAGATTGAGGTGCATGGGTCTCTCCTGGAGAGCGTTCAACATCGGGAATCACTGTTTCCATTCAGTAATAGTAAGCAGAGAAAGACATGCAAGCTGGATCTTATGTATCCATAAGGCCAGACACAAAATTGGTAATCAGGTAAATCAATCATTCCATTACTCTTGTTAGTCTCTCAGAGGCCTCAATTGAGTCATTGTTTCATATGAGACTGTACGTTCACTCTTGTGGTATGTTCATTTGTAAATGCCTGCTGAGTATATATTGCATCAGCCCACTGCAGTTTACTAATTACACAATTTAGGACAAATATGCTGGTTAGTTGAACAGTGAAGTATCACCTCCCCCCAACTTCTCCAATCCTGTGGAGGAATGTCCTGAATGGGAACTGTGGGTATAAAGTCTCTGACTCCCACTCCAGAGGGTCTCTTCAGTAACAGTCCAAAACACCATGGCTCCATCTGGTGGAATACAGGTCTGCTCCTCTGCCCAACACTGAACCCACAAATAAGTTTGGAGAACCCCAGTTGAGACTGTACTATATGTTGCTGGAGTTAGATAGATGTTCTACGGTCATGGTATCCATCGTCTGTATGTGATGAACTATGTATGTGAGGACTGTAGTTGCTGACTGGATACATGTGCGATGGACGTGATATCTGTTGTCTGGACCAGCATGAACTGTAACCAGGGCCGGACTGGAGCAATGGGACATCGGACAACTCTTCGGTGGGCCCAGATCTTTGGCGTGTCCCCGAGCAGGACATAGAGTGTGCCCACTGGTTTCAACTGAATGTACATTCGAGGACACACATTCAATTGAAATGTATTGGTGTTCCATGGGGGAAACAAAAGGGAGGTCCTGTTACTGTGCAGGGCTGCACTACATCGCTTTTTTTCTTCATCTGGCGTAGTGTATAAGTCAGGGAATAAGTGGAGACCGTGCCACCTGACGAAGGCTGGTTCGAAATGCGCGTCAGGGGCGGACGCACTAATAGTTAGAGCTCCTGCATCATTGGTGTCCAAAGTATTTCATAATGCTTCTTGTTTGGTGCATTAGCATAGCTCTAGTGGGATAATTTGTCACATATACCTTGATAACGCTATTTATTGGTATAACGGCAGGATTTCTTTTTTATGACATAGTATCCCTTTTTTATCTTATAGGGTTTTCTGCTTGCAAAAGAAAAGTCTGCAGTCTCTCTCTGTGACAGCTGAATTATGACTCAGTGCGATATGACAATACTGTATGCCCAGACATCCCTTTATATTTTGTCAAACTCAAATACCCGGAGGGCCAAAATGAAAAGCTTGGACAAAGTTGCAAGACAATTGTGATATTTATTTAAAAAATGTCTACAATTGAGGAAGTTTTCCCTTATCAAATATAACATTGAATAGTCCTCCATACAGTATAATGGCCCCGCATAGTCCTTCATACAGTATAATGGCCCCGCATAGTCCTCCATGCAGAATAATAGCCCACATAGTCATCCATACAGTATAATGGCCCTACATAGCCCTCCATACAGTATAATGGCCCCACATAGTCCTCCATACAGTATAATGTGTCCCACATCGACCTGCATGCAGAATAATGGCCCCACATAGTACTCCATACAGTATAATGGGTCCCACATAGTCCTCCATGCAGAATAATGGCCCCACATAGTCCTCCATGCATAATAATGGCCCCTCATAGTCCTCCATGCAGAATAATGGCCCCACCTAGTCCTCCATACAATATAATGGGTCCAACATAGTTCTCCTTGCAGAATAATGGCCCCACATAGTCCTCCATGCAGAATAATGGCCCCACATAGTCCTCCATACAGTATAATGGCCCCACATAGTCCTCCATACAGAATAATGGCCCCACATAGTCCTCCATACTGAATAATGGGCCCCACATAGCCCTCCATATCAGAATAATGGGTCCCACATAGTTCTCCATACAGTAAAATGGGCCCCACATAGTGTTCCACACAGTATAGTGGGCCCCACATAGTGCTCCATACAGTATAATGGGCCCCACATAGTACTCCATACAGTATACTGGCCGAACATAGTGCTCCTTCAGTATAATGGCCCCACATAATCCTCCATACAGTATAATGGGCCCCACACAGTGCTCCATACAGTATAATTGGCCCCACACAGTGCTCCATACAGTATAATGTGGCGCCCCTGACCACCAGGAACCTGGAGTAGTGATACACCATGGTCAGGGCATAGGCATATCCTGACCGGCTGGGTGACAACTTGACATGGTCCAGGGCCACGATCTCCAGGGGTCGAGTCGTCTTGATGGGCTGCAGGGGTGCCTTCTGGCTGCTGTAGTCTTTTCTTCTGAGGCTACAGGTTCCACAGTCTCTGCACCACCTTTCAATGGAGCTGCGCATTCCCACCCAGTAGAATCGACACTTCAACAGGGTCTCTAGCTTTTTCCAGCCAAAGTGCCCCGACTGATCGTGGTAGGCCTCCAAAACCATCTGGATGTCCGTCTTGGGGACCACTATCTGCCATACCATCTCATGGGTTTTTGGATTGACGTACCTCCGGCACAGCTTCTCACGGTAGATAAACAGCCGGCTTCTCTCATTCCACAGCTGTTTTGCTTGGAGAGACGCATCCTTCTCCAGGGAGGAACCTTCTTGGGTTATCAGCTCTTTGATACGGCTGACAACCGGGTCACTGTCCTGGGTCTCTTTCCAGCTGTGGTGAGGCAAAGGGTTTAACGTCTTACCACGCTGCCTCCTGGAGGCTCGTTGCTTGTGGATCATCCCATTCCGATGAAAGGCAGGTAGCTCAATCTCTTCCAGGTCATCCACTTCTTCTGTGTCTGACTGGTGAGGCATCCTGGACAAGGCATCGGCGTTGGCGTTAATGCGGCCCGCCCAGTACTTTATTGTGAATTGGTAGATTGACAGGCGAGCCATTCATTGTTGTTCCATGGCTCCCAGCTTGGCTGTTTCAAGATGAGTTAAGGGGTTATTGTCAGTGTAGGCAGTGAACTTGCTGGAGGCTAAGTAGTGCTTGAACCTTTCTGTGATGGCCCAGACCAAGGCCAGGAACTCTAACTTAAAGCTGCTATAGTTCTCTGGGTTCCTTTCAGTCGAGCGGTGCTTCCTGCTTGCATATGCGATGACTTTCTCCTGGCCATTCTGCTTCTGACTTAGGACAGCTCCCAATCCTTCATTGCTGGCATCAGTATACAGCAGGAACGGTTGGCTGTAGTCAGGGTAGGCTAGGATCTCATCACCTGTCAGGATCTCCTTCATTTCTTGAAATGATTCAGCCTGTTCTTTACTCCAGTGGAATGGGGGATTTCTGCCCTTGGGGGACTGTCCTACCAGGAGGTCTTGCAGAGGCCCTGCTTTCTTAGTGTAGTCTTGTACAAACCTCCGGTAGTATCCTATCAGTCCCAAGAACTGACGCACCTCTTTGAGGTTCTTCGGCTCCGGCCATTTCTGTATGGCAGTGACCTTCTCCGGGTCTGGTGCTACCTCTTCTGGGCTGACAATGTGCCCCAGTTATTGTACCTTTCTCTTGAGCAGGTGGCACTTTGAGGGTTTCAACTTCATCCCATACTGGGACAGTGACTCAAATACCTCTGCCAGGTGCTTCAAGTGGTCCTCATACGTCTTGGAGTACACTATCACGTCATCCAGGTATAGCAACACAGTCTCGAAGTTGCGGTGTCCCAGGCAGCTCTCCATCAATCTCTGGAATGTTCCAGGGGCATTGCAGAGTCCAAACGGCATACTGTTGAACTCGCAGAGTCCCATTGGGGTGGTGAAGGCCGTCTTCTCCCGATCCTCCTCAGCCACAGCTACTTGCCAGTACCCACTAGTAAGGTCAAGGGTGGAAAAGTAATTTGCAGACTTTAAGGCAGCCAGGGATTCCTCAATACGGGGTAAGCATCTTTATGTGTAATGCGATTTACTTGTCTGTAATCTACACACATTCTCATGCTTCCATCCTTCTTCCTGACTAGAACTAGGGGAGCTGCCCAGGGACTACAACTATCCCTTACTACCCCTGCCTTCTTCATGTCATGCAACATCTCCTTGGCTTTCTGGTAGTGTGCTGGAGGTATAGGCCTGTACCGTTCCTTGATGGGGGGATGGTTGCCTGTGGGGATGTGATGTTGTACCCCCTTAATCCTCCCAAAGTCAAGTGGGTGTTTGCTGAATACCTGCGCGTATTCCTGAACCACCCGGTGTACTCCCTGTTTCTGGTGGGCAGGAGTGGTGTCTGTCCCAACGTGGAGCTGTTAACACTAATCCTCAACCTGTGTTGTAGGATCATTATCCTCCACTTGGTCTGGGGAGGTTAAGGACTCCGCCGTGTGAATAGAGTTATTATTTACAGTGTAAAGTTTGGCAACAGTGGCATAACGTGGTAATCTGACCTCGTCTTCCCCATAGTTGAGAAGACGGACGGGCACCCTCCCATTGCGTACATCTACTACCCCCCTGGCAGTTAAGAGTGTAGGTCTGTGTTCTGAGCTAAGGGGTTCTACTAGCGCCTGGTAGCTATGTCCTTTAAGACCTATTGCTGCTCTACACCAGATAAGCATTTCACTCATTGGGGGAATCACAATGGGTACGGGGTCTGTTACCCTCGCCACCGGTTAGCTTTACTTGGTGCTGGTACATCAGGGCTCGAATCTCCCTCTGGAGTGCTCTCCGCTGCCCCGGTCTAGCGGTGTCAGCAAGCTGTTGGAGTAAAAACACAACCTCCTCCAAACAGTTACCCACAATGTTAGTGCCTAGTACTACATTCAGTCCATTTTCCTCATTGACAGTCTTCACTAAAATGAGCCCCTGGTCCTTTAACTCCACTCTCCCCACTTTTACTGCTACATTCTTAACCCCAAGTAGGTTAAGAGGGAGGCCGTTAGAGGCATATACTGAAAAGTCTGGGTTTGGGGGTTGGAGACTGTCCATGGACCAGTATTTGCTATAGAGGATATCAGGTATGATTGTTACCTGGGATCCGGTGTCCAGCAGGGCAGGTATCGCAATGCCGTCCAGTATGATGGATAGGAAAGGTCTTCCTCCCACGAACCTGTGGTGCCAGTCTGAGGGGCCTGCTGAGTCTATTCTTGGGTGTTGGCCCTCGGACCCAGGGTTTGCTTGTTTAAAGGACACTGGTGCACTGTGTGACCTGCCTTCTGGCAGCGGTGGCAGCCGAACTCTTGGTGAGGATGGCGCTGGTTGTTGGTCCTTCCTGGGGGCGGCGTTGTCCTCCTCCGGGTTGGCGATGTCCTCCTTCTCCTCCGGTTCATCCAGGGGACATCCTCAGGGCAGTCGGCTAGCAGGATATTTCCCTCCGTCTCTGGCTCCGTCCGTAGATGCAGGGCACTAATTACAGTGGCCAGGTTTTTGGTCAGCTGGCACACTTCTGAGCGCAGACAGTCCAGCTCAGTACGGGGCGCTGCCTGCACTTTGGCTTCAGCAGCCAGCGGGGAAAAGGTGGGTGCTGCTGGCGTTGGAGTGGCCCCACCCTGGTAACGTTGGATTGCAGTATCTGCCGTCTCCAGGGGTTGCAGTCCCTTTATAGCCATATCCTTAAGGGTGTCAAAGGTAGCATCTGGATGATCCAAGGACCACCAAAGCACAGTCCTGCTCTCCGCTTGGGACCTCAGCCCCCGGACAAATTGTTCTTTTAGCATTTTACTCTCATTTGTTATGCTAATTGGACTAACCTGTGTTAGAGCTCGCAGGGCCCCTTGTAAACGGCAGGCATAGTCCCGAACGCTGTCCTCCGGTTTCTGAGAGCATTGGTAGAACCTCATCTGGAGGTCTGCTTCAGTGCGGTCCTCAAAGACAGTCTGTAATTTTTTGAAAATTGCGGACACTGACTCCTGGTCTGTGGCCGACCAGGTCTCTACTTCTCTCTCCGCAGCACCAGTCAATTGTCCCACAACAACTGCAGCTCTTTGTTTGCCCGTCATAGAATACATGTCCAGGATGCTGCATATTTTGCGCTTGAATCCACACAGGGTGTCTGGCTTGCCGCTGTACTGGGGGAGCCACTTTGCTTCAGGCATGTATGGTAAAGTCAATGGTACGATAGGGGCTACAGGCCCTGGTGATGGAGCGTCTGCTCCGTCTTGCGCGGCAGCGGCCGTGGGTGCATCGTCTTGGCTGTCAGCCTGGGCCGCGACGTCGGGTTGTTGCTGCTACATCTTGGCACCCCCCTAGTGAACCGTGGCCTCCCTTCCTTCTGTAGGCCGCAGCTCCGCAGGTGACGGTCTCCTGGTAGGACCTTGCGTCGCTTGCGTCCGACGTCAGGGCGTCCTCTGGCTCCTTCCAGGACCTGACGCTTCCTGATTCGACGTCAGGGGCGGGGCGTGTCCTCGACTTCGCGCTTCCAGCGGTTACGCCCTTCTTCTTCCCGCGCGGCGACCGGAAAGATGGCGGCCAGTGGCGGGAAACTCCAGAAAATGGCGGGAAAAGCTTCACCACTGTGAGTTTTACAGTTTCTTAAGGCGCACAGTACCCGGTGGCAACGGGCACGCAATCCTGTTCGTGACGCCAGTTAGAGAGATGTGGCGCCCAGGGGATGGGGACTACTCGGCGCCCAGGCTTTAATGCCTGTTCTTGGGGGATGTCGCGGTGGTCGGCTCCCGGGCCCGTACCCTGGGGTCTCTCTTAAAAAGGGGAAAATGAAATGTCAAAGTTCGTGACGCCACCTGTGGTGTCTGGTGAGGATCACCAGCGCTGTGGCCGTCCACTGAGGCCGGTGTTGTGGCAGCTTAGATGGAATCGCTCCCCACAGGCGGAGCGGGGCCTCAGGGCAGCGCAGGAGTTGGGGATGCAGGACAGAGGGGACCCAGCCAGGTCAGAGCAAGAAGGGGAAGCACACACAAAAGTCACTTCTGTACCTTTACTGGAAATAGTTCAGGAGCACCCCGGAGCGCTGTAGGGTGAGGGGTGCACGTCCGGATTCTCCCCAGTGAGCGGGTGTACGGCCTCCTGTCTCTTGCCTCTCTGTAGTAAGTTTCTGACTTGCATGGAGCTAGGCCTAACTTGGTTTCTGTTCTGCACCGGCTGATCCTGTGGTAGGGCCTTCTGTTGGAGTACACACCCCCTGGTGTATGGGGCCTCGGTAACTCCTGACCCTGGTATAACAGTCAGCATTTGGTATTCCTGGGACATGTAGTTCGTCAGGGGTTTCGGTTGTCCTCTGCTGGGTGTAAAGAATCCCTGCAGACTTGGACCCGTTGTCCGGTATATGGTTTCTGGGGTGAGCTGGTAAAGTCCCTCTGCCCCCAATGCTACTCGCTCCTCTAGCCTTCGGCCTACTCGGGCCCTCACTAGGCTATGCACACTGGCAGTTAGCTGCTGCCTCTTCTGCTGCTCTCTGAGTGTCAGCAACGCTCCTAGCTCACTTAATTCGAGCTGCTTGAGTCTGACTGAGCTCCACTGCAGACTGACCTGTTTTTCTGTGTCTCACTCTGCAGGAACTGGCTGTGGACTCCAGACTGTTCTCTCTCCACTCACTTACTGAGGAGAACAAACTCACAGTCCGCCTCTGCCTAGCTCCACCCTCCGTATTTATATCCCTATCCGGGCTCCCTCTGGTGGACTGAGGTAGGGTGGAGGTGTGTGTATGCTCCGAGGCCATCGTGTGGAGAAATCCTTTAATACACCCCTCCAGGATCTGTGGCTCCATGCACAGCAGGGCCCCGCAAACCCCATCCTGGTGTCCGCAACACGCCGTGTGACAGCAGAGAGAAGCTCTGAGCTGAACCACTACACCTGTGAGTAAAGACTTGGATGACTTTAACCTTTGTCTCTGTCTGTTCCTTACTCCGCGGCTCTGCACCCGCCAACGCTCTATTCCACGCTCTCTCTCTCTCTATGCTGCCCTGAGGCCTTGCTCCACCTGTGGGTAGCCGTACCATCTGAGCTGTCTGAACACCGGCCTCAGAGGACTGCCACAGCGCTGGTGACCCTCACCAGAAACCGCAGGTGGCGTAGTCAAACAACCACTCATCCAGAAGCCCATAATTTTTTATGTGACAGCCCTGGGCACTGACCAGGCCAAGGCCATGACGACATCCCCCACAACTACAGGCCCGCCGTCCGAATTCACCTTCTCAGGGAGGGCTAGAGCGTCACAACTTGGCGTAGTCGGCAGGATTTCGTGCCCGTGGCAATGGCAGAAGTCTATACCCATTGCCAACGGGTACTGTGCGCCTTTCTAAAGACTGTATTTCCACATTCCATGTGGCGCCCGCCCAAGAAGAACAGACGCCATTATGTGCAGGGAAAACAACAACCTCTTAAGACGTCCCATCGTGGGCAAGGTTCTCAAATGGCGCCAAAAATACAGACCGCCCCTTGCTACAGAGACTGTCCGCATGGATGTGTCCGTCAAAACAGATGGGACGTCCCAGGGAATGCCCGTCTGCAAGCAGCCATTGAACAACCGCCCCTGAAAGAGGAGGAGAGAGAGAGGGAGACAAGGCGTGGTTCGAGCAAGTCTAGACAGACCACACCTGGAGGCCACAATGGAAGGAGACCAGGAATCACCCTCCGCCGCTGGCCCACCGCCAACCACCTCCCTCACCCTGGAGGGATACAGCGTTCGATTAGCACCGGAGGAGGCCGAATTCCTCCGCGGCGAGACGCAGAACTTGACCCGGAGAGAGGAAGAGGCCCAGCGGAGAGCAGTCTAGGAATGGAGGAAGGAGATGTGGGAGAAGCTTGCAGCCCGACACCCGGAGGTTCCGCGCCCTGTCAGCGATACTCCAGCCCCGGCGGAAATGGAACAAGACCAGAAGGCCGCATCCAGCCCAGGAGCGGGTAAGGAAACAACCCCTGCCCCGGGCACCAAGTGCGTCAACCTCCTCCTAGACTTCCTGCCGCCACCTCCATCCCCGAGCGCTACCGTTTGGGAGCAGCTACTAATGCCGGACCCTGAGGCCCAAGCTGTCGCAGCCTCCGGAAGCCTGCTGCCCCTCACACTCCAGGAGCCGTCACCACCTGCCCTCGCCTGGGTGTACTCACACACCAACCTGGACTGGTCCGCCAAGATGGAGGACCAACAGCGGCCCCCGCTAACACCGTTACCAGCACCCCCGGTTACAAGCCCAAAGGGAGAGGAGTTTAGTTGGGACAACCGGGGGGTGGGATCTAATGAGGTTTCCCCGGGAGACCCAAGCTGAGGCTCAACAGCGGGATGAGTATTGCCGGCATGAGCTCCTCCAGCTAGAGCGAGAACGGCATGCACGGAGGGTCCGCTGCGAGCAGCTGGAGGTGCGGTCAAAAGCCGCTAAGGCCCAAGCCCGCCAGGCGCAGGCCTCCCGCTTCAGCCCCCGGGAGGAAGGACTCATAGTCAGATTCCACCAGGAGGCGGGATGGGACTTTATCCGCAGCCCCCAGTTCGCTCAAGACGTGTTTGTAAATAGGCGGGACGTGGAGCCCCATCTGGAGGAAGGAGACCCTGACCGCAACCTATACCCGGGAGACTTGGTCTCCTACACCCGCCACCACGGGGTGCGCGGGTGGTACGCCCTGGAGGTACGCCGGTGTTTAAGGAAGATGCCTCTCCGCGCATTCCCACAAGTGACCGGTCAGGATCAGTGGGAAAGCATGAGCCGTACCCCCGGTGGGGATACCACCTGTAATGCGGCCCCGGCGGCTGAACTTCCTTGTTATTGTTTTCTTTTTTGTTCTCCTTGTTGCCGTTCATTTTGAAAAGACGTTATGCCAACAGACGGTGAGCAGTCAACAGACTGGATTGTAAATAGTTTGCACCTATTCAGGTGCTCCCTATTGGTTTTATATGTGCAACAACAGACCTCAGAACAAAAACCTGTCTGGGTGGCACCATTGGAGGTCCAACTCAGGGTCGCCATGCCCTGCGGGCACTCCAGGCCCTACGTGGAGGGTTTTCTTTGGACAGGTCCTTCATGCTGCTGAGCCTGCACTTGCACAAGAATTTCTACTGTTTTGCTATATTTATATAATGTCTTAATATATATTTAATCTGCAACGTTTAAGAAAAATGCCTCCCATAATGGGAAGATTGTTTCTGTTGTTTACAAAAGCATTTAAAAATTTTTGAAGTCTGAAATATACCATGTATTTACTCTATTGCAGCCCGCGGACATGCTGTGTTTCACCGGGGGGGGAATTTGGCGCCCCTTAGGGTTCAGTCGCCACAGGGGTACTGCACCTCAGACCGAGGTGTGGTATCTCCTCTCCAAGGTAAGGATGGAGTACTACACAAGACCTCTGCTACGCACTCAACACTACACCACTCCAGTTCAGGACTGGGATCTAAAGCACCATAGTGCAACCCTGGGTCTGAATGGAGGAGTTGGGGGGAACCAAAGTAAGGGGGAACCAAGTAGTGAGTGAGGGTGGAGGAAGCACTTTATAACACACCTTAATAGAATCATATATAAACAGATGCCATCTTTAATACCGGATCTTTGGTCGCAGTTCCCTGGAGTGGTTAGTCAGTCCTCGAGACGGGGGGTCGGGGCAGAGTTATAACTGGCTCTGTCCCCGGTCAGGGTCCAACTAAGAAGGCCTAGTAGTGGAGCAGAGGAGACAAGCTCCACAGGCGAAAGGATCTCAGGGGGTGCGGACGGAGCGGAGTCGCCACCTGCATACCTCATTCTGGCCCAGCCAGAGAGACCCTGCCGCAAGAGGGGGTACCGGTCCCCGATTATCTGACTTTGCACTTCATGTCTCTGTCGGAAAAGACTGGAGGCTTATGTGGATCCCAGGGGTTTATGGACGGAGTCGCCACCTGTATCCTCTAATCTGAGTTTATCCAGAGGGACCCAGCCTTACACCACGTTCTCACCACAAGTCACCAAAAAGGGCACCCAGTCGGTCCGGGAGCTTCAAGTTACCCAAAAAGGACATTGCAGTACCCGTACGGGACTCAGTGGGGAGAAGGAGAGAGAAGGAGAAGTAGGAGAAGAGAGGGACACAATAGAGCGGGGGTCCCGTCAAATGCTCCTGAACTACCTGAAGTGTGCTGAGCCCCACCCTGGCGGCCGCAGCTCGCCGTGTGACAGCAGAGAGAAGCTCTGAGCTGAATGATCAAATCTGTGAGTAAAGACTTGGATGACTGCAACTACTGTCTCTGTCTGCTCTTTCCTCCGCGACCCTGCACCCGCCAACGCTTTACTTCACTCTCTCTTCTCTACGCTGCCCTGAGGCCCTGCTCCACCTGTGGGGAGCCGCACCAGCTAAGCTGCCTGAACACCGGCCTCAGAGGACTGCCGGAGCGCTGGTGATCCTCACCAGAAACTACAGGTGGCGTCACGAACATTCCCCTTTTTCCCACACAACCCCCCCCCTTCTTTTTCCCTTTTAAAGAGTGACCACCGGGTACGGGCCCGGGAGTCGACCACCGCGACATCCCCCCCCCCCCCAAGGTCAGGCAAACAACAACTAAGGCCCGGACGCCGAGTCGTCCCTCCCCCAATCCCCTGGGCGCGTCATCTCCCATACAGTATAATGGCCCCACATAGTCCTCCATACAGTATAATGGCCCCACATAGTCCTCCATACAGTTTAATGGGCCCCGCATGGTCCTTCATACAGTATAATGGCCTTCCATAGTCCTCCGTACAGTATAATGGCCTTGCATAGTCCTCCATACAGTATAATGGCCTCGCATAGTCCTACATACAGTATAATGGACCACACATAGTCCTCCATACGGTATAATGGTCTCACATAGTGCTCCATACTGTATAATGGGCCTCAAATAGTCCTCCATACAGTATAATGGGCTCCACATAGTCCTCCATACAGTATAATGGCACCACATAGTCCTCCATACAGTATAATGGCCCCATATAGTCCTCCATATAGTATAATGGTCTCACATAGTGCTTCATACTGTATAATGGGCCTCACATAGTCCTCCATACTGAATAATGGGCCCACAATAGCCCTCCATATCAGAATAATGGGTCCCGCATAGTCCTCCATACAGTATAATGGCCCCACATAATCCTCCATACAGTATAATGGCCCCACATAGTTCTCCTACAGTATGATGGCCCCACATAGTCCTCCATACAGTATAATGGGCCCCGCATAGTCCTCCATACAGTATAATGGCCTCGCATAGTCTTCCATACAGTATAATGGCCTCGCATAGTGCTCCATACTGTATAATGGACCACACATAGTGCTCCATACAGAATAATGGTCTCACATAGTCCTCCATACAGTATAATGGGCCCCACATAGTCCTCCATACAGTATAATGGCCCCACATAGTCCTCTATACAGTATAATGGGCCTCAGATAGTCCTCCATACAGTATAATGGCCCCTCATAGTCCTCCATACAGAATAATGGTCTCGCATAGTGCTCCATACTGTATAATGGCCCCACATAGTGCTCCATACTGTGTAATGGCACAACACAGTGCTCCATTACGGACCTCCCTTGAAATCCTGACTATAGCCGTGCTTCAAAGGAGACCGTGATTTTCACTAACTGCAGCAATACTGTGGCATCGCTGTATATAGCACAAGCTATAAGTTAAAAGCTATTTTAAAAAGTTGTAAAAGATATTTAAAAAAAACAACATAAAAGTTCCAATCGCCCCCATTTTCCTGCATTAAAAATAAAGATATTAAAATTTTTTAAAAATACACATATGAGATATCGCTGCATTCAGAAAAGTTTGATCTATCAAAATAAAACCACAAGCAACACGATTCGTAAACACCATAAAACAGAAAAATATTCAAAAACGCCAAAATGACATTATTTTCTGCAATACCCCTAAAAATGCTGTAACAAGTGATCAAAATGTCATATCCATTCCAAAATGGTATCAATAAAAATATAGAAACGTTACGGGTCTCGAAAAATGGCGACAACCCAAAAATGGTTTTATTTCAAACTTCTGATTTATTTTCACCGGTAAAATAATGAAAGAACTGGACTTGTTTGGTGTCGCTGTAATCGTACCGATGAGCAGAATTACACTGCAAGGTCATTTTTACCACAAAATGTACACTGTAAAAATAATTTCCAAGAAACTATGTCAGATTGCGTGTATTTCTCAATTTCACCGAACTTGGAATTTTTGTTTCCTGTTTTCCAGTTCAAAGTGGTAAAATCAATGGTGTCAATCAAAATTACAATTCGTCCCCCAAAACACAAGC
Organism: Phyllobates terribilis; assembly: GCF_046119375.1. NCBI lineage: Eukaryota > Metazoa > Chordata > Amphibia > Anura > Dendrobatidae > Phyllobates > Phyllobates terribilis. The sequence goes on along the minus strand of NW_027362879.1, from coordinate 4,682,887 downwards.
CCTCATATGTCTATGTGGACAGAAAAGTAAAAAAGTTATGGCTGTGGGAAGAAGTGGGGGAAAAAACTAAAGTTCAAAAACAGAAATTGGCCCTGTCAGGAAGGGGTTAACTGCTTCTGCACTCTGGAGCCCAAGAGATTAGAGCTTTGGGTTTGGGCATATTTAAGTATTTGTTGCAGCATTTCCTCCTACCAACAAAGTGAATGAGATTCCTGAGGCCTCGTGCACACGCTGCTTCTTTTTTCCTTGCAGATTAGAAGCAGTTTTATATTTGCAGCCTGTCAATCCATTCAGCGATTTTCATCAGATGCATGGGGGGGTGAAATGCAAGTAAAAAATACGGTAAAAGTGTGCGAATTTATGTTATGTTGTGTTTTTCCTGCCACAAGACGTTTTTGGTGCAGAAATGTCTGCAGAAAGTACTTAACGTGTGCACATACAGTACAGACCAAAAGTTTGGACACACCTTCTCATTTAAAGATTTTTCTGTATTTTCATGACTATGAAAATTGTACATTCACACTGAAGGCATCAAAACTATGAATTAACACATGTGGAATTATATACTTAACAAAAAAGTGTGAAACAACTGAAAATATGTGAAATCGAAGAAGGAAGATATATATTATCCAAAAGATAATAGTCCTCTTAATATAGATCAGCCTGAACAATGTACGGCCATAGTCAAATTAGACGTCCTTACAAAGGGTTTTACTCTAAACATGGGAGATGTCTCAGGTAAGGGTCATGAATGTGAATGTCTATGGTGTTATCAAAAGAATGGACCACTGGAAGGCGATGTGAAGTATATCCATAAAATACACCCAGAATGTGCAAAGTATGGGGACAGATGGGAGAAAAGGTTTGGATTTGATGATAAACTTAGTTTGATGAAATGTGAAAATTTGGTGGAAGAAATAGGAAAGTGCAGTGAGAAATTCAAAAAGTCTGGACTTACAAGTGCAAATATATGGTTGTGTGAAGCCTGAAAGAGAGAAAATGGCAGACATGCAGAAAAATATTATAAAGACAAAAAGAAGGATAAAAAGGGACTGGTGTTAGTAATACAGGATGGGTGTGATATTGTCCTCACACAGAAAGACTTGAATGAAGAACAGGGTTACAGAGGTAGGGGAGAGGTAGAGGAAGAGGTAGGGGAGTGGGCGACAAAACATCTTGTTGGCATTGCAGGAAGATTGGGCATTTTCTTCGAGAATGCCCTGACAGACAAAAAATAACCCAGATGGCACAAATGCCACAGAATATGCAGTAGTAACTCAGGATAAAGTCCTGATGGCCAAAGCACTCCGAAACACCTATCAGCACAAGCAGCCACCGCAACATACTGACATTACATGAGACTAGTCTTATTGACCTACAAAGCCTCAAAGAGATGCAACAAGCATCCCCAAAATCTGAACAAACTACATGGGTAATAAAAGGTGCTATCTTCAAAGATGGCATATACGTATCTGCAGAAAACAAATATATATTGCCCAGTAACCTCTTTAGATATGCTGCAGTATTGAGCCATAGCACAGGAGAGATGGTAAAGATCATAAAGTATTTACAGCATGCGACTTTACTAACTACTCAAAGTTTTGTCTCACCTGCTTTCTTGTCCATTATTGGAAACATTGTCTGTCGTAAGGGTTGAAGTAGAATACACCTGAGTGTTATTGTCACCTGGCATGTTATATCTTATACCAAATCTCTTAAGATGCCTGATTGACTCATTTCACAAGTTATTATATAATATTGGCTGAGTGTCTGTATGTCAGTGTTCATGATAGATATTGATTTTTATAGTTGTTGGCTATATGTGTGATAGGCACCGGAGCGCAGGGCCTAGACCCTCCAGTATGCCGGGCATGGGTCGGATACTCTCTGCGGTCCCCTGGTCGCAAGGTCGGTGGTGGCTGTGCCCGACGCCTGGAGCTGCGGAGTCACATTTTAAGGCGCGCTTGAAGACATCAGGGCTAGGCATCAATCGGATCGTCTGGGGTAGAGCATTCCAGAGAACTGGCGCAGCACGAGAGAAGTCTTGGAGACGGAGGTGCGAGGTTCGGATTATGGGGGATGTTAGTCTTAGGTCATTTGTGGAACGGAGAGCACGTGTAGGACGATAAACTGAGATGAGAGAGTTGATATAAGGTGGTGCAGAACTGTGGAGAGCTTTGTGGGTGAGAGCAATGAGTTTATAGTGGACCCTGTAGCGAATGGGTAACCAGTGTAATGACTGGCACAAGGTGGAGGCATCAGTGAAGCGGCTGGACAGAAATACGACCCTGGTTGCCGCATTCAGGACAGATTGGAGAGGGAAAATTTTGGTAAGAGGGAGACCGATCAGAAGAGAGTTGCAGTAGTCCAGACGAAAGTGAATAAGAGCGACAATAAGAGTTTTAACAGTTTCAAAAGTGAGAAAAGATAGGATTCTGGAGATGTTTTTAAGATGCAGGTGACAAGAGTGAGTGAGTGATCGGATATAGGGAGTAAAGGAGAGGTTAGTGTCGAATATGACCCTAAGTCAGCGGGCGTGCTGCTTGAGAGTTATGGTTGAACCCTCCAAGGTAATTTCAATGTTAGGTAGAGTTAGGTTAGTAGAGGGGGAAAACACCAGAAGTTCAGTTTTGGAGAGATTCAGTTTAAGATAGAGGGAGGACATTATGTTAGACACAGCAGACAAACAATCCTTGGTATTTTGTATTAGGGTAGGGGTGATGTCAGGCGAAGAAGTGTATAATTGGGTGTCGTCAGCATAGAGATGATACTGGAACCCAAATCACCTAACTCTGGGTTAAGTTGTCTCTCTGTTTCCGGATAAATAGACCCCATGTCATGATACACTCAGGTGGGACAATGTTGACTGTACTGAAGGTTTTGCTCCGATCCTACACCTATTCCAACACATTTGGTTACCTTACTTTCTGTTACCTCAGCGAAAACCCTTCAAGAGAATAGATGTGGAATCAGACTGTACATTAGCAGAATAATTGGCTAAGATTAACAACACTCAAATAAGTCTCTACCCCTAATTTTTTCTCAGGAGAACTGCTACCGAAACCTGAGGTTGTGAAACGTGCTGACTGGGTCCTTGTGAAGGTGATAAAGAAGAAACACTGGCACCAGCCTAAGTGGGAAGGTCCTTACCAAGTCCTATTGACCACTCCCACTGCTGTCAAAATTGCTGAATGTACATCACGGATACATCTGTCCCACTATTAAAAGGGTTGAAGGAAGTCTAGGGAAAGTTAGGCAGGGAACAAACCCAGTCTCCTGAAGCATAAACCCGGCTACAAAGGGGTGTTCTCCAAAAGGGAGAATTCATCTCAAACCGGTGAAGACACCCACTTCCCTTTTCCCGGTGGACGGAGACAGGGTAGGCAGTAGAAGAAAAAAAAGATGTACTAGGGACAGTTATTTTGGGAATCCTACACATGGTTATGGGAAATTGGAAGGTAATAGATCCAGCAGGGTGGGAAAGTCCAGAGGGTTGGAGAGGTTTTGGATTTAATAATTTAAATCTCAATTTTGAAGTAGGTCAGACGGTCACCTTTTTGATGGACTTCTGCCTGTTATATAAAGGACGTGAAGATGGAGAACAAGCTGCCAAACTAACTGGGTCAGAAAAATATGTTTGTATTATAAACCAAAATAACAGGGGAGTCCGAATGTTTACTAGTTGGTCCCTTGCTGGATGGACAACCAAGACTATGGGTATAAAATTTATGGCCACACAGATTTGAAATCCAGGTTCCTCATTAGGAAAAAATAAACTTCCCGTTGCACAAAAAAGGATGATTGTAGCAAAATTAGTATTAATCTTAAAAAAACCTAAGATGAGAGACCAAAGGTTATATGGTATTGGATCTGATGCATCAGGAACAGACCCAATAGGACATTTCTACATAGAAGTTCAGAATAATACCAAAACACGCCACAAGGAAAGTATGTCAGAAAGAACCATAATGGAGTCCATGGGTCCCACAGTTGGGTTCACTAACTTAAACTATGAAGATAAACTAGCTCTAGAGACAATCTATGAGGAGAAAAATGAATGGTTAGAATTGCTTAGATATACTGCAAAAAGCCTTAACAAACTAAACTGTGTAGCTTGAGCAACAGCCAGACCACAGCTAGGTACTGTCCCTTTTCCCCTACATGATCAGGAGGACCCAGAAGGGTTACAGTACATAATTAAACTATATGGAAAACTTCCTGTCCCCTCAGATAAGGAAAGAAAATGCAAAACATTATCACTTTTATTTCCCCCACTTAAAAAAAACAGATATCCAACAACAGGTGATTGCTTATCCTGGTAACTATACTTGTTTCAGTCTTCATGGGAACGGACATGACGAACTCCAGGACGACTTTTGTAGAGAACTAATCAATGTTTCCCACAACACCAACTACTCAGTCATATGGTCAAAACGGACCACCCTGAGAGAAGACATATGGTGGTCATGTGGTGACAAAAGAATACCAGTCAGATTGCCGTATGGTTCTAAAAGGGATTGTGCGGTTATCCAGCTAGTCATGTCCTTACACCTATTGTCAACAGGAACATGGTCAAAGGTATGTGGTGGGAGTAGACAGAAGCGTGACACCCCCCCGAGAATCCTTAGATTTTAGTGTATACATAGAGGACATTGGAGTTCCCAGAGGAGTGCCCAACGAATACAAGGCTAGGAACCAGGTAGCAGCTGGGTGGGAGTCCATCATATGGTGGGTGACAATAAATAAAAATGTAGACTGGATAAACTACATATACTACAACCAACAGAGATTTGTTAATTACACTCGAGATGCAGCTAAAGGGATAGCTGAGCAGCTAGGACCAACTTCCCTCATGGCTTGGCAGAACAGAATGGCATTAGGCATCCTCTTAGCAGAAAGAGAAGATGTATGTAGTATGTTGGAGGATTTTGTTGCAATTTCATCCCTAATAATCCTACAGCTCCTGATGGTAGCATCACCAATGCCCTTGATGGACTGACTGCCCTATCTAATAAACTGGCTGAGAACTCTGGATATGTTGACAATTTTTCTTCCTGGATTGAAGGATGGTTTGGGAAATGGTCTGGCCAGGTCACTTCCGCGCTGATATCTCTGGCCATTGTGGCCAGTGTGACGCGCCCCTGGGCCTGTGTCGCGCTGCGTTGCGCACGCGAGAGCTTACCCGGAGCCGGATCTGTTGAGGGTTGTAGTCTCGTGGCGGTGACCCGGTCCGTGCCCAGGGAGTCAAACTGAGCGGCGATGTCTATGGCAGTAGATGTTAACTTGATCGACTACGCCACCCGTTGAGTGCGGCTTTGAAGCCGCCGCTGCAGAACAGTCCACTGAGGCCAGGTGTATAAGGATGTGCAGCGTGGTGGTATAACCCCCAACGGGAGGGGTATGGCCTCAGGGCAGCAGGGATAGATGATGGGGGTGATGGTGGTACACGAGCGCAACAAAGACAACTCGGAGTCTTGGTGGTGCAGTTCAGGGTCTTTACTCACGGTTACTTGGTTACTGCTCCAGGCCACCGCTGCAGAGGTGGCCGCCTGCGTCGCGCTGTGCTCACCAGGTGAGGGGCTCGGTTAACTCCCAGGTCTTTCTGGAGTGCTTTGCAGGACCCCCTTTATGTCCCCTGTTTCTGGTCTTCAACCCCACTAGTGACCACGCTTATGTCCAGCTGCCTCGGACCTTCTTGGTGGGCAAACGTTGGCCTGCGTTTCCCAGGTCCTATGTGGTGCCTTTCTAGCGGGTGTGGCGAGGGGCTGCTCCACATGTAATGTCGCAGCCTCCGGTTCTTAGTTGAGGGTAGTTTCTCTCCTCCACTAATTTGGGATCCGGTTCCCATCTTCTTGACCTGACCCCCCTACTCAGGTAGCGGCGGGCGTGTGGTGGCTACCAGCCAGTCCACACCCCTGGGGTCCCCTCTGTCCTTCCTGGAGCCCAGTCTGCTCCTCTTCCTCCTTCTTCCCTCCTCCAGGCTCAGGCCTCCTGACAGGGCCTGCCTGTGGAGCAGAGCCCATAAAGCAGCTCTGCTCCCTGTCTTCTCCTCTCTCCACTCCCTTTCCAAGATGGTGCCTCCCTTTATACTCCTGTACAGAGTGCACCCAGGATCTACTTCCCCCACGCACACACTACCGGGTTCCCTTCTCTAGGTGTTCCCTCCCCCCACTCCAGCCAGGGACATTCTCACTCGTGCCTGCATAACTAATGGGAGCACCGTCGAGCTGTCCCCCGGAAATGTGGTGTAGTGCATGTGGGTGTCAGGGTCCTGAGCCACACTCCATCCTTACCTGGAAGTGAGATATCGCACATCTGGGTGAGATGCAATACCTCTGTAGCAACCGAACCCTCGGGGTGCTACATTCCCCCCTGGCAAAACCCAGCACGTCCGCGGGCTGGAACTGAGCAAAAGACAGGGTATACATTAGAACATGCAAATTTTTCATAAACAACAAGTACAACAGGTATCAACATTCAGTTTCCCTTTATGGGAACGGCTCTCTCTTAAACGGTATAAGTGCATATGTACTGTTCTGGAACTCTTTTTCATAGTAACACATTCTAGCATTTAAATTTTTCATATAAAACATTTCTAGCAGCAGATCCATGAAGAAGTCTCTTTATAACAGGTCACAGTTTATTCTGCAACCAGGTGTCCATTTTCCTAAAACAGGGAGACGTAACCAGGTAGGGGTCTGTCCTGCCCCGAGTCCTTAACAGTCTTTAGTCCGTCCTGGGTTACGCTCCAACTATGTACACAGGATTCCCGGTAAATCCACCAAGGACTCCTATACATTACTAGAAACACATAATTATTTACAGGATATGGCCGCTCTCAGTCCTCGGCCAGGTAGGGGTGGCTGTTCTCAGTCCCCAGCCAGATAGGGGATAAGGGAAACCGTTCTCTTTCTGTCCCAACGGGGACCACACTCTTAGTGGAAACAGTCCCACAACAGTCCTTATACCCGGTCGGGTAACTATTCACATCTCCTCTTTTACCGTTTACGATTAACGGTGTGCTCCACACGCTCCTTTCTCTTTCTCAGGTTCAGACCCGTCCGGGCCCTCTTGGTACTCGGGGTCTGAGTGCGGCTTTGGGCCTGGGCGCGGGCTGGTGGTGGCAGTGCCCAGGTCTGGAGCAGGTCTGCGTCTGCAGCGCCCGGGATCGGCGGCTCCACCGGGTGGCCCGGGAGCAGGCTGACGCTGGCAGCGTCCGGGACAGGGAGACTCCTCTTACCTGCTCCCGCGACCGCTCCTGCGTCACGCGTCTTCACCTGGTGCTGGTCGGGGCCCGCGATGGCTGGGGCGCTGCCGATGCTGGGCAGCTTAGTCTGCTGCCGGTCCGCCATCTTGCTGTCCGTTCCTGGTGTCCTCCTCCCCCCTGGTGGACCATGGCCTACCTGGCGATGATCCTCTTCCGTAGGCCACGGCTCCGCAGTAGATCGTCAGGGTTGAGGACCTTCCGTCGCGCTCCTGTGACGTCGGCGTCTGCTGGGCTCCTTCCAGGACCTTACGCGACGTCCGGACGTGAGGCGGGGCTTCAGTTCTCGCGCGCTTTCGGAGTCCACGCCCCTCTTCTTCCCTCGCGGCGTCCTCAAGATGGCGCCCAATGACGGGAAAACTCCACAGATGGCGGGAAGAAGGCTGAAGATGGCGCCGGATGGCGGGAAAACTTCACGGATGGTAAGTTTTAAAAGTCTCTTTCAGGCACGCAGTACCCGGTGGTTGCGGGCACGAAATCCTGCCGACTACGCCAAAAGTTGACGCGCCCCTGGGCCTGTGTCGCGCTGCGTTGCGACGCGAGAGCTTACCCGGAGCCGGATCTGTTGAGGGTTGTAGTCTCGTGGCGGTGACCCGGTCCGTGCCCAGGGAGTCAAACTGAGCGGCGATGTCTATGGCAGTAGATGTTAACTTGATCGACTACGCCACCCGTTGAGTGCGGCTTTGAAGCCGCCGCTGCAGAACAGTCCACTGAGGCCAGGTGTATAAGGATGTGCAGCGTGGTGGTATAACCCCCAACGGGAGGGGTATGGCCTCAGGGCAGCAGGGATAGATGATGGGGGTGATGGTGGTACACGAGCGCAACAAAGACAACTCGGAGTCTTGGTGGTGCAGTTCAGGGTCTTTACTCACGGTTACTTGGTTACTGCTCCAGGCCACCGCTGCAGAGGTGGCCGCCTGCGTCGCGCTGTGCTCACCAGGTGAGGGGCTCGGTTAACTCCCAGGTCTTTCTGGAGTGCTTTGCAGGACCCCCTTTATGTCCCCTGTTTCTGGTCTTCAACCCCACTAGTGACCACGCTTATGTCCAGCTGCCTCGGACCTTCTTGGTGGGCAAACGTTGGCCTGCGTTTCCCAGGTCCTATGTGGTGCCTTTCTAGCGGGTGTGGCGAGGGGCTGCTCCACATGTAATGTCGCAGCCTCCGGTTCTTAGTTGAGGGTAGTTTCTCTCCTCCACTAATTTGGGATCCAGTTCCCATCTTCTTGACCTGACCCCCCTACTCAGGTAGCGGCGGGCGTGTGGTGGCTACCAGCCAGTCCACACCCCTGGGGTCCCCTCTGTCCTTCCTGGAGCCCAGTCTGCTCCTCTTCCTCCTTCTTCCCTCCTCCAGGCTCAGGCCTCCTGACAGGGCCTGCCTGTGGAGCAGAGCCCATAAAGCAGCTCTGCTCCCTGTCTTCTCCTCTCTCCACTCCCTTTTCAAGATGGTGCCTCCCTTTATACTCCTGTACAGAGTGCACCCAGGATCTACTTCCCCCACGCACACACTACCGGGTTCCCTTCTCTAGGTGTTCCCTCCCCCCACTCCAGCCAGGGACATGCTCACTCGTGCCTGCATAACTAATGGGAGCACCGTCGAGCTGTCCCCCGGAAATGTGGTGTAGTGCATGTGGGTGTCAGGGTCCTGAGCCACACTCCATCCTTACCTGGAAGTGAGATATCGCACATCTGGGTGAGATGCAATACCTCTGTAGCAACCGAACCCTCGGGGTGCTACAAGTGTACTCCCTGTTTGTGGCTGTTGTGCTATACTGTGCATTAGAGGACTCGCACAAAGACTTATTGACTCTGCCATAACAAAGACTATGTATCGAGGAATGGAGACTATGGACCCTGATGATAATGATTCTGAACATTATACCTTCCCCGAAAATAACCAAGACTCTGAAATCCGATGGGTCCTGTGAAAACCGTAAGAAGAAAACAAAAGCCCCGATGGGTACAGAGATGTGATATTGACATTTACAAAAGGGGGAATGTTATAATCATTTTTGTAATAACTATATAATGTGTGTATATATATGTGTGTGTATATATATATATACAGTATATATATAGTATATATAGTTTTACTGAAAGGTCCTAGAATGAGTGGAAAGTAGACAGATGTTCTCTTTGCGGTCAGAAACAACTGACTCTGAGATGTGTAGAGACACTAATCATTTCTTTGGAGAAACAGGATGCTTAGAATGTAATCTATAGTCTGCTGCAAGAATTCATTTCCGTTGACTCTTATCTGATTTTGCATTATATATATACTAGAAATAGCCCGGATGCTATTGCATGGGGAGTGCGGTGAAATGAACCTCTGTGTGCCCTTAGTGGTGCTAACAGGAGCAGTGGCCATGTGTCACACCATTTGCGCTTTCCAACATCCCTGTTCTATATCATCCTTCCGCATTTGTGTCTTGTATTTGTTGCATCATTTGGCTTCGTTCACACCTGTGCACTGTCTCTTCCTTGTTGTGTGCTGTATTTTGGGATCTGGTGTTGTGTTTCTTGAGTGATGGTCACTATGTGGTGTCTCCTGTGTGCGGGTTTACACTATATGGTCTCTTGGAAGCTGTTGTGACTATAATTGGATGTGGTCCATTGTTTTGTGTAGTTTGATGTGTGTGTGATTGTCCGTTTCCAAGGTGGAGCAAAAAAACAGAAAGGAAGTGAAAGGATCCAATTTATTACCATGTCACAAATAATGGCAAAGCTTCATACTTTACATAATAGGAACAGAAAGACAATCCATAGAAATGTTATTAGATTCTATTTTTATGTATTAGATAGATGGAACTATGAAACCTGAAAGACATACTGATAGGATGTTTAGATTGTGAGCCCCAATGGGGACAGTGCTGCAAATGTATGTAAAGCACAATGGAATTAATAGTGCTATATAAATGAATCAATATTATTATATGATATAAATATATTATTTATGTATATATGGTGAAACTATGTAAGTATGTATCTATAATGTCTCCTCAATCTATATATATATATATATATATATATATATATATATATATATATATATATATATATATACATATATATATATATATATATATATATATATATGATATGTCTAAGGGGTAGCGTTTCTCCTTATGGAGAGTGACACACCGGCTCTGGCACGTCAAGGTAAGGAGGCTTATTCGCCATGCAATGCTTCTCTGGGAAATTGAATATGCAAATTGCCTCTTCAGAGAAAAAGACCTCAGTCCAGAGCCTCTCACCAGCCAAATCAGTTCTCATACTTTGCACTGACGAGGGCCAACAGCCCGAAACACCGTGTCTGCAAATTGAGATTCTGATTTGGCTTTTGTCCTAAGTCATATTGCACGACTCGTTAAAGGGTTGATTGTGACTTGTAGGATTGCTGCTTCCAATAGGTGGCGCTATAGAGTACAAGTCCTCTTTTTCTCTGAAGAGGCAATTTGCATATATATATATATAACAACATTAACAAACATATATATGTATGTGTTTAGCTATGATGTATGTACTGTATGTACTAAAAATATAGAATTATTTAAAGTATATAATATCTATCATATATCTATGTATAATATATGTCTAGAATCTACAATTTTTTAAGATATAAATAGAGATATATATGAATATATATCTATGTAGCGATGTCTCTATCCACATGAATTAGAGCCAGAGGAGGAGATATGGTGAACAGCCGTCCCACCCATCTCTTCAGCTGTTCACAAAAAACCCAGCCCAGTGAAAAGACAAATAAGTCTCTCAGCATCTTTGACACTGTAGTTACAAATATGGGTTTCCATCACCAACTGTTAAAAAGTTGATGATACATATCTCCTCTGTGATGACCTTAAATACTTCTATATATATGTATTTACAACAAAATTAATGGTGCAAAATATATGTTATCTATATACAGTACAGACCAAAAATTTGGACACGCCTTCTCATTTAAAGATTTTTCTGTATTTTCATGACTTTGAAAATTGTACATTCACACTGAAGGCATCAAAACTATGAATTAACACATGTGGAATTATATACTTAACAAAAAAGTGTGAAACAACTGAAAATATGTCTTCTATTCTAGGTTCTTCAAAGTAGTGACCTTTTTCTTTGGTGACTGCTTTGCACACTCTTTGCATTCTCTTGATGAGCTTCAAGAGGTAGTCACCGGAAATGGTTTTCACTTCACAGGTGTGCTCTGTCAGGTTTAATAAGTGGGATTTCTTGCCTTATAAATGGGGTTGGAACCATCAGTTGTGTTGTGCAGAAGTCTGGTGGATACACAGCTGATAGTCCTCCTGAATAGACTGTTAAAATTTGTATTGTGGCAAGAAAAGAGCAGCTAAGTAAAGAAAAACGAGTGGCTATCATGACTTTAAGAAATGAAGGTCACTCAATGCGAAAAATTGGGATAACTTTGAAAGTGTCCCCAAGTGCAGTTGCAAAAACCATAAATCGCTACAAAGAAACTGGCTCACTTGAGGACCGCCCCAGGAAAAGAGGACCAAGAGTCACCTCTGCTTCTGAGGATAAGATTATCCGAGTCACCAGTCTTAGAAATCGTAGGTTAAGCGCAGCTCAGATTAGAGACCAGGTCAATGTCACACAGAGTTCTAGCAGCAGACACATCTCTTCAACAACTGTTAAGAGGAGACTTTGTGCAGCAGGCCTTCATGGTAAAATAGCTGCTAGGAAACCACTGCTAAGGACAGGCAACAAGCAGAAGAGACTTGTATGGGCTAAAGAACACAAGGAATGGACATTAGACCAGTGGAAATCTGTGCTTTGGTCTGATGAGTCCAAATTTGAGATCTTTGGTTTCAACCACCATGTCTTTGTGCGACGCAGAAAAGGTGAACAGATGGACTCTACATGCCTGGTTTCCACCGTGAAGCATGGAGGAGGAGGTGTGATGGTGTGGGGGTGCTTTGCTGGTGACACTGTTGGGGATTTATTCAAAATTGAACCAGCATGGCTACCACAGCATCTTGCAGCGGCATGCTATTCCATCCGGTTTGCATATAGTTGGACCATCATTTATTTTTCAACAGGACAATGACCCCAAACACACCTCCAGGCTGTGTAAGGGCTATTTGACCAAGAAGGAGAGTGATGGGGTGCTACGCCAAATGACCTGGCCTCCACAGTCACCAGACCTGAACCCAATTGAGATGGTTTGGGGTGAGCTGGACCTCAGAGTGAAGGCAAAAGGGCCAACAAGTGCTAAGCATCTCTGGGAACTCCTTCAAGATTGTTGGAAGATGATTTCCGGTGACTACCTCTTGAAGCTCATCAAGAGAATGCCAAGAGTGTGCAAAGCAGACTTCAAAGCAAAAGGTGGCTACTTTGAAGAACCTAGATTATAAGACATATTTTCAGTTGTTTCACATTTTTTTGTTAACTATATAATTCCACATGTGTTAATTCATAGTTTTGATGCCTTCAGTGTGAATGTACAATTTTCATAGTCATGAAAATACAGAAAAATCTTTAAATGAGAAGGTGTGTCCAAACTTTTGGTCTGTACGTGTATATTCCATGCATTATAATCAGAGGTGTATATACCATAGGGTTTTTTTTCTATATAATATTATACATTATAACCTTTTCTTTTTCTTTTGTTATTTTAATCTCAATTTTTCAATATTATTTGTTTTTATTCTGTTATTTCGACAACCTATAATTTCTTTAATTTGAAAAATTGGGCGTGAGGAACTATCAACACGCCCATATGATGGGGCAGTCGAACATATAAATTGTAACTCCCTACATGTATTTGTATACTAGGATTAAGAACTTTTATGTGTTCGATACGCGTAGGTTTCACAGTGTCTCTTTTTCGTTGAAGAGAAGGTGACTCCTACAGGATGAGATAGAAAAATGCAATGGGTCTAAGAACTAACAGGCAGGTAATTGCTTACTACCTGCCTGTTCTACCCTGTGGCGGCTCTGATCACACCTGAACTGCTCCTAACAGCGATTCTGCTGCTTCACGTCAACAGAACAGCTCTTCCTCTTCCCGGCTGCTCTGTCAATGAGGCCAGACTGCCAACTTCATTCTCATTGACAGATGGCTCCCTGCAGTTAGGCAGCAGGGAGCTAGCTGTCAAGTCAGCATGACATCGGCAGTCAGACCCCATCAACAGAGCAGAGAGGGAGCTGCAAAATCACTGGCAGGAGCGATCCGTGACCTCTCTGAAATGGCGGAGATCGGCACCGGGCCCAACAGGCATATAGTTAGCAAATACTTACCTTTTAGTTCTTAGGCCCATGGTAAAAAAAAAATAAAATAGTCGCGGACAACCCCTTTTAATAATTAGGAGCAGGAATTCTCTGAATGATGCTATAATCAAGAAAACATGAAATTCTCTCCTGCCCAGTCAGTCTGCCCGGTCTGTTACACCATGATTACCGAAACCTCGACTCAGTCCACCACCCATTTGTATTACCACATACCCGGCTCTGCTTGGCCTCTGTTACCAGGCCATTGGCTTGTCTGACTGCACTTACGTTTCGCCCTGGTACCACTTATCTGCATCTCCAGAAGTTTCCCATTTCTCTATTATACTCTTCAAATTACATTTTGAGACTTTCTCCACCTGTTGTTGCACATATTTTTTTTCCCTTCATCTGCACAGGTATCATTAATCTATCAACTATAATGGCCGTACCAGGTCCTGCAGGTCCTGTATCCCGTACACATGACGTGGGCAGTGCACGGCATGCCGCTAGTTTTTATTCTGAGTGCTCTTATATACGGTGTTAGTTTTACACAATGTTGAGCCTGTGATCTGCAGAGTGAAATGTCTGACTGCTAGAACAGAAGTATACGGCAGATTCTGCAGCATGGATACATAAAGGACGTCCTGGGGGAATATACCTCCCTCCAACACTCGTCCAGTCCCTGCCTCACACTAGAGACATTTATAATAACTCCAGGACTATGGAGCTGGTCATTTTCTCATAATCTGTGGCCATTATTAGTGATCTCGCATTGTACGGTAATATCACCCTGGAGGTTGTGATGTATTTAGTGTAATAGCGCCATCTAGAATATACAATATATATCAGGCGATACCATGCTTTCTATAGTTAGTCGTCTTATGTGCCCTCTATAGCTTTCTATTATACTTTATATTTCTTTATAATAATTTATAATAAATTACTCGATAGTTTTACAGCTTTATGATGTTTATTAATCTGCTGTAATTATAAAAAAAAGTCCAACCTTACAGTGGACACAGGTGGAAGTGTCCTCCATGATGGTGTAGGCTGAGGTGGAGCAAGTATATAGTCAGTGGGGGATCAAGATGACCAGTATTCCCCGGGGTTCCTTGTTATCAGGGAGGGACCCGGTGTATGCAATCAAAAGATCTTATCCTCTGGCCGGCTGTGTGCCATCAACAGGTAATGATCCTCTGTCCGGCTGTGTGCCATCAACAGGTAATGACCATCCGGCAGTGCGACATCAACTGGTCATCACCCTCCAGCTGTGTGCCATCAACAGGTAATGACCATCCGGCAGTGCGCCATCAACAGGTAATGACCCTCTGGCTATGGCCATCAATAGGTCATCACCCTCCGGCTGTGTGCCATCAACAGGTAATGACCATCTGGCAGTGCGCCATGAACAGGTAATGACCATCCGTCTGTGTGCCATCAACAGGTAATGATCCTCTGTCCGGCTGTGTGCCATCAACAGGTAATGACCCTCTGGCTATGGCCATCAATGGGTCATCACCCTCCGGCTGCGTGCCATCAACAGGTAATGACCATCCGGCAGTGCGCCATCAACAGGTAATGACCCTCTGGCTATGGCCATCAATAGGTCATCACCCTCCGGCTGTGTGCGATCAACAGGTAATGACCATCCGGCAGTGCGCCATGAACAGGTAATGACCATCCGGCTGTGTGCCATCAACAGGTAATGATCCTCTGTCCGGCTGTGTGCCATCAACAGGTAATGACCCTCTGGCTATGGCCATCAATAGGTCATCACCCTCCGGCTGTGTGCCATCAACTGTTTTTATCTTCTGTCCAGTTTTGTGCCATCAAGAGGTAATGACCCTCCAGCTGTGGGCCATCAACAGGTCATCACCCTTCGGCATTTAGGCTTCTTGTCTTCTGTAAGATGCGATTCTTGAGTCTCCTGATGTTAAAAAATATTTAAAAAATCACCGATTAAACTAATAATCTATCTAGTACATAAGCATCACAATTTATAATCTATCTAGTGCATAAGTATGACAATTTAACTCACAGAACATACACTATGCTAAAACATTAGACCCTACAAGCAGAAATTTGCTAAACTAACATAAATATAACTGACAAATCAGTAGAAAAATCGCTACCAATGGCACAGCTCTCTTCACATCAACCTGTAACCATAGTAGATAAGAAATAGAGGACAATGCTCATAGTCAGTTATCAACAATTCGGAATGGGGCATCCCACCAGAGACATTATAATATCTAGTAGATTATAGATGGCAATAGAATTTACCAACAAGTACATAGTACGCCAAACTCAAGTACATAGTATGCCAAACCTCGACACGTTTTCCTAAAATAGGTTCATCAGAAGCACATACTAGACAGTGATACTTAGCAAAGCGTTCATAGATATATGCGCCATATGATAAGGTGCTAAAGTGCAAGTGTGTGACAAAATATCCATTCGATTTCAGGTGCAATGCTGCATTGTATGTAGTAAGATGGTGCCCATCAGACAGCATGTATAGGACTAACCTGTGATGAAAACACGAGCAATGGGAAAGTTCAAGCAGTTGCCTTCTCAATCTTCCTCGCCTCTAAGACATCTAAGGAAACATCTTCTCCTCTTGATTTTGGGTTGAGGTGTTGTAGGCATTTAAGGCTCTGGCATTCTAGGTTCTGACATACTAGGTTCTGACATGGTAGGGTCTGGTGTTCTAGGTTCTGGTGCTCTTGGCTCTGGAATTCTGGATTGTTGGTTTCTCTGAAAAATCAGTAACCTCTCTTTATGCTCTGTGGAACTTCGAGCTCTTCTTCCTATATTGTTGTGAGGGATCGTTCTGACCCAGACAATATCACTGAACGCCACTTTATAGTTGCAACTAGGAACCTTTTTCGCATCCTGCGGTGCAGGAGCCATGGATGGAGTAGAACATTTGCCATTGGGCAGGACAGGTGTTCTCCTGGAGTCTTGCTCCTGAATCTGAGGGATGCAAATCGGCTCCTTACAAGCACTTTGTTCCTTCAGAATGGTTTTGTTCTCATGAGTTTTCTGATGGTTTCACCAGGTTCAGACATTGCCCACTTGCTCAGGACAAGACTTAAGGCCAAATACTCTAGTATTGTCAGTAGTGTCATCACCGCAACAAAAACTGGGTCACGGAAGAGCCAAAGAGGAAGATTGATGGAAGCTTGATAGGTGCTTCTCCTGAGATCCACGGGTAGTGGGTCATCCTATAATAAAGAAAAAAAACATAATAAAGTCCTGTATATTTATACCCAATCCAGTCAAACAGAGAGCCCTTGTTATTATACAGTGATGGATACATTATCAAGCAACTTTCAGAAATATCCCATTGAGAAGATCAGGAAGAAGTTTGGGATTCACCTCCAGGGTCCATGGAATATTATTTACAGTTGGACTTTCATATGACGGACGGTCACGTGTCCAGTATGAGAAGTCCTGCAAGAGGCGATATTCTCATTAGCTGATCCTTGTGACCTCCATATTGATGAGAACATACTCGCCCTCAGTGTACTGTAATGTGGGGGGTAGAGCAACGTAAAGCACAGAAATGATAGGATGATATTCATCATCTCCAGAGGTCTCTCAGCACCAAGGTATGGTCAATGAGGTACAAGCTGCAGATGGGCCGAGGCTTCTAATATACCCAGGGGTGACATCACAAAGCCCTCTGTGACATCATTGCACAGTTCTATCCATCATGTCACTGATACTTTGTACCTAACTAAATGTCTAAAAGAGAACCCTTCCACATGATTTCCAATCACGGAGCAGCTTCAGTTTTTCAAGAAAAGTTTAAAAAATATAATTTGTGCTGTGATTGGTCACAATGGCACATGAAGCAGAACGTCTTTAGATCTTTTAAAGGGAAAGTGTCAGCAATTTTTTTACAATTGTAAAATTGTAAAGTATTTATATTTATATATAAATACACATATATATTTAAAAAGGTTTTAATGGTATAAAATCTGAAAAAAATATTTTAACTCTTTTGATGTTTTCATCTTGTAAACACTAGGGGGAGCAGCTGCTGACATTTCCATGAAAACAGAATACAGCTAGCTCGCATTACGACTGCAGTAAAAGTGGGCGGGATCTGCTCACATGGGTGTGATGTCACTCCTCCCCTTCTGGGCGTTTGCAAAAAGGTAAATGAGACTGTAGTTTAGGATCACAGTGCGGAGCGATCACTGGTGACTGCAAAGTGATATATAAGGGACAACACCAAAGTCATTAATCACTACAAGGACAAAGCAGGAATGTGGGAGTCAGAGGGGTCACCCCACACTTATATCCCCTCTGACTGTCACTTCCTAAGCTCCTTTCCCTGCCATAACCTCTTATTCCCGCAGGTAAATTCTTACAGGACCCCCCTCCCCATCCCCTTCCCCTGCCGCAGCTGATTCTAAACGTCCTCCATATGTAATAATAGACAGGTACTCACCGGCAGCCTATGGTAATTCACAGGGTAGAACAGGGTACAGCACAGAAACAATATGGCGATCCTCATTGTCTCCAGGGGGTATCTCAGCACCAAGATATGGCCAATGAGATATGAGCTCCAGGTGGATGGAGCCCCCTTATATACCCCAAGGATGACATCACAACGCCCTCTGTGACATCATCACCCACAACATTCCGTCAAATGACATCACCCAGCACCAGCATCATGTGACCCAGCATAAATAGAAAGTCCTTGTTGCCTATAGCAACTGTTCAAAACTAAGTTTAAACTTTTCCAACAGCTAAAGGCGGCTCTGTGATGGCAGTTTCTTCTTGTGGACGGTTGTGATAAATCTGCAGAACATCTACATAACGCGACATGTAGAAAATCCTGTCTTTTCCCCTCTGTTCTTCCTCTGGTGCTACAGAGACGGATAGAAGGAGCTTTTCCAGACCTTACAGTGCACAATATGGGACCTAATCACTGATATCCCAGATCTCCTCAGTACAAGCATACCGCCAACCTATGAGGACTAGAAAGAGGGCGAAACCATGCGGCACGCGTAGTCTGACGACGCCCCTATCCACACCCCAAGCTACGCCCATTTACCATGTCTTTCTCCCCCGGCAGGAAGAGTTATCAGAGGGGCGGTGGCAGTGAGGGACTTTCAGCAGAAACTCGGGACTGCAGGGCATAGACCTAAATCCGGGACTGTCTGCTGTATCCAGGACGGCTGGGACTAGAGATGAGAGGATCGACTCATGGGACTCAGGTCCAGCATCCAGGTCAGTGGTAATTGGTGGCTGGACGGGAGGCCCTGTCGCGGCTTTAGATTAGCCCGGGCTGCTGCAATATCATCTGTGCGTCCTGCTCTTCTCTAGTTGGGACCTGTGGATTATTTTTTGTTCCCTCATTCACAGTCGGACCCTTCAGAACTTTCTCATCTCTGTGTAGTTTCACTATATGACATCTGGCTTTTTTGTGTCTGTAAGGCCGTGTTCACACGTAGCATAAATACTGTGCACCAATCTACACAATAACAATCTCCTCTGGTTATTGCATCTTTGGTGCACTATTTTAGGCTTTTTTCCCCCTTATTTGATGCATTTTGGTGCAGATGTGAAACCGCGTTTTTAATTGTTTTTTACAGTACAGAAAAACTTTGATTCTGCACTTAAAAAAGTATCAGCAGTTTCTTACAGACGTTTTTTTATGCTCCACATAGAAGTCTATAGAGGAAAATAATCACCAAAACCGCACAGGGTGGGGGCAGGGTGAGGGACACTGAGGGCAGAATGGAGGCATGAGGGGGTCGAATGGGAAACATGGAGGCAGAATGGGAGACATTGAGGGCAGAATGGAGTCACATTGGGGGAGAATGGAGTCATATTGGAGGCAGAATGGAAACACATTGAGGGCAGAATGGAGACATGGGGGGCAGAATGGAGACGGGGCAGAATGGAGACAGGGGAGAAGAATGGAGACGGGGGCAGAATGGAGACGGGGCAGAATAGAGACCGGGGGGCAGAATGGAGATAGGGGGCAGAATGGAGACAGGGGGCAGAATGGAGACAGGGAGGCAGAATGGAGACGGGGCAGAATAGAGACCAGGGGGCAGAATGGAGATAGGGGGCAGAATGGAGACATGGGGACAGTATGGAGACATTGGGGGCAGAATAGAAACCAGAGGGCAGTATGGATGGAGACAAGGGTGGCAGAATAGAAACATGGGGGAAGAATGGAGACAGGGGGGCAGAATGGAGACGGGGCAGAATAGAGACCGGGGGGCAGAATGGAGATAGGGGGCAGAATGGAGATAGGGGGCAGAATGGAGACAGGGCAGAATAGAGACCGGGGGACAGAATGGAGATAGGAGACAGAATGGAGACATGGAGACATTGGGGGCAGAATAGAAACCAGAGGGCAGTATGGATGGAGACAAGGGTGGCAGAATAGAAACATGGGGGAAGAATGGAGACAGGGGGGCAGAATAGAGACAGGGGGGCAGAATAGAGACCGGGGGGCAGAATAGAGACCGGGGGGCAGAATGGAGATAGGGGGCAGAATGGAGACATGGGGACAGTATGGAGACATTGGGGGCAGAATAGAAACCAGAGGGCAGTATGGATGGAGACAAGGGTGGCAGAATAGAAACATGGGGGAAGAATGGAGACAGGGGGGCAGAATGGAGACGGGGCAGAATAGAGACCAGGGGACAGAATGGAGATAGGGGGCTGAATGGAGACATGGGGACTGTATGGAGACATTGGGGGCAGAATAGAAACCAGAGGGCAGTATGGATGGAGACAAGGGTGGCAGAATAGAAACATGGGGGCAGAATGGAGACTAGGGGGACAGAATGGAGACATGGAAGGAAGAATAGAGACCGGGGGACAGAATGGAGATAGGGGGCTGAATGGAGACATGGGGACTGTATGGAGACATTGGGGGCAGAAAAGAAACCAGAGGGCAGTAAGGATGGAGACAAGGGTGGCAGAATAGAAACATGGGGGCAGAATGCAGACTAGGGGGACAGAATGGAGACATGGAGGGAAGAATAGAAACATGGGGGTAGAATGGAGACATTGGGGGCAGAATAGAAACCAGGGGGGTAGTATGGAGATAAGGGGGGCAGAATGGAGACAGGGGGGCAGAATGGAGTCACATTGGGGGAGAATGGAGTCATATTGGAGGCAGAATGGAAACACATTGAGGGCAGAATGGAGACATGGGGGGCATAATGGAGACGGGGCAGAATGGAGACAGGGGAGAAGAATGGAGACAGGGGGGCAGAATGGACCGGGGGGCAGAATAGAGACCGGGGGGCAGAATGGAGATAGGGGGCAGAATGGAGACAGGGGGCAGAATGGAGACAGGGGGACAGAATGGAGACGGGGCAGAATAGAGACTGGGGGGCAGAATGGAGATAGGGGGCAGAATGGAGACATGGGGACAGTATGGAGACATTGGGGGCAGAATAGAAACCAAAGGGCAGTATGGATGGAGACAAGGGTGGCAGAATAGAAACATGGGGGAAGAATGGAGACAGGGGGGCAGAATAGAGACCGGGGGGCAGAATGGACATAGGGGGCAGAATGGACATAGGGGGCAGAATGGAGACGGGGCAGAATAGAGACCGGGGGGCAGAATGGAGATAGGGGGCAGAATGGAGACATGGGGACAGTATGGAGACATTGGGGGCAGAATAGAAACCAGATGGCAGTATGGATGGAGACAAGGGTGGCGGAATAGAAACATGGGGGCAGAATGGAGACAAGGGGGACAGAATGGAGACATGGAGGGAAGAATAGAAACATGGGGGGCAGAATGGAGACGGGGGCAGAATGGAGATATTGGGGGCAGAATAGAAACCAGGCGGTAGTATGGAGACAAGGGTGGCAGAATGGAGACAGGGAGGGCAGAATGGAGACATTGGGGCAGAATAGAAACATTGGGGCAGAATGGAGGCAAGGGGGGCAGAATGGAGAAAGGGGAGCAAAATGGAGACATTGGATGCATAATAGAAACATGGAGGCAGAATAGAAACATGGTGGCAGAATGGAGACGGGGCAGAATGGAGAGACATTGGGGGTAGAATGGAGACGGGGCTGAATTGAGATGGGGCAGAATGGAGACATTGGAGGCAGAATGGAGAGACATTGGGGGCAGAATGGAAACATGGGGCAAAATAGACACATGGAGGCAGAATGGAGACGTGGGCAGAATGGAGAGACATTGGCAGAATGGAAAGAAATGGGGGCAGAATGGAGAGACATTGGGGCAGAATGGAAAGACATTGGGGCAGAATGGAGAGACATTGGGGGCAGGATGGAGAGTCATTGGGGGCAGAATGGAGAGACATTGTGGGAAGAATGGAGACATGGGGCAAAATAGACACATGGAGGCAGAATGGAGACGTGGGCAGAATGGAGAGACATTGGCAGAATGGAAAGAAATGGGGGCAGAATGGAGAGACATTGGGGCAGAATGGAATGACATTGTGGCAGAATGGAGAGACATTGGGGGCAGGATCGAGAGACATTGGGGGCAGGATGGAGAGACATTGGGGGCAGGATGGAGACAAATGGAAACATGGGGGCAGGATGGAGACATTGGGGGCAGGATGAAGACAATGGGAGTAGGATGTGGGACATTATTACTGTAGGGGCTAATTAAAGGATATTATTACTGCTGTAATGTATTTTATTTTTGAGGATACTGTTTTCTGTGGGGGGTTCATGTTACTGTGCAGGGTGGCACTATATCACTTTTTTTCTTCATCTGGTGTAGTGTAGAAGTTGGGGAAATATTGGGGAATGTGCTCTGTAAGCTGCTCTAGATAACTGTGTTATTTTATGCAGAGACGAGTCCTGGCGAGAAGAAGTGATGGCGGTCTGCGATGGATGAAGAGGAAAAGTGGAGATGAAGGACTTCAACTAGAGACATCACCAGTGAGTCAGTGTGTTATCTGTACACTGACACTATACACTGTATACTATACACAGAGCTCCTGTGAATAATGGCACTATTAGTAATGGTAATATTAGTATTCTGTTTTTGTATTAATGCTCAGTATGGTAGTATTCGGTCACTATGTGGTGGTAATATGTGATCTGGTCATGGTGTGGCGGTATTTGTCCCTTGTCCACTACAGGATATTGGCCCCTCATGCCGTCCACATGGAGTTTGTTTCCGTCCTCTTGAGACTGTGCTGCGAGATATAGCAAACCTTCTTGTGACGGCACGTATGGATGCCGTCCTGGCAGAGCCAGACCACCTGTACAACCTGAATGGGCCGCCTCATGTTACCCACAATTACCAAGACACAACAAAAATGGACAACTAGAGAAGTCAGGGAGGAGGAAGAGAGAGGAATTGTCTGTGGCAATGTCATGCTCCAGGATTTGATCCCTTCAGTTTGTGTTCTGTGGTCGGCTTCTCTTTCTGCCGAGCCACAGGACACACACCTTTTCACTGGGTGTTTGGGTTCTGCTTTTCTGGCTGCAGCCTGCTTAGCTTTACACATTTGTATTTTTATTTGGATGCCTATCACATTTTGGGTGCAGCTTTATAGTCTGCGTTTCCTGCTGGTGATAGATTCATTTGGATATTCTGACATTCTGTTGATATTTGGAGCTAGGGTTTTTCGCTTTGCTGTTTATTTGCTATACTTTGCACTTTTCTTCTTTTTATCATTTGAAAATAGGCAGTATATTTGTTAACAGTACTTGCTGTATTCTTTGTTTGGTATTTTGTTTCTTACTTTACTTGCTTTGGGATTATTCCTTTGTTCAGCACACTTCTCTTCTTTTAGATAATTCACACTCTGCTCTGCCCTCTGGTTCTTTAGGAGGAATGTGAAGCAACTTGTCTGCCTTTTAGGCAGTTTAGGCCATAGTTGCCATCTCCTAGTCTGTGGTTAGGTCTATCTCTTCACCCGCAGGTACTGCTGCGGATTGTGTAGTCAAGGTATCTAGTCTGTACAGGAGCAAGCAGGGTCAGTTGTAGTTTTTAGTGTTTAACCTATTTTCCCAAGTAAGTTGCTACACATGCATAGATAAACTAGGAGTTGTTAGGAGCATTCAGGGTGAGCCACCATTGATAGGGGGCATCATTGCGTTATCTTAGGGTGCCAACCTCCACCATCATGTAGGGACAGACCAGGGTCAGAGTAGTGCTTCTACCAGTCTGAATTTGGATCTGCCAGGTTCAGGTATTTGTTCCCCTTGTTTGTACGCTACCAATGTACATGGGCTTGTGCAGTCATAATAGGCCACTATCTGCACCATTCCCTCTTTCGGGGTGTCTCGCTGTTCCTCTCCCGGGCTCCTGTTGTCACTTTCATCTGCACCAGAAGAGGTGACATTGATTCACAATCACTTCTGCCCCTAACTAGACAGATCGATGTCCCTGACATTTTTTTTTTTTTTTAATCAAATAGGTTTTTATTGAACATATTTCAAGTATACAATAATTTCAAAAGCATCGCATTTTTTAGAACAATAAGAAAACACAAACCCCTTTATAATCCCTCCCCCCCCCACACCCTTTTCCGACAGCAACCCTTCCCTTATATTGTATTATATTGAAAGGTAAAGAGAAATGTAAAAAAAATAAATAAATTCTCATGCCACTAAAGACCTCTCCTATTAGACCGTTATGATAAAAGGACAAGACAAAACCCAAAAGGTACATTCCGGAAATGTCAGTTTATACTTCCTTATTCATGTTTGGACTCTGTATTCTTAGATTCCTTTGTATTGTATCCAAGGTTCCCATACTTTTTCAAATGTTTTTTGCTTTCCTCTTTTCCCATATTATTCTTCTTTCCATTTGTATAGTGAATTCTATTTGTCTAAAAAATTCTTCCTCGGAGGGAGGACCAGCCCCAATCCAGTTTCTCGCTATATCTTTCCTAGCACAATAAAGTATTCTAGCAATAGCTATTTTTATATTTTTGTCAGCTAATATTTCTTCTACATAACCCAGCAAGCATGTTATAGGGTCTCCTGGGACTTCGCAACTATACGCCCCACCAATTGCAGCAAGGACCCCAGATCAAAACCTTAATAGTCTAGGGCATTCCCACATCATGTGGAATATGCCCGCCTTCCCTCCCCCACATCTTGGGCATTTTGAGTCGCCCCTTAGTCCCATTTTATGCATAATTAGCAGAGATCTATAGACTCTGTGGATTCCATAAATATGAGACAATCTTGCAGGTTCGCTCATTGAGAGTATAGGTATGTATTCCAGTATGTCTTCCCAAATGTCGTCCCTTATTAGACCAATCTCTTCTTCCCATTTACTTTTAGATCTTATTGGAAACTCCAGTAAATAGGTATGCATCAAGTCCCTATACGTGTTCGAAATTACTCCCCTAGTTGTTCCCTCCTGACAAATATATTCTAAAACTAGATCTGTTTCCACTATCATACGTTTTTTAGTTCCTTGGGACTTGATTGCATGATTAATCTGTCTATAATGATACCATTCTGAGTTTGGCAGCGAAAATTCACTCTGTAGCTGCGAGAAGGGTTTGACACTTTCCCCCTCCATAATTTGATACATGTATTTAATTCCTTTATCTATCCATTCTCTCATGACATCAATCTTTTGCATTTCTGGGAGGTTATTATTATTCCATATAGGGGTAAATTTAGTTAGGCCCTTTATT
Source organism: Phyllobates terribilis (assembly GCF_046119375.1). Lineage (NCBI taxonomy): Eukaryota > Metazoa > Chordata > Amphibia > Anura > Dendrobatidae > Phyllobates > Phyllobates terribilis. The sequence continues at coordinate 4,657,753 of NW_027362879.1, read as the reverse complement.
CCTCTCACTCTCTTTACCATATTCCAGATTTTATATACAAGTTCCACTGTAGGCTCCCCCCCCCCCAATCTATTCATGTCTCCTCCCTCCAAACCCTCTAATATTTGTCTTTCTCCCATGGAATATTCTAAGATTCTTTTTATAGATCCGCCAGACCCAAGACATGACCATCCCCTAAAGTGTTGACTGCTAGATAATAAATCTCTGGGTTCGGCAGCGCCAGTCCACCCTCCTCCTTAGGTCGTTGGAGAGTTACCAATTTTATTCTTGCCTGCTTCTTCCCCATACCAGAGCTCTAATCATTACATTTAGGGGATGTCCCTGACATTTAAGTGGCTCGTGGTTATACAGTAAAAGTGTGTGAAGATGTCGGACACCGTCCCAGAAGACTTTTACAGTTTGTGTCATTATAACATGTATAATGGTTGAGCAATGTTTAATGCTGAATTTAATGTAATATCTCCCATCAGAGCTGTAGTAGATTGGACAACTGGGTAAGGAAGACTTAACAGTCAGCTGGCCCTACAGATGGGAGGAGTGTTTGGAAGTAAGAAGAAAGTTTCTTCCTGCTTAGAGAAGTCAGCACTGGAATGAGTAGTGAGGTGACGCCAAATACAGAGAGTGTGACAGATGAGGCCGCATAGTGAGGAGTGTGAGACTGGAAGGAAGCAGAACAGAGATAGCAAGATTCTGTAACTGGATCCAGTGGCAGAGTAATATGGCCAGAGCAGCCTGTACCCTGTGTGGTGAAGTGGACTGTAGACAGAAAGAGGTCAGCTGCACTGGATACGGCCAGGAGCTTAAGGAGGTAGAGCTGTGGGTTAGCGGGTATCCCTGAGACAGCACAGGCAAAGTAACATAGTAACATAGTTTTTAAGGTTGACGGAAGACTAAGTCCATCTAGTTCAACCCATAGCCTAACATGTTGATCCAGAGGAAGGCAAAAAAAAAAACATGTGGCAAACACTAAGCTCCACATTGGGGAAAAAAATTCCTTCCTGACTCCATACGACAATCAGACTAGTTCCCTGGATCAACGCCCTATCAAGGAATCTAGTATATATAACCTGTAATATTATACTTTTCAAGAAAGGAATCCATGCCCTTCTTAAATTTTATTAGTGAATCACTCATTACAACATCATGCAGCAGAGAGCTCCATAGTCTCACTGCTCTTACAGTAAAGAATCCCCGTCTGTGATTATGATTAAACCTTCTTTCCTCCAGACGTAGAAGATGCCCCCTTGTCCCCGTCTCTGGCCTCAGAGTAAAAAGATCAGTAGACAGGTCTTTGTACTGTCCCCTCATATACTTGTACATAGTAATAAGATCACCCCTAAGCCTTCGTTTTTCCACAGTAAATAACCCCAAGTGTAATAACCTGTCTTGGTATTGCAGACCCCCCAGTCCTCTAATAAGCTTTGTCGCTCTTCTCTGCACCCTCTCTAGTTCAGCTATGTCTTTCTTATACGCCGGAGACCAGAACTGAACACAGTATTCTAAGTGTGGTCGCACTAGCGACTTGTATAGAGGTAAAATTATGTTCTCCTCATGAGCATCTATGCTTCTTTTAATGCATCCCATTATTTTATTTGCCTTTGCAGCAGCTGCCTGACACTGGCCACTAAACGTGAGCTTGTCGTCCACCAATACACCCAGGTCTTTTTCAGTTACAGTTTTGCCCAGTGTTTTACAATTAAGCATATAATTATACATTTTATTTCCTCTGCCCAAGTGCATTACCTTACATTTATCCCCATTAAAGTTCATTTGCCATTTATCAGCCCAAGCTTCTAGTTTACATAGATTATCCGGTAATATAAAATTGTCCTCCTCTGTATTGATTACCCTGCAGAGTTTAGTGTCATCTGCAAATATTGAAATATTACTCTGTATGCCCCCTACAAGGTCATTAATAAATATGTTAAAAAGAAGGGGGCCCAATACTGACCCCTGTGGTACCCCACTGTTAACTGAGACCCAGTCTGAGTGTTTTCCATTAATAACCATCCTTTGTTTCCTATCACTGAGCCAATTCTTAACCCACATACATATATTTTTCCCTATCCCCATTGTTCTCATTTTATGTATCAACCTTTTGTGTGGAACCGTATCAAAAGCTTTTGAAAAGTCCATATACACAACATCCACTACATTTCCTCGGTCCAGTCCGGAACTTGCCTCCTCATAAAAGCTGATCAGATTAGTTTGACAGAAACGGTCCCTCGTAAACCCATGTTGATATTGGGTCATGAAGTTATTCTTCTTCAGATACTCTAGTATAGCATCTCTTAGGAAACCCTCCAGGATTTTACCCACAGTAGAGGTTGTTAGAAAAATTAACACTTCCTTATCTTAGATAAGGGCACAGTGAGGGAAATCAGTCTTTGAATTGTGTGGATAAAACAAAAGCTTATTTAATGTTCATTCAAAAAGGTGATTACAAAAAATGGAAAGAAAATAGTTCATAGCACACAACAAAAGAGGTATCAGGTTAAAATAGAAACAATTATAAGTTCTTACGTATCCAGTTTTGGCAGTATGTGATGGTCCGTTGTGGAGACCTCAAGGTATGAGAATCTACCCACCATACTGATGTCTCTCCTTATATACCATCTTGCCTCATGGATATACATTGGAGACTATTTTTACAGTTACATAACCCAATATGGCGGTTTGCTGATATGGCAGTAACCTCCATACCTATAATAGAGTATGTATTTTCGACTGTGTACCATTACTTCATGTTGGCATATTTCAAACATATGGCTAAGGACTTTTCATCATTAGTTATCTCTAAATAACCCATGTTGACAACGAGTCCTATAGATTTGATGTACAGAACAGGTGTGTCTGCCAAGGTTCTCAGAATAACCTCTGTCATTCTCTGAAACTACTAAGCATGAGACTAAGCTTCTGAGAGCTTATATGTAATATTTTATATCATAAGAGATTAATATTTTACAGTCCCCCCTGATTATGATTTAAGAAATATCATAATCAATCCTAAACTCATTCTCTCACCATTCGTATCACATTCATTCTTTATTCTGAACACCTTGTATTGACACCTGTATTGAACATCATCTGAGTTCCCAAAAACTTCTAAATTAAAAAATAAAAATTCACTCAAAAAGTTAATTATTTCTTTTTAGCATTTCTCTTAAAATATCATCCTCCTTTTTCATTTCTGTCTTTATCTTTTTATATATCTTCTTAATTTTATAGGTTATTAAAATCTGATAAAATATGCATGAAAATATCAAAATAAATAATATTATTATTGGATTTGTTAATATATTTTCTGCTACCATTTTCACTGAAGACTGTGACCAACTAGTAACTGATTTTCCTAAATTTCTCCTCCAAGATGAGCCTGACATACTTGTCCACTCATGTTCAATATCATTTAAATGACCTTGTTCATGCTTGAATACAATTTCAGCTTCTTTTAGTTGTTTTGTTAATAAATTTAACAAACCTTTGTCTTTCTTTATCTCATTTGTCCACATATCCCAAGGGAAATTATTTATTTGAGACAAATTGAACTATATCGGAAGGATTTTCAGATTTCTTGTCCCTATTGACGTAATATTAATACTTCCTTCCTTCTTGTAGATAGTTTTCACATTTCCTTCCATACAATATAAACCTATTGTCAGACTTTCAGCATGTACACAAGATGAGAAGAATGCAGAAACAACTTCTTTTTCGGACATAACTTGGAAACAAATTTTGCTCGAGCTTATTGGGGTCACCAAGTCATGTATCGTGTGTACATTCTCAACTCTGGCATGACATGAGGTATGATTGCGGAAACATGAGTTATAAATGACTTTATCCTGTCCAGGTAGACACATTACCTTAGAAACTAAATGTAAGCATGAAGAAATGTCTAATTGTTCACTGTTTGTATCATCAAATGCTAAATCTGTGTCCTGTAATAGATAATATAGTAATTGTGTATTACTAACAGGAATGCCCAGAACAGTTATAGGAACCATGGTTTCTTCTCTTCCCGATATTGGGATTAGCCATGTTCCTATACAAATGTTCTGTTCACATCCTAACCACTTATTTACCTACAAATCTGTGTGATTTAACGCAAAATTATATTCTGTAGGCAAATTTCTCATTATTCCTAAAGGTGTAATTCCACTTTACAATGCCTGTGCAATCATTTTCAGATTGGTGGAATATTCAATCTGAATTTCTAGACATGCTCTGGCCACTTGGGATTCCTGCTCACTTTCTATTAGAGCTAAAGTAGCATCTTGTAGATGTGACACTGAAGATCCCAGCACAGCAGCAGTGTTCAAAACCATCTTTTCAAAGAGTTGATTCAAAATGTTCTGAATTTTTACCCCTTTGCCCCCAATATACCCAATATTTTCCAAATCTGATTTAAGTGTATGAATGTCCATAGTATTACTTAAACTTCCCACTGTTCCTAATCCCCCCAAAATACCTTCTAATATCCCCCTCTTACTTCTAACCTGTGTTGAAGTTCTTCTCCCAAACCATTGTTCTATTCCCATTTCCATGTTAATGAGATGTGATTGACATTGGGGATATCTGGATGAGATTTTCCAACTACACATGTTAAAAGTCCAGACCATAGCCATCAACACTCCATCCCTTAATAGAGGTTTAGATTGGAATTGATTGGTTTGGAAAGGAGTAGATGGTTGAAACCTTGTCGGTGTACATACATTATCTACTGCTGACCAAACATTTACATCTTTGCATTGTTTGTAATTATTTTTAGTTAAAACGCAACATTGATAATGTCCAGAATCCTAAGGGGATGGATTATCTAGAGAAAAAACAAAATTCTTATCCAGCCATCTCACATTCCCATATTGACTTCTATGTATAACATTTGTTGGACCATTTGAAAAACTTCCCAAAAATAATTTGTTTCTGGTCCATGTTAACAAAGACTCGGGAGGTAACTCTAACCTTGTGTTGCATTTCAATTCAAGAGGAGACATATTTTCTTGACTATGTACTGCTTGTGGTGCGACCCTTACTGCTGGAGCGATAGTATTTGTTACTGTAAAGACTACAGATACTTGTACTGATTCTCTGGAAGTTCCATGTTTTTACCTAATCTTCATCTCCTTCTGTAATAGAAAGTAATGAAGGATCCAAAATTTTCCCAAAACGTTGTGTCTTTAACACAATCTTGGTTTCATACGTTCTAGCTGTCCCTTTTGCGAGCATATCATTAGTAATATCACCCGACCACACAGCTTTCTCTTCACCTCTTATCTCTATATTCCAGTATAACACATCTGTAGGATTGCATTCCCATGTGCCTGTCTTATTATTATGTATATAATCTCCTTGTAACTGTGTAAACTTAGACTTAGGTCCTGTGGCAGAATGTAATATTATGTCAGTGTCGTGTATGAAGTGTAGCTCAATGCAGCATTTTACACCATAACCCATGCAAATGTTTCCAGTAATATCTACTGAATCATCCGGTATGTCTTCCTCTATTAGATTTTGCATACTTGATCCTCTTGGTTTTCGTGAATGTAAAGTTCCTTTGATATGTCCATCCACTTCACTAGTATTTGTTCCATGATATAAAATGTCTTCTGTGTAGACCACAATTAAAATAGTACAAAGTAGCAGAAATATGGATCCCATCAGATAGCAGGTTTCCTGGGAAACTTTCTTTTCTTGAAGGATTGGTGTTGAATCTCTTCCATCAAGGACATGCTATTCCGCATTCCAGCTCTTATTGGAATCCATTTCTTCCTAAAAGAAATGCAGTATCATTATTTTGCAATATACAATTTGCATTGATCAACGTGTACCCACAATTTTTGTTGTCTGCGGGTAGTTTTAACCACGTTGGATGCTGGTTGCACTAGGATCATAACTCGCTCCATGGTGTCGATTATTTTAAAGCGACCTTCCCAGTTACTTTCCCAAGGTCCACTCTTCCTGAAAGTTTTAATCATGACTAGAGCCCCTTTTTTGAATTTGGATTCATATGGTGGCTCCATCCTCTGCATTCTTGATGCAGGATGTAGAAGAATGGTTTTCAAGTTTTCCTGCAACAATTGCAACCATTTGGACCTTGGAACAGCATCTTTTTGAGGTGTGAACAAAAATGGTTCATGTGGGAAAATCAATGGCATTTTTCTTCCTGTCATTAGTTCAAAAGGAGTTAACAGAGTTGTGGAGGAAGTTGTTCCTCTAACACTCAACAGTACAAAAGGTACTGCATCCACCCAAGTATTACCTTTGTCCAATAACATTTTGGCAATTCTGGATTTTATTGTCCTATTCATCCTTTCTACAATACCTGCAGACTGTGGATGGTAAGGTACATGAAACTATTGTACCCCTAGAATAGTACAAACTGCTCGCATGATTTTTCCTGTGAAGTGACTTCCTCGATCAGAGATAATTATCCTTGGGATCCCCCAAAGTACAAAAGACATGATTAACTAATGCTCTAGCTGTAGACAAAGCATCATCTTTCCTGACTGGTAAAATTTCAACCCATTTAGAAAAAGCATCTACTACAATCAATGCATGCCTGAGACCATTTTTACCTGATGGTAATGAACCAATATAGTCTATTTGTAAAGTAGACCAAGGACCATCTGCAGGTGGAGTTCGGAGTAGTGGCAGTTTCTGTCGTTTTGGTCTTGGATTAATTTGGGCACAAATGAGGCATGATTGAACAATATTTCGTACAGTCTCTTCCATCTTTTCCCAGTAAAATCTCTCTTTGAGAATGCCTAACAATTTCTGTTGGCCCAAATGACCCAAGCTATCATGATTGTATCTCGTGAACTCATTCTGTAGATGTTTTGGTACAACAGGACGCAAGTCCCCATTTAAATCATGACACAAAACCCGGGAAGCAACAAGAGTTGTATCTTTTTCTTGTTCTTCCGCAAAAGAAGGGATATGCGTGTCTGTTCTTTGAACTGCTGAAACCTCGAGAGGTTCAGGCTCAAACACTTCTCCTGTCAGGGCTGCCTTTTTTGCCTAACGTATCTGCGGTTGCATTTACAACAGATAATTCATCATCAGACTTTTTATGGGCAGGAACTTTGAAAATTGCAAAACCATTAGGGGTTTTTGAAGCTATCTCAAAAATTGTTTTCAGTGTGTCACTATGTACAAGAGTCTTGTAAGTCTGTGTGCCCACGATGCATTTTTTAAGAGTTTCTGCAGCGGCAATTCCACTGCAGAAACGCTTAAAAAACGCTTGGTAGAAGGCCTGCCATGCTCCCCAATGATAATCCGCATGTGCTGTGCACATGCTGCGGAAATTTCCGCAGCATGTGCTGTGCACATGCTGCGGAAATTTCCGCTGCGGATTATCAGTGAGGAAAAAAATGCAGCACTACCAATTATTTTGCAGAAGTGCAGCATTTTCGCCGCTATTGACTTGCATTGGAACGCATGGGATCCGCATCACTAGATCTGTAGATGCGCATTCCATGCGTTTCAATGTGCGGATGGTACCCGGGTCTGGAGAGGAGGAGACTATCCTCCGGACCTGGGTACCATAGAAACTGTGAAAAAAAGAATAAAATAAAAAATAAATATTTACCTTCTTATGGCCTCCGGTGTGCTTGTCTTGGCTTGCCGGCAGATCGCGGTGGACTCAAGGACCTGCGCTGACGTCATTTAGTCATGTGATGGGTCACGCGACGCTGATGTCGGCAGGTCCTTCAGTGTACCGCGAGCTGCCGGCAAGCCGAGACGCATTGAATAAAGACTCCAGGGGCCATCGGAAGGTAAGTATGATATTTATTTTTTACCATTCTTTCGGTCACACTATATAAATCCATGCCGGTTGCATGGATTTATATAGTGTGACCAAGTTGTCAAGCACTTTCCAAGTGATGCTAAAATCGCTTTGAAAGCGCTTGTCAACCCGCACGCGGAAATGCATTTGAAGAACGCTTCACATCTGCTTGTCCCTGGCAGGAAAAACGCATGTACAATCCGCATGTACAATCCACATGCGTTTTTTTTGCCAGGGAGATGCAGAAACGCTCAGGAAAAAATCCGAAGCATTTCCACATCGAGGGCACATAGCCTTAGAAGAATCTACAGCCTCTTTTTTCCAAAACTGACAGGTAATCTGTCAGTGATCTCACAACATAGGAGCTATCACTATATCATATTTACTGTGGTTTTCACAGATCTTTTTCTATCCACAGACATGGATTACAGAGCCAAAGAACAGGGTTGGCTCTCTCATATCGACCAAACATTCAGAGCTGAAGGCACTGGTGACTTGCGGGAGGATGACCACAACTGGGACAAACAATCCAATACACTTCAACAATTATTGATTAAGCGCACGAAATTATGGTGGAACAGGGCATTTCTTCAAAAATACATCCTGTGCAATTTGATACCTAGAGGACTTCATGTCCGCACTATCCCCACCTTCATAGTTGATGATGGTGACTTCATATCGGGATGGGAGACGGCCTGCAGTAAGTGTTCCACCACACTTATGCAACTACTCATTGATCACAACACTAAACTAATTGCTGATCTTGATAAATCTATAGATGAATTGCAACTCATCTTTAAGACGTCTTGCCCGGTTGAACGCCTTGAAGCATTGAACGTTCACATTGAGAAAAATATAGATGAGTGTGTACAAAAAATTAAGGACACACAAACTAAAAAATTAGTAAGAGATCAAAATGACTTCAGTAATAATTCAGTCTATTTATGGAAAAGAAGTGGTGGCCATACTCCTAGGGAGATGCGCCTTCCTTCGGATGCTTCACTCTCCTCCATTAGTGTATCCTCTGCAACCTCCATTTCCTCCATGAGAACACGATCTGGGCGCGAGCCTTATAAGTCTCGTGACCTCGAATTTCATCCCTATAAAAGGCGTAATCTCAACTCCCCCGAGGGAACAAAGATGGATAACAAGGTAATCAATCTTAGCAATTATCAACTTAGTTCTACCGACCTTGGCATTTTGAATAAAGGCCTCACCTATGCTCCGAAGGCCAAATTTGATTGCTTCATAGCCATTAAAGATCTCCATCTTTTTGCACGCAAGTTGATTTATAAAAAACACTTTTTTGATGCACATCTTCACTCTCTTTTTCCTACAGAGGAGGAACAAGAAGCGTTAGATACTTTGGAAGACTTGGCCCGGGAGAGTACGGACACCGAAGGAGGTAAGATCCCCAGTTCCATCAGGCTTCGCTCCAAAAAATTCCCTCCACTTTCCACCTGTGCCAGTGTTGATATGTTCGTCCAGGTGGTGTCTAAGGAATTTAATAAGATTCCCCACTTTGTGGAACATGATAATTTGTCTCATCTTGAAAGGGAGAGGTTGAGGTTGCTTCGTGGGCTCCCCGATGTGGTACTCAAGCCAGCCGACAAAGGCGGTAATGTTGTTATATGGCCTACTACCCTCTATGAGAAGGAGGCCTACCGTCAACTCTCTAACGAATTGTGTTACAAACGTCTGACATTTAATCCCCTACAGTCATTCGTTGCTAAATTATCCAAAATTATTAATATGGCGCTGGTGAATGGAGTCATAACAAAAGAGCTGGCTTTGGCGCTACAAGTCGTAGAGCCCTCGATAGCAACCTTCTACCTTCTCCCCAAGATACATAAGAATATGTAGACACCACCTGGGCGCCCTATCATATCTGGCACGGGTGGCTTCCTTGAAAATGTTAACTCTTGGATCGAATCTAAACTTCAACCATTAGTGGAGACTTTGCCCTCGTTCCTGCTGGATACTGGGGATCTGCTTAAAAAGGTGGATGGTCTTAGCCTTAGTGAGGATATGCTGTTGGTGACAGGTGACGTCGAGTCACTATATACGAGTATTAAACATACAGATGGCATCAAGGCCACTCACTTCTTCCTCACTAATTCTAATTTGCCGGCTGACATTGTACTACTCATTCTTGAGCTCCTCGAGTTCTCACTCACACATAATTTTTTTTATTTTCAAAGGCTCCTTCTACCTCCAGCTCCAGGGAACGGCCATGGGGGCCTCTTTTGCACCGGCTTACGCTAATTTATTCCTGGGGCTGTGGGAGAGGGACCTTGCCCTACACGATCAGCTGTCATCAATGGACCGCATCCCCTTTTGGATGCGGTACATTGATGACATACTGTTCATTTGGCAGGGAACTGAGGAACAACTGCAATCTTTCATGCAGTCCCTCAATCTAAATGATCTCAATATATTTATTACATTTCAATGCGACAAAAATAAAATTACGTTCTTGGATGTTACCATTCAAAAAGATGAGCGTGAATTCCTGCAGACTAGTATCTTCAGGAAAACCACGGCCACCAACTGCCTACTACATGCCTCTTCAGCACACCCAAGGTACATGATTCGTTCAGTACCTATTGGTCAGTTTCTCAGATTACGTCGAATTTGTTCCGACGATCGGGAATTTATTAAGCAAGCTTATGATCTCAAAATAAAGTTTCTCGAGAGAGGCTATAGTAGGCGCTCTGTTAAAAAGGCGTTCAACCGGGCACTATGGTCTAAACTACATGATTTACTTTACAAAAATACAGCTAAGGTTAATCAGAAGAATCATGTGAGATTTATCACACAATATCACTCCCAATTTGCCCGTATGCGTTCCTGCCTTACCAAGGCTTGGCCCATCTTACAAACTGATCCTATCATTTCCAAATTTATACCCCCTTCTCCCAACATTACCATTAGGAGGTCTCGAAATCTTCGAGACCTTTTGGTCCGTAGCCACTATCAACCCACTCGGGAAAGGGCTTTTATTGACGGGTCTGGTCCTGCGCCTGGATGCAGGCCGTGTGGCCGCTGCATTGCTTGCCCTAATATTGAACATGCTACCCAATTCTTCAATTCATCTCATACAAGGACATATGACATACGTAAGTCGATCAACTGTATGTCAAGATACGTGATCTACTTTGCCACCTGTCCTTGTGGCCTTATATATGTGGGACTAACTTCCCGCCAACTTAAAATTCGAGTTCGCGAGCATGTTCTGGGCATCCAGTCTGCGGCAGGTCACGCGGATGCTTCCACGCTCAGGACCATTCCTCGTCACTTCAAACTTCATCACAATTGTGATAGTTCTGGGTTGAGAGTTCGGGGTATAGACCTTTTTCCTTCCACCATTCGTAGTGGCAAAATGAGCCAACGGCTGGCCCAATTGGAGGCCCGCTGGATATGGCAATTAGATACTGTACATCCCAAGGGCTTGAACGAGTCCCTTAGCTTTGTTCCCTTTTTGTGATTGTCTCCTGGTTGTGGCCATCCTCTCATAACCTCACCTGTGTCACAATCTATGTGCTATGTGTTACTAATTGTTCCACATTTTTATCCACTTTTTAGATATTTTTATCCCATCTATTTACGTGGTCAACACACTGTGGTCTCCATTCTAGCCTCCTTATTTGGTGCAAAACTCCACACCTGCTGCTTCTCAATTCATGCTTCCTAGGCGGATTCATCTTCTTATCAACTATGTCAGCTGCTATATAACCTTTTTCTGTGTTTTTGTACATTACGGATATGTTGATTTCATCATCCTATTCAATGTATGGCTGTTATGCAAATTTATTTTTGATAATCTTGTGGGCCACTTTGCCCTAATTATGACAATTCTGTCCGGATAATGCTATTTTCATTGGTCCTGGATACAATAATTATATACTACTGCTACTATACCTAGATATCTGATTGTAAAATACTAAGAAAGGTTTTTTTGCCATGTTCATTTGGTGGGTATGAACCTGCTATTATGCACATTTTTGTTCCCTTTTCTCTTGGCTCACTGCCTTGTCCCTTACACCATGTGCGTGTCTGCTGGCTTGGTTTCACATGCTGCTTATCATGTGCAGGCCTTGCCATCGCACACACATATTTATTCCTTACTCCTTTTGCATGCTTTCAGATATCTGGGAAATGTCCCTTTCTGGAGTTGTTACAGATACATATATTTATGGTAGTATTAATATACACCCTTTATTGTTGTCTACATTGGGTTATTGTTGTGGGGGCTTTTTGGTGTCCTTGGTTTTTTAACTACATATGTGGCACTCTGTGCCTTTAAGCTCTTTAAATGTATCACTTTTTGACATGTGTATTCAATAAATTTATACTTTTTCTATGCTTATTTGGGACTCTGTTGTCGCTTTTCTTTTTTTCTCATTTTTCATAGGAGCTATCACTGTAGATTACAATGGGACACTGATTGTCAGCTTCATTCAGCTGTAGCACCATTCTTACCGCTTCTAGCTCTGCCCTCTTAGCTGAAAAATGACTCGGTAACTTGTGCTTTACCACCGGTCCTCTTTTGGAATAAAAAATGGCATATCCTGTATAAGAGTGCCCATCTGAATAGAGTCTCGAACCATCTACAAAAACTGCTTCATCTGTTACCTCTGCCTACCGTCTGAAAAGCGATAGAATAGGATCCTGAAAAGACTGGAGACAATCATGAATTTGCCCTTCATATTGCATCAACTGAGGAAGAACATATTTGACCTTATAATCTACCTCAATTTGATTGATGACAGTAACCAATGAGCAAACTCTGATGTGGGATACCTGGGATATTTTTCTCAAAGAGAAGTTTTAGGGTATGTGCACACGATGCAGAAATGCTCAGGATTTTTTCCTGAGCATTTCTGCATCTCCCTGGCAGGAAAAAACGCATGCGGATTGTACATGCGGATTGTACATGCGGATTCCTGCCAGGGACATGCGGAAATGAAGCGTTCTTCACTTTCATTTTCGCATGCGGGTTGACAAGCGCTTCCCAAGCGATTTTAGCATCACTTGGAAAGTGCTTGTCAACTTCACACTATATAAATCCATGCAAACGGCATGGATTTATATAGTGTGTGAATGTCAAAAAATAAATATATACTTTACCCTCTGATGGCCCCCGGTGTCCTGCTTCGCTCGGTCCCGGCTGCCGGCAGTGAAGACTGAAGGACCTGCCGACGTCAGCATCACGTGACCCGTCACATGACTCTGACGTCAGCGAAGGTCCTTCTTCATTCAACTGCGAAGTGCCGGGAAGCCGGCAAGACGCAGCGCGGGCCGTCAGAAGGTGAGAATATATATATTTTTTATTTTATTCTTTTTTTTTTAATGGTACCTGGGTCTGGATGAGAGTCCTCTCATCCACACCCGGGTACCATCCGCACATTAGACCGCATGGAAAGCGCATCAACATATACAGTGATGCGGATTCCATGCGGTCTAATGCAAGTCAATGGCGCCAAAAAAAGCAGTGTTTCCGCAAAATTAATTGACATGCTGCGGATTTTTGACCGCAGCGTTTACGCTGCGGAAAAATCCACATCATGGGCACAGCACATGCGGATTTCAATTGGGGAACATTGCTGCCCTTCTACCATGCGTTTTTAATTAGTTTCCGCAGCTGCAAAAACGCCGCGGAAACGCATGAAATACGCATCGTGTGAACTCAGCCTTAGTGTAGAATGAGGAATTTGCAGAATGATTTTGTTAAAACCAATGTGTTCAGTAGCTTTCACTGCAAAGAAGACACCTACCAAATAGCCCAAAATTCTCCACTCTTCTGCCTGCAATTGTAACAGAACAGCAGACACCGATGTCTCTGATGTGTGAACTTGCAAAACAAATAGAGCCAAAGAATCTACTGTGGACAAAGCAGGTGCATTCTGTAAATTCATTTTCAATTGTTCAAATGAGGTTTGTTGTTCAACATCCCAAGGGCCAAAATAATCATTATTTTCACCTTTCAAAAGATCGTACAAAGGCCTGGCCTTTTCAGCAAAATTCTCAATGAGATTCCTGGAATAGTTTACAAGACCCAAAAAATGTCACAATGCCTTGTGTGTGGTTGGGATTGGGAGAGAAGCGATCGCCTCTATTCTTTCCTGCAATGACTGTCTTTTTCCTGGACTCAACAACACTCCCAAAAATCTCACCTCGGTCTTCATCAATTTGACCTTTTTAATGTTCAATTTAAACCCTGCATCATACAACAGTTCAAATAATTCTGCCAAAAGAGAAGCATGTGACTCCTTATCCTCAGCAGACAACAGAATATCATCCACATATAGCAGTATGCAATCAGGCCTACAAAATCTGGATAATACCTTTACCTACGCCTGATGAAAAACACTAGGTGACAAATGTGCTCCTAGAGGTAACCTGCAAAACAGATATTGCTCATCCAAGAAAGTAAATGCAAACTTGTACTGACAGCTCTTTTCAAGAGGTATACTGAAAAAAACATTACTGATGTCTAGTACAGAGAAATATTTTGCCTTTGCATTTAGCCTTGCCATCATGTCATGAGTATCTGCAACAATGGGAGCAACATTGCGAGTATGTTTATTAAACATCCGCAAATCCAATATCATTCGATATGTACCATCAGATTTCAATACACACCATAAAGGATTGTTACTTACAGAGTTAGCCTTACGTATGACACCTTGAGCTAGCAATTCCTGTATGATCTTAGACATAGAACCAATTGAATCTGGAGGCAATTTATACTGACGCTGTGGAGGAGGATCACGTCCTTCTACATTCACAGTTCCATCCTTCATTGTACCCACCTCATTCCTGAACTGAGCCCAAAGAGAAGGGAAATGCTGTATAATTTCAGTCAGTACTTCATCACCACCAGTTTCAGGCCACAAATCATATGATGACACAACATCATTCAAGCAAATACTTCCAACATTGCTATATTCACTAGGGTCAATGACTACAGGTTTACGTCCATTAGAATCTTTCCAGATAACTTGATTCCCTAGATCAATTACCCATCCAAATTTCTGCATAAAATCTGTGCCAAGTATAGTCTCAGAATCACGACAATACCAAACGTCAATTCCTGTTTTGAAAGAACCTGGTATTTCCAACTTAACATTGGGAACGAGCTTTGCTTTTGTTTCTCCTTTTCCGCTGAATCCGATAATATTACAACTTGGAGATTCTGGTTTTGCCATCAAATCAAGATTAGCAAGACTTAATTGTGCCCCTGTATCAATAAGAAACATAGACCTTTGTTCTGCAAAAACCACATTGAGAAATGGTCTTCAACATTCATCCAATGTAACTCGAGGGGCGGAAGGTTTGATGGATGATTTTTGTAAGAGTCTGTTTTCCCTTCCAAGCTTACCTGTTCCCGGTGTACAGTCATGGCCAAAAGTTTTGAGAATGACACCAAAATTATATTTTCACATGATCTGCTGGCCTCTGGTTTTTATTAGTGTTTGTCTGATGTTTATATCACATACAGAAATATAATTGCAATCATATTATGAGTACCAATAGGTTATATTGACAGTTAGAATGAGTTAATGCAGCAAGTCAATATTTGCAGTGTTGCCCCTTCTTCTTCAACATAACATAGTAACATAGTTTGTAAAGCCGAATAAAGACTTGCGTCCATCAAGTTCGACCTGTAAGTTCTGTAATTGTTAAAGTTGATCCAGAGGAGGCCAAAAACCCCCAAATGATTTAGCCAATCTTCACCTGAGGAAAAATTCCCTCCCGACTCTGAAACCAGCAGTCAGAATAAATCCCTGTATCAACCTACTATTTTATTTTATTTTTAAGTATATGCTGAAATCTGCCTGGTATCTAGAAATGCATCCAGTCCCCGCTTGAACTGGTGTAGTGAATCCGACATTACCGTCTCCTCACTCAGTGAATTCCATATTCTCACTGCTCTTACCGTAAAGAACCCCTTCCTATGCTGGTGCTGAAACCTTTTCTCTTCCAGTCTTAGTGAATGCCCTCTTGTTACCGTAATATCCCTCCTTTTGAACAAATCCCGGGCAAGGTCTCTATACTGTCCCCTAACATATTTGTACACATTTATTATGTCCCCCCTCAACCTTCTCTTTTCCAGGCTGAATAGTCCTAGTTTTGCCAACCTCTCTGGGTATTGCAGTCCCTCCATTCCCTTTATTAATTTTGTTGCCCTCCTTTGTACCTTTTCAAGCTCATTTATATCCTTTCTATATATTGGGGCCCATAACTGAGCACAGTATTCCAAGTGTGGTCTGACCAGAGCTTTGTACAGTGGAAGAACAATGTTCTCATCCTTTGCAGCTATACCTCTTCTGATACATCCCATTACCGTGTTTGCCCTTACAGCAGCGGCCTGACTTTGGGCACTCCAATTTAGTTTGCTATCAATCAAGATGCCCAAGTCCTTCTCCATCTCTGAATTCCCCAATGATTTCCCATTCAGTGAGTACTGGTGACTTCCATTTTTCCTTCCCATATGTATGACCTTACATTTCTCCTCGTTAAACCTCATTTGCCATTTAATGCTCCACCTACCCAGCTTATCCAACTTCCTCTGTAGGTCTGCACTGTCCTCTTTTGTATTAATTGTTTTACATAACTTTGTGTCATCTGCAAATATTGATATTTTACTATTTATCCCGTTGACTATGTCGTTAATAAAGATATTAAATAACATTGGGCCTAGTACAGACCCCTGTGGTACCCCACTAGTGACGCTTACCCAATCTGAGTATATTCCATTTATAACCACCCTCTGCCTTCTATCCTTTAGCCAGTTAGCTACCCACTTGCAGACATTTTCCCCCAGCCCCATCATTCTCATTTTGTATACCAACCTATTATGTGGCACGCTATCGAACGCTTTTGAGAAGTCGAGATACACGACATCCACTGGTTCCCCCTGATCTACTCGAGAGCTAACCTCCTCGTAGAAGTTAATCAGGTTTGTTTGGCAGGAGCGATTCCTCATGAATCCATGTTGGTTCGGTATTAAAAGATTATTAGCATCAAGATGCTCCGTAATTGCCTCTTTAATGAAGCTTTCAAAAATTTTGCCCACAACGGACGTCAGACTCACCGGGTGATAGTTTCCGGCGTCACTTTTCGCTCCCTTTTTGAATATTGGCACTACATTCGCCTGTCGCCAATCAAGTGGTACAGACCCAGTCTCAACAGAGTCCTTAAATATAAGATATAACGGTCTGTCTATCACATTACTTAGTTCCCTTAGTACCCGTGGGTGTATGCCATCAGGTCCTGGTGATTTGTTTATTTTAATGTTACTGAGGCGTTTCTGTACCCCAGCTTGGGTTAGATTTGTCGTACTTAGTGGAGGATTAAGCTTGTCACTTCTCATTTCTCCTGTTAGTTCTATTTCTTTTGTGAAAGTTGTCGAAAAAAAATTATTTAATAGATTAGCTTTATCCTCAGCTTTCTCTATGATTTTGCCTTCCTCACTTTTTATCGGTCCAATATTATCCGATTTAATCCTTTTACTATTTATATACGTAAAGAATAGTTTGGGATTTGATCTACTTTCCCTAGCAATACGTCTCTCTGTTTCCTCCTTCGCTATTTTTATTTGTTTTTTGCAAGCTCTCGTTTTTTCCTTGTAACACATTAGTGCCTCCTTGCTGTTTTCCTTTTTTAATCTCTTGAATGCCTCTTTTTTGCTATTTAACGCCCCTTTTACGTTCTTGTTCAACCATATTGGTTTCCTCTTATTTCTGGCTCTTTTATTCCCATACGGTATATACCTCTCGCACTGAGTATTCAGAATTCTTTTGAAGGTTTCCCATTTACTATTCGTATTCCTTTGATTAAGAACTTTGTCCCAGTCAATAAGTTGAAGGCTTTCTTTCAGCTGGTCAAACTTCGCCCTCCTAAAGTTTAATGTTTTAGTTGTTCCCTTATTGATAACCCTACTGAAGGGCATTTTGAAGTCGATAATATTATGGTCGCTATGACCTAGGTGCCCCCCTATCTGTACCTCAGTTATTCTATCAGGCCTATTAGTCAAAATTAAGTCCAACACGGCCTTCCCTCTCGTTGGTTCCTGCACTAGTTGGGAGAGATAATTATCCTTAATATTTGTCAAGAACCTTTTTCCTTTCTGAGATCTACAGGTTTCTGTTTCCCAGTCAATATCCGGGTAGTTGAAGTCCCCCATAACAATCACTTCATTATGTTTTGCTACTTTGTCTATTTGTCCTAATAGCTGATTCTCATTCTCCTCTGTTATATTTGGTGGCTTATAGCAGACCCCCAGTAATAATTTATTATTATTTTTTGCCCCCTCTATCTCTACCCACATGGACTCGACCCCCTCTTCTCCCTCTCCTATATCTTCCCTTAGTCTGGGCTTTAGACATGACTTTACATATAAGCAGACTCCTCCGCCTTTCCCCTGTTTCTGGTCCCTTCTAAATAAACTATAATCTAATAAATTTACCGCCCAGTCGTAGCTATCGTCTAGCCAAGTCTCTGTTATACCTACGATGTCATACCTCTCCTCCGATATAAGCGCCCGCAGCTCATCCGCCTTATTGGTCAGGCTTCTTGCGTTGGTCAGCATGCAAGATAAAACTTTGGGGTTATTTAGCATCCTATTCTTCTCTAACGATCTAACTGTACTATCCCCACCCCCCTCTCCACCTTCATTATATTCACTTCTCCCCTTTCCCCTTGCTTGCCTCACATCCCACCTATTTCCTTGGTTTCCCCCCACGTCTCTAGTTTAAAAACTCCTCCAACCTATTAGCCATCTTCTTCCCCAGCACCGCTGCACCCTCCCCATTGAGGTGCAGCCCGTCCCTACGGTAGAGCCTGTAGCCGACCGCGAAGTCGGCCCAGTTCTCCATGAACCCAAACCCTTCTGCCTTGCACCAACTCTTTAGCCACTTATTCACCTCCCTAACCTCCCGTTGGCGCTCCTGTGTGGCTCGCGGGATTGGTAGTATTTCTGAGAAAACTACCTTGGAGGTCCTTGCCCTAAGCTTCCTACCTAGGTCCCTGAAATCATTTTTAAGGACCCTCCATCTACCACTCACTTTGTCATTGGTGCCGATGTGGACCATGACCACTGGGTCTTCGCCAGCCCCACCCAGTAACCTGTCAACCCGATCCGCGATGTGCCGGACTCGAGCGCCAGGGAGGCAGCACACCGCTCGGCGATCCCGGTCTTTGTGACAGATTGCCCTGTCTGTCCCCCTAATAATAGAGTCACCCACTACCAGAACCTGTCTTGCCTGCCCTACACTTCCCCCCTCCCCCTCATTACTGGAGCATACACTCCCCCAGCGGTCAGAGGATCTGTCGTGCTCCAATAATGCCGGTTCTGAACCAGCCTTCCTATACTTCTTCCCTCTATCCCTCCTGTTATCCAGCTCCCTGCCTGTTCAGCCTGCACTTCCCCTCTATGCTCCACCCCCAGTATTGACCCATTGAGTGTCTGCTCGGTGAGCAGCAAACTCCGTTCCATGTTGTCGATGCTCCTCAGTACCGCTATCTGAGCACTTAGATCCAGAATTTGGGCTTCCAAGTGCACGATATGCTCACATCTCTCGCAGCAGTATGGATCTCTGAGCGGTTGCTCACGGAATGCATACATTGCGCAAGATGTACACTGCACGGCTCCGGCCAACATGGACGTCATTCTAAATATGGGGATACAGTCAGTATATATATACACAAGTACAAAACACAATTATTTATATATAGGTGTATGGACGGGGATCAATTAGGGATGTGCAAGTGTATCAATTAGATATCGGCGGGGGATCAGTTAAGTATGGACGGGTGATCAATTAAGTATCAAGTATGGACGGGGGAATCAGCTAAGTAGGTCAGGTGGATTAAATAAGTAAAAAGTAAAGTAAAGAAAGAATGAAATACAGTCAGCAATTCAGTCCTAAGTCCTCCCTTCCAAACTCCCTGAATCCAAAGTCACTGAAAAACAAGTCACACACTTACTTTCGTTCGCACTTATGCTCCGGACACAAGCAGCTCGTTCACACTCGCAAACTAAGAGATTTAGAGAGGCTTTTTTTTTTTTTTTTTTTTCCTTTTCCAGCAATGCACCCTTCACCTCAATGCACTTCCAAAGGAGCAGACAGACCTCTGTAATTCTCCCTGGCATGCTCTCAATCAACTTTTGGACCAAATCCTGACTGATAGCAGTCCATTCTTGCATAATCAATGCTTGCATTTTGCCAGAATTTGTTGGTTTTTGTTTGTCCACCCGTCTCTTGATGATTGACCACAAGTTCTCAATGGGATTAAGATCTGGGGAGTTTCCAGGCCATGGACCCAAAATCTCTATGTTTTGTTCCATGAGCCATTTAGTTATCACCTTTGCTTTATGGCAAGGTGCTCCATCATGCTGGAAAAGGCATTGTTGGGCGCCAAACTGCTCTTGGACGGTTGGGAGAAGTTGCTCTTGGAGGACATTCTGGTACCATTCTTTATTCATGGCTGTGTTTTTAGGCAAGACTGTGAGTGAGCCGATTCCCTTGGCTGAGAAGCAACCCCACACATGAATGGTTTCAGAATGCTTTACAGTTGGCATGAGACAAGACTGGTGGTAGCGCTCACCTCTTCTTCTCCGAATAAGCTGTTTTCCAGATGTCCCAAACAATCGAAAAGGGGATTCATCAGAGAAAATGACTTTGCCCCAGTCCTCAGCAGTCCACTCCCTGTACCTTTTGCAGAATATCAGTTGGTCCCTGATGTTGTTTCTGGAGAGAAGTGGCTTCTTTGCTGCCCTCCTTGAAACCAGCCCTTGCTCAAATAGTCTCCGCCTCACAGTAAGTGCAGAAGCACTCACACCAGCCTGCTGCCATTCCTGAGCAAGCTCGGCACTGCTGGTAGTCCGATGCCGCAGCTGAAACAGTTTTAAGATACGGTCCTGGCGCTTGCTGGTCTTTCTTGGACGCCCTGGAGCCTTTTTGACAACAATGGAAGCTCTCTCCTTGAAGTTCTTGATGATGCGATAGATTGTTGACTGAGGTGCAATGTTTGTAGCTGCGATACTCTTCCCTGTTAGGCCATTTTTGTGCAGTGCAATGATGGCTGCACGTGTTTCTTTAGAGATAACCATGGTTAACTGAAGAGAAACATGATACCAAGAACCAGCCTCCTTTTAAAGTGTCCAGTGATGTCATTCTTACTTACTCATGACTGATTGATCGCCAGCCCTGTCCTCATCAACACCCACACCTGTGTTAATGGATCAATCACTAAAACGATGTTAGCTGCTCCTTTTAAGGCAGGACTGCAATGATGTTGAAATGTGTTTTGGGGGTTAAAGTTAATTTTCTGGGCAAATATTGACTTTGCAAGTACAGTAATTGCTGTTAAGCTGATCACTCTTTGACATTCAGGAGTATATGCAAATTGCCATTACAAAAAATGAAGCAGTAAACTTTGGAAAAATTACTATTTGTCTCATTCTAAATACTTTTGGCCATGACTGTACCTACCTCTGATTCTGCTCTCAAAAATTTCCTGCACTGCCGCTCCAAGTGTCCAGGTATACCACAAAAAGAACAATTAATTTTGCTCCTCTGTGTGATATTTTTACCTATATGTTCAGTGTAATCTCTGTTTCTAGATGTTAATGTGGGTTTAGGTTTTGGTTGAGTTTTCTCTGATGTCAGTTGTCTCTTTTTCTTTATGAACTACAGCTATTTTTGCCTTGACCTGGTTTCGCTTCATGGATCTCCTAATTTTGTCGATAAAAGGTGCTGCCTCCTGCAATGATGCCAGAGCACTAGCCAATTGCACTGAAACAGGATCTAGGTACTTGAATTTTGTTACATACAATTTGATCATGGATGTTGGTTCCTCATTAGGCCCAACAGGCATCACCATTCTATAGGCCTGTTCAAATTTGACCAAAAAAGCAAACGGGTCATCATGGACACTCGCACTCAATTGATGCAAGATGTCAAGAGCGGGCATGTCTCCTGTGGTACATAATAGCAATTGTCTAAGTCTGTCTTCTTTTGTACTATGTGTCAGTTCATTATCGTCATTTAGCCTGGGTGTGGTCTGTAATCTTTTTGCCATATGTGAGGGTAACCAAACTCTGAATGTCTTGTTTTTTAGTTCGTTATTAAGATGGAATTTATCTGTATTGGATTCAAAAATATCTGCATTATCAAAAGCATCCATCTTATTGTATTTTGGAAAGTCTTTTACAATTTTCATTAATTGATCGTGTATTTTAAGATTGATTCGTGCTGCTCTGTCATGTAATTATTTCCTTTGTAATTCATTTCCCTGTAAACTTTCTACTGAAATATCTGGACTTTGTGTGTCTGGTACAAATGATGGAGAAGCACTTTCTTCACTTTTACTATTGGATCTTGTATGAACAGAAACCTTTTCTATGTCTTGGTGTAATTTGGACAATAACTCTGTCCGAGTATCAATTTGATCCAATTGTTGAATATGTTCTGCCAAAATTGAACAATTTGGACAATCAGAGTAATCCCCATCAGCGTCCTATGTCTCAGTATGACTGGTCTCTTGTGTCTCAGTATGACTGGTCTCTTGTGTCTCCACCTGTTTGTCAGTATGACTGATGTCCTGTGTGATAATCCATGCTTTCTCTGTGTCAGTTTCTTCAAAGACTAAATTATTATTCACACGGACCATATGCATCACATTTTGAAGCCTTCTCTGTAACTTTTTTACAGAGAGAAACCTTTTATCAATACTAAGATTCTCTGCTTCACATTGGCTATACAAACTAGACCACAATTGTGCATCTGTATGGCTATGAACAAACTTAAACTGTATGTCACTTTTCTTAGAATAGTCAAGAATAAAATCCATTTCTCACCTATGGAATGGCTTTTCCTCTCCTGGATTGATCCGTCAATGGATGGTCCTTTGTGGCTTTTCTGTGTTCCGCAGACCTCCACGTGGTTGTATGCTTGGAGACAAACTCCTCACCATCCTGTAGATTCTGTCTGATCCTTGTGAATATGTGGAATTCCTGAGACTTGGACAACAGGTTTGTTTTTTTGCCTGACCCTGCTCTGTCCACTTCTATGGAAGCAGTGGTGTAATGTCTGAGCCCGCTCTGTTCACTTCTATGGAAGCAGTGGTGTAATGTCTGACCCCGCTGTCCACTTCTATGGGAGCAATGGTGCAATGTGTGACCCCGCTGCGTCCACTTCTATGGGAGCAGTGGTGTAATGTGTGACCCCGCTGTGTCCACTTCTATGGGAGCAGTGGTGTAATGTGTGACCCCGCTGCGTCCACTTCTATGGGAGCAGTGGTGTCATGTGTGACCCAGCTGCGTCCACTTCTATGGGAGCAGTGGTTTAATGTATGACCCCTCTCCGTCCACTTCTATGGGAGCAGTGGTGTAAGGTGTGACCCTGCTCCATACATTAGAAACTGTGTAATTCCATCCTGTGTGATACACTCTGCTGAGCTCAATATCTAATCCCATAATGTGATACACTACACTTAGTCCTGTATCTAATTGCAGCATGTTACTCTAAGCGTATCTAATCGCGCATGTGATACAGTCCACATATCTAACCCCAGTTTATGATACAGCGAGTAGCACCATCAGGATCAGCTCTGCCGGCCGTCCTCAGTGACACTGTACTTGTATCACCAACAAAATGTGTGATACGCCCTAGACCAGTGTATCTAATCCCGTCATCATGTGCGATACGCCCCGGACTGGTGCACGTAATCCCATCATGTGATACACTACACTGAACCCTATATGTGTAGTGTATCATGTGCTGTGAATAATCCCAGTGTGTGTAACACTCCGCGTATTGTTATGGTAAATACTTATACTTTGCATTGATTATTATGTTAGACAATTAAATCTACCTACAGTACAGACCAAAAGTTTGGACACACCTTCTCATTTAAAGATTTTTCAGTATTTTCATGACTATGAAAATTGTACATTCACACTGAAGGCATCAAAACTATGAATTAACACATGTGGAATTATATACTTAACAAAAAAGTGTGAAACAACTGAAAATATGTCTTATTTCTAGGTTCTTCAAAGTAGCCACCTTTTGCTTTGATGACTGCTTTGAACACTCTTGGCATTCTCTTGATGAGCTTCAAGAGGAAGTCACCGGAAATGGTCTTCCAACAATCTTGAAGGAGTTCCCAGAGATGCTTAGCACTTGTTGGCCCTTTTGCCTTCACTCTGCGGTCCAGCTCACCCCAAACCATCTCAATTGGGTTCAGGTCTGGTGACTGTGGAGGCCAGGTCATCTGGTGTAGCACCCCATCACTCTCCTCCTTGGTCAAATAGCCCTTACACAGCCTGGAGGTGTGTTTTTGGTCATTGTCCTGTTGAAAAATAAATGATGGCCCAACTAAACGCAAACTGGATGGAATAGCGTGACGCTGCAAGATGCTGTGGTAGCCATGCTGGTTCAGTATGCCTTCAATTTTGAATAAATCCCCAACAGTGTCACCAGCAAAGCACTCCCACACCATCACACCTTCTCCTCCATGCTTCATGGTGGGAACCAGGCATGTAGAGTCCATCCGTTCACCTTTTCTGCATCGCGCAAAGACACGGTGGTTGGAACTAAAGATCTCAAATTTGGACTCATCAGACCAAAGCACAGATTTCCACTGATCTAATGTCCATTCCTTGTGTTCTTTAGCCCAAACAAGTCTCTTCTGCTTGTTGCCTGTCCTTAGCAGTGGTTTTCTAGCAGCTATTTTACCATGAAGGCCTGCTGCACAAAGTCTCCTCTTAACAGTTGTTGTAGAGATGTGTCTGCTGCTAGAACTCTGTGTGGCATTGACCTGGTCTCTAATCTGAGCTGCTGTTAACCTGCGATTTCTGAGGCTGGTGATTCGGATAAACTTATCCTCAGAAGCAGAGGTGACTCTTGGTCTTCCTTTCCTGGGCCGGTCCTCATGTGAGCCAGTTTCTTTGTAGCGCTTGATGGTTTTTGCAACTGCACTTGGGGACACTTTCAAAGTTTTCCCAATTTTTAGCACTGACTGACCTTCATTTCTTAAAAGTAATGATGGCCACTCATTTTTCTTTACTTAGAATTTGTATTATGGCACGAAAAAAGCAGCTAACAGTCTATTCAATAGGACTATCAGCTGTGTATCCACCTGACTTCTGAACAACACAACTGATGGTCCCAACCCCATTTATAAGGCAAGAAATCCCACTTATTAAACCTGACAGGGCACACCTGTGAAGTGAAAACCATTTCCGGTGACTACCTCTTGAAGCTCATCAAGAGAATGCCAAGAGTGTGCAAAGCAGTCATCAAAGCAAAAGGTGGCTACTTTGAAGAACCTAGAATATATGACATATTTTCAGTTGTTTCACACTTTTTTTGTTAAGTATATAATTCCACATGTGTTAATTCATAGTTTTGATGCCTTCAGTGTGAATGTACAATTTTCAAAGTCATGAAAATACAGAAAAATCTTTAAATGAGAAGGTGTGTCCAAACTTTTGGTCTGTACTGTATATATTTTTGATAATTTAATATTTTAATATTAGTCTTATACATAAAAGCGATAAAACGGCATTGTATGAAATATAGAGCTGTCTTTGTGTTAAGCTTTCCTTCTTTGTTTTTAAAAGTATAGTAAATTGTACAGAGCTAGCTTTCAAGGACTGTTATTTCCAATTAACCCCTTAACCGCCGAGGGTTGTTTGCACGTTAATGACCAGGCCAATTTTTACAATTCTGACCACTGTCATTTTATGAGGTAATTACTCTGGAACGCTTCAACGGATCCCCCTGATTCTGAGAGTGTTTTTTCGTGACATATTGTACTTCATGACTGTGGTAAAATTTCTTCGATATCACTTGCGTTTATTTGTGAAAAAAACGGAAATGTGGGAAAAATGTTGAAAATTTTGTGATTTTCAAACTTTGAATTTTTATGCCCTTAAATCAGAGAGATATGTCACACAAAAGAGTTAATAAATAACATTTCCCACATGCCTACTTTACATCAGCACAATTTTGGAACCAAAAATTTTTTTTGTTAGGGAGCTATAAGGGTTAAAAGTTGACCAGCGATTTCTCATTTTTCCAACAAAATTTACAAAACCATTTTTTTAGGGACCACACCACATTTGAAGTCACTTTCAGAGGTCTTTATGACAGAAAATACCCAAAGGTGACACTATTCTAAAAACTGCTCCCCTCAAGGTGCTCAAAACCACATTCAAGAACTTTATTAACCCTTCAGGTGCTTCACAGGAATTTTTGGAATGTGGAAGAAAAAAATGAACATTTAACTTTTTTCACAAAAATGTTACTTTAGACCCATTTTCACAGGGGTATCAAGAAAAAATGGGCCCCAAAATTTGTTGTGCAATTTCCCCTGGGCACGCAGATACCCCATATGTGGGGAAAAAACACTGTTTGGGCGAACGGCAGGGCTCGGAAGGGAAGGAGTGCCATTTGACTTTTTGATTGTAAAATTTGCTTGAATAATTAGCGGAAGTCATGTTGCGTTTGGAGAGTCCCTGTGTGCCCAAACATTGGAGCTCCCCCACAAGTGACCCCATTTTGGAAACTAGACCCCCCAATGCACCTATCTAGATACATAGTGAGCACTTGGAACCCCCAGGTGCTTCACAAATTGATTCGTAAAAATGAAAAAGTGTTTTTTTTTTCACTTTTACGAATCAATTTGTGAAGCACCTAGGGGTTCCAACTGCTCACTATGCATCTAGATAGGTGCCTTGGGGGGTCTAGTTTCCAAAATGGGGTCACTTGTGAGGGAGCTCCAATGTTTAGGCATGCAGGGGCTCTCCAAACGCAACATGGCGTCCGCTAACAATTTGAGCCGATTTTCCATTCAATTTGTTAGCGGACACCATGTCGCGTTTGGAGAGCCCCTGATGTGCCTAAACAGTGGAGCTCCCCCACAAGTGACCCCATCTTGGAAACTATACCCCTCAAGGATTTTATTAGTGAACATTTTGAACCCAGAGGTACGACACAGAATTTGATAACATTAGGTCATCATATTGAATAAGTTATCATTAGTCTTGAGCGCAAGTGCTCGCTACCTGAGTTTGCATTGGGTACTCAGGTATGCACCATGTACTGCGTGTGCTCGAGTGACATGCTCGAGTCCCTGCCCCGCATGTTTCACGGTTATTAAACACCCAAAAAAAAATATGCGGGGATCGCTCGTGCATGGCAGGCAATCCCCGCAAAGTTTTTTTGGCCGCGAAGCATATGGGGCGGAGACTCGAGTATGTCACTCAAATACACACGATACTCAATGCATACCAGAGCACCCGATGCAAACTCAAGTAGCGAGCACTTGCGCTCAACACTAGTCGCCATATCGTCATCTTTTTTTCTTACTTTTGAAAAAAATCCCAACCCCATCACAACCTTAACCCCAAACCCAGCCCTAACCCTAGCCCAACCCTAACCCGAGAGTTTATTTTTTACGCCGTTCCTCGTGCGGTATAAGTGATTAGACGACTTTATTCTTCGGGTCGGTGCGATTACAGTGATACCAGAATCATATGGGGTTTTTATGACTGACAGCTGTCACACACTAAAAGACGCATTTTTTTGTAAAGTCTAGTTTTTGCATCGCCATATTTTGAGAGCTATAATTTTTCCAGATTTTGGCAGACAGTCATGTGACGGCTCGTTTTTTGCGGGATGACTTGACGTTGTTATTGGTGCCATTTTCAGGCACATGACATTTTTTGATCGCTTTCTATTCCGATTTTTGGGAGGCAGAATAAACAAAAACCAACAATTCAGGAATTGATTTTTTTGTTTTTTTTAATTCTGTTCCGCGTGTGGTAAAATTGATAAGGCAGCTTTATTCTTCGGGTCAGTACGTTTACAGCGGTACCACATTTATATCGTTTTTCTATGTTTTGCACTTTTACATAATAAAAGCAATTTTATAGAAAAAATTATTTTTTAGCATAGCTTTATTCTGAGAGCTATAACTTTTTTATTTTTCGGCTGATGGAGCTGTATGGTGGTTTGTTTTTTTGCGGGACGAGATGACGTTTTCAGCGGTACCATTTTTATTTATATTCGTCTTTTTGATCGCGTGTTATTCCATTTTTTGTTTGGCGGTATGATGATAAAGCATTGTTTTTTGCTTCGTTTTTTATTTTTATTTTTTACCGTGTTCACTGAAGGGGTTAACTAGTGGGACAGTTTTATAGGTCAGGTTGTTCCGGACGCGGCGATACCAAATATGTGTACTTTTATTGTTTTTTTTTATAATAATATTTATTGATGGGTACATTATATTTTTATTTTTGGTGGATTATTTTTTTTATTTTTTTTTTTAATATTTAAAAATTTTTTTTTTTTTTTTTCACTTTCTGACAGTTTTTACACTTTTTCACTCTGTCCCACTCTGGGACTTTCACTTTTTTTATTCTGCAGCACCATCCCTGTGCCATGCAGGCTGTCAGAAGATTGTTTGGAGATGCACTGCGCATGTCCAAACAATCTTCCTGTTGTCTGGTGACCCGGATGTTGTCATGACGACATCGGGTCATCATGGCAACATCCTGGAAACCACGGCAGACAGCGCTGGAGGCCGGAAGAGGAGGTGAGTATCTGCGATCACCTCCCCTTGCCACCGCAATGCTGCGATCTACTTTGATCGCAGCATTGCGGGGGGTTAATGTGCTGGGAGCGGTGCGGGACTGCTCCCTGCACATAGTACCGGGTGTCAGCTGTGACAATCAGCTGACACCCGGCGGCGATCGCGCCCGCACAGCCTGTGTGCGTGCGCGATCGCGATGACGTACTAATACGGGTCTGGCTCTTAAGTCCCAGGGCACAGACACGTATTAGTACGTCTAATGTTGTTAAGGCTTTAAAATCCTTTCTTTCTTAGGTAATGTTAGCCACCCCTTTCTTCTGGGGGTGTAATAAAGTACTTGTTGCTTGGGTTCTGAGACAAGAATTATACACTCAGACACTGTCTGTGTGTTATTTTCTTTCTCCGATGCATCGTGTTTATTTAATTTGAACCAAAAATGGCAGAAGATAATTATCTCAATCCAAATTAGCTCTTCTTGGAAGGGCTACCAAGACGGTATCTAACCCCAGCTTATGATACAGAGAGCAGCACCATCTAACAGAATCGGTGCTGCCGGCGTCCTCGGTAACACTGTACTTGTCAGTATCACTGGCAGTCACCAACAAAATGGCTCCACACTGTGATCCTAAACTTCATCCTCTCTTATCCTGTTGTAAACACCCAGAAGGGGAGGAGAGGAGCGACATCACACACATGAGAGCAGATCCAGCCCCAATTTACTGCAGTCGTAATGTGAGCTAGTTGTACACTAGGTTTTCATGGCAAATTTCAGCAGCTGCTCCCCCCAGTGTTTAAAAGTGGAAATACCAAACCTTGCTAAATTATTTTTCATATTTTACTTCATTAAAAACAAATGATATTTAAAAAAAAAAAAATCAAACCATTAATACTTTATATTTTTTTAATTGTTTACATTTTTTATGGCCCCTTCCCTTTAATCATCTAATTGCTGTAGTTACTATTGACAGCAGCATCTAAGGAGTTAAACGGCCATGGTCTGTTCCAACACCGATTGTGGCCAATGCAGCAAGTTGTCAGCTATAGTGTACAGCTGGATTGTCACCTGTTGGAGGACGCTAATCTCTTATATCTCAGGTCAGTAAAGACATATTGGTGGTTATTAAGAGGTTAATTATGTTATATTATATGTTTTTGTACAATTTGTCAATAACATATATACAGTGCCTACAAGTAGTATTCAACCCCCTGCAGATTTAGCTGGTTGACACATGCGGAATTAACTTGGCATTGTGACATTTGTACTGTAGATCAGCCTGAAAGTGGGAAATGCACTGCAGCAAATATTGTTTTTGTTATTTATTTTTTTTTTTTTTTTAAAAACGTTAAAAGTTAATTCAGAGTGTCATTTATTATTCAACCCCTCAAACCACAAGAATTCTGTTTGGTCCCCCTAAAGTATTAAGAAGTAGTTCAGGCACCAAGAATAATGAGCTTCACATGTGTGGATTAAAGATCTCTTTTGCCAGCCTTTTCTGACTATTTAAGACCCTCCCCAAACTTGTGAACAGCACTCAGACATGGTCAACATGGGAAAGACAAAGGAGCATTCCAAGGCCATCAGAGACAAGATCGTGGAGGGTCACAAGGCTGGCAAGGGGTACAAAACCCTTTCCAAGGAGTTGGGCCTACCTGTCTACACTGTTGGGAGCATCATCCGTAAGTGGAAGGCTTATGGAACTACTGTTAGCAACCACGGCCTGGACAGCCTTTGAAAGTGTCCTCCCGTGCCGAGGCCAGGCTTGTCCGAAGAGTCAAGGCTAACCCAAGGACAACAAGGAAGGAGCTCCGGGAAGATCTCATGGCAGTGGGGACATTGGTTTCAGTCAATACCATAAGTAACGTACTCCACCGCAATGGTCTCCGTTCCAGACGAGCCTGTAAGGTACCTTTACTTTCAAAGCGTCATGTCAAGGCTCGTCTACAGTTTGCTCATGATCACTTGGAGGACTCTGAGACAGACTGGTTCAAGGTTCTATGGTCTGATGAGACCAAGATCGAGATCCTTGGTGCCAACCACACACGTGACGTTTGGAGACTGGATGGCACTGCATACGACCCCAAGAATACCATCCCTACAGTCAAGCATGGTGGTGGCAGCATCATGCTGTGGGGCTGTTTCTCAGCCAAGGGGCCTGGCCATCTGGTCCGCATCCATGGGAAGATGGATAGCACGGCCTACCTGGAGATTTTGGCCAAGAACCTCCGCTCCTCCATCAAGAATCTTAAGATGGGTCGTAATTTCATCTTCCAACAAGACAACGACCCAAAGCACACAGCCAAGAAAACCAAATCCTGGTTCAAGAGGGAAAAAGTCAAGGTGTTGGAGTGGCCTAGTCAGTCTCCTGACCTTAACCCAATTGAAAACTTGTGGAAGGAGCTCAAGAATAAAGTCCACATGAGACACCCAAAGAACCTAGATAACTTGGAGAAGATCTGCATGGAGGAGTGGGCCAAGATAACTCCACAGACCTGTGCCGGCCTGATCAGGTCTTATAAAAGACGATTATTAGCTGTAATTGCAAACAAGGGTTATTCCACAAAATATTAAACATAGGGGTTGTATAATAATTGACCCACACTTTTATGTTTAAAATTTAATAAAATTCAACTGAGCAACATAACTTTTTGGTTTGTAAGATTTATGCTTCTGTTCATAAATCCTACTCTCGCTTGCAGTTTGAAGGCTCTAACTTATTTGCATCTTATCAAACCAGCTAAATCTGCAGGGGGTTGAATACTACTTGTAGGCACTGTAGTTTCTCCCCATCTGAGTTATTTTTGATGGTCAACAAAATTGATTTTCCAGTAATTAATTTTTCACACTCTTGGTATGAGAATGACTTCTCCCGCTGTGGGATTTTTGACGTTTAAAAGGGGTTGTCCAAGTAGTGGACAAACATTCCACATGTTTGATCCTGTTAAAATAAAAACAATTATTGACAGAAATATTTCACTTTCTACCAAGTGAGATAGGAGATCATCCTGAAGTCCGCAGTAAAAATATGCTTATTTTGTTCAACAAGGAGACAAGTGAGATGCTCAGCGGGCCGTCTGACGCTAATTCATTCCGATCAAGCTTATATAGGCAATGCAAAATATACACAATCAGATATGACAGGTAGCTAAAACTAATACTTGTTGCCGCCTAAAGATAATATTCTAAGCATACTGTGTTTCAAAAGATACGGTTACGGCTTCTACACATACAGTGGTGTGAAAATGTTTGCCCCTTCCTGATTTCCTATTCTTTTGCATGTTTGTCACTTAAATGTTTCAGATCACCAAACAAATTTAAATGTTAGACAAAGATAACACAAGTAATCACAAAATGCAGTTTTTAAATGAAGGTCTTTATTATTAAGGGAAAAAGAAATCCAAACCTACAGGACCCTTTGTTTAAAAGTGATTGCCCCCTAAACCTAATAACTGGTTGGGCCACCCTTCGCAGCAACAACTGCAATCAAGCGTTTGCAGTTTGGCAATGAGTCTTTTACAACGCTCTAGGGGAATTTTGGCCAGTCATCTTTGCTAAATTTTTGTAATTCAGACACATTGGAGGGTTTCCGAGCATGAACTGCCTATTTAAGGTCATGCCACAGCATCTAAATCAGATTAAAGTCAGGACTTTGACTAGGCCACTCCAAAATCTTAATTTTGTTTTTCTTAAGCCATTCAGAGGTAGGTGGATTTGCTGGTGTGTTTTGGATCATTGTCCTGTTGCATAACCCAAATGCGCTTCAGCTTGAGGTCGCGAACAGATGGCTGGACATTCTCCTTCAGGATTTTTTGGTAGACAGCAGAATTCATGGTTCCATTTACCACAGCAAGTCTTCCAGGTCCTGAAGCAGCAAAACAGCCCCAGACCATCACACTACCACCACCATATTTTACTGTGGGTATGATGTTCCTTTTCTGAAATGCTGTGTTACTTCTATGCCAGATGTAATGGGACATACACCTTTCAAAAAGTTCAACTTTTGTCTCGTCAGTCCACAGTGCATTCTCCCAAAAGTCTTGGGGGATCATCAAGATGTTTTCTGACAAAACTGAGAAGAGCATTTATGTTCTTATTGCTTAGCAATGGTTTTAGTCTTGGAATTCTGCCATGCAGGCCATTTTTGCCTAGTCTCTTTCTCATGGCGGAGTCTTGAACACTGACCTTAACTGAGACAAGTGAGGCCTGCAATTCTTTGGATGTTGTTGTGGGGTCTTTTTTGACCTCTTGGATGAGTGGCCGCTGCGCTCTTAAGGTAATTTTGGTCGGCCGGCCACTCCTGGGAAGGTTGACCACTGTTCTATGCTTTTGCTATTTGTGGATAATGGCTCTCACTGTGGTTCGCTGGAGTCCTAAAACTTTAGAAATGGCTTTATAACTTTTTCCAGATTGATCGATCTCAATTACTTTTTTCTCATTTGTTCTTGAATTTATTTGGATCGCGACATGATGTCTAGCTTTGAGGATCTTTTGGTCTACCTCACTTTGTCAAGCAATTCATATTAAAGTATTTTCTTGATTGAGAACAGGTGTGGCAGGAATCAGGCCTGAGTGTGGCTAGGGTGTGTGTGTGTGTGTGTGTGTGTGTGTGTGTGATGTCACTTTTTCCACACAGGGCCCTGGAGCTTTGGATTTCTTTTTCCCTTAATAATAAAATACCTTCATTTAAAAACTGCATTTTGTGTTTACTTGTGTTATCTTTGTCTAATATTTACATCTGATGATCTGAAACATTTAGGTGTGACAAATATGCAAAAGAATAAGAAATCAGGACGGGGCAAACACTTTGTTTTACACCACTGTATCTCAGAATGTTAGATGCTTCTGACCGCAAAGAGCATGACTGAAAAGTAGACCTGTTATGATCTTTTGATAAACCTATATTTCTATAACTAAGGATTCAAATCTCTATTAATGAACACACTGAATATATACATAATGGATAAACAATATACTTATTACAAAAATTATTATAAGAATTATACAAACCTCCCATACTTGTGCCGTTCCATCGGTGTCAGCACTTGTGTTCCCGGGGCTCAGGTCAGGTTGTTACACCATGTGAGCCCCATCAGCGCTGGCGTCATATTTAACGAGGCCAAACGTGAGGAATTACAAAGCATTGTCCAAGTAGAGGACATCCCCTTTAAGAATCGAGAGCAGAAAAAAATCCAGCTTCAATGATCCTCTAAAAACATTGCTTTATTGAGTAAATATAAAAAACCTGAGATAACAGCATGGATGTTACAACCCCTAGAGGGGGAATTATTTTCTAGCAGACACGTTTCAGACAGTAAGGTCTTTAGTCATTGAAGCTGGATTTTTTTCTGCTCTCGATTCGTATTCCTGTTGCACGGCTGGTTTCCTGAGCTTTGGATTCCTCAATGGGTGAGCTGACTTTTGTTTTTTTTTCTTAGTAACCCCTTTAAGAAGATACAATTTTCGGTTAAAACATTTCCAAAATTCTGAACATGAAAAAGGATTTTCCCCTCTGTGGCTTCTCTGATGTTTATTAAGAATTGATTTCCGTGTAAAACATTTCCCACATTAAGAACATGAAAAAGGCTTCTCCACTGTGTGAGTTCTCTGGTGACTCAAAAGAGATAATTTCTTCACAAAACATTTCCCACATTCTGAACATGAAAAAGGTTTCTCCCCTGTGTGGGTTCTCTGATGTCTATAAAGCCCCGATTTCTGGTTAAAACATTTTCCACATTCTGAACAGGAAAAAGGCTTCTCCCCTGTGTGGATTCTCTGGTGATTAACCAAAGCTGATTTATGGTTGAAACATTTCCCACATTCTGGACATGAAAAAGGCTTCTCCCCTGTGTGGGTTCTCTGATGTCTATAAAGCATCGATTTCTGGTTAAAACATTTTCCACATTCTGAACAGGAAAAAGACTTCTCCCCTGTGTGAATTCTCTGATGTCTATAAAGCACCGATTCCTGTTTAAAACATGTTCCACATTCTGAACAGGAAAAAGGCTTCTCCCCTGTGTGAGTTCTCTGGTGATTAATCAAAACTGATTTACGGTTAAAACATTTCCCACATTCCGAACATGAAAACAGCTTCTCCTCTGTGTGAGTTCTCTGGTGATTAATCAAAACTGATTTACGGTTAAAACATTTCCCACATTCCGAACATGAAAATGACTTCTCCCCTGTGTGAGTTCTCTGCCTCGCAAGATCTGATCTGCGAATTTTTTCTTGTTTAAGAAGAGTATTTCTATATTCTGAACGTGAAAATGTCTTCTTTGCTCTAGGAGCAGTTTGTTTTTTAATGCTTATTTTGTAACTTTGATTTTCCTTAGTAATCGCTAATGAATCAGAAGACAGGACCTGTTTCAAAGGATTAGATGATTGATCTTTGCTATGAAGGGATGATGGTATATCTGGAGTAATGGCATTCACTTCAATTGTATCTTGTTGGATCTCAAGATCATCTGATTTAAAAATTGAAGATGTCAGCTGTCCCTCTGATCTCCTGGTATAGTCATCTGCCAAGAATAAAATTAAGTATTATTTTTGAATAAAATATTCTTAAATTTTAACATTTTTACTTAAAAGTGTCTGTAAAAATGGCAAGTTTCGTAAAAAAAAAAAAAAAAAAGAATTATTCACCAAGTCAGTTACAGTTCACAGTCTAAAAGACTGTGCCAAAACCACATTTAGCATTCATGTATTTGGCATTACTATAGTGAGAAGAACCCACTTAATTTATCTGGGCACTGTGTGTTGGGTAATAAAATGGCATTTTTGCAATTTTCACTCTCCAACATCCACTGTGTGCAAATTTCCAGAAAGATGGAGTAACTTTATGGGGATTTCTACTGCTTTGGTTTTCTTTCATTTTGTCATATCAAGGTTTCTGCAAATGGTGTGTCCCATTTTCTCTGGGATCTGCTCCTGCAACGTCTAATTCTGTCACCAGGAGCTTTATTCATCCTGCAGGCAGCGCTGGTGATGGAGGAGACATTGGAACCAGAAGCTCTGGCAGCGCAGGCTCTGTCCAGCCATTAAGATTAGGGTTGCTGGGACCAGTAGTATCATCCAGTCCGGCAGTATGGTTGTGCGTGCTGTCCAGCTGGAGTAATCAGCTCCCTCCTTCAGAGAATTGGAAAGCTGGAAGCATATTGCCGGAAGCTGCCAGTTACAGCCTTGTTCTCCTCTGGTTCAGACCTCTGTGCTCAGCTCCCGGCTTGTGGATTTGTTTCCTCTTGTTACCTCGGCCGTTTACTGACTACTCGTTTCTTCTGATTTTGTATTTTCTCTGCCCTCCTGGTTCTGACCCGAATACCTGACTATTCTTCCCATCTGACACAACAGAACAGCAGGTAACACAGTGGCCCAAGCTAGGGGTCTCTGTGTAAGTCCAGATCCATGTAGAGGGGTTAAAGAGAATCTGCCACCCCCTGGGAGATTTGAGATTTATAGTATGGCCATACAGGTTATAGAAAAGTAGATCTATACATGCCTGTATGGCCCATAGTAGAGGTCTGCTTGCAGTGAAATGGAGTTTTATAAAATCCGTTATCACATGCTTGGCGTCCCCCGGACGCCAAGAAGTCCCCGCCTATCTGCTTATTTAGCATGTTCTGGTGCGCAGGCTCCCCGATGCAGCCTCCCCGGTGCGCCAGAACACTGCGGAACAGTGCAGAGACAAACGGGCCGGGAGGAAACAAAGCGCTCCTGATGTGAGCGTCGCATTGCGCATGCGCAGGAAGTGAGTGACAAGAGCGCACATCACAGGGCCCTGTGACATGCAGGGGAGGGGGGGGGGGGGCATGCTAAATAAGCAGATAGGCTGGGATTTCTGGCCTAACTAAAGAGATAGGCGGGGATTTCTTGGTGTCTGGGGGATGCAAAGCATGTGAAGACAGATTTTATAAAACTCAATTTCACTGCAAGCAGACCTCTACTATGGGCCATACAGGTATGTATACATTTACTTTTCTATAATCTGTATGCCCATATTAGAGGTCTAAAATCTCACAGGAGATGAGAGATTTCCTTTAAAGAAGTTAAAGGGGTGATGGGCAAAACTGTGACTATAGACCATAACACATCTACTGAAGAACTGAAGAAATCAAGCTGAACAGGCTTCTTTAGTAAAAAAATGAGTAAATAGTGGTGAAACCTCTCGGGGGTAATTAGAGTATGTGATTCTTGGCAATCTAAATTATCGCTAAGTGCCAATATTTTCAGATCAGATGAGTTTCAAGAAGAAATATTAGACATTTTAAATGAACTTTTTATAATAGTTCAGAGCTGAGGCGTCTTAAATTTAGACCTCGGGCATTGTGAAGAGGTAATGGAGACCTTTTTTTAAAGACTACAGATTAAAGAGTTACAGATTCACATAAGTGAGTCAGGCCGATCCCACCATAATGAAACTATCATAGAGAATGAACCTGGAAAAAAAGACATAAAAAATATGTTACATCCTCAACAAGAACATATGTATGAGGGGAGAACTCCAACATTAACTTACACTTATTTATGGTGGACCACTGGAGCTACAATAACCTGACCAGGAGAGTAGAGAAAGTATTAGCGCCCCCATTACAGGAGAGATTGTGCAGTAATCTGAATTCTTTAGGATTGAAAACATAATGGAATTTATGACGTGAAGTGAATCCAACATACCAGGGCTCGAGTCATCCCAACACATTCATGCAGGTGTAAATATTACAGTAAATTACAGCTATCAGCCTCGCACAGCTTAGAGATACAAGTGCTTCTCAATAAATTAGAATATCATCAAAAAGTTAATTTATTTCAGTTCTTCAATACAAAAAGTGAAACTCATATTATATAAAATCATTACAAACAGAGTGATCTATTTCAAGTGTTTATTTCTGTTAATGTTGATGATTATGGCTTACAGCCAATGAAAACACAAAAGTCATTATCTCAGTAAATTAGAAAAATTAACAAAAAACACCTGCAAAGGCTTCCTATGCGTTTAAAAAGGTTCCTTAGTCTGTTTCAGTAGGCTCCACAATCATGGGGAAGACTGCTGACTTGACAGATGTCTAGAAGTCACTTACACACTCCACAAGGAGGGTAAGCCACAAAAGGTCATTGCTAAAGAAGCTGGCTGTTCACAGAGTGCTGTATCCAAGCATATTAATGGAAAGTTGAGTGGAAGGAAAAAGTGTGGTAGGAAAAGGTGCACAAGCAACCGGGATAACTGCAGCGTTAAAAGGATTGTTAAGAAAAGGCCATTCAAAAATTTGGGGGAGATTCACAAGAAGTGGACTGCTGCTGGAGTCATTGCTTCAAGAGCCACCACACACAGACGTATCCAGGACATGTGTTACAAGTGTCGCATTCCTTGTGTCAAGCCCCTCATGACCAATAGACAACGCCAGAAGCGTCTTACCTGGGCCAAGGAGAAAAAGACCTGGACTGATGCTCAGTGGTCCAAGGTGTTGTTTTCAGATGAAAGTAAATTTTGCATTTCATTTGGAAATCAAGGTCCCAGAGTCTGGAGGAAGAGTGGAGAGGCCACAATCCAAGCTGCTTGAGGTCTAGTGTGAAGTTTCCACAATCCGTGATGGTTTGGGGAGCCATGTCATCTGGTGGTGTAGGTCCACTGTGTTTTATCAACACCAAAGTCAGCGCAGCCG
The DNA here is from genome assembly GCF_046119375.1 of Phyllobates terribilis. NCBI lineage: Eukaryota > Metazoa > Chordata > Amphibia > Anura > Dendrobatidae > Phyllobates > Phyllobates terribilis. The sequence continues at coordinate 4,619,706 of NW_027362879.1, read as the reverse complement.
TCTACCAGGACATTTTACAGCACTTCATGCTTCCCTCTGCCGACAAGTTTTTTGGAGATGGAAATTTCATTCTCCAGCAGGACTTGGCACCTGTCCACACTGCCAAAAGTACTAATACCTGGTTTACAAACAACAGTATCACTGTGCTTGATTGGCCAGCAACTCGCCTGACCTTAACCCAATAGAGAATCTATGGGGTATTGTCAAGAGGAAGATGAGAGACACCAGACCCAACAATGCAGATGAGCTGAAGGCTGTTATCAAAGCAACTTGTGCTGCTATAACACCTCAGCAGTGCCACAGGCTGATCGCCTCCATGCCGCATAGCATTGATGCAGTAATTGATGCAAAAGGAGCCCAGACCAAGTATTGAGTGCATTTACTAAACATACATTTCGGTAGGTCAACATTTCGGATTTTAAAAACATTTTTCAAGCTGGTGGTATAAAGTATTCTAATTTACTGAGATAATGACTTTCATGTTTTCATTGGCTGTAAGCCATAATCATCAACATTAACAGAAAAACACTTGAAATAGATCACTCTGTTTGTAATGGCTCTATATAATATATGAGTTTCACTTTTTTGAAGAACTGAAATAAATTAACTTTTTGATGATATTCTAATTTATTGAGAAGCACCTGTATATCATGGCACAGGTGTAATGCTTTTTGCATAGTTAATCGCGATCCTGTATGAAGTTAGTCGGTTTTAAAAGAAATTGAAAAGTCAGGACAAAAGGGAAACTTTGTTGTTATTGTACAGAAATTCACACTTGGCCTCACTGCACATTTAATGTTTTCGATCATAAAAGTGAAGTTTGGCCAGAATGACTGGACCTGGTCTTGTAGGGACCATATGAGCACATTCAGCAGCACAGAAGGGAGAGAAGGTAGATTCATCCAATAAGATATCAGGGTTCTAGGAAGCCAACAGCATCATTACCCTCCGCTTTCTCTTACAGGCCCATCATAACATTTTCTTCTAGTGATTTTCTAACTTGTCTGTACATTCTACGTACGTTGTCACCTGGTTCTGTAGTTTACAGATCTGAGGAGGTAAGGGTCAGCATCTTCTAATTTCAGTTGGTACGTAGATGCTCCAGGTTATAAGTTCTATAGAAAAGGGCTTTCAATGCCCAAAATCATTTGAACAGTTTTGGTGGAGGAGAATGTTGTGGTCTAGAGGCAAAATGGTGATCACACGATTGTGATATGGCCGCACTACACCACCGATAAAGCAGCCACAGCCGGTGACTGAGATGAATCTGTGACTTCTCTGCATTTAGTGGTTACTACTCACCTGGGAGGTTATCTGTAGGAATCATCTCTTTACACCGCTCATCACCCCTCACATATGTCTCTGTAGTATCAATATGGGTCAGATCTTCACCCTAAAACAAATATTGTAAAAGTCACAGACAGATGGAGAAGTCACATCTATGATCAGCTCTAATCCTGCCATCTCCACCGTTCTCATTACACACGTATAAAACATATAATACTGGTGGATAAAACAAGACTGAACACAAGACCTTCACAGCCGTCTACACATCATAGGGGAGATCTCATGACACCTTCTCTCCATCTACCTGATGATCCTGAGGAACATTGGGATCTTCTTGTTCACAGTCCTGTGGAAGAAGAGGATGGGGACATCTCTCTGGTCTTGTCCTCTTACTGGATAGATCTGGAGGAAACACATACAGGGACTGATTAAGGAGGAAACACATACAGAGACTGAATTCATTCTTTACATACAGATAATTATAGGCCGTGTGTATTTAGTCCTGTCCATTACCTGGTGATATGAGCGGCTGGGGAACCTCCATCATGACGTCCTTGTACAGATCTTTGTGTCCTTCTAAATACTCCCACTCCTCCATGGAGAAATAGACAGCGACATCCTGACACCTTATAGGAACCTGACACATACAATGCTACCGTCATCCCCCCAATCCCTCCATAGCGTTACTGTATAATGTCCCAGCATTCCCAGCAGTGTCACCTCTCCAGTCAGCAGCTCAATCATCTTGTAGGTGAGTTCTAGGATCTTCTGGCGATTGATGTTCTCATGCATCAGGGGGTGAGATGGAGGCCCAATGTTTGGGCTCTGGGGTCTCACCCATTCCTCAGACACAGGGGCCTGACAACGCTCACTAGAGGTCTTCTTCACTACTGTGTAATCCTGGTTATGGAGAGACATATTAATAAATCTCACTCCAGACATTTCCAGAGTCCTCACCTCTCCAGTTCTGTCCATCTGTTATTCCCATAGATAAGAATGATGTAATGTGACGTCATCAGAATCTCTCACCTCTCCAGTAAGCCGGAAGAGGATCTCTAGGGTGAGGTGTAATATCCTCTCCACCATCTTGTCTTTGTCCATTTCCATCTTTGATGGATAAATCAGGAAAATTCTCTTGTATAGAAGATTTTACTGAGAGGATCCGATATTGTAGAGACCTGAACGAGAAGATGATGAGCCGATGTAACATCATAAAAATCCTGTGTAATAATACAATTACTGGAGATAATCAGGGAAAACATGAGGAGATTTATAATTTTACAGTATTTAGTTTTCTTCTTTAAATCTACTAATAAAACCTATATACACTGCTCAAAAAAATAAAGGGAACACTCAAACAACACATCCTAGATCTGAATGAATGAAATATTCTCATTGAATACTTTGTTCTCTACAAAGTTGAATGTGCTGACAACAAAATCACACAAAAATCATCAATGGAAATCAAAGTTATTAACCAATGGAGGCCTGGATTTGGAGTCACCACCAAAATTAAAGTGGAAAAACACACTACAGGCTGATCCAACTTTGATGTAATGTCCTTAAAACAAGTCAAAATGAGGCTCAGTATTGTGTGTGGCCTCCACGTGCCTGTATGACCTCCCTACAATGCCTGGGCATGCTCCTGATGAGGTTGCGGATGGTCTCCTGTGGGATCTACTCTCAGACCTGGACTAAAGCATCCGCCAACTTCTGGACAGTCTGTGGTGCAACGTGACCTTGGTGGATGTCACAGATGTGCTCAATCGGATTCAGGTCTGGGGAATGGGCGGGCTAGTCCATAGCTTCAATGCCTTCATCTTCCAGGAACTGTTGACATACTCCAGCCACATGAGGTCTGGCATTGTCCTGCATTAGGAGGAACCCAGGGCCAACCGCACCAGCATATGGTCTCGCAAGGAGTCTGAGGATCTCACCTTGGTACCTAATAGTCTGGCTCCAAAGAAATGCCACCCCACACCATTACTGACCCACTGCCAAACCGGTCATGCTGAAGGATGTGGCAGGCGGCAGATCGCTCTCCACGGAGTTTCCAGACTCTGTCACGTCTGTCACATGTGCTCAGGGTGAACCTGCTTTCATCGGTGAAGCGCACAGGGTGCCAGTGGCGACTTTGCCAATCCTGGTGTTCTGTGGCAAATGCCAAGCGTCCAGCCCGGTGTTGGGCTGTGAGCACAACCCCCATCTGCCCTCATACCACCCACATGGAGTCGGTTTCTAATTGATTGTGCAGACACATGCACATTTGTGGTCTGCTGGAGGTCATTTTGCAGGGCTCTGGTAGTGCTCCTCCTGTTCCTCCTTGCACAAAGGCAGAGGTAGCGGTCCTGCTGCTGGGTTGTTGCCCTCCTACGGCCCCCTCCACATCTCCTGGTGTACTGGCCTGTCTCCTTGTAGCGCCTCCAGCCTCTGGACACTACGCTGACAGACACAGCAAACCTTCTTGCCACAGCTCGCATTGATGTGCCATCCTGGATGAGCTGCACTACCCGAGCAACTTCTGTGGGTTGTAGAGTCCGTCTCATGCTACCACGAGTGTGAAAACACAACCAACATTCAAAAGTGACCAAAACATCAGCCAGAAACCATTGGTACTGAGATGTAGTCTGTGGTTCCCACCTGCAGAAACACTCCTTTATTGAGGGTGTCTTGATAATTGCCAATAACTTCCATCTGTTGTCTATTCCATTTGCACAGCAGCATGTGAAATTGATTGTCAATTAGTGTTGCTTCCTAAGTGGACAGTTTGATTTCACAGAAGTTTGACTTACTTGGAGTTATATTCTGTTGTTTAAGTATTCCCTTTATTTTTTTCAGCAGTCTATTTTAGGCCACAGACAACAAGCAGTTTCTTCCTTGGAGTCTGCAGCTGAACAAGTTTCTCATAGACTCATCTTCCAAAATGCTAATTCTCGTCTCACTTACGGACACTGAAATCGGTATTAGCAATACTGCAGGAAATATTCATTACACGTGACATGAGAAATAACTACTTCATGATCAGGACGGCATCTTCATTTTCTACTATGGCTCTAGAAACATATTGGGCCAGAATCCGTCATCGACTACATCACCAACAGTCGTCTATATGAATGTTTCCCGTCTTCCCCGTATTGTAATCTTGTATCATATGATCTCATGTCTGATTCACACACAGAAGTTTGAGGCTTTTATAAAAGCTTTTTTGTTTACACAAACACCGCAGACAGAAATTATTTGATACCAAAGTCTTCATGTACATTGTTTTATGGTGTTTATTTCTTGGCTTAGGCTTTCCTATGTTACAAGAAAGACACCAGCAGAAATAGTAAAACATGCAAAAAGCACAAGACAAGTTTAAGGGCAATGGTACCAAATAGTAAAGAAATGTATGTAATGTTTTAACTTTGCAGTAAGTAATAAAAATGCCTTAAAACATTCTCTCTCATTTGGCAAATATTAAAAATTATGGTAAATTATGGTAATCCTATTTGACCTAAAACTGGAAAGCTTTATTCTGATTTCATGTCAGATATTGAGAAAAACATGTATATGTGTCTTTATATAGTGTATGTAAACTTCTGGTTTCAACTGTACATCAAGAGAATGTCAAGAGTGTGCAAAGCAGTCATCAAAGCAAAAGGTGGCTACTTTGAAGAACCTAGAATATAAGACATATTTTCAGTTGTTTCACACTTTTTTGTTATGTATATAACTCCACATGTGTTAATTCATAGTTTTGATGCCTTCCGTGTGAATGTACAATTTTCATAGTCATGAAAATACAGAAAAATCTTTAAATGAGAAGGCGTGTCCAAACTTTTGGTCTGTACTGTATCTATAAATATATACTGTATATCTGGTGGAGTCATATCTCCCGACTCTGCAGACCGCATGCCGCTGCTGTACTTGGCAGGCACGGACCAGATGGAATGGAGATTAATGAGGAAAACTAAAGTCCAAAGGCAAAGTTTTCCACACTAAACAAGAACTTGATGAGAAGTATATACATCAGATAGCAGGCACAACACTTTATGAATGTTTCTTCTGCATTATGCAGTCAGGAACTTTCTTGTTACATTTGGCAGTACATAACTTTTCTTACAAGCTACATCAGTGCAGCAAACCATTATGGGAAGGCTTATCATCCCCAGTGGGGACCATACGGGTCAAGATGTGTGCCTCTGAGAGCTACTCACAGCTCCCAGTTGATTTGTGAGGACCTCACTGGCTGAGGTGCATCGGTACAACTCCACAGTAGTAGTCTCAAAGTACATTCGATGAGGGCCACACACTACTGTGGCACTGCATCTTCAGCTCTCCCTAGGAGAACTCATGTCCCAGTTAGGCAACACTGTAGCTTTCTCTCTAGTATAGACAATGGTTTGTTTAAATTCTGTTAGTCTAAGATAAGGAATCCTTCCTTAACTTAATCACCCTTTAATTAGTCCTTCTGCCACCAATGGCAAACCTTTTAAGGTTGGCCTCCTGATCTGAGATAAGGGCCTCATCCTGCTCTTTTTCTCCACTATGCTCCATGCCTGGAATCTGGATTCCCACTGCCATTCTATCTTTCCTTTCCTTCAGAACGTACTATCTGATGTCCCACTGGCACACAACACCATATCAATTCAAGTCTTCAACCAGATAGAACAAAGGTTTGTATTTCTCACTTACTTATCCCTATCTGACTCATCAACAGGATTTTGTTCTCCTGTGTGCCCAAGTAGATCAGAATGAGGGCTCTCACACAGTAAGATGGCCCCTCAGCACCTCCACAGTATTATGGCCACAACAGCCTGCTACACAAAATGAGGAATTCCACTCAGTATGAGAGCCCCCCCAGTCCTTCACGTAATATAATGCCCACACAATTACTGGTATTTAAAACACACACACACACACACACACACACACACACACACACTACTCAACCAACACCATTCCCGAGGTGCGCTGCTCCGGTCTCTGCAGTGTGAGTTTTGAGTATCCATACTACAGGTGTGATGTAGTGACGTCATCTGCACCAATAACAGAGCTAAATGGGTATTTATTAATTACCCGTGGGCTACTCAGTGGGGAGGATGGTACCAAATTTGTTAGTGTAGGGGGCAGTACAGTATTGTGGGAACCCCCCATCAAATTAAAATCTTAAACACACATACATATACATATATATATATATACATATATATATATATATATATATATATATATATATATATATATATATATATATATATATATATATATATATATATATATATATATATATAGCAAAAAAGCAGTAGTATTTACCTGCTCAGTTCTTCAGACCTAATGAACTACCAGGATGCAGCAAACCCATATAACAATGATGGAGAGACCTGAGGTTGTGGGTTGTAAGTAATCACCTAGTCAGGTTAACGATGCAACAATATTTTATTGATCCCAACCATGGCAATAAAGCAATTCCAGGTAAATGGCCAAAATACAGTTCTCTCAGTCCTCAAGTTCCCAATCTGGGTTCAGAAGTTCCACTGGCTTTGTATAAGGCCATACTCATTGTCTCCCAACTTTTGGTTGGCCCACAGATTTCGTATCTCCAGCCAGTATAGTCTGTAGCCACAGTCCATGATCCTCTAGACGGCACATAAAACGATGAAAGCACAGGTATCCAATAGCAGCAGTCCTTTTAAGAATGTGTAAATCCAAACAACATAATCCATAATGGTAACATGTTTATCAATCCATCCTCCCAAGTTCACGGTCTCCATCCTCTTCCTTCAATCCTTACACACAACTCTTCACTAAAGCATGTCTCCACTTTCTTCCACTGGGATCAGTCCCCTCCCAGGTCAGAAGTGATCACACCCTCCCCCTTAAACATTCACTGTTCGCTCAAACAATGAAGAATATTCTAGAAGCCTTCATCTGAGACTGCCTGTAAGACCCCCTGTGGTGACGGCTCCACTGTGTCTCAATCTACACTCACGTAATGAGATTATTGGCTATTGCAACAATGGACTCCTGTGATAAAGATGAGATTAGTGGAATGCTGGACATTTTAGAAGTGAATCTTACATACTGACAAGTAAGCAGAACTATATAAAACATAACAAGTAAATCACTAATAATACACAATAATAATATTGACAAAAATGGTGGTCCGTTGCTGGAAAAGTATCATAGTCTTTAGTAAGTGGGCAGCTCCTCATATACCTCGCCCACTTTTTCAGCACGGACACAAATGTAAGAGGTCTCGCCTTTGTGATAACGAAACCTTGTATTATCCAGTTTCCTCAAAGCATATTCCATGTCGTCCTTGCGAATATACTCCACAGTCCCCATTCCACCCTGGTATACGTCAGTGTAATAGACATCTCCAGCTTCTCTCATATGGTCTTTCAGATCCTGCCAACTTCCCGATGGGGGAAGCCCTGAGACGATGACTCTGTATTTAGTTCGCTGGATCAGGGATCTGTCCCTTCCACGGGGTCCTCCATATCCTCCCCCTGATCCCCAGTTTGTCCTGGGAAACTCCACACGTGCCCGATGAGCACCAAACTTGTATTCATTGTGACCAACCCCAGAGTGCTGACACCCAGTTAGGGGGATGGTCACTTGGCGGCCTGGTAAAGGGAGCTCTGGGGGAACAGTATCTGAGCTGACCAGGGTGAGGGTAGATCCAGTGTCCCGATGTCCCTGGACCTCCTCCCTGATGCAATTTACCTCCCACAGATTACATTCCTTCATTGTGACAGTCATTGCACTTTGTGTATTACTCACCACAGGTGGGGGGTTAGTCTGCAGATAGTGCCGCTCCCTCTCGGCTGAAGCAGTGAGAAGCGGTCTTTGGCTTTGGGTTACGACATTGGCCCAGTTGCACACCAATCCTCGTCCTAGGTTGTGATGTGGGCTAGAACATTCCCAGCATTCCCTGGCAAAATGCCCCATGTGGCCACAGTTATGGTAGTTTAACCCTCCTCGCCCCAACACAGACCGAACTTGGGGGTTTGGGAAACCTCCCCCTCTTTGTGAAGTACAAAATCCCTGCAGTTCCTCATCTGGCTGGTCCATGGGTTTCGATGGCCTCCCTGTAAAATCCTGTTCCTGACTCACTGGGGCTGTACTTCCACGTTTCCCTAGTCAATTAGCAGACCAATCATCAGCCAATCTTGCAGCCTCATCCAGGCTGAGTGGTTTTCTATCTGCCACCCATTCTTTTAAATTACCTGGGAGCTTTGACATAAATTGTTCCAGCATGACTATATCCATTACATGTTCTGCTTCCCGTGCCCTTAGTCATTCTATCCACCGAGTGCATGCCGTACATAGTGTATTAGCAAACTCCCGATGCGTCTGTGCAGCGGGCTTGTCAGTCTCCCGAAACTTCCTCCGGTAGGTTTCCGGTGTTATGGCATACTTCTCTAGTAATGCACTGCGAATAGTAGAGTAACATCTCTGATCCCCAGAAAACAAGTTATTAAAAGCTTCTCTTGCTTTTCCTGTCAGGCCAACACTCAAAAATCTGGGCCAGTCACTGACTGATACCTCATGCAGCATACAGAGGTTCTCAAATAACTGGAGATGTTCGTCAATATCCGAGGTGTCCTCATTGAACTGTGGTATATCCCGGTACCTTAAAGATGCGGGCCCCTCTCTCCTGTTATCCACTGTCCTCTCCAATGGGGCGGGTTGGGGTACTGCTACATGCACACCCAGATATTTTCTTAACACTGCCGCCCGCCCTATTTCCGTAGCCCGATCTCCTAGCGCGTCCAGCATCCGCCTCAGTCGGTCAATCCTCCACCATCTGGATGACAGCCCTGACCTCCTCATGTGGTTGTTCCTGGTCCCAATCGGCCAAGCATAGCATTAGGGTCGCCCGATTGTCCTCCGGCAACCACTGTAGATCTCTCTCAGAGCAAAAGGCTCTCAGCTCCCAACGACAGCCCCAAAACATCACTGCTCTAGAGGAGATCTGCATGGAGGAATGGGCCAACATACCAGCAACAGTGTTTGCCAACCTTGTGAAGACTTACAGAAAACGTTTGATCTCTGTCATTGCCGACAAAGGATATATAACAAAGTATTGAGATGAACTTTTGTAATTGACCAAATACTTATTTTCCACCAAAATTTGAAAAAAAATTCTTTCCAAATCAGACAATGTGATTTTCAGGATTTGTTTTCTCATTTTGTCTCTCATAGTTGAGGTCTACCTATGAAGTCAATTACAGGCCTCTCTCATATTTTTAAGTGGGAGAACTTGCACAATTGGTGGCTGACTAAATACTTTTTTTCCCCACTGTATATATACAGTGGGTATGCAAAGTATTCAGACCCCTTTACTTTTTTCACTCTGTCTCATTGCAGCCATTTGGTAAATTCTAAAAAGTTCATTTTTTTCTCATTAAAGTACACTCTGCACCCCATCTTGACTGAAAAAAAAACAGAAATGTAGACATTTTTGTAAATTTATTAAAGAAAAACTGAAATATCATATGGTCATAAGTATTCAGACCCTTTGCTCAGACACTCATATTTAAGTCACATGCTGTCCATTTCCTTATGATCCTTCTTGAGATGGTTCTACTCCTTCATTGAACTCCAGCTGTGATTAATTAAACTGATAGGACTTGATTTGGAAAAGCACACACCTGTCTATATAAGACCCCACAGCTCACAGTGCATGTCAGACCAAATGAGAATCATGAGCTCAAAGGAACTGCCCAAGGAGCTCAGAGACAGAATTGTGGCAAGGCACAGATCTGGCCAAGGTTACAAAAGAATTTCTGCTTTACTCAAGGTTCTCAAGAGCACAATGACCTCCATAATCCTTAAATGGAAGAAGTTTGGGACCACCAGAAGTCTTCCTAGACCTGGCCGTCTAGCCAAACTGAGCAATCGTGGGAGAAAAGCCTTGGTGAGAGAGGTAAAGAAGAACCCCAAGATCACTGTGGCTGAGCTCCAGAGAGGAGGTAGAGAGATGGGAGAAAGGTCCACAAAGTTAACTATCACTGCAGCCCTCCACCAGTCGGGCCTTTATGGCAGAGTGGCCCGACGGAAGCCTCTCCTCAGGGCAAGACATATGAAAGCCAGCATAGAGTTTGCTCAAAAACACATGAAGGACTCCCAGATTATGAGATATAAAATTCTCTGGTCTGATGAGATGAAGATAGAACTTTTTGGTGATAATTCTAAGCGGTATGTGTGGAGAAAACCAGGCACTGCTCATCACCTGCCCAATACAATACCAACAGTGAAACATGGTGGTGGCAGCATCATGCAATGGGGGTGTTTTTCAGCTGCAGGGACAGGACGACTGGTTGCAATTGAAAGATACATGAATGCAGCCAAGTACAGAGAAATCCAGGATGAAAACCTCTTCCAGAATGCTCTGGGCCTCAGACTTGGTGGAAAGTTCACCTTCCAACAAGACAATGACCCTAAGCACACAGCTAAAATAACAAAAGGAGTGGCTTCAGAACAACTCTGTGACCATTCTTGACTGGCCCAGCCAGAGCCCTGACCTAAACCTAATTGAGCATCTCTAGAGAGAACTGAAAATGGCTGTCCACCAACGTTCACCATCCAACCTGACAGAACTGGAGATGATCTGCAAGGAAGAATGGCAGAGGATCCCCAAATTCAGGTGTGAAAAACTTGTTGCATCATTCCCAAGAAGACTCATGGCTGTACTAGCTCAAAAGGGTGCTTCTACTCAATACTGAGCTAAGGGTCTGAATACTCATGACCATGTGATTTTTCAGTTTTTCATTTTTAATACATTTGCAAAAATGTCTACATTTCTGTTTTTTTCAGTCAAGATGGGGTGCAGAGTGTACTTTAATGAGAAAAAAAATGAACTTTTTAGAATTTACCAAATGGCTGCAATGAAACAAAGAGTGAAAAATTGAAAGGGGTCTGAATACTTTCCGTACCCACTCTACAGAAGGGCGAAAAATCCAGCACGAAATCCAGGTAATGTGAAAAAAATTAAAACTCCATTTATTGTGAAAAAGTTAAAACAAGACAATGGGACTTAGGAGTCACAATAACATGTTTCGAACTCAGATGTTCTTAGTCATAGTGTGACCCATATCAAAAGAAACCAAAGTAAAATTTTTAGGATTTTATTCTATTCAGTCCAGATCTGATTCAATGGATATTTTTCAGGATGTTGTGCAGCGAGAGTTAAAGGTGTTGCATTCATCTCAGAATATGGTGACTGCCAAGTGAAATGTGACCAAGAAAGAACGGATTGCCCTTCAAGAATTAAAATGTATGAAAGATCTTGTCATAAGAATGTCAGACAAGGGAGGAGTAGTAGTATTAACCCTTTCACGCCAGAGCCTGTTTTCGCCTTCATGACCGGGCCAATTTTTTCAATTCTGACCACTGTCACTTTATGAGGTAATAACTCTGGAACGCTTCAGCGGATCCCACTGATTCTGAGATTGTTTTTTCGTGACATATAGTATGTCATGATTGTGGTAAAATTTCTTCGATATGACTTGCGTTACTTTGTGAAAAAAAATCGGAAATTTGGCATGGCAAAAATTTTGAAAATTTCGCAATTTTCAAACTTCGAATTTTTATGCCCTTAAATCAGAGAGATATGTCACACAAAATAGTTAATAACATTTCTAACATGTCTACTTTACATGAGCACAATTTTGGAACCAAATTTTTTTTGTTAGGAAGTTATAGGGGTTAAAAGTTGACCATTGATTTCTCATTTATCCAACAAAATTTACAAAACCATTTTTAGGGACCACATTTTATTTGAAGTGACTTTGAGGGGCCTTTATGACAGAAAATACCCCAAAGTGACACCATTTTAAAAACTGCACCCCTCAAGGAGCTCAAAACCACATTCCTTAAGTTTATTAACCCTTCAGGTGATTCACAGGAATTTTCGGAATATGGAAGTAAACAATGAACATTTAACTTTTTTCACAAAAATGTTACTTTAGACCAAATTTTTTTTTTTTCCCACAAGGGTAACAGGAAAAAATGAACTACAAAATGTGTTGTGCAGTTTCTCCTGAGCACGTTGATACCTCATATGTGAGGGAAAACTACTGTGGGGGCGCACGGCAGGGCTTGGAAGGGAAGGAGCACCATTTGACTTTTTGAATGTAAAATTTGCTTAAATAATTAGTGGACGCCATCTCGTGTTTGGGGAGCCCCTGGTGTGCTTAAACAGTGGAAACCCCCCACAAGTGACACCATTTTGGAAACTAGACCCCTCAGGGAACTTATCTAGATGTGTGGTGAGCATCTTAAACCCCCAGGTGCTACACAGAAGTTTATAACATTGAGCCGTAAAAATAAAATTTTTACATTTTTCCCACAAAAATGTTTTTCAGCCCCCGATTTTACATTTTCATAAGGGTAACAGGAGAAATTGCACCATGCAATTTGTTGTGCAATTCCTCCTGAGTAAGCCGATAACCCATATGTGGAGGAAAACTACTGCTTTAGCGCACGGCAGGGCTTGGAAGAGATTGCAGACACCATGTCACATTTGAAGAGTCACTGACATACCAAAACAGCAGAAACCCCCACAAGTGACACCACTTTGTAAACTACACCTCTCAAGGAATTCATCTAGGGGAGTAGTGAGTATTTTTTAACCCTCAGGCGATACACAAACTTGTATAACATTGGGCTGAGTAAATGAAATATTACTATTTTTTTCCATTAAAATGTTGCTTTTACCCCAAGTTTGCCGTTTTCAAAAGGGGTAATAAGAGAAAATGTTACACAGCTTCTCTTAAGTACATCAATACCCCATAAGTGGTCGAAAACTACTTTTCAGGCACAATGCAAAGTTCATAAGGGAAGGAGCGCCATGTTACAGTGCAGATTTTAATGTTGTGGTTTGCTGGTGACATGACCCACTGGGAGAGGCCCTGAGGTCCCAGAACAGAAGAACCCCCCCCCATAAATGACTCAATTTTACAAACTACACCTCTCAATAAATTCATGAATTCATCTAGGGGTGCAGTGATCATATTTACATCACATGTGACAGAAATTTATACCATTGGGCAGGGAGGAAAAAATAATTACATTTTTAAGACAAAAAAATTGTTTTAGCCTCAGATTTTACATTTTCACACAGGGGAAAGGGTAAAAATGGTGCCGAAATGCGTCACACAATTTCTTCTAAACGTGGCCATACCCCATATGTGGCTGTACAGTACCGCCTAGCCATACGGCAAGACCCAGGAGGGAGGGAGCGCTATTTGACTCCTGGAGAACAAATTATTGTAGAATAGTTTGAGGACTCCATACAGAGCCCCTAAGTGCTAGAACAGCAGAATTCCCCCTCAAGTGACCCCTTTTAGGAAATTATACCCCTTTGGGAATTTACATACAGGTGTAGTGACAATTTTCACTTCATGGGTGTTTTCCAGAAACATGCAGCAGTGGATGTTGCTGAGTGAAAATTTCAAACTGCTGTTGTAGTGACTAGTACCTTGTAGTGACCAGTACGTTGTGCCCAGCTCATGCTTCTAAGACATGCACCTGTAAATTAGGCGGGCTGTCATCGCTACAGGAATGCCAGACATGTGGACCCTAAATATAGTTTAGGCACATTGTGGGGCTCAGAAGGGAGGGGAGCATTTGGACTTGGGAGCACAGAATTTTCTGAATTTCTTTTGGGGGGCAAGGGCCATTTCGCTTTTCCAGAGCCTTTGTGCTACCAGTAACTTGAAAGGCCCTTATATTTTTGTTAGATGACAGACCTGAGTGGGGACTTGCTTTTTTTTGTGGATTGAGTTGATGCTTTTATTGGGAACATTTTAGATAACGTTTATCCGTCTCTCTAAGCTAAATCTCCAAGTGATGTAATTCAGATGAAACCCCCGAGGGATCCATTCACTATAGTGAGGCAGCAGAATTACTCAGGACTCAGTCTTGGCTCTATTTAGCGGTGTCCTTTTTTTCAGAGGTGCACAAAATTGTGGCCAACCACACTTTTACGCATGTCTAAAAAAACTGACATAGTGGGATGATAGGCTAGATGGTGTCCACGGCGCCTCCATCTGCCTCATTACAGGGAATCTTCCGTCGGGTGTTCTGTCTGAATCATGTATTTCAGAGATTTACACGGAAACCCCGGTGTAAGCGCTTAGTGCAGAATAAACATGAGCCGTGCCATACTGCGTTGTTTTGGGAAGCAGAATTAACAAATTAGCAGCAGGTGAAGAATTGTTTTTATTCATTTTTTACGCCGTTCCTCATGCGGTATAAGTGATCAGACAACTATATTCTTCGGGTCGGTGCAATTACAGTGATACCAGATTTATATAGGGTTTTTATGATTGACAGCTGTCATACACTAAAAGACGCTTTGTTTCGCAAAATCTAGTTTTTGCATCTCCATATTTTGAGAGCTATAATTTTTCCATATTTTGCGGGAGAATGCCAAGAGTGTGCAAAGCAGTCATCAAAGCAAAAGGTGGCTACTTTGAAAAACCTACAATGTAAGACATATTTTCAGTTGTTTCACACTGTTTTGTTAAGTATATAATTCCACATGTGTTAATTCATAGTTTTGATGCCTTCAGTGTGAATGTACAATTTTCATAGTCATGAAAATACAGAAAAATCTTTAAATGAGGTGTGTCCAAACTTTTGGTCTGTACTGTAGATAGATAACATAAGACAAGAATAGATAGATAACAGATAAAATCATAGATAGATAGATGGAGGGATGGATAGAATGATGGAGGAATCGAAAGATTAATAGAGGGATGGATAGGTAAATAGAGGGATAGATAGGTAAATAAAGGGATGGATAGGTAAATAGAGGGATGGATAGATAGATATGGATGGATAGCTGGAGGGATAGATGAAAGGATAGATAGATAGATAGAGGGATAAATGAAAGGATAAATGAACAGATAGATGGAGGGATAGATGGATAGATAGAGGGATAGATAGAGTGTGGTAGACAGATGACAGCTACAGACAGCAAAAAGTACATTGCACACATCGCACATATAGTTCACACATTGTACAGAGAGCACATAATAATCACCTACAATATTAGCATTAGCTACCTTCCTGTGACAGAGATGAGCAGTAGTACTTTCACTTTCTCACTTTACCCAGCTCGGGGCCCAGGAATCAGATCCTGTGCAGGGCAGGCACCCTCCCCCTCCTCTCTCTGGTGAAGACGGCAGAAGACAGGACAGAGGAGGGGAGATTGCCCCCTGCAGTCTGGAGCCAGTGCAGGACGGGTGCACTGCAGCATACAAGTGAGTTTTGATAGGTGCGTGTCCCTGCTTCTAGGGGGGGCAGCTGCCCCCCCCCCGGGCCCTCCCTGGCTACAGCCATGATTCACACACAGCGTTTTTGCTGATCCGTTTTTTGCAGTAAAATGCACTGACTCTGGGCATCCCAGCAAAGTCAATGGGTTTCAAGATATGACATTCAGACACATCGTTTTGTGAGGGTCCGTTTTTAGGGCTCACAAATGGATCCTCACAAAGAATGAGCATGTCAGTTTGTACAGCGTTTTTCTAATCTGCTTTTGCTATTAAAAACATTATCTATGAGTTCAAAAACCTTTCAGATGATTTTTAAAAAGCTGGTCTGCTTTTGCAGCTGAAAAACGCATCCGCAAAAAAACACAGCAAAAACGCTGTGTGTGAATGTAGCCTTAGATCAGGAATAGGACAGCCATTTATAGGACATTTCATAACTTTCCCAAATTCCTATGAAAAAATATTCAGCACATTCTGCATTGAACTACTGTACCCAATTTATTATATATTTTAGGAGTCGGAGTCGCTCCATTTTATACCGACTCCAACTCCGACTCCACCTCCACAGCCCTGGATACCACACATAGGTTTTTTATGTTTTGGCGCTTTTACACAATAAAAACTATTTTATAGACAAAAGAATTGTTTTTCCATCGCTTTGTTCTGAGAGCAGTATCATGAAAAAGCATAGCTTTTTGCTCCGTTTTTTATTTTTTATGGTGTTTACAGAAGGGGTTAATTAGTGTGACAGTTTTATAGGGTTGTTCCGGATGCGGCGATACCAAATATATGTACTTTTTTTGTTTTTGCATAAATATATTGATGTATTGGTTTATTTACCGTATTTATTTAATTTTATTTTGTGATTTTTTTTTTAACAGTTTGAAAACATTTTTATACTTTTTTTTATTTTTACTTAGTCCCTGTATGGAACTTCAATTTTTATTTTTCTGATCACTGGTCTTATGCAATGCAATAGACATGTATTGCATTGCATGAGAGCAGACAGTTTTACACTGTCAGATCTCCTGCTAGACTCAGCTGCTGGCTGATTTTAGAAGGACACCATGCATGGCAGACCAGGAAGTCACCATATTACCTCCTGCTGCCATGACAACGCCAGGTCCTATCACAGGGGCCGTCGGAAAGGTGACTGGACGACCTCACTATCTCCTAAATGCAGCGATCGCTATGGATTGCGGAATCTAGAACATAGCAAAGGGTTAGCATCACTGGGACCTGATCAATCAGGTCCCGATGATGTTACCTGTCAGAGCTGTTGCTCTGCACCACAACCGCAGCGCTTGCAGGACCCTGGGGTTCCGGAGTGCTGCGAGGCCGCCGACTGTTCATAAACGTGGGCGCTGCACAGAGCCCAGCCAGCACCGACGTTTATGTACAGTGTGTGAGGCAGTGACGGGGATCGTATACAAGGGACGGTATATATCCCCCAGAATGTGTACAGAGACCTATTAAACCCATTGAAGTGCATTGCAGTCACAGACACACCTGTGGCTGCAATGCAGGAATGAAGGGGAGCATTGACCTGGTCAGGCTATCTGGCTAAGGCAGATTAGTAAAACCCGGTAGGGCCTTCATTTCTTGGAGGAGGCTACAGGAAGGCAGTGGGACAGCTTCCTCCCTCCAACCCAGGTTTCCCAGTGGCTCTTGCCAAAGGTCCTTTAAAAAAACCTGCATTAAGGATTTGTGTTGTTCAGTGTTGGGACCTGCTAGGAACATAGCAGGAAAGCTTGGCGGGCCTGTGTGTAGCTGAACCTAAGCCTGGGACGGCTCTGCACCCGTCAGGCTCTGAGCGGCCTGGCGCGGCCGTTGCCCACAGCAACCGTTGTTATGAACTTGTGTTAGCCTGGCTGCGAACCGGAGGACTTTCTGTTTTACCCATGATTGCTGAATAAAAGCTGCTTATGTTGGACTTGCTTGGGTCACTGCCTCAGTTACTGCACGGTGTGAACATCGCCAACTTACAGCTTAGTGGAGAATGTGGGCATTGTGACTGAGGCATACCCCACCGGCAGCTGCATGCCCATGATTCGGCCGGCCACCTTTGAGCCCAACCCCGTGGACAAAATGGAGGAGCTGTTAAGGCAATTGGTACTCACACAGCGGCAGCAGCAGGAGCAGTTTAAGCAGCAGCACACCAATGAGCTGATCGTGCAGCAGCTCACAGCCCTGCGGGAGACGCCGACGGCACCAGCCCCGGAATGTCGAGAGGCCTGGGACAAGGTTCGCTCAGCATAAAGGAAGATGGGACCGCAGGATGATATGGAAGTCTTCCTGTCCATCTACGAACGTACAGCAGAGTGGGAAAACCTACCAGCCGGCCAGTGGGCGGAAGTGGTGGCTCCGTTTTTGGTCAGCGACACCCAGAAGGCCTACTTCGACCTCAGTCGGGTGGACGCCCAGGACTACCAGAGGCTCAAAGGTGAGATTCTTGCCCAACTGGGGGTCAATACATACGTGAGGGCTCAGCGCGTATTTTCCCACCCGGTCTCAGGCTTATGACCTTCTGCAGTTGGTAAAGAGGTGGCTCCAGCCTGAGACTTTGGCTCCCGCCCAGCTGGTGGAGAGGGTGGTAGCTGACCGGCTGGTGAGGACTCTGCTGGCCGCTATCCAACAATGGGTGCGGCACGGGGACCCCGGCACACTCGACCAGGTGGTCAGCCTCATCGAGCGCTACTCGACCACTCAGGACTTTATCCGGGACTCTGCCCCCTCACGGCTGTCACACCGATCTCTGCTAACCCCAGGAACCAGGAAAGGGGTCGCGTCCCTCTTCTAAAAGACAGTCAGCACCGTACCCGTGCTGAAGGGGTACCACTGAGTGAGAGTGGCGGGAGACTGGTTCCCTCCCAAACTGTCACAAGAACTGCCCCCTGACTACAGAGCCCATGGACTGCGGGTATAACCGCCGGGTCTCAATGTATGCCCAGACCGTCTACAATGCGAGCGCCGACCCCCCGGAGAGTGAACCCCAACTGTGCCAAGTACTGGTTAATGGGTACCCCACGGAGGCCCTCCTAGATTCGGGAAGCCTAGTGACTTTGGTACATGGGTCGCTGGTGGCAGGAGACAACCCCAGTGGACAGACAGTCGGGGTTGTGTGTATCCATGGGGACCTCTGAGAGTACCCAACCGCGGAGGTAGTTTTGTCCACGCCATGTGGAGACATAAACCATGTGGTGGGGGTGGTAAAAACTCTTCCCTATGGGGCTGTGTTGAGAAGAGACTTGCCCCTGTTCTGGACAAAATCCACTCTCCCCCGGTAAAAGTTATTACAGGAGCTGTACCCAAATAACCCAAGTCAGGGGTACCTGCCGTAGGGGTGTCTAACCTAGGGGCAGAGTGTGACCCCGATAGGTTTTCCTTAGAGGTGCTGGCAGGAAAGGTCGAGGAGACCCCATCGATCCCCGAGCTGGAAGTGTCCCGGGGCACATTTGGGACAGCTCAGCTACAGGATCCCACCCTGACTCGGGCGCGGGAAAGGGTGTTAGAGGTAAATGGCATAGCTCAACAGCCCGGTGCAGATACTGTGGTGGTCAACAATGAGTTGCTCTATAGGGTAGACAAAATCAAGGACGAGGTCGTGGAACAGTTAGTGGTACCTCAGTCGTACAGTCGGGCGGTTCTGGAGATGGCACACACACACCTGCTGGGTGGACACTTAGGGGTTAAAAAGACGCAAGAGCGTATCTTGCAGCGGTTCTTTCGGCCGGGGATTTACGCGGAGGTCCAAAAGTACTGCGAATCCTACCCCGAATGTCAGCTGACCACCCCCACCGCAAGCTTCCGTAGCCCGTTGGTACCTCTGCCAGTGATAGAGCTACGTTTTGAACGGATTGCAATGGACTTGGTAGGGCCCATTGTAAAATCCGCTCGTGGCCACCAACATATACTTGTGGTCGTCGACTATGCCACCCGGTACCCGGAGGCTATACCGCTACGCCACACCTCGGCGAAACTGATTGCACAGGAGCTGTTTGCCATGTTCTGTCGCCTTGGGCTACCTAAGGAGATCCTGACAGATCAAGGGACCCCTTTTATGTCCAAGGTGACGAGGGAACTGTGCAAACTGCGGAGAATAAAACAATTGCGCACCTTGGTGTACCACCCTCAGACCGACGGGTTAGTAGAACGGTTCAATAAAACCCTCAAGTCCATGTTAAAAAAGATGGTTTCTAAGGACGGAGGGGATTGGGACATGTTGTTACACTATTTGATGTTCGCAGTCCGTGAGGTACCCCAGGCTTCCACAGGGTTCTCTCCCTTTGAGTTATTGTACGGCAGACACCTTAGGGGTCTGTTGGACGAAGCCAAAGAGACGTGGGAATAAGAGCTGACTCCACATAGGAGTGTAATTGAACACGTGGCTAGTATGCAGGACCGGATCGTGACGGTCACGCCCATCGTGAGAGAACATCTTAGATGCCCAGGCAGCACAGAG
Organism: Phyllobates terribilis; assembly: GCF_046119375.1. Lineage (NCBI taxonomy): Eukaryota > Metazoa > Chordata > Amphibia > Anura > Dendrobatidae > Phyllobates > Phyllobates terribilis. The sequence goes on along the minus strand of NW_027362879.1, from coordinate 4,599,687 downwards.
GAGCACATATAATAAAAGAGCCACGGTCAGGTCTTTTAACAAGGGCGATCGGGTGTTTGTACTGGTACCCACAGCCGAGAGTAAGCTCATGGCCAAGTGGAAAGGGCCATATGAAGTTCGAGAAAAGGTGGGAGAGGCAAATTACCGGGTGTATCAGCCCTGAAGGAGGACCCCTGAGCAGCTTTATCATGTAAACGTGCTAAAACCTTGGAAAGATCGAGAGTGTTTAGTTACAGACGTCACTCCGGGCATATTGCCAGAGACTTCTCTACCTTCAGCCAGGGATGCGTCCAGGGGAGAGGTCAGGATAAGTGATGCGCTCACTAAACAGCAGCGACAGGAGGCTCGCTTGCTGGTGCAGCAGAATACCGACATGTTCTCAGAGATACCAGGTAAGACTATGGTTCTCCAACATGACATTGTCACTGAATCTGGGGCAAGGGTACGAATGAGACCGTATCGGGTACCTGAAGTCCGGCGGCAAGCCATCACGGCTGAGGTAAAACAAATGCTCCAGTTAGGCGTCATTGAGGAATCACGGAGTGAGTGGGCTAGCCCCATCATACTGATTCCGAAACTAGACGGATCGTTACGCTTCTGTAACGATTTCCAGAAATTAAATGAAGTGTCGAAGTTTGACCTCTATCCAATGCCAAGGGTGGATGAGCTGATTGAGAGACTGGGGCAGGCCCAGTACTTTACCACGCTCGATCTCACCAAGGGTTACTGGCAGGTACCTCTCATGGAATCGGCAAAGGAAAAGACCGTCTTCATAACTCTGGAGGGTCTATATTACTATGTGGTCTTACCTTTTGGGTTACATGGGGTCCCGATGATATTATCATCTTTAACACCGACTGGCATACACACCTATCCCAGGTACAAGCGGTGCTGGATTCTCTCACAGCCACGGGGTTAATGGTAAACCCCCAAAAATGTGGGCTAGGGCTAGAGGAAGCCCGATATTTGGGGTATGTGATTGGCCGAGGAGTTATCAAGCACCAAATCAATAAAGTTGAGGCCATTAAAAACTGGCCTAAACCCTCAAGTACAAAACAGATGAGGGCGTTCCTCGGCATCCTTGATTATTAATTTTGCTGGGAGAACGGCAGCCCTGACCGATCTCTTGAAAGGAAAAAAAAATCAGTAATGGTTCGGTGGAACCCTCAGGCAGAAGAAGCCTTTCAGTCCATGAAATTGGCCCTGTGTGGACAGACAGTCCTCATCAGCCCCAACTTCAAGGAAACCTTCATTGTACAGACAGACGCCTCGGAGGTAGGCTTCAGGGCAGTATTGTCACAAAAAGTGAATGGTGAAGAGCACTCGGTCATCTACTTGAGTAGAAAGCTTATCCCGGCAGAGAAAAACTATAGGGGTAGAGAAGGAGTGTTTGGCTAACAAGTGGGCTTTGGAATCGATACGTTATTATTTACTCGGGAGTCAGTTCCGCTTGGTGACGGACCACTCACCCTTGACATGGACGAGTAACGCCAGGGAGAGGAATGCAGGAGTCACCAGGTGGTTACTGTCACTTCAAAATTTCAGTTTCTCTGCAGAACATCGCCTGGGAAGTCACAGGCAAACGCGGATGCCCTGTCCCGGGCACCCTGTATGGTGATAAATGTTCAACCCATCAAGTTTGAATGGGGGGTTGCAGATATGTGAGGCAGTGACGGGGATCGTATACAAGGGACGGTATATATCCCCCAGAATGTGTGCAGAGACCTATTAAACCCATTGAAGTGCATTGCAGTCACACCTGCGGCTGCAATGCAGGAATGAAGGTGAGCATTGACCTGGTCAGGCTATCTGGCTAAGGCAGATTAGTAAAACCCGGCAGGGCCTTCATTTCTTGGAGGAGGCTACAGGAAGGCAGTGGGGCGGATTCCTCCATCCAACCCGGGTTTTCCAGTGGCTCTTGCCACAGGTCCTTTAAAAACCCTGCATTAAGGATTAGTGTTGTTCAGTGTTGGGACATAGCAGGAAAGCTTGGCGGGCCTGTGTGTAGCAGAACCTACGCCTGGGAAGGTTCTGCACCAGTCAGGCTCTGACCAGCCCAGCGGGGAGGTTGCCCATGGCAACTGTTGTTATGGACTTATGTTAACAAGGCTGCAAACCAGAGGACTTTCTGTTTTACTCGTGAGTGCTGAATAAAAGCTGCTTATGTTGGACTTGTACATGTGAAAAAGACTTAAGTATACTAATAGATCATAGACTGAACATTAGTGTTGAGCGAGCACTAAAATGGTCGGGTGCTCGAAGCTCGGGGCGAGCTCACCGTGATACTCAGGTGCTCGACCCGAGCAACGAGCCCAATGTTAGTCTATGGGAGACCCGAGCATTTTTGCGGCGGCGGCACCGCCGGCAGTCTGTAGAAAGCCTAAAAATTGACCAAAATGATAGTGACAGTGCTCAAAAGACATGGGGGCAGCATGGGGACCGCCCCTGGAAGCATTTCTGACCCCCAGGTCACTGCTGTCAACAACGTGGTCAGAGGTATTAAGCCACTTTTACGGGCTCACAATAAACGTTCAAAAACGAAACAAACGGTTTTCCTGTGAAATATGTTAAGGAATTTCCTTTCCAGGGTAAAGACTTGTGTATAAGGTAAAATAAATAACCAAAAACAAAAATACTGCTCCACATCTTGGGCTATGTTCACAAGTAGCATTTTTCATGCGTTTTTGCACTTTTGTATTGCTTTCAACCATGACAAATGCATTCACTGGGAAATGTTATTTTAACATTTTACAACCTTATCTGGCCATGTGCTGTGTGACACATGCATACAGTGCTGAAAAGACATGGGAACAGCATGGGGAAGACCCCTGGAAGCATCTCTGACACCCAGGTAACTGCCTAAAAGTGTGCCCATCAGAAGAGATCCTTGCCGCTTCAGTAGATGCAGACTTGCAACTATCCCCGTGCAAGTCCTTGTCCCAGGGCAGTGTTCAATTGTACCTCCCCCATTCCTTGCAATGCAAGCGCAAATATGCAGCCAACCACCCACCCACCCGCAAGCTGCAATACCACACTGGTAGCTTGCTTACACTTGAAATTGGGCCTTTTAGGCATGTGGAGGCAGACGCTGGCCACCATGTCATGGCTGCATCGGCGGCCGTTTTATCCGTACTCAGTCCCCAGCAGCCCGGCGGCCGGGTGTCCACGCTCGGTCCCCAGCAGCCAGGGGGCGGCCGGGTGTCCACCCTCAGTCCCCAACCGCCCCGCGGCCGGGTGTCCACACACGGTCCCCAGCCGCATGGGGGCGGCCGGGTGTCCATAAACGGTCCCCAGTCGCCCCTATTTCTCCTGTTACCGACCCACACACTTTTCTTAGACTGGCATGCTTTAGGGCAGCATTGGATGAGCCCACCAGAGAACCCGACTCCTCCAGTGGGCCCTGGCTTCTCCATCAGGGGAGTTGAGAGTGCCAAGGTGAGGAGCATGATGATGATAGAAGTTAGCATCTGCTTTGTTTTCTTGGAATGCAAGCGCATGTATGTAGCAGCGGCTAGGCCTGAGGTGGTCAGCGTTTTGGACCATATCTTACCTCCTCCGAGGATTGCTGGATGTTTTCCTGCTACTATCCCAGTTCTATGACTCCCGTTAAAACAAAGCTTCAGGTGATAAATGATGGATGAGGTGGTGGCAAAGGAGAAAGAGCAGGAGGAACAGGGACCATTCACATCAAAATCAGGCCAGTCAACCACACATGTCTTGTAGGATATGTTTCTGTAACAAAATGAGCGGTTCGGCTACACAGTTATAGGTCATACAGTGAGTGCAATGCCTACCAAAAATTTCGAGGCACTCCAATGCCCCTTGGAAGTGACTTGGAGGTTAGAGGGCCTTAACTAAACCATTTTTGCCATTTATAGCAACTGGGTCTCCTGTACACTGTTGGCCTAAGCAGTGCATGGAAGGCTTTCCAAAAATTATGAGGAACTGCAATGTCCCTTGAAACAGACGTGGATTACAGCGTACTAAAAACCTTCTACCCATTATTGGGGAGTGGGCCTCCCTTAGTTTTTGCCTTTGCATTGAAAAGCAAAAGCTGACTAAAATTAGGAGGAAATGCAATGCACGTTGGAAGAGTCGTGGAGGTTGGATGTAATTAAAAACAACATTTCAATGCCCCTTGGAAGAGCTGTGGAGTTCAGAGTGGTTTAACAAAACACTTTTAATGCCCCTTTGAAGAGACGTGGAGGTCACAGTAGCTTAACAAGACGGTTTTAATGCCCCTTGGAAAAGTGGTGGAGGTCACAGTAGCTTAACAAGACAGTTTTAATGCCCCTTACAAGAGCCATACAGTACAGTATATTACAAACAGTCCCATTGTTGGGGAGTGGGTCTCCCATAGTCTTTGCTTATGCCTTCCAAGCAAAAGCTGCCAAAAATTATGAGGAAATGCAATGCCCGTTCGAAGAGTCGTGGAGGTTAGAGTTAATTAAAAACAACATTTCTATGTCCCTTGGAAGAGACGTGGAGGTCACAGTAGCTTAACAAGACGGTTTTAATGCCCCTTGGAAGAGTGGTGGAGGTTACAGTGGAATAAAAAGACAATATCAATGCCCCGTGGAAGAGACGTGGAGGTCACAGTAGCTTAACAAGACGGTTTTAATGCCCCTTGGAAGAGTGGTGGAGGTTACAGTGGAATAAAAAGACAATATCAATGCCCCGTGGAAGAGACGTGGAGGTCACAGTAGCTTAACAAGACGGTTTTAATGCCACTTGGAAAAGTGGTGGTCGCAGTGGAATAAAAACACAATATCAATGCCCCGTGGAAGAGACGTGGAGGTCGCAGTAGCTTAACAAGACTGTTTTAATGCCCCTTGGAAAAGTGGTGGAGTTCAGAGTGGTTTAACAAGACAGTTTTAATGCCCCTTGGAAGAGTGGTGGAGGTCGCAGTGGAATAAAAAGACAATATCAATGCCCCTTGGAAGAGTGGTGGAGGTCGCAGTGGAATAAAAAGACAATATCAATGCCCCATGGAAGAGTGGTGGAGGTCGCAGTAGCTTAACAAGACGGTTTTATTGCCCCTTGCAAGAGCCATACAGTACAGCATCTTAAAAATATTATTCCCATTATTGGGGAGTGGGTCTTCCACAGTATTTGCTTATGCCTTCCAAGCAAAAGCTGACAAAAATAAGGTCGGAGGAACTTTCAATAATGGCAACACGGTCACCCTGGTGGTATAGTGGAGGCGGAGGCTGATGATAAGGAGAAGAACATAAAACAGCCGAAATGAGGACGCGTATACCTATGTGTGGGTGTGAAGTGGAGCATGTGAATACACCTCCCGAAATAACACAGTGGATTTGACTTTATGTTACTGTGCTGTCATTTGGTGGTGATGAGAAGTCTGGCCCAATCCAGCCCTTGTTCATTTTGATAAGGGTCAGCTTGTCAGCATTGTCAGTTGACAGGCGAGTGCGCTTATCAGTTATAATTCCCCCAGCGGCACTAAAAACATGCTCCGATAACACGCTAGCGGCAGGGCAGGCCAGGACCTCCAAGACGTACAGAGCGAATTCATTCCAAGTGTGCAGCTTGGATACCCAATAATTAAAAGGCACAGAGGAATCACGGAGGACGCTGGTACGGTCGGCAAGGTACTCCCTCACCATCTTTTGAAACTTTCCACTCCTTGTGAGAGTACCCTGCGCCTCAGGGTCTATCCGGAAGGAGGGTCTGAGAAAACTGTCCCAGAACGTTGACAGTGTTCCCCTGCCTCTGCTGGATTTGAGTTGCGTCCCTCTCGCCTGTATGCCTTGGTTGGGCAAAGAACTGTGATCTCTGCCGCTAGCGTGTTCAGATGGGAATTTTTTTTAACAGTTCTGCAGCAAGGGCCTTCTGGTACTGCCCCATTTTTGTAGACCTCTCCACCTCAGGAATAAGAGAGTGAAAGTTCTCCTTGTAGCGGGGGTCTAAAAGTGTCACCAACCAGTAATGACTATCACCCAACATTTTGACAAGTCGAAGGTCACGGTTAAGGCAGCGTAACATAAAGTCAGCCATGCGTGCCAGACTGGTAACGGGCAAGACTTCCGTGTCCTCACCAAGATGACGACTGACCATGCTCTCCTCCTCCTCCTCCTCCCCCCTGTCCTCAGGCCACCCACGCTGAACTGAGGGTATGACAGTTGTACAGGTACTACCGTCTACAGCGCATGATACCAGCTCCTGTTCTTCCTCCTCTCCCTCATTGTCCCCCAATGCATGTTGGGATGAGATGAGGCTGGGCTGTGTGTAAAAGCCCGCTACGGCTTCTTGATCCATCTCATCATACTCTGGCTGCAATGCCTCCTCTTTAATTCTCTGCAGAGAGCGTTGCAAAAGACAGACAAGTGGGATGCTGACGCTAATGATGGCGTCATCGCCACTCACCATCTTGGTGGCCTCCTCAAAGTTTGTCAGGATGGTACATATGTCAGACATCCAGGTCCACTCCTGAGGTCTTATGTGTGGAGTCTGACCTGAATATCGACGGCCTTGTTACAGCTGGCACTCCACAACTGCTCTCTTCTGCTCACAAATCCTTTGCAACATGTGGAGGGTAGAGTTCCAATGTGTGGTTACACCACTCACCAGTCGGTGTGACAGAAGCTGCAAACGCTGCTGCAACAGATCAAGGGCGGCGGAAGCTGTAGCCGACTTGCGAAAATGAGCTGACAGGCGGCGTACCTTGACGAGCAGATCTGGCAACTCTGGGTACGATTTAAGAAACCGCTGAACCACGAGGTTAAGCACATGAGCCAGGCATGGTACATGTGTGATCTCGCCTCGCCTCAGAGCCGCCACCAGGTTACGGCCATTGTTACACAAAACCATGCCTGGATGTAGGTTCAGCGGTCACATCCACAGATCTGCCTGCTCTTTCACAGCTGTCCACAACTCACAAGCAGTGTGAGGTTTCTCACCTAAGCTTATGACTTTCAGCACAGCCTGTTGCCGCTTGGCGGAGGCAGTGCTTCCAGCTTGTAACTGATGTGGTGATAGCCGAGATGGAGGCTGAACATGAGGAGGAGGAGGAGGATGATGCGCAGGAGCTGTACACTGTGGGGGCAACTCTGACTGACATAGGGCCCGCAATCCTCGGTGTGGGGAGGATGTGTTCCGCCCCAAGGTCCGACTGGGTCCCGGCTTCCATTATGTTTACCCAGTGTGCCGTCAGGGAGATGTACCATCCCTGGCCACAAGCACTTGTCCACGTGTCCGATGTCAGGTGGACTCTCCCAGTAACTGCGCTGTTGAGGGCACGGCAGATGTTTTGGGACACGTACTTGTGTAGTGCGGGGATGGCACACCAGGCAAAATAGTGTCGGCTGGGGACCGAGTACCGAGGGACGGCCACCGCCATAAGGTTGGGGAAGGATTCCGTCTCCACCAGCCTAAAAGGCAGCATTTCCAATGCAAGCAGTCGTGAAATGTGCGAATTTAGGACTGTGGCCTGTGGGGCGTTAGCTGCGAATTTAAGCTTTCGTTCAAAGGTCTGGGATATGGACAATTGAACGCTGCGGTTGGACGTGGACGTTGATGCTATTTCTTGAGAAACTGCCATAACAAGTGAAGACTGAAAGGAGGGGGCATCTTTGCATGCAGTATGGACAGGGGATTGCCTTACACACACAACAGGGGATTCTATTGCTCGCACAACAGCGGAAGAAGCAGTGGTGACACCCGCTGACACTGGTCGTGGACCCTGGGGTTCACCCCACAAAGTCGGGTGCTTTGTTGCCATGTGCCTGATCATGCTGGTGGTGGTCAGGCTGGTAGTTTTGTCACCCCTGCTGATGCTGGCATGGCAGGTGGTACAAATGGCCTTTTTGGGGTTATCAGCAGAGTCTTTAAAACAATTCCAGACTCTGGAAGACCTACCGGTTGTACTGGCAACGTCCCTCGTGTTGGTGTTACGAGGAACTGTTACCTGCCTTCTGTGTGCAGCTACCATACTGCTTCTTCCTGCCTGTTGGGGTACTCTGCCTCCCTCACCCTGTGTGCTGCTGGCCTCGCTCTGCATGTCCTCCTGCCACGCAGGGTCAGTTACTAGATCTTCCAACACCACCTCCTCTTCCACTTGCACACCACGATCCTCCTCCTCACTTCCTGGCAATTGTGTCTCGTCATCGTCCACCTCTTGTGACAAATTGCCAGCGTCGACTTCCTGTGGCCGTGGCTGTTCAAATATTTGGGCATCGCTACATGGGATCTCCTCTTCCACCACTTCAAGCGGAGCAGGCGAGGGGCACAAATCTGGAAATGGACCAGTGAACAGATCTTCAGAGTGTCCAAATGTGGGATCAGTTGCTGTCTGACGACACTTGGCATAGTGGGAGGAAGGAGCATCAGGGTGAGGAGGAGTATGCGGTCGAGACTCACGGCTACTAACATTTGACCGTGTGGAAGACAAACCGGAGCTGGTGGTGGCCAGGTAACTGGAAGTATTATCTGCTATCCAATTAATAACCTGTTCACACTGATCAGGTCGCAATACTGGTGTTGTTCTGTGCTTCCCTAGTAATTCGGTCAAGAACTGGGAGTGAGAAGATGTGAGAAGATGTGGCTGTTGGTTGTGGCACATTTTCACCTTGGCCACGGCCCCGTCCTCTGCACGCACCATCACCAGAACGTCCAGTTCCACATGCCTTGGCACGCACCTTGCCCATTGTAAATCAAGTAAAATAGCTTACACTCGCACTATCAATGGAAAAAGTGTAATAAAAAGTAGATTACAACCGTGGAAGAGGAAAACCACAGTTCTATTTCTCTGGCCTACACCCGACTCTTTTAAACAATCTGAACAATCAGGGAGGAACTATTATTGTTTTTCTTTACGTCAAAAAATACCAAAAGCTGAATAATAGAGATTTTTTATCGTGGAACGGCAAAACCACAGTTATAATTTACTGGTGTACAACAGACTATTTTCAACAGATATATTTGTGTCTGAACAATCAGGAGACACTATTACTGTTTTTCTTTACAGCAAAAAATGCCAAAAGCAGGATAATACAGAGATTTTTTACCGTGGAACAGCAAAACCACAGTTATAATTTACTGGTGTATACCAGACTTTTTTAAATATAGATATTTGCGGCTGAACAGTGAGCGACACACTCAAACTGTTTTTTTGGGGGGTAAAAATGGCCCAAAAGTGGATAATACAGAGGTTTGAACCGTGGAACTGCAAAACCGCACTCCTGTTTCTCTGGCCTACACCAGACTATTTTCAACAGATATATTTGTGTCTGAACTGTCACAGACACGCTTTTTTTTTTTGGATGGGAGGGGGGGGCACCAAAAGGTTAATAAGACGGGTATTTGTACAGTGTGAAGGAGGGAAAAAAAAAGAGGATTTAGATGAAAAAAAAAAAAAAAGGATTTTTCCTGGCCCCCCGAGACCTGGAGCTAAGTCCAGAAATTTCAGCAACAGGAGCACACAGGACTGTAATGCAGCGCTTGCTGGTATAACCACTGCATCTCCTATACAGCCTGCCTGCCTGATATCTGGGATGGATATTAGTCCTGAGAAGGTCTGTTTGTTTGATCTGGCAGCCTTTAGAGACCCTACACTACCTATTTTGCAGTATAAATCTCTCCCTAGCTCAGCAGCACTTTCCCTACACTAGCTAATCCCGGGCGTCTGTGTCCAAGATGGCGGCGCCCGGTTTTAAATACTCGAGGTGATGCTGTGCGGCCAGCAAATCAATGTAATGCCCACAACCAACATGGCTGCGGCATTACAGTGACGGGCTGGCAATCCCTGCATGCTCATTGGCTCTGTAAAGAGCGCCAAACATGCAGGGAGGAGACCCGAGCTCCCGCACGAGTAACCCGGAAATGCTCGGTGCTCGCCGAACATCCCGAGTAGCGTGATGCTCGGGCGAGTACCGAGCAGTGTCGAGCATGTTCGCTCAACACTACTGAACAGGAGTCAACAGTATGATGCAGCAGCAAAAAAGGCAAATACAATTCTGGGATGTATTAACAGAAGCATACAGTCTAGATCACGTGAAGTCATCTGGAATACTGTGTCCAGTTTTGGGCACCACATTTTAAAAAAGACATTGACAAACTGGAGCAAGTTCAGAGAAGAGCGACCAGAATGGTGACTGGACTGCAAACCATGTCCTATGAGGAACGGTTACAGGATTTGGGAATGTTTAGCTTGCAAAAAAGAAGACAGAGAGGAGACTTAATAGCGGTCTACAAATATGTCAAGGGCTGTCACATTGTAGAAGGATCATCTTTATTCTCATTTGCACAAGGAAAGACTAGAAGCAATGGGATGAAACTGAACGGGAGGAGACACAGATTAGATATTAGAAAAAACTTTTTGACAGTTAGGGTGATCAATGAGTGGAACAGGCTGCCACGAGAGGTGGTGAGATCCCCTTTAATGGACGTCTTCAAACAGAGGCTGGACAGACATCTGTCTGAGATGATTTAGTGAATCCGGCTTTGAGCAGGGGGTTGGACCAGATGACCGAGGAGGTCCCTTCCAACTCTACCATTCTATGACTTGCTTGGGTCACTGCCTCAGTTACTGCACGGTGTGAACACCGCCGCCTTACAAGTGGGAGGTTGGGAAGAGGTTAATGGAAGTAGAGATGTATGATTTACAAATGCTGTCAGATAATACAACATATAAAAAAGTCCTAAATAATCCTTTATCAAAGCTAGTTATAGATACCCATTCTATTATTCAAGAGGGTTTTGCCCTAGAGGTTATAACTGAAAAAGAAAGAGATTATTTAATTGTGGAGCAACCAATGTTGCCAGGTTTATATGGTCTGCCAAAAATACATAAAAATATAATTCCTCCCCCGATGAGACTCATAGTATCGGGTATAAACTCAGTTACTGAATTAATAGGGGATTGGAAGGATAATTTGTTGCAGCCATTAGTTCAAAGAACTGCAGGATTTTTAAAGGACTCCAGGGATGTCTTAAATCAGGTATCTAAAATGCAATGGCAGCCTAACTACACGTGGCTTAGCTGCGATGTAGTGTCATTGTATACTTGCATTCCTCATAATATTGTTATCCAAACGCTAAAGAATCATCTATTTAAATTCAGCGCTTATTCTTCTGATCTATGTGAATATATTGTCTTGTTGGTGCAATTTTTAATAACTAATCATTTTTTTATGTACAAGCAGGTTTTTTTCCTTCAGTGCAAGGGGGTCTCCATGGGAGCTAAATACTCCCCGTCGCTCGCAAACTTAATAATGTCCTTCTGGGAGCATAAATGTTGGTATACTTCTGCGAATCCTTATGTGAATTGTCTGTTCTGGTATGGCAGATACATCGATGATTTGATCTTCATATGGAGGGGTAATGTATCTGCCATACCGGAATTTGTACAGTATCTTAATGATTTTAATTTGTCATTCACATACAATACTCACCCACTGTAATTCCATTCTTGGACCTCAGACTGGAGGGGGGAAATGGCAGTATAGCTACTTCAACATTTTCTAAACCCCACTCAGGAAATACGATACTGCATGCTGCAAGCAGTCGACCGCAGTCACACCATAAAAGCCATCCCAGTGGGAGAGTATACCAGGATAAAGCGTAACTGCAGCCTAAAGCTGACAAACTAGAAAGTGAAATCACTACTTGTGGGATAAACTAATTAGGAGAGGTTACCCACCCTGGACTCTGGACAGAGCTTCAAGGATCCTAGCTACAAGAGACAGATGAAATAATTGTAAATAAAATGTTCATTTCTAGTACTTGGTTGAAAACCCTTTGTTAGCAATGACTGCCTGAAGTCTTGAACTCATGGACATCACTAGACGCTGTGTTTCCTCCTTTTTGATACTCTGCCAGGCCTTCACTACGGTGGTTTTCAGTTGCTGTTTGTTTGTGGGCCTGTCTGAAGTTTAGTCTTTAACAAGTGAAATACATGCTCAATTGGGTTGAGATCAGGTGACTGACTTGGCCATTCAAGAATATTCCACTTCTTTGCTTTAATAAACTCCTGGGTTGCTTTGGCTTTATGTTTTGGGTCATCGTCCATCTGTAGTATGAAATGACGACCAATCAGTTTGGCTGCATTTGGCTGGATCTGAGCACACAGTATGGCTCTGAATACATCAGAATTCATTCGGCTGCTTCTGTCCTGTGTCACATCATCAATAAACATTGGCAGCCATGCATGTCCAAGCCATCACACTGCCTCCGCTGTGTTTTACAGATGATGTGGTATGCTTTGGATCATGAGCTGTACCACGCCTTCGCCATACTTTTCTCTTTCCATCATACTGGTAGAGGTTGATCTTGGTTTCATCTGTCCAAAGAATGTTCTTCCTGAACTGTGCTGGCTTTTTTAGATGTTTTTTTAGCAAAGTCCAATCTAGCCTTTTTATTCTTGATACTTATGAGTGGCTTGCACCGTGCAGTGAACCCTCTGTATTTACTTTCATGCAGTCTTCTCTTTACGGTAGATTTGGATATTCATACGCCTACCTCCTGGAGTGTTGTTCACTTGGTTGGCTGTTGTGAAGGGGTTTCTCTTCACCATGGAGATTATTCTGCGATCATCCACCACAGTTGTCTTCCGTGGGCGCCCAGGTCTTTTTGCATTGATGAGTTCACCAGTGCTTTCTTTCTTTCTCAGGATGTACCAAACTGTAGATTTTGCCACTCCTAATATTGTAGCAATTTCTCGAATAGGTTTTTTCAGCTTAAGGACGGCTTGTTTCACCTGCATGAAGAGCTCCTTTGACCGCATGTTTACTTCACAGCAAAACCTTCTAAATGCAAGCACCACACCTCAAATCAACTCCAGGCCTTTTATCTGCTTAATTGAGAATGACATAACGAATGGATTGCCCACACCTGTCCATGAAATAGCCTTGGAGTCAATTGTCCAATTACTTTTGGTCCCTTTAAAAACAGGGTTGCACATGTTAAGAAGCTGAAACTCCTAAACCCTTCATCCAATTTTAATGTGGATACCCTCAAATGAAAGCTGAAAGTCTGAACTTCAACTGCATCTGAATTGTTTTGTTTAAAATTAATTGTGGTAATGTCTAAAACCAAAATTAGAAAAATGTTGTCTCTGTCCAAATATATATGGACCTAACTGTAGCTGATATATTCAATATCAATGAATCTAATAGAAATGTTTCTTCTGCTTCCAGACACTTTATTCAGATCCATAGCAAAGATATCTCTCAGCTTTATGTATGGTACTGAGAAAAAATCTTTCCCAATCCCAGAGGAGGTGATTTGAAGAACGCCTACTAGATTGGGAGACATATTTGATGTTCCACCTAAATACATGCCATCCAAATGGACTAAACATGCGAAGAGAAATAATGTTCCATTATTAAAGGATAATTTAGTCTGTTCTAAAAACATTGTATTGAAAGAGTTTTTTAATATACGTTGTATGTTTTTTGTATAAATAATCATATATGTAAATTGCCTCGGATCATGTGACATTTTTTTTTAATAATTCTGTATGTAAATTGTTCCGGGTCATGTGATATTTTTATGAAATGTTATTGGTGATTATCTGTATAAAAAGATGGTGAGCACATTTGCATGTAGCTTTAAAAAAGAACGCAGATTGGAGAGTATAAATATCTCGGGATGTGGCTGGTCTATCACTGAGATCGTCATGGGACCCTCGCTATATGGACTGTGGCAGACAGGTGAGATTGAGGTTGGTTTATTATTTTACCTTTATTGCAGGTGATGATGGGCTTCGAGGATTAGCTGAAAGGAGAGTATATGGTGTTTTTTATTTTTTACAGGGGACGAGAACATCAGGGTCAAGGTGCAGGTAAGTGATAGGTGAGTATATGTGCTTATAATTTTTATTTAAATATTTTAACTTTTTTTAATTTTACTTTTACTTTCACCGCGCAAGCGCGCTGATGAGATGTTAATTCTCCTATCAGCGGCGCTCGTCTACAATGCCACGAGGCGCCGGATGATGAGGGTAGTAGCCCCATCAGCCGGCGCCTGTCACCCTCGGTAAGCTTTTCTACCCCGGGTGACTGTCACAGTTGCGGGGATTACGCAGACAGCAGTCAGTATGGTCCCTGCAGCGCTGTGACCGGTGGTAGCTATATTATCGCAGGTCACTGTCAAACCTGCGGGGATCACGGTGACAGCTGTCAGTATAGTCCCTGCAGTGCTGTGTCCGGTGATAGCTATATTACCGCCAATCACAGGCCCTGATTCCCACGATGTCACGCAGATGACAGCACGGGAAACCAAAGATATTCGGGCCATGTTCGTGTCCGTGATAGGGAGCCCGAACATTTTTCTGATGTTACAGGTTTATTTGCCGAACTGGAACATCAAAATAGTCGCTCATCTCTGGTAATTAATAATCTATCAATCTTGTCATATGAATTTCATATCGAAATATGGCACAAGAGTACTTTATAGGTGGTATCTTTGTTGTATCGTTTGTTTATTTATTATTTTTATACACAGTATATATGATCAATTGTTATCTATTTGATGCACTAGTCACTTTAGAATTTTTCATAAATAATCTCCTTTATTATTTGACATAGTATAATTCTGATTATCAAATCAACTAAACTTGATGGCATAATAATGAACCTTTGATCATTTAGATAATAGTATATAATTTGAGGAATTGGGTGCAATTCCGTAGTCATCTCCAGCCTGATGCAAAACAAATTTGTCTTGCACGATATACAGTACAGACCAAAAGTTTGGACCCACCTTCTCATTTAAAGATTTTTCTGTATTTTCATGACTATGAAAATTGTACATTCACACTGAAGGCATCAAAACTATGAATTAACACATGTGGAATTATATACTTAACAAAAAAGTGTGAAACAACTGAAAATATGTCTTATATTCTAGGTTCTTCAAAGTAGCCACCTTTTGCTTTGATGACTGCTTTGCACACTCTTGGCATTCTCTTGATGAGCTTCAAGAGGAAGTCACCGGAAATGGATTTCACTTCACAGGTGTGCCCTGTCAGGTTTAATAAGTGGGATTCAAAGTCATGAAAATACAGAAAAATCTTTAAATGAGAAGGTGTGTCCAAACTTTTGGTCTGTATTGTATATGTACAATTTTAATATGATCAATAAAAATATGGAAATATATTATATATATATACACACACACTGCTCAAAAAATAAAGGGAACACTTAAACAACACAATGTAACTCCAAGTCAATAACACTTCTGTGAAATCTACCTGTCCAGTTATGAAGCAACACTGATTGTGAATCAATTTCTACTGCTGTTGTGCAAATGGAACAGACAACTGGTAGAAATGATAGGCAATTAGCCAGATACCCCCTATAAAGGAGTGGTTCTGCAGGTGGTGACCACAGACCATCTCTCTGTTCTCATCCTTTTGGCTGTTGTTTTGGTCACTTTTTCATTTTTCCATTGCTCTCACCCCTAGAGGTACAGTAGAATGAGGCGGTGTCTACAGGACAACCCACAGAAGTTGCTCAGGTAGTGCAGTTCATCCAGGATAGCACATCAGTGCGAACTGTGGCAAGAAGTGTAGCTGTGTCTGTCAGCACAGTGTCCAGAGCATGGAGCAGATACCAGGAGATGTGGAGGGAGCCATAGGAGGGCAACAACCCAGCAGCAGGACTGTTACCTCCTCTTTGTGCAAGGAGGAACAGGAGGAGCACTGCCAGAGCCCTGCAAAATGACCTCCAGCAGGCCACAAATGACAAATGACAATGCCAGACCTCATGTGGCTGGAGTGTGTCAGCAGTTCCTGCAAAATGAGGGCATTGAAGCTATGGACTGGCCCGGCCCGCCCGTTCCCCAGACCTGAATCCCTTTATTTTTCTTGAGCAGAGTGTGTGTGTGTGTGTGTGTGTGTGTGTGTGTGTGTGTGTGTGTGTGTGTGTGTGTGTGTGTGTGAGATATATATATATATCTCAAAGGCATCTCCAGACTTGTCTGTCACATGTGCTCAGTGTGAACCTGCTTTCATCTGTGAAGAGCACAGGGCGCCAGTGGCGACTTAGCCAATCCTGGTTTTCTGTGGCAAATGCCAAGCGTCCTGCACGGTGTTTTGCCTGTGAGCACAACCCCCACCTGTGGACGTCGGGCCCTCATACCACCCTCATGGAGTCGGTTTCTAACCGTTTGTGCAGACACATGCACATTTGTAGCCTGCTGGAGGTCATTTTGCAGGGCTCTGGCAGTGCTCTTCCTTGAACAAAGGCAGAGGTAGCGGTCCTGCTGCTGGGTTGTTGTCCTCATACGGCCCCCTCCACGTCACCTGGTATACTGGCCTGTCTCCTGGTAGCGCCTCCAGCCTCTGGACACAGCCAACCTTCTTGCCACAGCTTGCATTGATGTGCCATCCTGGATGAGCTGCATCAACTTCTGATCAACTTCTGTGGGTTGTAGAGTCCGTCTCATGCTACCATAAGGATAATTGGTAAATCTCATGCTCCTCTGATATCATCCTCATGCAGTATATTACTGTACAAAGCCTCGATATCTAGTAAGACAAACCTTTTTATTTGGATATTCTTATGCCCACAACGCGTTTCTGCAGCGATCTGCTGCCTTCATCAGGTGAAATTCCACCTGATGAAGGCAGCGGATCGCTGCAGAAACGCGTTGTGGGCATAAGAATATCCAAATAAAAAGGTTTGTTTCTTTTAGTCACCTGTCCCAAGTGCTCCATTCAGTATCCGGCGCCCATATTGACCGCAACACTTTGCACATTGTCTCACCTTTCCCGTTGGGAGTTGTGGCTTGGAGCTGCAGGGAACTGGATGTACTTCCAGCAATAGGACCTGTTATGTCACCACCCGCGTGATCTACATCCGGAACCAATTGATTGGGAGCTCAGTCCGCGGTTTCAGAGGAGACACAGTGGGCGCGGTGGTAACGACATCAGCATCAGTGGCTACTAAACCCGGGTTGTGCAGTCTGCACAACCCATCAAGGTGAGCAGACAATTGTCATCTGTACGTGTACTCCATTCAATATACAGGTTCACACAAGCACAGCACTTCTCCACCCTACCCCTTGTTTTTTACGATATCTAGTAAGACCTGCTCCCTTACATGCATGTATACATGCTCGGAGGGTATACATGTAGGGGAGCAGGCAGAGGGAAAACCAACTCCAGAGGGATTATTTCAACTGTAAAATCTCAGGACTTATTCCAACTGCAGGACCTCAGGCGGTACTGTGGAAATATTATACTGTGTGGGGGCATCATACATACTGCATAAGGGGCATAATGGGGGCATTACACTGTATGGGGGCATCATACATACTGCATAAGGGGCATAATGGGGGCATTACACTGTGTGGGGGCATCATACATACTACATAAGGGGCATAATGGGGGCATTACACTGTGTGGGGCATCATACATCCTGCATAAGGGGCATAATGGGGGCATTACACTGTGTGGGGGCATCATACATCCTGCATAAGGGGCATAATGGGGGCATTACACTGTGGGGGCATCGTACATACTGCATAAGGGGCATAATGGGGGCATTACACTGTGTGGGGGCATCATACATACTACATAAGGGGCATAATGGGGGCATTACACTGTGTGGGGCATCATACATCCTGCATAAGGGGCATAATGGGGGCATTACACTGTGTGGGGGCATCATACATCCTGCATAAGGGGCATAATGGGGGCATTACACTGTGGGGGCATCGTACATACTGCATAAGGGGCATAATGGGGGCATTACACTGTGGGGACATCATACATCCTGCATAAGGGGCATAATGGGGGCATCATACATCCTGCATAAGGGGCATAATGGGGGCATTACACTGTGTGGGGGCATCATACATACTACATAAGGGGCATAATGGGGGCATTACACTGTGTGGGGGGCATTACACTGTGTGGGGGGCATCATACATCCTGCATAAGGGGCATAATGGGGGCATTACACTGTGTGGGGGCATCATGCATCCTGCATAAGGGGCATAATGGGGGCATTACACTGTGTGGGGGCATCATACATCCTGCATAAGGGGCATAATGGGGGCATTACACTGTGGGGCCAGTAAAGGGGTCCTGTACTATGAGAACAATACGTCTCCTCCCTTCCTGTCTCCATAGTTGGGTCGTATGTATCTATCACAGGAAACAGAACAAAAAACCTTATGATTCTTATAAAGGGGCAACACAAGACCCCAAAAGAGCCTACGTGCTGAAGGGGTTAATGCCCCCTGCACCCAGTAATGGGGTCTCCACATACCTCCACCTGCAGAGCCGCCACCACATATATGGCTGCTCTGTGCGCACAGGCGCTGTGATGAGGTCACAGGAGGGGAGGAGTCAGGGGTCACATGATCAGGGGCCTCAGTGGATGCAGGACTCTGCTGTGCTGGTTGTCATGGTGCTGGATGAGCTGAAGTTTATGTGTGGGGTCAGGAGGGGTTTACAGTGTGGATGTAGCAGAGCCGCGTGTGTACGAGGTGTACGGAGCAGAGCCGCGTGTGTACGAGGTGTACGGAGCGGAGCCGCGTGTGTACGAGGTGTACGGAGCGGAGCCGCGTGTGTACGAGGTGTACGGAGCGGAGCCGCGTGTGTACGAGGTGTACGGAGCGGAGCCGCGTGTGTACGAGGTGTACGGAGCGGAGCCGCGTGTGTACGAGGTGTACGGAGCGGAGCCGCGTGTGTACGAGGTGTACGGAGCGGAGCCGCGTGTGTACGAGGTGTACGGAGCAGAGCCGCGTGTGTACGAGGTGTACGGAGCAGAGCCGCGTGTGTACGAGGTGTACGGAGCAGAGCCGCGTGTGTACGAGGTGCATGGAGCGGAGCCGCGTGTGTACGAGGTGTACGGAGCAGAGCTGTGTGTGTACGAGGTGTAAGGAGCAGAGCGGAGCAGCGCGTGTACGAGGCGTACGGAGCAGAGCCGCTTGTGTACGAGGTGTACGGAGCAGAGCCGCGCGTGTGCGAGGTGTACGGAGCGGAGCCGCGTGTGTACGAGGTGTACGGAGCGGAGCCGTGTGTACGAGGTGTATGGAGCGGAGCCGCGTGTGTACGGAGCGTAGCCGCGTGTGTACGAGGCGTACGGAGCGTAGCCGCGTGTGTACGAGGTGTACGGAGCAGAGCCGTGTGTACGAGGTGTACGGAGCGGAGCCGCGTGTGTGCGAGGTGTACGGAGCAGAGCCGCGTGTGTACGAGGTGTACGGAGCAGAGCCGCGTGTGTACGAGGTGCATGGAGCGGAGCCGCGTGTGTACGAGGTGTACGGAGTGGAGCGGAGCAGCGCGTGTACGAGGTGTACGGAGCAGAGCCGCGTGTGTACAAGGTGTACGGAGCAGAGCCGCGTGTGTACGAGGTGTACGGAGCAGAGCCGCGTGTGTACGAGGTGTACGGAGCAGAGCCGCGTGTGTACGAGGTGTATGGAGCGTAGCCGCGTGTGTACGAGGCGTACGGAGCAGAGCCGCGTGTGTACGAGGTGTACGGAGCAGAGCCGTGTGTACGAGGTGTACGGAGCGGAGCCGCGTGTGTACGAGGTGTACGAGCGGAGCCGCGTGTGTACGAGGTGTACGGAGCGGAGCCGCGTGTGTACGAGGTGTACGGAGCGGAGCCACGCGTGTACGAGGTGTACGGAGCGGAGCCGCGCGTGTACGAGGTGTACGGAGCGGAGCCGCGCGTGTACGAGGTGTACGGAGCGGAGCCGCGCGTGTACGGAGTGGAGCCGTGCGTGTACGAGGTGTACGGTTGAGGAGCCCCGCGTGTATGTGGTGTACGGAGCGGAGCCGCGCGTGTACGAGGTGTACGGAGCGGAGCCGCCCATGTACGGAGCGGAGCCCCGCGTGTACGAGGTGTACGGAGCGGAGCCGCGCGTGTACGATGTGTACGGAGCGGAGCCGCGCGTGTACGAGGTGTGCGGAGCGGAGCCGTGCGTGTACGAGGTGTACTGAGCAGAACCGTGTGTGTTTGTCAGTCCTCACTTGTGAGGGCCAATAGCAAAGCCCCCGACGTGTGAAGAACCCCTAAAGTGACCCCATTTCGGACACTGTACCCACCAGGGAAGTCATCTGAGGGTGTAATGGGCGTTCTTACGTTCTTATCCCACAGGTGTCTCACTGATTACTTTACCACTCGTTTGTGTGTAAATAATATTACATTTGCTCAGAGCCGCAGCGAGGCGTTCAGCCAGGGGTGGACACACCGCCGATGCAGCCGCACCCGGGCCCACAGGTGGAGGGGGGCCCATGCAGGAAGGGGCGCAGTGCTCAGGCAGTAGATCACGCAGCTGCTATGGTGCCCCTTGACTGAGGGCTGATGCTGCTTAACCCCGTCCACTCCCACCCATAATGATTTTTGATACCCTGGGCAGAGTGCGAGCATTGCAAAAGGGGGCATGTCATGCAGGAGAGAGGCCGCTGGCCAATGAACGCTTCCCCATCAGACTGTTGAGAGCGCTTACAGGGGGTCTTCTGCCTCCTGCGGTTCCTTTCCCAGCAGCATTTCCTCAAAGAGTAGAAGGTGGTGGAGGAGAGTTCACAGCATCGGACAGCAAGCAGGAGCAGGAAGCTGAAATCAGTCCTGTTTGCTGTGTCCTCTCCTCCACAGTGGGTTCTGCAGCCCTCTCCAGAAGACCCCAATATCATAAAAGATTAGTATATGAGTGTGACGCGCCCCCTGGGACATATTCCTTTTTGAGGGGAATACCCGGCACCGGATCAGATGGGGGGGTTGTAGTCTCCGAGCGGCTGTGACCCGGCCCCGTGCCCAGGGCGTCAAGCTCAGTGTTATGTGGCAGTCCTACAGATGTTATTAAGAGTTCTTTTGTGTCGACTACGCCACCCGTTGTGTTGCGGTCACTATGGCCGCCGCTGCAGCAGGGTCCGCTGAGGCTGATGGTGTAGGTGCAGCTTGTGATGGTATAACCCCCAACGGGTGGGGTATAGCCTCAGGGGGTCAGGTGCAGAGGATGGGGGTTGTGGTGGTGCAGCATAGGTGTTAAATGAAGACAGAGTCGGGTTGTGCAGTTTAGGGTATTTACTCACTGCTGATGTTCCGGTCACTCCAGCTTCAAGTGACCTCCCGAGCCGTGCTGCGTCCACCAGGTCCTGGATCCAGCCAACCCCCAAGCGAGTCCGGAGCGTGACCCTGAGCTCTCCTTCTGTCCTTTCTCTGGCCGTCCCCACTAGTGATCCACCCAGGTCCAGCTCCCTCGGGCCTTCTGTTGGGTGACCCTTGGCCTTGGGTTCCCTGACCCTCCACGTGGTATGCCTTCGTGGTGGATGTGGTGGGTGGCCGTGGCAGACGCTGCCCACGGCCTCCGGTCTCTGGCTGGGGTGTGTTTTTGCCCCCACCAGCTTGGGTTCCGGTACCCTGATGCCGACTCTTCACCCGGTGCTTTTAGTTGGGGTCTTAGAGTCCTTTCTTCTGTTTCCCCCTCTGGGTCTCTCTTTCTTTCTCCTCTCTCTCTCTGGATCTGCTCTGCTCCTCTTCCTGTGACTCCTCTGCAAAGGCTGACAGACTGACTTCCTCTCTGCTTGCTGTCTGCTCCTCTGCAGCTGTCCTGCTGTCTCCAACTGACTTGTTCTCTGCATCTGACCCTGATCTTAGTTGGTGCCCACCTTATATACACCCTCTATGTGTGAGCTCAGGTGACCAGCACCCAATGAGCTCCTATCTTTACCCAGGCTGCTCCCCCTATCTGCCCCTACACTACTTGGGATGTACCACCCCCCTCCCACTCCAGCCAGGAACAGACTCGGTCGTACCTGCACATTTCTAAGTGGGAGTACCGTTGGTCTGTTCCTCGGAAATGGGATGTATGTAGTGCATGCAGCCTACCGAGCTCAGTTCCACACTCCATCCTTACCCGGGAGTGGAATATCACACCTCTGGGTTGAGGTGCAATACTCCTGTAGCAGCCGAATCATCAGGGTGCTACATTCCCCCCTGGTAAATCACAGCACGTCCTCGGGCTGTAAGACATAAAACACCAAACATACAATTTTTTTTTCATAAACATAAACATATAAAACATCATATAAAACTTTTCATATAAACATTCTCGTAGTCGTTTCTTGTTTCAGGTTCCTCCTCCGGACACTGTGCAACGTGTGTCCGGGAAAAGTGCGACAGTTTCTCTAGAAAAACTGGTTTTCCTATAAAACCGGTAGGGGGCGCTTTAGGACGCGCAACTATATACAGGGGAAGTTGGCCGCTCTCAGTCCTCGGCCAGGTAGAGGGAAGGGAATGGCTGCTCACAGTCCTCAGCCTGTGGGATTAAGGGGTTAACGGGTAAACAGTTCACTCTTGCTGGTCCCAACGGGGACTATATATATATATATCAACAGTTTCTTTGGTACCCGATCGGGTAACTATTTACATCACTTGCTCTGCCGCACTCAACGGCGTCTTCCTCCTGCTCTTTGCTTACAGCTGGTTGTTACTTCAGACCCGTCCGGGTCCTCTTGCTCCTCCTCCTCGCACCGCAACTCCTCCTCCGTCAGGCGGTGTACGTGGAGGGCATAAGGTCCTTTGGCACACTTGTGCCGGGTAAAGGTGACCTCGTCTCCGATGTAGAGGTCACGACCTCTGTGCCCCTCCGGCAGATGGGACTCCACGTCTCTGCGCGTGACAAAGACGTCGCCGGGGGTGTTGTTGTCTCGGATGAAGCCCCACCCATGCTGCTGGTTGAACTTGATCACTGTCCCGATGGTGCGGGGACAATGCGCTGCACGGGGGTCCCTCCTGGTCCGGCTCTTCTGCTCGGCGCTCCTTATTTGGGCCTGTTGTTCCCGGACCCGCCTCTCTCTCCGCTCCCTCGCGAACTCTTCGAGCTGTTGGCGGCAGCACTCCGCACGCTCTGCTGCAGCTGCCCTAGTTTCCTGAGTGAACCCCATTAGATCTTCTCCGGTGGGGTCCCACTCAAACTGTGCTTCCGCTAGCGGGGGCGAGATCCGTGCCACGGGCTTCGGAGCCGGAATCAGGGGTTCATCCAGGGGTCTTAGTTTCTGCTGCCGTTCCAGCTCATGGTATCCTTCGGGCCAGATGAAGGGCCGCCCGTCCGGCCATGTGAGCTGGCTGAACAAGTCCTCCCCCAGGTGTGGCACCCTTGGTTTTACGGGCGCGGGCGCGGTGGTGGTGGCGCCCGGGTTGCCCAGGCCTTGCGGCCAGGCCTGGGGCACCTGGAAGGTGAAGGGCACCGTTAGGACGACGGCACCCTGGGCTACCTGGCCTTGCGGCCAGGCCGGAGGCTCCGCGGAGGTAGGGGGCGCTGTTGGTGATGCGGCGCCCGGGGGTACTAGGCCTTGCGACCAGGCTGGTGGTATTTCCTGCTTTGTCACGCTCCGGGTCGAGGCGCGTGACGTCACAGGGGTCGCTGCGGCGGCTTCCGGTCGGGGCCTAGTCCATAGCGGTGACATGGCGGCTACGGGCACAGCAGGGGGACTTTCGGGCTCTGCGACGGGGAGCTGGGGCAGGTGGGCGGTTTCTCGGCTTGGGGTATAGGCGTCCCCTTTACCTGCCTCCATGCGTTCGGCTCCCTTCTCGGCGCCGTCTCCGGCCTTGGGTCCTCCCGCGCCATCCTCAGAGGCGGTCTGCTTCCTCTTCCAGGGTAGCGTGCTCCGTTGACTGGTCTCAGCTTGCTGGGTCATCTCCCGGCTCCACTCCGCCAGTATCTCGCGCTGTACCCGGGCCATCCTCCGTGCGAGGCCCTCCAGGGCAGTCTGTGCACACTCCCGGTCTCGGGGGAGCTGTGCAAGGACCTCCACTAGGCCTAGTGGGGTCGTGGTGTCTAGCAGGCTCCTGACCAACGGGTCGGTGCTGCTCTGCTCTTCTTCCAGCAGGCTCCTGGCCAGCGGGCCGGTGCTGCTCTGCTCTCCTTCCTCGGTCTTTAGCAGACTCCTGGCCAGCGGGCCGGTGCTGTTCTGCTTTCTCTCCATATCCGGGTAAACTTCTCCGCTACTCCTCGTTAGACTTCTTGCCTCCGGGTGCGCTCGCTCCAGACTGCTCCAGGCGGCACCCATCTTCGTTCTTTTCTTTCGTCTCCTCCCACTTCGAGGGCGGTCCCGGGGCAACTCGGTGACTGTCAGCTCCAGGGGTAGTTCTTTCACGCTGACAGACACCTCCAGCATCACAGTCTCTGTTGGTGGGGGCGGTTTCCACTTTTGGCGCCATTTTCTGTCCCGGCCCACGATGGGAGGTGGCCTCTTGCCCTCCTTTGGCACGCCCATAATGGCGTCCGCTGCTCTTCCAAGGCGGGAAATCTGCGGTTTTGGCGGGAAGCGTCGCCCAGTGGCGGGAAACTCTGCAGATGGCGGGAACAAGTTGGAAATGGCGGACAATCGGCGGGAAACGACTGGTGATGGAGTCCGATGGCGTGGACCCTCCGGAACCGGCGGGAGACTTCTTTCTGAGGTAAACTTGCACTTTTCTTCAGGCACGCAGTACCTGGGTGTTGCGGGCACGTAATCCTGCCGACTACGCCAAAGTTGACGCGCCCCCTGGGACATATTCCTTTTTGAGGGGAATACCCGGCACCGGATCAGATGGGGGGGTTGTAGTCTCCGAGCGGCTGTGACCCGGCCCCGTGCCCAGGGCGTCAAGCTCAGTGTTATGTGGCAGTCCTACAGATGTTATTAAGAGTTCTTTTGTGTCGACTACGCCACCCGTTGTGTTGCGGTCACTATGGCCGCCGCTGCAGCAGGGTCCGCTGAGGCTGATGGTGTAGGTGCAGCTTGTGATGGTATAACCCCCAACGGGTGGGGTATAGCCTCAGGGGGTCAGGTGCAGAGGATGGGGGTTGTGGTGGTGCAGCATAGGTGTTAAATGAAGACAGAGTCGGGTTGTGCAGTTTAGGGTATTTACTCACTGCTGATGTTCCGGTCACTCCAGCTTCAAGTGACCTCCCGAGCCGTGCTGCGTCCACCAGGTCCTGGATCCAGCCAACCCCCAAGCGAGTCCGGAGCGTGACCCTGAGCTCTCCTTCTGTCCTTTCTCTGGCCGTCCCCACTAGTGATCCACCCAGGTCCAGCTCCCTCGGGCCTTCTGTTGGGTGACCCTTGGCCTTGGGTTCCCTGACCCTCCACGTGGTATGCCTTCGTGGTGGATGTGGTGGGTGGCCGTGGCAGACGCTGCCCACGGCCTCCGGTCTCTGGCTGGGGTGTGTTTTTGCCCCCACCAGCTTGGGTTCCGGTACCCTGATGCCGACTCTTCACCCGGTGCTTTTAGTTGGGGTCTTAGAGTCCTTTCTTCTGTTTCCCCCTCTGGGTCTCTCTTTCTTTCTCCTCTCTCTCTCTGGATCTGCTCTGCTCCTCTTCCTGTGACTCCTCTGCAAAGGCTGACAGACTGACTTCCTCTCTGCTTGCTGTCTGCTCCTCTGCAGCTGTCCTGCTGTCTCCAACTGACTTGTTCTCTGCATCTGACCCTGATCTTAGTTGGTGCCCACCTTATATACACCCTCTATGTGTGAGCTCAGGTGACCAGCACCCAATGAGCTCCTATCTTTACCCAGGCTGCTCCCCCTATCTGCCCCTACACTACTTGGGATGTACCACCCCCCTCCCACTCCAGCCAGGAACAGACTCGGTCGTACCTGCACATTTCTAAGTGGGAGTACCGTTGGTCTGTTCCTCGGAAATGGGATGTATGTAGTGCATGCAGCCTACCGAGCTCAGTTCCACACTCCATCCTTACCCGGGAGTGGAATATCACACCTCTGGGTTGAGGTGCAATACTCCTGTAGCAGCCGAATCCTCAGGGTGCTACAAGTGTATGTATATGTGGGCAGGGCTGCCACCTGGAATTTCAGGTCCCATACTGGCAAAATTTTCAGGCCCCCTGAGACTCCACCCCAGCTCTGCCTTCACTCCTCGAACCTTCATCAGTCACACCACCCACTGTTGGAAAAACTCCACTTCTGCACCACATTTTATGCAAATGAGTGGCACAATTATTTTTTTTTGTACATGCAGACTGTATTCATAAAGGTAAAGTCTGTGGAGAAAGTCCACATGTGGACCCGCAATTTCTAGAAATCCATGCACTATGCTGTAACACCTGGCCGCTGTAGGTTTCATGCTGCATAAGCACGCAGTGTCAAACCCGCAGTGGCTCCTGACTATGTGTACATACCCTAAGGCTATGTGCCCACGTTGCATTTATGAAGCAGAAAATTTCTGCTGCATAAATGCAAGTCCTCTCCCGGAAAAACGCATGCGGAATTCCGCACGTGTTTATCGCGCATTTTTCGCGCGTTTATCACGCGTTTTCCACATGCGGAATTGCCTTGCGTTTTTTATGCATTGGACAAAGGCAATTCCGCTTGCGGAAACGCAAAATTAAATGACATGCTGCGGATTTTTGAACGCGGCATAAACGCTGCGGAAAAATCCGCAGCATGTGCATGGAACTTGCGGAATCCCATTGGGGACCATGGGGTGCGGATATACATGCGTTTTTCAAGCGTTTACGCTGCGGAAATTCCGCAGCATATACGCTTGAAAAATGCTACGTGGGCACACAGCCTAACAGTTCTCATAGAACACCATATCACATACATAGCCAGCAGCTTTTGTTTTGGCCAAAAGGTTTTGTAAGCCAACACCATGACAAGGTAGACTCTTCTGACTGGACCCTGCTCTACTCTAGCCTATTAAACATTTCTTGAAATATCCAGTATTCTTTTTAGGAATATTTTTATTTATTTTTCTTTAAGGGAATATGTCACATACATTTTTTAAAAATGACCAATAGTATCACATACAAGGGACAAATACCGTCACACTATGGCCGGACCACATAGTAACAGTTTTTAAGGTTGAAGGAAGACTAAGTCCATCAAGTTCAACCCATAGCCTAACATGTTGATCTAGAGGAAGGCAAAAAAAAAAAACATGTGGCAAACACTAAGCTCCACATTGGGGAAAAAAATTCCTTCCCGACTCCATACGGCAATCAGACTAGTTCCCTGGATCAACGCCCTATCAAGGAATCTAGTATTTATAACCTGTAATATTATACTTATCAAGAAAGGCATCCAGGCGCTTCTTAAATTTTAATAGTGAATCACTCATTACACCATCATGCGGCAGAGAGTTCCATAGTCTCACTGCTCTTACAGTAAAGAATCCGCGTCTGTGATTATGATTAAACCTTCTTTCCTCCAGACGTAGAAGATGCCCCCTTGTCCCCGTCTGAGGCCTCAGAGTAAAAAGATCAGTAGAAAGGTCTTTGTACTGACCCCTCATATACTTGTGCATAGTAATAAGATCACCCCTAAGCCTTCTTTTTTCCACAGTAAATAACCCCAAGTGTAATAACCTGTCTTGGTATTGCAGACCCCCCAGTCCTCTAATAAGCTTTGTCGCTCTTCTCTGCACCCTCTCTAGTTCAGCTATGTCTTTCTTATACACCAGAGACCAGAACTGTACACAGTATTCTAAGTGTGGTCGCACTAGTGACTTGTATAGAGGTAAAATTATGTTCTCCTCATGAGCATCTATGGCTCTTTTAATGCATCCCATTATCTTATTTGCCTTTGCAGCAGCTGCCTGACACTGGCCACTAAACGTGAGCTTGTCGTCCACCAATACACTCAGGTCTTTTTCAGTTACAGTTTTGCCAGTGTTTTACAATTAAGCATATAATTATACATTTTATTTCCTCTGCCCAAGTGCATTACCTTACATTTATCCCCATTAAAGCTCATTTGCCATTTATCAGCCCAAGCTTCTAGTTTACATAGATCCTCCTTGTAATATAAAATTGTCCTCCTCTGTATTGATTACCCTGCAGAGTTTAGTGTCATCTGCAAATATTGAAATATTACTCTGTATGCCCCCTACCAGGTCATTAATATGTTAAAAAGAAGTGGGCCCAATACTGACCCCTGTGGTACCCCACTGTTAACTGAGACTCAGTCTGAGTGTTTTCCATTAATAACCACCCTTTGTTTCTTATCACTGAGCCAATTCTTAACCCACACACATATATTTTCCCCTATCCCCATTGTTCTCATTTTATGTATCAACCTTTGGTGTGGAACCGTATCAAAAGCTTTTGAAAAGTCCATATACACAACATCCACTACATTTCCTTGGTCCAGTCCAGAACTTGCCTCATAAAAGCTGATCAGATTAGTTTTACTTATTGTGCCCCTTACAGCTCTATTTAGCCATAGTGCTTTCCTCCTATTTCTAGCATGTTTATTCCCATAGGATATATATTGTGCACAGGTCCTATTCAGGATGCGAATAAATGTCTCCCATTTGCTTTGTGTAGCTTTATGTCTCAGGATATCGTCCCAGTTTATTGCACTAAGATCATCACTCAACCGTTGTAAATTAGCCTTCCTGAAGTTCAGTGTCCTTGTAACCCCTCTACTACATATCTTATTAAAGGATAAATGAAAACTTATTATTTTGTGATCACTATTACCCAAGTGGCCCCCAACTCGTACATTTGATATGCGGCCTGGCCTGTTGGTTAATATTAGGTCTAGCAGTGCCCCCCTTCTTGTTGGGTCCTGAACCAGTTGTGAAAGGTAATTGTCTCTCGTAGTTGTCAAAAACCTATTACCTTTGCTGGAACTACAGGTTTCTGTCCCCCAATGTATTTCAGGGTAGATGAAGTCCCCCATAATAATGACTTCTCCTTGAGTCGCTGCTTCATCTATTTGCTTTACGAGGATATTCTCCGCTACTTCCATTATTTTTGGAGGCTTATAACAAACCCCTATCAATAATTTATTATTTTTCCCCCTCCCCTTATCTCCACCCACAGGGACTCTACATTTTCATTAGATTCACATATATCCTCCCGCAAGATGGGTTTTAAGGATGATTTTACATATAAACACCCCCCCCCCTCGCTTGTTTGTACGGTCATTTCTGAACAGACTATAGCCCTGTAAATTAACTGCCCAGTCATGGTTCTCGTCCAGCCACGTCTCAGATATCCCCACCATGTCATAATTATTTTCCAACAAAATTAATTCTAATTCCTCCATTTTGTTGGTGAGGCTTCTAGCATTAGTGTACATGCATTTTATGTATCTCTCTGTACCTCTATTCCTTCTTGACTGTTCTAACCCCACCCCCAAATTCTTTATTTGTGCCCAGGTCACCCTCCCCCCCAATCCCTAGTTTAAACACTCCTCCAACCTTCTAGCCATTTTCTCCCCCAAGCACAGCTGCACCCTCCCCATTGAGTTGCAGCCTGTATAAGGGGCATAATGGGGGCATTACACTGTGTGGGGGCATCATACATACTGCATAAGGGGCATAATGGGGGCATTACACTGTGTGGGGCATCATAAATACTGTATAAGAGGCATAATGGGGGCATTACACTGTGTGGGGGCATCATACATACTGTATAAGGGGCATAATGGGGGCATTACACTGTGTGTGGGCATCATACATCCTGCATAAGGGGAATAATGGGGGCATTACACTGTGTGGGGCATCATACATACTGCATAAGGGGCATAATGGGGGCATTACACTGTGTGGGGCATCATACATACTGCATAAGGGGCATAATGGGGGCATTACACTGTGTGGGGCATCATACATACTGCATAAGGGGCATAATGGGGGCATTACACTGTGTGGGGCATCATACATACTGCATAAGGGGCATAATGGGGGCATTACACTGTGTGGGGGCATCATACATCCTGCATAAGGGGCATAATGGGGGCATTACACTGTGTGTGGGCATCATACATCCTGCATAAGGGGAATAATGGGGGCATTACACTGTGTGTGGGCATCATACATCCTGCATAAGGGGAATAATGGGGGCATTACACTGTGTGGGGCATCATACTGCATAAGGGGCATAATGGGGGCATTACACTGTGGGGCATCATACATACTGCATAAGGGGCATAATGGGGGCATTACACTGTGTGGGGGCATCATACATATTGCATAAGGGGCATAATGGGGCATTACACTGTGGGGGCATCATATATACTGCATAAGGGGCATAATGGGGGCATTACACTGTGTGGGGGCATCATACATCCTTCATAAGGGACATAATGGGGGCATTACACTGTGGGGCAGTAAAGGGGCCCTGTACTATGAGAACAATACGTTTCCTCCCTTCCTGTCTCCATAGTTGGGTCGTATGTATCTATTACAGGAAGACCCCAAAAGAGTCTCCGTGCTGAAGGGGTTAATGCCCCCTGCGCCCAGTAATGGGGGTCTCCACAGGAGGGGAGGAGTCAGGGGTCACATGATCAGGGGCCTCAGTGGATGCAGGACTCTGCTGTGCTGGTTGTCATGGTGCTGGATGAGCTGAAGTTTATGTGTGGGGTCAGGAGGGGTTTACAGTGTGGATGTAGCAGAGCCGCGTGTGTACGGAGCGGAGCCGCGTGTGTACCAGGTGTACGGAGCAGAGCCGCGTGTGTACGAGGTGTACGGAGCGGAGCCACGTGTGTACGAGGTGTACGGAGCGGAGCCGCGTGTGTACGAGGTGTACGGAGCGGAGCCGCACGTGTACGAGGTGTACGGAGCGGAGCCATGTGTGTACGAGGTGTACGGAGCGGAGCCGCGTGTGTACGAGGTGTACGGAGCAGAGCCGTGTGTGTACGAGGTGTACGGAGCAGAGCCGCGCGTGTACGAGGTGTACGGAGCAGAGCCGCGCGTGTACGAGGTGTACGGAGCAGAGCCATGTGTACAAGTTGTATGGAGTGGAGCCGCGTGGGTACGAGGTGTACAGAGCGGAGCCGTGTGTATACGAGGTGTACGTAGCGAAGCCGTGTGTACAGAGCAGAGCCGTGTGTGTACGAGGTGTACGGAGCAGAGCCGCGTGTGTACGAGGTGTACGGAGCAGAGCCGCGTGTGTACGAGGTGTACGGAGCGGAGCCGCCCGTGTACGAGGTGTACGGAGCAGAGCCACGCGTGTACGAGGTGTACGGAGCGGAGCCGCGCATGTACGAGGTGTACGGAGCGGAGCCGCGCATGTACGAGGTGTACGGAGCGGAGCCGCGCGTGTACGAGGTGTACGGAGTGGAGCAGCGCGTGTACGAGGTGTATGGAGCGGAGCCGCGCGTGTACGAGGTGTATGGAGCGGAGCCGCACGTGTACGAGGTATACGGAGCGGAGCCGCGCGTGTACGAGGTGTACGGAGCGGAGCCGCGCGTGTACGAGGTGTACGGAGCGGAGCCGCGCGTGTACGAGGTGTACGGAGCGGAGCCACGCTTGTATGAGGTGTACGGAGCGGAGCCGCGCGTGTACGAGGTGTACGGAGCGGAGCCTTGTGTGTACGAGGTGTATGGAGCGGAGCCTTGTGTGTACGAGGTGTACGGCGTTCAGCCGTGTATACAGGGCAGAGCCGTGTGTTCGATGTGTACGGAGTGCAGCCGTGTGTACAGAGCAGAGCCGGGTGTACGGAGCGGAGCCGCGTGTGTACAAGTTGTATGGAGTGGAGCCGCGTGTGTACAAGGTGTACAGAGCGAAGCCGCGTGTATACGAGGTGTACGGAGTGAAGCAGTGTGTACAGAGCAGAGCCGTGTGTTCGAGGTGTACGGAGCAAAGCGGTGTATACCAAGTGTATGGAGCGGAACAGTGTGTATGAAGTGTACGGAGCGGAGCGGAGCGTACGAGGTGTACGGAGCTGAGCCACGCGTGTACGAGGCATAAGGAGCAGAGCCACGAATGTACGAGATGTGCGGAGTGGAGCCGCACGTGTATAAGGTGTACGGAGCAGAGCCACGCATGTACGAGGTGTGCGGAATGGAGCCGCGATCCACCGCATGCAATGACATTTGGTCAAAATCCGCAGCGGAGAATTGCGGTCACGCCAAGTGTAGGAAACGCCAAGTGTAGGAAACACCAAGTTCAACACGAAGAGAAGAGGGGGAGGAAGCCCAAACACTATGGAGAGGGGGAGTGAAGACCCCTAGGCAGATCTAGTATCACCCTGTCTATCCTACCATCCCTATATAGGTTCCATAATGATCACTGAGCAGGAAACCTAAGCCCTGTTTATCCCTAGAGCTTAGCCCCAGATAGGGAGGGAAGGGGTAAGCACTGTTCAGGCCCCACTATAAACTAAAGACAACAAGGTAGACAAACAAAGGGGATAAACTTAGCTTGAGCAGACACCAGAAAGAAAATGCCAACTATCCTCCAAGGGCACAAGAGAAGAAGCTAGTCGACTACTAGAGCCCTAATACCTGCACAATGGTACATAGAAATATGACTGGTCACTCCC
Source organism: Phyllobates terribilis (assembly GCF_046119375.1). Taxonomy (NCBI): domain Eukaryota; kingdom Metazoa; phylum Chordata; class Amphibia; order Anura; family Dendrobatidae; genus Phyllobates; species Phyllobates terribilis. The sequence goes on along the minus strand of NW_027362879.1, from coordinate 4,567,501 downwards.
TGAAGCAAAATGAATGTTTTTAAAAAACCAGACCAGACTGTGTCAATCAGCAGCAGAAAAGAAGTCACCGCTGGGTCCTAAAGGAAGAAGGATTAAGGTGTCTGCAATGCCAAGCGCAGTGACCTTCTACAGCCAGATGCAGAGTGACAATTACACTTGACACACCCGTGACAGTACCCTGCCTTCTACGAGTGGCCTCTGCACACGCAGGACCAGGTTTCTTAGGATAAGAGGTGTGGAATGCACAAACCAACCTAGGATCATTCACCTCTGATGCTGAAACCCACATCCTTTCCTCTGGACCATAACCCTTCCAATGCACCAAGTACTGTAGGGAACAACGCTTGAGATGAGAATCTACAATCCTCTAAATCTGGAACTCCAGATTACCATCAAGCATGATTGGGGGCGGCGGTAGGGGTGAGGACTCAAGAGGTTCTACATATTTCTTGAGCAGAGACCTGTGAAACACATTGTGGATCTTAAGGGCCTCAGGTAGCTCAAGACGAAATGCTGCTGAATTAATGACGGCGGTTATTTTATAGGGACCAATAAATCTAGGTCCCAGCTTCCGGGAAGGAACCTTCAACTTGATATTCCTGGTAGACAACCACACAAAGTCATTCACACTTAGGTCCGGACCTGTCTCCTGTCAGCTATATGTTTGGAAAATCATGGGAGACTGGTGCAATTACTCAGAACTTCCCACCATACTGAGGAGAGCGATGAAGCAAAACGTTCCTCCTCAGGAACTCCCGAAGCCCCTCCCCCACTAAAAGTGCCAAACTTAGGATGGTAACCGTATGCACCAAAGAACAGTGACCTGAACTCAGATGTTGCCAAAAAAGAAGCTTCCAAACCCAAGACATCATCATATGGGCAGTCCAGAATTGTTTAAAGGCATAGTAATCTTAGTGTATGTAAACTTTTGACTTTGCAGTAACTAATAAAAATTCCTTCGAACATTCTCGCTTCCTCATTATTCTGGCATTTGGCAAATATTAAAAATGATGGTAATTCTAATTGATCTAAAACGGGAAAGGTTTATTCTGATTTCATGTCAGATATTGAGAAAAACATGCTTCAACTGTAATATATATATAGTGCGTGATAATAGTGAGCTTCCACTTGCCACTTCCCGTACCTGTTGTTGATTGGCTGCAGCGGTGACTTCATGTCTGCAGTACTGTGATCTGTCACCGAACTCAGTGGCTTGTGATGTCTACATCACACGCTGAGTTCAGTGATTGACTACAGCGCTGCAGACCCAACTTCACAGCTGCAGCCAATCAACAAAGATAGAAAGAGTAAAACCTCAGTTTGGGTTTGTTTGTTTTTATACCCCTGAGCTTATGGAGTAATTTTTGAAATGGGACAACCCTTTTAATGATTTACTTTTAGTAATTTCTTTGGGCGTGGGGAGGTGGTAATTATTTTTTTACTATTATACATTTGGTATAAACAACATTATAGATATATTAATTTATTCATTCTGCATATAAAAATTCCAGTTATTTTTTTTAAAAGGTACATGTTTTATTATTTTTGTGGCACTTTTAGCTAAAGCATATATGCTGTTTAATGTCTGACTTATCTAAAAATGTTACACGTATATAGTACACATTCACATCAATACAGATGGCATATACACTGTATTTATTTATATAGTGTATATACTGTATGTGATTTGTGTATGTACTTTACACACATAAATAACGGCAAAAATGAAGAAGATGGGGAACCGCTGTCACCATCACAGAGAGCAGTGGGGGAAGGTACTGTGATATCATCAACTAGAGGGCAGAAAGTGTAGAGCGGGCAGGGAAAGTGCAACTGTGTGGGGCAAAAAAGGAAAAAACAGCTTTTGTTGGAGTGGAGGATAGGAGAGAGTAGTGAGGCTAGAGACATAATACAGGAGGCTCCAGTACTCACTTCAGGTCAGCACTGTGCTCCTGTATACGAAATCTTTAATATCATTATTCATAGACGGCCACCAAAAAGCCTAGTAATAGCTTTCCGCAGAGCTGTGGCCCCAAGATAACCACTCAAGATGGAATCATGAAACTCCTGCAACAGTCACGATCTTAGGTACACAACTACAAATAATTTGGACCCAGGAGTGGCAGAAGGAGCCAACGACTGGACTTTACGTATCTCAGCTTCCAACTCTGAGGATATCACAGGAAGCACAATGCCCTTAGATAAAATGGAGGATAAAGGTTCTGGAGGAGAAATTTAACTTAAACTGCGTGATAGTTCGACAGCCTTCACAGCCTGAAAGTGATAGAGAAATTGAATCTAGAGAAAAATAAAGACCATCTGGCCTTTCTAGGAGCTAGCCAGTCAGCTGATCCATATATGCTAAATTCCTATGGTCAGTGACCACAGTGACGTGATGAACCCTCCAGAAAATGTTTCCATTCCTTAAAGGCTAATTTAACAGTGAGTAACTCACAATTCCCAACAGCAGAATTTCTTTCAGCAGACGAAAATTTTCTCTAGAAAAAAGCACATGGCCACAAATTGGTCAGTTTTTTGAAACTTTGAGATAAAACGGCCCCTACACCGACCTCCGAAGCATCCACCTCCACAATGACTGGTTCTTGGAGATGGGGTTGCATTAGAACAGGAGCAGACATAAAAGACTTTTTCAATTTTTCAAAAGCCCTCATAGCATCCGATGGCCAAACCTGGATATCTGCCCCCTTACGTGTGAGGTCAGTAAGAGGTTCAGCAATCTGAGAAAAACCCCTAATGAATTTCCTATAATAGTTGGCGAATCCTACAAATTATTGCAACGCTTTCAGGTCACTAGGTTGGACCCAATTAGCCGATAAAATGATCCACAGGAATTAAATTTCCTGAACAGAAAAAAAAAATTCTCAATTTTAGCAAAGAAGTAATTTTTTAATTCAATCTTTGTAATACAACACGAACATGTTCCTGGTGAGAATTCAAATTAAAATAATATAAATAAATAACTGCCTTTCTGCTCCGCTATCTGCTGCACGTGGTCTGAGGCATGGCGGGCACAATCCAGCAATGTGCCCACGTGTGGTCTGAGGCACAACCTAGCAACGTCCCCACGTGTGGTCTGAGGCACAATCTAGCAACGTCCTCACGTGTGGTCTGAGGCACAACCTAGCAACGTCCTCACATGTGGTCTGAGGCACAACGTAGCAATGTCCTCACGTGTGGTCAGAGGCACAACCTAGCAACATCCTCACGTGTGGTCAGAGGCACAACCTAGCAACGTCCCCACATGTGGTCTGAGGCACAACCTAGCAACGTCCCCACGTGTGGTCTGAGGCACAATCTAGCAATGTCCCCACGCGTGGTCTGAGGCACAATCTAGCAACGTCCTCACATGTGGTCTGAGGCACAACCTAGCAACATCCTCACGTGTGGTCAGAGGCACAACCTAGCAACGTCCCCACGTGTGGTCAGAGGCACAATCTAGTAATGTCCTCATGTGTGGCCTGAAGCACGGCAGGCACAATCTAGTAAGGTCATCGCGTCTGCCGCTTCCGGTCTGATGTATTAGCTGAATATGATATTCAACAGTAAATAACATTAAAATCTCAGTGACACCATACCATCTGCGAGGTCAGGCGTTATAGATGCCCCTGAAGGAGAGGCCTGGACCCACCGGAGGATTCTCCAGACAGCCAGTCTAATGATGAAGTCTATGGCTTCTAAAAGTATATTGTAATTGGAACACTGCAGCGTTTCACAGTTAATCATATATGATGAAGTGAGACTGACTGCTTGCTGTTCAGCCATCATGACTATTTAAATAGCAATGTTTGGATGGTTAAAAATATGTTAATTTTGGTTATAGGAAGTTTCGCCCCCAGCAATTTGCCCCCAGCAGTTCGTCCCCATCTGTTTGTCCCCAGGTACATTTCACCCCTATCAAGATTTGCCTCCGCACATTTTGCCCCCGGACGGAGGCGAACTGGGGGAGATATGTGTGGGGGTGAGATGTGCGGGGGCAAAAACATCCTGGGGGCCAAGTGCTGGGGACGAAATGTGCGGGGGCGACCGGCTGGAGGTTAACTGCTGGGGTCGAAACATCCAATTCCAGTTACGGAGATCGGCTTGGGGACTTATATGCAGCATTCTAGAATAGTGTATATAAAGGCCATACAGGTGGTGGTCGTACTTTATATGGGGAAAATCAGGTGACAGGTTCCCTTTAAGCAGGTTTTCATCTATGCAGCTTGTACAAGTGAACTACATAGTTTCAAAACTGCTTTACCTGTCTAAGCCAGTACCTTTTATATGGTTTACACAGATGCATCATGGGCTTTTCCTGCCCTATGAGTAAAATGAAAGGCTAAAATACAATGTGGAAACTTAACCAGAGAAATATTTTATTGACACTCAGAACAGGTTTAAAAGAAACAAATAACCATTACCACAGAAATCTCAAACTTTTACTTGTAGAAATATTGTCAAAAGAACATATATAGAAACAATTCTAATTTTACAAAAGTGCATTTTATTAGCATTGAAAACTTTATGCCTTTACTTGTTTCATTTAACGCATGTCTGATGTATTGTAAAACTGTGTAATAAGCTGTTGGTGCATAAGGGCAGGATTGTGGGTAGGCTTTGACTTTGCCCCGGCCCCTTGGCCTGCCTCCAGTGTCTGATGTTTCGGTGTCCTGGAACTGAGATCATGATGCCTGCTTTGGATAGCGAATCAATAGCCTTGAAAAAGCCGGCAATGAGGGAAAGAGTCTTACGGGGATGGGTCTCGAAAACAAGGGAGCATGGAAAATTCTATTTTGTAGCTGTAGGAGACAATGTCTCTGACCCAAGCGTTGGTGGCTATAGGTGTTGGTGATGTAGGTACGAGGTGATTTTAGTTGTGCAGCTAGGGCCTTTCTAGTCTGTACAGAGACCAGTTGGGTGTTGTTGCAGCATTCTCACCTGTGTGGGTTCTCCAGTGGCTACCAAAATGCGTTTTCTGATTAAAACATTTCGCACATTTTGAACATGAAAAGGCTTCTCACCTGTGTGACTTCTCTGATGTTTATTAAGAGTTGATTTCTGTACAAAACATTTCTCACATTCTGAACATGAAAAAGGCTTCTCTCCTGTGTGAGTTCTCTGATGCTTATTAAGAGTTGATTTCTGTACAAAGCATTTCCCACATTCTGAACATGAAAAAGGCTTCTCCCCTGTGTGGGTTCTCTGGTGCTTAACAAAATTTGATTTATGGTTAAAACATTTTCCACATTCTAAACATGAAAATGGCTTCTCCCCTGAGAGGGATATTTGGTGGATAACAATATCTGATTTATGGTTAAAACATTTTCCATATTCTGAACATGAATAAGGCTTCTCCCCTGTGTGAGTTCTCTGGTGCCTAACAAGATCGGATTTCTGGTTAAAACATTTCCCACACTTGGAACAAGAAAATCTATTCTCTGCCGTGTGAATTCTTTGATGTTTAAGAAAAGACTTTTTGAGGGGAAAACTATTTCCATATTCTGAACTTGAAAATGGCTTCTTTGCTTTAGGAGAAGTTTGTTTTTTAATGCTTATTTGACTTTGATTTTCCTTAGTAGTCGGTAATGTATCAGAAGACCGGACCTGTATGAAAGGATCAGATGACAGATCTTTGCTGTGAAGGGATGATGGTATATCTGGAGTAATGGCATTCACTTCAATTGTATCCTGTGGGATCTCAAGATCATCTGATCTAAAAATTGAAGATGTCAGCTGTCCTTCTGATCTCCTGGCACAGTCATCTGCTAAAGAATAAAACAAATTAATATTTTTTAATAAAATATCCTTGAATTTTATATTTTTGAACATTTCTACTTAAACTGTCCATTAAAATGGCAAGATATGTAAAAAAAAATATTATTAATTATTCACCAAGACAATGACAGTTCACAGTCCAATAGAAAACCTCATAGCATGAACCAGTAGAGCGTGGTGTTCAATTGTTTGTTCATTCTGCCTCCCAAATATGGAATAAAAAGCCACCAATGTTATGTAGGTAAAAATGATACCAATAAAAACTTCTACTCATCTCACAAAAAAACAAGTCCCCACTCAGGTCCATCATCTGTCAGTGGGAAAACAGAGGTTTCCACATTATTAGTGGCTCATAGGTTCTTGAGAATCAACATGGCTTCCATAAACCAATCCAGCAATATCCGCTCTCCCAAAGTCAGATCTCCCCTCACTTCTGAGCCTTGCAGTGTGCCCAAACCACATTCAGCATCCATGTATTTGGCATTACTATAGTGAGAAGAACCCACTTAATTTACGGTGTGTGTCTCCTGGAGCACAATCTGGGCACTATGTGTTGGGTAATAAAATGGCATATTTGTAATTTCACTCTCCAACATCCACTTCATGCTAATTTCTGGAAAGTGGCTGTAGAGTCAAAATAGTCACTATTTCTAAAGATTAATTATTTGAGGTTTATAATTTCCAAAATGGAGTCACTTTGTGTGGATCTATAAAAATTAGTAACTAGTGATGAAACCTCTCTGGGGTAATTAGAGTATGGGGCTCGATGGCTCTTGGGAATCTAAACTATCGTAAGGGACAATATTTTCTATTGGATGAGTTTCAAGAAGAAATATTAGACATTCAAAGAGAACTTTTTATAATAGTGCAGAGATGAGGTATCTTAAATTTGAACCTCGGGCATTTGGCAGAGATAATGGAGACTTTTTTTTAAAGAATATCAGGGAGTTACAGACTCAAATAAGTGAGACAGATCCCACCACAATCAAAGTATCATAGAGAATGAACCTGTAAAAAAAAGATATAGACTAAATAAATGTTAGATCCCCAACAACGTATATATAAGAGAGAGCTCCAACACTAAACCGGAGCCGCACTCATTTATGGTGGACCATTGGAGCTACTATGAGTACTGACCAGAAGAGTAGAGAAAGTATTAGCGCCCCCATTTCAGGAGAGATTGTGCAGTAATCTGAATTCTTTAGGATTGAAAACATAATGGAATTTATGACGTGGACTGAATCCACGAAACCAGGGCTCGAGCCAACACATCTCCTGCAAGCGTGAATAAATGTATATTACAGCCATCAGCCACGCACAGCTTAGAGATATATCATGGCACAGGTGTAATGTTTTTAGTATAGTTTATCGCAATCTTATTTGAAGTTAGTTGGTTTGAAAAGAAACTGTAAAGTCAGGATAAAGGGAAACTCTGCTGTTATTGTACAGAAATTCACACTTGGCCCTCACTGCACATTTAATGTTGTCGATCATAAAAGTGAAGTTTGGCCAGAAAGACTGGACCTGGTCTTGTAGGGACCATATGAGGACATTCAGCAGCACAGAAGGGAGAGATGGTAGATTCATCCAATAAGATATCAGGGTTCTAGGAAGCCAACAGCATCATTACCCTCCGCTTTCTCTTACAGGCCCATCATAATATTTTTCTTCAAGTGATTTTCTAACTTGTCAGCACATTCTACGTACGCTGTCATTTTACTTTGTAGTTTACAGATCTGGGCAGGTAACGTCTCCTAATCCCAGGGGGTAGGTGGATCTTACTGATTGTAAATTCTATACAAAAGGGCTTTCAATACCCAAAGTCATTTGAACAGTTTTGAGTGGAGGAAAATGTTGTGGTCTAGAGGCAAAATGGTGATCACACTATTGTGATACTGCCGGACTACACCACTGATAAAGCAACCACAGACGGGGACTGAGAAGAATCTGTGACTTCTCTGCATTTAGTGGTCACTACTCACCTGGGTAGTCATATGTAGGAATCTCCTCTTTACACCGCTCATCAGCCCTCACATATGTCTCTGTAGTATTAATATGGGTCAGATCTTCACCCTGAAACAAATACTGTAAAAGTCACAGACAGATGAGAAGTCACATCTATGATCAGCTCTAATACTGCCATCTCCACCTTTCTCATTACACAAGAATAAAACATAAAATAGTGGTGGGTAAAACAAGACTGAGCACAAGACCTTCACAGCCATCTACACATCATAGGGGAGATCTCATGACACCTTCTCTCGATCTACCTGATGATCCTGAGGAACATTGGGGTCTTCTTGTTTACAGTCCTGTGGAAGAAGAGGACGGGGACATCTCTCTGGTGTTGTCCTCTTACTGGATAGATCTGGAGGAAACACATACAGGGACTGAATTCATTCTTTACATACAGATAATTATAGCCCGCGTGTATTTAGTCCAGTCTATTACCTGGTGATGTGAGGGTCTGGGGAACCTCCATCATGACGTCCTTGTACAGATCTTTGTGTCCTTCTAAATACTCCCACTCCTCCATGGAAAAATAGACGGCGACATCCTGACGTCTTATAGGAACCTGACACATACAATGACATCGTCATCCCCCGATCCCTTCATAGCGTTACTGTATAATGTCCCAGCATTCCCAGCAGTGTCACCTCTCCAGTCAGCAGCTCAATCATCTTGTAGGCGAGTTCTAGGATCTTCTGGTCATTGATGTCCTCATGTATCAGGGGGTGAGGTGGAGGCCCTGTGATTGGGCTCAGGGGTCTTCCCCATCCCTCAGACACAGGGTCCTGACATCGCTCACTAGAGGTCTTCTTCACTACTGTGTAATCCTGGTTATGGAGAGACACATTAATAAATCTCACTCCAGACATTTCCAGAGTCCTCACCTCTCCAGTTCTGTCCATCTGTTATTCCCATAGATAAGAATGATGTAATGTGACGTCATCAGAATCTCTCACCTCTCCAGTAAGACGGAAGAGGATCTCTAGGGTGAGGGGTAATATCCTCTCTGCCATCTTGTGTCTGTCCATATCCATCTTTGATGGATAAATCAGGAAAATTCTCTTTTATAGAAGATCTTCTCTGAAAGCATCTGATATTGTAGAGACCTGAACGAGAAAAAGATGAGCCGATGTAACATCATAAAGAATCCTGTATAATAATACAATTACTGGAGATAATAAGGTAAATATATGAGGAGATTTATTATTTTACAGTATTTAGTTTCCTTCTTTACATCTAATAAAACCTATATACACTGCTCAAAAAAATAAAGGGAACACTTAACACAATGTAACTCCAAGTCAATAACACTTCTGTGAAATCTCCCTGTCCAGTTATGAAGCGACACTGATTGTGAATCAATTTCTCCTGCTGTTGTGCAAATGGAACAGACAACTGGTAGAAATGATAGGCAATTAGCCAGATACCCCCTATAAAAGGAGTGGTTCTGCAGATGGTGACCACAGACCATTTCTCTGTTCTCATCCTTTTTGGCTGTTGTTTTGGTCACTTTTTCATTTTGCTATTGCTCTCACCCCTAGAGGTACAGTAGATTGAGGCGGTGTCTACAGTACAACCCACAGAAGTTGTAGTGCAGTTCATCCAGGATAGCACATCAGTGCGAGCTGTGGCAAGAAGTGTAGCTGTGTCTGTCAGCACAGTGTCCAGAGCATGGAGCAGATACCAGGAGATGTGGAGGGAGTAATAGGAGGGCAACAACCCAGCAGCAAGACCGTTACCTCCTCCTTTGTGCAAGGAGGAACAGGAGGAGCACTGCCAGAGCCCTGCAAAATGACCTCCAGCAGGCCACAAATGTGCATGTGTCTGCACAAACGGTTAGAAACCGACTCCATGAGGGTGGTATGAGGGCCCGACATCCACAGATGGGGGTTGTGCTCACAGCCCAACACCGTGCAGGACGCTTTACTTTTGCCACAGAACACCAGGATTGGCAAAGTCGCCACTGGCGCCCTGTGCTCTTCACAGATGAAAGCAGGTTCACACTGAGCACATGTGACAGACGTGACAGAGTCTGGAGACGCGGTGGAGAGCTATCTGCTGCCTGCAACATCCTTCAGCATGACCGGTTTGGCAGTGGGTCTGTAATGGTGTGGGGTGGCATTTCTTTGGAGGGCCGCACAGCCCTCCGTATACTCGCCACAGGTAGCCTGACTGCCATTAGGTACCAAGATGAGATCCTCAGACCCCTTGTGAGACCATATGCTGGTGCGGTTGGCCCTGGGTTCCTCCTAATGCAGGACAATGCCAGACCTCATGTGGATGGAGTGTGTCAGCAGTTCCTGCAAGATGAAGGCATTGAAGCTATGGACTGGCCCGCTCTTTCCCCAGACCTGAATCCAATTGAGCACATCTGGGACATCATGTCTCGCTCCATCCACCAACGTCACGTTGCACCACAGACTGTCCAGGAGTTGGCGGATGCTTTAGTCCAGGTCTGGGAGGAGATCCCACAGGAGACCATCCGCAACCTGATCAGGAGCATGCCCAGGCGTTGTAGGGAGGTCATGCAGGCACATGGAGACCACACACAATACTGAGCCTCATTTTGACTTGTTTTAAGGACATTACATCAAAGTTGGATCAGCCTGTAGTGTGTTTTTCCACTTTCATTTTGGGGATGACTCCAAATCCGGGCCTCCATTGGTTAATAAATTTGATTTCCATTGATGATTTTGTGTGATTTTGTTGTCAGCACATTCAACTTTGTACAGAACAAAGTATTCAATGGGAATATTTCATTCATTCTGATCTAGGATGTATTATTTGAGTGTTCCCTTTATTTTTTTGAGCAGTGTATTTTAGGCCACAGACAACAAGTCGTTTCTTCCTTGGAATCTGCAACTGAATACGTTTCTCATAGACCCATCGTCCATAACGCTAATTCTTGTTTCATTTACCGACACTGGAATCGGCATTAGCAATACTGCAGGAGATATTCATTACACATGAAATGAGAAATAACTACTTCATGATGAGGACGACATCTTCATCTTATACTACGGCTCTAGAAATAAATTTGGCCAGAGTTCTTCACTGACTACATCACCACCGGCTGTCTATATGAATGTTTCCTGTCTTCCCCAGACTGTAATCTTCTATCACGTTAGATCTCATTTCTGATTCACACACAGAAGTTTCAGGCTTTTATAAAAGCTTTTTTGTTTGCACAAACACCATGGACAGAAATTATTTGATACCCAAGTCTACAAGTACAGTGTTTATGGGGTTTATGTCTGGCCTTAGGCTTTTCTATATTACAAGAAAAACACCTGAAAAAAGCAGATTTTAAAAAGTTTCAAAAGAAAATTGGAACCAACAATTCTTGTAAAAACAAAAAAAATGCAATACGCATAAGACACATTTCATTTTTTTTTTAACATGTTAAACATTTGTTTAAAAAAAAATTAACTATTTTGGGCACCAGAACATAGATGTAGCGAAATCTCTCCAATTCCTTGGACGCCAAACCGGAGCTATCAATCCATAAACTCCATAACTTATATTTACAGATAACATCTCTTTTTTCCAAGTTTACTAGCCAATTAACTTTGTCTATAAATTCTGACATCACAGGTTCCTGATCTGCTATCCATTTTTGGGCTATTAATTTCCTTGCCATATACAACATACGTGCCACCGCTATTTTGCCATGCTCATCACTAGTCATATCTTCAACATATCCCAGTATACATAGCAATGGTGAAAGTTCTGCATTGAATAAGGACAAAATATGAAGCATGTCTGCTGAGTAAGTGTTGCATCTAGTACAATGAGGACTTGAACGAAATGTTATATAAGAATTGAAGCGTCCTATATACTGTACCTGATGTATCACGTTGTGGTAAATCGACTCACTTGGTTGCTCATAGAGGTACACAGGAACACTGTCTCTTTAAAGCTTCTGCTGAGTTTATTAAGAGCACTGCGTAAACTACAGCAATGTTAGCAAAAACAAACACGGACTTCCTGGCCTAACAGGAAAAGAAAACATAACCATAATGTATGGCAAAGTCCTTGTTGCTACGGGTAACCATCTGCTTAAGAAACAAAACAACCCAAGGTTTAGCTTTCCTTAACATGCACACCACAGCTCCAGAGCTTTCATCTCCAGGCCCTCTACCAAATGCTCTGAAAAGGCTGTGATTTTATCCTCTGAGTTCCTCCCTTTCTACAGGTGTTTAAACACCCTAGCACTAAGATGGCTGATTAACCCACTCATGTGCTGGAACCATTTTCTATGTATAATTACTGCAGCTATTAATCGCAGTGCTGCATATCTCCCCGCTAGTACTTTGCCAGTGACCTTGTCACAATGTATATATGAGACAATTGAGATTCGCTCAAGGATAATTGTGGGACATTTTCCAATATATCTAGCCAATGATTTTCTTCTATAGGGCCTACCACACTCTCCCATTTTGTCTTTGATCACATAGGATGGTTTGTCAATATTATATCCAGAAGAATGTTATAAAGTAGTGAAATCAGTCCTTGAGACCGATGTGAACTAGCTATTTTCTGTATTATTGTGTTTTGAGGTAGCCCCACATCCAGAACAATGCCTTCTGCCTTATGTGTGTGCCGAAATTGTAAATTTTTATAGAATTTATTTTGCAGCTGTGAAAATTCCTTAATCAAATCACCTATTAACACTTGATTAAATCTATTTAAACCCCTAGAACTCCAGGATTCCAGGATTAGAATCCCACCAGTTGGTATCGATTTGGAAGCCATGGAGTGTTCCATAATGAAGTAAATTGCGAAACACCTTCTACACCCTGTAATTTTTTTTCATCGACCCCCAAAGTTTGTGAATTAATAGAATAGTTGGTATTTTACCTCCAAGTGTCCAAAATGTATGCGCCTCCAGCACTTCATAAAGTTTATCTGAATGGAGATAATGTTGTAGCAACAAACGATGAGCTTCCCCGTCCCATGGTCATTCCATCCCTGAATATGTTGAAGTTGAGATACCACATAATATACCCATGGATTTGGGACTGCAAGGCCGCCCATTGTTTTATTCCTTTGCAGTATTTCCAGCTTAATTCTCGTTGTCTGTTTGCCCCATATTAATTTTCTAAACTCCTGGTTAGCTTTCAAGAAAAATCTCTGATTTATCCATAATGGGGAGTTGTGTAGAACATACAGCAACTGTGGCATCCAGATCATTTTGACCAGATTAGCACGGCCCACAACCGATAACGGTAGCTTGGACCAAGCCCCCAGTTTACCTCTAAACTTTATTAAATATTAGGTCAAGATTCTCATAATCATTTATTTTTGCCATTATGTTAATGCCTAAGTACTTAAACTCAGAGACCACCTGTAACCCCGAGTTAGTTTAACGGGAAGCATTTTCATCTATATTATCCAATGGAAGTATAACCGATTTGCTTCAGTTTATCACCAGACCCGAGTATTTTCCAAATGTTTCTATCATTTCTATTGCTATAGGAAGGAACTCAGAAGCTCTAGCCAAGAACAGCAAAGTGTCATCGACATAGAGGGCAACCTTCTCTCTTCTATTCCCTCTACGGAACCCAATTACTTCTGGATTCTCCCTGATAATCGCTGCCAGGGGCTCAATGGCCATTGCAAAGAGCAGGGGAGACAGTGAACACCCCTGCCGTGTGCCCGTGCTCAGTCCAAAGGCCGAGGTGAGATGCCTATTTACTCATATTCTAGCCACCAGCCTACTATATAGTAATTTAAGCCATGAGATGAAACCATATCCCATGGCAAACTTTTCCAACACCACCCATAAATATTCCCACTCAACAGAATCGAATGCCTTAGTGGCATCAAGCGAGCGTACAGGTCTATCCCCATCACGATCCACTGGTTAAGAAAAAATCTTCGGATATTGACAGTTGTGGATCTATCAGGCATGAAGCCTGACTGGTCAGTATGGATTGCTGTAGATATTACTGTGTTCAATCTAGAAGCCAAAACCTTCACAATGATCTTGATATTTATTTATTTTACTCATTTATATAGCGGCATTAATTCCACACCACTTCACAGGCATGATCAGTTGATAAAGATATGGACCTCTATGAATCGGGAAGTAAAGGATCTTTGCCTGTCTTAGGTATAACATCAATCACTGCCTCTTGTTATGATCTGCTACAAGCATTAAGGAAAGAGAGGAGATCTGTCCCTACAATAGAACTAAGCTAGATCCCTACGATGTAACGGGGAACCTGATCCTGAGATCAGACCCACTACAGTCCTCAGCTAGTCTGAACGAAGACCTATAGATGTGAGGGAGGGATCCCTACAAGAACTAGGGACTGGGAGAAAGATGGACACCTCCTAGCAGAAATTGTAGCAGTAAAAAGACAAACAAACAACATAGAACATAGAGGTCCAAAGACCTAGCTAAACTGGCAGAGAGGTTACAAAGCACCTGGCTAGCTTAAGAGTAGAAATTACAATGAAGTCCAGCATGGCCAGAAGGGCGGAGCAGGATTAAATAGGCAAAAAAGGTCATGTGACCAGCAAGATAGAAAAAAACTAACAGGAGAGTTCTAACAGTAGCCCCTCTTCTAAGAGGATCCTCCGGATCCCCTAGGCCCAGGCTTATCAGGAAACCTCTTATGAAACGCTCGGACAAGTCTGGAAGCAGAAACATCATCCGCCCTCACCCATGAGTTATCTTCGGGACCGAAACCCTTCCACACGACGAGATACTGCAAACTCCCTCTATACCGTCTAGAATTTAGGATGCGGGAAATTTCATATTCCCCGTCCTCCACCACCGGGGAAACACTGGCAGTGGCGTCTCTGATACATCAGCTTTTTTCAATAGAGAAACATGAAACACCGGATTAATCTTCCAGGAGGTGGGAACCTCCAACCTAACAGCAGATTGATTAACTACCTGAAGCACCTTAAAGGGCCCTACAAACTTGGGACCCAATTTTTTAGAAGGAATCCTCAACCGCAGATTCTTAGAGGACAACCAAACCATGTCACCAATAGCAAACAAAACCTCTTGCCGTTTCCTATCAAAGTACCTCTTAGATTTTTTGTTAGCCTCCTGAAGATTACCACGCACATCCGTCCAAACTCTCTCCGAATCACCAGAAAAACTCTCCTCCTCAGGCACAGCCGATACCAATTTGGAGAATGACCCAAAAGACGGATGTCTCCCAGAACAACAAATAAAAGGCGAACACCCAGCAGAAGAGGATGTATGGTTGTTAAGAGCAAATTCAGCAAGTGGCAGAAACTCAGACCACCCCTCTTGATTGTCTGCCACAAAACAACGCAAGAACTGCTCAACATCCTGATTCTTCCTTTCTGTCTAGCCATTAGACTCAGGATGATATCCAGATGAAAATGACAAATGAACTCCCAACCTGTCACAAAAGGTACGCCAAAAACGAGCCACGAACTGAGGTCCCCTATCAGAAACAATGTCAGTAGGAACACCATGGAGTCTGACAATTTCCTTGACAAAGGCCTTAGCGAGTGTCTTAGCACAGGGCAGTTTGATGAAGGGAACCAAGTGACACATCTTGCTAAAACGGTCCACGACCACCCAGATGACCGTGAAACCCTCAGAGGGGGGAAGGTCAGTAATAAAGTCCATAGCCAGATGTGTCCAAGGGGCACTAGGAACCTCCAGAGGGCAAAGCAACCCCGCAGCAGGAGCATGCAAAGACTTAGATCTAGCACACACAGTACATTGACGCACCCACTTAATGACTTCCTTCTGCCATCCAGGCCACCAAAAACTGCAACCCACAAGTCTCTTGGTCTCAGAAATTCCTGGATGACCTGCCAACCGAGACTCATGACACTCAACAAACAAATCTCTCCTAAAGGTCCTAGGCACAAACAACCTCCCATGGGGAGTGTTAGATGGGGCATTCTCCTGTGCTTTAAGAATCTCATCTTCCAAAACGGAGTCCAATGCAGCAATCACAACACCCTCCTGTAAAATGCTCTCCTCCTCCTCAGCACCGACCATGGGAGAAAAGCTGCGAGACAAAGCATCAGCTTTAACATTCTTGGTACCCGGGATGTAAGTAACGGAAAAATTAAACCGCAAGAAAAAAAGTGCCCACCTAGCCTGACGGGCATTCAAGCGCTTGGCAGCATCAAGATAGATCAGATTTTTATGATCAGTGAAAACCTGAATGGGAAATTCAGCACCTTCCAAGAGATGACGCCAGTGTTCAAATGCGAGTTTAATAGCCAGCAATTTCCGATTACCAATATCGTAATTAAGTTCAGTCTCAGAAAACTTTTTGGAAAAAAAGGCACAGGGATGCACTCCATCCTTGTTTTCCTGAGACAACACCGCACCGACCCCCACAGAAGAAGCATCAACCTCAACCAAAAACGGCTTAGTCACATCAGGCTGAATAAGGATGGGGGCAGAGCTGAACCTCTCCTTTAGAAACACAAAAGCTTCAATGGCCTCAGTAGTCCACTGAACCGTATTCGCACCTTTCCTGGTGAGATCGGTCAGTGGTTTAACAATAATAGAAACATTTTTAATGAATTTTCTGTAATAATTAGCGAAACCCAAAAACCTCTGTATCGATTTCAAACCAATAGGCCTAGGCCATTCCTGCACAGCTTGAACTTTCACCGGGTCCATCTCAAAGCCCTCGCTGGAGATAATGTAGCCCAAAAAACTAATTCTCTGTACAGTGAACTCACATTTCTCTAGCTTAGCAAAAAGCGAATTGTCAATTAATAACTAATACCTCACGTACGCTCCGCCAATGAAACTCCAGATCAGGCGAATAAATCAAAATGTCATCCAAATACACAACCACATTTTTGACGATCAAAGCTCTAAGGATGTCATTAATAAGATTCTGAAAAAATGCTGGTGCATTGGTAAGACCAAAAGGCATAACCAGGTTCTCAAAATGACCCACAGGAGTGTTAAAAGCAGTCTTCCATTCATCACCCTCCTTCATGCTTCATGCGCAACAAATTGTATGCCCCCGGAGATCAATTTTAGAGAACCACTTGGCCCCCACTAACTGGTTAAACAAATCAGGAATCAATGGCAGTGGGTAGGGATTGCGTACAGTAATTTTATTAATCTCGCGAAAGTCCAGACAGGGACGTAAACCGCCGTCCTTTTTTTTAACAAAAAAAAATCCAACAGCCACAGGAGACTTGGAAGGCCTAATGTGACCGACGGCCAAGCTCGTCTGTATGTATTCCTCCAAAGCCTTTCTCTCAGGAATAGTAAGATTAAATAAACGACTTTTAGAAAGAGTCGCTCCAGGGACAAATTCAATGGTACAATCATAGTCTCTATGGGGAGGCAAAATTTGCAACTCCTCCTCAGAAAAAACTTTCCAAAAATCCTGAATAGGTACAGGTAATTCCCCTTTATCCACAGCAGTAATGCGCCCGTTACAACACTTGTCATAACACTTAGGGCTCCAGGACTTAATTTCATTGGTAGACCAATCCAGTACAGGATTGTGCAATTTTAACCAGGGTAACCCCAAAACTACTGGAGAAGGCAAATTATTTAATACCACCAAATCCAAATTCTCTTGGTGAATACCATTAATAGTGAGGGTCAGGAGAAAATGAAAGGATTCATCCAGTCAGTTCAGCGCTCCCAGGAGACAGGCACCAGGCAGAGGTATTAAAAGTCTTCAGAAATTTACTTAGATAAAAATAATCATAAAAAAAGATACATAGAACAACGCGTTTCGGCTATATACTGGTACAGAATAGCCTTCCTCAGGTAAGATATTGCTTTACAGTCTGTTAGAGTTATATAGTCTATATAGGTTCACTTGAATAAATTAATTATGTTAAATGGTTGAGACCTGGTGGTTCTTCATTAGCTTAATTGCTGCTTGGTGGTTTTCAGTATGCAGCTTTAGCTTGTCCTTATTTCTTTTGTTGTTACAGGTATATTTGCATACATGATAAAATACATGGTGAAAAACACACACACATAAAAAACATTACAAACATTGATTTGCGTGTATACAGCATGAGTGGATGTATAAAAAATGTAAATCTATAGCATTATCCACACATACAACATATATTCAATGATCATATTAGGACTATTATATTATACTTCTTTTACTAGAAAAACTTTTCTTTATGAGAGAAAACACAACACAAAAGAAAAAAAATAAATAAATAAATAAAACAAAAAAAAAATATATATATATATATATAAATAAAAAAAAATAAAAAAAAATTAATATATATATAATAATAAAATAAAAAAATAAATAAAGAAAATTTTTTAAAAAAAATAAAAAATAAAAATTAAAAATAAAAATATATAAAAAAATGAGGAAAAAAAGAAAAAAAAAAAAAAAAAAAAAAACATCTTACTTTAATCTAGTCATATTGTGAGTTCTATATCTTTAATTGCTGTGGGAACTTCTTTGATAAGTTAGTTTTTTCTACTGGGATTGAACTCGTGTAGTCCACACTCTAGGGTCTATTGTGTTTCTCTCATTGGTATTTACCTCTATGCTATGGATGTCCTCATGATGCTGGCTTCACTAGTCAGGGGTTTATGGGCAAACCCAAGAGTATATCATAAAAAATATATAATAAAAAATATATCTAGCCTAGGTTACCATATATTCTATTCTTTCTAAATATTTCTATTGGTCAGCAATGCTGTCCTGATCTAATTCGATGTTCTATATGTTCTCCAATCTATCATTGAGGCCGTCCGGATGTAGAGAGCGCAATCTGTACATCCAGAAAGCCTCTTTCTTATTCAGTAGATGGATTCTGTTTGATATGTTCTGCGGAATTTCTTCGACAGGAGTCAAACTTATCTCAAAGCTCTTATTATGATTTAGTAGGAGATGTCTCGATAGGCTATGTGTTAGTAGCCCAATTTTCGCATTATGTTGGTGTGCGTTTAACCGTGATCTGACCATCTGTGTCGTCCGGCCAACATATTGCATTCCGCAACTACATGTAATTACATATATAACATAGCTGCTAGTGCAAGTCAGGTGATGTTTTATGGGAAAGGTTTCTCCTGTGCTATTGGAGGTGATAGATTGATGGCCATGGGTTATTGTTTGGCAGCATTGGCACTTTTTCTGGTTGCATTTAAAAGTGCCATTGAGTGTATTGGTTGTCTTTTTTGTTATAGGATTAGTAGTTTTAAATTGGAGAGACGTTTGTTTTTTTCTTCCAGAGCTTTTCACTACAGATGTTTTCAAGCGACTAGGTGCTATAATGTTTCTGAGTGTTTTACCCCTTCTAAAGGTGATGCCTGGTCTCTCTGGTAGTACATCCCGTAGAAGGGGATCTTGTCTCAGTATGTACCAGTATTTTTGTAGTATTTCTCTAATTTTTTGGTACAATACAATAATTGCCTGGTACAATAATTTTCCACATTACCTGATCCCTGCCTCAAATGTCTCAATTCAGTCTCAGCTGATGAGACACCATCAGGATCATCATACAACAACCCCAAAGCAGAAAAAAAACTATCCACTAAAGCACGGATGACTAGGTTGGAGAGAAAAGGCCCATCCCTGAGGTTCCTTGCGCAAAAGTGACATTATGAACCCTATGCGCTGTAATTCATCACCAGAGGATCTGGGTCTCAAACGAAAATACAACAAACAAGCATTTTTAAAGGAAAAAAAATCTTGCTGTTCACCAAAAAATAAATCAGGCAGACGTACCTTTGGCTCCACAAAATGCGCTCCAGAACAGCTACTCACGTGTTGCTGGAGCTCAGCCACCTCCAGAGAGAGTCCCTGCAGGCGTTGAGCCAAATCCTGAACCGACACCATGATGGAAACTGGAGATCTTTCCTTACAGATATTTTTGGGCTGGACTTACTGTTATGATCTGCTACAAGCACTAAGGAAAGAGAGGAGATCTGTCGCTACAATAGAACTAAGCTAGATCCCTACGATGTAACGGGGAACCTGATCCTGCGATCAGACCCGCTAAAGTCCTCAGCTAGTCTGAACGAAGACCTATAGATGTGAGGGAGGGATCCCTACAATAACTAGGGACTGGGAGAAAGATGGACACCTCCTAGCAGAAATTGTAGCAGTAAAAAGACAACCAAACAACATAGAACATAGAGGTCCAAAGACCTAGCTAAACTGACAGAGAGGTTACAAAGCACCTGGCTAGCTTAAGAGTAGAAATTACAATGAAGTCCAGCATGGCCAGAAGGGCGGAGCAGGATTAAATAGGCAAAAAAGGTCATGTGACCAGCAAGATAGAACTCTCCTGTTAGGTTTTTTCTAACACCTCTTGCATTGAATGAGGCAGAGCTTCCCCCTTAATTGTATCCTGAAAGGTAACCAGTAAGTGAGGAAGTAGGATATTCCCAAATTTCTTATATATTTCCGTGGCAAGCCCGTCCAGCCCTGGCGACTTATTATTTGTCATAGAGGCTACCGCCATTTGTAATTCCTCCAACTGTAAAGGACTATTCAGATATTCTTGATCTTTACCCGAGAATGTCGGCAGGTTAATTTCCTTTAGATATGATAAATTTGCTCTCTATTGAATTGCAATTTAGATTTATATACAGGTGCATCTCACTAAATTAGAATATCATCAAAAAGTTAATTTATTTCAGTTCTTCAATACAAAAAGTGAAACTCATAGAGTCATTACACACAGAGGGATCTATTTCAAGTGTTTTTCTGTTAATGTTGATGATTATGGCTTACAGCCAATGAAAACACAAAAGTCATTATCTCAGTAAATTAGAATACTTTATAACAACAGCTTGAAAAATGTATTTAAAATCCGAAATGTTGTCCTACTGAAATGTATGTTCAGTAAATGCACTCAATACTTGGTTGGGCTCCTTTAGCATCAATTACTGCATCAATGCAGCGTGGCATGGAGGCGATCAGCCTGTGACCCTGCTGAGGTGTTATGGAAGCCCAGGTTGCTTTGATAGCAGCCTTCAGCTCGTCTACATTTTTGGGTCTGGTGTCTCATCTTCCTCTTGACAATACCGCATATATTCTCTATGGGGTTAAGGTCAGGAGAGTTTGCTGGCCAATCAAGCACAGTGAATCTCTTGTTTTTAAACCAGATATTGGTACTTTTGTCAGTGTGGACAGGTGCCAAGTCCTGCTGGAGAATGAAATTTCCATCCCCAAAAGCTTGACACAAACAGCAAAGCCTCACTAAGAAGAATTAAAATTCCCCCAAAAATTCAAGAAAAAACACAGCAGTGTTTACCTGCCCAGATCTTCAAAACCAAATGCACTACCAGGGTGCAGCAAACCCACATAAAGATGGCGGCTACACAGGTGCAAAATACTGATGAGACAACCACTCACAACTTACCATTTATGGGCAATAAAAATGAAAAAAAGCATATACAAAATGGGAGGAATAGAGCTAAGCAACAGTACATGTGAAAAAGACTTAGGTATACTAATAGATCATAGACTGAACATGAGTCAACAGAGTGATGCAGCAGCAAAAAAGCCAAATACAATTCTGGGATGTATTAACAGAAGCATACAGTTTAGATCACGTGAAGTCATTATCGGACTTTACTCCTCTTTGGTCAGACCTCATCTGGAATACTGTGTCCAGTTTTGGGCACCACATTTTAACAAAGACATCGACAAAGTAGAGCAAGTTCAGAGAAGAGCGACCAGAATGGTGACCGGTCTGCAAACCATGTCCTATGAGGAACGGTTACAGGATTTGGGAATGTTTAGCTTGAAAAAAAGAAGACAGAGGAGACTTAATAGCTGTCTACAAATATCTCAAGGGCTGTCACATTGTAGAAGGATCATCTTTATTCTCATTTGCACAAGGAAAGACTAGAAGCAATGGGATGAAACTGAATGGGAGGAGACACAGATTAGATATTAGAAAAAAAAATTTGACAGTTAGGGTGATCAATGAGTGGAACAGGCTGCCACGAGAGGTGGTGAGTTCCCCTTCAATGGACGTCTTCAAACAGAGGCTGGACAGACATCTGTCTGAGATGATTTAGTGAATCCTGCTTTGAGCAGGGGGTTGGACCAGATGACCCAGGAGGTCCCCTCCAACTCTACCATTCTATGACTCTATGATTTCATGGAGGGGGTGACTGCTTAGTATTTGAATTGCACACAAAAAGGCTTGTATAGGGTGCTGTTCACACTAGGGTAGTGCACAGTATCCGGCTTACAGCCTGTTACACCCATACTATTAGACTAGACGGGAACTTGTGGGTTGTCTCATCAGTATATTATGGGCAAAAAATAAAGGGTAGTCAGCAGGGGCGAGTGGTTTGATAGCAATTTTAATTACCCCTTTGGAGCAAATTCCTATGACTTCTCATTAGGAGATCAGTTCTTAATACTAAAGAGTCCTATAAGATCTATTGTTTTGGTCAGTTTACATCCAGAGAGCCTTAAAGGCAATCTGTCACCCCCTAGGACTTAACAGACCTCTAATATGGGCATACAGGTGATAGAAATGTAAATATATAGCCGGGAAAAAAAAGTGCCCCTTGCGTTATAGGAGATTTGCGCATGTGCCGGATCTGGAAGACAAGACTGCACGTCACAGGACACTGTGACTTGCAGGGGGGGGTGGTGGGGACATTGTAATTAGCAAAGTAGGCAGGGATTTCTTCCCATCCCCCAAGAATGAGAAAAAATAAAGAATAAAGACATTTCAAAGCAACCAGACCTCTAATATGAGGCATTCAGGTATGTATAGATTCACATTTCTATCACCTGTATGCCCATATTAGAGGTCTGATAAGTCCCAGGGGGTGATAGATTCCCTTCCATTCACATTCATCTTGGTTTGATGCTACTGTTTTTCCTCTGAGACAAAACTGATGTGAGCGTGAGGTAGAATTTGAGAGGGTCTTCTTGTAAATGTTCATACACAACATGAATACTCAGGGAAATTCATTGACAAGCTATACACCGTGCCTAGAGATAGGATGTAACGAACGGAAAAATAAAAGAGAGAAAAGGAGAAAAGGGAAAGAAAAAAAAATGTTTTAAAGAATTTAAAAAAAAATTAATAATAGGTACCGTGTTTAACAATTGAGTTAGGTCACTGCCAGGCTATGTGGTGACATTTTAGACATACTGCTCAAAAAAGTAAAGGGAACACTCAAATAACACATCCTAGATGGTTTCCTGTGGGATCTCCTCCCAGACCTGGACTAAAGCATCCGCCAACTCCTGGACAGGCTGTGGACAGTCAGTTGGTGGATGGAGCGAGACATGATGTCCCAGATGTGCTCAAAAGGATTCAGGTCTGGGGAACGGACGGGCCAGTCCATAGCTTCAATGCCTTCATCTTGCAGGAACTGCTGACACACTCCAGTCACATGAGGTCTGGCATTGTCCTGCATTAGGAGGAACCCAGGGCCAACCGCACCAGTATATGGTCTCACAAGGGGACTGAGGATCTCATCTTGTTACCTAATGGCAGTTAGGCTACCTCTGGCGAGCACATGGAGGGCTGTGCGGCCCTCCAAAGAAATGCCACCCCACACCATTACTGACCCACTGTCAAACAGGTTATGGTGAAGGATGTTGCAGGCAGCAGATCGCTCTCCACGGCGTCTCCAGACTCTGTCACGTCTGTCACATGTGCTCAGTGTGAACCTGCTTTCATCTGTGAAGAGCACAGGGCGCCAGCGGCAACTTTGCCAATCCTGGTGTTCTGTGGCAAATGCAAAGCATCCTGCACGGTGTTGGGCTGTGAACACAACCCCCATCTGTGGACGTCGACCCCTCATACCACCTTCATGGAGTCGGTTTCTAACCGTTTGTGCAGACACATGCACATTTGTGGCCTGCTGGAGGTCATTTTGCAGGGCTCTGGCAGTGCTCCTCCTGTTCCTCCTTGCACAAAGGCAGAGGTAGCGGTCCTGCTGCTGGGTTGTTGCCCTCCTACGGCCCCCTCCACGTCTCATGGTGTCCTGGCCTGTCTCCTGGTAGCGCCTCCAGCCTCTGGACACTACGCTGACAGACACAGCAAACCTTCTTGCCACAGCTCACATTGATATATCATCCTGGATGAGCTGCACTACCTGAGCAACTTCTGTGGGTTGTAGAGTCCGTCTCATGCTACCACAAGTGTAAAAGCACAACCAACATTCAAAAGTGACCAAAATATCAGCCAGAAAGCATTGGTACTGAGATGTGGTCTGTGGTCCCCACCTGCAGAACCACTCCTTTATTGAGGGTGTCTTGATAATTGCCAATAATTTCCATCTATTGTCTATTCCACTTGCACAACAGCATGTGAAATTGATTGTCAATCAGTGTTGCTTCCTAAGTGGACAGTTTGATTTCACAGAAGTTTGATTTACTTGGAGTTATATTCTGTTGTTTAAGTGTTCACTTTATTTTTTGAGCAGTATATATATAAAAACAAGATTGTAAATTAAAACATTCAAATGCCACATATCACATATACCTAATGCTCGGTTTAAGAGTGAACAAAGTGCCATTATGGGACTAATGTAAAAATAGTTTCAAAATAAAAAAATAAAAAAAAGAGCTAAAATTGATGCTGAAAACTAGATCAGTTTTTCCTAAAGACAATCCTATCTGAGATTGGTGAGTGAACCACATTTTGAAAACAATGAAACGTGATATCATGATTAGCAGGCAAAGAAAATTTGGTGTTGTCATTGTGAAATGCTCATGATATATATATTTTTAAGGCTATGTGCGCATGATGCATATTTAAAGCAGAAATTTCCTGAGCGTTTCTGCATATCCTTGGCAGGGATAAAGCATGCAGATTTTACATGCGTTTTTGACGCGGTTTTGTACATCAATGAATACTTTTTGGAGCTAAATAAAGTTATTTGGTGGGACATTGCTTAAACCTTGGATTACCATCAGAACTGGGGTGAGTATATTGGTTAATTTGAATGATTAAAGAATGTGCCTGTTGCATTTCCAATAAAGTGTTTACACTGTGTCTGTGTGTTTATTTAACTCTTTACTTTACTTTAATTAAGTTTGGTCATGAAAAGGTCTGATTGACACCTTGTCGTAACCAAACTAAAGAGCTAGGTGTCAGCTAGTCCCATTCACCCAATCTTCATTAGCATTTCTATTCATGTAATTTATGCGGCTGCTGAGAGCTGCTATTTTTAGCCTGGGAAGGTGCCATTTGCAAACATGGCCCCTGGCTATAATTAACATCTCACAGCTGGCTCACTAGCCACTACCTCCACACGATCAGCACTCAGCAGCGATTTGGATGCAGCATATTTTTGTAGCGTCCAAAACTAGGTGTTCTAAAGCAGCACTTTTGTTGTCAATACATGTGAATCCACTGCATATAATGACACTTCAATTGGTCAAAATCTGCAGCTGAGACTAGCGTGTCTGCTGCAGAAATTGACATGCTGCGGGTGAGTTTGGGTAGGTGGCCACGAACAGGAGCCATTGCAGGTTTGATGCTGCGTGTTTATACAGCATCAAACCCACAGCGTCCAGCTGTTACAGTATAGTGGATGGGAATTCTAGAAATCCCATGTCCACTATGCGTGCATCAGAGGCTGAGAATCACCTGCGGACACTGACATGCAGTGTGTCTTTGAGTACCGCAGCATGTCAAATTCTCTTGCGGAGTCGCCAGTCTGCGCAACAGAAAATTGACCACTAGAAAGTATAGAATGCGGTAAATACGCATGGTTCAGTGAATAGAATAGTACAGAATGCAATGTTTTGGACTCAGCAAAAAATATGCGTCCAAACCGCTGCTACGTCCGGATTGTGGGCACAGAGCCTAAAATCTATTAAAAAAAAATGACGTGGGCTCCCGCGTCATTTTTATAACCAGCAGAGGGAAAGCCGACCGCTGGGGGCTGATATTAGTAGCTGCGGAAGGGGCCATTAGCCAAAAAATTTCCCTGGCTATTAATATCAGCCCACAGCTGTTTGTTTAGCCTTTACTGGCTAGATTACAGAAGGACCCGAGAAAAAAGTTGACGTGGGGTCCTTCTATAAAATCTAACCAGAAAAGGCTAAACTAGACAGCTGCGGCCTGATATTAATAGCCAGGGAAGGGTGCATAGATACTAGACCCCTCCGCAGCTATTAATATCACCCCTCAGCAGTCCCAGAAATTGCGCATCCATAAGATGCGCCAAATCTGGTGCTTAGCCTCCGCTCTTCCCACTGCTCTGTAGCGGTGGCGAGTGGGGTAATGCGGTTGGGGTTCACGTCAGGGGGTTCAATAATGTACTACGCCTGCGCTACTTCTCATGCGCTAGAGGTCAGATAATGTCCATCCCCTAGTGTGCATGTTCGGAAGGGACGTGCTTTAGACTGAAACACCAAAGAAACTGATTGCTGCCGCTCCACTCGTACCCGTTTACTGTGCATGCCCTTAGTTATGCGTTCCACGCCAGAGTGCATCTTGCATCATTGTCTATGATTGCGCATAACCGGATGTGTGCGATCCACGCTGGAGATCATCAAAAGTCTCCTACCTGCGACTGCGCATGTCTGCAAGCATGCGTTCCACGCCAGAGCGCATAATGGATTTGGATTGCATTCCACCAATATAGAAAGTCTTATCTCTGAGATCAGCGTCATGGGAGACTAAAAACAAGTATTGCACATCGTCCCATCATGCAATAGGCATGTAAATATACTAGATCACTACAATAAATATGGGATGATAGCCCACAGTATATTCCTAAAAGGCTAAATGCAAAAGTCAAGGATGCTATAGGATTTTTACAGGATGAAAATGCTAAAGTGGTAAAAAATAATGCTGAGAAGACCAAACTTTTAAATTCCTATTTTGCTTCTGTGTTCTCTAAGAAAGCAAATGTAACATCAATTGATCTTCTCGGTACTATTGAAGCAATAGAAGAATCCACACTATCTATAAACAGAGAGATAGTGAGGGAATACTTAGCTAACATAAATTAATTCAAGTCTCCAGGTCCAGATGAATTACATCCTAGGGTACTGAAGGAGATAGAGTAAATTATTAAACCACTCTCCATAATCTTTGAAAATTCATGGAGAACAGGAGAAATCCCAGAAGACTGGAGAAGAGTGAATATTGTCCAGATCTTCAAAAAAAGAAAGAAGGTGAACCCAGGGAACTATAGGCCTGTGAGCCTCACTTCTATACCGAGAAAGATCTTTTAACAAATTATTAAACGACATGTATGCAAGTATCTTTATGAGAATGAAGTGATTAACCAGAGCCAGCATGGGTTTGTAACTAATAAGTCATGTCAGACTAACTAATTTCCTTCTATGACAGAATCACTGACTGGGTGGATCAGAGAAACACAGTATAGTATATCTTGAATTCAGCAAAGCATTTGACAAAGTATCTCATACCATACTTATTAAAAAAATGACCAACTATGAAATGGACAAGGCAACTGTTGGGTGGATTCATAACTGGCTTAGTGATCGGACCCAATAAGTGGTCATAAATGGTTGCACATCCAGTTGGAAGAATGTCTCAAGTAAGGTACCACAAGGCCATGTACTGGGCCCTGTGTTGTTCCACATCTTTATCAACGGTTTAGATGAAGGAATTAAGGATAAACTGATTACATTTGCTGATAATACAAAGCTAGGAGGGATAGCTAACACTAGAGAAGAGAGAGAGCATTCAAAAAGATCTAAACACACTGGAATTGTGGGCAGCAACTAAAATAAAGTTTTTTAAATGCAAAGTCCTACATCTGGGCAAGAAAAATGAAAAAAGCAAATACACAGGGGCTAAGTAACACATAGGGCTAAGTAACAGCACGTGTGAAAAAGACTTGGGTATATTAATAGATCACAGACTGAACATGAATCAACAGTGTGATGCAGCAGAAAAAAAAAGGCAAACAATTCTGGGTTGCATTATCAGAAGCATACAGTCTAGATCACGTGAAGTCATTATCAGAGCTGTGAAGTCGGTAAGCCAAACCTCCGCCTCCAACTCCTCAATTTCCATGACACCTCAATGATACAAAAGGCGAGGTCTCCGGTTTCTCCTCGATGTACACTGTTCATTTGTCTTGCTAATGGGGTGTCGCGACTATGGCGTATATCGCCCAAATGGTCCCCCATCCTCCTCCTAAACTCCCTCTTGGTTTTACCTACATTATCTAGGGGGCAGGTGCATGTGGCCATATATACAAGTCCTGAGGTTTTACAGTTGGAATAATCCCTCTGGAAAAAGGTTTTAGCCGTAGAGAAACTCGATTTACTTGGTCTCAGCCAAGTAAATGTAAAATGTTCTCCACATCTAAATAAACCACAGATTCTTTGATCTAGTCAAGTCCCCTGGGGTCCAGGTTTTTTATATAAACTATGCACTAAATGGTCCCTAATTGACCAACCCTTTCTGAAAGTTATTGTGGAAGTAGATCCCACAGCACCCCAAAAGGTCCAAGTCGACCACAAGTATATACCAGTAATATAACTGATAAATAGACACATATACCAGAAATAATAAAATAGTCACATTTATTTCATACTTAATATTAAAAACAGAATACATAAAAATAGGAAAAAGGGAAAGGTGATAAAGACACTCACAAAGAGAGTACACTGGGGTGAGGTATTCTAGACCTATCAGAATAACAAATATCACATGCGAGGAAGTCAGATGACACTCAAGTGTATATATCCACAAACAGTGGAAAGTGCATAGTGCTATTCAATGAAACATGATAAGTATATAAATATAATCATACCCATAATATATAAATCCAAGTGGATAAGTAATAAATAAATAAATAAATATATCATGAATATTGCACTGCAAGAGTAACCATGACCAAACAGATCAATGTAACAATAAGTAAATGAATAGGTACTGGATGCAGGACTCACACATGAGACACCACATGCTCCAGGGTTAGTACCTATTCATTTACTTATTGTTACATTGATCTGTTTGGTCATGGTTACTCTTGCAGTGCAATATTCATAATATATTTATTTATTACTTATCCACTTGGATTTATATATTATGGGTATGATTATATTTATCATACTTATCATTTATATATATATACTCTCTTTGTGAGTGTCTTTATCACCTTTCCCTTTTTCCTATTTTTATGTATTCTGTTTTTAATATTAAGTATGAAATAAATGTGACTTTTATTATTTCTGGTATATGTGTCTATTTATCGGTTATATGTGTGTGATTGACACATTATCCTATTTACTCATATGGATTTGTTGTAAGTATATACCAGTGTTTTCTGAGGATATTAAAGAAGTTGTGCACTACTTTATATCCCCCCCCCCAATGTATCCCCCCGGGGCCCCTAAGGTATTTACAAAAAGTCTTATGTTGCTGATAATGCCTGTGAGCGGCGCTATCACTGGCCACTCACAGGCAGCACGTGACTCCCCGCTGACGTCACGACAAGTGAGGCGTGACTGAGCGCTGGGCTCCCCGCGGTGGCTGCTGGGTTGTGGGCGGGGTTACCCCCCCGCATCACACCCAGCATCCACCACGCGCTTTCCCAATGAATAGGGAATGGCAGAGGGCATGGTGGATGCCGGGTGTGACGCGGGGGGGGTAACCCCACTCACAGCCTGGCATCCACCTCGAATACGGAACGCGAAAGACAAAGACCTCCGGCTGCTGCCAGCATTTGTCGTGACATCAGCGGATGTCAGAGCCGGCTGCAGCTGGGTTCACGTGATGCCTGTGAGCGGCCAGTGATAGCGCCGCTCACAGGTATCATCTGCAAATTAAGGTATTTACAAAAAGTCTTAGGGGCCCCATTGGGGGGGTAATATAAAGTAGTGTACAACCCCTTTAAAGATATGGTCACTCTGATTGTTGTAAGTTCCTATTACTTGTGTTATCCCATCTTTTCTTGGTCTCTTGGTTTGGAATGGAGGATTGTCTGTCTCTTCCATTTTTCTGCAAATGATCGTGTGGAATCCAAAATGTACTGTGGGTATCTTTTTCCCAAAATCTGGTGTTCATGTCCATTGCCTGTATATTAAAATCTGTGACACTAGAACAGTTCCTTCTCAACCATAAAATTTGTCCCTTGGATATTCCTTTTATTAGGAGGATGGGGTGGTGGCTATCCCACTTCAATAGTTTATTAGTGCTTGTAGGTTTATGGTAGATGAGTGTTCCTAGGGTCCCATTCAAGTTCTTTCTAGATTAGTACATCCAGGAAAGGCAACTGGTAATAATTAAACTCCGATGTAAATCTCAGGCCCACTCTATTGATGTTGAGTTCCCTGACAAATTCAAGAAATTGTTCACTTGTCCCGACCAGATGATAAAAATGTCATCAATATATCTATACTTGTACCCCAATACATGGATGCCACAACTTGATCATCCCTGAATATTGTGGTTTCCTCCCACCAGCCCAGGAATAGATTAGCATACGAGAGGGCACAGGGGCTCCCCATCACAGTACCCCCTGAGCTCGTGGAAATACTTACTGTCAAAAAGAAAGTAGCTATGAGAAAGAATGAATTTTAGAAGCTCCTACATGAAGTCATTATGTCTGCTACACTCTATTGATCTTGATTTCAAGAAATATCTTACTCCACTGATACCATCCTCATGCGGAATATTACTGTACAAAGCCTCGATATGTAGCAAGGCCTGCTCCCCTACATGCATGTATACATGCTCGAGGGTCTACATGTAGGGGAGCAGGCAGAGGGAAAACCATTTCCCAGAGGGATTATTCCAACTACAGGACGTCAGGCGCTACTGGGGGAACATTATACTGTGTGGTGGCATCAGACATGCTGCATAAGGGGCATAATGGGGGCATCATACATACTGCATAAGGGGCATAATGGGGGCATTACACTGTGTGGGGCATCATACATCCTGCATAAGGGGCCTAATGGGGTCATTACACTGTGGGGGCCTCATACATACTGCATAAGGGGCATAATGGGGGCATTATACTGTGTGGGGGCATCATAGATCCTGCATAAGGGGCAAAATGGGAGCATTACACTGTGTGGGGGCATCATACATCCTGCATAAGGGGCATAATGGGGGCATTACACTGTGTGGGGGCATCATACATACTGCATAAGGGGCATAATGGGGGCATTACACTGTGTGGGGGCATCATACATCCTGCATAAGGGACATAATGGGGCATTACACTGTGTGGGGGCATCATACATACTGCACAAGAGGCATAATGGAGGCATTACACTGTGGGGGGGTATCATACATACTGCATAAGGGGCATAATGGGGGCATTACACTGTGGGGGGTATCATACATACTGCATAAGGGGCATAATGGGGGCATTACACTGTGTGGGGGCATCATACATACTGCATAAGGGGAATAATGGGGGCATTACACTGTGGGGCAGTAAAGGGGTCCTGTACTATGAGAACAATACGTTTCCTCCCTTCCTGTCTCCATAGTTGGGTCGTATGTATCTATTACAGGAAACAGAACAAAAACCTTATGGTTCTTATAAAGGGGCAACACAAGACCCCAAAAGAGTCTCCGTACTGAAGGGGTTAATGCCCCCTGCGCCCAGTAATGGGGTCTCCACATACCTCCACCTGCAGAGCCGCCACCACATATATGGCTGCTCTGTGCGCACAGGAGCTGTGATGAGGTCACAGGAGGGGAGGAGTCAGGGGTCACATGATCAGGGGCCTCAGTGGATGCAGGACTCTGCTGTGCTGGTTGTCATGGTGCTGGATGAGCTGAAGTTTATGTGTGGGGTCAGGAGGGGTTTACAGTGTGGATGTAGCAGAGCCGTGTGTGTATGAGGTGTACGGAGCGGAGCCGTGTGTGTACGAGGTGTACGGAGCGGAGCCGTGCGTGTACGAGGTGTACAGAGCGGAGCCGCGCGTGTACGGAGCAGAGCCGCGTGTGTACGAGGTGTACAGAGCGGAGCCGTGTGTGTACGAGGTGTACGGAGCAGAGCCGCGTGTGTACGAGGTGTACAGAGCGGAGCCGCGCGTGTACGAGGTGTACGGAGCAGAGCCGCGTGTGTACGAGGTGTACAGAGCGGAGCCGTGTGTGTACGAGGTGTACGGAGCGGAGCCGTGTGTGTACGAGGCGTACGGAGCGAAGCCGCGCATGTACTAGGTGTACGGAGCGGAGCCGTATGTGTACTAGGTGTACGGAGCGGAGCCGTATGTGTACGAGGTGTACGGAGCGGAGCCGCGCGTGTATGAGGTGTACGGAGCGGAGCCGTGTGTGTACGAGGTGTACGGAGCGGAGCCGTGTGTGTACGAGGTGTACGGAGCGGAGTCGCGTGTGTACGAGGTGTACGGAGCAGAGCCGCGTGTGTACGAGGTGTACGGAGCAAAGCCGCGTGTGTACGAGGTGTACGGAGCGGAGCCGCGTGTGTACGAGGTCTACGGAGCAGAACCGCGTGTGTACGAGGTGTACGGAGCAGAGCCGCGTGTGTACGAGGTGTACGGAGCGGAGCCGCGTGTGTACGAGGTGTACGGAGCAGAGCCGTGTGTGTACGAGGCGTACGGAGCCGTGTGTACGAGGTGTACGGAGCGGAGCCGCGTGTGTACGAGGTGTACGGAGCGGAGCCGCGTGTGTACGAGGTGTACGGAGCAGAGCCGCGTGTGTACGAGGCGTACGGAGCCGTGTGTATGAGGTGTACGGAGCGGAGCCGTGTGTGTACGAGGTGTACGGAGCGGAGCCGCGTGTGTACGAGGTGTACGGAGCAAAGCCGCGTGTGTACGAGGTGTACGGAGCAGAGCCGCGTGTGTACGAGGTGTACGGAGCAAAACCGCGTGTGTACGAGGTGTACGGAGCGGAGCCGCGTGTGTACGAGGTGTACGGAGTAGAACCGCGTGTGTACGAGGTGTACGGAGCAGAGCCGCGTGTGTACGAGGTGTACGGAGCGGAGCCGCGTGTGTACGAGGTGTACGGAGCAGAGCCGCGTGTGTACGAGGCGTACGGAGCCGTGTGTACGAGGTGTCCGGAGCAGAGAGGTGTGGAGCAGAGCCGCACGTGTACGAGTTGTAGGGAGCAGAGTCTCGTGTTTACGAGGTGTACAGAGCGGAGCTGTATGTACGGAGCGGAGCCGCGTGTGTACGATGTGTACGGAGCAGCCAATAGCAAAGCCCTCGAGGTGTGAAGAACATACGACCGCCTAAAATTACCCCATTTCAGACACTGTACCCACGAGGGAAGTCATCTGAGGGTGTAATGGGCGTTCTTACGTTCTTATCCCACAGGTGTCTCACTGATTTCTTTACCTCTCGTTTGTGTGTAAATAATATTACATTTGCTCAGAGCCGTAGCGAGGGGTTCAGCCAGGGGTGGACACACCACCGATGCAGCCGCACCGGGGCCCAGAGGTGAAGGGGGGCCCATGCAGGAAGGGGCGTACTGCTCAGGCAGTAGAACACACAGCTGCTATGGAGCCCCTTAACGGAGGGCTGATGCTGCTTAACCCTGTCCACTCCCACCCGTAATGATTTTTGATACCCTGGGCAGAGTGTGGACAATGAAAAAGGGGGCATGTCATGCAGGAGAGAGGCCGCTGGCCAATGAACGATTCCTCATCAGACTGATGAGAGCGCTCATTGGCAGCTGTGTCTGTCATCCTGCAGGGTCTTACAGTGGGTCTTCTGTTCCTTTCCCAGCAGCATTTCCTCAAAGAGTAGAGGGTGGGGGAGGAGAGTCCACAGCATTGGACCGCACTCAGGGGCAGGAAGCTGAAATCAGTCCTGTCTGCTGTGTTCCCTCCTCCACAGTGCGTTCTGCAGCTCTCTCCAGAAGACCCCTATATCATAAAAGATTATATGAGTGTATGTATATGTGGGCAGGGCTGCCACCAGGAATTTCAGGCCCCATACTGGCAAAAAAATTTCGGGCACCCTTGAGTCTCCGCCCAGGCTCCACCTCCACTCCTCAAACCTTCCACAGTCACACCGCCCACTCTTGGAAAAACTCCACTTCTGCACCACATCCATATCAATCACACATTAAGGGTATGTGCCCACGCTCAGGAGGTGCCTGCGGCCCCGCCTCTGCGGAATAGCTGTGCGGCTTCTGCCCTCATTTTATGCAATTGAGTGGCGCGATTTTTTTTTTTTTGTACATGCGGAGTTTCCTCATAGATGTTAGTCTGTGGAGAAAGTCCACATGTGGACCCGCAAGAGAAATTGACATGAAAGACGCGACGCATGTCAGTTTCCGTTTGTGATCCATAGGTGCACAAAGTCGCATAGTGGACATGGGATTTCTACAAATCCTATCCACTATGCTGTAACACCTGGCCGCTGCAGGTTTGATGCTGCATAAGCTGCAGTGCCAAACCCACAGCGGCTCCTGACCATGTGCACATACCCTAACAGTTCCCATAGAACACCATATCACATACATAGCCAGCAGCTTTTCTTTTGACCAAAAGATTTTGTAAGCCGCCGCCACAAGGTAGACTCTTCTGGCCGGGCCCTACTCTACTCTAACCTATTAAACATTTCTCAAAATAGCCAGTACTCTATTTAGGTATATTTTTCTTTATTTTTCTTTAAGGGAATGTGTCACATACATTTTTTCAAATAATATCACATACAAATGGACAAAAACTGTCACACAATGGCCGGACTACATATTACCACCACATAGTGACCGAATAATACCACATACAAAGAATACCGACACACCATGACTAGACCACATATCACCACATAGTGACCGAATAATATTACATACAAGGAACTGTGACGCCCAGCTGCGCTTGGTATCACAGATCCTAGAAGAGTGCATTGATGGATTCCTCCACAAGAGGCCCCCATAAACATTCACACATCACCTTCCACCTCAGACCAGCAGAGGGAGCCCGTTAGGGATATAAATAGGGAAGGTGGAGCTAGGCTGTTAGGAGTTCCTCTGGAGAGTTCAGCAAGTACAGACCTGAATACAGAGTCAAGCTCAGTCTAGTCTAGTTTCAGTTTGCAGTCTAGTCCAGTACAGTTTGAGAAGAGTTACCTCAGAGGACAGAGCGATTCCAGCTCCTGCAGTTGCTAGGCTGCAGTGGAGCTCATCCAGACTAAGACTCAGTTGTAGCTCAGAATAGTGAACTTAAGGTGTCCCGGCGCCATAAGATCGGTGAAGCGCGGCAAGCTGCTGTTAGTGTGAGTAGCCTAGTCAGGGCCCGAGCATGGCCGAAGGCAAGTGGAAAGTGAGTAGCAGTGGGGGCAGAGGAGCTTACCCAGCTCACCCCGAAACATATACCGGACACGGGGTCCGAGCTTACCGGGATCTCTACGACCCAGTAAGGCATAACCGGAATCCCTGGAGAACTACAGGTCCCAGGTTCACCAGAGAGCTGATACGTAACAGAGCCAGGAGACACATAGGCCCCGCAAGCTGGGAGCGTGCACTCCAAGAGATAAAGTTAGGCCTAGCTTCAGGCAGGTCAGAAACTTACTACGCAGAGGCAAGAAACAGGAGGCCTTACACCCGCTCATTGGGGATGATCCTGATATGCACCCTTCACCCTACAGTGCTCCGGGACGTGCCTGAATTTCCATCAGTAAAAGGTACTGAAGTGACTATCGTGTCTGTCCCTGTTCTTGCTCTGACCCGGCTGGGTCTCGCCTGTCCTGCATCCCCCTCTCCGTACGCTGCCCTGAGGCCTAGCTCCACATGTGGGGAGCTATACCATCGAGCTGCCTTATCAACGGCCTCAGTGGACTGCCGCAGCGCTGGTGATTCTCACCAGAAACCACAGGTGGCGTCACGAACTTTCATAAAACTAACAAACAATCCCCTTTTTAAAGCTGACCCCAGGGTACGGGCCCGGGAGCCGACCACCGCGACATCCCCAAGGCCAGGCAAAGGCCCGGGTACCGAGTCATCCCCATCCCCTAGGCTAGTCAGAACAAATACCACCACACCATGACCGGACCACATATTACCACCACATAGTGACCAAACAACACCACATACAAGGAACAAATACTACCACACCATGACCAGACCACATATTACCACCAGATAGTGACCAAATAATACTACATACAAGGAACATATAATTAAACCTCATACTCTTGTTTATGCATATTTGTATCCCACCCTGTATATAAACTGTTTATTGCAAGAAATTTGAGTGAAAACCACCTATGTTAGGAAATACACCCGCATCTGATCTGGTGCAAAGCATAATATCCTGGCAAAGGATCATAGAGCTGCAGATATACCAAGCATTATCAATCATATCAACGGGAGGCAAATAGATGCATCATTGTAAAACAGACGAAAACAAGTATGTACAAAACACTGGTGAGATTACTGTGGAACATTGCAATGGTGAATCATATTAGATGGAACGTACAAATCCATGCTATCCAGGAGTTGGATGTCTAACAGATCAATTGCAATGGGATACGTCTGCATAGAGTCTGATGCAAAACTTGATCGTGAGGCTATAGGTATAGCAAGCATTTCTATCTGTATCAATGAAAAACAGATTGTCATGGAAATATTGAAAATCTTTTCTTCTCCCCTGTCATAGATATTAAGAAGTCTCTCTCCCAGACTCCTGTTCCCTCCTCCCCTATTGTAATTGTCCACAGGAGAAGAGCTGACACTTTGGCCAGTGGCCTCTATGCAAATTAACACACACAAGAAGGGCCTTGTAGGCAAATGCTGGCCCAAAAGGTGCTACCAAACCCAATTAACACAGTCTTGTGATAGACTTACAGCTAACTGAGAAGGTTGTATTCCCAGTGCTTCAAAGGGAATGTAACAAAGGCCTGCAGATGGGCCGAAGCCGATACGGAATATGGAATAACTAAAGTTTCATATGTCCAATAATAATGGGGTCTATATTTTGGGTGGCAGGTTCAGCTAAGGAACAATATGGATATTTTCCTGTGGCTGTAAGCCCCTCCGGGGAACTGTGGCGAAAAGTAACAAAATGGACGGCAGCTATACCGTGTGTGGTCTCTGGAGAAAGGTAAAATCATAACAGAACATATGGAGTCACTTTCGGGCCTCTACGATCAACCCACGATAAGTTATCGCAAAAACCAGATATCTAATAAAAATATGAAGACTGGAGACCAGCCCCCGTGATGTCATCACGGTGGTGTGTGGGCAGGTCTCCCCTTAGGCATAAAAGCATCCACGGAGGATGGATCAGCACTTATGTTGGAAGTTACATATTTTGTGTAGTATGGGTCACTTTGACTGAACAGGCATTGGAGTGCTTCCCTCCAACTATACTGAGTCGCCCCTGCGAACTGTATAGAGTAAGTTGAGAATTGAAAGACACATTACTGTAATGTGTTGCCTGACAAAGGTTTTCTATAGAGTGTGATGTCCATTTTATGAGATGTTACTATCCCTGTCAGGAAAATATCCAGAAATGGAGTGGAAATCAAAGGTCCGCCGACAGTGAATTTTAAATTTAAGGAATAGGAATTCAAATACAAAACAAATTGTGACACTAACTGGGGGTCACCTCTCCATACCAAAATTATATCATCAACATATCTACCAAACCAAAAAATGTGCTCAAAAAATGGATTATCATCAGAAAAAATGTAGATTTCTTCCCACCACGACATGTACAGAATAGCCAAAGATGGTGAGAATTTGGAGTCCATGGGGGCTCCAAGTACTTGTAAATAATATTTAGAATCAAACATAAAATTGTTGTGGGACAACAAGTATTTTATGTTATAATGAACCTTTGTAAATTCACAGAATATCCACTATATTTATTTAAATGGTGTTGAACGGCAATGACGGCCAATGCGTGAGGGATGAAGGAATACAGGTTGACAACATTGCTGGTGACAAACCTATATTCTTCCTGCCACACAAACCTGTCAAAAACCCTCAGGACAGACGTAGTATCTTTCACATAGCCTGGTGTTTGAATAACCAGAGGATACAAATGTTCACCAGCCATTGGTTAAATACTCATTCAATGAACCCATACCCGAGATAATAGGGCGAAGGGGGGGGGGGGGATACCCTTGTGTGTTTTGGGGAGCCCATGAAAAATGGGACAATCAGGTAACAGCCAGCGCTGAATTTTGTTATTAAACACCGACAAATAAATGCATTCCTCCAGAATAGTGGACAACATTGTTTTATACAAATTGGTAGGATTCATAGAGACCACCGGAGCAGATTTCATATATCAATAGTTCTAATAGCACATACTCCGGGGCATCAAAACATTGTGTCCATACAGAATAATGATCTCACACAGTTTCCTTTCTTTGGTCTTGAAAAAGTTAATTATCCGGTAAGGGGTGGAAACAGACAGAAACACCTTAATATGCGTGAAGCCTTCTGGATCTGACGTGTAAATACTAAATACCCTTCGGGTAATGAATTTCCGCAATGACCTGTTTTACATCTATTGATGAAATTCATACTGGTTTATTCCCAGCAGACATCTATATGGTGACATTCCAGGTTTTCTGAATTTATTTTGTGCTTTTTTGGTTATTATTTGCCGGTGTACTTATTTGCCTTTCTGTATATTGCGCTATCATCGCTGATTCATCTTCGCAGAACGCACATAAATGATGCAAATATCTTATAGATTTTTCAGCAATGACTGAGTATTTCCATTGCAATGTTCTGCAGCTTATTTATCTTCCATTTCTCATATATTTATTTTTGTCAGTTTTTTCGCAATATAATTCAATGATTTGTTTTTCGTTGATACAGATAGAAATTCCCGCTACATCCACAGCTTCACGATTCAGTTCTGCATCAGATATTTGTTTTTGTCAGTTTTATTATAATGTAATTACCTGTTTTTCATTGATACAGATAGAAATGCTTGCTACATCTATAGCCTCACGATCAGGTTTTCCATCAGACTCTATGCAGACGTCTCCCATTGCCATTGATCTGTTATACATCCAGCTCTTGGATATCATGGATTTGTACGCTCCATCTAATCTGATTCGCCATTACAATGCTCCACAGTAATCTGATTCGCCTTTACAATGCTCCACAGTAATCTGATTCGCCATTACAATGCTCCACAGTAATCTGATTCGCCATTACAATGCTCCACAGTAATCTGATTCGCCATTACAATGCTCCACAGTAATCTGATTCGCCATTACAATGCTCCACAGTAATCTGAATCGCCATTACAATGCTCCACAGTAATCTGATTCGCCATTACAATGCTCCACAGTAATCTCACCAGTGTTCTGTACTTGTTCTCGTCTGTTTTACAATGATGCATCTATTTGCCTCCCGGTGATATGACAGATAATGCTCGGTATATCTGCGGCTCTATGATTCTTTGTCAGGATTAGAGATGAGCGTTGTTCTACTCGAACTGTTCGCCAATCTCAAATTCGAGCTGTTTTGGGCGGTGTTCGAGCCGTTCGGCGAACACGAACAATTTGAGAAAAATTCGGCTGTTCGAGGTTATGTTCGATAACTGTTCGTGCACCAAAATCATAACTGGATTTTTTCTCAGTAATGATGAAAATTAATGTTAATACGCAGTTTGAGTGTACAGCGGGGTGGGGGGAGGGGCAGGGGATGGATCTCTGCAGGAACAATGAAGATCTCCATTTTTTTTTCTCTTTCCCGCATTTACAGTGGGGAGGTGCAATCTGTCAGCCTATCAGCAGCGCACACACGGAGCGAAGTGCTTTTTTTCACACAAGCAAGGGCATGTGTCATTGGCAGTGTATGTCACATGTCCTTGCCCTATAAGACCAAGCCATTTTCCCCGTCGCCACCATTTTCTCACTGCTGCAGCTGCGTGTTAGACGGCACCGCTGTTGTTGTGTGCGCTATACCTTGTTAATTTCAAGCCAATTTTCGCACAAATCTACAGATAGCTTGGGAGTAGGGAATAGTTGTGATTGCAGTCCTTTTAAGGACTAGGTTACAGCATTTCCTACGACTTTTATCAGGCAGGTCTGTGCTCTTAAATAGATTGTGGGAGTAAAGACTAATTGTAATTGGAGTCCTTTTCAGGACTAGGTTACATCAGTTCCTATAAGTTTTTGCCAGGCAGGTCTGTGCCAGTGCTGTGCAAGTTTTTTTCACAGCATTTGGCTGAATCTAGCAAAGCTAATCCTTTTTGGCCTATTGCAGAGTGTGTTAGTCAGTGGAGTAGCCTATCTGTGTTGCAAGATATACCACCTGTGTATAGAATACCAATTTTTTTACTGCACCTAGTGAAGTAAAATCTTTTGGGCATAGCATCATTCTATTAGTCCATCTATACTGACCTCCATCAGGTTGCAAATTGAATATAATTTTTTTCTGCATCTAGCTCTGAAAAAATATTGGGCTTCTAGCTGTGTGTGGGACTTGTTGTATTAGTCCATCTATACTGACCTCCATCAGGTTGCAAACTGAATATATTTTTTTCTGCATCTACCTCTGAAAAAATATTGGGCTTCTAGCTGTGTGTGGGACTTGTTCTATTAATCCATCCATACAGACCTCCATTAGGTTGCAAACTGAATATATTTTTTTCTGCATCTACCTCTGAAAAAATATTGGGCTTCTAGCTGTGTGTGGGACTTGTTGTATTAGTCCATCTATACTGACCTCCATCAGGTTGCAAACTGAATATATTTTTTTCTGCATCTACCTCTGAAAAAATATTGGGCTTCTAGCTGTGTGTGGGACTTGTTTTATTAATCCATCTATACAGACCTCCATCAGGTTGCAAACTGAATATATTTTTTCTGCATCTACCTCTGAAAAAATATGTGGCCTTCTAGCAGTGTGTGGGACTTTCTCTATTAGTCCATCTATACTGACCTCCATCAGGTTGCAAACTGAATATAATTTTTTTCTGCATCTAGCTCTGAAAAAATATTTGGCCTTCTAGCAGTGTGTGGGACTTTCTCTATTAGTCCATCTATACTGACCTCCATCAGGTTGCAAATTAAAAATAATTTTTATCTGCATCTACAGTACCTCTGAAAAAATATTTGGGCTTCTAGCTGTGTGTGGGACTTGTTCTATTAGTCCATCTATACTGACCTCCATCAGGTTGCAAATTGAATATAATTTTTATCTGCATCTAGCTCTGAAAAAATATTTGGCCTTCTAGCAGTGTGTGGGACTTTCTCTATTAGTCCATCTATACTGACCTCCATCAGGTTGCAAATTGAATATAATTTTTATCTGCATCTAGCTCTGAAAAAATATTTGGCCTTCTAGCAGTGTGTGGGACTTTCTCTATTAGTCCATCTATACTGACCTCCATCAGGTTGCAAATTAAAAATAATTTTTATCTGCATCTACCTCTGAAAAAATATTTGGGCTTCTAGCTGTGTGTGGGACTTGTTCTATTAGTCCATCTATACTGACCTCCATCAGGTTGCAAATTGAATATAATTTTTTTCTGCATCTAACCCAGCCAATAGTTTTGGCCTAATACCACAGTTTGGCCACTCAGCTCTGCTCGGTTCCCATCCATTGTTTTTTTGTGCAAACAACTCCAGAGTTGTGAATTAGTTAACCACCAAAATGAGTGGAAAAAGGCCTGCTGCTGGTGGAAAGGGGAATAGGCGTGTTGGGAAGGGGAAAAAAGGTTGTGTCCGTGGGGTAGGTGTTAAAGCAACAGTAACATCTGCAGAAGAAAGACCATCTTCCAGCCAAACTAAAATGTCTACTTCTTTTAGCGGACAATGTGATAAGATCCCTTTCTTACGGCCACGCCAATCGCTACAAATTCCAGATGAGGCACAAAAACAGCAGGTGCTTCAACGGATATCAAGTGCTCCTTTAAGTGGGCTCTCCTCCACATCAACTTCAACATCACAAATACTCCAGTCCTCAAAGGTGTCACCCCAATCGCACTTGCTTCCTCACAGCTCCCAAATCTCCAGCTGCCCGTCTGAGTATGAGGTAGAACAGATGGTTGAGTCTGCAGAGCTGTTTACTCATACTATAGCCTGGGAATCAGAGGTCGACTCCAGCGCTTCTGTGAATCCAGACGAGGAAATGATCTGCACTGATGCCCAGAATCTTTATGAGTCGGATCCAGGACCAGACGCAGAAGGTTCTGACCATAATGTAGACCCTCATTCCCAAACTGTAACTCCTGTTGGTGGAGACAATGAGGAAGACGATGATAAGACTCAAATACCTGATTGGAGCGATAACTTTAGTTTTTTGTCAGGGCAGGAACAGGTTGGCTCTGAGGACGACGGGTGTGATAACGCACAGGGTGATGATGATGAGGTTGGAGATCCCACTTACTGTCAACCCACAGTCAGCGAAGAGATGAGGTCAGCAGAGGAGGTGGAGGAAGATGCTAGTGACGACGAGGTCAGGTTGCGCCTTCCTGGACAGAGACGTAGTACTGGAAGCACGTCAACAACTGCATCCTCAAACACAACTCTGCCTCTCACCACAAGTCGTGGTGGCTCTTCAGGTCGCATGGGTGCTAAGCCTTGCATAGCCTGGGCATTTTTTCAGATCGATAAAGATGACCCAACTCGTGTTATCTGTAACATTTGTCAGCAAAAGCTAAGTAGAGGCCAAAAAATACATAGTTTGAGTACTTCATGCATGAACCGGCACATGGACATGAAGCATAAGTTGCAGTGGGAAGCTCAGTGTGCTACAATGCGGCCTAGCCGGCCGGGCCAACCACCGTCTGCCATATCTTGTGCATCCGCGGCCTCTTCATCCTCTGTGACTGGG
The DNA here is from genome assembly GCF_046119375.1 of Phyllobates terribilis. Taxonomy (NCBI): domain Eukaryota; kingdom Metazoa; phylum Chordata; class Amphibia; order Anura; family Dendrobatidae; genus Phyllobates; species Phyllobates terribilis. Next base: position 4,525,090 of record NW_027362879.1, on the reverse strand, counting down.
GGGACAGCAGTCACACCTGTTTTGGGGCGCAGACCTGCCACCTCTTTACCCGCAACAGCCAGCGTGATTGGCAGGTCATCATTTTCTTTGGAGGTGGTAACACCGGCTGGTGTTGAGCGCTGTCCGACATCGATAGCACCACCTTTGGATCAAGGCAACCTAACATGTCCGCCTGCATCTTCCTCACAGACCGGCAGTTTGCCGGGGACACCCTTATCAACCCCGTCTAAGCACAATAACCAGCCCTCGGTCCCTCAGATGTGGACAAGTAAAAGACCATTTCCTCCTAGCCATGAGAAAGCTAAGAGGTTGAATTTCACCATCTGCAAGCTCTTGGCTACAGAAATGCTGCCTTTCCGCCTGGTGGACACAGAGGATTTTCGAGACCTTATGTCCGTCGCAGTGCCCCAGTACCAGATGCCCAGTCGGCACTACTTCTCAAAGAAAGGTGTGCCTGCGCTCCACCAGCATGTCGCACACAACATCACCGCTTCTTTGAGAAACTCTGTGTGTGACAGGGTGCATTTCACCACAGACACTTGGACGAGTAGGCATGGACAGGGGCGTTACATGTCGCTGACTGGGCACTGGGTAACTATGGTGACAGCAGGACAAGGGGCTGCTGTCCAAGTCTTGCCGTCCCCACGAGTTGTGCGTCAATCCTCTTTATGTCAAAGTTCCTCCACTGCTTCTGCCTCCTCAACCTCCTCTCGGTCTTCCACCTGCACCCAAAGCCTGTCTGGTCATGCCACAAGCTTTCTAACTGCGCAGAAGGGATCCTGCACACCTCCTTACTATGCTGGCAGTAGGGCTCAACGTCATCAGGCGGTTTTTACATTGAAATGTCTGGGAAATGTGAGTCACACAGCTGAGGAGTTGTGGTCAGCTCTGGAGAACCAATTTCATGAATGGTTGTCTCCACTGGACCTGAAACCAGGGAAGGCCGTGTGCGACAATGCTGCAAACCTGGGTGCGGCCCTTCGCCGGGGCAATGTCACACACGTGCCTTGTATGGCTCACGTGTTGAACCTGGTTGTCCAGCAATTTTTAGCCCACTATCCCAGACTAGATGGCCTTCTGCAGAGGGCACGGTCGCTGTGTGCTCACTTCCGCCATTCGCATCCCGCAGCTCAGCGACTTACATCTCTACAGAAGTCATTGGGCCTGCCACTTCACCGGCTAAAATGCGATGTGCCTACCCGGTGGAATTCAACTCTGCACATGTTGCAGCGACTGTGGCAGCACCGACAAGCCCTGGTGCAATACGTTCTGACGTATAGCCTGGGCCAACGAGATCCAGAGGTGGGGCAAATCACGCTGGAGGAGTGGTCTCAGATCAGGGACCTATGCACCCTTCTGCACAGTTTTGAAATGGCGACGAAGATGTTTAGTGCTGACGATGCCATTATCAGCATGACTATTCCGGTGATTTACATGCTGGAGCACATGTTAAACAGAATTCGGAGTCAGGTGGTGGCACAAGAGGAGGTGGAGGAAGTAGAGGAGGAGGAGTTGTATGCGGAAGGGCTAACATCTGCAAGGTCCAGACGGTCGGCAGCACCAAGGCGGCAGGCATGGGAGGGTGGGGGAGATGGTTTTACCAGGGCGCATGGGAGCAGCCAAACTAGTGAGGAAGGTGCAGGAGCCCAGGAAGAAGTGGAGGACGAACTGATGGAAGACTCATCAGATGAGGGAGACCTTGATCACATTTCTGTTGTGCGAGGTTGGGGGGAGAGGACAGAGGAAGGAAGCATGATTGTTACCTCGCCACCAACACAACAGGGACTTGGTGCTCCTGGATGCGCAACACACATGAGTGCCTTCTTGCTGCACTACCTGCAACATGACCCTCGAATTGTGAGAATTAGAAATAATCCTGACTACTGGGTTGCCACACTGTTAGATCCCCGGTACAAAAGTAAATTTGCAGAAATTATTCCTGCCATAGAAAGGGATGCACGCATGCAGGAGTATCAGCAGAGACTGTTGCAGAATCTTACATGTGCTTTTCCACAAAATACCAGTGGTGCACGTAGTGAATCTCACAGTTCCAACTTGCCAACCGTGGGACCGTCAAGTGTTCAGCACTCAAACCGTAACAGAACCACAGTATCTGCTGGTAACATCAATTTTGCGGAATCATTTCACCACTTTTTTAGCCCATCCTTTGCAAGGCCACAGGAGACAAGAAGTCTGACACATAGTCAACGCCTAGAGACGATGGTACAGGAGTATCTCCAAGTAAACATTGAAGCCATGACTGTGTCACTGGACCCTTGCTCTTTTTGGGCTTCCAATCTGGATAAATGGCCGGAGCTAGCCACTTACGCCTTGGAGATCTTGTCATGCCCCGCAGCCAGCGTTCTGTCTGAACGTGTGTTCAGCGCTGCTGGTGGTGTGCTGACAGATAAGCGCACGCGGCTCTCCACTGATAATGTAGACAGACTCACGTTCATAAAGATGAACAAATCATGGATCCGAAACGACTTTTCTACCCCTGTGTCATCCTGGGGAGAGTAAAAGCTTGATGATTGGTTAAAATCACCCTACCAACCGTTTTAAGCTTTCAAATTACTAATCATGTTTATCTGTATCTTGGCTGGAAAATAATTTGGGCTTTGTAGCAGTGTGCAGCACTGATTCTATTAGGCCATCTATAATAAGCTCCACCAGATTTAAAATTACTAATCATGTTTATCTGTATCTTGACTGGAAAATAATTTGGGCTTTGTAGCAGTGTGCAGCACTGATCCTATTAGGCCATCTATACTAAAGCTTCACCAGATTTAAAATTAATAATAATTTTTAGCTGCATCTAGCCCGGAAAATAATTTTGGGGCTCCGAGATGCGCAAGACACATAAGTGCCTTCTTGCTGCACTACCTGCAGCATGACCCTCATATTGTCAGAATTCGAAGTAATCATGACTACTGGGTTGCCACACTCTTAGATCCCCCAAACTTTTCGATCAACCTTTTCATTTTAATAAAGACCAAAAAAATGGTCATTTTTGAAATTATAAGCATTAGCAGGTTGTCAGAAACTGAAATCAAACAGTTTTCAACTCAAAACTTTATTCTAGGTGATGTTACATTTTCACATAGGACCCCTTGTTCGAAAGGAGCTTCTGAACTCTCTCGTCCATTGAATTTGTCAGGTTTTGGATGGTTTCTGCTTCAATTGTTTTGCATGAGGACAGAATACCCTCCCAGAGCTGTTGCTTAGATGTGAACTGCCTCCCGCCATCATAGACACTCCTTTTAATGATGCTCCAAAGGTTCTGAATGGGGTAGAGGTCAGGGGAGCATGGGGGTCACACCATAAGTTTGTCCCCTTTTATGCCCATATCAGCCAGAGATGCAGATGTTTTATGTGCAGCATGAGATGGTGCATTATCATGCAAAAAAATGATCTTGCTGTGAAATACACGGTTCTTCTTCTTGAACCATGGCAGGAAGTGCTGTTTGAGAAAATCCACATACATTATGGAGTTCATCTTTAGCGCCTTCAGGGATCCTAAAGGGGCCGACAATCTCTCTCCCCATGATTCCAGCCCAAAACATTACTCCACCTCCTCCTTGTTGGCGCTGTAGCCGTGTTTGCGTGGGGTGTCCATCAACCAGCCATCCTCCACTCCATCCATCTGGACCATCGAGCGCTGCACGGCACTCATCCGTGAACAAAACAGTTTTGAAATCAGTCTTCATGTAATGTTTGGCCCACTGGAGCCGTTTCTGCTTGTGTGAAGTGGATAGAGGAGGTCGACAGGATGGCGTATGCACAGCTGCAAACCTCTGAAGGACCCTGCATCTTGTTGTTCGGGGGACGTTGGAGGCACCAGCAGCTTCAAAAACTTGTCTGCTGCTATGACAAGGCTTTTTTGCCGCTGCTCTTTCAACCTGACGTAATTGCCTGTAGGAAAGAGTCCTCAATTTGCCCTTATCAGCACGCACACGTGTGTACTGTGAATCAGCTACATACTTCTTGATTGCCAAGACACTTCATCCTGATCATCGCACAATGTTGATTGTAGTCATGCCTTGACCTAAACACTCCACAATTTGTTGCTTCTCAGCAGCCGACACATCCTTTTTCTTTCCCATTTTGGCAGAAAATGTAGGCTGCTTAATAATGTGAGACAGCCTTCTTAAGTAGTCTTGCCTTTCATTGGACACACCTGCCAAACTAATTAGCACAGGTGTCTGCAATTGCTTACAGTGATATAAAGAGCCCTGACACACATCACCATCAATGAGTTTAACTGACAAACAAACAAATTCTTCCCTTATCACTCCTAAACACTTTTTGCATAATAATTTGGAACACAGTGTACATGTGCTTTTCCACAAAACACCAGTGGTTCACGTAGTGAATCTTACAGTTCTAACTTGCCAACCGTGGTCTGTATGGAGTTGTTCAATAAAGGGCCCAAAATTAAGATAACATAGATGGGAGAGGTCTCTATGAATAGGAATTCCTAAGTATTTGATACCCTGTGAGGGCCAGGCAAAGGGAAAGTTGGACTGGATGGAATCCTATATGGATTTGGGGAGGGAGACATCGAGGGCCTCAGACTTCGCTGCATTGATTTTAAAATTTGACCATGTAACAAAGTGATCTATTTCAGCCATAACAGCATGGATGGATATATGTGATTGAGTGATATATACTAGGACATCATCAGCAAATAGAGAGCACTTGTACTCGGTGCCTCCCACCTCAATCCACCTAATATTGGGGTTATGGCGAATTGATGAGAGCAGGTGCTCCGTCACTAGGATGTATAAGAGAGGGGACAGAGAACATCCCTGCCTTGTCCCATTGGTGATTGTGAAAGGTGATGAAAATGTTCTGACGCGCCCCCTGGGCCTTGGGACACCCGGAGCCGGACCCTTTTTGGTGGATGCTGGTGGTTGTAGTCTCCGTGGCGGCGACCCGGTTCCGTGGCTCAGGGCGGTCAAACCAGTGGCGGAACTATTTATGTGGTTTTGATGTTTAAATGTCCGACTACGCCACCCGTGGATTGCGGTCAGAGTGAACCGCCGCTCCAGGGCAGACTGCTGAGGCTGGTGTTGTGGGTGCAGCAGAGCGTAGCATAACTCCCCACGGGAGGAGTATAGCCTCAGGGCAGTGTATGCGGAGGATGGGGGTGATGGTGCAGGGCAGCAGCAGTAGCGAGTCAGTGATGCAGTCCAGGGCCTTTACTCACAGTTCTTATTATCCAGACCACGTCTGCAGGTAACGGCTGCCCACGTCGTACTGTGCTCACCAGGTGAGGGGCTCAGACAACTCCCAGATAACTTTGGAGCGCTTCACAGGACCCCCTTTGTGTGTCCTTTGTCTACAGGTTTCCCCTTCCTCAGTGTTCCCTCCCCCCACTCCAGCCAGGGACAGGGACTGTCGTGCCCATCTCAGGGGCATATTGGTCGCCCTGCACCACGGCAATGTGGTGTAATGCATGCAGGTGTCGGGTCCTGATCCACACTACATCCTTACCTGAGAGTGAGATATCACACCTCTGGGTGAGGTGCAATACCTCTGTAGCAACCGAGCCCTCAGGGTGCTACAGTTCCATTCATCTTCAGCCTAGGTGACGTATTGCGATACAGGGCCATGATTTTGGATATAAAAGGGTCCCCTAGACCCCTACCCCAAGCTTTTTAAGAGAATCATATATGGCGTGCCAGGAGACTCTATGGAATGCTTTCTCAGCATCCAACGAGAGTATCTAATTACAAATTTTTAACTGCATCTAGCCCAGGAAATACTTTGTGCCTAGTAGCAGTGTCTGCTAGTCAGCGGATTATCCCGGCTGTTAAGCAAGCTACACCACCTGTAGTTTGGACACTTAATGTTTTCAAAGGAAATGCTTCGGGACCACGAGATACTCAGTGAAGAGCATCAGGAGGCACCCCAAGGCATAGGGGCTGGGACTGGCAGTAGGATGCCTTGCGGTGGACAGCCGAGCTCGATCCTTATAAAAGCTTTTTAACTGCAGCAGCTTTAGTGGACGCTACTGGAGCTGGAATTACGCGGCTGCTGGCATGAGACTTGCCCTCCAATAGATCCTTGTAAATGGATTTAAAGTGTATTCATTCAAATTAGAGAGACAATTTAAATTAAAAAGCTTAGAGCTGCCTCCACCACAGGGGGGCTCGCTCGACCCACCAGCGGACAGGCACCAGTATTGGGAGAGGGGGGCTGGCCGTCAGGGTTCACCGCGGCTCTGGCACAAACCCGGCGACACGGAGGTGGCACGGGCAGGAGCGGACTGAACGTGTCGGCTTCTCACTTTTTGGATTTTAGAAGGGCATGACATGCCTATATTTGTGTCTCCCCCTCCTTTTACTCCTCCACCTCTTTTCTTTTCGCATGACTATATGTACTTGTCACTTTTCCATGTGTTAGTTGTGTCTTCTGAGCAGTTTGTCAGCTTTTGGACACCTTTGAAGGTGTTTTCTATGTGTTTCTATGTGTTTTTGTTTGCCTGCCATTGGTTTTAACGGTGTTCGAAGGTGTTCGACGAACAGTTCGGCGAACACACGGGTGTTCGACGAACCGAACTCGAACACTACGGGGGTGGCTCAACACTAGTCAGGATATTATACTTTGCACCAGATCAGATGCGGGTGGATTTCCTTGTAAATCTTCTACTATGTAATCAAATTGCATATTTTTTTTCCCCTTTATATGTTCATTGTTATAGGTTTATAGTTTCTCCATATTGGTTATTGTGCATATTATTTTATATGATATTTTTACGTGTGTCAGATCGATAAGAACAATATTTCTATTAACAATTTAGACATTGATGCGTTTTCTCTGTTTATTGGACATTGTTATTGCGATGCTCTATACTGAATCTATCATCCATCTCATGTATACATGTTCCTGTCCCTCTATAATCAGTATATCCTCCCACCTTCCGTTGCTATAGTTGATGGCATTTGTGATGTTCTGACCCTGTGATCTCACACCTGTACACTTAATCCCGGTGTTGTGTTCCTATATGGGATAACCCCTGGCAGCTAACACCGGTGGTCTTCACACAAATGTCCTGCAATAAACAGTTTATATACAGAGGGGGATACGGATATGCATGAACAAGAGTATGAGGTGTAATTCTATCTTATTTTTCACCATCATGGTGTTTTGCTTTTCTGTATTTGATCTCGTTGCCTTCAGTGTGAACTGTGACTTGGATTTTCTTCACATCTTTTGCATGTCTAATTGATTTCTCATTTCGTGTCATGTGACTCTATTGTGCTTGTATATATATATGACTTCATTGTCCTTTTCTCATATGCTATAACTATGGGCACAACCCTAGCGCCAGAAAACACATAAGAATTTAAAAAGTTTTTTTTTTTTTTTTAATGATCCAATAATTTTTTTTCATATTTTACCTGTTGGAGTGCTGATTTTCTCCTTTTCGTTTCCTTCATATGTCTGTGCTCACCAGCGGGACCGGCACCCTTCAGTGGACTATCTTCACCCTATTTGGATTCAGCGTTGCAGCTCCCTAACCCTCCCTCCTGTTTCTTCACAATATTGTAACACGTATCCTAGGCCTCGATCTTTCCCATACAAACTTGCTGTTAGAATGGTTGAGACTGGAGAAAAAGGTCTGAGGAACGCAGACCGGAACGGTCTGAAATATATAAAGAAGATCTGGTAAAATGTCCATTTTGATCACACTAATACGACCAAACCAGGACAATGGTTTCAAGTTATAATTCATTTGATTTTTAACCATTTGTTCAAGGATGGGGGATATAATTTAAAAGATACAGATCATCCAAGTTCCCCAGAATTTGTATGCCCAGGTACTTAATTGTGTCTTTCTGACACTTAAAGGGGAAGTTAGAAATTAGTTATTGTGTCAGTTCAGGGTTAAAAGTTATGTTCATGGCCTCTGTTTTAGAGTAGTTGACTTTAAAATTGCTTTCATGGCCGAGTTATTCGAATTTTTTTATTATAGAGAGAAATGAGATCATTGGGTTTGAAACATAGAGCAACAGGTCGTCTGCGTATAGAGCTAGTTTATAGTGATCTGAGTCTATAGTAACTCCACTAATATATATGGTAGGGTGCTCTTCAAGAAAGTCCAATGCACTGTATCGAATGCTTTTTTAGCGTAGGCAGAAACAAGGCACATTGGGATCCCCTGTTTTTTTGCATGTGAAATTAACGTTTTATTTTTATTATCACAAGCTTCTCTGCCCTTAATGAAGCCAACCTGATCATTGCTGACAATTGAGGGTAGATAGTGGGAGAGCCGTGGTGTAATCACTTTAGAGAATATTTTGACGTCTACATTATTTAATGATATTGGATGAATATTAGGGCAGGTATTTGGTTCTTTTCCAGGCTTTGATAAAACCGTTATATGAGCCTTAAGTGATTGGGGGTCAAAAGGGGGAGTCTTCTGAGATATTATTGAACACTTTGGCTAAAAATGGTAATAACAGAGGTGCAAACATCTTATAAAATCTATTATTGAATCCATCTGCCCCAGGGCTCTTCCCGATAGGGAATGATTTATTGGCCTCTCCTATCTCTTGTTTAGTGAAAGTTTTGTCTAGTATCTCCTGCTCAGGGGTCTGTAAGGAAGGAACGGCAGTGTCCATAATATATTTGTCATTTTTAGTTTCAAGAATATTAGGTGGCATGTCGTGGTATTGTCCATGAATATTATATAGAGAACTATAAAAGAAACGAAATGCTTCCGCTATGTCAATGGGGTTATGAGTTTCTGGCTTGGGTGCCCCTTTTATGTTGGATACGTATGTCCTTTACACGTGTGGATGTAACCTCCTTGCCAATGAGCAACCACATTTATTTGCAAATTCGTACGAGAACCTTCACATGTGATCTTGGCATTTTGTATATGTTTGATCTAGTAAAGACCTTCCCTCCTTTCTTTTTTTCATTCAGATCATTTTTATTTAACAAAACAAAGAATTACCAACATTTCTTTTTTTAAATAAACTTTGTGACAAAAAAAATAAAAAGAAAGAAAAACCAGTAACAATACAAGAACCGGTTTACAATGATATAAAACCCAATACCGCTCTATAGTACAATGGTTTGGAACAGTAATTTTACATTTGTACATAAATATCTGAATACTTCCTGACTGATTATTTTTTTCCCTATTCGGACATCAAAAGAAAAAGAATATATCTAAGAAGTGGCAATAGTGTGGACTGAGACAATTATTATTTTCTGACACCTTGAGTATAAGGATATAAATTCCTGGTTTACTGTAAGGAAATGGACAAACGGTCCAGTATAGTATTTCTGTTAAGGTTCTTTGAAGCAATACCTGGGGTAATTAACCATTGCTCCCATATTTGTATGGATTTCTTGAGAGCGTTCCTTTTTATATAAGCTCCACTTTCCAAGCATAGAGTGTTATTTATCCTGGATTTTAGTTCGGTTATCGTTGGGGGAGAATCGTCTATCCAATGTAGTGCCAACAACTTTCTGGCTTGGAATAATATTCCTGAGCTAGCTATTGCCATATGGGAGTCTGGATCTACATCTTCTCCCAGGAGTCCTAGGATACAGATTTTAGGTTCCAACTGAAGTTGTATCCCAAATACAGATAGTACAAGAGCGATCACCACGTTCCATTAGTCGCCAATATTTACACATTCCCACATCATATGCATCAGGTGGGCGTCGTTTTGACCACATCTAGGACATGTGTCATCCGTTTGTATTCCAATTTTAAATAAAATACTTGGGTATCTATATACTCTATGAATGAGAAGAATTCGGGACAATCTTTGTGACTCTGACAATGAAAGTTTTGGTGTCAAATCCAGTATTTCCCCCATTGCTCCTCAGATAACGGACCCACATCCTCCTCCCATTTTGTCTTAACTATCAAAGGATATTTATCCAAATGTAGGGCCAGTAACTGCCTATAAATAAGGGTTAATAGACCCTTTGTATCCACTGCTTTAGCAATGGTATCTATTGGGTGATGTCCATCAATCAGTATGGCGTTTATTCTAGTACCCCTATCCTCCCACTCACTAATATTATTTAGTTTATGTAGCTCTGGTAAGTTAGAGTTGTGCCATAAAGGAGTATAGTTTGTGTACTTTCCAATCCCCAGAATATTTTTACCCCTATCCCACACCTTATATATTAACTTTAGTGTACGACATTTTAAGTAATTTTCTCGAGGAGGCCCTATATCTAGTACCAAGAATGGAAGCTTCCACTTGGTTCCTTCCATAAGTAGGTGCCCTGAAATTACACAATATTTATCCCATCCATAAAACTACTTTAGCTCACTTCTAGTGTTAAGCAGGTCTATATATACCTGGAGGGAAGCAGATCATTTATGTTGTTTGTCAAGGAGATCAATCCGCTCAAGCAAATGGGAACTTTAGCTGTTCTCTCCTTTTTTTAGCTTTTGTCTATGTTTTATTATTATCCCTCTGAGGACACATGTGAGTGCTTCCCATTTAAATGGTAAGGCAGTTTCATCATGCTCATATATTTGAAGGAGTCTATAGTCTCAAGAAGGTCTGAGACACAGAGTGAGTCTTTCGTCAGATTATCATTTAGGTTCCAACATCTGAAGCCTTGGTGGAGTCCGGCATAGTCAGATCTATAATATAACGGGAGATGCGAGTCTCTGTCTGAAGCCTTTATAGACTGCGCAAGCGTGACACGCCTGAGCAGTCCGGCTCCAGACAGAAGCAGGCATGGAGCCGTTACAGGTAAGAGGAGCGTATATGGTGCCAGAGATCACAGTATGCGTAGACACAGAACGCATACCGCGATCTCCGGCGCCATACTTACCTGACCGGGAGGAGCGTTGCCGCGGCGCCTTTCTTTGCCGGAGACCGGGGCAGGAGTGGAGGCGTCAGAGTCAGCACATGCGCATAGCGATATCTGGCGCCATTTGCTGAAGACACATTTGCAGTGTGTCTTCAGCAAAATGGCGCCGGACAGCGTGGTATGGGCACGCGCTACTCCGGCGCCGCACTCCTCCCCCGGCCTCCGGCAGAACAGAACACCACAGCGCTGGAGCACAGGGAAGAAAGGTGAGTATAAGTGCTTATTTTTTTGTATGTGTGCAGAGTGAAAGGAATGAGGGGTGCCATACATACCAGGATTGGGGGGCGAGGGGGCCACACATCAGGATTGGGGGATGAGGGGTACCAAGCATACCAGTATTGGGGGATGAGGGGTACCATGCATACCAGTATTGGGGGATGAGGGGTACCATGCATACCAGGATTGGGGGATGAGGGGTACCATGCATACCAGGATGAGGAATTGGGTGCCATGCATACCAGGATGAGGGGTACCACGCATACCAGGATTGGGGGGATGAGGGGTGCCATACATATCAGGATAGGGATGAGGAGTGCCATGCATACAAGGATTGGGGGGGTGAGGGGACCATGCATACCAGGATTGGGGGGGTGAGGGGTGCCATGCATACCAGAATAGGGATGAGGAGTACCATACATACCAGGATAGGGATGGGGTACCATGCATACCAAAATAGGCATGAGGGGTACCCTACATACCAGGATAGGAATGAGGGGTACCATGCATACCAGGATGAGGGATGGGGTGCCATGCATACCAGGATAGGAATGCGGGGTACCATGCATACCAGGATAGGGATGGGGTACCATGAATACCAGGATAGGGATGAGTGGTACCATACATACCAGGATAAGGATGAGGGGTATAATACATACCAGGATAGGAATGCGGGATACCATGCATACCAGGATGAAGGGTACCATGCATACCAGAATAAGGATGAGGGGTACCATGCATACCAGTATAGGGATGAGGGGTGCCATGCATACCAGGATGAGGGATGAGGAGTACCATACATACCAGGATAGGAATTGGGGATACCATGCATACCAGGATGAGTAATGGGGTGCCATGCATACCAGGATAGAAATGCCGGGTACCATGCATACCAGGATAGGGATGAGGGGTACCATACATACCAGGATAGGAATGCGGGGTACCATGCATACCAGGATGAGGGGTACCATGCATGCCAGAATATGGATGAGGGGTGCCATGCATACCAGGATTGGGGATGAGGGGTGCCATGCATACCAGGATTGGGGATGAGGCATGCCATGCATACCAGGATGGGGGTGAGGGGTGCCATCCATACCAGGATGGGGATGAGGGGTGCCATGCATACCAGGATAGGGATGGGGTACCATGAATACCAGGATAGGGATGAGTGGTACCATACATACCAGGATAAGGATGAGGGGTATAATACATACCAGGATAGGAATGCGGGATACCATGCATACCAGGATGAAGGGTACCATGCATACCAGAATAAGGATGAGGGGTACCATGCATACCAGTATAGGGATGAGGGGTGCCATGCATACCAGAATGAGGGATGAGGAGTACCATACATACGAGGATAGGAATTGGGGATACCATGCATACCAGGATGAGTAATGGGGTGCCATGCATACCAGGATAGAAATGCGGGGTACCATGCATACCAGGATAGGGATGAGGGGTACCATACATACCAGGATAGGAATGCGGGGTACCATGCATACCAAGATGAGGGGTACCATGCATGCCAGAATAGGGATGAGGGGTGCCATGCATACCAGGATTGGGGATGAGGGGTGCCATGCATACCAGGATTGGGGATGAGGCGTGCCATGCATACCAGGATTGGGGATGAGGCGTGCCATGCATACCAGGATGGGGGTGAGGGGTGCCATCCATACCAGGATGGGGATGAGGGGTGCCATGCATACCAGGATAGGATGGTGGGGACAGGTTGGGGGCAGCACATACCAGCATGGGAGACCATATACCAATAAAAATGCTCGCCACCCGGGCGTAGAAAGGGTTCAATAGCTAGTTACAATGTACAGGAGCATGATCTGACCATACAGCAGTTCCTACCTGAGATGTAGGTTGCCATGTAGGCAAGTGACGGCTAATTAAGAAAAGGACTATATGGCTATGCATATTGTGTAAAGGAGAATAATAGGCATAATCCTTTACGTCTGGATGTAGTATCCTCCATACATCGCCCAGTTGAGATCAAAGCACAATTAGCAAAGCTTTTGTTTGTGTTTTAGATTGGTGACTCCAGCCCAGGGACGGGTCTAAAGAAGGATCCAAGACAAAATTAAAGTCACCTCCAATGATGATAAGGTCCTCCGCAAAATATTTTAGTTTGTTTAAGTAATGACGGCATGTCTTAATTTGGTCACAATTAGGGAGATAGAAGTTTGCCAAAGTCAAAATTTTGGAGTAGATGGAGATCTTAACAAACCCGAACCTCCTCTCCGTGTCAGACAGTGTGTCTACAATAGTATGCAGCAGTGATCTGTGGCGGCCGATACTCAGCACCTTAGACTTCAAAACTGCATTTTTATGGGACGCCAAGATGAATAATATCTATTAGTAATCTGAGGTACAGTATATGATCGCCTCTAAAGTGTGACTCCTGAAGAAAGAGAAAATGTACGTGCTGTTTATGCCTACGATAAAACACTTGAGCTCCTTTCTCTGGAACATTAAGTCCTCTGACATTTAATGAACAAGTTTTGAGTTGTGCCATATTATATGAAAAAAAGGGGGAATGGAAGAGAGAAAGGTTAAGAGAAAAGAGGAAGTATAGACGGTAGATAGTAACGTCTACCTCTCAGTGTCTAAGAAGTATAGATAATGAATATATCAAAACAGTAGGAAATTGCGAAACAAGCAGATCCCAATGCAAGTCCCTAACTGGGGGTTGTCTTTACAGGCGTAAGTCAAACTTTCAGTTCTAGGATTCCTATTAGGTGGAACCATGGAATATAAAGCAAGTAATGTAATACAGCCTGATATTACAGTAGTATCATGTGAACTCAACTTATATCCTGGTCTAAGATCTTATATGAATTTAGACATTCTATATAGTGGAAGAGTGGCACCTAACGCTCTATTTAGATATATCTAATTATATGCTTAACCCCTTTACAACCCAAGGTGGTTTGCACGTTAATGACTAGGCCAATTTTTACAATTCTGACCACTGTCACTTTATGAGGTAATTACTCTGGAACGCTTCAACGGATCTCCCTGATTCTGAGAATGTTTTTTCGGGACATATTGTACTTCATGATTGTGGTAAAATTTCTTCGATATCACTTGCGTTTATTTGTGAAAAAAACGGAAATACGGCGAAAATTTTGAACATTTTGCAATTTTCAAAATTTGAATTTTTATGCCCTTAAATCAGAGAGATATGTCACACAAAAGAGTTAATAAATAACATTTCCCACATATCTACTTTGCATCAGCACAATTTTGGAACCAAAATTTTTTTTTGTTAGGGAGCTATAAGGGTTAAAAGTTGACCAGCGATTTCTCATTTTTCCAACAAAATTTACAAAACCATTTTTTTAGGGACCACATCACATTTGAAGTCACTTTGAGAGGTCTTTATGACAGAAAATACCCAAAAGTGACACCATTCTAAAAACTGCACCCCTCAAGGTGCTCAAAACCACATTCAAGAACTTTATTAACCCTTCAGGTGCTTCACAGGAATTTTTGGAATGTGGAAGAAAAAAATGAACATTTAACTTTTTTCACAAAAATGTTACTTTAGACCCAATATTTTTTATTTTCGCAGGGGTAACAGGAAAAAATGGACCCCAAAATTTGTTGTGCAATTTCCCCTGGGCACGCAGATACCCCATATGTGGGGAAAAACCACTGACTGGGCGCACGGTAGGGCTCGGAAGGGAAGGAGCGCCATTTGACTTTTTGATTGTAAAATTTGCTTGAATAATTAGCGGACGCCATGTTGCGTTTGGAGAGCCCCTGATGTGCCTAAACAGTGGAAACCCCCCACAAGTGACCCCATTTTGGAAACTAGACCCCCCAAGGCACCTATCTAGATGCATAGTGAGCACTTGGAACCCTCAGGTGCTTCACAAATTGATTCGTAAAAATGAAAAAGTGGAAAAAAAATACTTTTTCATTATTACGGATCAATTTGTGAAGCACCTAGGGGTTCCAAGTTCTCACTATGCATCTAGATAGGTGCCTTGGGGGGTCTAGTTTCCAAAATGGGGTCACTTGTGGTGGAGCTCCACTGTTTAGGCACATCAGGGGCTCTCCAAACGCAACATGGTGTCCGCTAACAATTTGAGCCAATTTTCCATTCAATATGTTAGCGGACACCATGTCGCGTTTGGAGAGCCCCTGATGTGCCTAAACAGTGGAGCTCCCCCACAAGTGACCCCATTTTGGAAACTATACCCCTCAAGGATTTTATTAAGGGGTATAGCGAACATTTTGAACCCAGAGGTACGACACAGAATTTGATAACATTAGGTCATCATATTGAATAAGTTGTCATTGCTCTTGAGCGCAAGTGCTCGCTACTTGAGGTTGCATCGGGTACTCAGGTATGCACCATGTATCATGGGTGCTCAAGTGAAATGCTCGAGTCCCTGCCCGCATGTTTCACGGTTATTAGACACCCACAAAATACATGCGGGGATCGCTCGTGCATGGCATGCAATCCCCGCGAGGTTTTTTTGGCCGCAAAGCATATGGGGCGGAGACTCGAGCACCCGCGATACTCAGTGCATACCCGAGCACCCGATGCAAACTCAAGTAACGAGCACTTGCGCTCAACACTAGTCGCCATATCGTCATCTTTTTTTTTTTTTTTTTACATTGGAAAAAAAAAACAACCCCAACCCTAACATTAGCACAACCCCAACCCCAGCCCTAGCGTTTATTTTTTACAGCGTTCCTCATGCGGTATAAGTGATGAGATTACTTTATTCTTTGGGTCAGTGCGATTACAGCGATACCAGAATCATATCGGGTTTTTATGATTGACAGCTGTCACACACTAAAAGACACATTTTGTAAAATCTAGTTTTTGCATCGCCATATTTTGGCCTACAGAGTCATGTGACGGCTCGTTTTTTGCGGGATGAGTTGACGTTTTTATTGGTGCCATTTTCAGGCACGTGACATTTTTTGATCGCTTTCTATTCCTATTTTTGGGAGGCAGAATAAACAAAAACCAACAATTCAGGAATTGTGTTTTTTTACATTTTTTTATTCTGCTCCGCGTGTGGTAAAATTGATATGGTAGCTTTATTCTTCGGGTCAGTACGTTTACAGCGGTACCACATTTATATAGTTTTTCCATGTTTTGGCGCTTTTACACAGTAAAAGCTATTTTATAGAAAAAAATATTTTTTTGCATCGCTTTATTCTGAGAGCTCTAACTTTTTGATTTTTCAGATGATGGAGCTGTATGGCGGCTTGTTTTTTGCGGGATGAGATGACGTTTTCAGCGGTACCATTTTTATTTATATTCATCTTTTTGATCGCGTGTTATTCCATTTTTTGTTTGGCGGTATGATGATAAAGCATTGTTTTTTGCTTTGTTTTTTTATTTTTTTTTTACCGTGTTCACTGAAGGGGTTAACTAGTGGAAGTTTTCTAGGTCAGGTCGTTACGGACGCGGCGATACCAAATATGTATACTTTTATTGTTTTTTTTTTTTTTTTTCATAATAATATTTATTGATGGGTACATTATATTTTTATTTTTAGTGGATTATTTTTTTTATATTTTTACAATTTTTTTTTAATTTTTTTTTTCACTTTCAGACACTTTTTTTACTTTTTTACTTTGTCCCACTATGGGACTTTCACTTTTTTTATTCTGATCGCCTGCATGGCACAGGAATGCAGCACCATCCCTGTGCCATGCAGGCTGTCAGCGCTGGACAGGGAGAAGATTGTTTGGAGATGCACTGCGCATGTCCAAGCAATCTTCCTGCTGTCTGGTGACCCGGATGTTGTCATGACGACATCGGGTCGTCATGGCAACACCCGGGAAGCCGCTTCAGACAGCGCTGGAAGCCGGAAGTGGAGGTGAGTATCGCCGATCACCTCCCCTTGCCCCCGCAATGCCGCGATCAACTTCGATCGCAGCATCGCGGGGGTTAATGTGCTGGGGGTGGTGCAGGACCGCTCCCTGCACATAGTATCGGGTGTCAGCTGTAACAATCAGCTGACACCCGGCGGCGATCGCGCCCGCACAGCCTGTGTGCGCGCGCAATCGCCATGACGTACTAATACGGGTCAGGCTCTTAAAGCCCAGGGCACTGACGCGTATTAGTATGTCATGGGCTTTAAAGGGGTTAAAGAAATAAGTAAGCATCTGCAAACTGTCTCTCATCAGGGAAGACAAGATTCATTTCAGGAGCTCATATGATTGGCAGGTTCCTTTCCCATCTGGCTGCATCACCATCAAGTTCATGATCCATTGAACGCCTTCTGTGACATGCTGGAACTCTCTGTGGCAATGGTGGAGCAGTTGGCCAGTCAGATATATGGAATGTCCAGGGCATCACAAATAGGTCTCATGTTGCTTGGATCTTTGAAAATATACAGCTGGAATGGGTACCCCCAGGAGTACATCAGGCCATTTTCCCGGATGGCATCAAGTAGTGGTTTCAATACCCTTCTTTTAGCAAGTGTCATTCAGGATAGATATGTGAGCAATTATATGCGTTTTCCATTGAAATCACCAGGACCCAACTCCTCTGCTTTACTCACAATGGCCTCTTTTACATTGAAAAAATGTATGCGACAGATAATGTCCCTTGGATGCTCAGGATCTGGGCCATGATTGCCTATTGTACGGTGCGCCTTATAAATCTCCACCTCCTTATCAATAGGATCACCAAGGATACTATGAATAATGATCGCAGTGTTGGCATAATCACTTGTGCATTGATGCTTTCAGGTATACCCCTTATCCAGATATTATTGTGATTTAAACAGATGGTTTATTTACTGGCTGTGAAGATCCAGTGTTAGTTTCTGAGCATTATGATGGCCTCTAACTTGGACGACATTATCCTCTAATCTCTGTACCTTGTCAGTAAGCTGTGACAGGATAGAAGTGAGGGGACGTATTTCAGTAATGTATGTGGTCTCCAGCCTCTGAATATATTGCTCCATATCTTCTTTAGTAGGGATAGACGCAATCTGATATACAAATAAGTTATGTTGTTCCCCATATCAGAATAACCTGTGGCTGTGGGGTAAATGTCCCTGTGAAGCAAGCACTGCTCAGCATGGGGGCTTTGGTGAGAGTACAGGGAGATTTATGGAGCTGTTTTCTTGTGAGGCCTACATTAAGAGAGAAGTTGGTGCAGGACTTACTGTCTGGAGCTGTCTGGCATCATGAGGGTTAAGGATGCTTCTTTTTCCATGCTGAGCTCAGGCAGTAATAGCTCCGGAGCAGGAAGATAAGACCTTCCATAAGAAACGCTGCATACCAGACATGCTGACGGAGGTGGAGGACCTCAGATTAACCTCTGATCTCTTCTTTCTTTTCCATATCGAAAGTCATGTTTGAGGCTGTAAATTGCTTATAATTCCCCAAGGAGCATGGTCTGAAGAGAGTGCTTTCAGTGTGTGCATTCTCTTGGTGCTATGTCCAGGCCATGTCCTTCCTGTTGATGTACAATGCGTCTAAAGGTGGCGTTGATTGGGGGCAGGATTGTGTGATGTAACAATCTTGTATGATGCAACATCCTTACAGAAACGCGAGTTGTGACACCAATGGAACAGCGCCAGAACAGGAAGTGCGTATGAGTGTTTTTATTTTAACAAGACCAAACATTAGGAATGAGAAGGAGTTGTCCTAGTAGTGGACAACCCCTTTATGAAGATACAATTTTCGGTTAAAAATGAAAAAGGCTTCTCCCCTGTGTGACCTCTGAAGTTTAAGAGTTGATTTCCGTGTAAAACATTTCCCGCATTAAGAACATGAAAATGGATTCTCGTCTGTGTGAGTACTTTGGGAACTAAGAAGTGATGATTTCTTCACAAAACATTTCCCACATTCTGAACAGGAAAAAGGTTTCTCCCCTGTGTGAGTTCTGTTGTGCTCAACCAAATCTATTTTTCGGCTAAAACATTTTCCACATTCTGGACAAAAAAAAGGCTTCTTCCCTGTGTGAGTTCTCTGATGTCTGATACAACATGATTTCGCTGTAAAACATTTCCCTCATTCTGAATATGAAAAAGGCTTCTCCTCTGTGTGAGTTCTCTGGTGATTAACCAAATCTGATTTCCGGCTAAAACATTTTCCACATTCTGAACAGGAAAAAGGCTTCTCCCCTGTGTGAATTCTCTGATGGCTGATAAAACTTGATTTCGCTGTAAAATATTTTCCACATTCTGAACAGAAAAAAGGCTTCTCCCCTGTGTGAGTTCTCTGGTGCTTAAACAAATCTGATTTCCGGCTAAAACATTTTCCACATTCTGAACAGGAAAAAGGCTTCTCCCCTGTGTGAGTATTGTTATGCTCAACCAAATCTGATTTCCGGCTAAAACATTTTCCACATTCTGAACAGGAAAAAGGCTTCTCCCCTGTGTGAATTCTCTGATGGCTGATACTACTTGATTTCGCTGTAAAACATTTTCCACATTCTGAACAGAAAAAAGGCTTCTCCCCTGTGTGAGTTCTCTGGTGCTTAACCAAATCTGATTTCCGGATAAAACATTTTCCACATTCTGAACAGGAAAAAGGCTTATCCCCTGTGTGAATTCTCTGATGGCTGATAAAACTTGATTTCGCTGTAAAACATTTTCCACATTCTGAACAGAAAAAAGGCTTCTCCCCTGTGTGAGTTCTCTGGTGCTTAACCAATTCTGATTTCCGGCTAAAACATTTTCCACATTCTGAACAGGAAAAAGGCTTCTCCCCTGTGTGATTTCTCTGATGGCTGATAAAACTTGATTTCTCTGTAAAACATTTTCCACTTTCTGAACAAGAAAATGGCTTCTCCTCTGTGTGACTTCGCTGGTGATTAACAAGATCTGATTTCTGGTTAAAAAATTTCCCACACTTGAAACAAAAAAATCTAGTTTCTGCTGTGTGAATGCTTTGATGTTTAGGAGAAGACTTTTCGAGGGAAAAACTATTTCCATATTCTGAACATGAAAATGGCTTCTTTGCTTTAGGAGCAATTTGTTTTTTAATGCTTATTTTGTGACTTTGATTTTCCTTAGCAGTCGGTAATGAATCAGAAGACAGGAACTGTTTCAAATGATCAGATGACAGATCTTTGCTGTGAATGGATGATGGTATATCTGGAGCAATGGCATTCACTTCAATTGTATCCTGTGTGATCTCAAGATCATCTGATTTAAAAATTGAAGATGTCAGCTGTCCCACTGATCTCCTGGTACAGTCATCTGCCAAGAATAAAACCAATTATTATTTATGAATAACATATCCTTAAAATTTATATTGTTGAATATTGCTACTTAAACTCTCCGTAAAAATGTACTTTATGTAAAAGTATCATTATTTAGCAAGAAAACATCACAGAAAAAATCAGCCATACCAACACCAAATCAGATAACAAATGCATTAGCATTTTAGTGTTGGTTGGGTGTACTGGGGTGTCTGTCCATGTGGGGTGCACTTATATAGTGCTGGGCAGCCTTCCTACCCAGTATGGACATCATCAGTATCCTAAGTCAGACACTGTGCATCAAAACTACCTGTGTGACTGGCGTCCTATGCAAGCTTCATCTGTGTGCATCTTTAATACTAGGCAACCACTCCCTCCATGAATTGGTACGATTGTGAGTGGTTGCTCCATAAGTATTTTGCACCTGCGCTGCCCCCACCTTTATCATGGGCGTCTGTGGCATCCTGCTAGTGCATTTGTTATATGATTTGGTGTTGGTAAGGCTGTATCTTTTTCTGTGATTTTTTTTTTTATTTTGCCCTATGTTAGCCGTCATTATTCACCAAGACAATGACAGTTCACAGTCTAATAGAAAACCTCATAGGATGAACCAGTGGAGTGTAGTGTCCAACTGTTTGTTAATTCTGCCTCCCAAATATGGAATAAAAAGCCACCAAACAATGTTATGTAGGTGAAATAATACCAATAAAAACTTCTACTCATCTCACAAAAAACAAGTCCCCACTCAGATCCATCATCTGTCAATGGAAAACCAGAGGTTTCCACATTATTAGTGGCTCAAAGGCTTTTGAAAAGCAACATGACTTCCATAACCCAATCCAGCAATATCCGCTCTCCCAAAGTCAGATCTCCCCCTCACTTCTGAGCCTTGCAGTGTGCTCAAAACACATTTAGCATCCATGTATTTGGCATTACTATAGTGAGAAGAACCCACTTAATTTACGGTGTGTGTCTCCTGGAGCACAATCTGGGCACTATGTGTTGGGTAATGAAATTATATATTTGTAATTTTCACTCTCCATCATCCTGCGTGCTAATTTCCGGAAAGTGCCTGTGAAGTCAAAATAGTCACTACTCCTATAGATTATTTCACTGAGGGTTATAATTTCCAAAATGGAGTCACTTTATGGGGATTTCTACTGCTCTGGTTTTCTGACATTTGGTCACATTAGGGCTTCTGCAAATAGTGGGTCCCATCTCCTCTGGGATCTGCTCCTGCAACGTCTGCTACTCTCACCAGGAGCTGCCTTATTCATCCTGCAGGCGGCGCTGGTGATGGAGGAGACGTCAGAACCAGAAGCTCTGGGCGGCGCAGGCTCTGTCCAGCCACTAAGATTAGGGTGACTGGGACCAGTAGTACCATCCACTCTGCCAGTATGGGTGTGTGTGCTGTCCAGCTGGAGTAATCTGCTCCCTGCTTCAGCCATTTGGAAAGCACCGCACCCTACTAAAGCTGGAAGCATATTGCGGGAAGCTGCCAGATACAGCCTTGTTCTCCTCTGGTTCAGTCCTCTGTGCTCAGCTCCCGGCTTGTGTATTTGTTTCCTGTTGTGGCCTCGGCCCATTTACTGACTACTTTTGTGTGAATTTGTATTTTCTCTGACCTCCATGTTCTGACCCGGCTATCTGACTATTCTTCTTGCCATCTCACACCACAGAACATTAGATAACACTGTGGCCCAAGCCTAGGGGGTCTCTGTCTAAGTCCAAATCCATGTAGAGGGGTTAAAGGATGATGAGCAAGGCAAACCCTGGGATCTGGAAAATGGAGTAGATAGCACCAAGCCTGTTTGTGGTAGCCATCTTTTGAACTGCCAGGTGACAACGAACAGAAGAATTCCAAAGTTATCACCATATAAAGTGACACGCGTCAGATTTGAAAACTGGGCCTAGATAGGAACACAAAACTGGCTGCAGGAAGGGGTTAAATCAGAGTATTTTGGGTACTAACTACTATAGTCAAAACTGTGAGTATAGACAATAACACATCTACTGAAATGATCAAACTCAACAGTCTCCATCAGTAAGTAGTGAGTAACTAGTGGTGAAACCTCTCTGGGGTAATTAGAGTATGGGGCTCGGGGGCTCTTCGTAATCTAAACTATCGTAAGGGACAATATTTTCTGTCAGATGATTTTCAAGAAGAAATATTAGACATTCAAAGAAAACTTTTTATAATAATGCAGAGATGAGGTGTCTTAAATTTATCTTAGAGATATATCGTGGCACAGGTGTAATGTTTTTTTTTGTTTAGTTTATCACAATCTGGTTTGAAGTTAGCCGGTTTTAAAAGAAACTGAAAAGTCAGGATAAAGGGAAACTCTGCTGTTATTGTACAGACATTCACACTTGGCCCTCACTGCAAATTTAATGTTGTAGATCATAAATGTGAAGTTTGGCCAGAAAGACTGGACCTGGTCTTGTAGGGACCATATGAGCACATTCAGCAGCACAGAAGGGAGAGAAGGTAGATTCATCCAATAAGATATCAGGGATCTAGGAAGCCAACAGCATCATTACCCTCTGCTTTCACTTACAGTCCCATCATATTTTTCTTCAAGTGATTTTCTGGCTTTGTGGTTTACAGATCTGGGCAGGTAACATCTCCTAATCACAGGGGGTAGGTGGATCCTCCAGGTTGTAAATTCTATGGAAAAAGCTTTCAATGCCCAAAATCATTTGAACAGTTTTGGGTGGAAGAGAATGTTGTGGTCTAGAGGCAAAATGGTGATCACATGATAGTAATACAGCCGGACTACACAACCGATAAAGCAGCCACAGCCGGTGACTGAGAAGAATCTGTGACTTCTCTGCATTTAGTGGTCACTACTCACCTGGGTAGTCATATGTAGGAATCTCCTCTTTACACCGCTCATCACCCCTCACATATGTCTCTGTAGTATTAATATGGGTCAGATCTTCACCCTGAAACAAATATTGTAAAAGTCACAGACAGATGGAGAAGTCCCATCTATGATCAGCTCTAATCCTGTCATCTCCACCGTTCTCATTACACAAATAGAAAACATATAATACTGGTGGATAAAACAAGACTGAACACAAGACCTTCACAGCCGTCTACACATCATAGGGGAGATCTCATGACACCTTCTCTCCATCTACCTGATGATCCTGAGGAACATTGGGATCTTCTTGTTTACAGTCATGTGGAAGAAAAGGATGGGGACATCTCTCTGGTGTTGTCCTCTTACTGGATAGATCTGGAAGAAACACATACAGAGACTGAATTCACTCTTTACATACAGATAATTATAGGCCGTGTGTATTTAGTCCTGTCTATTACCTGGTGATGTGAGGGGCTGGGGAACCTCCATCATGATGTCCTTGTACAGATCTTTGTGTCCTTCTAAATACTCCCACTCCTCCATGGAGAAATAGACAGCGACATCCTGACATCTTATAGGAACCTGACACATATAATGATACAGTCATCCCCCCGATCCTTTCATAGCGTTACTGTATAATATCCCAGTATTCCCAGCAGTGTCACCTCTCCAGTCAGCAGCTCAATCATCTTGTAGGTGAGATCTAGGATCTTCTGGTCATTGATGTCCTCATGTATCAAGGGGTGAGATGGAGGCCCTGTGATTGGGCTCAGGGGTCTTTCCCATCCCTTAGACACAGGGGCCTGACAGCATACACTAGCGGTCTTCTTCACTAATGTGTAATCCTGGTTATGGAGAGACACATTATTAAATCTCACTACAGACATTTCCAGAGTCCTCACCTCTCCAGTTCTGTCCATCTGTTATTCCCATAGATAAGAATGATGTAATGTGACGTCATCAGAATCTCTCACCTCTCCAGTAAGCCGGAAGAGGATCTCTAGGGTGAGGTGTAATATCCTCTCCGCCATCTTATCTCTGTCCATATCCATCTTTGATGGGTCCATAAGGAAAATTCTCTTAAATAGAAGATCTTCACTGAGAGGATCTGATATTGTAGGGACCTGAATGAGAAGATGATGAGCCGATGTAACATCATAAAAATCCTGTGTAATAATACAATTACTGGAGATAATAAAAGGAAACATATGAGGAGATATATTATTTTACAGTATTTAGTTTTCTTCTTTACATCTAGTAATAAAACCTATATATTTTAGGCCACAGACAGCAAGCAGTTTCTTTCTTGGAGTCTGTAGCTGAACACATTTCTCAAAGACTCATCTTCCTTATTGCTAATTCTCGCCTCATTTACCAACACTAGAATCAGCATTAGCATAGGTGCAGGAGATATTCATTACACGTGACATGAGAAATAACTACTTCATGATGAGGACGACATATTCATCTTCTACTACGGCTCTTGAAACATATTTAGCCAGAGTGCTTCACTGACTACATCTCCACAGGCCGTCTATATCAGGGTTCCCCAACTCCAGTCCTCAAGGCCCACCAACAGGTCATGTTTTCAGGATTTCCTTAGTATTGCACAGGTGATAATTCCATCACCTGCACAGGCAATAATTCCATCACCTGTGCAATACTAAGGAGATCCTGAAAACCTGACCTGTTGGTGGGCCTTGAGGACTGGAGTTGGGGAACACTGGTCTATATGAATGTTTCCCGTCTTCCCCGGACTGTAATCTTCTATCACGTTAGATCTCATGTCTGATTCACACACAGAAGTTTGAGGCTTTGACACATGGTAAGGTTTTTATTATACATAGCAGGCCTATCCTGAATGGGTGCACCTTGCCATGGTGGGATAGCTTTCATGCTATTTTTGATCAAAAACAGTGTTGCTAAGAACCCTATTTTATTTAAATGCACTTTTGCTTTTTATTTATTTATTTATTTACAGCAGGGTTTATGACCATTTTTCTTCTTATAGTTTTTTTTTCTGATTAATGGCCCTAGTAAACATACATTTATGTGCTGCATGGATACCAACTAAAACCAAGCTCAAATTCTGTGTTTTTTCACGGGCACCATAGTGGCCGTGTGGGAAGACGCTATGGATGATACACCCCTAACTATCCAACTATCATTTGGTAAAAATCTCATAGGTCCTGGATTCATTAGTACCTGCACGAAGAATGGGGCTAAGTGAGTATTTATTAAAGGGAATCCACTCAACCGACTATCCCATGGCTGATTAAAGGGAATCTGTCACCCGCTGGGACTTATCTAACCTCTAATATGGGGATACAGGTGATAGAAATGTGAATCTATACTTACCTGTATGCCTCATATTAGAGGTCTGTTTGCTGTGAAATGGCTTTTTATTCAGTGAAGATTCCGATGCTTGCGGGCCGGGAAGAAATTCCCTGTGACGTGCAGTTAGCATGTCCAGGTCCCGCGCACTTCACTTTTTACGGAAGGTGCAGTTGTACTGTGTACTATGCAGTCATAGTACTGCAGGGATCTTGTGTGCAGGTGCCGGTGAGTCACGGTGAATTCCCGGCGCCTTGGCTCAAGATCTCTGCAGTACTATGGCTGCATAGTACAGAGTACAAGTGCGGCACTACCATAAAAAGCGCGCAGGCGCGGGATCTGGACATGGCGACTGCACGTCACAGGGCACTGTGACATGCAGGAAAGGGGGGAAATATTTTAATCAACACAGTAGGCGGGGATTTCTTCCCGTCCCCTGGCCAGCAAGCATAGGAATCTTCACTGAATAAAAAGCCATTTCACAACAAACAGACCTCTAATATGAGGCATAGATGTATAGATTCACATTTCTACCACCTGTATGTCCATATTAGAGGTCAGATAAGTCCCAGGGGGTGACAGATTCCCTTTAATCAGCCGTGGGGAAGTCATAAAACCAGATATGTATCAAGGTATTGTAAGGTGGCTAATGGCCGCGTAGTCGATGAGAGGTATGTGTCACAGAGATGGCTGGTCTCTGTGATGTAACCCGGAGTGTTTCTCTAGGGCACATAAGCACTAAGAGGATCGTTTGGTGCACCTGGGAGCCGGGTTACGGGTAGCTAGGAGAGAATGGGTGGGTCCAGCTACCCACATACCTCACCTCTGGGTGTGGTTAACAGCCTATAAAATGGAGGCAGTTGTTTGGCACATGGTCTGTGTGTTTGGAGGGAGAAGACCTCCTGTGTATGTTTGTCTTCAGACCAAGCCAGGACACTGGACGCTAGTCCAGCTTGTGTGCCACACAGGCCTGGCTGAGCAGAGACCTGATAAGGACATTTACTTTGTTTGCCTGATCTAAAGGCTATTTGCTTTTCTGTTTGGCTTCTGGGTTTATGAAGCAATAAACCCACATGAACTTTTAAAGGAACATGCCTCACGTTTTCCTCCTGTCGCACCCAAGTGAGTAAAACCTCTACAATTGGTGTTAGACGTGCGGGCAGTGTTCCCAGCAGAGATGTGTGACTGCTACAGGAAAACTTGCATGTCCTGGGTGAAGTCTGTTGCAAGCCATCAAGCATCGCCAGATGTAGCAACAGGAGACCAACAGGCTGTTGCTACAGCAGATCCAGCAGCACCAGCAGGAACAATGGCAGCAGATGCAGCTTCTGGCAACCGCCATCCAGGGCAGGAAGAATGCCCCAAACCCAGGTCCGGCTGATGACTCCCACGTCCCGAAGGCAGTAAGACGGGCTTTGCAGAAAATGACCCCTGGGGATGACATTGAAGGTCGTTGAGAGGGAGAAACTTCCGCCAGAGCATTGGGCAGAGGTACTGACGCCATACTTGATGGGAGAGCCCCAGAAGGTGTACTATGATTTAGCTTTGCAGGACGCCAAAGAGTATGGCAAGCTAAAAACTGAGATTCTCTTGCACTTGGGGGTGACAATGACTATCAGGGCACAGCGGGTTCAGTGCTGGGCGTATCACCGGGACAAACCACCTCGCTCCCAAATATTTGAACTGTTGCACCTGGTTCAGAACTGGCTGCAGCCGGAATCCTCTACGCCTGCGCAGATGGTAGAGCGGGTGGTGATGGACCGGTTTGTGCACTCCCTGCCGAGGTCCATACAGACTTGGGTTGCCAAGGGTGATTCCCAGAATGTGGATGAACTGGTCAGACAGGTCGAGAGATACCAGGGAGTTGAAGATTCCTTGGGAAGGCAGCCCACTCCATACTGGGGATCCAAAGTCCCTACGGGTGACGTTGTTTGCTGGAGGTGCCGAGGCCCAGGCCATATAGCCGCCCGTTGTCCCCTGATCCCTGAGCCGATGGATTGCAGCATAGGATGCCGTTGTTCATATTATGCTTATCTGGCCTGCAGTGTAAACTGTTCACCTAGCGAGGGGCCACAAGCATATCACGTGAAGGTGAACGGACGGGAGTTAATGGCACTGCTAGATTCCGGGATTCTGGTGACCCTTATGAGGACCACCCTTCCTCACAAATGATCCCGGGGAAAAAAGTTGGCATTCAGTGCATTCATGGTGAGGCTAAGGATTACTCCATGGCCAGAGTGGACATTGAAACGGCCCACAGTACTGAGTCCCAAGAGGTTGGCGTCGTTCAGAACTTATTGCACCCTATTATTATAGGCTGGGACTTTTGTTTGTTTTGGGATCTGTGGGGGAAGGGTTCCCGGCTTGCTGGCTCAGATAAGAAACCAGTTAACCTTGATGAGGTATCACCACATCCAGAGTCTGACAGGATTCCCTATTGTGTCCTTGTGGAGGATAAGGAGGTAGCGCCCCCAGAGTCTGCCATTCCGGAGTTAGGAGTGACCAGTGAGAATTTTGGGTCTGCCCAGCATAGAGACCTAACTCTGAAGGAAGCCTTTAATAATGTCACTGTCATAAATGGGGTTGCACAGGAGCCAGGGGCTGACACAAGATTTCCCCATTTTATGATGAGTGGGGAGTTGTTGTACCGGGTCAAGAAAGTGAGGGAAGAGCGTGTAGAGCAATTAATAGTGCCGGGCCCCTTTAGATGGAAGGTGTTGGACATGGCCCATTCACATGTCTTGGGGGGGACGGGACATCTGGAAGTGAAAAAAAACGCAGGAACGGATCGTGCAGAGGTTCTATTGTCCCGGATGTCCCCGTGAAATATTTAAGTATTGCAGGTCTTGCCCTATGTGCCAGTTAACCACTCCCACCTCTCACTTTCGAAGTCACCTCGTGCCATTTGGCCATTATTGAAGTGCCGTTCGAGAGAATTGATATAGACTTGGTCGGTCCCCTGGTTGAATCTGCTCGTGGGCATGAATATATATTGGCTATCCTGGACTATGCCACACGCTATCCTGAAAAGATTCCACTGAGAAACTCCTCTGCAAAGAGTATAACCTGCAAGTTGGTCCACGTGTTTTCCCAAACAGGCTTACCAAAAGGAGATACTCACAGACCAGGTAACTCCCTTTATGAGTAAGGTGATGAGGGAGTTATGCAATGTCCTGCAAATCTCCCAAGTGAGGATTTCAGTATACCATCCTCAGACAGATGGCCTTGTCGAACGGTTTAACAAGACTCTGAAGAGTATGCTGAGGAAGGTCATAGAAAGGGACGGCAGAAACTGGGACTGTCTCCTACCATATCTGTTCTCCATCCGAGAGGTTCCACAGGCCTCTACAGGGTTCTCGCCATTCGAACTCCTGCATGTCCGACATCCGCGGGGTCTCCTGGATGTCGCAAAGGAAACCTGGGAAGCAGAGGTCACGCCCCACAAGAGCGTTATCGAGCACGTCGCTCTGATGTAGGAGATGATTGCGAAGGTGATGCCAATCGTAAAATAACATCTCCTCCAGGCACAAGAAGTTCATGCCAGAGTCTACAACTGGTCAGCCAGAGTGAGGCAACTCAATCCGGGAGACCAAGTCCTCGTGCTAATTCCTACGGTGGAAAGTAAGTTCTTGGCTAAGTGGCAAGGGACATATGAGGTGTTGGAAAAAGTGGGTGAAGTGAACTACAAGGTTCATCAACCGGGACGACGTAAACCATACCAGATATACCACGTCAACCTCATCAAGCCGTGGCAAGACAGAGAAGCTGTGGACGCTCCATGCTAGCTGGGCAACCCAGAAGGTGACGTTGGCGCAATAGCGGAAATGCTAATGAAGGCTGAGAAACAGCAGTGTCGGGAGTTGCTGCAGAAGAACCAGGATCTGTTCTCGGAATTGTCAGGCTGCACAAGGTTCATAGAACACGAGATTCTGACGGAGCCACATGTGCGGGTGAACTTGAAGCCCTATCGGATACTGGAGGCGCAACGAGAGTTAATCTCCAAAAGAGGTGGCTCGTATGCTGAAGCTCGGTATCATTGAAGAATCCAAGAGCGGTTGGTCGAGCCCGATCGTCTAGGTCCCAAAGCCCGATGGTGAGCGGAGATTCTGCAACGACTATCGGAAGTTGAAAGAGGGCTCCAAATTTGACGCATATCCCATGCCACGCGTCAATGAGATGATCGAGAGGCTTGGGCCAGCAAGGTAAATAACCACCTTGGATCTGACGAAGGGATATTGGCAGATCCCCATGGCACAGGGAGCCAAAGAGAAGACTGCGTTTTCTACACCGGACGGATGCTTCCAGTATATCCAGATGCCGTTTGGACTGCAGGGGGCCACTGCAACCTTCCAGAGAGCCATGGATCGCATCCTTGCATCCCATAAGAAATATACTGCAGCATATCTGGACGATATTATTATCTTTAGACCAGACTGGGAGAGTCATCTGGAAGAAGTCCAGGCTGTGTTTGATGCTCTGAGGAAGGCAGGGTTTTCAATAAACCCGAAGAAATGTGCCATGGGGAAAATAAGAAGCTTACTAAAGTGGACCGCTGTAGAAAAAGCAAGTCAGAGCCTTCCTGGGAATCGTGGGATACTACAGAAAATTCATCCCAAACTTAACCATGATGGCCGCACCCCTGACTGACCTCCTTTAAAGGGACAAAATCAGCCATGGACAAGTGGACTGCAGAGGAAGAGATGGCCTTTCAAGAGATGAAACTGGCTCTGTGTAGGCAACCGGTCCTGGTTGCCCCGGACTTCAAGAAGGAGTTTATACTCCAGACAGATGCCTCAGATGTCAGTTTAGGAGCAGTCCTTTCCCAGGAGATACACAGGGAGGAGCACCCTGTCCTCTACCTGAGTAGAAAGCTGTCCTCCTGCGAGAAAAATTATTCAGTCATAGAGTAGGAGTGCTTGGCCATAAAATGGGCAGTGGACACCTTACCGTACTGTTAGGTCGAAAATTTAAATTAGTATCCAACTATGCCCCACTCAGATGGATAAGGGAAACAAAGGGAAAAATGCCAGGGTCACCAGCTGGTTTATAGCCCTACAGGACTTCCACTTCCATGTAGAACATAGAGCAGGGAAGCTACATGGTAAAGCCGATGCCCTCTCCAGAATCCCTTGTCTGGTAGAAGAAGGTCCCAAGCCCCACGGCTTAAGGCAGAGGGGGGATACATGTAAGGTGGCTAATGGTCGCGTAGTCGATGGGAGTTATCACAGAGATGGATAGTCTCTGTGATGTAACCCGGAGTGTTTCTCTAGGGCACATAAGCACTAAGAGGATCGTTTGGTGCACCTGGGAGCCGGGTTACGGGTAGCTAAAAGAGAATGGGTGGGTCCAGCTACCCACATACCTCACCTCTGGGTGTGGTTAACAGCCTATAAAATGGAGGCTGCTGTTTGGCACATTGTCTGTGTGTTTGGAGGGAGAAGACCTCCTGTGTATGTTTGTCTTCAGACCAAGCCAGGACACTGGACGCTACCCCAGCTTGTGTGCCACACAAGTCTGGCTGAGCAGAGACCTGCTAAGAACATTTACTTTGTTTGCCTGATCTAAAGGCTATTTGCTTTTCTGTTTGGCTTCTGGGTTTATGAAGCAATAAACCCACATGAACTTTTAAAGGAACATGCCTCATGTTTTCCTCCCGTCGCACCCAAGTGAGAAAAACCCCTACGATATGTATAAAGGAAAGGGTATGGTACTCAGAGAATGTTTCAATAATCCGCCTCAATGCGTTTCCCCAGTAGATTCATCTGGAGGCTTGATACAGTGATGATAATTCATGATGTTCAGCATAGTGTGCCTAATAGCCAGGTATCCATGTTTAAATAGCCCACTTCATCCAAAACCCCTCCCAGACTAGGAGGCCCATTTCCATTCCTAGAGAATTGTCACAGGATATACAGAATGGAGTCTGTCTACAATAATGTACTGCACCTACGCTACTTCTCATGAGCTAGAGGACCGATAATGTCAATCCCCTAGTGTGCATGTCGGGAAGTGACGTGCTTTACACTGAAACGCCAGATAAACTGATTGCCGCCGCGCCACTCATACCTGTGACTGTGCATGCCCATAGTTATCATTCCACGCAGGAGCGCCTCTAGGA
This sequence comes from Phyllobates terribilis, assembly GCF_046119375.1. Taxonomy (NCBI): domain Eukaryota; kingdom Metazoa; phylum Chordata; class Amphibia; order Anura; family Dendrobatidae; genus Phyllobates; species Phyllobates terribilis. The sequence goes on along the minus strand of NW_027362879.1, from coordinate 4,493,481 downwards.
TCATTGTCCACAAATGCACATGCCCAGATGTCTGCATTCCACTCCAGAGCGCACATGGTATTGATTGCATTCCACCAACAGAAAAATCCTCTCTCTGAGATCAGTGTCATGGGAGACTAAAAACAAGTATTGCACATCCTCACATCATGCAACAGGCATGTAGATCTACTTTATCATTACAAAAAATATGGGATGGTGGCCCACAGTATATTCCTAAATGGTCATATTTGACCCCTATTGCATAATTAGAGACTAACAAGTGTGGTGATCCTTGTGTATTACTAAACAGTGTTATGCACACGCCCGGGCTGACTGGCGTGTGCGTGATTTAGTGATTCCACTGTGCCATGAACCAGAGAGTGCCTGGAGGGGCGTAACTAAGCGTCAACCCGATCCGACCAAGGTAGCACGATGGCTAACGATGCCGTGCACCAGGGAGGAACCGAGCAGAGGGACCAGGTGCTACTCCAGGCCAGACCCCGGACACGGCTGTTGACCCACACCGGGGAATACAGGAACAGGCAGGTTAGGCTGGCACACAGACAGGTGGGTATTGGTAGACACGGCTGGCATGCAGACAGGAGGATACTGGCAGGCACGGCTGGTATGCAGACAGGAGGGTACTGACAAGTACGGCTGGCGTGCAGACGGGGAGGTACTAGCAGGTTGGAGCACAGGCGGGATAGGGTCCAGTACAGACTGGGATTCAGGAACAGAACCGCAGATGAGGTAGACAAGCAGAGCAGAGAGGAACCGCTGGAGCGGTGGGCAAGGCGGAGCAGAGAGGTACCGTGGGAGCGGTGAGCAAGCAGGGCAGGGAGAAACCGCCGGAGCGGTGAGCAAGGCAGAGCAGGCAGGAACCGCCGGAGCGGTGAGCAAGGCAGAGCAGGCAGGAACCGCCGGAGCGGTGAGCAAGGCAGAGCAGGCAGGAACCGCCGGAGCGGTGAGCAAGGCAGAGCAGGCAGGAACCGCCGGAGCGGTGAGCAAGGCAGAGCAGGCAGGAACCGCCGGAGCGGTGAGCAAGGCAGAGCAGGCAGGAACCGCCGGAGAGGTGAGCAAGGCAGAGCAGGCATTAACCGCCGGAGCGGTGAGCAAGGCAGAGCAGGAAGGAACCGCCGGAGCGGTGAGCAAGGCAGAGCAGGAAGGAACCGCCGGAGCGGTGAGCAAGAAGGAACAGCCTGAGCGGTGAGCAAGGCAGAGCAGAGAGGACAGGGCTCTGTTCACACTGAACAGACTGGAAGGGTGAAGCAGAACCAGATACACACAAGGTACTTGCAATGAAGTAGCGAGTGGACTCCAAACTCACAACAGAAGTACAGAGACAAAGAGTAGGAGTTAGGTGCAGGTTCAGAGACTGGAGGAAAAGGGAAGATACGGACACAGAGACAAACAGGCTAGGAGAGTGTTCAGACAGGAACTGACACTGCAACAATATACAGGAGCAAGTCTGGGTATACGGCCCCCAGAGAGGCGGTCAAACAGGCTAGGAGTGTTCAGACAGGCCTGGGAAGTTATTGTGGGAGTAGATCCCACAGCACCCTCAGGTCCAGGTCGGTCAGGGTTTTCTGAGTACATTAAAGCTAAGGTCACTCTGATTGTCACAAGTTCCTATTACTGGTGTTATCCCATATTTTTCTTGGTGTCTTGGTTAGGTATGGAGGAGTGTCTGTCTCTCCCGATTTTCTGCAAACAATCGTGTGGAATCCAAAATGTACTGCGGGTACCTTTTTCCATGAATCTGGTGTTCATGTCTATTGCCTGTATATTAAGATCTGTGACATTAGAGCAGTTTCATCTCAACTGTAAAAATTGGCCCTTGGATATTGCTTTTTTTTTTTTTAAAGGATGATGGGGTGGTGACTATCCCACTTCAATAGTTTATTAGTGCTTGTAGGTTTATGGTAGTGGAGTGTCCTTAGGGTCCCATCTCATACTTTCTTGGTTGGTACATCCAGGAAAAGGAACTGGTAATAATTAAATTTGTTCTCTAACAAATTCAAGAAATTCTTCACTCGTCTCTGACCAGATGATAAAAATAGTGTCAATATATCTATACCACACCCCAATATATGGATGCCACCACATATGATCATCCCAGAATATTGTGGTTTCCTCCCACCAGCCCAGGAATACGTTAGCATACAAGGAGGTACAGAGACTCCCCATCGCAGTACCCCTGAGCTGGTAGAAGTACTTCCTGTCAAAAAGAAAGAAGTTATGAGTAAGAGTGAATTTTAGAAGATCGACCATGAAGTCATTATGTCTGCTACACTCTATTGATCTCGATTTCAAGAAGTGTTCAAGAAATCATACCATTCTATGATTCTATGAAATGTCTTACTCCTCTGATACCATCCTCATGCAGAATATTACTGTACAAAGCCTCGATATCTAATAAGGCCTGGTCCCCTACATGCATGTATACATGCTCGAGGGTCTACATGTAGGGGAGCAGGAAAAGGGAAACCAATCCCAGAGGGATTATTCCAACTGCAAAACCTCAGGTGGTACTTTGGGAACATTATACTGTGGAGGGGGGCATCATACATACAGCATAAGGGGGGGCATTACACTGTGTGGGGGCATCATACATCCTGCATTAGGGGCATAATGGGGGCATTACACTGTGTGGGGGCATCATACATCCTGAATAAGGGGCATAATGGGGGCATTACACTGTGGGGGGCATCATACATCCTGCATAAGGGGCATAATGGGGGCATCATACATACTGTATAAGGGGCATAATGGGGGCATTACACTGTGTGGGGGCATCATACATCCTGTATAAGGGGCATAATGGGGGCATTACACTGTGTGGGGGCATAATGGGGGCATTACACTGTGTGGGGGCATCATACATCCTGCATAAGGGGCATAATGGGGGCATTACACTGTGTGGGGCATCATACATCCTGTATAAGGGGCATAATGGGGGCATTACACTGTGTGGGGGCATAATGGGGGCATTACACTGTGTGTGGGCATCATACATCCTGCATAAGGGGCATAATGTGGGCATTACACTGTGTGGGGGCATCATACATCCTGCATAAGGGGCATAATGGGGGCATTACACTGTGTGGGGCATCATACATCCTGCATAAGGGGTATAATGGGGGTATTACACTGTGGGGGCATCATACATCCTGCATAAGGGGTATAATGGGGGTATTACACTGTGGGGGCATCATACATACTGCATAAGGGGTATAATGGGGGCATTACACTGTGGGGGTCCTGTACTATGAGAACAATACGTTTCCTCCCTTCCTGTCTCCATAGTTGGGTCGTATGTATCTATTACAGGAAACAGAACAAAAACCTTATGATTCTTATAAAGGGGCAACACAAGACCCCAAAAGAGTCTCCGTGCTGAAGGGGTTAATGCCCTCTGCGCCCAGTAATGGGGGTCTCCACATACCTCCACCTGCAGAGCCGCCACCACATATATGGCTGCTCTGTGCGCACAGGAGCTGTGATGAGGTCACAGGAGGGGAGGAGTCAGGGGTCACATGATCAGGGGCCTCAGTGGATGCAGGACTCTGCTGTGCTGGTTGTCATGGTGCTGGATGAGCTGAAGTTTATGTGTGGGGTCAGGAGGGGTTTACAGTGTGGATGTAGCAGAGCCGCGTGTGTACGAGGTGTACGGAGCAGAGCCGTGTGTGTACGAGGTGTACGGAGCAGAGTCGCGTGTGTACGAGGTGTACGGAGCAGAGCCGCGCGTGTACGAGGTGTACGGAGCAGAGCCGTGTGTGTACGAGGTGTACGGAGCGGAGCCGCGTGTGTACGAGGTGTACGGAGCGGAGCCGCGTGTGTGCGAGGTGTACGGAGCAGAGCCGTGTGTGTACGAGGTGTACGGAGCGGAGCCGCGTGTGTGCGAGGTGTACGGAGCAGAGCCGCGTGTGTACGAGGTGTACGGAGCGGAGCCGCGTGTGTGCGAGGTGTACGGAGCAGAGCCGTGTGTGTACGAGGTGTACGGAGCGGAGCCGCGTGTGTACGAGGTGTACGGAGCAGAGCCGCGCGTGTACGAGACGTACGGAGCGGAGCCGCGTGTGTACGAGGCTTACGGAGCGGAGCCGTGTGTGTACGAGATGTACGGAGCAGAGCCGCGTGTGTACGAGGTGTACGGAGCGGAGCCACGCGTGTACGAGATGTACGGAGCAGAGCCGCGTGTGTACGAGGTGTACGGAGCGGAGCCGCGCGTGTACGAGATGTACGGAGCAGAGCCGCGTGTGTACGAGGCGTGCGGAATGGAGCCGGGTGTACGAGGCGTACAGAGCAGAGCCGCGCGTGTACGAGGCGTACGGAGCGGAGCCACGCGTGTACGAGGCGTGCGGAGCCACGCGTGTACGAGGCGTACGGAGCGGAGCCGCGCGTGTACGAGGCGTACGGAGCGGAGCCGCGTGTGTACGAGGCGTACGGAGCGGAGCCGCGCGTGTACGAGGCGTACGGAACGGAGCCGCGCGTGTACGAGGTGTACAGAGCGGAGCAGGCGTATGGAGTGGAGCCGCGCGTGTACGGAGCGGAGCCGTGTATGTACGGAGCTGGGGGTGTACGGAGCCATGTGTGTACAGAGCGGAGCAGGCGTACGGAGTGGAGCCGCGCGTGTACGGAGCGGAGCCGTGTATGTACGGAGCTGGGGGTGTACGGAGCCATGTATGTATGGAGCGGAGCCGTGTATGTACGCTGTATACAGCTGTATACCCCCAGGTTCAGTCGGAGACACCGCGGCTCTTTATCAGACTGTAGAAGAACTGACTCTGGACACTCGGTAAAACTGCGCTCGGACGTCTCTTGTTTCTCGCACAGATATTGATAACATAAGATGGAGTCAGACGAAACCTCCTACAAAACCTGATAACAAAGTCATTACTACAGGACTGGATGAGAAAGGGATTTATTCTACAAGAAACGCTGGGGCCACAAATGAGAGAATCTGGGCCCCGTGGCTGGATACTCCGGGCCCCCGGCGTGTTAGGACCAGACGGGGTCTTTGTCCCTGGAGCTTCTCTGCTCGGTATAATGAGACTCTGATCTTGTTCTTATAAAGAGGGTTGGAGTAAAATAGAAGCTGCCTGAATATGAGGACCTTGTCTGATCTCTATGTCCTTGTGTACAGAGCTATGGAGATAGCGCTATTCTCTGTATAATAGATGTGATGTCGCTGGAGCCCATATATTCCTGTACAGGGGTCTCTGTAGAGATAATCTTACCCCAGCATTATGGATTGGGTGAAGGGAAAAGGGATTGGGGGCATTTTATTGTTATTTCCCTGTAATAAAAACTGTAATAAAATATAACGGATTAATAAAAAGTGTTTTGTTTTCCCACCATTTTGTCTGTAGGCGGTAAAGAGCCGAGGCTGAAGATGCTTTATCTACAAAAGGCCCCGGCCCCACTATCAGTATTTGGTCAGTATCTTTTCTCAGAAGTGGGAGCCAAAACCAGGAGTGGGTGATAAATGCAGAATTGGTGACTTGTTTCTATTATACCTTTTCTCTGATTGTTCCTCACCTGTTTTGGCTCCCACTCCTGAGAAAAAATACTGACCAAATACTGATAGTGGGGCCGTGGCCAAAGAGTGAGGATTGGAAACTCCGAATGTCCTTGTCTATTTGGGGATTGGGAGTTAGGAAAAGGGGCAGGAGAACATTTTGGGTTTTGTTTTGGGGGCAAGAGATGCAATATTTGTCCATATAGTGTAAATATATGAATACAGTTCGGTCCAGAAATATTTGGACAGTGAATTTTCGTGGTGATTTCAGCTCTGCAGGCCACTAATCTGGATTTAAAATGAAACTGAGATGTAATTGAAGTGGAGACTTTCAGGTTTAATTAAAAGGATTAAACAAAAATCTCCTGTGAAACGTTTAGAAATTACAACCATTTTTCTACGAAGCCTCCTCATTCCAGGGGTGCAAAAGTAATTGGAGAAATTAACTTTACCATAAATAAAATGCTCATTAATACTTTGTAGAGAATCCTTTGCAGCAATGACGGCCTGAAGTCTGGAAGCCATGGACGTCACCAAACGCTGGGTTTCCTCCTTTGTGAGGCTGTGCCGCCTTTACTGCAGTGACTTCAGTTGTTGCTTGTTTGTGGGTCTTTCTCCCTTATGTTTTGTCTTCAGCCTGTGAAATGCAGCTCGATGGGGTCGAGATCTGGTGACTGACGTGACCATTGCGCCATTACAGAATATTTCACTTCTTTACAGTAAAAAACTCCAGGGTTGCTTTCGCACTATGTTTTGGGTCATTGTTCATCTGTATTGTGAAGAACTGATCATGTGACTGCTGTCCATGTGATCGTCTCTGCCCAGCCACATGACCGTGACTATAATGATGTGATCGTACATCACTTCCCATTCTGCCACCACATTATTCATTATCATGTGATTTTTTTTATGTGCCGAATCCGTCAGCACCTCCAGTATTGGCGCGTCACCGGTGAGATGACTGCTTCCTCTCACGTGTTGGTCGCATCACATGAAAACAGCACCATCAATCATGCGCACAGGCACCTTGTTTTCAGTGGGCGGACCATCTGAAGATAGTGTCTGAAGTCACTACTGCTTCTTGGATGATGTTCCATTGATTTTGTATGTGCAGGAATCCACATGCGTTACAACTTTTTTGATTGGGTCCTACATGTAAATAGCCTGGTTGTTCAGTCCACCATCTCCCCATGACGAAGCCAGATGCAAAACGTGCGTCGGAAGTGTTTTTCCCTTTTGACTGGTGAGGTTACTTTATGCCACTGTGCATTTCTTACACTTTAATATTAATATAATATAATGATGGTCTGTTTCACTTCCATGAGAGCTCTTTTCCGTGTTATGGGTTAACAGCAACAGTTTCCAAATACAAATGCCACACCTGGAATCAGCTCCAGACCTTTTACCTGCTTAATTGATGATGGATTAATGAGGGAAGAGCCCATGCAGTCAATGAAAGAGCTTTTGAGATAATTGTCCAATTACTTTGGTCCCATGAAAAAGATACTGCTCCATATTAAAGAGCTGTAATTCCTAAACCCTTCAATTAGGATGTGAATACCCTCAAATTAAGGCTATGACTCCACTATCAGTTTTTGGTCAGTATTCGGTCAGTATTTTTTCTCAGGAATGGGAGCCAAAACCTGGTCACATGACCATGAATCGCCAATGGGTTGGCATGACAACCTGGGGTCTGGAGGAGACCCCTGCGGTTGTCATTGCCAGGATGCTATGAACGCCGCCTAGCGGTCGGCGCTTATAGCCAGTGAGCATTTCTGCTACACACAGGTGATCTGATGATTGCAGACTATTGAAGGAAGTGAAAAGTAAAAAAAAATGTTTTTAAAAATATTAAAAAAATATAAAAGTTTAAATCGACCCCTTTCACCACATTCAAAATAAAACAACAAAAAAAATAAAATATATTTGGTGTCGCTGCATTTAGAATCATCCAATCTATCAATATATGGGCAGCTGACCAGTGCTCAACGGCCAGTGGCGGCTGCCCCATAGTTAGCCATGCTCCCGAAGTAACAAAGAGGGGTGGCAAGGTAGGGTAGCATGGTGGCTCAGTGGTTAGCACTGCAGCCTTGCAGCGCTGGGGTCCTGGGTTCAAATTCCACCAAGGATAGCATCTGCAAGGAGTTTGTATGTTCTCCCCGTGTTTGTGTGGGTTTCCTCCGGGTTCTCCAGTTTCCTCCCACACTCCAAAGACATACTATAAAATAAGTAGAGGGGAGAGAGCGCAGATTGTAAATGCAGTATCAAGATTCAAATCTATATTAAATAAGTGCTGGTTGCACTCACCTTTATGATGTCATAATAAACTTGTCAATAATTCCAAAATAACCATAAGATAGAAAAATGAGCTGCACTCACCAGTCCTTAACCGCTTCTCGACCGCCCACTGTACATAAACGTCCGCGCTGCCTGGGCTCTGTGCAGCGCGGACGTTTAAAAACGGTGGGTGGTCCCGCAGCGCTCAGGACCCCCAGGGTCCTGCAAGCGCTGTGGGAGCGGTGCAGAGCGATAGCTCTGACAGGGAACATCATCGGGACCTGATTGGATGAGGTCCCAGTGATGTTAACCCTTTGCTGTCTTCTATATGCCGCGATCTATAGTGACCGCGGCATATAGAAGACAGCAGGAGGAGAGGGGGTGGTATACTTACCTCTCAGAAGACCCCTGATACCTTCCAGGACCTTGGGTTGCTATGGCAGCTGGAGGTCACATGACCGCCTCCAGCTCTGCCATATATGGTGTCCTGCCTGGCTCAGCCTGCAGCTGAAGCCTGGCAGGAGACTCTGACTGTGAAACAGTCAGTGAAGATCTCATGTAATGTAATATATGTCTATTACATTACATGAGATCAGTGATCAGAAAAATAAAAATTATTGTCCCATACAGGGACTAAGTAAAAATGTAAAAAAAAGTAAAAAAAAATGTTTTGAAACTGTTAAAAAAAAAATACAAAATAAATTAAAATAAATAAATAAAATATTAAACCGATAAATCCGTATACAGTGCCTACAAGTAGTATTCAACCCCCTGCAGATTTAGCTGGTTTGATAAGATGCAAATAAGTTAGAGCCTTTAAACTGCAAACGAGAGTAGGTTTTATGAACAGAAGCATAAATCTTACAAACCAAAAAGTTATGTTGCTCAGTTGAATTTTATTAAATTTTAAACATAAAAGTGTGGGTCAATTATTATACAACCCCTATGTTTAATATTTTGTGGAATAACCCTTGTTTGCAATTACAGCTAATAATCGTCTTTTATAAGACCTGATCAGGCCGGCACAGGTCTGTGGAGTTATCTTGGCCCACTCCTCCATGCAGATCTTCTCCAAGTTATCTAGGTTCTTTGGGTGTCTCATGTGGACTTTATTCTTGAGCTCCTTCCACAAGTTTTCAATTGGGTTAAGGTCAGGAGACTGACTAGGCCACTCCAACACCTTGACTTTTTCCCTCTTGAACCAGGCCTTGGTTTTCTTGGCTGTGTGCTTTGGGTCGTTGTCTTGTTGGAAGATGAAATTACGACCCATCTTAAGATCCTTGATGGAGGAGCGGAGGTTCTTGGCCAAAATCTCCAGGTAGGCCGTGCTATCCATCTTCCCATGGATGCGGACCAGATGGCCAGGCCCCTTGGCTGAGAAACAGCCCGACAGCATGATGCTGCCACCACCATGCTTGACTGTAGGGATGGTATTCTTGGGGTCGTATGCAGTGCCATCCAGTCTCCAAACGTCACGTGTGTGGTTGGCACCAAAGATCTCGATCTTGGTCTCATCAGACCATAGAACCTTGAACCAGTCTGTCTCAGAGTCCTCCAAGTGATCATGAGCAAACTGTAGACGAGCCTTGACATGACGCTTTGAAAGTAAAGGTACCATACAGGCTCGTCTGGAACGGAGACCATTGCGGTGGAGTACGTTACTTATGGCATTGACTGAAACCAATGTCCCCACTGCCATGAGATCTTCCCGGAGCTCCTTCCTTGTTGTCCTTGGGTTAGCCTTGACTCTTCGGACAAGCCTGGCCTCGGCACGGGAGGGCACTTTCAAAGGCTGTCCAGGCCGTGGAAGGCTAACAGTAGTTCCATAAGCCTTCCACTTACGGATGATGCTCCCAACAGTGGAGACAGGTAGGCCCAACTCCTTGGAAAGGGTTTTGTATCCCTAGCCAGCCTTGTGACCCTCCACGATCTTGTCTCTGATGGCCTTGGAATGCTCCTTTGTCTTTCCCATGTTGACCATGTCTGAGTGCTGTTCACAAGTTTGGGGAGGGTCTTAAATAGTCAGAAAAGGCTGGCAAAAGAGATCTTTAATCCACACATGTGAAGCTCATTATTCTTGGTGCCTGAACTACTTCTTAATACTTTAGGGGGACCAAACAGAATTCTTGTGGTTTGAGGGGTTGAATAATAAATGACACTCTGAATTAACTTTTAACGTTGTAAAAAAAAAAAAGAAAAAAAAAGAAAAAACAAAATTTGCTGCAGTGCATTTCCTACTTCCAGGCTGATCTACAGTAAAAATGTCACAATGCCAAGTTAATTCTGCATGTGTCAACCAGCTAAATCTGCAGGGGGTTGAATACTACTTGTAGGCACTGTATTTATGCAAAAATAAAAAAAGTACACATATTTGGTATCGCCGTGTCCGAAACAACCCGAGCTATAAAACTGTCACACTAATTAACTCCTTCTGTGCACACCGTAATAAAAATAAATAAAAAACGGAGCAAAAAACTATGCTTTTTCCTCATATCGCCAAACAAAAAGTAGAAAAAAATGCGATCAAAATGCAAAATGGAAATAAAAATGGTACCGCTGAAAACGTCATCTTGTTCCGCAAAAAAAAAGCCGCCATACAGCTCCATCAGCCGAAAAATAAAAAAGTTATAGCGCTCAGAATAAAGCAATGCAAAAAAAATATTTTTTCTATAAAATTGTTTTATTGTGTAAAAGCGGCAAAACATAAAAAAATATACAGTAAGTGTAGTATCGCTGTAAACGTACCGACCCGAAGAATAACGCTGCCTGATCACTTTTACCACACGCAGAACGGCATAAAAAAAAACTCAAAAAACAATTCCTGAATTATTGTTTTTTGTTAATTTTACCTCACAAAAAAACGGAATAGAAAGCGATCAAAAAATGTCACATATCCAAAAATGGTACCAATAAAAATGTCAACTCGTCCCGCAAAAAACAAGCCGTCACTCTGACTCTGTCGGACGAAATATGGAAAAATTATAGCTCTCAAAATATGGCGATGCAAAAACTAGATTTTGCAAAAAAAAAGCGTCTCTTAGCGTGTGACAGTTGTCAGTCATAAAAACCCGATATAAATCTGGTATCTCTGTAATCACACCGACCCGAAGAATAAAGTAATCTCATCACTTATACCGCACGAGGAACGGCGTAAAAAATAAATAAAACCAATTCTTCACCTGCTACTGATTTGTTTATTATGTCTTCCAAAGATCGCAGTAAGGCTCTGCTCACACTTATCCTGTTCTCTGCTCTGAGCACTTACACCAGAGTTTCCGTGTAAATCTCTGAAATACGTGATTCAGACGGAACCCATGACGGAAGATTCCCTGTAATGAGGCAGATATAGGCCACTGTGGATGCCGTCTGGCCTGTGATCCCACGGTGTCATTTGTTTTAGGCGTGCATAAAAGTGCAGTTGGCCACAGTTTTGTGCACTTCTGAAAAAAAGGACAACGCTAAACAGAGGCCAGACGGAGTCCAGATTAACTCTGCTGCCTCATTACAGTGAATGGATCCCGCAGGGGTTTCATCTGAATTACATCACTTGGAAATTTAGATGGAAACCCCGATGTAAGTGCTCAGCCTAGAGCGCCGGATAAATGTTACGTAAAATGTTCCCAATAAAAGCTTCAACTCAGTCCTCAAAAAAAGCTAGTCCCCACTCAGGTCCGTCATCTGTTAAAAATATAAGGGACTTCCAAGTTACTGGTAGCAGAAAGGCTCTGGAAAAGCGAAATGGCCCTTGCCCCCCAAAAGAAATTCAGAAAATTTTGTGCTCCCAAATCGAAATGCCTATTCTACAATAATTTGTTCTCCAATTGTCAAATAGCGCTCCGTCCCCCCCAGATCTCGCCGTATGGCTGAGCGGTATGATACAGCCACATATGGGGTATTGCCACTTTTAGAAGAAATTGTGTGACACATTTCGGCACCATTTTTACCCATTGCCCTGTGTGAAAATGTAAAATCTGAGGGTAAAACATTTTTTTGTGGTAAAAATATAATTATGCTTTTTTCACTGCCCAATGGTATAAATTGAAAAATTAAAAAATACTCACTACTTCCCTAGATGATATTCCTTGAGAGGTGTAGTTTACAAAATGGGGTCACTTGTGGGGGTTTCTGCTGTTTCGGCATGTCAGCGACTCTTCAAATGTGACATGGTGTCTGCAACCTATCCCAGCCAACATAGCGCTCCTTTCTCTTCCGAACCCTGCCGTACACCAAAGCAGTGGTTTTCCCCCACATATGGGGTATCGGTGTACTCAGGAGAAATTGCACAACAAATTTCATGGTGCAATTTATCCTATTACCCTTATGATAATGTAAAATTAGGGGATGAAAAACATTTTTTGTGGGAAAAATGTTAAAATTTTATTTTTACGGCTCAATATTATAAACTTCTGTGAAGCAGCTGGGGGTGCAAGGTGCTCACCACACATCTAGATAAGTTCGCTAAGGGGTCTAGTTTCCAAAATGGTGGCACTTGTGGGGAGTTTCCACTGTTTAGGCACATCAGGGGCTCTCCAAACGCAACATGGCATCCGCTAATTATTCAAACAAATTTTACATTCAAAAAGTCAAATGGCGCTCCTTCCCTTTCAAACAGTGCCATGCGCCCAAACAGTAATTTGCCTCCACATATGGGGTATCGGCGTGTTCAGGAGAAATTGCACAACAAATTTCATGGTGCAATTTATCCTATTACCCTTATGATAATATAAAATTAAGGGATGAAAATGGTTTTGTGGGAAAAATGTGAAAATGTTATTTTTACGGCTCAATATTATAATCTTCTGTGAAGCACCTGGGGGTTCAAGGTGCTCACCACACATCTAGATAAGTTCCCTAAGGGGTCTAGTTTCCAAAATGGTGGCACTTGTGGGGGGTTTCCACTGTTTAGGCACATTAGGGGCTCCCCAAATGCGACATGGCGTCTGCTAATTATTCAAACAAATTTTACATTGAAAAAGTCAAATGGCGCTCCTTCCCTTCCAAACCCTGCTGTGCGCCCAAACAGTGGTTTTCCCTCACATATGGGGTATCAGCATGCTCAAGAGAAATTTCACAAAAAAATTTGGGGTCCATTTTTTCCTGTTACCCCTGTGAAAATAAAAAAAATTGGGTCTAAAGTAACATTTTTGTGAAAAAAGTTAAATGTTAATTTTTTTCTTCCACATTCCAAAAATTCCTGTGAAGCACCTGAAGGGTTAATAAAGTTCTTGAATGTGGTTTTGAGCACCTTGAGGGGTGCAGTTTTTAGAATGGTGTCACTTTTGGGTATTTTCTGTCATAAAGACCCCTCAAAGTGACTTCAAATATGATGTGGTCCCTAAAAAAATGTTTTTGTAAATTCTGTTGGAAAAATGAGAAATCGCTGGTCAACTTTTAACCCTTATAGCTCCCTAACAAAAAAAAATTTGGGTTCCAAAATTGTGCTGATGTAAAGTAGACATGTGGGAAATGTTATTTATGAACTATTTTGTGTGACATATCTCTCTGATTTAAGGGCATGAAAATTCAAAGTTTGAAAATTGCAAAATTTTCGCCAAATTTCCGATTTTTTCACAAATAAACGCAAGTTATATCGAAGAAATTTTACCACTATCCTGAAGTACAATATGTCACGAAAAAACAGTCTCAGAATCAGGGGGATCCGTTGAAGCGTTCCAGAGTAATTACTTCATAAAGTGACAGTGGTCAGAATTGAAAAAATTGGCCCGGTCACGAAGGCAAAAACAGGCTCTGGTGTGAAGTGGTTAAGAAAAGCGAGTAGAATTGTCTCCAATATAAATCGGAAAGATATACTCCGAAATAAACAGAAAAATAACATTAACACATTGGATACTAGGGTAACGTTTTCTACCACCTATAGTCCTCAGTATAATAAAATTACATCTAGAATTAAAAAGTATAACCCTATTATATATCAGAACAAGAAACTAAAAGACCTACTTTCTAATGCCATCCGCTTTGTAGCCAGGAAAGCGCCCGCTCTGGGAACCATCCTTTCTCCTAGCTTATACACCAGTGAGACTAATACTGTACAACCAAATTGGCTCAGCACAAAAGGTTTCTTCAGATGTGGAGCCAATCGCTGCAAAGCGTGTCTACACGCGGTTAAAACAGATAGTTTTATGTCCTTAAGTAATGATAGAGAATATAAAATTCATGATTTCCTCAATTGTAATTCATCAGGGGTTATATACCTTATAGAATGCACCTTGTGGAAGGTCCACTATGTGGGTTGTACCACAGGTGCGCTGAAAGTCCGTATCAGAAGACATCTTTCTGATGCGATTAATTTGGAAGCCATAAATACATCAGCAGTATCGAGGCATTTTGCGAGAGTTCATAAAGGTGACACCTCATTCTTTAAATATATGGAGATAGAGAAGGTATATAGATCCACACGAGGGGGGGATCATAAGTGCAAACTTCTGAACCGGGAGTCCCTGTGGATTTTCACATTGGATACCACAGGGGTTAAATTCAAGACAGGATCTGATACTGCAGTATTAAGAAATATAATTCTGCATTTATTTCCATGCATGTACACTGGGTACGGAAAGTATTCAGACCCCTTTAAATTTTTCACTCTTTGTTTCATTGCAGCCATTTGGTAAATTCTAAAAAGTTCATTTTTTTCTCATTAAAGTCCACTCTGCACCCCATCTTGTCTGAAAAAAAACAGAAATGTAGAAATTTTTGCAAATTTAATAAAAAAGAAAAACTGAAATATCACACGGGCATAAGTATTCAGACCCTTTGCTCAGTATTGAGTAGAAACACCCTTTTGGGCTAGTACAGCCATGAGTCTTCTTGGAAATGATGCAACAAGTTTTTCACACCTGCATTTTGGGATCCTCTGCCATTCTTCCTTGCACATCCTCTCCAGTTCCATCAGGATGAATGGTAAACGTTGGTGGACAGCCATTTTCAGGTCTCTCCAAAGATGCTCAATTGGGTTTAGGTCAGGGCTCTGGCTGGGCCAGTCGTCAAGAATGGTCACATAGTTGTTCTGAAGCCACTCCTTTGTTATTTTAGCTGTGTGCTTAGGGTCATTGTCTTGTTGGAAGGTGAACCTTTGGCCAAGTCTGAGGTGCAGAGCACTCTGGAAGAGGTTTTCATCCAGGATATCTCTGTACTTGGCCGCATTCATGTTTCCTTCAATTGCAACCAGTCGTCCTGTCCCTGCAGCTGAAAAACACACCCATAGCATGATACTGCTGTTATGATCTGCTACAAGAACTAAGGAAAGAGAGGAAACCTGTCCATACAATAGGACTAAGCTGATTCCCTACGATGCAGCAGGCAATCTGTTCCTTGTGAACAGACCCGCCTTCGTCCGCGGCTAGTCTGAACGCAGACCTATAGATTAAAGGGAGGGGTGCCTAAAAGAACTAAGGACTGGGACAAAATTGGACACCTCCTGGCAGAAGTAGTAGCAGAAGAAGACAAACAGACAAAAGTACTTAGTGGTCCAAGGACCAAACAAACTAGAGAGATACAGTAGGTACAAAGCACCTGGCTAGATTAAGAGTCAAAGTAACACTGAAGTCCAGCAAAGCCTGAAGGGGGGAGCTGGAATAAATAGGCAGAAGGTCACGTGACCACAAAATAGAAAAAACTAACAGGAGGGTTCTAACAACTGCCGCCACCATGTTTCACTGTTGGGATTGTATTAGGCAGGTGATGAGCAGTGCCTGGTTTTCTCCACACATACCACTTAGAATTATCACCAAAAAGTTCTATCTTTGTCTCATCAGACCAGAGAATCTTATTTCTCATAGTCTGGGAGTCCTTCATGTGTTTTTGAGCAAACTCTATGCGGGCTTTCATATGTCTTGCACTGAGGAGAGGCTTCTGTCTGGCCACTCTGCCATAAAGGCCCAACTGGTGGTTGATAGTTGACTTTGTGGAACTTTCTCCCATCTCCCTACTGCATCTCTGGAGCTCAGCCACAGTGATCTTGGGGTTCTTCTTTACCTCTCTCACCAAGGCTCTTCTCCCACGATTGCTCAGTTTGGCTGGACGGCCAGGACTAGGAAGACTTCTGGTGGTCCCAAACTTCTTCCATTTAAGGATTATGGAGGCCACTGTGCTGTTATGAACCTTGAGTAATGCAGAAATTCTTTTATAACCTTGGCTAGATGTGTGCCTTGCCACAATTCTGTCTCTGAGCTCCTTGGGCAGTTCCTTTGAGCTCATGATTCTCATTTGGTCTGACATGCACTGTGAGCTGTGGGGTCTTATATAGACAGGTGTGTGCCTTTCCAAATCAAGTCCTATCAGTTTAATTAAACACATTTGGACTCCATTGAAGGAGTAGAACCATCTCAAGGAGGATCACAAGGAAATGGACAGCATGTGACTTAAATATGAGTGTCTGAGCAAAGGATCTGAATACTTATGACCATGTGATATTTCAGTTTTTCTTTTTTTATAAATTTGCAAAAAAATTCTACATTGCTGTTTTTTTCAGTCAAGATGGGGTGCAGAGTGTACTTTAATGAGAAAAAAATGAACTTTTTAGAATTTATCAAATGGCTGCAATGAAACAAAGAGTGAAAAATTTAAAGGAGTCTGAATACTTTCCGTACTCACTGTATGTATCTATATACACTGCTCCAAAAATAAAGGGAACACTTAAAACAACAGAGTATAACTCCAAGTAAATCAAACTTCTTTGAAATCAAACTGTCCACTTAGGAAGCAACACTGATTGACAATCAATTTCACATGCTGATGTGCAAATGGACTAGACGATAGATGGAAATTATTGGCAATTATCAAGACACCCTCAATAAAGGAGTGGTTCTGCAGGTGGGGACCACAGACCACATCTCAGTACCAATGCGTTCTGGCTGATGTTTTGGTCACTTTTGAATGCTGGTTGTGCTTTCACACTCGTGGTAGCATGAGACAGACTCTACAACCCACAGAAGTTGCTCAGATAGTGCAGCTCATCCAGGATGGCACATCAATGCGAGCTGTGGCAAGAAGGTTGGCTGTGTCCAGAGGCTGGAGGCGCTACCAGGAGACAGGCTAGTACACCAGGAGATGTGGAGGGCGCCGTAGGAGGGAAACAACCCAGCAGCAGAACCGCTACCTCCGCCTTTGTGCAAGGAGGAACAGGAGGAGCACTGCCTGAGCCCTGCAAAATGACCTCCAGCAGGCCACAAATGTGCATGTGTCTGCACAAACGGTTAGATACCGACTCCATGAGGGTGGTATGAGGGCCCGACGTCCACAGATAGGGGTTGTGCTCACAGCCCAACACCATGCAGGACGCTTGGCATTTGCCACAGAACACCAGGATTGGCAAAATCGCCACTCGCGCCCTGTGCTCTTCACAGATGAAAGCAGGTTCACACTGAGCACATGTGACAGACGTGACAGAGTCTGGAGACACCATGGAGAGCGACATCCTTCAGCATGACCGGTTTGGCAGTGGGTGAGTAATGGTGTGGGGTGGCATTTCTTTGAAGGGCCGCACAGCCCTCCATGTGCTCGCCAGAGGTAGCCTGACTTCCATTAGGTACTGAGATGAGATCCTCAGACCCCTTGTGAGACCATATGCTGGTGGGGTTGGCCCTGGGTTCCTCCTAATGCAGGACAATGCCAGACCTCATGTGGCTGGAGTCAGCAGTTCCTGCAAGATGAAGGCATTGAAGCTAAGGACTGGCCCGCCCGTTCCCCAGACCTGAATCCGATTGAGCACATCTGGGACATCATGTCTCGCTCCATCCGCCAACGTGACGTTGCACCACAGACTGTCCAGGAGTTGGCGGATGCTTTAGTCCAGGTCTGGGAGGAGATCCCACAGGAGACCATCCGTAACCTCATCAGGAGCATGCCCAGGCGTTGTAGGGAGGTCATACAGGCATGTGGATATATATATATATATACTGTATATATATATATGCCTTTTTGTCATTCTAGTAGTAGGGCCATAATTAAGACATGATTTGTTGAAACGCGTAGGTCTGTAAGCTATGATAGTTGCACATTTGCTGTATTCTTTGTGGAGCAGTGTTTTATATGGCTAATAAAAGCTAAGTTTTAATATTTTTTCTACTAAACAAACCTTTACGCTGGATCATTTGCACTTTTCCCTTGTCTGGCTACACTTACGTTTCGCCCTGGTACCACTTATCTGCATCTCCAGAAGTTTCCCATTTCTCTATTATACTCTTCAAATTACATTTTGAGACTTTCTCCTCCTGTTGTTGCACATATTTTTTTTCTGCACAGGTATCATTAATCTATCAACTATAATGGCCGTACCAGGTTTTGCAGGTCCTGTATCCCGTACACATGACGTGGGCAGTGCACGGCATGCCGCTAGTTTTTATTCTGAGTGCTCTTATATACGGTGGTAGTTTTACACAATGTTGAGCCTGTGATTTGCAGAGTGAAATGTCTGACTGCTAGAACAGAAGTATACGGCATATTCTACAGCATGGATACATAAAGGACGTCCTGGGGGAATATACCTCCCTCCATCACTCGTCCAGTCCCTGCGTCACACTAGAGACATTTATAATAACTCCAGGACTATGGAGCTGGTCATTTTCTCATAATCTGTGGCCATTATTAGTAATCTCGCATTGTACGGTAATATCACCCTGGAGGTTGTGATGTATTTAGTGTAATAGCGCCATCTAGAATATACAGTATATATCAGGCGATACCATGCTTTCTATAGTTAGTCGTCTTATGTGCCCTCTATAGCTATATATTATACTTTATATTTCTTTATAATAATTTAGAATAAATTACTCGATAGTTTTACAGCTTTATGATGTTTATTAATCTGCTGTAATTATAAAAGAAAGTCCAACCTTACAGTGGACACAGGTGGAAGTGTCCTCCATGATGGTGTAGGCTGAGGTGGAGCAAGTATATAGTCAGTGGGGGATCAAGATGACCAGTATTCCCCAGGGTTCCTTGTTATCAGGGAGGAACCCGGTGTATGCAATCAAAAGATCTTATCCTCTGACCTGTGCCATCAACAGGTAATGATCCTCTTTCCGGCTGTGTGCAATCAACAGGTAATGACCATATTGCAGTGCGACATCAACTGGTCATCACCCTCCAGCTGTGTGCCATCAACAGGTAATGACCATCCGGGAGTGCGCCATCAACAGGTAATGACCCTCTGCCTATGGCCATCAATAGGTCATCACCCTCCGGCTGTGTGCCATCAACAGGTAATGACCATCCGGCAGTGCGCCATGAACAGGTAATGACCATCCGGCTGTGTGCCATCAACAGGTAATGATCCTCTGTCCGGCTGTGTGCCATCAACAGGTAATGACCCTCTGGCTATGGCCATCAATAGGTCATCACCCTCCGGCTGTGTGCCATCAAATGTTTTTATCTTCTGTCCAGTTTTGTGCCATCAAGAGGTAATGACCCTCCAGCTGTGGGCCATCAACAGGTCATCGCCCTTCGGCATTTAGGCTTCTTGTCTTCTGTAAGATGCGATTCTTGAGTCTCCTGATGTTAAAAAATATTGAAAAAATCACCGATTAAACTAATAATCTATCTAGTACATAAGCATCACAATTTATAATCTATCTAGTGCATAAGTATGACAATTTAGCTCACAGAACATACACTATGCTAAAACATTAGACCCTACAAGCAGAAATTTGCTAAACTAACATAAATATAACTGACAAATCAGTAGAAAAATCGCTACCAATGGCACAGCTCTCTTCACATCAACCTGTAACCATATTAGATAAGAAATAGAGGACAATGCTCATAGTCAGTTATCAACAATTCGGCATGGGGCATCCCACCAGAGACATTATAATATCTAGTAGATTATAGATGGCAATAGAATTTACCAACAAGCACATAGTATGCCAAACTCAAGTACATAGTATGCCAAACCTCGACACGTTTTCCTAAAATAGGTTCATCAGAAGCACATACTAGACAGTAATACTTAGCAAAGCGTTCATAGATATATGCGCCATATGATAAGGTGCTAAAGTGCAAGTGTGTGACGAAATATCCATTCGATTTCAGGTGCAATGCTGCATTGTATGTAGTAAGATGGTGCCCATCAGACAGCATGTATAGGACTAACCTGTGATGAAAACACGAGCAATGGGAAAGTTCAAGCAGTTGCCTTCTCAATCTTCCTCGCCTCTAAGACATCTAAGGAAACATCTTCTCCTCTTGATTTTGGGTGGAGGTGTTGTAGGCATTTCAGGCTCTGGCATTCTAGGTTCTGACATACTAGGTTCTGACATGGTAGGTTCTGGTGTTCTAGGTTCTGGTACTCTTGGCTCTGGAATTCTGGGTTGTTGGCTTCTCTGAAAAATCAGTAACCTCTCTTTATGCTCCGTGGAACTTCGAGCTCTTCTTCCTATATTGTTGTGAGGGATCGTTCTGACCCAGACAATATCACTGAACGCCAATTAATAGTTGCAACTAGGAACCTTTTTCGTATCCTGCGGTGCAGGAGCCATGGATGGAGTAGAACATTTGCCATTGGGCAGGACAGGTGTTCTCCTGGAGTCTTGCTCCTGAATCTGAGGGATGCAAATCGGCTCCTTACAAGCACTTTGTTCCTTCAGAATGGTTTTGTTCTCAGGAGTTTTCTGATTGTTTCACCAGGTTCAGACATTGCCCACTTGCTCAGGACAAGACTTAAGGCCAAATACTCTAGTATTGTCAGTAGTGTCATCACCGCAACAAAAACTGCGTCACGGAAGAGCCAAAGAGGAAGATTGATGGAAGCTTGATAGGTGCTTCTCCTGAGATCCACGGGTAGTGGGTCATCCTATAATAAAGAAAAAAACATAATAAAGTCCTGTATATTTATACCCAATCCAGTCAAACAGAGAGCCCTTGTTATTATACAGTGATGGATACATTATCAAGCAACTTTTAGAAATATCCCATTGAGAAGATCAGGAAGAAGTTTGGGATTCACCTCCAGGGTCCATGGAATATTATTTACAGTTGGACTTTCATATGACGGACGGTCACGTGTCCAGTATGAGAAGTCCTGCAAGAGGCGATATTCTCATTAGCTGATCCTTGTGACCTCCATATTGATGAGAACATACTCGCCCTCAGTGTACTGTAATGTGGGGGGTAGAGCAACGTAAAGCACAGAAATGATAGGATGATACTCATCATCTCCAGAGGTCTCTCAGCACCAAGGTATGGTCAATGAGATACAAGCTGCAGATGGGCCGAGGCTTCTAATATACCCAGGGGTGACATCACAAAGCCCTCTGTGACATCATTGCACAGTTCTATCCATCATGTCACTGATACTTTGGACCTAACTAAATGTCTGAAAAAGAGAACCCTTCCACATGATTTCCAATCACGGAGCAGCTTCAGTTTTTCAAAAAAAGTTTAAAAAATATAATCTGTGCTGTGATTGGTCACAATGGCACATGAAGCAGAACGTCTTTAGATCTTTTAAAGGGAAAGTGTCAGCAATTTTTTTACAATTGTAAAATTGTAAAGTATTTATATTTATTTATAAATACACATATATATTTAAAAAGGTTTCAGTGGTATAAAATCTGAAAAAAATATTTTAACTGTTTTGATGTTTTCATCTTGTAAACACTAGGGGGAGCAGCTGCTGACATTTCCATGAAAACAGAATACAGCTAGCTCGCATTACGACTGCAGTAAAAGTGGGCGGGATCTGCTCACATGGGTGTGATGTCACTCCTCCCCTTCTGGGCGTTTGCAAAAAGGTAAATGAGACTGTAGTTTAGGATCACAGTGCGGAGCGATCACTGGTGACTGCAAAGTGATATATAAGGGACAACACCAAAGTCATTAATCACTACAAGGACAAGGCAGGAATGTGGGAGTCAGAGGGGTCACCCCACACTTATATCCCCTCTGACTGTCACTTCCTAAGCTCCTTTCCCTGCCATAACCTCTTATTCCCGCAGGTAAATTCTTACAGGACCCCCCTCCCCATCCCCTTCCCCTGCCGCAGCTGATTCTAAACGTCCTCCATATGCAATAATAGACAGGTACTCACCGGCAGCCTATGGTAATTCACAGGGTAGAACAGGGTACAGCACAGAAACAATATGGCGATCCTCATTGTCTCCAGGGGGTATCTCAGCACCAAGATATGGCCAATGAGATATGAGCTCCAGGTGGATGGAGCCCCCTTATATACCCCAAGGGTGACATCACAACTCCGTCTGTGACATCATCACCCACAACATTCCGTCACATGACATCACCCAGCACCAGCATCATGTGACCCAGCATAAATAGAAAGTCCTTGTTGCCTGTGGCAACTATTCAAAACTAAGTTTAAACTTTTCCAACAGCTAAAGGCGGCTCTGTGATGGCAGTTTCTTCTTGTGGACGGTTGTGATAAATCTGCAGAACATCTACATAACGCGACATGTAGAAAATCCTGTCTTTTCCCCTCTGTTCTTCCTCTGGTGCTACAGAGACGGATAGAAGGAGCTTTTCCAGACCTTACAGTGCACAATATGGGACCTAATCACTGATATCCCAGATCTCCTCAGTACAAGCATACCGCCAACCTATGAGGACTAGAAAGAGGGCGAAACCATGCGGCACGCGTAGTCTGACCACGCCCCTATCCACACCCCAAGCTACGCCCATTTACCATGTCTTTCTCCCCCGGCAGGAAGAGTTATCAGAGGGGCGGTGGCAGTGAGGGACATTCAGCAGAAACTCGGGACTGCAGGGCATAGACCTAAATCCGGGACTGTCTGCTGTATCCAGGACGGCTGGGACTAGAGATGAGAGGATCGACTCATGGGACTCAGGTCCAGCATCCAGGTCAGTGGTAATTGGTGGCTGGACGGGAGGCCCTGTCGCGGCTTTAGATTAGCCCGGGCTGCTGCAATATCATCAGTGCGTCCTGCTCGTCTCTAGTTGGGACCTGTGGATTATTTTTTGTTCCCTCATTCACAGTCAGACCCTTCAGAACTTTCTCATCTCTGTGTAGTTTCACTATATGACATCTGGCTTTTTTGTGTCTGTAAGGCCGTGTTCACACGTAGCATAAATATTGTGCACCAATCTACACAATAACAATCTCCTCTGGTTATTGCATCTTTGGTGCACTATTTTAGGCTTTTTCCCCCTTATTTGATGCATTTTGGTGCAGATGTGAAAACGCGTTTTTAATTGTTTTTTACAGTACAGAAAAGCTTTGATTCTGCACTTAAAAAAGTATCTGCAGTTTCTTACAGACGTTTTTTTATGCTCCACATAGAAGTCTATAGAGGAAAAAAATCACCAAAACCGCACAGGGTGGGGGCAGGGTGAGGGACACTGAGGGCAGAATGGAGGCATGGGGGGGTCGAATGGGAAACATGGAGGCAGAATGGGAGACATTGGGGGCAGAATGGAGTCACATTGGGGGAGAATGGAGTCATATTGGAGGCAGAATGGAAACACATTGAGGGCTGAATGGAGACATGGGGGGCAGAATGGAGACGGGGCAGAATGGAGACAGGGGGGAAGAATGGAGACAGGGGGGCAGAATAGAGACGGGGCAGAATAGAGACCGGGGGGCAGAATGGAGACAGGGGGCAGAATGGAGACAGGGGGGTAGAATGGAGACGGAGCAGAATAGAGACCGGGGGCAGAATGGAGATAGGGGGCAGAATGGAGACATGGGGACAGTATGGAGACATTGGGGGCAGAATAGAAACCAAAGGGCAGTACGGATGGAGACAAGGGTGGCAGAATAGAAACATGGGGGAAGAATGGAGACAGGGGGGCAGAATGGAGACGGGGCAGAATAGAGACCGGGGGGCAGAATGGAGATAGGGGGCAGAATGGAGACAAGGGGGCAGAATGGAGACAAGGGGGCAGAATAGAGACCGGGGGGCAGAATGGAGATAGGGGGCAGAATGGAGACATGGGGACAGTATGGAGACATTGGGGGCAGAATAGAAACCAAAGGGCAGTATGGATGGAGACAAGGGTGGCAGAATAGAAACATGGGGGAAGAATGGAGACAGGGGGGCAGAATGGAGACGGGGCAGAATAGAGACCGGGGAGCAGAATGGAGATAGGGGGCAGAATGGAGACTGGGGGCAAAATGGAGATAGGGGGCAGAATGGAGATAGGGGGCAGAATGGAGACGGGGCAGAATAGAGACCGGGGGGACAGAATGGAGATAGGGGGCAGAATGGAGACATGGGGACAGTATGGAGACATTGGGGGCAGAATAGAAACCAGAGGGCACTATGGATGGAGACAAGGGTGGCAGAATAGAAACATGGGGGCAGAATGGAGACAAGGGGGACAGAATGGAGACATGGAGGGAAGACTAGAAACATGGGGGGCAGAATGGAGACGGGGGCAGAATGGAGACATTGGGGGCAGAATAGAAACCAGGGGGTAGTATGGAGACAAGGGGGGCAGAATGGAGACAGGGGTGCAGAATGAAGTCACATTGGGGGAGAATGGAGTCATATTGGAGGCAGAATGGAAACACATTGAGGGCAGAATGGAGACATGGGGGGCAGAATGGAGACGGGGCAGAATGGAGACAGGGGGGCTGAATGGAGACGGGGCAGAATAGAGACCGGGGGGCAGAATGGAGATAGGGGCAGAATGGATACAGGGGGCAGAATGGAGACATGGGGGCAGAATGGAGACGGGGCAGAATAGAGACAGGGGGGCAGAATGGAGATAGGGGGCAGAATGGAGACATGGGGACAGTGTGGAGACATTGGGGGCAGAATAGAAACCAAAGGGCAGTATGGATGGAGACAAGGGTGGCAGAATAGAAACATGGGGGAAGAATGGAGACAGGGGGGCAGAATGGAGACGGGGCAGAATAGAGACCGGGGGGCAGAATGGAGATAGGGGGCAGAATGGAGACGGGGCAGAATAGAGACCGGTGGGGCAGAATGGAGATAGGGGGCAGAATGGAGACATGGGGACAGTATGGAGACATTGGGGGCAGAATAGAAACCAGAGGGCAGTATGGATTGAGACAAGGGTGGCAGAATAGAAACATGTGGGCAGAACGGAGACAAGGGGGACAGAATGGAGACATGGAGGGAAGAATAGAAACATGGGGGGCAGAATAGAAACCAGGGGGTAGTATGGAGACAAGGGGGGCAGAATGTAGACAGGGGGGCAGAATGGAGACAGGGAGGACAGAATGGAGACAAGGGGGGCAGAATGCAGACATTGGGGCAGAATAGAAACATTGGGGCAGAATGGAAGCAAGGGGGGCAGAATGGAGAAAGAGGAGCAGACTGGAGACATTGGGTGCATAATAGAAACATGGAGGCAGAATAGAAACATGGTGGCAGAATGGAGACGTGGCAGAATGGAGACATTAGAGGCAGAATGGAGAGACATTGGGGGCAGAATGGAGACGGGGCAGAATTGAGACGGGGCAGAATGGAGACATTGGAGGCAGAATGGAGAGACATTGCGGGCAGAATGGAGACATGGGGCAAAATAGACACATGGAGGCAGAATGGAGACGCGGGCAGAATGGAGAGACATTGGCAGAATGGAAAGAAATGGGGGCAGAATGGAGAGACATTGGGGCAGAATGGAAAGACATTGGGGCAGAATGGAGAGACATTGGGGGCAGGATGGAGAGACATTGGGGGCAGAATGGAGAGACATTGGGGGCAGAATGGAGACATGGGGCAAAATAGACACATGGAGGCAGAATGGAGACGTGGGCAGAATGGAGAGACATTGGCAGAATGGAAAGAAATGGGGGCAGAATGGAGAGACATTGGGGCAGAATGGAATGACATTGGGGCAGAATGGAGATACATTGGGGACAGGATGGAGAGACATTGGGGGGAGGATGGAGAGACATTGGGGGCAGGATGGAGACAAATGGAAACATGGGGGCAGGATGGAGACATTGGGGGCAGGATGGAGACAATGCGGGCAGGATGAAGACAATGAGGGTTAATTAAAGGATATTATTACTGCTGTAATGTATTTTATTTTTGAGGATACTGTTTTCTGTGGGGGGTTCATGTTACTGTGCAGCGCGGCACTATATCACTTTTTTTCTTCATCTGGTGTAGTGTAGAAGTTGGGGAAATATTGGGGAATGTGCTCTATAAGCTGCTCTAGATAACTGTGTTATTTTATGCAGAGACGAGTCCTGGCGAGAAGAAGTGATGGCGGTCTGCGATGGATGAAGAGGAAAAGTGGAGATGAAGGACTTCAACTAGAGACATCACCAGTGAGTCAGTGTGTTATCTGTACACTGACACTATACACTGTATACTATACACAGAGCTCCTGTGAATAATGGCACTATTAGTAATGGTAATATTAGTATTCTGTTTTTGTATTAATGCTCAGTATGGTAGTATTCGGTCACTATGTGGTGGTAATATGTGATCTGGTCATTGTGTGGCAGTATTTGTCCCTTGTCCACTACAGGATATTGGCCCCTCATGCTGTACACATGGAGTTTGTTTCCGTCCTATTGAGACTGTGCTGCAAGATTTAGCAAACCTTCTTGTGACGGCACGTATGGATGCCGTCCTGGCAGAGCCAGACCACCTGTACAACCTGAATGGGCCGCCTCATGTTACCCACAATTACCAAGACAAAACAGAAATGGAAAACTAGAGAAGTCAGGGAGGAGGAAGAGAGAGGAATTGTCTGTGGCAATGTCATGCTCCAGTATTTGATCCCTTCAGTTTGTGTTCTGTGGTCGGCTTCTCTTTCTGCCGAGCCACAGGACACACACCTTTTCACTGGGTGTTTGGGTTCTGCTTTTCTGGCTGCAGCCTGCTTAGCTTTACACATTTGTATTTTAATTTGGATGCCTATCACATTTTGGGTGCAGCTTTATAGTCTGCGTTTCCTGCTGGTGATAGATTCATTTGGATATTCTGACATTCTTTTGATATTTGGAGCTAGGGTTTTTCGCTTTGCTGTTTATTTGCTATACTTTGCACTTTTCTTCTTTTTATCATTTGAAAATAGGCAGTATATTTGTTAACAATACTTGCTGTATTCTTTGTTTGGTATTTTGTTTCTTCCTTTACTTGCTTTGGGATTATTCCTTTGTTCAGCACACTTCTCTTCTTTTAGATAATTCACACTCTGCTCTGCCCTCTGGTTCTTTAGGAGGAACGTGAAGCAACTTGTCTGCCTTTTAGGCAGTTTAGGCCATAGTTGCCATCTCCTAGTCTGTGGTTAGGTCTATCTCTTCACCCGCAGGTACCGCTGGGGACTGTGTAGTCAAGGTATCTAGTCTGTACAGGAGCAAGCAGGGTCAGTTGTAGTTTTTAGTGTTTAACCTATTTTCCCAAGTAAGTTGCTACACAAGCATAGATAAACTAGGAGTTGTTAGGAGCATTCAGGGTGAGCCACTATTGATAGGGGGCGCCATTGCGTTATCTTAGAGTGCCAACCTCCATCATCATGTAGGGACAGACCAGGGTCAGAGTAGTGCTTCTACCAGTCTGAATTGGGATCTGCCAGGTTCAGGTATTTGTTCCCCTTGTTTGTACGCTACCAATGTACATGGGCTTGTGCAGTCATAATAGGCCACTATCTGCACCATTCCCTCTTTCGAGGTGTCTCGCTGTTCCTCTCCCGGGCTCCTGTTGTCACTTTCATCTGCACCAGAAGAGGTGACATTGATTCACAATCACTTCTCCCCCTAACTAGACAGATCGATGTCCCTGACATTTAAGTGACTCGTGGTTATACAGTAAAAGTGTGTGAAGATGTCGGACACCGTCCCAGAAGACTTTTACAGTTTGTGTCATTATAACATGTATAATGGTTGAGCAATGTTTAATGCTGAATTTAATGTAATATCTCCCATCAGAGCTGTAGTAGATTGGACAACTGGGTAAGGAAGACTTAACAGTCAGCTGGCCCTGCAGATGGGAGGAGTGTTTGGAAGTAAGAAGAGAGTTTCTTCCTGCTTAGAGAAGTCAGCACTGGAATGAGTAGTGAGGTGACGCCAAATACAGAGAGTGTGACAGATGAGGCTGCATAGTGAGGAGTGTGAGACTGGAAGGAAGCAGAACAGAGATAGCAAGATTCTGTAACTGGATCCAGTGACAGAGTAATATGGCCAGAGCAGCCTGTACCCTGTGTGGTGAAGTGGACTATAGACAGAAAGAGGTCAGCTGCACTGGATACGGCCAGGAGCTTAAGGAGGTAGAGCTGTGGGTTAGCGGGTAACCCTGAGACAGCACAGGCAAAGTAACATAGTAACATAGTTTTTAAGGTTGAAGGAAGACTAAGTCCATCTAGTTCAACCCATAGCCTAACATGTTGATCCAGAGGAAGGCAAAAATAAAACATGTGGCAAACACTAAGCTCCACATTGGGGGAAAAAATTCCTTCCCGACTCCATACGACAATCAGACTAGTTCCCTGGATCAACGCCCTATCAAGGAATCTAGTATATATAACCTGTAATATTATACTTTTCAAGAAAGGAATCCATGCCCTTCTTAAATTTTATTAGTGAATCACTCATTACAACATCATGCGGCAGAGAGCTCCATAGTCTCACTGCTCTTACAGTAAAGAATCCCCGTCTGTGATTATGATTAAACCTTCTTTCCTCCAGACGTAGAAGATGCCCCCTTGTCCCCGTCTCTGGCCTCAGAGTAAAAAGATCAGTAGACAGGTCTTTGTACTATCCCCTCATATACTTGTACATAGTAATAAGATCACCCCTAAGCCTTCGTTTTTCCACAGTAAATAACCCCAAGTGCAATAACCTGTCTTGGTATTGCAGACCCCCAGTCCTCTAATAAGCTTTGTCGCTCTTCTCTGCACCCTCTCTAGTTCAGCTATGTCTTTCATATACGCCGGAGACCAGAACTGAACACAGTATTCTAAGTGTGGTTGCACTAGTGACTTGTATAGAGGTAAAATTATGTTCTCCTCATGAGCATCTATGCTTCTTTTAATGCATCCCATTATTTTATTTGCCTTTGCAGCAGCTGGCTGACACTGGCCACTAAACGTGAGCTTGTCGTCCACCAATACACCCAGGTCTTTTTCAGTTACAGTTTTGCCCAGTGTTTTACAATTAAGCATATAATTATACATTTTATTTCCTCTGCCCAAGTGCATTACCTTACATTTATCCCCATTAAAGTTCATTTGCCATTTATCAGCCCAAGCTTCTAGTTTACATAGATCCTCCTGTAATATAAAATTGTCCTCCTCTGTATTGATTACCCTGCAGAGTTTAGTGTCATCTGCAAATATTGAAATATTACTCTGTATGCCCCCTACAAGGTCATTAATAAATATGTTAAAAAGAAGGGGGCACAATACTGACCCCTGTGGTACCCCACTGTTAACTGAGACCCAGTCTGAGTGTTTTCCATTAATAACCATCCTTTGTTTCCTATCACTGAGCCAATTCTTAACCCACATACATATATTTTCCCCTATCCCCATTGTTCTCATTTTATGTATCAACCTTTTGTGTGGAACTGTAGCACCCCGAGGACTCGGCTGCTACAGGGGTATTGCACCTCGATCCAGAGGTGTGGTATTCCACTCCCGGGTAAGGATGGAGTGTGGGACTGAGCTCAGCTAGCTGCATGCACTACACTCATCCCATTTCCGGGGGACAGAACAACGGTACTCCCACCAGATAGATGTGCAGGTACGACAGCGTCTGTCCCTGGCTGGAGTGGGAGGGGGGGAGGAACATCCCAGTAGTGTAGGGGCAGATAGGGGAGGGACTCTGGGCATAGAGGTAGGAGCCCATTGGGTGCTAGTCACCTGGGCTCACACATAGAGGGAGTATATATGGTGGGCACCATCTAGAGACAGGGAGAGCTGAGAGAGTGAGAGGGAGAGTTCAGCCAGGAGGGCTGACAGGGAGCTGTGGCTCCGGCTGGGCCCAGCTCCAGGGCCAGGCCTGCAGTGGAGAGGAGGAGGAAGAGAGGCCCAGAGACGCAGGACAAGAGGGAACCCTGAGATCCCACAAGCTAACGGGTGAAGGGTTGGCAGATCAGGGTACCGGATCCCAAACTGGTGGAGGCTAATGATCCTCAGCCAGGAACCGGAGGTCGTGGTCAAGTTTTGGCGCGACCCTCACCACATCCACCAGGAAGGCACACCACGAATAGGGTCAGGAAAGCCAGAGAAGGTTTTACCACCAAGAGGCCCGAGGGAGCCGGACAAAGGTGGATCCCTGGTGGGAACGGCCAGTAGGAAGGAAGAGAGGGGAGCTCAGGACCACGCTCTGGACTGCCTGGGAGTTGGCCGAGTCCCACACCTGGTGGACGCAGCACGGCTCGGGTGGTCACTCAAGGCCGGAGTGACCGGAACAACACCTGTGAGTAAAAACCCTGAAACTGCATCGCATGTCTCTGAGCTTCCTTGCTGCACCATCACAACCACCATCTTCCACATCTGCTGCCCTGAGGCCATACCCCTCCCGTTGGGGGTTATACCATCCTTGCTGCACAATCCTACCACCGGCCTCAGCGGTCTGCTCTGCAGCGGCGGCCTCCTGGCCGCAATCAACGGGTGGCGTAGTCGACACTTAAACAACATCTACAAAAGACTGCCACACACTTAGTTTGACCACCCTGGGCACGGACTGGGTCACCGCCACAAGGACTACTACCCCTATCCAGATCCGGCTCCGGGTGTCCCTTGAACATAGCCCAGGGGGCGTGTCAACTTTGGCGTAGTCGGCAGGATAACGTGCCCGCAACCACCGGGTACTGCGTGCCTGAAGAAAAGTTCATATTTACCGTAAGAAGAAGTCTCCCGCTGGTCCCGGAGGGTCCCCGCCATCGGACGCCATTTCGGGTCGTTTCCCGCCGTTTGCCCGCCATCTGCAGCCTTTTCCCGCCATCCACGGAGTTTCCCGCCATTAGGAGACGATTCCCGCCATCTGAGACGATTTCCCGCCCTGGCAGAGCGGACGCCATTATGGGCGTGCCAGAGGGTGGCAAGAGACCACCTCCCATCGTGGGCCTGGTCCCAGAAGAGCGCCAAAAGCGGAGACCGCCCCCACCAGCAGAGACTGCAATGATAGAGATGTCCATCAGAGCGAGGGGTCTGCCCCTGAAACTGACAATCACCAAGTTGCCCCAGGACCGCCCTCAGTATGGGCGGATCAAAAACAAAAGAGAGAGGATGGGTGCAGCCTGGAGGAGTCTGGAAAGATCGCACCCGGAGATGGAGGGAGAGTCAGGCAGCACCGACCCTCTGGTCAGGAGCCTGTTGCAGGCCGCCACCCCAGAAGGCCTGATGGAGATCCTGGCACAGCTCCCCAAAGATCGGGAGCATGCACAGACCGCGCTGGAGGGCTTGGCTCGGAAGATGGCCCGAGTGCAGCAAGAAGTGCTGACAGAGTGGAGCAGAGAAATGGCCCTGCAGGCTGGAACCCGCCAGCAAAGGACGCCACCCGGGACGAGGAGTCTGTCTGCCTCTGAGGATGGTGCAGGAGGGACGAAGGCCGGAGACGACGCCGTGGAAGGAGCTGAAGAGATGGAAGCAGGTAAAGGGGACGTTACTACCCCAAGCCTAGAAGCCGTAAGCCTGCCCCAGCTCCCCGTCGCAGAGCCCGAAATCCCACCGACCGTGCCCGTTGCTGCACCGCCACCGCTCCGAACTAGGCCTCAAGCGGCAGGAGCCACGGCCACGCCCCCTGTGACGTCACGCGCCTTAACCCTGAGCGCGGCCAAGCAGGAAACGCCACCGGCCTGGTCGTAAGGCCAAGTGCCCCCGGGCGCCGCCGTCTCCACAGTACCCTTCACCTTTAAAGTGCCACCGGCCTGGTCGCAAGGCCTGGTGAATCCGGGCGCCACTACCACCACCGCGCCCTCGACCTCCACAGTGCTGCCCCTAGGCGAAGACCTATTTGCGCAACATACTTGCCCGGATGGGCAGCCCTTTGAGTGGCCACCGGAATACCTCAATCCCCGATTCCGGAAGGAATGGCCCCTGTGTGAGCCCCTGATCCCGGCTCCGGCACCCGCCAAGATCACCCCACTCCCGTTGGAGGAGGCGCAGTTCGCATGGGACCCCACCGGTGAAAACCTCATGGGGTTCACCCAAGAGACCCGGGCGGCCGCAGCCCAGCGTGCGGAGTGCTGCCGACAACAACTGGAGGTCTTCAACAAAGAACGACGAGAGAGGCGGATCCGCGAGGAGCGGCTGCAGGTCCAGAGCGCGGAGCAGAAAAGCCGGACCCGGAGAAACCCCCGTGCAGCCCACGGTCCCCGCGCCACCGGGAATGTAATCAAGTTCCAACTGGAGCACGGTTGGGGCTTTATCAGGGATCACAAAACCCCCGGCGACGTCTTTGTCACCCGCAGGGATGTCGAAACTCACCTGCCGGAGGGACACCGCGGACGTGACCTTTACCTGGGTGACGAGGTCACCTTCACCCGGCATCAGTGTGCAAAAGGACCATACGCCCTTCATGTGCACCGGCTGACGGAGGAAGAACTGCGGTATGAGGAGGAACAAAAGGACCCGGACGGGTTTGAAGATTACCCTCAGGAGGAGATAAGGAGAGGACACCGCTGCTGAAGGGAAGTAGCATAGACTGAAACTGTAGATAGTTACCCGTAGGGGTACTTGATATGATGCAAATCAGAGTGTGGTCCCCGTTGGGACTAGTGTGAACTGTTTGCTGTGTGTCCCTTTTCCCACAGGCTGAGGACTGTGAGCAGCCATCCCTCTTCCCCACAGGCTGAGGACTGTGAGCAGCCATCCCTCTTCCCCACAGGCTGAGGACTGTGAGCAGCCATCCCTTTTCCCCACTGGCCGAGGACTGAGAGCGGCCATACCCTGTAAATAGTTGCGCTTCCTAAGGCGCCCCCTACCGGTTTTATAGGAAGAACTGATTTTCTTCTAGTGACTGTTGCACTTTACCCGGTCATAAGTTGCACCGTGAACGGAGGAACAAGAACGTTTTATATGAAAAAGTTTATATTGCTAGAATAATATATAAGTTACCTGTCATATTATATTCTGATAATGTTTTATAATGTTTTATATGTTAGTGTGTACTTTAAAAATTTTGTATGTTTTGGTATGTTTTATTCTTTTACAGCCCGAGGACGTGCTGTGATTTACCAGGGGGGAATGTAGCACCCCGAGGACTCGGCTGCTACAGGGGTATTGCACCTCGATCCAGAGGTGTGGTATTCCACTCCCGGGTAAGGATGGAGTGTGGGACTGAGCTCAGCTAGCTGCATGCACTACACTCATCCCATTTCCGGGGGACAGAACAACGGTACTCCCACCAGATAGATGTGCAGGTACGACAGCGTCTGTCCCTGGCTGGAGTGGGAGGGGGGGAGGAACATCCCAGTAGTGTAGGGGCAGATAGGGGAGGGACTCTGGGCATAGAGGTAGGAGCCCATTGGGTGCTAGTCACCTGGGCTCACACATAGAGGGAGTATATATGGTGGGCACCATCTAGAGACAGGGAGAGCTGAGAGAGGGAGAGTTCAGCCAGGAGGGCTGACAGGGAGCTGTGGCTCCGGCTGGGCCCAGCTCCAGGGCCAGGCCTGCAGTGGAGAGGAGGAGGAAGAGAGGCCCAGAGACGCAGGACAAGAGGGAACCCTGAGATCCCACAAGCTAACGGGTGAAGGGTTGGCAGATCAGGGTACCGGATCCCAAACTGGTGGAGGCTAATGATCCTCAGCCAGGAACCGGAGGTCGTGGTCAAGTTTTGGCGCGACCCTCACCACATCCACCAGGAAGGCACACCACGAATAGGGTCAGGAAAGCCAGAGAAGGTTTTACCACCAAGAGGCCCGAGGGAGCCGGACAAAGGTGGATCCCTGGTGGGAACGGCCAGTAGGAAGGAAGAGAGGGGAGCTCAGGACCACGCTCTGGACTGCCTGGGAGTTGGCCGAGTCCCACACCTGGTGGACGCAGCACGGCTCGGGTGGTCACTCAAGGCCGGAGTGACCGGAACAACACCTGTGAGTAAAAACCCTGAAACTGCATCGCATGTCTCTGAGCTTCCTTGCTGCACCATCACAACCACCATCTTCCACATCTGCTGCCCTGAGGCCATACCCCTCCCGTTGGGGGTTATACCATCCTTGCTGCACAATCCTACCACCGGCCTCAGCGGTCTGCTCTGCAGCGGCGGCCTCCTGGCCGCAATCAACGGGTGGCGTAGTCGACACTTAAACAACATCTACAAAAGACTGCCACACACTTAGTTTGACCACCCTGGGCACGGACTGGGTCACCGCCACAAGGACTACTACCCCTATCCAGATCCGGCTCCGGGTGTCCCTTGAACATAGCCCAGGGGGCGCGTCAGAACCGTATCAAAAGCTTTTGAAAAGTCCATATACACAACATCCACTACATTTCCTCGGTCCAGTCCGGAACTGGCCTCCTCATAAAAGCTGATCAGATTAGTTTGACAGAAACGGTCCCTCGTAAACCCATGTTGATATTGGGTCATGAGGTTATTCTTCTTCAGATACTCTAGTATAGCATCTCTTAGGAAACCCTCCAGGATTTTACCCACAGTAGAGGTTAAGCTTACTGGCCTATAATTTCCAAGTTCAGTTTTTGTCCCCTTTTTGAATATTGGCACCACATTTGCTATACGCCAGTCCTATGGTACAGACCCTGTTATTATGGAATCTTTAAAGATTAAAAATAATGGTCTATCTATGACGTTACTTAATTCCTGCAGTACTCGCGGGTGTATCCCATTGGGGCCCGGAGATTTGTCAACTTTAGTGATTTTTAGACGCCGCCGTACTTCCTGCTGGGTTAAGCAAGTGACATTTAATGGAGAAGTTTTGTTATCACTGATCATTTTTTCTGTCATGCGCTTTTCTTGTGTAAATACTGTCGAAAAAAAATCATTTAGCATATTGGCTTTTTCCTCATCCTCATCCACCATTTCCCCCAGACTATTTTTAAGGGGGCCAACACTATCATTTTTTAGTTTTTTACTATTTATGTAGCTAAAGAATATTTTGGGGTTATTTTTACTTTCTCTGGCAATGATTCTCTCTGCCTCAATCTTTGCTGCCTTGATTTGGTTTTTCAGAATTTATTTAATTTTCTATATTTATTTAATGCCTCATCACTACCTACTTGCTTTAGTTCTCTAAATGCTTTCTTTTTGTCACATATTGCGCCCCTTACAGCTCTATTTAGCCATAGTGGTTTCCTCCTATTTCTAGCATGTTTATTCCCATAGGGTATATATTGTGTACAGGTCCTATTCAGGATGCTAATAAATGTCTCCCATTTGCTTTGTGTAGCTTTATGTCTCAGGATATCGTCCCAGTTTATTGCACTAAGATCATCTCTCAACCGTTGGAAATTTGCCTTCCTGAAGTTTAGTGTCCTTGAAACCTCTCTACTACACATCTTATTAAAGGTTACATGAAAATGTATTATTTTGTGATCACTATTACGCAAGTGACCCCCAACTCGTATATTTGATATGCGGTCTGGCCTGTTGGTTAATATTAGGTCTTGCAGTGCCCCCCTTCTGGTTGGGTCCTGAACCAGTTGTGAAAGGTAATTGTCTCTCATAGTTGTCAAAAACCTATTACCTTTGCTTGAACTACAGGTTTCTGTCCCCCAATGTATTTCAGGGTAGTTGAAGTCCCCCATAATAATGACTTCTCCTTGAGTCGCTGCTTCATCTATTTGCTTTACGAGGATATTCTCCGCTGCTTCCATTATTTTTGGAGACTTATAACAAACCCCTATCAGTAATTTATTATTTTCTCCCCCTCCCCTTATCTCCACAGGGACTCTGTTAAAAATTATGGGTATTCATTTTATTCTTAAATCTGAGTTCTATACATCAGCCATCGTGTCTAGTTGACATGTGTCATTTGTGTGTGTATTTTTAGTTCACTACCATATGTAGAACAGGTGTGCCATACGACCGGCTATAAAAGCCCATGGTTGGAGAAAGGGGGCTCTCTTGGACTTCACACGACACCAGTCAGAGGATCTACACGCGGAGGAAACAGCTGATGTAGGCCAATGGACTCATGGTCCATCCTGACATGTGCTCAGCAAAGACGGATGGAAACTACCATTCAGGACTCAGGGAAAGATGGACACTCATGATTGAATCTCTTTGTAACTACTTCACCTATTTTATATTCTGTTTCAACTATTCTTTTTAATGGACAATCCAAGAATAAATCAATACATTTTTTATAAGAAAATCTTGATATTGATACTTTGCGAAGTCCTCAGTAGAGAAAAATAATACAGAAAAGAGTAGCATTTAACATTTGGTGAGCCAGCCAGCTTTTTCGTTTTTTTAAGTTAATTTCCTTTTTTGAACAAAGGGGGGGGGTCCTGACGAGCTGAACATCTGTTGTTCACGTGTCAGTAAATTCACTAATTTGTCACGAGAAGCAGAAAAGACCTACAGACTGAGGAAAGACAGGAAGCAGAGGTATTAACAAGGAACAGAATCAGACGGAATCAGACGAACTGAGGACACGTGCTGATAAAGAGAAGCTAAGGAATCTTAAGGTAAGCAAAATATGGATATAATTTCTTCTTTTGCTAAACAAAGTAAGATTAATTTTAGAGTTAATGAAGAAAATGACTTAGACTGTTTGTGGCTCAGTCTATATAGAGAATGTGAATTGCAGAATTTATAGTTAACTTCTAAATTGGTAAATAGAGAGAAACACAAATTGCGGAATATTCTACATCTTGTACAAGTATTTCATAATTTTGTACTTGAGAGATCTAAGCAGGACAATTGTGT
Organism: Phyllobates terribilis; assembly: GCF_046119375.1. Taxonomy (NCBI): domain Eukaryota; kingdom Metazoa; phylum Chordata; class Amphibia; order Anura; family Dendrobatidae; genus Phyllobates; species Phyllobates terribilis. The sequence continues at coordinate 4,456,957 of NW_027362879.1, read as the reverse complement.
AGAAGAAGTGTCAGATGGTGATATTGATTCTGACTGTAATGTGGAAATTGAACAAGATTTGAGACACGTGTCTGTAACTGAAGGTGACCTTGGGTCTGACCAAGAGGCGGACATACAGAAACCTGACATGGGAGGAGACATGACTGACATACGAGAAACCGACATACTAGGTGATGTGGGAGGAGACAAGAGTGACGTAGGAGAGACGGAAATAGCAGATGATTCAAAAGTAGCTACCGAGGCCCAACTTCAAATTAAAATGAGGAAAAATTTGCTAAAATTATACAAAATCATGCCAAAATATGATGTCAAAATCCATGCCTGTAGAAATTCAGAGACATTTGAGAGCTTTTCTGATAAGTTTGATTTATCCAATGAGGAGAGGAATCAATTATTTTAAATATGGATTCCTGTGACATTGTCCAGATGTTACTCTCCTAATGGATGGGAAAATGATTCGGACAGGTTAAAATATTTGATTTATTGTGTCAGAAAGGATTTTCCCAACATAGAAGATCTGCAGAAACTAAGGATTGGTAGGAAGGAATGTACATATACATTCATGTCCATATTGGAACGGTTGTACAAGGCTCTCATCAAAAATGGAAAAGTACAACAAATGATAACAACTTTTGTACAAAAATTCAAATTCCTAGATCCAGTATCTAGAGTTATAGCGCCACAAAAAGAATCCCTATTCAAATGTGCGCAGTTGCTGGATTCTGTTAGAAAACATGAGAATCGTGAAAAGAAAATAAATCAAGCTAAATTTATAAAACCAGGAAAGGTAAAATCTTACCAAAAGCCAATATCAAACTCTCATAGACTGAGTCATCCCCAAAGTGAACTCTATCGAATACGCAGAAGATTTCATATCTGTTATAAGCCATATCAGATAATTCAAAACTCCATATCTCCACAGAAAGAGTTAAAATGCAAAGCTGTGACTTTTCCCTAGAAAAGAAAATGGCCGAAATAGACGGACAGAGGCAGGTGAGACGACCAGGTGAGAGTGACGTCATGGAATGTGGACAGAAGGACAGGCAGTTCTCTGAGGGTTTGAAGGATAGAAAAATTAATTTTCTAAATAGGGGGTTTATGGAGATATTTGAGAGAGACAGAAGATTTGGTTTAGGGAGTGGCTAAGGAAAAACTGTAATTATAATGTTGTATAAGAATGTTATAAAATGTATCATTATTTATTTATAATCTTATACAGTAAAATTGTAGTTACATAGTTTCTAATAGTTCATATATACATATAATATATATATATATGCATTTGTCTAAGTGGAGATTGTGTATAATTGTATATATATATATATATATATATATATTTATAGTAATAATTAAAATATTAATTAATAATTTAGAACTTCATATATAAATTAAAGTAGCAATATTTTGAATTACATTAGAACCAACCAATATATGTATAAGATATTTAAATAATTCTGTTTCTGTATGAATTTGATATTTAATTCTATTTTCTTATATTTCCTTAGAGTTTTCATTCCAAAGCAGGATTTGATCAAACAACTCTAAAATGGATTTATTTCTTTATTCACACAGGAAGTTGAAAAAATTGCATGATTTTATGTGTATGACATTTTAAAATAATAACAATATAACTAGTTAATTAGTATGTGTGTAATATTAATGAATTAATATTTTTCTGTGCATGAAGTGTTCGTTATAACAAGTATCTTTACAGCATGACGTGTGACAGCTGCGGCCTTTGAACTTTGAGTAAATAGTATAGAATCCCATTCATTCTATTTCCAGCTGATGTAACTAAAAACCTGGCAGCCAGTGAGTAAAAAAGAATCTACGTACATTTTTATTTTTTTTTCAAGACAAGAGTTTTTTTTCAAGTGTCTTAAAATTTCAGTGATTTACTCTCATATTATATTATATGTACAGTACAGACCAAAAGTTTGGACACACCTTCTCATTTAAAGATTTTTCAGTATTTTCTTGACTATGAAAATTATACATTCACACTGAAGGCATCAAAACTATGAATTAACACATGTGGAATTATATACTTAACAAAAAAGTGTGAAACAACTGAAAATATGTCTTATATTCTAGGTTCTTCAAAGTAGCCACCTTTTGCTTTGATGACTGTTTTGCACACTCTTGGCATTCTCTTGATGAGCTTCAAGTGGTAGTCACCGGAAATGGTCTTCCAACAATCTTGAAGGAGTTCCCAGAGATGCTTAGCACTTGTTGGCCCTTTTGCCTTCACTCTGCAGTCCAGCTCACCCCAAACCATCTCGATTAGGTTCAGGTCTGGTGACTGTGGAGGCCAGGTCATCTGGCGTAGCACCCCATCACTCTCCACCTTGGTCAAATAGCCCTTACACAGCCTGGAGGTGTGTTTGGGGTCATTGTCCTGTTGAAAAATAAATGATGGTCCAACTAAACGCAAACCGGATGGAATAGCATGCCGCTGCAAGATGCTGTGGTAGCCATGCTGGTTCAGTATGCCTTCAATTTTGAATAAATCCCCAACAGTGTCACCAGCAAAGCACCCCCACACCATCACACCTGCTCCTCCATGCTTCACGGTGGAAACCAGGCATGTAGAGTCCATCCTTTCACCTTTTCTGCGTCGCACAAAGACACGGTGGTTGGAACCAAAGATCTCAAATTTGGACTCATCAGACCAAAGCACAGATTTCCTCTGGTCTAATGTCCATTCCTTGTGTTCTTTAGCCAAACAAGTCTTTTCTGCTTGTTGCCTGTCCTTAGCAGTGTTTTCCTAACAGCTATTTTACCATGAAGGCCTGCTGCACAAAGTCTCCTCTTAACAGTTGTTGAAGAGATGTGTCTGCTGCTAGAACTCTGTGTGACATTGACCTGGTCTCTAATCTGAGCTGCTGTTAACCTGCGATTTCTGAGGCTGGTGACTCGGATAATCTTATCCTCAGAAGCAGAGGTGACTCTTGGTCTTCCTTTCCTGGGGCGGTCCTCATGTGAGCCAGTTTCTTTGTAGCGCTTGATGGTTTTTGCAACTGCACTTGGGGACACTTTCAAAGTTTTCCCAATTTTTCGGACTGACTGACCTTCATTTCTTAATGTAATGATGGCCACTTGCTTTTCTTTACTTAGCTGCTTTTTTCTTTCCATAATAAAAATTCTAACAGTCTATTCAGTAGGATTATCAGCTGTGTATCCACCAGACTTCTGCACAACACAACTGATGGTCCCAATCCCATTTATAAGGCAAGAAATCCCACTTATTAAACCTGACAGGGCACACCTGTGAAGTGAAAACCATTTCCGGTGACTACCTCTTGAAGCTCATAAAGAGAATGCCAAGAGTGTGCAAAGCAGTCATCAAAGCAATAGGTTGCTACTTTGAAGAACCTAGAATATAAGACATATTTTCAGTTGTTTCACACTTTTTTGTTAAGTATATAATTCCACATGTGTTAATTCATAGTTTTGATGCCTTCAGTGTGAATGTACACTTTTCAAAGTCATGAAAATACAGAAAAATCTTTAAATGAGAAGGTGTGTCCAAACTTTTGGTCTGTACTGTACGTGGGGAATATTCAAAGAAATATTAAGATATCAGACTTAATAGTTTATAATGCGCATTAATAATTGGAAAAAATTTGGGGTTAAATATATATATATCTATAACTTCCTATGTGGAACGTATGGGTTGAACAGATCTGTGAATGTCAGAGTGAACATGACAGATGAGTAAATCAGCAGCTGCTAAGTGTGATTGATGTGACAGAAGCCTCGTATGTTTGTAGAGGGAAAAAAAATGTTTCTTTATGTGAAGGTACACAAATATGTTTAATTCTGAGAAAATTATGATACATAATTAAGTATTATCTACATTATATATATATTTCTATATTTCTTTAGTAATTATTATTTCTTGATTTAACTAATAGTGGATAAGAGCAACCACACATCAAAATGGATTATAAAGCAAATTTACATTTAGAATAATTTTTCCACATGATAATATCCTTGAATAACTATGATATTATTATTATTTTTAATGGTTACCTAAATAGGTACACACCTCTCTAGACAAATCTATGCTACTCATCAATATGAAATTTATGCAAAATATTTATAGAAGAATAATTAGTTTTAATTTGGTTCTGATATATACATAAATTTTATAAAATAATATTTTTGGTATTAAGGGGGAAAATGTTTTTGATACTGATTACATAATCACTTTTGATCAATACTTATTTTTCACACATTTTAATAAAGGTAAAATATTAATAAGGTACTATGGTATAATTAAGAAGGGTATTACATGCAAAGTTGCATAATTTAATATTTTTTGGTGATGCAAGGTTATGACAAATATGAAATCATCCAGATAATGGAGATATAAGGGTATTTTTATGGAGAATATAATTACTCTGCATTTGTCATTAAAATTTAAAGGCCTTATTTTTGTTTTTATTCTTATTTTTACTCTTAATTTTATTTTTCATTTTTAAAATTTTATTCTTACTTATTTTCTTATTTTTCCATTTTTCATTTTTAATTCTCAATTTTTGATTTTAATTCAGTTCAATATTTCAATTGAGAAAACACATTAATATTTAATGGGGTAATGTCAAGTACAAGAATATTGCTTCATTAAATATAATGATGATATAAATTAATATAAGAAAAATGTTTCATTTTTTGAGTAAACACAACAATTCATTCATTCATTCATTCCTTCATTCATTCATATATTTATTCATTTTGGTCCATGAGTATACATTCTTTGGTATTATTGGTTTAATAAAGAAATAAACACTTGTTGTTTCAAAACACACTGACACCTATGGGTTGGAAAAGGTAATTACACTTATGACATAAAAATATTTTATCACATGGAGAACTTGATTGAATTACTATCTATTATTGTTTATTATTCCAAACATAATTTGTTTTAATATTTTGATAATAATTAGATGGATATTATTGATTGCTATGGTACGCTGTGATATTATAGGTAAGGAAAAATTGCCAGATTTGGTATCAGATTAGGGAATGAAGACTTCAATCAAGACATCGCAATTATGAATTCTATCTTAATAAAGACTTTTCATATTTATAAATCAAAGAGACTCTCAAAAGTTACAAGAAGAAGCAACTGATATCCGGAAGTCGCAGAAGGTAACAGGTGTGAATGCTGAGTGATAATAGACTGTGTCAGATACAATTCACACCACTGATCACCAGGACGGCAGAGGACGATGATCCTATATGTACTGGGTTGTGTTCAAGTTTCATCACGTTCCAGTGGTTTCTTATCACCTGCAACGCTTCAATGAAAGCTGGTGAACAGGTAATACCTGGCATATGTGTCCTGTATATAAAGGACTGAGTACTGGTTATGGTGCTATATAAAGCAGGGAAGTGTCAAGTTAACCCTTGCTTTACTGACCAAAGACGTCACATCTGTTCCAAGAGTGACACGAGACCAGTGCGGACGACACGGAAGATTCCAGAATATCCAACGTAAGTCCAGGTGACATCACACAGATATTAAAGCTACATTTCATCCATGGACTTTGTTTTCTTATCAATTGACACACATGATCTTTCTAATAAAGAGAACAGTTTATGGACTGAACAATAATGAATACAATTATGAACTGTACAATATCTACACGCTATCATTTATTTCAGAGGAGTTTTCATCTAAAGACTGTGTTATAAAAGAACCAAGAAGAAGACGAGACGACGACCCGATGACATCAGATGATCACGATTGGACCCGTGATTACTTCAATTTAGATATAGGGAAGTATAATTATACATATTAAATGAATATTAGTCACGGCTTACCATAACATGAATTCACATCATTATATAACAATAATCCGATATTGATATTATTATTACTATTGTTATTATTATGGAAATGTAATGATATTGCCAAGGAAGAAGGAAAGGAAAAAATGATTGTTATCCTAATGATAAACCTGTCTTCTTTTGAGGATTTTTCAGTCCTTTTTATCCTCAAAAAGGGGGGAATGTTAAATAATTAATAATCGATAATCATTTTTCTTAAATCTGAGTTCTATGCCTCAGCCATCGTGTCTAGTTGACATGCGCTATTTGTGCGTGTATTTTTGGTTCACTACCATATGTAGAACAGGTGTGCCATACGACTGGCTATAAAAGCCCATGGTACAGAAAGGGGGGGCTCTCTTGCTCTTCCCACCCCACAAGAAGAATCTTCATGCTGAGAAGCTGATGACATGTAGGCCTGGACACATGCTGGACAAAGACATGATTTACCAGCCAGGATCCAAGGAAAGATGGGTGAATCTCAACAATTAAGCTAATTATGGACAAATGGACAATTACTTTATAACTAATTATTGTATGTACCTGCTGCAATCTGATTCTTTTTAATGGACAATCCAAGAATAAATCGATACATTTTTTATAAGAATATCGTGATATTGATACTTTGCGAAGTCCTCAGTAGAAAAAATAATACAAAAAGAGTATTATTTTACAAACATCAAAAAATTCACACAGCAGAGAATAGATTTTCTTGTTCCAAGTGTGGGAGATGTTTTAATCAGAAATCAGATCTTGTTAGGCACCAGAGAACTCACACAGGGGAGAATCCATTTTCATGTTCAGATTGTGGGAAATGTTTTGTTCAGAAACCACAACTTAATATACATCAGAGAACTCACACAGGGGAGAAGCCATTTTCCTGTTCAGAATGTAGGAAATCTTTTACAAAGAAATCAGCTCTTATCGCACATCAGAGAACTCACACAGGCGAGAAGCCTTTTTCATGTTCAGAATGTGGGAAATGTTTTACAGAGAAATCAACTCTTATCACACATCAGAGAACTCACACAGGAGAGAAGCCTTTTTCATGTTCAGAATGTGGGAAATGTTTTACAGTGAAATCAACTCTTATCAAACATCAGAGAACTCACACAGGGGAGAAGCCTTTTTCATGTTCAAAATGTGGGAAATGTTTTAACCAGAAAGCGTATCTTGATAGCCACTGGAGAACCCACATAGGGGAGAGTGCCACAACTACACCCAACTAGTCTATGTACCGACTTAAAAGGCACTAGCTGTACAACTAAAAATGCCACCACGGACCTAACTCCCTAATAGGCCGTTGAGTTTATCGTACCTCCTGAGGAACCAGAGGGGAGGCCACAACACACTGTCACCAAGGGGAAAGGAAAGTATGAAGTAAAATATGAAAACCCTGAATGAGAAACAAAAACACATTCATATAGGGCAAAGAAGGCAAGCTAAGGAGAACCAAAAATAAAAGGAACAAGTATAATCTCCCAGAAACCTAACATTGTTAGAATGAAAAGGTACTGGGAGGGAAAGCAAACTGACCGGGAGGATAGTTTCACCTTTGTGGTGAAACTTACAGGATTCATCCTCACCAACTGTAACTGTAAAACCTGTCCATTTATAATGACCACGGACAAGATAAAGATTCCCACCTCACATCAGGACCACAAGATCCCAGGTACTTTCAGCTGCATCAAATCTAATGTAGTGTACTTAATTATATGTACCAAATGTCCAACTGGGGGTCTGTATGTAGGGGAGACAGGGCAAAAACTTAGAACAAGGATGAATTCTCATCGCCACACAATAAAAGAAAAAAGAATAGACCTATTTGTGGCCAAACATTCATGGACATGAAATTACTTGTATTAAAAGGTAACTTCAAATCTCAGAGAGACAAAGTTATGACAACCTTTGACACAATCAGAGCAGGAATGAATGTGTCTCATGGATTTATGTCTTTACATCAACTAAGGAATGTGCTCCTCAGACCGTTTGAGGGCATCACAATCATGGGCCAGACCTCAATCACAGGACAATAAAACTTTCATACTCCTGATATTTGAACTTTTCCAATATTTACGGCCACAACTGCTTCTCCCTCTCCCATACTGATAGTTCTGCTTCATGTCACTTGTCTTATCTATTGCATTATTCCTGTGCCCTCTTGTGTATAAATATGTGACTCTTCAGATTTTGTGTTATACTATGCCTGATGAACAGACTTGAGTAGTCTCGAAAGCTTGAAATTTCTTACCTTTTAATCGCTAACTGAAAAGATGGTATCAACCACTGATGACTCTCAAATTGTAATATTTTTCTCCAAACAGCAATTTTAAGATCTCTCCACAGGTGTTCAATGGGATTTAGATCCTGGCTCATTGAGGGTCAGAACTCTCCAGCACTTTGCTTCCATCCATTTCTGGGTGCTTCTTGAAGTATGTTTGGGGTCATTGTCATGCTGTAAGACTGATGACCTAGCACACAAACACTGCTTTCTGACACTAGGCACTACATTGTGACCCAAAATCCTTTGCTAATCTTCAGATTTCATGATGCCCTGCACATAGTCAAGGCACCTAGTGCCAGAGGCAGCAAACCAGTTCCAAAACATCTTTGAACCTCCACCATATTTGACTGTATAGGTTGTAAATGTATTAATTATGTTGCGCACCATGGACAAAGGAACATCTGGATCTCTGAAGATGGACCTTGAAATTGTTGATATTTTTCAACAATTTTGGTTCTTAACTCCTCAGACAGTTCTCTTCTTTTTCTGTTTTCTCCATGCTTAGTGTGGCACACATATGCACACAATGCAAAGATTGAATCAACTTCTCCCTTTTTTATCTGGTTTTAGGTGTCATCTTCATATTGCCCACACCTGTTACTTGCCACAATTGCATTTGAAGAAGCTTCACATGCTTGAAATTAAGTTATTTACCCACAAGTTTGGCAAGGTGCCAACAATTGTGTCCGGCCCATTTTATGTGGTTTTGTGTGAAATTATGTTCAATTTGCCTTTTTTCTCTATTTTATGGTGTTGTTCCAATACGCACAAAGGAAATAAACAAGTATAACAAAATGTGTAATTGCAATAATTTTCTGGGAGAATTACTTCATTTCTGGAACAATTTCAAGGGATCCAACACTTTTGACCATGACATGTTTTTGTTGCCTTTTTAATTTGTTGCAGCATATCATCCTCTACGTGTTCAGCTATATTAGGAGGCTTGTAGCAAAGTCCAATTGGCAGCTTTCCATTATTGCCATTTCCATGTACATTTACCCAGACTGACTCTCTACATCAGGGATATAAAACATGCAGAGGGCCAAAATAAAAAACATAGACAAAGTTGTCGGACCACCAGTTTACAGTATAATGGGCCCTACATAGTCCTCCATACAGAATAATGGGCCCCACATAGTCCTCCATACAGTATAATGGGCCCCACATAGCTTTCCATACAGTATAATGGGCCCCACAAAGTACTCCATGCAGAATAATTGCCCCTCATAGGTGTGGTGGTTCTGGTGTCGCGGATTTTCCCTCTCTGCTTTCGTTGGTAAAGCACGCAGTGGATGCTGGGCTGTGACATGCGGTGAAATCCCGTCCACAGCCCATCAATCAAGGGGCAGTGTGTCACTTGCTCACGCCCGACTGCAGCCGGAACTTGACGTGACATCAGCGGATGTCGGAGCCGGCTGCAGCCAGGGTCACGTGATGCCTGGTGATAGCGCCGCCCACAGACAATAAAGAACAAGCAATGTATTTACAAAAAGACTTGTTGCCACTATATAAATCCATAGTGCCAATGTTAACAGTAATGGACAACCTTTAATTAATAGGGAACAAAATCTCTCCTCCTCTGGCATGGAGGACTGTAATCTTGAAATATTCCCAAACACCGGATGAAAACTACTGCAGCTAAAAAAAAAGGCAAAGTCCCGATAACCTTAGAGGAATGATTATTTAGAGCACGCTCGGTAAGGGGCAGAAACTCCACCCGGTCTTCCTGATTGGAGGAGACAAAACATCCCTAATACTGCTCTATTTCCTGGTTCATTCTTTCCGTTTGACCATTAGACTCGGCATGATAGACTGAGAGAAAAGACAATGGATAGGGAAGGAGGGGAGGTGGAGGCTTACCATGCTGAGAGAAGGAATGACTTCAACTGGAGAAATCCTGTGGGCACTGCACCCATCGGTGATTACAGACCATGAATGGAGAAAAAAAAAGTAGAACCGGCACATCCAACCAGGACTTATAAAAGGGAAAAAATTTATTTGAAGAAAAAAGTTAAATCATGGAAATAAATTCAGAAATCTCAGGAAATCTGATGCGTTTCAGGTGCAGAACGCACCCTTAGTCATAGGATGTCAGAGGTAACACATAAATGCAGCTATATATCTTAAAGAACAATGTCCATTGACTGGATAATGAATTAATTAATCAATACTGAGGTATCAGGTGTTCGCATACACATAATGTGAGTACATGGCGTTATAAGCTGACATGAGTGACATAGATATATTGAATAAAAACAAAAAGACTACCGCAGGGAAACACAGCACCATGTAACACCAGCCCAAAAACCACACAACTGGATATCAAACACCCTGCCACACTCAAAAATGGACTAAAGAAACCAGCGATCTTGGGAAAGAAAAAGGGCAGATTGTATTAACATCAGAAGTATGGATCCTAGCTGACTAACTCACAACTACCAAGAGAAGCAGCGCGGCTCAAAGAGGCACATAGCACCGCACACGAAACCACCGATATCCCGCCGGAGACACCAAGGACCAACATGTCCCAGCAATCCCGGAAAGCCGTCTACAAATACGAGCACAGCAGACACGGCCAACACTGCAACACAAGTGCCAAACGCCATGTTACACTCCAAGAATGAACTAGAAGAACCAGCAATCTTAGAAGAAAAGACTACATGGTATTGACATCAGTGGTATAGATCAGGGTAACTAACTGGAAGCCAACGAGGAATAAAGTGCGGTTTATAGGGGCGCATGATACTACATCCAAATACACCGACTCTGCGATGGAAACATTAAAGGACAACATGTCCCAGCAAAACGTCCACCAATGCGGACACGACGAGCATGGCCAGCGATGCAACTCAGATACCACAACGTCACCACCAGTAAGTAAAATGATTATAGTAATCTATACCGGCGGCCTGGATGAACGGATCTGCCGGCACCATACTGGAACCTCGGAGGAACAACTGGTCCCAGGAGTCCTGACTGACGAACCATTGCTACCAATGCAGCAGACATGGCTGACAATGAAACTTAATGCTGCAACTTGGCCGCAGGTGAGTGGAATGAATGTGAACAATTGTAAAACAGCAAAAGCCAACGACCCAATGGACCGGCCGTCTACACTACTGCGATAGACACAGATGGAAATATATACAAAGTCCATAAGGGAGTTTTATCGTCTCTTACTAAACGCATTGCCAGATAATTATTAGGAGAAAAAACAAGTGTGTATGGTGAATCAGATACATCATTTACAAAAGAAAACTGAACGTGTGCACAGGGTGCGACTGGGGAATATATATAGTGAATCACAACTGATCATTAGACATTATATAGATTAAATGTCCACATTCCTGAATAAGGAAACACAGTATTTTGATGTAAAATTGAAGTTAAATATACATCGCCAAGCCGAAAAACGGGGAGAATGTTCATAGATGAAAAACAAATCATTTTTGAAGTCCACGCCATGGTGGTACATTGTGTTTAAAGTCAGGATCCAATACGCTTCCCTCAGGGCCGGCTGCTTTTTCCAGCTGCCACCACAGGCCACAAAATTGACCTTTTCGAGTCCGAAAAATGATGAACACGAGGAGACCCCTTTATGTATTAAGGTAAAATGTTTGGCCGCACCAGAATACCCCGAGTCGTTGTTGGTGATATTGTTGATGTGTTCGGCGATCCTCTTCTTCAGTTTGCGTGTGGTATAGCCAATATACTGAAGCTGACGGCTACTGCAGAATATACCGTATACCATGTGGCTGGACTCACAATTTATAAAGGATTTGATTGGATAGGATAAATGAGATGAAGTGCACATAGAGGGGAATTCCTGTTCTCTATTGTCAGTAAAGCCACATACGCTGCATCGATTTAATGCACAACCGGAAGCCGAGAGCCATGTAGAAGGTGTTCTGGTATTACGCAGCATACTGGGGGACAACATATTCCCAAGTGTTTGTCCTCTCTTATCAACTACCTGACACCCCCCTTCCAAAATAGTACTGAGACATTTGCCCTGGTTACATACATTTGCAAGTATTTCAGAATAATATTCTTTATAGTGTTAAACTGTCTACTGTTCGGAGTGGAAAATACAATATTCTGAGGAGAGGACAGTTTCAAATTATTATTGGTGCCGTACAATAAATCCCTGCGTGGAGTGTTCCTCACCTGTATGACGGATGTTAGATTTATCATCGCCTCTATCTAATAACCTGTCAGTTATGATTTTTCCTTCACTGGTAAAAGTGTCATCATTGGAGCAGATTCTCCTGGCCCTGGTATATTCGCCTCTGGGGATTGCATTGGTCGTGTGCTTGGGTTGAGAACTGGATGCCAACAGAATGGTGTTACCACCAGTGTCTTTACGGTGTAAAGAAGTATCAACCCTACCGGTGACTGTGTTACCATGCAATTCAATATCCAAAAACGAGACATGGATGGACAGCTGGCTAGAAGGAAAACGGATGTTACAATTGTTTGAATTGATGTAAGAAACAAACTCAGAATATGTGGATGTGTCTCCCTGGTAGACAAGGAGTACATCATCCACATATATGGAAAACCAAACCAAATGAGTAGAGAATGTATTATTAATAGAAATAAAATGTAAATTTCTTCCCACCAGGCTATAAAAAGTATTGCTAAAGATGGGGAGAACTTGGGACCCATCGGTGCCCCCTATGTCTGTAAATAAAATTTAGTACCAAATATGAAAAAAATATGTTTTTAACAGGTAATCCAATGATAATAAAATAAAATGTTTGAGGACTGGCGAATAGGCACTATACCTCTCCCAATGGTATGCAATAGCCACCATAGCTGTATTGTGAGGTATGGATGAGTATCAGTTGACCATATCACATGTAGCAAACGAATAGTTAGGATGGCATTTGAAATGATCGAAAACCTTAAGGACAGTAGAAGTGTCCTTCAAAAAACTGGAGTTTTAATAATGAGTAGTTGGAGATGACCATCCAACCACTCACCAAGGTTCTCGTTCAGGGATCCAATACCAGAAACTATTGGTCTGAGCGGAGGGAGGAAAACCCTTTGTAAACCTTAGGGAGCCCGTGGAAAATAGGAATAATAGGGTATTCAGGAATCAACCGTTTTCGTAATTTAGGGTTCAAAATACCGAGTCTGCTATATCCAGACTGTCAGGAAATATTAAAAATCTCTCAAATCTCTCCCTCCAAACTGTTCAGGCGCCCCACCTCCCCTATCCCATTTGGAGTAAGAAGAGCTTGCAATCTAAAAAGCTGCTTCTATGCAAAATAGTAGTGTACAAAAGAAGTGACAAACTTAATTATCCAAGCTAATTACCATACTAAATGGAGCTCCTGGTAAAGGAGACGTGTGACAAAAAGACACCTTTGAACATATGGGCCAGAGACTGAATGAGTTGTGCATTTGATCAGAAATAACAAGTATGACACCTGAAAGAGATAATAAATATCTCGTTAAGGCTTCAAAGGGAATCTATCACACTCCTTACAATAGCCGGGACAGTCCCAGCTGCACATGAGTTCGATCTCCAGACTCTGAGGCACTGAAATGAAATATGGAATAGCGGCATTTCTATATTTCCGATTGTGATAGGACATATATTTTTAGTGGCGGGGCTAAATAAGGAACAGTATGCACATTTTTCCATATCTGTGAGCCCTGCCGGTGAGCTGTAACTCAACAGTGCATAGATAACCAACAGCATCATGTTTGATCTCTAAGGAAAGGTAAAATCGCAATAAAAAAGATGGCATCATTCGCTAACTTCTGCGATCATGGAGCGAGGCGATATCACAGAAATTAGAGATTTAATAAAACCATGAAGGGCGGCGACCAGCCCACATGATGTCATCACAGGGAGTGTGTGGGCAGGGCCTACTTCGACATAAAAGATCAAGCTGATTATTGATCTATGCTCATGCTGGGAGATACATACTTTCATGTAAGCAGGGATCACGTTCACTGAAATGGCCAAATCAATCAAAGTGCTCTCCTTCAGCTAAACTGAATCGTCTCTGTGATTGGTATAATAAGTTCTTCTATTAATCCCTTTTATTTTGTGTAACTGTATATGCTGTATGGTATTGTCCCCCTTTGTAAAATATTTTGTAGATTTTTTTCATAAACATTGCCTCCCTTTGGTTTAAAGGGGTTGTCCACTACTTTCACATTGAAGCTCTATCCTTAGAATAGGGCATCAATGTATGATCAGCAGGGGTCCCGCACCCGGCACCCCCGCCAATCAGCTGTGATCGGTGCCAGGGGCAGGAAGTGCTTACCTGCGGTGCTTGGCCTTCAAGCTGTAGTGGCTGGCGCTTGTTACTGCACATCCGCCTCCTATTCAATTCAATGGGAGGTGGATGTGCAGTACCCTGCGGCGGCCACTACAGATGGACGGCCAAGCACCACAGGCAAGCACTGACAGCCGCCGTCACCACAGTCGATTGGCAAGGGTGCCGGGTGCGGGTAGTGGACAACTTCTTTAAATATAACATTTAATAGTTCTGTTTCTTTTGCTCTGTACTTGTTCCTCCTCTGAAGCTACACGCTACCTATAAGGCGTCCAATCGTCCGGAAAAACAGATTGGTGGTGGTAAAGAATAATCTTTCTTGGGTTATTGTGAAGCGACAGCGATCGTACAAGGGTGCATACATATATTCCATGTGTTGGAAGGTGGTGTGTACGCCGTACGCTCACTGCTAGCTTGCCAATACCTACGTAGTGAGAACAGCCTGCAGCAGCCTATATTGATTGTCGGCCAATCGTGCAATTGTCCAGACAATAGGGGGCTGCAGAGAACTGTTCACTCCAGAGATCACAGTGGGTGGTCTCTATGAGTAAACGGGATCGTGTGGAATCCTTGACACAGACATTCTGGTAACTCAGATTTAAATGCATTAGTAGGATCACATCTTAAGGTGGTGTAGGTGTTTGTGTCACTGAGGATGGAAAGAGCCATGTTACAATACAATTCAGTGTCCAATACCACAACATATCCACCTTTGTCTGATTGCTGGATGGTTATACTAACATTTTGTTGAAGTTCTCTAACCGCTGGAGCATATCAAAATTACTATTATACTTCATATTACAGATGCCACCATGTAATTTTTTTAAGGTTGTTTTCAACTAGCATTTGAAATAAAACTAAAGATAGAACCCTGGATTGCAGAGGATAGTATGCAGGGTTAGATGGGATGATGTTAATTCCTCGATCTTGTGGTTTATTCAAAGAAAAATCTGGATCCTGTAACGAAGACAAAGTTAGTAAGACAGTCTGTTCAACGACTAAGTGTAGCATCATTATGCTCCATAATCTCTGCCGTCATGTTACTAGGAGTGGAAGACTCTTCAGACTCATTGAAGAAATGTTTTGTAACTGTTAATAACCGTGTAAAGCGATTTACATCTCTTATTGTTTGAAAAAGGTCAAAATCTTGCGAGGAGACATAAATTGTGAGACTAGTCACGTGGTATACGGTATATTCTGCAGTAGCCGTCAGCTTCAGTATATTGGCTATACCACACGTAAACTGAAGAAGAGGATCGCCGAACACATCAACAATATCATCAACAACAAAGCAGGGTATTCTGGTGCGGCCAAACATGTTACCATAATATATAAACAGAATACTTCATGTTAATCATTTTTCGGACTCGAAAAGGTTGATCTTGTGGCCCGTGGTGACAGCTGGCAAAAGCAGCCGGCCCTGATGGAAGCCTATTGGATCCTGACTCTAAACACAAAGTACCACCATGGCGTGAACTTCAAAAATGATGTTTTTCATCTACTAATATTTCATTGTTTTTCGGCTTGGCGATGCAGGTTTAACTTCAATTTTACATCAAAACAATGTGTTTCCTTATTCAGGAATGTGGACATACAATTTACATAATGTCTAATGATCAGTTGTGATTCACTATATGTATCTCCCAGTCGCACCCTGTGCACACGTTCAGTTTTCTTTTGTAATTGATGCATCTGCTTCCTGTGAATCACTATCTGATTCACCATTCGCACTTGTATTTTCTCCTAATAATTATCTGGCAATGCGTTTAGTAAGAGATGATAAAACTCCTTTATGAAAGCTTTATATATTTCTATCTGTTCTTTCCAATTGTATATATTTCCATCTGTATCTATCGCAGTAGTGTAGACGGCCGGTCCATTGGATCGTTGGCTTTTGTTGTTTTACAATTCTTTCCATTCATTCCACTCACCTGCCATGTCTGCTGCATTGGTAGCAATGGTTCGTCAGCTGGGACTCCTGGGACCAGTTGTTCCAGTATGGTGCTGGCAGATCCGTTCATTCAGGCCGCCCGTATAGTTTGCTTTTTAGGCAGATATAATCATTTCTTACTTATGGTGACGTTGTGGTACTTGAGTTACATTGCTGGCCATGTTTGCTGTGTCCTCATTGGTGGACGTTTTTTGGGACTGCTGGGACATATTGTCCTTTAGCAGAGTCGGTGTATTTACAGTTGAAACCAGAAGTTTACATACATTATATAAAAAGACATATGATATTTTTCTCAATATCTGACATGAAATCAGAATAAACCTTTCCCGTTTTAGGTCAATTAGGATTACCATAATTACCATAATTTTTAATATTTGCCAAATGCCAGAATAATGAGAGAGAATGTTTTAAGGCATTTTTATTACTTACTGCAAAGTCGAAAGTTTACATACACTAAGATTACTATCCCTTTAAACAATTCTGGACTGCCTATATGATGATGTCATGTGTTTGGAAGCTTCTGAGACACACCTGTGGATGTATTTTAATGCACACCTGAAACACACTGCGTCTTTGTGCAGCATCATGGGAAAGTCTAAAGAAATCAGCCAAGATATCAGAAAGAGAATTGTGGACTTTCACAAGTCTGGCTCATCCTTGGGTACAATTTCAAGATATCTGAAGGTGCTTCGTTCATCTGTACAAATAATTATACGCAAGTACAAACAAGATGGGAATGTCCAGCCATCATACCACTCAGGAAGGAGACCGGTTCTGTTTCTCAGCGATGAACGTGCTTTCGTTCGACATGTGCAATGCAACCCAAGAACAAAAGCAAAAGACCTTGTGAAGAGGATGGCAGAAGCTGGTAAGATTGTGTCAATTATCACAGTGAAACGAGTACTATATCAACATGGGCTGAAAGGCCACTCTGCCAGGAAGAAGCCATTACTCCAAAAGAAACATTAAAAAGTCAGTTTAATGTTTGCAAATGCACACAGGAACACAGACCTTAATTTCTGGAGACGTTCTGTGGTCTGATGAAACTAAAATTCAACTTTTTGGGCATAATGACTATTGTTACGTTGGGAGGAAAAAGGGAGAAGCTTGGAAGCCTAAGAACTAGTGTTGAGAGAGTATGTTCTGTCCGAGTATGCTCGGGCCGAGCTCCGAGTATTTATAGCTGCTCGGTGATATGGTTGAATCGCTCCCGTGTGCATGATTTGCAACTGTTTGACAGTTTTATTACATGTGAGGAATGTGTAAGAAATAGTCATTCCTCATATGTAATAAAACTATTAAACAGTTGCAAATCATGCACACGGGAGCGATTCAACCATATCACCGAGCAGCTATAAATACTCGGAGCTTGGCCCGAGCATATTCGGCAAAAGGGTTAATAGAACATACTCGCTCAACACTACTAAGAACACCATCCCAACTGTGAAACATAGGGGGGGCAGCATCATGTTGTGGGGTTGTTTTGCTGCAGGAGGGACTGGTGCACTTCACAAAATAGATGGCTTCATTAGCAAACAAGATTATGTGGCAATACTGAAGCAACATCTCAAGACATCAGCCAAGAAGTTAAAGCTTGGGTGGAAATGGGTCTTCCAAAAGGACAATGACCCGAAGCATACTGCCAAAATGGTAACAAAGTGGCTTAAGGATAACAAGTCAATGTTTTGGAGTGGCCATCACAAAGCCCTGATCTCAATCCTATTGAAATTTTATGGGCAATGCTGAAAAGGCAGGTGCGAGCAAGGTGACCTACACTCCTGGATCAATTACATCAGTTTTGTCAGCAAGTATGGGCCCAAATTCCAACCAACTATTGTGAGAAGCTTGTGGAAGGATACCCCAAACGTTTGACCCAAGTCATTCAGTTTAAGGTCTATGGTACCAAATACTAATGAAATGTATGGAAATTTTTGACTTTGCAGTAAATAATAAAAATGCCTTAAAACATTCTCTCTCTCTCATTATTCTGGCATTTGGCAAATATAAAAAATGATGGTAATTCTAAATGACCTAAAGCGGGAAAGATTTATTCTGATTTCATGTCAGATATTGAGAAAAACATGTAGATGTGTCTTTTTATATAGTGTATGTAAACTTCTGGTTTCAACTGTATATATTGTATTATGTGCCCCCAAAAATCTGCACTTTATTCCTCGTTGGTTTTGAGTTAGTTACTCAAATCTATACCCCTCATGTCAATACAATGCAGTTTTTTATTCTAACGCCCCGGCCCCACTATCAGTATTCGGTCAGTAATTTTTATCAGGAATGGGGGATAAATGCAGGAATTGGTGACTTGTTTCCATTATACCTTTTCTCTGATTGTTCCTCACCTGGTTTTGGCTCCCACTCCTGAGAAAAAATACTGACCGAATACTGACCAAATACTGATAGTGGGACGGTGGCCTAAGATCGCTAGTGTTTCTAGTTAGGTAAGGATGAGGTTGCTTTATTAGTTAACTTTCGTTGCAGGGGACATTGGCTTCAGCTGGAATGGGCATTATGGTAAGTAGGGTTTAATTTAGAACAATAGAAGGTCTCTGTGTTTATTCCAAATAAAATATTTTATGCATGGTGTTGTAGTTATTTCACATATCACTTTCACCATGGTGTTAGTAATGGGGGCATCTTATAGACGCCTCTCCATTACTAACCTGGGCTTGATGTCAGCTGGCCTTATAAGCTGACATCAACCCCAGCCCTATTACCCCACTGCCACCGCTACAGAGCAGTGGGCAGAGCGGAGGCTAAGTGCCACTTCTGCAGCGGCTGAGGGCTGCTGTTAATAGCCTAGGAAGGGGCCATGAATATTGGCCCCCTCCAAGGCTAGAAATATCAGTCCCCAACAGTCTGCCTAGCCTTTGCTAGCTGTTAAATAGGGGGACCCCAAATCATTTTTTGGGGATCCACCATTTTAATAGCTAGTAAAGGCTAAGTATTCAGCTGGGGGGCTGATATTAGTAGCCTGGGAAGCTCCGTGGGCATTACCCCCTTCCCAGGCTTCAAAAATCTGTCCCAGCCGTCTGCTTAACCTCTGTTAGACTATAAAATTACGGGGGACGACACACCAATTTTTTTTTAAATAAATCCTTTAATATAACAATAAATGACAAGTACAGTAACCAGCACTGTCATTGTACTAATTATATACATGACTGACACCTTTCTATCTATTCTATGTGTATAGCTATTCTTTCTGTTCTAAATTGTCAGGTACCGATGTATTGTAACTGTATGCGGCTGATGAATTGGCGGCTTTTAAAGAGACGGGTGAGTGAAAATCGGAGGGCACTCGCATGGTCTGAGCGCTGTGCGATTTTTTCTCGTCCGAGATACGTGGCAAATCGCAGCATGCTGTGAAATTTTTCTCAGCCCGATTTCAGCTGAGAAAAAACGAATCGCAGATGAGATGTCATTCATTCACTAACATTGGTCCGAGTGCAATTCAATTTTTTATTGCTCTTTCCCAACTAAAGCAGAGAAGGAAAGCACGCGGTGGATGCTGGGCTGTGATGTGCGGTGAAACCCCGACCACGGCCCATCAATCAATGGGGAGGGCGTAACTTGCTCACGTCCGACTGCAGCCGGAAGTTGATGTGACATCAGCGAATGTCGGAGCCGGCGGCAGCCGGGGTCACGTGATGCCTGGTGAGCGGCCAGCAATAGCGCCGCTCACAGGCAATAAAGAACAAGCAAGGTATTTACAAAAAGACTTGTTGGCACAGTTTAAATCCATAGAGTCATTGTTAATAGTAGTGGACAACCTTTTGCAGGTCCTTATAAAATTATTAAAATTTTAAATCCTGTAAGTTAAGTTGCAACTTCTTATTGCCTGGAAATCAATAATTCTTTCCATTCTTCTCTTTTAAAAAAAAATTGAGGGGACCTCAAGACATAATTGAGGTGGATTTGGAAGGGTATTGGGAGTATGAAGTAAGGCGAATTCTTGATTCCAGGTGGGTCAGGTCTGCATTATCTCGTCAAGTGGAAAGATTATGGTTCTTAAGATAATTCCTAAGTTAATTTGGGGTGTTATGGATAAATATATGTATGATTATGGAAGTTATATGAAAACAGTATGTATTAAGAATTGTAGATAATACAAAATTCCCTCCTCCTGCCCGAACCACATTGTACCAACAACCTCATATTGATCAAAGATCCACATACTACGTGGAACATGGAATTATGGAAAATCCCTAATGATTATCGACTAACATATTAATCTGATAATAGCAGCTTTCTAATGATCTTTATTACTTTTAGGGAAATTACAGAATAATAAAAGATAAGTGACTATACTGATTGACCTTTGAACCTTATGTGCAAGACGGACTTAATTGATTTAATTGAGAGTCAGCTTGACTTAATTTACATATTATGTTTACATATTAAAATAATGACCCATTAGCGACAGATGTCAGCCAGAATTATGAGATAAGGCAATGAGGTAATGTGTGGAAAGGTCCCTGATTTTTCCTATAAAAAGCCTATTTGAGACACTACTCAGTGTTCATTTGTGATTTCTCCGACCGTATAGATCCTATATACAATTTGGCGGCAGACAACTAAGACGAGAACACACACATTTTTTGTGCCCCTAACAAGGGGCTCTTCAGGCGATCAGATAGACAGATTATTGGGTGGGGCTGGGGAAAACCCAGCAGTCATGGTACACGTTGGTACCAATGACTAAGTTAGAGAGAGGTGAAAGGTCTTTAAAAATGATTACAGGGAATTAGGAGAGAAGCTGAAGTACAGGTGGTGTTTTCAGATATACTGCTGATTCCACTACATTACTAGAAAGTCAGCGGGAACTTAAGGAGATAATTGTCAGGGTTTTGGTTCATGGAGAACTGGGCTGACTTCTCTGTTGGCTACTATCTTTACGATAGGGACAGGCTGCACCTCAAGAGGAGAATGCAGATGTGCTGGGGGGAAAATGGTCAGATAGATGGAGGAGCTTTCAAACTAGGATATGGGGGGAGGGAGGGTAGCTGTGCAAATAAGGGGGTAGAGTAGGCAGAGAGAGTGAGATATTCAAGGAAAGTAAGGAGGCGAGTAGCCGTAATAAATGTGCTAATAGTATTAAATGTCTGCAGGCAAATGCAAGAAATCTTGAAAACAAAATGAATGAATCAGAGACTCTTAGGTCAGCCACAGATTACGATGTGGTGGGTATTACAGAAACCTGGTTGGATGAAAGCCATGACTGGGTGTCAAACAGAGGGTTACACCACATTCAAACGGATAGGAAAGAAAAATAGGTAGAGGGGTGGGTATTTTAGTTAAAACCAATTTAAGACCTCAAGCTCAATGACGACATGGGGGGCAGCTTCGACAATGTACTGCACACATGGCCAACTTTTGGTGATTATATTTGACCCACGACACCAGAACCACCACATCTATGTGGGGCCATTATTCTGCATGGAAGACTTTGTGGGGCCCATTATACTGGATGGAAAGTTATGTGGGGCCAATCATACTGTATGGAGGACTATGTGGGGCCCATTATTCTATATGGAGGATTATGTTGGGCCCATTATACTATATACTGGTTGGTCCACGACTTTGTCCCACTTTTTCATTTTGGCCCTCTGCATGTTTTGAGCTTTACATCCCTGATGTAAAATCAGTATGGGTAAATGTACATGGAAATGGCAATAATGGAAAGCTGCTAATTGGACTTTGCTACAAGCCTCCTAATATAGCTGAACACGTAGAGGATGATATGCTGCAACAAATTAAAAAGGCAACAAAAACAAGTCATGGTCAAAAGTGTTGGCTTCCTTGAAATTGTTCCAGAAAATGAAGTAATTCTCCCAGAAAAATATTGCAATTACATGTTTTGTTATAGACGTTTATTTCCTTTGGATGTATTGGAACAACACAAGAAAACACAGAAAAAAGGAAACTTGAACAAAATTTCACACATAACCACATAACATAGGTCGGACAAAATTGTTGACACCTTGCCAAAATTGTGGCTAAACAACTTTGTTTCAAGCATGTGAAGCTTGTTCAAACGCAATTGTCGCAAATAACAGGTGTGGGCAATATGAAAATGACAACTAAAACCAGATAAAAAAGGGAGAAGTTGATTCAATCTTTTCATTGTGTGCATATGTGTGGCACACTAAGCATGGAGAAAACAGAAAAAGGAGAACTGTTTGAGGACTTGAGAACCAAAATTGTTGAAAAATATCAATAATTTCAAGGTTATAAGTCCATCTTTAGAGATCCTCATGTTCCTCTGTCCAAGGTGCGCAACATAATCAATAAATTTACAACACATACAGTCAAATATGGTGGAGCTTCAAAGATGTTTTGGGGTTGTTTTGCTGCCTCTGGTCAGGTACCTTGACTGTGTGCACGGCATCATGAAATCTGAAGATTAGCAAAGGATTTTGGGGCACAATGTAGTGCCTAGTGTCAGAAAGTTGGGTTTGCTTGCTAGGTCATGGGTCTTCCAGCATGACAATGACCCCAAACATATTTAAAGAAGCACCTAGAAAATGGATGGAAACAAAGTGCTGGACAGTTCTGACCAGCAATGAATCTGGATGTAAATCCCATTGAACACCTGTGGAGAAATCTTAAAATTGCTGTTTGGAGAAAAATATAAAAATCTAAAAGTCCTCAGTGGTTGATACCATCTTTTCAGTTAGCCATTAGTCAGTAAGCTTTCGAGACTACTCAGGTCTCTTCATCAGACATAGTATAACACAAAATCTGAATAGTCACATATTAATACACAACAGGGCACAGTAAAGGGAAGGGGGGGGGGTGTTCCTCTGTGAAGCAGAGAAACAAAAAGATGGCCACACAAGTTCAAAATAGTAAAGAAGTAAGAAAACTCCTTTATTAACACATGTAGTAAACACAAATTACAAAAATAATTGCGGACGACAGAGTGGACACAGAGTGCTGGATCAACATGAATAAAACAATGTTAAAAACTGTGACACAGCGCCCGAAAGGTCAGCCTATATAGCAAGTGGAAATATAAGGGGGACAGCAACAGGGTCACATGTATTAATAAATATATACCACCCATAAAGAATACCTTTTCCAAATTGTACCCCCAAAACAATAATATCCCATCACAATCCAACTACCCAGAAACAAAAGGGTTAAAACCCTTATACAGATAGAAATAATATAAACAATTGGTCATAAATAAGCTGAAATAGCTGTGTACCTGGGTAAGGCCACCAGACAGGCTCTGCTACCGTCACCCCGACGTACGTTTCGGTAGGAAAACCTTTTTCAAGGGGCACAGGAATAATGCAATAGATAAGACAAGTGACGTGAAGCAGAACTATCAGTATGGGAGAGGGAGAAGCAGTTGTGGCCGTAAAAATGTTTGGCCACAAGTAGAGCTATTCTTTTTTTCTTTTATTGTGTGGCGATGAAAATTCATCCTTGTTCTAAGTTTTTGCCTTGTCTCCCCTACATACAGACCCCCAGTTGGACATTTGTTACATATAATTAAGTTCATTGTGATGCAGCTGAAAGTACCTGGGGTCTTGTGGTCCTGATGTGAGTTGGGAATCTTTATCTTATCCATGGTCATTATAAACGGACAGGTTTTACATATACAGTTGGTGAGGATAAATTTTATAAGTTTCACCTCAAAGGTGAAACTATCCTCCCGGTCAGTTTGCTTTCCCTCCCAGTACCTTTTCATTCTAACAATGATAGGTTTCTAGGAGATTATACTTGTTCCTTTTATTTGTGGTTCTCCTTAGCTTGCCTTCTTTGCCCTATATGAATGTGTTTTTGTTTCTCACTCAGTTTTCGTATTTTACTTCATACTTTCCTTTCCCCTTGTTGAGAGTGTGTTGCAGCCTCCCCTCTGGTTCCTCAGGAGGTATGAGAAACTCCTCAACGGCTTATTAGTTAGTTGGGTGTGTGGTGGCATTTTTAGTTGTGCAGCTAGGGCCTTTCCAATCTCTACAGAGAGTAATTGGGTGTAGTTGTGACATTCTCCCCTGTGTGGGTTCTCCGGTGGTTATCAAGATGCGCTTTCTGGTTAAAACATTTCCCACATTTTGAACATGAAAAAGGCTTCTCCCTTGTGTGAGTTCTCTGGTGCTTATCAAGATCCGATTTCTAGTTAAAACATTTCCCACATTCTGGACATGAAAAAGGCTTCTCCCCTGTGTGAGTTCTCTGATGTTTCATAAGATTTGATTTCTCTGTAAAACATTTCTGTAAAGGGAAGTGTCCTAGGTTGTACATGTATATATGTATCTACATACTAGCCATGCTTGCAGATAAGTATACATGTATATATTGGCCCCCATCTCCTTATGTGTTTCAGCCTGCTTGCTGCTGTTGGGGGCAGGATCAACAAAATGTCCAGCCATGTACTAAAACAGGTTTTGCGAGTATGGCTGGACATGAACAAAGACCTTAGCCAGTGGGCGGGGAATAATACATCATTTCCGGTGCAGGACTTAAAACCCCAGAGCACTCATGTGCTAGCCCTCTTTTCTCTTTGGACTGTTAGAGATGGACATAACACATGGCTGAGTATCTCTCTTCCCCTGTAACTCTTTACTTGCTAGCCCTACATACCCTGTACTAACCCTATCCTTGTATCTGTATATATATATAGGGAAAGTTAGTATAGTTGGGTGGGCTGATATTGCATGAGTGATTAGGAAACATGGGTGGAAAATAGGTAATTGGGAATTGTATATTGTTATTATTATTGTGTACTGTGTTAGTGGGATAAATAGTAGTATATTATCTGTAGACTTTTGTGTAATAAATACCTTTTATTAGCACACGGTTTTGTCTCAGTTGGTATATAGTATAAGGCACAGATAACGTTAGTGGATATTAATTATTAATAATCAAGTTTGATGTTAATAGTTAATATCGGACCTCAATAGAGGAGTAGGAGAGTTCCCCCATTAATTACTGATATTTTTGGAGGGAAACCTCGTCTTTTAACAATGGCGAGCCAGCCAGGAGTACTCATAACCCTGCAGAAGCAAGCTGCGGGAGAGGAATAGAAAGACTGGCAGGGTGAGGGGTGTACACAGGATAGTGACTCGGGCCAACCTATACACTGAGGGTAAAGCCATTCCAGAGTCTGACCAGCAAGACGACTTTGGGGTAGGCAGATACCTGAAGACTGGCAACGACAGGACCACAGCAAAAAGACTTTAACAACAAAAAGAGTTTGATTAAAGATCCAAGAAAGAAGCAGAGTGTATTCTGTGGAGGGATGCGTTGGATTACGGTGAAAGGCAGGGAAGAGTTGATGGCCGTAATGGCTGATGTCTAGGTACCTAAGTGCAGTATTATACTTCATTCCATCCTGAACTGTCACAACTTACAAATGGGGCTGGAGTAGGCAAATATATCCCAGTACAACACTTCCCTCAAATTTCATTGTCGTGTTCTCGACAACAAGGGGATTGTAAAGGGAAGTGTCCTAGGTTGTACATGTATATATGTATCTACATACTAGCCATGCTTGCAGATAAGTATACATATATATTGGCCCCCATCTCCTTATGTGTTTCAGTCTACTTGCTGCTGTTGGGGTCAGGATCAACAAAATGTCCAGCCATGTACTAAAACAGGTTTTGCGAGTATGGCTGGACATGAACAAAGACCTTAGCCAGTGGGCGGGGAATAATACATCATTTCCGGTGCAGGACTTAAAACCCCAGAGCACTCATGTGCTAGCCCTCTTTGCTCTTTGGACTGTTAGAGATGGACATAACACATGGCTGAGTATCTCTCTTCCCCTGTAACTCTTTACTTGCTAGCCCTACATACCCTGTACTAACCCTATCCTTGTATCTGTATATATATATAGGGAAAGTTAGTATAGTTGGGTGGGCTGATATTGCACGAGTGATTAGGAAACATGGGTGGAAAATAGGTAATTGGGAATTGTATATTGTTATTATTATTGTGTACTGTGTTAGTGGGATAAATAGTAGTATATTAACTGTAGACTTTTGTGTAATAAATACCTTTTATTAGCACACGGTTTTGTCTCAGTTGGTATATAGTATAAGGCACAGATAACATTAGTGGATATTAATTATTAATAATCAAGTTTGATGTTAATAGTTAATATCGGACCTCAATAGAGGAGTAGGAGAGTTCCCCCATTAATTACTGATATTTTTGGAGGGAAACCTCGTCCTTTAACAATTTCCCACATTCTGAACAGGAAAATGGCTTTTCTCCTGTGTGAGTTCTCTGATGGTTGATAAGAGTTGATTTCACTGTAAAACATTTCCCACATTCTGAACAGGAAAATGGATTCTCCTCTGTGTGAGTTCTCTGATGTTTATAAAGATATGATTTGTGTCCAAAACATTTTCCACAATCTGAGCATGAAAAAGGCTTCTCCTCTGTGTGAGTTCTCTGATGTTTGATAAGATTTGATTTCTTTGCAAAAGATTTCCCACATTCTGAACATGAAAATGGCTTCTCCCCTGTGTGAGTTCTCTGGTGCTTAACAAGATCCGATTTCTGGTTAAAACATTTCCCACATTCTGGACATGAAAAAGGCTTCTCCCCTGTGTGAGTTCTCTGATGTTTGATAAGATTTGATTTCTCTGTAAAACATTTCCCACATTCTTGACAGGAAAATGGCTTTTCTCCTGTGTGAGTTCTCTGATGGTTGATAAGAGTTGATTTCACTGTAAAACATTTCCCACATTCTGAACAGGAAAATGGCTTCTCCTCTGTGTGAGTTCTCTGATGTTTATAAAGATATGATTTGTGTCCAAAACATTTTCCACAATCTGAGCATGAAAAAGGCTTCTCCTCTGTGTGAGTTCTCTGATGTTTGATAAGATTTGATTTCTTTGCAAAAGATTTCCCACATTCTGAACATGAAAATGGCTTCTCCCCTGTGTGAGTTCTATGATGTCTGATAAGATTTGATTTCTCTGTAAAACATTTCCCACATTCTGAACAGGAAAATGGCTTTTCTCCTGTGTGAGTTCTCTGATGGTTGATAAGAGTTGATTTCACTGTAAAACATTTCCCACATTCTGAACAGGAAAATGGCTTCTCCTCTGTGTGGGTTCTCTGGTGCTTAAGAAAACTAGATTTATGGTTAAAACATTTTCCACATTCTGAACATGGAAAAGGCTTCTCACCTGTGTGAGTTCTCTGATGTATATTAAGATATGATTTCTGGTTAAAACATTTCCCACATTCTGAACAGGAAAATTGCTTCTCCCCTGTGTGAGTTCTCTGATGTGTGATAAGAGTTGATTTCTCTGTAAAACATTTCCCACATTCTGAACATGAAAATGGCTTTTCCCCTGTGTGAGTTATCTGGTGCCTAACAAGATCTAATTTCTGATTAAAACATTTCCCACACTTGGCACAAGAAAATCTATTCTCTGCTGTGTGAATTTTTTGAGGTTTAAGAAAAGACTTTTTGGGAGGAAAACTATTTCTATATTCTGAACGTGAAAATGGCTTCTTTGCATTAGAAGCATTTTGCTTTTTAATGCTTATTTTGTGACTTTGATTTTCCTTAGTAGTCAGTAATGAATCAGAAGACAGGACCTGTTTCAAAGGATCAGATGACAGATCTTTGCTGTGAAGGGATGATGGTAAATCTGGAGAAATGTCATTCATTTCAATTGTATCCTGTTGGATCTGAAAATAATCTGATTTGAAAATTGAAGATATCAGCTGTCCCTCTGATCTCCTGGTACAGACATCTGCCAAGAAGAAAACCAATTATTATTTTTTAATAAAAATTCCTTGAATTTTATATTTTTGAACATTTCTACTTAAACTGTCCATAAAAAAGGCAAGTTATATATATAAAAAAAAAAATCACTTATTCACCAGGACAATGACTGTCTAATAGAAAACCTCATAGGATGGAGCAGTAGAGCGTGGTGTTCAACTGTTTTTTCATTCTGCCTCCAAATATGGAATAAAAAGCCACCAAACAATGTTATGTAGCCGAAAATAATACCAATAAAAACTTCTACTCCTCTCACAAAAAACAAGTCCCCACTCAGGTCCATCATTTGTCAATGTAATAACAGAGGTTTCCACATTACTAGTGGCTCAAAGGCTCTTGAAAAGCAACATGGCTTCCATAAACCAATCCAGCAATATCTGCTCTCCCAAAGTCAGATCGCCCCCTCGCTTATGAGCCTTACAGTAGTTTATGTGCCTAAATCACATTTAGCATCTATGTATTTGGCATTACTATAATGAGAAGAACCCACTTAATTTATGGTGTGTGTCTCCTGGAGCACAATCTGGGCACTATGTGTTGGGTAATAAAATAGCATATTTGCAATTTTCACTCTCCAACATCCACTGCGTGCTAATTTCTGGAGAGTGACTGTGGAGTTAAAATAGTCACTACTCCTATAGATTAATTCACTGAGGGTTATAATTTCCAAAATGGGGATTTCTACTGTTCTGGTTTTCTGCCATTTTGTCATATTAGGGCTTCTGCAAAAGGTGTGTCCCATCTCCTCTGGGACATCTACTTCTCCTCGTGCTTCGACTTATGTGACGTTTGCTTTTGTCACCAGGAGCCGCCTTATTCATCCTGCAGGCAGCGCTAGTGATGGAGGAGACGTCCGAACCAGAAGCTCTGGACGGCGCAGGTTCTGTCCAGCCACTAAGATTAGGGTTGCTTGGACCAGTAGTACCATCCAGTCTGGCAGTATGGGTGTGTGTGTTATCCAGCTGGAGTAATCTGCTCCCTGCTTCAGCCAACTGGAAAGCACCACACCCTACTAAAGCCGGAAGCATATTGCCGGAAGCAGCCAGGTACAGCCTTGTTCTCCTCTGGTTCAGTCCTCTGTGCTCAGCTCCCGGCTTGTGTATTTGTTTTCTGTTGTGACCTCGGCCCGTTTACTGACTACTCTTGTGTCTTCTGATTTTGTATTTTCTCTGCTCTCCTGTTCTGACCTGGCTACCTGACTATTCTTCTTCCCATCTCACTCCACAGAACAGCAGGTAACACCGTGGCCCAAGTCTAGGGATCTTTGTGTAAGTCCAGATCCATGTAGAGAGGTTAAAGGGTGATGAGGAAAGTAATTTGTGAAATATGTAAACGGGGTAGATAAGGCAAGCCTGTTCGTGGTGGCCATCTTTTGAGCTTCCAGGTGACCATGAACAGCGCCTCCAATACATTGTGTCTGCAAACTATTCCAGCAAAATCTGCATTCCTAATAGCTAAATGGCGCTCCTTCCCTTCTTAACCTGCCATGTGCAGTAGTGTACAACCGTATATAGGGTATTGTCAAATTCAAAAGAAGTTGGAAAATAATTTGTAAGGTCCATTTGTTTCTTATTATCCTTTGTGAAAAATTTCAAAGTTATCACCACATAAAGTGACACATGTCAGATTTGAAAAATGGGGCCTGATCATCTGCACATTCTACGCACGCTGTCATTTAGCTTTGTAGTTTACAGACCTGGGCAGGTAACGGTCAGCATCATCTAATCCCAGGGGGTAGGTGGATCCTCCAGGTTGTAAGTGTTATAGAAAAGGGCTTTCCCAATTTCCCAAAGTAATCTGAACATTTTCGGACGGAGGAGATTGTTGTGGTCTAGCGGCAAAATGGTGACCACAAGATTGTGATACGGCCGGACTACACCACCGATAAAGCAGCCACAGCCGGTGACTGAGAAGAATCTGTGACTTCTCTGCATTTAGTGGTCACTACTCACCTGGGTAGTCATATGTAGGAATCTCCTCTTTACACCGCTCATCACCCCTCACATATGTCTCTGTGGTATTAATATGGGTCAGACCTTCACCCTGAAACAAATATTATAAAAGTCACAGACAGATGGAGAAGTCCCATCTATGATCAGCTCTAATCCTGTCATCTCCACCGTTCTCATTACACAAATATAAAACATAATAATGGTGGATAAAACAAGACTGAATACAAAACCGTCACAGCCGTCTACACATCATAGGGGAGATCTCATGACACCTTCTCTCCATCTACCTGATGATCCTGAGGAACATTGGGATCTTCTTGTTTACAGTCCTGTGGAAGAAGAGGACGGAGACATCTCTCTGGTGTTGTCCTCTTACTGGATAGATCTGGAGGAAACACATACAGGGACTGAATTTATTCTTTACATACAGATAATTATAGGCCATGTGTATTTAGTCCTGTCTATTACCTGGTGATGTGAGGGGCTGGGGAACCTCCATCATGACGCCCTTGTACAGATCTTTGTGTCCTTCTAAATACTCCCACTCTTCCATGGAGAAATAGACAGCGACATCCTGACACCTTATACGAACCTGACATATACAATGATACCGTCATCCCCCCGATCCCTTCATAGCGTTACTGTAAAATGTCCCAGCATTCCCAGCAGTGTCACCTCTCCAGTCAGCAGCTCAATCATCTTGTAGGTGAGTTCTAAGATATTCTGGTCATTGATGTCCTCATGTATCAGGGGGTGAGATGGAGGCCCTGTGATTGGGCTCAGGGATCTTCCCCATCCCTCAGACACAGGGTTCTGACAGCGCTCACTAGAGGTTTTCTTCACTACTGTGTAATCCTGGTTATGGAGAGACACATTAATAAATCTCATTACAGACATTTCCAGAGTCCTCACCTCTCCAGTTCTGTCCATCTGTTATTCCCATAGATAAGAATGATGTAATGTGACGTCATCAGAATCTCTCACCTCTCCAGTAAGCCGGAAGAGGATCTCTAGGGTGAGGTGTAATATCCTCTCCACCATCTTGTCTCTGTCCATAGCCACCTTTGATGGGTAAATCAGAAAAATTTTCTTATATCGAAGATCGTCACTGAGAGGATCCGAAGAGAGACCTGAAGGAGAAAAAGATAAGTTGATGGCACATCATAATACATCTATTGGAGATAATGAGGGAAAACATATAAGGAGATTTATTATTTTACAGTATTTCGTTTTTTTCTTTATATCTAGTAATAAAACCGTTATATTTTAGGACACAGACAACAAGCAGTTTCTTCCTTGGAGTCTGCAGCTGAATACGTTTCTCATAGACTCACTGTCAGGGAAATTTTGTGAAAATATTAACAATTTCTCCCAAACCCCTCTTAAACAGTGTATAATATTTTGTCAAACCCCATTAATGTGGATACAACATCATAGTATAGAGCAAGTATATATACAAATTGAAGAGAGGTGACACCTACTAGACTGCTGGATGGTATTCAAAGGTAGGAATTCAAAAGTGTGGAGATATGGTGACTCTGGTTGCTTGGGTCTGCAGAAAGGAGCAGAGAGTGGCAGACTCAAAGTTAACAGCTGAGAGGGACTGTGGAGGCAGAGATAGACCAAATAGAGCTCGACGTAGCATACCTGTGACCCCTAGTTCCTGGTTATAAGTTGGTACTGCACGTAGTGGCTTAGAGGAACGCGGTGTCCACCGCTAGTTCCTGGTGCTGTGAGAGTTGTCAGGGGCAGGATGGTATCGGCTGACCAATCGCCGCCAATCCCGCAGTGCTGTGTAGTGTGAACTCCGGAAGTGCATGTGTGACGTCACCGGAAGTGACGCACTGCTCCCAGGAAGCTGTGCATTCTGCAGGCTGGTGTAAATGCGTTCCAGTGAGCCGGAAGTTTGAGTGCCAGGGAGAGAGAATGTGCGTTCCACCAGTATAGAGCATAAGACCCAATGGGCATGAGCCAGAGCCTTTGTTGGAGTGGACAAGGATCTAGGAGAGGGGACAAGAGTGTGCCAGAGAGGAATAATCTGCAATAAAGGAGACAATATATGAGTAGGATATGGAGATCAAAACATGTATATTATTGACCTATTCAATTTGAAGACCACATATCCAAACGTAAAATACATTTCAACATAGGGTCACATAAGATCCCTGGGTGACAAGTTTCTCTGTACCAATTGTTCAATGAGAACCAAACTCCAAACATAAAAAAAAATTATATAAAAAGCCAGCAGGTCATAGTCCCTATTAAGGCCTTTCGGCTCTAAGGACTGTAATTCATGAATTCAATAGGCTTCTCTACGTTTGAGAAGGCTCACTCTGTCGCTCCCCCGACGTGGTGTCAAAACTTGTTCCAATACCTGGTATTTGAATTGAGAAATACTATGTCCTGCCATGATAAACTGTTGGGGAATGGGTAACATTAGGTTTTTGCACAGAATTGTGGACTTGTG
The DNA here is from genome assembly GCF_046119375.1 of Phyllobates terribilis. Classification (NCBI taxonomy): domain Eukaryota; kingdom Metazoa; phylum Chordata; class Amphibia; order Anura; family Dendrobatidae; genus Phyllobates; species Phyllobates terribilis. The sequence goes on along the minus strand of NW_027362879.1, from coordinate 4,424,393 downwards.
CTTTGAAATCCTATCCCTTATGGGCTGTGCCGCCTCCCCCACACAGATTCGGCCGAATGGACATTTAATAAGATATACCACATATGAACTGTCACATGTAAAGTACCCTTTGATGTTGTATATTTTTTCAGTTTGTGGGTGATGAACAATGCTACCCCTGAGGACATTGTTGCATTGACGACATTGGAGACATGGGAATGTGCCCATTTTGGGATTCTGCAAAAACCATAGTCTCTAATATTGGTTCTTAAAACACGGTAGGAAGGGTTGTTGGAACGCAGGGATCGTGGGATAGCCGGTTTGTAAGATGTTCCTGTGTTTCCTAATGGTTTTATTTAAGATGTAGGCGAAGGGGTGGAACGTGTGAACGAAGGGAATTCTGTCCTTAGTGTTTGGAAGATCAGTTCTGGAATTCGACGCCTGGGGATTCAAGAAGCTAGGTGGATAGCCTCGTTCAGTGAATTTGGTCGACATTTCTTGTAACCTCTGATTGCGGATAGTTTCACTGGACACTATCCGTTTGACCCTCTGAAATCGTAATGTAGGTATAGATTTCTTCATCGACCTTGGATGATTGCTAGAAAAGTGTAATAGGTCATTGCGATCGGTGGGCTTGGAATAGAGATCAGTTGTTAGGTGGCCCTTTGTATCCTTGATCACCATGGTATCAAGGAAACTAACATGGCTTGAATCATATGTCATGGTGAAGCGTCTTTAAACCAAAGACGTTTAATGTTGTGGGATTGATTGCATTAGATAAATGTCTTCTAATACATTTTTTTAGCGACTCTGAAGTGCATCCCACATATTGTAGTTTACTCTCTATACATTCTATTAAATGCACTGCTCAAAAAAATAAAGGGAACACTCAAATAACACATCCTAGATCTGAATGAATGAAATATTCTCAATGAATACTTTGTTCTGTACAAAGTTGAATGTGCTGACTACAAAATCACACAAAAATTATCAAAGGAAATCAAATTTATTAACCAATGGAGGCCTGGATTTGGAGTCACCCCCAAAATTAAAAGTGGAAAAACACACTACAGGCTGATCCAACTTTGATGTAATGTCCTTAAAACAAGTCAAAATGAGGCTCAGTATTATGTGTGGCCTCCACGTGCCTGTATGACCTCCCTACAACGCCTGGGAATTCTCCTGATGAGGTTCCGCAAACTCCTGGACAGTCTGTGTTGTAACGTGACGTTGGTGGATGGAGCAAGACATGACCCAGCTTTCGTCCTTCTCCATCACAGCAACACCCCTTTAAAAACATATAAAAACTCGATACTGAGACTCTTGATCACGTCTGCTAGAGCATGTATTCCCTCACTATGGAAAAGTAACACTATCCCGACAATCTCACTATGGTTCTCCAAAATAAAAGAGATTAGGTTAATGGAGGAGCTCACCTACACGATCAATAACTCCCATGATAAATTTTATAAAACATGGCTCTACTGGAGTTTAAATCTTCCGCTGATTACCTGGCCCTCATAGGGGAAAGTTAAGTCTATACTTCAGGAGCCTCTCTGACCTTACCCTAACCCTCTTACCCATACATCCCTTCCCCCACTTCCCTTTGTCTTTGTGTATATTTGTGTTTTGGGCTTTAACTACTCATTTTTTCTTTTATAACCCTTATTTGTTAATCAACATGAATATGTAATGACTTAATGTTTAAGTCAGAGTCACCACGCTGGTATATCCTAAAACACATTGAACCAATGTTCTACCAGCGACTCTACTTTGGATTGTGTTTACTTATTTAATTTTCAAATGTTTTGGAAATACTGGTTATTGTTATGGTTATGTGGTCATGTTTGACCTACTACTTGTTACACAACTAGTACCCGGTGTTTGTATTTGTATTTCCTTTTCAACACTTAATAAAGATAAATTTATAAAGAATAATCAAGTCACATTGAGTTTGATATTTGTTTCTTGAAAACAAACTCGGTGAAAGTTTTCCGCCAAGTGTAGAAGCCTTTTTGGATACAAAACTCAAACAAAATATGCAAACGAATTTACAAAGTCTGGAGGATGGATCTCAGACATCAAAAAAACTAAGTTTGAAAGAAATATCAAAGACTACGAGTCAAATTCAATTTACACATGGAAATGAAACAAACCAAGAGCTACTGTTCTGAAATACAGGTCACACAATAAATTCAAAGGAAATAGAGGAGAGCGGAGGTCAGCTTCACAAATCCTAATGTGTCCATGGGTTCCTCTAATTATAATTCTCTGAGGACTAATCTGATGCATCAGTGGGATCAACTAAAGACAGATGGAACAAAAATAAATTCTCAAGTATTCCCCACAATTCAGCACAAAACAACAGGCCGGAAGAAAGCTCAGATGTGCCCGGAAGCATGCGTTCCACGCCGGATCGCATAATGGTTTTGGATTGCATACCACCAACATAGAAAAGTCCTATCTCTGAGATGAGCGTCATTGGAGACTAAAAACAAGTATTGCACATCCTCCCATCATGCAATAGGCATGTAGATCTACTTTATCACTACAGAAAATATGGGATGATGGCCCACAGTATATTCGTAAATGATCAAATTTGTCCCCTATTGCATAATTAGAGATACACAAGGAACACCACACTTGTTAGTTACTAAATAGTATATGTAGGATATAACTGATAAGTAATAATTCTGATATAGAAGCTCAGATATCTCGATGAAGTACAACAATATGTGAACCTCATTCACAGGGAACTGAGTAGCAATGAATAGAGTATACAATCCAAAAATGTAATACAGAATGGGTCTGTATTCACACAAAACAAGCATAGGAAATTAGCTCATTCAGTCCCTTAGGGGCTCGTGAATCCAGTCTGGAAATCCACTCATTTTCCTTTTTGGAGGATACATCTATTGTGATCACCTCCTATCACATTGGGTTTAACCACCTCAATGATGAAAAAGGAGATGTCTCTGGTTTCACCTCGATGTACACTATTCATATGTCTCGCTAATCGGGTGTCCTGACCATGGCATATATCACCCTAATGCCCCCCACCCTCCTCCTAGACTCCCTCTTGGTCTTGCCTACATAATCTGTCCAAACACAAAAAAGAAAACAAGAACCGGCAACTTTGTACGGGGATGACAATTGATCCAGGAATAGTGTACCGCTGTCTAGTCCGCATGTTGCTTTTAAAGTGATACAATAAAGGAGCACGTTTTAGGGACCGGTGAGTGCTATCCTTTCTTCTTATTTGCTTACATGTTACCTACATAATCTAGGGGGCAGGTGCATGTGGCCATATATACAAGTCCTGAGGTTTTACAGTTGGAATAACCCCTCTGAAAAAAGTTTTTACTCGTGGAGGAACTCGAGAAAGATTTACATGGTCTCATCCAATTACATGTACAACATTCTCCACATCTAAAGAAACTGCAGATTCTTCCAAGCCCCCTTGGGTGCAGTTTTTTTGTAGAAACTATGCACTAAATGGTCCCTAATTGACCAACCCTTTCTGAAAGTTATTGTGGGAGTAGATCACACAGCACCTTCCGAGCCGGGTCGGCCACAAGTATATCCCAGGTCACTCTGATTGTCATAAGTTTTTCTTACTCGTGCTATCCCATCTTTTTCTTGGTCTCTTGGTTAGGTATGGAGGAGTGTCTGTCTCTCCCATTTTTCTGCAAACGATGATGTGGAATCCAAAATGTACCATGAGTACCCTATAATCCCTTAATCTGATGTTCAGGTCTATTGCCTGTATATTAAAATCTGAGACATTATGGCAGTACCTTCTCAACCATAAAAATTGACCCTTGGGTATTCCTCTTTTTATTGGGATGGGGTGGTGGCTATCCCACTTCAATAGTTTATTAGTGATTGTAGGTTTATGGTAGATGAGTGTCCCTAGGGTCTCATCCCGTTCTTTCTTGATTAGTACATCCAGGAAAGGCAACTGGTAATAATTAAACTCTGATATAAATCTCAGGCTCACTCTATTGATATTGAGTTCCCTGATAAATTCAAGAGATTGTTCACTCGTCTCTGACCAGATCATTAAAATGTAGTCAATATATTTGTATCATACCCCAATATATGGATGTCATCACTTATCATCATCCCCGAATATTGTGGATTCCTCCCACCAGCCCAGGAATAGTTTAGCATACGAGGGGGCACAGAGGCTTCCCATCGCAGTACCCCTGAGCTGGTGGAAGTACTTCCTGTCAAAAATAAATAAGTTATGTGTAAGAGTGAATTTTAGAAGATCCTCCATGAAGTCATTATGTCTGCTACACTCTATTGATCTCGATTTCAAGAAATGTCTTACTCCTCTGATACCATCCTCATGTGGTATATTACTGTACAAAGCCTCAATATCTAGTAAGGCCTGCTCCCCTACATGCATGTATACATGCTCGAGGGTCTACATGTAGGGGAGCAGGTAAAGGGAAAACCAACTCCAGAGGGATTATTCCAACTGCAGGACCTCAGGACTTATTCCAACTACAGGACCTCAGGTGGTACTGTGGGGGCATCATACATACTACATAAGGGGCATAATGGGGGCATTACACTGTGTGGGGGGCATCATACATCCTGTATAAGGGGCATAATGGGGGCATTACACTGTGTGGGGGCATCATACATACTGCATAAGGGGCATAATGGGGGCATTACACTGTGTGGGGGCATCATACATACTGCATAAGGGGCATAATGGGGGCATTACACTGTGTGGCCAGTAAAGGGGTCCTGTACTATGAGAACAATAAGTTTCCTCCCTTCCTGTCTCCATAGTTGGGTTGTATGTATCTATTACAGGAAACAGAACAACAACCTTATGATTCTTATAAGAGTCTCCGTGCTGAAGGGGTTAATGCCCCCTGCGCCCAGTAATGGGGGTCTCCACATACCTCCACCTGCAGAGCCGCCACCACACATATGGCTGCTCAGTGCGCACAGGAGCTGTGATGAGGTCACAGGAGGGGAGGAGTCAGGGGTCACATGATCAGGGGCCTCAGTGGATGCAGGACTCTGCTGTGCTGGTTGTCATGGTGCTGGATGAGCTGAAGTTTATGTGTGGGGTCAGGAGGGGTTTACAGTGTGGATGTAGCAGAGCCGTGTGTGTATGAGGTGTACGGAGCAGAGCCGCGTGTGTACGAGGTGTACGGAGCGGAGCCGCGTGTGTACGAGGTGTACGAAGCGGAGCCGTGTGTGTACAAGGTGTACGGAGCGGAGCCGCGTGTGTACGAGGTGTACGGAGCAGAGCCGCGTGTGTACGAGGTGTACGGAGCGGAGCCGCGTGTGTATGAGGTGTACGGAGCAGAGCCGCGTGTGTACGAGGTGTACGGAGCAGAGCCGTGTGTGTACGAGGTGTACGGAGCGGAGCCGCACGTGTACGAGGTGTACGGAGCGGAGCCGCACGTGTACGGAGCAGAGCCGCACGTGTACGAGGTGTACGGAGCAGAGCCGCGCGTGTACGAGGTGTACGGAACAGAGCCGCGTGTGTACGAGGTGTACGGAACGGAGCCGCGTGTGTACGAGGTGTACGGAGCGGAGCCGCGCGTGTACGAGGTGTACGGAGCGGAGCCGCGTGTGTACGAGGTGTACGGAGCGGAGCCGCAAGTGTACGAGGTGTACGGAGAGGAGCCGCACATGTACGAGGTGTACGGAGCAGAGCCGCACGTGTACGAGGTGTACGGAGCAGAGCCGCGCGTGTACGAGGTGTACGGAACGGAGCCGCGTGTGTACGAGGTGTACGGAACGGAGCCGCGTGTGTACGAGGTGTACGGAGCGGAGCCGCGCGTGTACGAGGTGTACGGAGCGGAGCCGCGTGTGTACGAGGTGTACGGAGCGAAGCCGCGTGTGTACGAGGTGTACGGAGCAGAGCCGCGTGTGTACGAGGTGTACGGAGCAGAGCCGCGTGTGTACGAGGTGTATGGAGCGGAGCCACGTGTACGAGATGTATGGTGCGGAGCCGTGTGTGTACAAGGTGTACGGAGCGGAGCCGCGTGTGTACGAGGTGTACGGAGCGGAGCCGCGTGTGTACGAGGTGTACGGAGCGGAGCCACGTGTACGAGATGTATGGAGCGGAGCCGTGTGTGTACGAGGTGTACGGAGCGGAGCCGCGTGTGTACGAGGTGTACGGAGCGGAGCCGCGTGTGTACGAGGTGTACGGAGCAGAGCCGCGTGTGTACGAGGTGTACGGAGCGGAGCCGCGTGTGTACGAGGGGTACGGAGCGGAGCCGCGTGTGTACGAGGGGTACGGAGCGGAGCCGCGCGTGTACGAGGTGTACGGAGCGGAGCCACGTGTACGAGACGTACGGAGCGGAGCCGTGTGTGTACGAGGGGTACGGAGCGGAGCCGCGCGTGTACGAGGTGTACGGAGCGGAGCCACGTGTACGAGGCGTACGGAGCGGAGCCGTGCGTGTACGAGGCGTACGGAGCGGAGCCGCGTGTGTACGAGGGTATGGTGCAGAGTCGCGTGTGTACGAGGCGTACGGAGCGGAGCCGCGTGTACGAGGCGTACAGAGCGTAGCCGCGCATGTACGAGGCGTACGGAGCGTAGCCGGGCGTGTACGAGGCGTACGGAGCGTAGCCGCGCGTGTACGAGGCGTGCGGACCGGAGCCGCGCGTGTACGAGGCGTGCGGAGCGGAGCCGCGCGTGTACGAGGCGTGCGGAGCGGAACCGCGCGTGTACGAGGCGTGTGGAACGGAGCCGAGCTTGTACAAGGCGAGCGGAGCCGGGCGTGTAAGAGGCGTGCGGAGCGGAGCCGCGCGTGTACGAGGCGTACGGAGCGTAGCCGCGCGTGTACGAGGCGTACGGAGCGTAGCCGCGCGTGTACGAGGCGTACGGAGCGTAGCCGCGCGTGTACGAGGCGTGCGGACCGGAGCCGCGCGTGTACGAGGCGTGCGGAGCGGAACCGCGCGTGTGGAACGGAGCCGGGCTTGTACGAGGCGAGCGGAGCCGCGCGCGTGTACGAGGCGTGCGGAGCGGAGCCGCGCGTGTACGAGGCGTACGGAGCGTAGCCGCGCGTGTACGAGGCGTACGGAGCGTAGCCGCGCGTGTACGAGGCGTACGGAGCGTAGCCGCGCGTGTACGAGGCGTGCGGACCGGAGCCGCGCGTGTACGAGGCGTGCGGAGCGGAGCCGCGCGTGTACGAGGCGTGCGGAGCGGAACCGCGCGTGTACGAGGCGTGTGGAACGGAGCCGGGCTTGTACGAGGCGAGCGGAGCCGGGCGTGTACGAGGCGAGCGGAGCCGCGCGCGTGTACGAGGCGTGCTGAGCGGAGCCGCGCATGTACGAGGCGTGCGGAGCCGGGCTTGTACGAGGCGTGCGGAGCGGAGCCGGGCTTGTACGAGGCGTGCGGAGCGGAGCTGGGCGTGTACGAGGCGTGTGGAGCGGAGCCGGGCGTGTACGAGGCGTGCGGAGCGGATGCTGCCCCTCTCCAGGAGCAATCACAGCAGCACGGCATGAGACATTCTTGTGCTACACAGACTGTCCTGACAGAACACAGCTCGTCAGGACATAGCCCCGACCTCCAGCGACAGCCGGACAGTCCCATTGGATCGGGGACGGTTGGGCGGTTTCTGTATATAAGTTGTGTGTGATAATTGTAGAATTATTAATGTCTTAACATAAAAGGATGTACCTGAGTGTTTGTGCCGGGGTCCACATGCATGGAGGGGGTTGAGGCGGTGCTGGCTGTATTATGCAGACGGCATCTGCCTGTAACAGTAGTAACCAGAAACTACTAGAAACTCTGCACCAAAATGAAGCAAATCCTTATTGTGGGGACTTCGCCTTGTACGTAACACCCCCGGATCCGGTACAAGCCGGGCAGATGTTCTCATTCATGTCATTTTCTGCTTAAGGTTCTGCGGTTTTCTGGCCAACTATAAAAAAGAAAAAGCGTAAAACAATATTTGTTTCTGCTGCATTGACATAAGTACAATCTTTCATTATATATAAATCTATTACACGTCGGGTCAATGCTGTAAAGGACAGTAAAGTGCCATGGTTGTGGTTGTGGTTTTTGGGTCACTCTACTTCCCTCCCAAAAATGCATTCAGAAACTTGTAACTACTGATCTCTCCACAGGAAGAAGCCGACAACTCCATCAATGGAATCATTTTATAAAATTAGGTCTTCGCAAGATGAAAATGGTCTCACAAACCACATTTTTTAAAATGTTCATAAAAAACCCCAAACAAACAAAAATAATAACCTTACTTTTTTCCCCATTTTTCAATACTTTATGTGCTAAATTGAATGTTGTCATTCCAAAGAACAACTAGTCCCACAAAACACAAGCCCTCCGTCTATGTGAATGGAAAAACAAAGTTATATTTTTTGGGAAAAAGGGGAGGAAAAAAACAAAAAATTGCTCTTGTCAGAATAATGTAATTGCTATATATATATTTTTAAAAAATTGAATAATTTTACCCCAAAATTGTGATCTCTTATAATATTATCATTCTTCATGCGAGATTAATCATTAGTCTGTGAATAAATCCAAACATCTGGAAGATGTAGAACAATATATCTCTGATCCTCTTCTGCCAGGATAAGCGCCTCCATTCTGTCCTTTCTGTGATGGAGAAAACGCTTGAAAGATTCAGAAAGTCCGATGAGTTTTTGGAGCTTATTGTAAAGGGCCTTATTGACGACCTGGGAAAGAAACCACCAGAAACAAAGGATCCAACCAGGTAAGTTCTAATGATCCCGTCTGATAAAATGATCAGTTTTATTTCCATGGGATTGTTCTGTAGAAGAGATGGGACCTGCAGCATTTTGACCCTGAGCTTCACTATGTATTGATGTAGCAAAGCTTAATGTGACAATTCACACACCACAGTGATAAACTGTCTCAGAAGGTTAGCTCTCATAACAGAATTAACATCACTTATAGTGGAACTATACTTACAATTTGTTTTCAGAATTGTGAAATTATGGCACTTTGCAAAGCACTTCATTAGTTTCTTTGGCGTCATATCCGTAAAATGATGATATTAAAGTGGCCTCCAGACCCTGCTTTTCCCCAGTGCAGGAGCGTTGCTGGGGTCCTAAGAGATCAGGGACCCCAGCCCCAAAGTACATGTTTCCCCATATAACCTCTCTGCCACTTAAAAGAGGATTTATACATATATAATTACAGTATACCACTGTTACTAATCTAAAATACACTATACAAAGACCAATATTCCCAAAATTACTACTATACAAGGCCAAAATGATCCTGCTACACAATGTCCTCTACCATCACCACCACACAGTGAGTCCATATATGAGAGAAAACCCCGCAGGGTAAAAGACCATCAAAGGAGTCCAGGGAGTATAAAATCTATCATATTTATTCAGCAATAGAAGAATAGGATGATGGGGGAAGGGACACAACACATATGTGATTGTTAGACATGTAAGCCAAAAAAAGCCAGGCACGCAAGGAAGGGGCCATTCCAGGTATAATGACTGTCTATAGTATCATCATGGGTGTACTAAAATATCCCAAAATAGACACCGCATGTATTCCACTGGGGGCAACAGTCATCATATGCAGGTGCATCTCACTAAATTACAATATCATCAAAAAGTTAATTTATTTCAGTTCTTCAATACAAAAAGTGAAACTCATATATTATATAGAGTCATTACAAACAGAGAGATCTATTTCAAGTGTTTATTTCTGTTAATGTTGACGATTATGGCTTACAGCCAATGAAAACACAAAAGTCATTATCTCAGTAAATTAGAATAATTAACAAAAAACACCTGCAACTGCTTCCTAAGTGTTTAAAAATGTCCCATAGTCTGTTTCAGCAGGCTCCACAATCATGGGGAAGACTGCTGACTTGACAGATGTCCAGAAGGCAGTCATTGACACCATCCACAAGGTCCCAGAGTTCCAATTTTCCTTTGGAAATCAATGTCCCAGAGTCTGGAGGAAGAGTGGAGAGGCCACAATCCAAGCGGCTTGAGGTCTAGTGTGAAGTGTCCACAATCAGTGATGGTTTGGGGAGCCATGTCATCTGCTGGTGTAGGTCCACTGTGTTTTATCAACACCAAAGTCAGCGCAGCCGTCTACCAGGACATTTTAAAGCGCTTCATGCTTCCCTCTGATGACAAGCTTCATGGAGATGGAAATGTCATTCTCCAGCAGGACTTGGCGCCTGTCCACACTGCCAAAAGTACCAATACCTGGTTTACACACAACAGTATCACTGTGCTTAATTGGTCAGCAAACTCACATGACCTTAACCCCATAGAGAATCTATTATAGAGAATCTATGGGGTATTGTCATGAGGAAAATAAGAGACACCAAACCCAACAAAGCAGGCGAGCTGAAGGCTGCTATCAAAGCCACCTGGGCTTCCATAACACCTCAGCAGGGCCACAGGCTGATCCCTCCATGCCACATTGCCGCATTGATGCAGTAATTGATGCAAAAGGAGCCCCGACCAAGTATTGAGGGCATTTACTGAACATACATTTCAGTAGGCCAACATTTCGGATTTTAAAAACATTTTTCAAGCTGTTGTTATAAAGTATTCTAATTTACTGAGATAATGACTTTTGTGATTGCATTGGCTTTAAGCCATAATCAGTGGCGTACCGCCAATGGTGGCAGGCCACACCACTGCTATGGGGCCCGTGAGCCTCGGGGGAGCGAGGAGGATAGGTGAGTATTGGGGGGGTGGGAGGTTGTGGTAAAATTAGGGGCCTCGGCTTATACTCGGGTCGTCTTATTTAAAACATACGGTATTTTAAAATCAGTGAGTACGTGGTGCCCATAATACTGCAGGACTGTGTGGTGTATTATACTATATGGGAGCTGCATTTTACCCTTTGGGGTGTGAAATATACTGTATGGAGGACTATGGGAGTGCATTATATTCTATTGAGGACCATGGGAAGTTCATTATACTATATGGAGGATTATGGGGGGTGCATTATACTATATGGAGGATTTTGGAGGGTGTATTATACTATATGGAGGATTACGGGTGGCATATTATACTATATGGAAGTCTATGTGGGGCCATTATGATATTTTGAGGGCTATGTGGGGGGCCGTTCTACTGTATGAAAGCAATTATACAGTGTGAAGGTTTGTGTGGGGTCCATCATACTGTTTGGAGGGCTGTGTGGGGCCATTATACTGTTTGGAGGGCTAGTGTGGGCCATTATACTGTATGTAGGCCCATTATACTGTATGGAGGGCTGTGTGGGGCCATTATACTGTTTGGAGGGCTAGTGTGGGCCGTTATACTGTATGTAGGCCCATTATACTGTATGGAGGGCTGTGTGGGAGTCACAGTTGGGGGAATCATACTGTGTTAGGGTCACCATACTTTGCCTTGGGAGTTGAAGTGGGGTACAATAAGGTCATTATACTGTTCATGTAGAGGCTAATGTGGAGGAGTGCACCATGGGGGTATCATACTGTGTTTGGGGGGCACTTTTATTGGCATCATACTTCATGGGGCAATGAAAGAGGGATCTAGGACTTCAGTAGGAGGAAAATTAGAAAAATGAAGTAAAGGCTGGAAAGTTGTGAGATCGGCTCTTCTGTGACACAGACAAATATTTAGTTATTTTTTTGGTGGGGGGGGGTCCAATTAGAGCTTCTGCTATAGGGCCTCATGATTTCTATGTGCGCCCCTGGCCATAATCATCAACAATAACAGAAATAAACACTTGAAATAGATCACTTTGATTGTAATGACTTTATATAATATATGAGTTTCATTTTCACCATTGAAGAACTAAAATAAATAAACTTTTTGATGATATTCTAATTTAGTGAGATGCATCTGTATATATAAGGGGTGTGGGTGCCATCATTCTATAAGGGGCTATGGGAGTCATCATGCTATATATAAGGGGCAGTGGGGCCATCATATTATATAAAATGGGGAGTGGGTGCCAGAATACAGTTTATAAGGGGCCATGGGGCCATCATACAGTATAAAGGGAGCTGTAGGGGCCATAATATAGTGTACAAGTGGGTGTGGGGGCCATCATACAGTATATATTGGGATGCGGGGGCCATCATACAGTACTGTATATATGGGGCTGTGAGGGCCATTATACAGGATATAGGGAGTTGTAGGGACCATCATGCCAGTTATAAGGAGTTGTAGAGACCATCATACACTGCATAGGGAGCTGTGGAGACCATCATACAGTGCATAGGGAGCTGTGGAGACCATCATACAGTGCATAGGGAGCTGTGGGGACCATTATGCAGTGCATAGGGAGCTGTGGGGACCATCAGACAATGCATAGGGAGCTGTGGAGACCATCATACAGGGCCTAGGGAGCTGTGGGGACCATCAGACAATGCATAGGGAGCTGTGGAGACCTTCATACAGTGCATTGGGAGCTGTGGGGACCATTATGCATTGCATAGGGAGCTGTGGGGATCATTATGCAGTGCATAGGGAGCTGTGGGGACCATCATACAGTTCATAGGGAGCTGTGGGGACCATCAGACAATGCATAGTGAGCTGTGGGGACCATCATACAGTGCATAGGGAGCTGTGGGGACCATCATACAGGGCATAGGGAGCTGTGGGGACCATCATACAGGGCATAGGGAGCTGTGGGGACCATTATGCAGTACATAGGGAGCTGTGGGGTCCATTAGGCAGTGTATAGGGAGCTGTGGAGACCATTATGCAGTGCATAGAGAGCTGTGGGGGCCATTATGCAGTGCATAGGGAGCTGTGGGGACCATCAGACAATGCATAGGGAGATGTGGGGACCATGATACAGGGCATAGGGAGCTGTGGGGACCATTATACAGTGCATAGGGAGCTGTGGGGACCATTATGCAGTGCATAGGGAGTTGTGGGGACCATCATACAGAGTTTAGGGAGCTGTGGGGACTATCATACAGTACATAAGGTGCTGTGGGGACCATCATACAGTGTATAAGGAGCTGTGGGGACCATCATAAAGTGTATAAGGAGCTGTGGGGACCATCATACAGTGCATAAGGAGCTGCAGGGACCATCATACAGTGCGTAGAGAGCTGTGGGGACCATCAGACAATGCATAGGGAGCTGTGGAGACCATCATACAATGCCTAAGGAGCTTTGGGGACCATCATACAGTGTCTAGGGAGCTGTGGGGACCATCGTACAGTATCTAAGGAGCTGTGGGGACCATCATACAGTGTGTAGGGAGCTGTGGGGACCATGACACCAGTGCATATGGAGCTGTGGGTACCATCATACAGTGCATAGGGAGCTGTGGGGACCATCATACAGTGCATAGGGAGCTGTGGGGACCATCATACAGAGCGTAGGGAGCTGTGGGGACCATGATACAGTGCATATGGAACTGTGGGTACAATCATACAGGGCATAGGGAGCTGTGGGGACCATCATACAGTGCATAGGGAGCTGTGGGGACCATCATACAGGGCATAGGGAGCTGTGGAGACCATTATGCAGTGCATAGAGAGCTGTGGGGACCATCATACAGGGTATAGGGAGCTATGGGGTTCATCATACAGTGTGTAGGGAGCTGTGGGGATCATCATACAGTGCGTAGGGAGCTGTGGGGACCATCATGCAGTGTATAGGGATCTGTGGGGACCATCATACGGTGCATAGGGAGCTGTGGGGACCATCATACAGTGTGTAGTGAGCTGTGGGACTATCATACAATATACAGGGTGCTATGGGGGCACTCAGGACATTATTTCTTTTAAATGGGTGCATCATCAGAAATTTCTTCTTTCACCACCCCAAAATCATCGTCCATAGACTTGAAGAAGAACTTTGTAGTTGGGTGTAGTTTGATTGTGGCTTTAAGGGGGCATTATTACTTAAAGCGGATACTCAACGGTATTTGTTGCTTGGAGGGAACACTTCAGATATTGAAACTTTCATAAGAGCATATCTGGCATTATTACTTGCTAGGTAGCACAGTGGGGTCTTTACTACTTTCTATGGGACGCTATTATTTTTATAGGTCCCCTCTATCTGGCATACAGTCTTTGTAGCATTAATTGGTGGAGGGTAATCATAGTAATGACATAATTTTTGAAGTATTGAGGTTCCTATTCCACGTGGGAAGAGCAGGCAGCATGGGGAGGTTGTGCAGGGTGGGAATAGATGGGGACGGTGCTGGAAATGTGAGAAGTCAGATGGTCTTTGTACAGTGTGTTTTTATGTAGAGGCAATGGTCATATCATAATACTATGTACTCACTGTGTAGTGTTGATGGTAGAGGGCATTGTGTAGCGGGATTATTATTGCCTTGTATAGAAGTAATTTTGGGAATATTGGTCTTTCAGTTGTGTATTTTAGGTTAGCAACAATGGTGTACTGTAATTATATATGTATAGGTCCTCTTTTAAGTGGCGGGGAGGTTGTATGGGGAAACACCTACTTTGGGGCTTTGGCCCCTGATCTTTTAGGACCCTAGCAACGTCCCGGCATACAAGGGATATCGGGGGGCACAAAGTGTTCTGGACGTTTCCTTTACAGTATGAAGCATTTTCCACACAGTATCCTTCCTGTGTAATATACTCCAGGACTGGTGAGGCGCACTGTCGCTCCCTATTTCGTCATAACTCGGCCTCAGGACTGCAGTGCTGATCAGCAGGTCTGCTTATTTGTTCTTCGGTTTCGCGCACTATGTCTTCCACTACTGGCGCCCTTGAACCCTTGCACTCGTGACTCCCACTAGTACATCATATTCAGTGCTGCTTTGGGGTCCGTAACTCGGCGTCCAATCCAAGGACCCTTCTCTGTAAGGCCACTCTGTCTCATCGGTCCAAAAAAGTCGGGCGCACTTCATGGCCGCCTCCTATAGAATGAATGGAGCAGCATTTTAGCATGCGGACCACCGTTCCAATCTAAAGGGGATGAAGGTTCCTGTAGATTGGAGCTTGTTTTCATTGGACAACCCCTTTAATTTTTCACACACTGTTTCTGCATTTAAGTCTATTTTTTGGTAAATATTCGATGACCTGGTGTAATTTGTGATGTGTTGTTCTTCACCTGAGGTTGTATTGACCTCATTTTATAACTTCTAAGGACCAGACTTTGTTTTAATATATCCTGAATAGAACACAATAGAATTGTATGGAAAACATTATTGTGTTCTTCACAATTCAAGGCGACGTGTCCTTATGAGATCTTTTTCTTGAAGGTATATGGCCCTCAGGTTCTTTATCACCATGCAATCTGAAGAGCCAACTTAGACTAAGAGTGGCCACCACTGGGCATACACCATGGTGCAGCAAGGGCTAGCAATCTGTCCCTCCAATTGTGTGGGTACTTATTGCTTAGGGAATGTCAGTCCAATTCTTCTTTTTAAGAGGGTTCACTGTCTGTGCATCTCTGTGCCTGAAGAATATTAACCTGGTGTTACTGTATTACTGCTGTTCCAAGTGGCCTGCACATGGTTCTCTTAGAGACAGGACCCTTGTTTAAACCCAAGTAGACTTGAATTGGAAAGGCCACTGGTCTGGACCAGGACTCTGGTTGTGTCCGGTGATGGCGGCATGCACGGTTTCTATGTACGTGTCTGTGTGTAGTCAGAAAAGCATTTCGGTGGTGGCCTAATAACTGCAAGGAGCGACGGAGGTGTTGGAGAAAGGTAAACGAGTGGCTGCAGAACGGTTGGTAAATGTGGGACACTTCATGCGAATATTGGCCACTGATGACTGAGGCCTCCCTCCTGGTTTGGTCCTGGAGCCCCCCGGCCACTTGTTGAACATCTTTCCTGTTTTTTACTGTTACACAAGACCCTGTGTCTCCTGTATTCTGCGGCTGCGTCCCGTTCTTCAGTCTTCTTTCTGCAGCATGGTGTGTACGACGTCCTGGATACAATGTTACTGCTCCATCACAGACTGAACCCCAGAACAATTGTCATGGAATTTGGTACCAGAGTTCTCTCTGTGTATGGAGCCCCCATATTTTGTAATTACTCTTATCATTCTCACTGTGTAAGGTGAAATCCAGGAAAAAAAACACACAAAACAATATATATATATAATAAATTTTTTTATTGAAATAGCAATAAGCAACATTGTAATGAAAATATTACTGGTCCTTTAAGAAATTAAACTATGGTCACAGTCACTCTCAGATTGGCCCCGGTGGAGACCACAAAACGAGCTGCGGTCATTGGGGACCACCTGAGGGTCATTGGGACCCAAAGATCCAGAAGAAGGCAAAGAAACCCCCCCAAAAGAATTCTGATTCAGGGGGGAAAAAAATTCCTTCCTGACCCCATTTCTGGCGATCGGATATTTCCCTGGATCTCGTGTATCCTGCTGCATATTGCTGTATATAACATAGGCTTACGTCATGTGAACAATGGCCAAATAGCTGTTGGCTGAGAACTCGTCCTGTATGATAAAATCTGCGATGGAGGTTCCTAATACGGCTTCCAACGAAGATGTGACATCATCCAAATGTGTATAAGAACTAGCGAGTGATAAAGAGACAATGGCTGGTAGGTAATAAGTCATTACCTGTCTGCCAATATCTTCTTCTGGAAGACTTCAAGATATCATGTATTACATATTACATATTATTCTGAAAGTGAACCATGTAATACCACATGTGTCCTGGAGAGGCCGCTACGTCCAGCAAAACACAGCTGATTGCTGAGGGGGTTCACTGCCAGACCCCCGACTATCAACTGATCGCCTGCAAGTCCTCATTTGGGGACAGGAGTTGTTCACACTTGGCATATTTTGTGATTCATGAGGGGAGGACAGTAGCCGCATATAGACTTTTTCTATAAAGTCAGATTAAAGGGGTTTTCAGGAATGTTTTTATGTAATATATAGGAGGTTCCCAGTGGTAGAGAAAACACACAGAGCTTTACTTTCTCCTGCGGCTCCAGCTCTGGATCTTCAGCGCTTCCTGTGCTCTATTGTGACAGGCTGCAGCGGTGATGGCTCAACTTCAGCACACTTCATTGCTGCAGCCAATCACTGAGCTTAGAAGCTCTGTCAGGGTGGCCCACTGAGCCAAGTGATTGGCTGCAGAGCTGCAGTCATGATGTCACCCTTGAAGCCAGTGACTAAAGATCAGCGGCAGCGGTGAAGTGCTGGAGCTGGAGCAGGAGGTAGTAAAGCTTCATCTCTTCTACTTAAGTGACGATTTATATCATTTATATTTAAGTGATGAAAAAAAAATTCAGAAATTTGTAAAAAAAAATAATAAAAATAATTTGCTTGTGTCGCCACTTTCCGAGATCTGAAAGCCGCGGCGTTTTCATGTTTCGGGAACGGGGCTGCGTGAGGGCTAGTTTTTTGCACCACAAACTGATGGTTATATTGATATCATTTTGGGGTATATACAATGTTTTGATTGTCTGTTATTATATATTTTTTTCTTGTTGCAACAAATGAAAATCTGTAATTCTGGCATTTTATGTAATTTTCTAGTTACGCCGTTTACTAAATGGATTAATTTATTTTATATTTCGATGGATCTGACTTTTACAAACGCAGCGATACCAAATATGTGTATTTTTTAAATGTTTTATATTTCTTAATTTTTAATGGGGGAAAACTGGGATGATTTCAACTTTTATACTTTTTTCATTTTTTTTTTTACTTTTCACTGTATTTGTTAGTCTCTTTAGGGGGCTTGAACCTGCAATCACCTGATTGCTTGTGCTATATACAGCATTGCTATATATAGCAGAAATCACAGTCTCCTATGAACACTAGCAACAGGCTGGCTGTCACAGGAATACAGTGATGACAGACAGTGTGCAGTGATGGGGCCACACATACCAGGATTGGGGGATGAGGGGGCCATGCATACCAGGATTGGGGTATGAGGGGGTCCATGCATACCAGGATTGGGGGATGAGGGGAGCCATATGTACCAGGATTGGGGGATGAGGGGTGCCATACATACCAGGATTGGTGATGAGGAGGCCACACATACCAGGATTGGGGGATGAGGGGGCCATGCATACCAGGATTGGGGTATGAGGGGGTCCATGCATACCAGGATTGGGGGATGAGGGGAGCCATATGTACCAGGATTGGGGGATGAGGGGTGCCATATGTACTAGGATTGGGGGATGAGGGGTGCCATACATACCAGGATTGGTGATGAGGGAGTCATACATACCAGGATGGTGAAATTTTCCAGTAGCTGCTGCATTTCCCACCCTAGGCTTATACTCAACTCAATACGTTTTCCCAGTTTTTTTGTGGTACAATTAGGGGCCTCGGCTTATACTCGGGTCGTCTTATATAAAACATACAGTATTTTAAAATCAGTGAGTACGTGGTGCCCATAATATTGCAGGAGTGTGGGGTGCATTATACTATATGGGGGCTGCATTTTACCCTTTGGAGTGTGAAATATACTGTATGGAGGACTATGGGGAGTGCATTATATTCTATCGAGGACCATGGGAAGTTCATTATACTATATGGAGGATTATGGGGGGTGCATTATACTATATGGAGGATTTTGGAGGGTGCATTATACTATATGGAGGATTATGGGTGGCATATTATACTATATCGAAGTCTATGTGGGGCCATTATGATATTTTGAGGGCTTTTTGGGGGGCCGTTATACTGTATGAAAGCAATTATACGGTATGAAGGTTTGTGTGGGGTCTATTATACTGTTTGGAGGGCTAGTGTGGGCCATTATACTGTATGTAGGCCCATTATACTGTATGGAGGGCTGTGTGGGAGTCACAGTTGGGGGAATCATACTGTGTTAGGGTCACCATACTTTGCCTTGGGAGTTGAAGTGGGGTACAATAAGGTCATTATACTGTTCATGTAGAGGCTAATGTGGAGGAATGCACCATGGGGGTATCATACTGTGTTTGGGGGGCACTTTTATTGGCATCATACTTCATGGGGGCAATGAAAGAGGGATCTAGGACTTCAGTAGGAGGAACATTAGAAAAGCGAAGTAAAGGCTGGAAAGTTGTGAGATCGGCTCTTCTGTGACACAGACAAATATTTCTTTATTTTTTTGGTGGGGGGGTCCAATTAGAGCTTCTGCTATGGGGCCTCATGATTTCTATGTGCGCCCCTGGCCATAATCATCAACATTAATAGAAATAAACACTTGAAATAGATCACTTTGATTGTAATGACTTTATATAATATATGAGTTTCACTTTTTGTATTGAAGAACTAAAATAAATAAACTTTTTGATGATATTGTAATTTAGTGAGATGCACCTGTATATATAAGGGGTATGGGTGCCATCATACTGTAAGGGGCTATGGGAGTCATCATGCTATATATAAGGGCAGTGGGGCCGTCATATTATATAAAATGGGGAGTGGGTGCCAGAATACAGTTTATAAGGGGCTGTGGGGCCATCATACAGTATAAAGGGAGCTGTAGGGGCCATAATATAGTGTACAAGTGGGTGTGGGGGCCATCATACAGTATATATTGAGCTGTGGGGGCCATCATACAGTACTGTATATATGGGGCTGTGAGGGCCATTATACAGGATATAGGAAGTTGTAGGGACCATCATGCCAGTTATAAGGAGTTGTAGAGACCATCATACAGTGCATAGGGAGCTGTGGGGACCATCAGACAATGCATAGGGAGCTGTGGAGACCATCATACAATGCATAGGGAGCTGTGGAGACCATCATACAGTGCATAGGGAGCTGTGGGGACCATCATACAGGGCATAGGGAGCTGCGGGGACCATCAGACAATGCATAGGTAGCTGTGGAGACCATCATACAGGGCATAGAGAGCTGTGAGGACCATTATGCAGTGCATAGGGAGATGTGGGGACCATCATACAGGGCATAGGGAGCTGTGGGGACCATTATGCAGTGCATAGGGAGCTGTGGGGACCATTATGCAGTGCATAGATAGCTGTGGGGACCATCATACAGTGCATAGGGAGCTGTGGGGACCATTATGCAGTGCATAGATAGCTGTGGGGACCATCATACAGTGCCTAAGGAGCTGTGGGGACCATCATACAGTGCATAGGGAGATGTGGGGACCATCATACAGGGATTAGGGAGGTGTGGGGACCATTATGCAGTGCATAGGGAGCTGTGGGGACCATCATACCGAGCGTAGGGAGCTGCAGGGACCATCATACAGTACATAAAGAGCCGTGGGGACCATCATACAGTGTATAAGGAGCCGTGGGTACCATCATACAGTGCGTAGAGAGCTATGAAGACCATCATACAATGCATAGGGAGCTGTGGAGACCATCATACAATGCTTAGGGAGCTGTGAAGACCATCATACAGTGCATAGGGCACTGTGGGGACCATCATACAGAGCGTAGGTAGCTGTGGGGACCATCATACAGAGCATAGGGAGCTGTGGGGACCATCATACAGTGTCTAAGGAGCTGTGGGAACCATCTTACAGTGTCTAGGGAGCTGTGGGGACCTCATACAGTATCTAAGGAGCTGTGGGGACCATCATACAGTGTGTAGGGAGCTGTGGGGACCATCATACAGTGTATAGGGAAGTATGAGGACCATCATACAGTATCTAAGAAGCTGTGGGGACCATCATACAGTGCATAGTGAGCTGTGGGGACCATTATACAGAGCGTAGATAGCTGTGGGGACCATCATACAGTGCATAGGGAGCTGTGGGTTCCATCATGCAGAGCGTAGATAGCTGTGGGGACCATCATACAGTGCATAGGTAGCTGTGGGAACCATGATACAGTGCATATGGAACTATGGGTACCATCATACAGGGCATACGGAGCTGTGGGGACCATCATACAGGGTATAGGGAGCTATGGGGATTATCATACAGTGTATAGGGATCTGTGGGGACCATCATTTAGTGCATAGGGAGCTGTGGGGACCATCATACAGTGCATACGGAGCTGTGGGGAACATCATACATTACCTAGGGAGCTGTGGGGACCATCATGTAGTGTATAGGGATCTGTGGGGACCATCATACAGTGCATAGGGAGCTGTGGGGACCATCATACAGTGCATAGGGAGCTGTGGGGACCATCATGCAGTGTATAGGGAGCTGTGGGGACCATCATACAGTGCATAGGGAGCTGTGGGGACCCTCATACAGTGTGTAGTGAGCTGTGGGACTATCATACAATATACAGGGTGCTATGGGGGCACTCAGGACATTATTTCTTTTAAATGGGTGCATCATCAGAAATTTCTTCTTTCACCACCCCGAAATCATCGTCCATAGACTTGAAGAAGAACTTTGTAGTTGGGTGTAGTTTGATTGTGGCTTTAAGGGGCATTATTACTTAAAGGGGATACTCAACGGTATTTGTTGCTTGGAGGGAACACTTCAGATATTGAAACTTTCATAAGAGCATATCTGGCATTATTACTTGCTAGGTAGCACAGTGGGGTCTTTACTACTTTCTATGGGGCGCTATTATTTTTATAGGTCCCCTCTATCTGGCACACAGTCTTTGTAGCATTAATTGGTGGAGGGTAATCATAGTAATGACATAATTTTTGAAGTATTGAGGTTCCTATTCCATGTCGGAGGAGCAGGCAGCATGGGGAGGTTGTGCAGGGTGGGAATAGATGGGGACGGTGCTGGAAATGTGAGAAGTCAGATGGTCTTTGTACAGTGTTTTTTATGTAGAGGCAATGGTCATATCATAATACTATGTACTCACTGTGTAGTGTTGATGGTAGAGGGCATTGTGTAGCGGGATTATTATTGCATTGTGTAGAAGTAATTTTGGGAATATTGGTCTTTCGGTTGTGTATTTTAGGTTAGCAACAATGGTGTACTGTAATTATATATGTATAGGTTCTCTTTTAAGTGGCGGGGAGGTTGTATGGGGAAACACCTACTGTGGGGCTTTGGCCCCTGATATTTTATGACCCTAGCAACGTCCCGGCATACAAGGGATATCGGGGGGCACAAAGTGTTCTGGAGGTTTCCTTTACAGTATGAAGCATTTTCCACACAGTATCCTTCCTCTGTAATATACTCCAGGACTGGTGAGGCGCACTGTCGCTCCCTATTTCGCCATAACTCGGCCTCAGCGCTGCAGTGCTGATCAGCAGGTCTGCTTACTTGTTCTTCGGTTTCGCGCACTATGTCTTCCACTACTGGCGCCCTTGAACCCTCGCACTCGTGACTCCCACTAGTACATCATATTCAGTTCTGCTTTGGGGTCCGTAACTCAGCGTCCAATCCAAGGACCCTTCTCTGTAAGGCCACTCTGTCTCATCGGTCCAAAAAAGTCAGGCGCACTTCATGGCCGCCTCATATAGAATGAATGGAGCAGCATTTTAGCATGCGGACCACCGTTCCAATCTAAAGGGGATGAAGGTTCCTGTAGATGGGAGCTTGTTTTCATTGGACAACCCCTTTAATCTTTCACACCCTGTTTCTGCATTTAAGTCTATTTTTTGGTAAATATTCGATGACCTGGTGTAATTTGTGATGTGTTGTTCTTCACCTGAGGTTGTATTGACCTCATTTTATAACTTCTAAGGACCAGACTTTTTTTTAATATATCCTGAATAGAACACAATAGAATTGTATGGAAAACATTATTGTGTTCTTCACAATTCAAGGCAACGTGTCCTTATGAGATCTTTTTCTTGAAGGTATATGGCCCTCAGGTTCTTTATCACCATGCAATCTGAAGAGCCAACTTAGACTAAGAGTGGCCACCACTGGGCATACACCATGGTGCAGCAAGGGCTAGCAATCTGTCCCTCCAATTGTGTGGGTACTTATTGCTTAGGGAATGTCAGTCCAATTCTTCTTTTTAAGAGGGTTCACTGTCTGTGCATCTCTGTGCCCGAAGAATATTAACCTGGTGTTACTGTATTACTGCTGTTCCAAGTGGCAAGCGCATGGTTCTCTTAGAGACAGGACCCTTGTTTAAACCCAAGTAGACTTGAATTGGAAAGGCCACTGGTCTGGACCAGGACTCTGGTTGTGTCCGGTGATGGCGGCATGCACGGTTTCTATGGATGTGTCTGTGTGTAGTCAGAAAAGAATTTCAGTGGTGGCCTAATAACTGCAAGGACCGACTGAGGTGTTGGAGAAAGGTAAACGAGTGGCTGCAGAACGGTTGGTAAATGTGGCCACTTCATGGGAATATTGGCCACTGATGACTGAGGCCCCCCTCCTGGTTTGGTCCTGGAGACCCCCGGCCACTTGTTGAACATCTTTCCTGTTTTTTACCGTTACACAAGACCCTGTGTCTCCTGTATTCTGCGGCTGCGTCCCGTTCTTCAGTCTTCTCTCTGTAGCATGGTGTGTACGACGTCCTGGATACAATGTTACTGCTCCATCACAGACTGAACCCCAGAACAATTGTCATGGAATTTGGTACCAGAGTTCTCTCTGTGTATGGAGCCCCCATATTTTGTGATTACTCTTATCATTCTCACTGTGTAAGGTGAAATCCAAGAAAAAAACACACAAAACAATATATATATATAAAATAAATTTTTTTATTGAAATAGCAATAAGCAACATTGTAATGAAAATATTACTGGTCCTTTAAGAAATTAAACTATGGTCACAGTCACTCTCAGATTGGCCCCGGTGGAGACCACAAAACGAGCTGCGGTCATTGGGGACCACCTGAGAGTCATTGGGACCCAAAGATCTAGAAGAAGGCAAAGAAACCCCCCCAAAAGAATTCTGATTCAGGGGGGAAAAAAATTCCTTCCTGACCCCATTTCTGGCGATCGGATGTTTCCCTGGATCTCGTGTATCCTGCTGCATATTGCTGTATATAACATAGGCTTACGTCATGTGAACAATGGCCAAATAGCTGTTGGCTGAGAACTCGTCCTGTATGATAAAATCTGCGATGGAGGTTCCTAATACGGCTTCCAACGAAGATGTGACATCATCCAAATGTGTATAAGAACTAGCGAGTGATAAAGGAGACAATGGCTGGTAGGTAATAAGTCATTACCTGTCTGCCAATATCTTCTTCTGGAAGACTTCAAGATATCATGTATTATATATTACATATTATTCTGAAAGAGCACCATGTAATACCACATGTGTCCTGTAGAGGCCACTACATCCAGCAAAACACAGCTGATTGCTGAGGGTGTCACTGCCGGACCCCCGACTATCAACTGATCGCCTGCAAGTCCTCATTTGGGGGCAGGAGTTGTTCACACTTGGCATATTTTGTGATTCATGAGGGGAGGACAGTAGCCGGATATAGACTTTTTCTATAAAGTCAGATTAAAGGGGTTTTCAGGAATGTTTTTATGTAATATATAGGAGGGTCCCAGTGGTAGAGAAAACACACAGAGCTTTACTTTCTCCTGCTGCTCCAGCTCTGGATCTTCAGCGCTGCCTGTGCTCTATTGTGACAGGCTGCAGGGGTGATGGCTCAACTTCAGCACACATCATTGCTGCAGCCAATCACTGAGCTTAGAAGCTCTGTCAGCGTGGCCACTGAGCCAAGTGATTGGCTGCAGAGCTGCAGTCATGATGTCACCCTTGAAGCCAGTGACTAAAGATCAGCGGCAGCGGTGAAGTGCTGGAGCTGGAGCAGGAGGTAGTAAAGCTTCATCTCTTCTACGTAAGTGACGATTTATAGGATTTATATTTAAGTGATGAAAAATAATTTGCTTGTGTCGCCACTTTCCGAGATCTGAAAGCCGCGGCGTTTCCATGTTTCGGGAATGGGGCTGCGTGAGGGCTAGTTTTTTGCACAACAGACTGATGGTTATATTGATATCATTTTGGGGTATATACAATGTTTTGATTGTCTGTTATTATATATTTTTTTCTTGTTGCAACGACTGTAAATCTGTAATTCTGGCATTTTATGTAATGTTCTAGTTACGCCGTTTACTAAATGGATTAATTTATTTTAGATTTTGATGGATCTGACTTTTACAAACGCAGCGATACCAAATATGTGTATTGTTTAAATGTTTTATATTTCTTAATTTTTAATGGGGGGAAAACTGGGATGATTTGAACTTTTATACTTTTTTAATTTTTTTTACTTTTCACTGTATTTGTTCATCTCTTTAGGGGGCTTGAACCTGCAATCATCTGATTGCTTGTGCTATATACAGCATTGCTATATATAGCAGAAATCACGGTCTCCTATGAACACTAGCAACAGGCTGGCTGTCACAGGAATACAGTGATGACAGACACAGGGATCTTCAGTGATCAAGTCACGGGTGCGCCAATGAAGAGATGGAATGGTGCACCCCCTGCTGGCGCACATTAAATGCCGCTGTCACACACTGATAGCAAGATTTAATAGGCTAACTGTCGTGGGCAGAGCTCCGCTCAACCTGCGACTGTTAGAGGCATATGATTGCTGAATAACACAGCCATCATCTGCCGAGAAAGATGCAGACTCGGCGTGTGAGCCTGCAAGAAATGCGGGGAGCAGAATTATGACGGATATAGTCCTTCATAAGTTAAGATGCATTTCTTAGTTAAAGAGTGACCGTCATTAACTGTATTTTCTAGACTATATGAAGCACTTTTTAACAACAAAAAATCTTGCTCAGTATTGTGTGCGTCCTATAGACCAGAAGCAGCGTCCTATCAAGTATGCTTATCATGTGTCTGGCAACTGCCGGAGCAGATTTCAGCTGATCGTGGGGGTGCCCGGTGTCAGACCCTCCGATCTCATACTGATGAGCTATCTTACAGATAGGTCATCAATTCTTAAGTCCCAAATAACCCTTTAAGGGGACTGGGAATGAAATCACCACCAAGGCACCAACAGAATAATAAATATGTCCTTGTATAAACTGTTGGTTCATTATAAGC
The DNA here is from genome assembly GCF_046119375.1 of Phyllobates terribilis. NCBI lineage: Eukaryota > Metazoa > Chordata > Amphibia > Anura > Dendrobatidae > Phyllobates > Phyllobates terribilis. Next base: position 4,398,644 of record NW_027362879.1, on the reverse strand, counting down.
TCATTTTCTACACAATGTAGAAATGAATGATTTATACAGGGGCATCTTTATAAACTCATTACACAGTGGTATTTCACAATGGTGGTGGTTTAGGGGCCTGAAATGAAGTGATGGGTTACCTTTAATACATACATGAATATTCACACACATACACACTCACTTCAACACACACATACATACACACACAAACACACAGACACAAATACACACTCACCTCTATGCACATACAATAAACACACGTGCACACACCCCTTCAGTGCTGCAGTGCTCAGTACACAAACACACAGACCGTTAGTCCAGGGACACACAAACCATCACACAGCCACCCCTTTATTGAAGGGGTCACAGATACACACCCCTTCAGTGCTGGGGTCACAGACACACATCCCTTTGGTACTGAGGTCACACAAACAGACACCAACACACACCTTCAGTGCTGGAGCCACACACACAGCCCTTCAGTGCTGCATTTCAGGGGACATGTACACATGTGCCAAACACACGTGCACACACACCTTCAGTGCTGCAGTGTTGAAGACAGAAAAACACTCCCCATTAGAGCAGGGACACACAAACCATCACACAGCCACCCCTTTATTGATGGGGCCATAGAGACACACCCCTTCATTGCTGGGTTCACAGACACACATCCCTTTGGTGCTGAGGTCACACAAACAGACACAGACACACACCTTCAGTGCTGGGGCCACAGACACAGCCCTTCAGTGCTGCATTTCAGGGGACATGTACACGTGTGCCAAACACACGTGCGTACACCCCTTCAGTGCTGCAGTGTTGAGGAAACAAGCACACACCCCATTAGTGCAGGGACACGCAAACCATCACACAGCCTCCCGGTTATTGATGGGGCCATAGAGACACACATCTTTATTGCTGGGGTCACAGACACACATCCCTTTGGTGCTGAGGTCACACAAACAGACACAGACACACACTTTCAGTGCTGGGGCCACACACACAGCCCTTCAGTGCTACATTTCTGGAGACATGTACATGTGTGCCAAACACACGTGCACACTCCCCTTCAGTGCTGCAGTGTTGAGGACACAAACACACACCCCATTAGTGCAGGGACACACAAACCATCACACAGCCACCCCTTTATTAATGGGGCCATAGAGACACAGCCCTTCATTGCTGGGGTCACAGACACACATCCCTTTGATGCTGAGGTCACACAAACAGACACAGACACACACCTTCAGTGCTGGGGCCACACACACAGCCCTTCAGTGCTGCATTTCAGGGAACATGTACACGTGTGCCAAACACACGTGCACACACCCCTTCAGTGTTGCAGTGTTGAGGAAACAAGCACACACCCCATTAGTGCAGGGACACGCAAACCATCACACAGCCACCCCTTTATTGATGGGGCCATAGAGACACACATCTTTATTGCTGGGGTCACAGACACACATCCTTTGGTGCTGAGGTCACATAAACAGACACACACCTTCCGTGCTGGGGCCACACACACAGCCCTTCAGTGCTGCATTTCTGGAGACATGTACATGTGTGCCAAACACACGTGCACACACCCCTTTAGTGCTGCGGTGTTGAGGAAACAAGCACACACCTCATTAGTGCAGGGACATGCAAACCATCACACAGCCTCCCCGTTATTGATGGGGCCATAGAGACACACATCTTTATTGCTGGGGTCACAGACACACATCCCTTTGGTGCTGAGGTCACACAAACAGACACACACCTTCAGTGCTGGGGCCACATGCACAGCCCTTCAGTGCTGCATTTCAGGGAACATGTACACGTGTGCCAAACACACGTGCACACACCCCTTCAGTGCTGCAGTGTTGAGGACACAAACACACACCCCATTAGTGCAGGGACACACAAACCATCACATATCCACCCCTTTATTGATGGGGTCACAGAGACACCCCTTCATTTCTGGGGTCACAGACACACATCCTTTTGGTGCTGAGGTCACACAAACAGACACAGACACACACCTTCCGTGCTGGGGCCACACACACAGCCCTTCAGTGCTGCATTTCTGGAGACATGTACATGTGTGCCAAACACACGTGCACACAACCCTTCAGTGCTGCAGTGTTGAGGACACAATACACACCCCATTAGTGCAGGGGCACACAAACCATCACACAGCCACCCCTTTATTAATGGGGCCATAGAGACACAGCCCTTCATTGCTGGGGTCACAGACACACATCCCTTTGGTGCTGAGGTCACACAAACAGACACAGACACACACCTTCAGTGCTGGGGCCACACACACAGCCCTTCAGTGCTGCATTTCAGGGAACATGTACACGTGTGCCAAACACACGTGCACACACCCCTTCAGTGTTGCAGTGATGAGGAAACAAGCACACACCCCATTAGTGCAGGGACACATAAACCATCACACAGCCACCCCGTTATTGATGGGGCCATAAAGACACACATCTTTATTGCTGGGGTCACAGACACACATCCCTTTGGTGCTGATGTCACACAAACAGACACAGACTTTCAGTGCTGGGGCCACACACACAGCCCTTAAGTGCTGCATTTCTGGAGACATGTACACGTGTGCCAAACACACGTGCACACACCCCTTTAGTGCTGCGGTGTTGAGGAAACAAGCACACACCTCAATAGTGCAGGGACATACAAACCATCACACAGCCTCCCCGTTATTGATGGGGCCATAGAGACACACATCTTTATTGCTGGGGTCACAGACACACATCCCTTTGGTGCTGAGGTCACACAAACAGACACAGACACACACCTTCAGTGCTGGGGCCACATACACAGCCCTTCAGTGCTGCATTTCAGGGGAAATGTACACGTGTGCCAAACACACGTGCACACACCCCTTCAGTGCTGCAGTGTTGAGGACACAAGCACACACCCCATTAGTGCAGGGACACACAAACCATCACACATCCACCCCTTTATTGATGGGGTCACAGAGACACCCCTTCATTTCTGGGGTCACAGACACACATCCCTTTGGTGCTGAGGTCACACAAACAGACACAGACACACACCTTCAGTGCTGGGGCCACACACACAGCCCTTCAGTGCTAGATTTCTGGAGACATGTACATGTGTGCCAAACACACGTGCACACTCCCCTTCAGTGCTGCAGAGTTGAGGACACAAACACACACCCCATTAGTGCAGGGACACACAAACCATCACACAGCCACCCCTTTATTAATGGGGCCATAGAGACACAGCCCTTCATTGCTGGGGTCACAGACACACATCCCTTTGGTGCTGAGGTCACACAAACAGACACAGACACACACCTTAAGTGCTGGGGCCACCCACACAGTCCTTCAGTGCTGCATTTCAGGGGACATGTACACGTGTGCCAAACACACGTGCACACACCCCTTTAGTGCTGCGGTGTTGAGGAAACAAGCACACACCTCATTAGTGCAGGGACACGCAAACCATCACACAGCCTCCCCGTTATTGATGGGGCCATAGAGACACAGCCCTTCATTGCTGGGGTCACAGACACACATCCCTTTGGTGCTGAGGTCACACAGACACACACCTTCAGTGCTGGGGCCACACACACAGCCCTTCAGTGCTGAATTTCAGGGAACATGTACACGTGTGCCAAACACACGTGCACACACCCCTTTAGTGCTGCGGTGTTGAGGAAACAAGCACACACCTCCTTAGTGCAGGGACACGCAAACCATCACACAGCCTCCCCTTTATTGATGGGGCTATAGAGACACACATCTTTATTGCTGGGGTCACAGACACACATCCCTTTGGTGCTGAGGTCACACAAACAGACACAGACACACACCTTCAGTGCTGGGGCCACATGCACAGCCCTTCAGTGCTGCATTTCAGGGAACATGTACACGTGTGCCAAACACACGTGCACACACCCCTTCAGTGCTGCAGTGTTGAGGACACAAACACACACCCCATTAGTGCAGGGACACACAAACCATCACACATCCACCCCTTTATTGATGGGGTCACAGAGACACCCCTTCATTTCTGGGGTCACAGACACACATCCCTTTGGTGCTGAGGTCACACAAACAGACACAAACACACACCTTCAGTGCTGGGGCCACACACACAGCCCTTCAGTGCTACATTTCTGGAGACATATACATGTGTGCCAAACACACGTGCACACTCCCCTTCAGTGCTGCAGTGTTGAGGACACAAACACACACCCCATTAGTGCAGGGACACACAAACCATCACACAGCCGCCCCTTTATTAATGGGGCCATAGAGACACAGCCCTTCATTGCTGGGGTCACAGACACACATCCCTTTGGTGCTGAGGTCACACAAACAGACACAGACACACACCTTCAGTGCTGGGGCCACACACACAGCCCTTCAGTGCTGCATTTCAGGGAACATGTACACGTGTGCCAAACACACGTGCACACACCCCTTCAGTGTTGCAGTGATGAGGAAACAAGCACACACCCCATTAGTGCAGGGACACACAAACCATCGCACAGCCACCCCTTTATTGATGGGGCCATAGAGACACACATCTTTATTGCTGGGGTCACAGACACACATCCCTTTGGTGCTGAGGTCACACAAACAGACACAGACACACACTTTCAGTTTCTGGGGCCACACACACAGCCCTTAAGTGCCGCATTTCTGGAGACATGTACATGTGTGCCAAACACACATGCACACAACCCTTCAGTGCTGCAGTGTTGAGGACACAAACACACACCCCATTAGTGCAGGGACACACAAACCATCACACAGCCACCCCTTTATTGATGGGGCCATAGAGACACAACCCCTTCATTGCTGGTGTCACAGACACACATCCCTTTGGTGCTGAGGTCACACAAACAGACACACACTTTCAGTGCTGGGGCCACCCACACAGTCCTTCAGTGCTGCATTTCAGGGGATATGTACACGTGTGCCAAACACACGTGCACACACCCCTTTAGTGCTGCGGTGTTGAGGAAACAAGCACACACCTATTAGTGCAGGGACACGCAAACCATCACACAGCCTCCCCGTTATTGATGGGGCTATAGAGACACACATCTTTATTGCTGGGGTCACAGACACACATCCCTTTGGTGCTGAGGTCACACAAACAGACACAGACACACACCTTCAGTGCTGGGGCCACATGCACAGCCCTTCAGTGCTGCATTTCAGGGAACATGTACACGTGTGCCAAACACACGTGCACACACCCCTTCAGTGCTGCAGTGTTGAGGACACAAACACACACCCCATTAGTGCAGGGACACACAAACCATCACACAGCCACCCCTTTATTAATGGGGCCATAGAGACACAGCCCTTCATTGCTGGGGTCACAGACACACATCCCTTTGGTGCTGAGGTCACACAAACAGACACAGACACACACCTTCAGTGCTGGGGCCACACACACAGCCCTTCAGTGCTGCATTTCAGGGGACATGTACACGTGTGCCAAACACACGTGCACACACCCCTTTAGTGCTGCGGTGTTGAGTAAACAAGCACACACCCCATTAGTGCAGGGACACACAAACCATCACACAGCCACCCCGTTATTGATGGGGCCATAGAGACACACATCTTTATTGCTGGGGTCACAGACACACATCCCTTTGGTGCTGAGGTCACACAAACAGACACAGACACACACTTTCCGTGCTGGGGCCACACACACAGCCCTTAAGTGCTGCATTTCTGGAGACATGTACATGTGTGCCAAACACACGTGCACACACCCCTTCAGTGCTGCAGTGCTGAGGACACAAACACACACCCCATTAGTGCAGGGACACACAAACCATCACACAGCCACCCCTTTATTGATGGGGCCATAGAGACACAACCCCTCCATTGCTGGGGTCACAGACACACATCCCTTTGGTGCGGAGGTCACACAAACAGACACACACCTGCAGTGCTGGGGCCAACCACACAGTCCTTCAGTGCTGCATTTCAGGGGATATGTACACGTGTGCCAAACACACGTGCACACACCCCTTTAGTGCTGCGGTGTTGAGGACACAAACACACACCCCATTAGTGCAGGGACACACAAACCATCAAACATGCACCCCTTTATTGATGGGGTCACAGAGACACCCCTTCATTTCTGGGGTCACAGACACACATCCCTTTGGTGTTGAGGTCACACAAACAGACACAGACACACACCTTCAGTGCTGGGGCCACACACACAGCCCTTCAGTGCTGCATTTCAGGTAACATGTACACGTGTGCCAAACACACGTGCACACACCCCTTGTTGCAGTGATGAGGAAACAAGCACACACCCCATTAGTGCAGGGACACACAAACCATCACACAGCCACCCCGTTATTGATGGGGCCATAGAGACACACATCTTTATTGCTGGGGTCACAGACACACATCCCTTTGGTGCTGAGGTCACACAAACAGACACACACCTTCAGTGCTGGGACCACACACACAGTCCTTCAGTGCTGCATTTCAGGGGATATGTACACGTGTGCCAAACACACGTGCACACACCCCTTTAGTGCTGCGGTGTTGAGGACACAAACACGCACCCCATTAGTGCAGGGACACACAAACCATCACACATGCACCCCTTTATTGATGGGGTCACAGAGACACCCCTTCATTTCTGGGGTCACAGACACACATCCCTTTGGTGCTGAGATCACACAAACAGATACAGACACACACCTTCAGTGCTGGGGCCACACACACAGCCCTTCAGTGCTACATTTCTGGAGACATGTACATGTGTGCCAAACACACGTGCACACTCCCCTTCAGTGCTGCAGTGTTGAGGACACAAACACACACCCCATTAGTGCAGGGACACACAAACCATCACACAGCCACCCCTTTATTAATGGGGCCATAGAGACACAGCCCTTCATTGCTGGGGTCACAGACACACATCCCTTTGGTGCTGAGATCACACAAACAGACACAGACACACACCTTCAGTGCTGGGCCACACACACAGCCCTTCAGTGCTGCATTTCAGGGGACATGTACACATGTGCCAAACACACGTGCACACACCCCTTCAGTGCTGCAGTGTTGAGGACACAAACAAACACCCCATTAGTGCAGGGACACACAAACCATCACACAGCCACCCCTTTATTGATGGGGCCATAGAGACACAACCCCTTCATTGCTGGGGTCACAGACACACATCCCTTTGGTGCTGAGGTCACACAAACAGACACACACCTTCAGTGCTGGGGCCACCCACACAGCCCTTCAGTGCTGCATTTCAGGGGAAATATACACGTGTGCCAAACACACGTGCACACACCCCTTCAGTGCTGCAGTGTTGAGGACACAAACACACACCCCATTAGTGCAGGGACACACAAACCATCACACAGCCACCCCTTTATTGATGGGGCCATAGAGACACAACCCCTTCATTGCTGGGGTCACAGACACACATCCCTTTGGTGCTGAGGTCACACAAACAGACACACACCTTCAGTGCTGGGGCCACCCACACAGCCCTTCAGTGCTGCATTCCAGGGGAAATATACACGTGTGCCAAACACACGTGCACACACCCCTTCAGTGCTGCAGTGTTGAGGAAACAAGCACACACCCCATTAGTGCAGGGACACGCAAACCATCACACAGCCTCCCCGTTATTGATGGGGCCATAGAGACACACATCTTTATTGCTGGAGTCACAGACACACATCCCTTTGGTGCTGAGGTCACACAAACAGACACAGACACACACCTTCAGTGCTGGAGCCACACACACAGCCCTTCAGTGCTGCATTTCAGGGGAGATGTACACGTGTGCCAAACACACGTGCACACACCCCTTCAGTGCTGCAGTGTTGAGGACACAAACACACACCCCATTAGTGCAGGGACACACAAACCATCACACAGCCACCCCTTTATTAATGGGGCCATAGAGACACAGCCCTTCATTGCTGGGGTCACAGACACACATCCCTTTGGTGCTGAGGTCACACAAACAGACACAGACACACACCTTCAGTGCTGGAGCCACACACACAGCCCTTCAGTGCTGCATTTCAGGGGAGATGTACACGTGTGCCAAACACACTTGCACACACCCCTTCAGTGTTGCAGTGTTGAGGACACAAGCACACACCCCATTAGTGCAGGGACACACAAACCATCACACATGCACCCCTTTATTGATGGGGTCACAGAGACACCCCTTCATTTCTGGGGTCACAGACACACATCCCTTTGGTGCTGAGGTCACACAAACAGACACAGACACACACCTTCAGTGCTGGGGCCACACACACAGCCCTTCAGTGCTACATTTCTGGAGACATGTACATGTGTGCCAAACACACGTGCACACTCCCCTTCAGTGCTGCAGTGTTGAGGACACAAACACACACCCCATTAGTGCAGGGACACACAAACCATCACACAGCCACCCCTTTATTAATGGGGCCATAGAGACACAGCCCTTCATTGCTGCGGTCACAGACACACATCCCTTTGGTGCTGAGGTCACACAAACAGACACAGACACACACCTTCAGTGCTGGAGCCACACACACAGCCCTTCAGTGCTGCATTTCAGGGGAGATGTACACGTGTGCCAAACACACGTGCATACACCCCTTCAGTGTTGCAGTGTTGAGGAAACAAGAACACACCCCATTAGTGCAGGGACACGCAAACCATCACACAGCCTCCCCGTTATTGATGGGGCCCTAGAGACGCACATCTTTATTGCTGGGGTCACAGACACACATCCCTTTAGTGCTGAGGTCAAACAAACAGACACAGACACAAACCTTCAGTGCTGGGCCACACACACAGCCCTTCAGTGCTGCATTTCAGGGGACATGTACACATGTGCCAAACACACGTGCACACACCCGTTCAGTGCTGCAGTGTTGAGGACACAAACACACACCCCATTAGTGCAGGGACACACAAACCATCACACAGCCACCCCTTTATTAATGGGGCCATAGAGACACAACCCCTTCATTGCTGGGGTCACGGACACACATCCCTTTGGTGCTGAGGTCACACAAACAGACACACACCTTCAGTGCTGGGGCCACCCACACAGCCCTTCAGTGCTGCATTTCAGGGGAAATATACACGTGTGCCAAACACACGTGCACACACCCCTTCAGTGCTGCAGTGTTGAGGAAACAAGCACACACCCCATTAGTGCAGGGACACGCAAACCATCACACAGCCTCCCCGTTATTGATGGGGCCATAGAGACACACATCTTTATTGCTGGGGTCACAGACACACATCCCTTTGGTGCTGAGGTCACACAAACAGACACAGACACACACCTTCAGTGCTGGAGCCACACACACAGCCCTTCAGTGCTGCATTTCAGGGGAGATGTACACGTGTGCCAAACACACGTGCACACACCCCTTCAGTGTTGCAGTGTTGAGGACACAAACACACACCCCATTAGTGCAGGGACACACAAACCATCACATATGCACCCCTTTATTGATGCGATCACAGAGACACCCCTTCATTTCTGGGGTCACAGACACACATCCCTTTGGTGCTGAGGTCACACAAAGAGACACAGACACACACCTTCAGTGCTGGGGCCACACAAACAGCCCTTCAGTGCTACATTTCTGGAGACATGTACATGTGTGCCAAACACACGTGCACACTCCCCTTCAGTGCTGCAGTGTTGAGGACACAAACACACACCCCATTAGTGCAGGGACACACAAACCATCACACAGCCACCCCTTTATTAATGGGGCCATAGAGACACAGCCCTTCATTGCTGGGGTCACAGACACACATCCCTTTGGTGCTGAGGTCACACAAACAGACACAGACACACACCTTCAGTGCTGGAGCCACACACACAGCCCTTCAGTGCTGCATTTCAGGGGAGATGTACACGTGTGCCAAACACACTTGCACACACCCCTTCAGTGTTGCAGTGTTGAGGACACAAGCACACACCCCATTAGTGCAGGGACACACAAACCATCACACATGCACCCCTTTATTGATGGGGTCACAGAGACACCCCTTCATTGCTGGGGTCACGGACACACATCCCTTTGGTGCTGAGGTCACACAAACAGACACACACCTTCAGTGCTGGGGCCACCCACACAGCCCTTCAGTGCTGCATTTCAGGGGAAATATACACGTGTGCCAAACACACGTGCACACACCCCTTCAGTGCTGCAGTGTTGAGGAAACAAGCACACACCCCATTAGTGCAGGGACACGCAAACCATCACACAGCCTCCCCGTTATTGATGGGGCCATAGAGACACACATCTTTATTGCTGGGGTCACAGACACACATCCCTTTGGTGCTGAGGTCACACAAACAGACACAGTCACACACCTTCAGTGCTGGGGCCACACACACATCCCTTCAGTGCTGCATTTCAGGGACATGTACACATGTGCCAAACACACGTGCACACACCCCTTTAGTGCTGCGGTGTTGAGAAAACAAGCACACACCCCATTAGTGCAGGGACACACAAACCATCACACATGCACCCCTTTATTGATGGGGTCACAGAGACACCCCTTCATTTCTGGGGTCACAGACACACATCCCTTTGGTGCTGAGGTCACACAAACAGACACAGACACTCACCTTCAGTGCTGGGGCCACACACACAGCCCTTCAGTGCTACATTTCTGGAGACATGTACATGTGTGCCAAACACACGTGCACACTCCCCTTCAGTGCTGCAGTGTTGAGGACACAAACACACACCCCATTAGTGCAGGGACACACAAACCATCACGCAGCCACCCCTTTATTAATGGGGCCATAGAGACACAGCCCTTCATTGCTGGGGTCACAGACACACATCCCTTTGGTGCTGAGGTCACACAAACAGACACAGACACACACCTTCAGTGCTGGAGCCAGACACACAGCCCTTCAGTGCTGCATTTCAGGGGAGATGTACACGTGTGCCAAACACACGTGCACACACCCCTTCAGTGCTGCAGTGTTGAGGAAACAAGCACACACCCCATTAGTGCAGGGACACGCAAACCATCACACAGCCTCCCCGTTATTGATGGGGCCATAGAGACACACATCTTTATTGCTGGGGTCACAGACACACATCCCTTTGGTGCTGAGGTCACACAAACAGACACAGTCACACACCTTCAGTGCTGGGGCCACACACACATCCCTTCAGTGCTGCATTTCAGGGACATGTACACATGTGCCAAACACACGTGCACACACCCCTTCAGTGCTGCAGTGTTGAGGACACAAACACACACCCCATTAGCGCAGGGACACACAAACCATCACACAGCCACCCCTTTATTAATGGGGCCATAGAGACACAACCCCTTCATTGCTGGGGTCACGGACACACATCCCTTTGGTGCTGAGGTCACACAAACAGACACACACCTTCAGTGCTGGGGCCACCCACACAGCCCTTCAGTGCTGCATTTCAGGGGAAATATACACGTGTGCCAAACACATGTGCACACACCCCTTCAGTGCTGCAGTGTTGAGGAAACAAGCACACACCCCATTAGTGCAGGGACACGCAAACCATCACACAGCCTCCCCGTTATTGATGGGGCCATAGAGACACACATCTTTATTGCTGGGGTCACAGACACACATCCCTTTGGTGCTGAGGTCACACAAACAGACACAGTCACACACCTTCAGTGCTGGGGCCACACACACATCCCTTCAGTGCTGCATTTCAGGGACATGTACACATGTGCCAAACACACGTGCACACACCCCTTTAGTGCTGCGGTGTTGAGAAAACAAGCACACACCCCATTAGTGCAGGGACACACAAACCATCACACATGCACCCCTTTATTGATGGGGTCACAGAGACACCCCTTCATTTCTGGGGTCACAGACACACATCCCTTTGGTGCTGAGGTCACACAAACAGACACAGACACTCACCTTCAGTGCTGGGGCCACACACACAGCCCTTCAGTGCTACATTTCTGGAGACATGTACATGTGTGCCAAACACACGTGCACACTCCCCTTCAGTGCTGCAGTGTTGAGGACACAAACACACACCCCATTAGTGCAGGGACACACAAACCATCACACAGCCACCCCTTTATTGATGGGGCCATAGAGACACAGCCCTTCATTGCTGGGGTCACAGACACACATCCCTTTGGTGCTGAGGTCACACAAACAGACACAGACACAGACCTTCAGTGCTGGAGCCACACACACAGCCCTTCAGTGCTGCATTTCAGGGGAGATGTACACGTGTGCCAAACACACGTGCACACACCCCTTCAGTGCTGCAGTGTTGAGGAAACAAGCACACACCCCATTAGTGCAGGGACACGCAAACCATCACACAGCCTCCCCGTTATTGATGGGGCCATAGAGACACACATCTTTATTGCTGGGGTCACAGACACACATCCCTTTGGTGCTGAGGTCACACAAACAGACACAGTCACACACCTTCAGTGCTGGGGCCACACACACATCCCTTCAGTGCTGCATTTCAGGGACATGTACACATGTGCCAAACACACGTGCACACACCCCTTCAGTGCTGCAGTGTTGAGGACACAAACACACACCCCATTAGTGCAGGGACACACAAACCATCACACAGCCACCCCTTTATTAATGGGGCCATAGAGACACAACCCCTTCATTGCTGGGGTCACGGACACACATCCCTTTGGTGCTGAGGTCACACAAACAGACACACACCTTCAGTGCTGGGGCCACCCACACAGCCCTTCAGTGCTGCATTTCAGGGGAAATATACACGTGTGCCAAACACACGTGCACACACCCCTTCAGTGCTGCAGTGTTGAGGAAACAAGCACACACCCCATTAGTGCAGGGACACGCAAACCATCACACAGCCTCCCCGTTATTGATGGGGCCATAGAGACACACATCTTTATTGCTGGGGTCACAGACACACATCCCTTTGGTGCTGAGGTCACACAAACAGACACAGTCACACACCTTCAGTGCTGGGGCCACACACACATCCCTTCAGTGCTGCATTTCAGGGACATGTACACATGTGCCAAACACACGTGCACACACCCCTTTAGTGCTGCGGTGTTGAGAAAACAAGCACACACCCCATTAGTGCAGGGACACACAAACCATCACACATGCACCCCTTTATTGATGGGGTCACAGAGACACCCCTTCATTTCTGGGGTCACAGACACACATCCCTTTGGTGCTGAGGTCACACAAACAGACACAGACACTCACCTTCAGTGCTGGGGCCACACACACAGCCCTTCAGTGCTACATTTCTGGAGACATGTACATGTGTGCCAAACACACGTGCACACTCCCCTTCAGTGCTGCAGTGTTGAGGACACAAACACACACCCCATTAGTGCAGGGACACACAAACCATCACACAGCCACCCCTTTATTGATGGGGCCATAGAGACACAGCCCTTCATTGCTGGGGTCACAGACACACATCCCTTTGGTGCTGAGGTCACACAAACAGACACAGACACACACCTTCAGTGCTGGAGCCACACACACAGCCCTTCAGTGCTGCATTTCAGGGGAGATGTACACGTGTGCCAAACACACGTGCACACACCCCTTCAGTGCTGCAGTGTTGAGGAAACAAGCACACACCCCATTAGTGCAGGGACACGCAAACCATCACACAGCCTCCCCGTTATTGATGGGGCCATAGAGACACACATCTTTATTGCTGGGGTCACAGACACACATCCCTTTGGTGCTGAGGTCACACAAACAGACACAGTCACACACCTTCAGTGCTGGGGCCACACACACATCCCTTCAGTGCTGCATTTCAGGGACATGTACACATGTGCCAAACACACGTGCACACACCCCTTCAGTGCTGCAGTGTTGAGGACACAAACACACACCCCATTAGTGCAGGGACACACAAACCATCACACAGCCACCCCTTTATTGGTGGGGTCATAGGCACACATCCCTTTATTGGTGGGGTCAGAGACACACATCCCTTTATTGGTGGGATCACAGACACACATTCTTTTAGTGCTGGGGTCACAGACACACATGCCTTTATTGGTGGGGTCACAGACACACATCCTTTTAGTGCTGGCGTCACAGACACACTTCCCTTTAGATCTGGGGTCACACAAACCTTCAATGCTGTGCCTACACACATACTCACATGCACGCACACCTACCTTCTTGCTGAATCCCAAAAAGTCTACTCACTTGATAATTGCCAGACGTATGATAGTTACTCCACAGATCTCAGAACAGCCTTGAGGAAGGTCAGGAAGAAAGAAAACAATGCAGCTAATAATCATCTGGAAATATCATGGGGATGAGGACACAGTCCATACAGCACACACTGCAGATCTCTTCCTGATCCTACTCTGCTGTTTGTGCTGTGACACAATGCTGTGCAGCCAGTCCTCCTCCCTTTCCGATGTGACCCGATCCCCAGCGTTCAGTGATGAGCTACTTACCTGGACTGGTCCTCTTCAAGCTGTGACACAAGATGGCTCAGGAATAGAACTTTGTACATTCTGTAGCAGTTATGATGTCATGTGAGGTCTATGATGTCATGTTCTCGGTGCTGTCATGTGCTTTGTGATGTCATCATAACGGACACTGCTGTTTTATGTATCAAGTTTACACTTCAGGAAATAAATTACTAAACAAAAAAGTCACAGACTGCAAATATCCCACAGCCCCATGTTATAATTCATGACAGCTATTTAAATGAACCTTTATTTTAATCCATATAATCTACTGCTATATGAAAAACACTCGAGACCTGAACTGGAATTTTAATTGTCGTGCATGCAGCATGTAAGAGCATGTTCACACATGGCCACTAGCCAGAAAAAAAACGAAGACAGAAATACAATACACAAACACCCTGCAGTAAATAAATAAATCGCAATAGTGCATGAAAATAATAAAGCGTACTTAGTTAACATAATTTTGATTGAAATAATGCGAAAGCCATCCCGTGTCGTCACGGCGACCCTTATGGGACAGTCCTAACTCTAATATTTAAAACTTTACCGATGGCTTTCACATTATTTTGATCACAATTCTGTTAACTAAGTCCCCTTTGTTATTTTCATGCACTATTGCGGTTTATTTTACTGCAGGGGATTTGTGTATTGTGTTTCTGTCTTTGTCTTCTACTGCTATGTGAGTTACAGGAAAACACTGGACTAAAATCACTGACTGTGGTGGAATCCCCAATAAAATGTACATTTTATTTCCTTAAATAACATTTTCCTATACACACCTTACCTAATAACCGTGACATTTTATGGAGCGTGCCAAATACTACTCTCCATTTAAAGTCTGCCAGCTGTGTTTTCTTGAACCTATTCACACTTGGTCGCAGACCAATACCACACTACAAGGCCAGTGCCTAAAACCGTGGTCATCAGACGTGATCTCATATTACTGCCGTAAACATCCTGAAATTTTTGGGAACTGTCAAATATTATACTCCATTTAACCCCTTTAAAGCATGGGGCGTAATAGTACGCACTAGGCTATCACCCCCGGTTCAGTGAGGGCTCCAGCGCTGAGCCCCCACTGAACCGGGCACATGTCGGCTGATTTATACAGCTGACATGTGCCCCCAACAGCCGCGGGTGGAATCGCAATCCACCCGCGGCTGTTAACATGTTAAATGCCGCTGTCAATCTCTGACAGCGGCATTTAACAGCGCTGCGCCGGAAGCGCATCACTTACCCCGCCCATCGGTGACCCCGTCACGTAATCGCGAGTCACTGATGGGTGGGCATGACAACTCTGGGTCTGCAGCAGACCCCAGTGATTGTCATGTACTGACGCTATGAGCGCCACCTAGTGGTCGGCGCTCATAGCACAGGAGCATTTCTGCTACATAGAGCTGATCTGCTCATCACCTCTATGTAGCAGAGGTGATTGGACAGTTGCTGCTTCTAGTCTCCTAATGAGACTATAGAAGCAAGCAAAAAGTGTACAAAAAAAATGTTTTTGAAAATATTAAAAAAAAATAAAAAATATATAAAAGTTTAAATCACCCCCCTTTCGTCCCATTCAAAATAAAATTCTAAAAATACCACCCACATACACATATTTGGTATTGCCGTGTTCAGAATCGCCCGATCTATCAATATAAAAAAAGAATTAATCCGATCGGTAAACGGCGTAACGAGAAAAAAATTCTAAACGCCAGAATTATGTTTTTTGGTCGCCGCAACATTGCAATAAAATGCAATAACGGGTGATCAAAACATCGGATCTACCCCAAAATGGTATCAATAAAAACTTCAGCTCGGTGTGCAAAAAATAAACCCGGTCCCAGATCCCGAAAAATGGAGACGCTACGGGTCTTGTAAAATTGCGCCATTTTATTTTTTTAATTATGGCACTTTGCAAAGCACTTCATTAGTTTCTTTGGCGTCATATCCATAAAATGATGATATTAAAGTGGCCTCCAGACCCTGCTTTTCCCCAGTGCAGGAGCGTTGCTGGGGTCCTAAGAGATCAGGGACCCCAGCCCCAAAGTACATGTTTCCCCATATAACCTCCCTGCCACTTAAAAGAGGATTTATACATATATAATTACAGTACACCACTGTTACTAATCTAAAATACACTATACAAAGACCAATATTCCCAAAATTACTACTATACAAGGCCAAAATGATCCTGCTACACAATGTCCTCTACCATCACCACCACACAGTGAGTCCATATATGAAAGAAAACCCCGCAGGGTAAAAGACCATCAAAGGAGTCCAGGAGTATAAAATCTATCATATTTATTCAGCAATAGAAGAATAGGATGATGGGGGAAGGGACACAACACATATGTGATTGTTAGACATGTAAGCCAAAAAAAGCAAGGCACGCAAGGAAGGGGCCATTCCAGGTATAATGGCTGTCTATAGTATCATCATGGGTATACTAAAATATCCCAAAATAGACACCGCATATATTCCACTGGGGGCAACAGTCATCATATGCAGGTGCATCTCACTAAATTAGAATATCATCAAAAAGTTAATTTATTTGAGTTCTTCAATACAAAAAGTGAAACTCCTATATTATATAGAGTCATTACAGACAGAGAGATCTATTTCAAGTGTTTATTTCTTTTAATGTTGACGATTATGGCTTACAGCCAATGAAAACACTAAAGTCATTATCTCAGTAAATTAGAATAATTAACATAAAACACCTGCAACGGCTTCCTAAGTGTTTAAAAATGTCCCATAGTCTGTTTCAGTAGGCTCCACAATCATGGGGAAAACTGCTGACTTGACAAATGCCAAGAAGGCAGTCATTGACACCATCCACAAGGTCCCAGAGTTCCAATTTTCCTTTGGAAATCAAGGTCCCAGAGTCTGGAGGAAGAGTGGAGAGGCCACAATCCAAGCTGCTTGAGGTCTAGTGTGAAGTTTCCACAATCACTGATGGTTTGGGGAGCCATGTCATCTGCTGGTGGAGGTCCACTGTGTTTTATCAACACCAAAGTCAGCGCAGCTGTCTACCAGGAAATTTTACAGCACTTCATGCTTCCCTCTGCTGACAAGCTTTTTGTAGATGGAAATTTCATTCTCCAGCAGGACTTGGCCCCTGTCCACACTGCCAAAAGTACCAATACCTGGTTTACACAACAGTATCACTGTGCTTGATTGGTCAGCAAACTCACATGACCTTAACCCCATAGAGAATCTATTATAGAGAATCTATGGGGTATTGTCAAGAGGAAGATAAGAGACACCAAACCAACAAAGCAGACAAGCTGAAGGCTGCTATCAAAACAACCTGGGCTTCCATAACACCTCAGCAGTGCCACAGGCTGATCGCCTCCATGCCACGCCGCATTGATGCAGTAATTGATGCAAAAGGAGCCTGACCAAGTATTGAGGGCATTTACTGAACATACATTTCAGTAGGCCAACATTTCGGATTTTAAAAACATTTTTCAAGCTGATGTTATAAAGTATTTTAATTTACTGAGATAATGACTTTTGTGATTTCATTGGCTATAAGCCATAATGAGTGGCGTACCGCCAATGATGGCAGGCCACACCACTGCTATGGGGCCCGTGAGCCTCGGGGGAGCGAGGAGGATAGGTGAGTATTGGGGGGTGGGAGGTTCCGGCGGCGGAGGAGCAGGCACACTCAGTAGTGGCTGCTGTAGCTACCACGTGTGCCCGCTGCTAAAGGGAC
Source organism: Phyllobates terribilis (assembly GCF_046119375.1). NCBI lineage: Eukaryota > Metazoa > Chordata > Amphibia > Anura > Dendrobatidae > Phyllobates > Phyllobates terribilis. The sequence continues at coordinate 4,380,431 of NW_027362879.1, read as the reverse complement.
ATGAATATTACCTCTTCTCCACTTCCATGGGCGTGGAGAAGAGGGAATATTCATTCTCTTTAATAGCGGGCACGGAGGAGCGCTGAGCCGTTCACCTGTTGGCATATTCACTCCTCTCCACGCCGGGACTATGAGCATTGACAAGCGTGAATATGCATTCTCTTTAGTAGCAGGCACTGTAAGCAGGAGCCACGGCTCAGCGCTCCTCCGTGCCCGCTACTAAAGAGAATGAATATTCCCTCTTCTCCACGCCCATGGAAGTGGAGAAGAGGTAATATTCATGTCCCTTTAGCAGCGGGCACACGTGGTAGCTACAGCAGCCGCTACTGAGTGTGCCCGCTCCTCCGCCGCCGCAACCTCCCACCCCCCAATACTCACCTATCCTCCTCGCTCCCCCGAGGCTCACGTGCTACATAGCAGTGGTGTGGCCTGAGGGTGTTCACTGCCAGATCCCCGACTATCAACTGATAGCCTGCAAGTCCTCATTTGGGGACAGGAGTTGTTCAAACTTGGCATATTTTGTGATTCATGAGGGGAGGACAGTAGCCGGATATAGACTTTTTCTATAAAGTCAGATTAAAGGGGTTTTCAGGAATGAGGGGTGCCATATGTACCAGGATTGGGGGATGAGGGGTGCCATACACACCAGGATTGGTGATGAGGGAGCCATACATACCAGGATTGGGGGATGAGGGGGCCACACATAACAGGATTGGGGGATGAGGGGTACCATATGTACTAGGATTGAGGGATGAGGGGTGCCATACATACCAGGATTGGTGATGATGGAGCCATACATACCAGGATGGTGACATTTTACAGTAGCTGCTGCATTTCCTACCCTAGGCTTATACTCAACTCAATACGTTTTCCCAGTTTTTTTGTGGTAAAATTAGGGGCCTCAGCTTATACTCGGGTCGTCTTATTTAAAACATATGGTATTTTAAAATCAGTGAGTACGTGGTGCCCATAATACTGCAGGACTGTGTGGTGCATTATACTATATGAGGGCTGCATTTTACCCTTTGGGGTGTGAAATATACTGTATGGAGGACTATGGGGAGTGCATTATACTATATGGAGGATTATGGGGGGTGCATTATACTATATGGAGGATTTTGGAGGGTGCATTATACTATATGGAGGATTATGGGTGGCATATTATACTATATGGAAGTCTATGTGGGGTCATTATGATATTTTGAGGGCTATGTGGGGGGCCGTTATACTGTATGAAAGCAATTATACGGTGTGAAGGTTTGTGTGGGGTCCATCATACTGTTTGGAGGGCTAGTGTGGGCCATTATACTGTATGTAGGCCCATTATACTGTATGGAGGGCTGTGTGGGAGTCACAGTTGGGGGAATCATACTGTGTTAGGGTCACCATACTTTGCCTTGGGAGTTGAAGTGGGGTACAATAAGGTCATTATACTGTTCATGTAGAGGCTAATGTGGAGGAATGCACCATGGGGTATCATACTGTGTTTGGGGGGCACTTTTATTGGCATCATACTTCATGGGGGCAATGAAAGAGGGATCTAGGACTTCAGTAGGAGGAACATTAGAAAAACGAAGTAAAGGCTGGAAAGTTGTGAGATCGGCTCTTCTGTGACACAGACAAATATTTCTTTATTTTTTTGGTGGGGGGGTCCAATTAGAGCTTCTGCTATGGGGCCTCATGATTTCTATGTGCGCCCCTGGCCATAATCATCAACATTAACAGAAATAAACACTTGAAATAGATCACTTTGATTGTAATGACTTTATAGAATATATGAGTTTCATTTTCACCATTGAAGAACTAAAATAAATAAACTTTTTAATGATATTCTAATTTAGTGAGATGCACCTGTATATATAAGGGGTGTGAGTGTCATCATACTATAAGGGGCTATGAGAGTCATCATGCTATATATAAGGGGCAGTGGGGCCATCATATTATATAAAATGGGGAGTGGGTGCCAGAATACAGTTTATAAGGGGCCGTGGGGCCATCATACAGTATAAAGGGAGCTGTAAGGGCCATAATATAGTGTACAAGTGGGTGTGGGGGCCATCATACAGTATATATTGGGCTGCGGGGGCCATCATACAGTACTGTATATATGGGGCTGTGAGGGCCATTATACAGGATATAGGTAGTTGTAGGGACAATCATGCCAGTTATAAGGAGTTATAGAGACCATCATACAGTGCATAGGGAGCTGTGGGGACCATCAGACAATGCATAGGGAGCTGTGGAGACCATCATACAGTGCATAGGGAGCTTTGGGGACCATTATGCAGTGCATAGGGAGCGTGGGGACCATTATGCAGTGCATAGGGAGATGTGGGGACCATTATGCAGTGCATAGGGAGCTGTGGGGACCATTATGCAGTGCATAGGGAGCTGTGGGGACCATTATACAGTGCATATGGAGCTGTGGGGACCATTATGCAGTGCATAGGGAGTTGTAGGGACCATCATACAGAGCGTAGGGAGCTGTGGGGAGTATCATACAGTACTTAAGGAGCCGTGGGGACCATCATACAGTGTATAAGGAGCCGTGGGGACCATCATACAGTGTATAAGGAGCCGTGGGGACCATCATACAGTGTATAAGGAGCCGTGGGGACCATCATACAGTGTATAAGGAGCCGTGAGGACCATCATACAGTGCATAAGGAGCTGCAGGGACCATCATACAATGCGTAGAGAGCTGTGGGGACCATCAGAAAATGCATAGGGAGCTGTGGAAACCATCATACAGTGCCTGAGGAGCTGTGGGGACCATCATACAGTGCATAGGGAGATGTGGGGACCATCATACCGAGCGTAGGGAGCTGCGGGGACCATCATACAGTACATAAGGAGCCATGGGGACCATCATACAGTGTATAAGGGGCCATGGGGACCATCATTCAGTGCACGAGGAGCTGCGGGGACCATCATACAGTGCGTAGAGAGCTATGAGGACAATCATACAATGCATAGGGAGCTGTGGAGACCATCATACAATGCATAGGGAGCTGTGAAGACCATCATACAGTGCATAGGCCACTGTGGGGACCATCATACAGAGCATAGGGAGCTGTGGGGACCATCATACAGAGCATAGGGAGCTGTGGGGACCATCATACAGTGTCTAGGGAGCTGTGGGGACACTCATACAGTATCTAAGGAGCTGTGGGGACCATCATACAGTGTGTAGGGAGCTGTGGGGACCATCATACAGTGTATAGGGAAGTATGAGGACCATCATACAGTATCTAAGGAGCAACGAGCTGTGGGGACCATCATACAGTGCATAGTGAGCTGTGGGGACCATCATACAGAGCGTAGATAGCTGTGGGGACCATCATACAGTGCAATGGCCACTGTGGGGACCATCATACAGAGCATAGGGAGCTGTGGGGACCATCATACAGAGCATAGGGAGCTGTGGGGACCATCATACAGTGTCTAGGGAGCTGTGGGGACACTCATACAGTATCTAAGGAGCTGTGGGGACCATCATACAGTGTGTAGGGAGCTGTGGGGACCATCATACAGTGTATAGGGAAGTATGAGGACCATCATACAGTATCTAAGGAGCAACGAGCTGTGGGGACCATCATACAGTGCATAGTGAGCTGTGGGGACCATCATACAGAGCGTAGATAGCTGTGGGGACCATCATACAGTGCATAGGGAGCTGTGGGTTCCATAATACAGAGCTTAGATAGCTGTGGGGACCATCATACAGTGCATAGGGAGCTGTGGGTTCCATCATACAGAGCATAGGGAGCTGTGGGGACCCTCATACAGAGCATAGAGAGCTGTGGGGACCATTATGCAATGCATAGGGAGCTGTGGGGACCATCATACAGTGCATGGGGGAGCTGTGGGGATCATCATACAGTGTCTAGGGAGCTGTGGGGACCATCGTACAGTGTCTAAGGAGCTGTGGGGACCATCATACAGTGTCTAGGGAGCTGTGGGGACCATCATACAGTGTATAGGGAGCTGTGGGGACCATCATACAGAGCGTAGGGAGCTGTGGGGACCATGATACCAGTGCATAGGGAGCTGTGGGTACCATCATACAGTGCATAGGGAGCTGTGGGGACCATCATACAGTGCATAGGGAGCTGTGGGGACCATCATACAGAGCGTAGGGAGCTGTGGGGACCATGATACAGTGCATATGGAACTGTGGGTACCATCATACAGGGCATAGGGAGCTGTGGGGACCATTATGCAGTGCATACGGAGCTGTGGGGACCATTATGCAGTGCATACGGAGCTGTGGGGACCATTATGCAGTGCATACGGAGCTGTGGGGACCATCATACAGTGCATAGGGAGCTGTGGGGACCATCATACAGTGTGTAGTGAGCTGTTGGACTATCATACAATATACAGGGTGCTATGGGGGCACTAAGGACATTATTTATTTTAAATGGGTGCATCATCAGAAATTTCTTCTTTCACCTCCCAGAAATCATCGTCCATAGACTTGAAGAAGAACTTTGTAGTTGGGTGTAGTTTGATTGTGGCTTTAAGGGGGCATTATTACTTAAAGGGGATACTCAACGGTATTTGTTGCTTGGAGGGAACACTTCAGATATTGAAACTTTCATAAGAGCATATCTGGCATTATTACTTGCTAGGTAGCACAGTGGGGTCTTTACTACTTGCTATGGGACACTATTATTTTTATAGGTCCCCTCTATCTGGCACATAGTCTTTGTAGCATTAATTGGTGGAGGGTAATCATAGTAATGACATAATTTTTGAAGTATTGAGGTTCCTATTCCACGTCGGAGGAGCAGGCAGCATGGGGAGGTTGTGCAGGGTGGGAATAGAAATGTGAGAAGTCAGATGGTCTTTGTACAGTGTGTTTTTTATGTAGAGGCAATGGTCATATCATAATACTATGTACTCACTGTGTAGTGTTGATGGTAGAGGGCATTGTGTAGCGGGATTATTATTGCATTGTGTAGAAGTAATTTTGGGAATATTGGTCTTTCAGTTGTGTATTTTAAGTTAGCAACAATGGTGTACTGTAATTATATATGTATAGGTTGTCTTTTAAGTGGCGGGGAGGTTGTATGGGGAAACACCTACTTTGGGGCTTTGGCCCCTGATCTTTTAGGACCCTAGCAACGTCCCGGCATACAAGGGATATCGGGGGGCACAAAGTGTTCTGGACGTTTCCTTTACAGTATGAAGCATTTTCCACACAGTATCCTTCCTCTGTAATATACTCCAGGACTGGTGAGGCGCACTGTCGCTCCCTATTTCGCCATAACTCGGCCTCAGCACTGCAGTGCTGATCAGCCGGTCTGCTTACTTGTTCTTGGGTTTCGCGCACTATGTCTTCCACTACTGGCGCCCATGAACCCTTGCACTCGTGACTTCCACTAGTACATGGGTCTCAAACTCGATAGAGTAAATGGGCCGCACTTAAAAAAAATTGTAAGCTGGCGGGCCGCATTCCTTTCAAATTTAATACAGTACAAAATTATTGTTAAACAATTATCTATTTGAACTACTATAACAATTCTCCATTACGTTACTATAATACTGCTAGGTTTAAACTTAACGGAAATTTGCCGGCTTACTCCACATGCTTATTTTAACAATCCAGTTTTCCACTTCAAGTGTCGCAGAATTCAATCTCGCTGCTCAGTTGGCAGCATTTGCCAGATACGAGAATGTCAAGATTGGGCTTGAAATCATGAGTGTCGGCCAATCGCAATGTTGCACGAAGATGTTCATCTGTAAGTCTTGACCATAATGCTGATTTGTTAAGCTTCATTGAAGAGAAAAACTGTTCTTATACAGTACAGACCAAAAGTTTGGACACACCTTCTCATTTAAAGATTTTTCTATATTTTCATGACTATGAAAATTGTACATTCACACTTAGGCATCTAAACTATGAATTAACACATGTGGAATTATATACTTAACAAAAAAGTGTGAAACAACTGAAAATATGTCTTATATTCTAGGTTCTTCTAAGTAGCCACCTTTTGCTTTGATGACTGCTTTGCACACTCTTGGCATTCTCTTGATGAGCTTCAAGAGGTAGTCACCGGAAATGGTTTTCACTTCACAGGTGTGCCCTGTCAGGTTTAATAAGTGGGATTTCTTGCCTTATAAATGGGGTTGGGACCATCAGTTTTGTTGTGCAGAAGTCTGGTGGATACACAGCTGATAGTCCTACTGAATAAACTGTTAGAATTTGTATTATGGCAAGAAAAAAGCAGCTAAGTAAAGAAAAACGAGTGGCCATCATTACTTTAAGAAATGAAGATCAGACAGTCCGAAAAATTGGGAAAACTTTGAAAGTGTCCCCGAGTGCAGTTGCTAAAACCATCAAGCGCTACAAAGAAACTGGCTCACATGAGGACCGCCCCAGGAAAGGAAGACCAAGAGTTACCTCTGCTTCTGAGGATAAGTTTATCCGAGTCACCAGCCTCAGAAATCGCAGGTTAACAGCAGTTCAGATTAGAGACCAGGTCAATGCCACACAGAGTTCTAGCAGCAGACACATCTCTACAACAATTGTTAAGAGCAGACTTTGTGCAGTAGGCCTTCATGGTAAAATAGCTGCTAGGAACCCACTGCTAAGGACAGGCAACAAGCAGAAGAGACTTGTTTGGGCTAAAGTACACAAGGAATGGACATTAGACCAGTAGAAATCTGTGCTTTGGTCTGATGAGTCCAAATTTGAGATCTTTGGTTCCAACCACCGTGTCTTTGTGCGACTCAGAAAAGGTGAACGGATGGACTCTACATGCTTGGTTCCCACCGTGAAGCATGGAGGAGGAGGTGTGATGGTGTGGGGGTGCTTTGCTGGTGAGACTGTTGGGGATTTATTCAAAATTGAAGGCATACTGAACCAGCATGGCTACGACAGCATCTTGCAGCGGCATGCCATTCCATGCAGTTTGCGTTTAGTTGGACCATCATTTATTTTTCAACAGGACAATGACCCCAAACACACCTCCAGGCTGTGTAAGGGCTATTTGACCAAGAAGGAGAGTGATGGGGTGCTACGTCAGATCACCTGGCCTCCACAGTCACCAGACCTGAACCCAATTGAGATGGTTTGGGGTGAGCTGGACCACAGAGTGAAGGCAAAAGGGCCAACAAGTGCTAAGCATCTCTGGGAACTCCTTCAAGATTGTTGGAAGACCATTTCCGGTGACTACCTCTTGAAGCTCATCAAGAGAATGCCAAGAGTGTGCAAAGCAGTCATCAAAGCAAAAGGTGGCTACTTTGAAGAACCTAGAATATAAGACATATTTTCAGTTGTTTCACACTTTTTTGTTAAGTATATAATTCCACATGTGTTAATTCATAGTTTTGATGCCTTCAGAGTGAATGTACAATTTTCAAAGTCATGAAAATACAGAAAAATCTTTAAATGAGAAGGTGTGTCCAAACTTTTCGTCTGTACTGTACGTATGTACTTCCGAACATGGCCATGATCCTGGCAGCGGCTTTAAGAAGATTTGGAAATTTTTCTCGTGCGACAAACCTATAGAGATCTGGAACAGCAATGTCCATATACTTCTGTTTAAGAACAGCGTTGCATTGCAAGTCCACAATCTCCATCTGCAGATCTTCTGAAACACAAGCAATGTCTACCGCAAACGGAGTGGCAAAGAGTGTAAATTCAGCTTCAAGATCCTGAAACCCATGAAAACGTCTATCAAACTCTTGTAGTAACTGAGAAATTATATTGGAAGAGTAGTTCAAGCGTTCGGGTTCCGCTCGTACCAGCGACTGCATAGCTGAGAAATGAGCCAAATTGCCAGACTGCAGCCGCTGGGCCACATAGACAGCTACATCTGATTGCTTTTATACCAGCAATCATCATTGTAATCATCTGCTTTGGGCCCTGGAGCTTCAAGTTGAGTGCGTTGAGGTGTTCTGTGACATCTGTTAGAAACACTAAGTCAGATAGAAAAGCTGGGAAGGAAAGTTGGAAAGCGTCTTTATCTTTCAGCGCCATAAAAATCTATCTCCTGTCTCATTGCAAAAAATCATTCCAACCCTCTTCACCGACTCAACCATCTGACCTCGGTATGCTACAGCAAGTCTCCATATTCACTGTCCATATCAGACAGGAATGAAGTGAACGGCCTATGGTTAAGACCTCTTGCCCCTATAAAGTTACCAGTCTTAAGCACAAAGTCCATAACTTCTTTCATTTGTAGACTTTTTCCGCACAGCGCCCCCTGATGCAGAATGCGGTGTATAGCACTGAAAGGACCTGACAATGAACGCTGGCTTCGTTTTGCTTTCAATAATCCCACAACACCAATGTTTTCAGAACACATTGCTGGTGCCCCATCCGCTACCACAGACACCAGTTTATCCCATGGCGGTCCTGCTGGGTTAATACAACCTTCAAGTTCTTTAAAAATGTCCCGACCGGTCGTTGTGCCTTTCATTGGTAATAAATCCAATAATTCCTGGGTTATGTTTAGGTTTTCATCAACCCCACGAATGAACACAGCACAGTATGGAGTATCTGTTACCTTCAGTAAATGGTCGTGAATGATTTGCTATCATGTTACTGAGTAACTTGCTTTTCCAGAAGCTTCACTTGACCCGTTAATACTTGGGAAGAAGTTTTGCTGTTTTTGAAGAGACGCTTTCAGCTGCTGAAGCTTTTCCTCTCGGTTTGCCAGACATTGCTCCATGCTGTCCTCCATGCTGCGTCATGTAATGACGACGCACATTGTAGTCCTTAAGCTGCGACAAATGAAGACAAATCAGACTCTGGGCTCTCTCCGACCTCCGTAACATAATATAAGTTTTCCCACTTTTCATGAAATATTCCTTTTTCATCAGCAATCTTGCGCTTTTTTGATGACGATGCCATTTATGATGTTAAACAGGTGCTCTGTGTATTGAAAAATATGTCTGTTAGCAACTCCGTCCTGCTCCCATAGAAATGCATCATAGTCTGCGGGCGTATGCAGAGTATGGACTATAATGGTGCTGGCAGAGCGAACATGCGCTCTGTCGTGCATCGCCTACTTGAGGCAGACACTCGGACATAGTAGACTGTGTCCAGTAGGTGTATACGCCCGAAAATGATGCACGACAGAGCACACATTGAGTCTGTCAGCACCATTATATATTCTATGGCCTCGTCGGCACATACGTCCAAATCCCATTTTATATTGGTTCGTACATAAGCCCCGACGGGACCAACGAACATGGGGAAGAACACAATGTGAAAGGGGCGTCAGCCATATATGAGGCTGCTGTGTTCTGCCCATACATTGCTTAGTTCACGGCCTGAGCAGTTTTCAGCTGATAAAGGGATGTGCCGGGCGCCCGCACCCCACTGATCTCATATCACTGGTTTATTCAATGAAGTGGCCATTTAATCATTAAAGGGGTTGTCAGACAATTTTATTTTGATGGCCTATCATTAGGACAGGTGATCGATATCTGATCAGTGGGATGCAACATCCAGCTCCCCCCACTGATCAGCAGTTCCCGGTGCCCGTGGTATGTGCTCACTTGCGGAGCGGAACTACACAGCTCTATCAACTGCATAGTGGCCACGGCTGAGCCCTTCATATCCACTCTTATTGAATAGGCGTAGATTTGCATTACCCAGTTGCAGCCATTATAAAGGATAGCCCATCAATATAAAAGCAATGGACAATCCCTTTAAGTCCTGCAGAATCTCTTTATGTAGTTTCTCACCATAGCAATGCCATACATGTCAATATTAAAGAGAACCTGTAATGTCAGAAAACGCTATTTACCTGGAGATATAGAGTCAATCTGCAGGTAAATATCTTTACAATGCTACATGGCGTCTTACTGTAAGTACAGCTACCAGGAAAGAATTAACTTATTTCCTCCCGGGAGCTATGGGCTTTCAGTCATAGAAGCTACATTCATCGCTCACAGCACTGCTCACTATACTGTAAGCACGCCCCAGAACTTTTGATTTTCTCCGCACAGATGTGCTGCACACTGAGCTGGCAATCCAAGTGCTGGAGCGTGCTTACAGCAACTACTCATAGTGTAGTAAGCAGGCTTAAGCAGCTCCTTGCATGACTGAAAGCCGATGGCTCTTGAAAGAAATATAGTTCAGTTTCTCCCAGTAGCTGAACTTTTAGTAAAGCTGCCAGGAAACGTTGTAACACTATTTACCTGCAGATTATTCCTGTATCTGACGTTTTCAGCTATACCATTTTTGGTATATGGCTTTTTGATAATTTTTTATTCTACTTTCTGTCAGTATGATGGAAAAGCTACATTTTTGGTGCATTTATTATTTTTTATTCATCATAAGGCTATGATCACACATTACTTTTTTGCAGTGTTTTTTCTGCAACCAAAATTTGCTCTTGCTTATAAGGGTTCTTTCACATGTCAGTATCTCCAGTGCTGGAGACATTGATACAGGTAGACCCATTCAAATGAATTGGTCTGTGCACATCTCAGTGTGTTTCCACACATGTCTGTTTTTATGCAGATGCACGGTCCGCAAAATGTACCACACGGATGACATCCGTGTGTCATCCGTGTGACACTTACCGGTGCCTGGGAATCAGCGCTACAGTTAGCGCTGTTCCCAAGCGCTGGGTGCTGAATGCTGCCCTCATCATGGTTTCCTGCCGGCGCTGCGATCAGCACCAGCAGGGACAATGATGACAGTAGTAGTGTCTGATCTCGCAGTGTCCACCTATAAAAATAATAAAATCCATATACTCACCTCTCCTAGGTGTCCCCCGCTGTAATCCTCTGACTGATGCTGCCAAGGAGCAGGAGAGAATGAGCGACTCCAGAGCTGCGCTCAGTGAGTGACAGGACACAGCTTCTGAGCTCAGCTCTGGAGCCACTCATTCTCCCCGGCTCCTCAGTATCAGAGGATTACAGCGGGGGACACCTAGGAGAGGTGAGTATATGGATTTTATTGTTTTATTCTTAGTTTTACACAGGGACACAGCGGGAGAAGACACTACCACTACCCTCATCCTTGTCCCTGCTGGTGCTGATTGCAGCGCAGGCAAGGAATCATGATGAGGGCAGCGTTCAGCACCTGGCGCTTGGGAACAGCGCTAGCTGTACGCTGATTCCCTGGTGCCGGTATGTGTGATCCTGATGCAGCACATGGGCGCACACGGATGCAACATGTAAAACGGATATCTCCGGTAACGGAAATATATGCGAAACCGGCCTAAAAAACAGGTTTTGTGGCGTTTTTTGGTGGAGATTATAGGAATCTACAGTACATTTAATAAAGTCAGTTTTATTCGCCAAAAAAAATGCAAAATCAGTGTTTTCCCACTTTCATATTGCTATGGGTGAAAAACGCTGCAAAAACGCTTTTGTTCAATGTCCCCGTTGGAGCATACGTTCGAACCCTGCAAGTAAACGGGATACGAATATTTGTGCCTACAGGGCCATAGACTGTAATGATGCCGGCAGAGCAAACGTGCGCTCTGCATAATTTTCGGGAGTGCACGCCTACAGGAGGCGGACACTCAGACATAATAGACTGCATCTGAATGTCTGCTTCCAGTATGTGTACACTTCCGAAAGTGATGCCAGCAGAACGCACGTTCGCTCTGTCGGCACCATTACAGTATATGGCCCCATAGGCACATATGTCTGAATCCCGTTTTGTGGGGGGGTCCGGACGTATGTCCCGATGGGGACATTGAGCTTAATGTGAAGGCAGGGATATGGTACAGATTTATACCACAAATGTGGACTTTTTTTTTCACTTTCAAGTTTAGTAGCAGAATACTTTTATTTCATATTTTATTTAGATTTTTTTTTTTTAGCTTTAACTTTTACTTTATAGTCACTGATCTAATATCCTGCAATACTTCTGTACTGCAGAATATTAGGTCTGTCTGTCTTATATTGACAGTTTGCATGTAGGACCCAGCATATTCCAGGCCCCAAAGATGGCTAACCCAAAGGCCATTACTTGGCCTCAGGTTACCATAGGCTTATGAGTAAGCCCCTCCCCTGAAAAAGCCATCTAGATGCCGCTGTCACAATTGATGGCGGTATCTAAAGGGTTAAACGGCCGCGATCGGTGTTAATACCAATCGTGGCCGTTAAAGTAGGTTGTCAGCTGTGATGTACAGCTTACCTCAGCGGATGATAGTGTCGACTCTGCATGTGAGCCGGCGCTATCATCTTGCTGTACACGTACAGCCACAGCGTATGTCACCTGAAAAATCCAGCAATGGGGGTGGAAGTCACACCTCCGCTCTCTGTGCGCTGGTGTGATGTCATCACGCTGCGCCAGAGGGATGTCATAACGCAGGGCCACAGCCACTACGGAGCGGCGCACTCCTCCTCTCTGCTAGGGTCAGACATGTGGTGCACCGCGGGCCGCAGATGCCCGCCTCAGGGGCCGCATGGGGCCCGCGGGCCGCATGTTTGAGACCATTGAGTTAGCTTAGCTGGATGTAACGCACAGACAAACACATACCCTCTAATCGTATGTTACTTTATCTACTGACAAGGGTAGCGGACACATATAGGCCATTATGCTCTGCGGTGTGGAACACATAACTCCGGGAATGCGCAGTCACGGGTACGAGTGGCGCGGCGGCAATCAGTTTATCTGGCGTTTCAGTGTAAACCATGTCACTTCCGGACATGCACACTAGGGGATGGACATTATAGGACCTCTAGCTCATGAGAAGTAGCGCAGGCGCAGTACATTATTGTAGACTGACTCCATTCTGTATATCCTATGACATTTCACCTTTAGGAATGGGAATGGGTCTCCTAGTCTTGGGAGGGGTTTTTGGATGAAGTGGGATATTTATACATGGACACCTGGCTATTAGGCACACTATGCTGAACATCATGAATTATCATCCTTGTATCAAGCCTCCTGATGAACCTGTTGGGGAAACACAATGAGGCGGATTATTGAAACATTCTCTGATGAGTACCATACCCTTTCCTTTATATATACCTTGAGATATATCTGTTTCTATTTAATGTGTCTGTGTATTTTTTTATATACACTACCATTCAAAAGTTTGGGATCATTTAGAAATTTCATTATTTTTGAAAGAAAAGCACATTTTTTTTTCAATGAAACTAACATTAAATGAATCAGAAATACACTCTATACATTGTTAATGTGGTAAATGACTATTCTAGCTGCAAACGTCTTGTTTTTATTGCAATATCTACATAGGTGTATAGTGGCCCATTTCCAACAACCACCACTCCAGTGTTTTAATGGTACATTGTGTTTGCTAACTGTGTAAGAAGGCTAATGGATGTTTAGAAAACCCTAGAAAACCCTTGCACAAGTATGTTAGCCCAGCTGAAAACGGTTTGGCTGATTTGAGAAGCTATAAAATTGACCTTCCTTTGAGCTAGTTGAGAATCTGGAGCATTACATTTCTTTGTTCTATGAAACTGTCAAAATGGCCAGAAAAAGAGAACTTTCATGTGAAACTCAACAGTCTATTCTTGTTCTTAGAAATGAAGGCTATTCCATGCGAGAAATTGCTAAGAAACTGAAGATTTCCTACAACTGTGTGTACGACTCCCTTCAGAGGAGAGCACAAACAGGCTCTAACCAGAGTAGAAAGAGAAGTGGGAGGCCCCGCTGCACAACTGAGCAACAATACAAGTACATTAGAGTCTCTAGTTTGAGAAATCGACGCCTCACAGCTCCTCAACTGGCAGCTTCATTAAATAGTACACGCAAAACGTCAGTGTCAACGTCTACAGTGAAGAGGCGACTCCGGGATGCTGGCCTTCAGGGCAAATTGGCAAAGAATAAGCCATAGCTGAGAGTGGCTAATAAAAGGAAAAGATTAATATGGGCAAAAGAACACAGACATTAGACAGGAAGATTAGAAAAAAGTTTTATGGACAGACAAATCAACATTTAAGGTATTTGGATCACACAGAACATTTGTGAGACGCAGAACAACTGAAAAGATGCTGGAAGAGTGCCTGACGCCATCAAGCATGGTGGAGGTAATGTGATGGTCTGGAGTTGCTTTGGTGCTGGTAAAGTGGGAGATTTGTTCAAGGTAAATTGGATTTTGAATAAGGAAGGCTATCACTCCATTTTGCAACGCCATGCTATACCTTGTGGACAGCGCTTGATTAGAGCCAATTTCATCTGACAACAGGACAATGACCCAAAGCACACCTCCAAATTATGCATGAACTATTTAGGGAAGAAGCAGGCAGCTGGTATTCTATCTGTAATGGAGTGGCCAGCGCAGTCACCAGATCTCAACTCCATTGAGCTGTTGTGGGAGCAGATTGACCGTATGGTCCGCAAAAAGTGCCCATCAAGCCAATCCAACTTGTGAAAGGGACTTCAGGAAGCATGGGGGGAAATTTCTCAAGATTACCTCAGCAAATGAACAGCTAGAAAGCCAAAGGTCTGCAATGCTGGAATTGCTGCAAAGGGAGGATTCTGTGACGAAAGCTAAGTTTGAAGGAGAAAATTATTCTTTTTAATAAAAATCATTATTTCTAACTTTGTCAATGTCTGGACTATATTTTCTAATCATTTTGCAACTCATTTGATAAATAAAAGTGTGAGCTTTCATGGAAAACACAAAATCGTCTGGTTGACCCCAAACTTTTGAACGGTAGTGTATATCACAGTTAACTAGGGTTTCTGAGGTACAGCCACCAGTGAGCGGGGGCACCATTATCGTCCCTTAGGGTGCCAACCTCCGCAGCTAGGCAGTATCTGCTTTGTTTAGGTATGGGGTAGGGTAAGGTAGTGACTGTATCAATTATTCAGCAGCATCATTGTGTACATCTGTTTATATACATCCACAGAAAGCCATTGAGCTTGTAATTTTGCTAGTATATATATATTTATATAATATATTGTTAGTCCAGTTTTCAATGCATATATGTAAAAAAGGTTTAAGATTTCATTTTAGAGGGGTTTTCCCACAGTATTGCCCCCTACACACACAATATGGTACCATCCACCCCACCTACTACCCCACAGCTAATGAATAAATACTCACTGAGCCCATTCTTGGTGCAGATACTAATGAACCCAGGACCTATGAGATATTTGCCACACAATAGGTAGCAGGGCCGTATCATCCATAGTGGCAGTCCTTGCGGCCGCAATGGTGCCCATGAATTGAGACAGCTCCGCACCGAGCACGCTCTCCTTACCCATCATCACAATTTCAGTGATATCCACATTCCCGTGACGGTGATACCATTGATTAGAATAGTAAATCAGGAAGTTGAAAGCTCCCCGATCCGCCATTCAGCCTTCACCTGTGAGTCTGAGGCTCCGTGCACTGCAGGCACAATGGCGTCACTACATCACACCTGTAGTATGGAGCCTCAGTGCTCACACTGCACAGACCGGAGCAGCGCATCTCCGGAAAGGGGTTGGTTGAGTAATGTGTGTGTGGTTTTGTTTTTTAATATCAGTAATTGGGGGGGGGGGGGCAATCATACTTTGTAGTGTCTGTGGGGGCAATCATACTGTCTGGGAGCCCTCATTCTGGGCTAGATGGGCACACATGAGAACAATTTCCTGGTGATGAGTCAGATCAGGGATAAGTGAGTTCAGTCAGTTCATTCAGTCCATCTGGTTGCAGACTTGAATTGATATGGTGTTGTGTGCAGGAGGGAGACATCAAATAGTATGTTCTGAAGGAAAGCAAAGATATAATGGCAGTGTGAATCTGGATTCCAGGCAGGGAGCATAGTGGAGACAAAGAGCAGGACAAGGTCCTTAACTCGGGCCAGGAGGCCTACTTAGATGGTACAGAACTTTGCCCTGAGTGGACAGTAGGCCTATTTAAAGAAGATTAAGTTAAGGAAGGATTCCATATCTTAAGCAATCAATTGTCTATACTAGAGAGGAAGCCACAGTATGGAGAACTGAAGATCCAGTGACATAGAAAGGAGTATGTGGCCCTCATCGAATGGACTTTCACATTACTAGTGAGGAGTCGTACCGATGCACCTCAGCCAGTGAGGTCCTCACAAATCAACTGGGAGCTGAGAGTAGGTCTGAGGGGCCGTAGCGACACATCTCAACCTGTATGGTCCCCACAAGGAATGATGGGCCTTCCCATAATAGTTTACTGGACTGTTGTAGCTTGTAACAAAGTTATGTACCGCTACATGTAACCGTAAAGTTCCTGACTCTGCATAATGCAGAAGAAGCATTCATAAAGTGTTGAAAAGTTTAGTTTTGAACTTTGGTCTCCCTCATTCATCTCCATACTGTCTGGTCAGAGCCTGCCAAATGCAAAAGCAGCATGTGGTCTGCAGAGTTGGAGATATGACAAATATATATGTATTTGTGTCTGTGTATATATACACTGCTCAAAAAACACTCAAATAACACCCTAGATCTGAATGAATGAAATATTCTCATTGAATACTTTGTTCTGGATAAAGTTGAATGTGCTGACAACAAAATCACACAAAAATCATCAATGGAAATCAAATTTATTAACCAATGGAGGCCTGGATTTGGAGTCACCCCCAAAATTAATGTGGAAAAACACACTACAGGCTGATCCAACTTTAATGTCCTTAAAACAAGTCAAAATGAGGCTCAGTATTGTGTGTGGCCTCCACGTGCCTGTATGACCTCCCTACAGTGCCTGGGCATGCTCCTGATGAGGTTGCGGATGGTCTCCTGTGGGATCTCCTCCCAGAGCTGGACTAAAGCATCCGCCAACTCCTGGACAGTCTGTGGTGCAACGTGTGACGTTGGTGGATGGAGCGAGACATAATGTCCCAGATGTGCTCAATCGGTTTCAGGTCTGGGGAACGGGCGGGCCAGTCCATAGCTTCAATGCCTTAATCTTGCAGGAACTGCTGACACACTCCATCCACATGAGGTCTGGCATTGTCCTGCATTAGGAGGAACCAAAGGCTAACCACACCAGCATATGGTCTCACAAGGGGTCTGAGGATCTCATCTCGGTACCTAATGGCAGTCAGGCTACCTCTGGCGAGCATATGGAGGGCTGTGCGGCCCTCCAAAGAAATGCCACCCCACACCATTACTGACCCACTGCCAAACCAGTCATGCTGAAGGATGTTGCAGGCAGCAGTTCGCTCTCCATGGCGTCTCCAGACTCTGTCACGTCTGTCACATGTGCTCAGTGTGAACCTGCTTTCATCTGTGAAGAGCACATGGCGCCAGTGGCGACTTTGCCAATCCTGGTGTTCTGTGGCAAATGCCAAGTGTCCTGCACGGTTTTGGGCTGTGAGCACAATCCCTATCTGTGGACGTCAGGCCCTCATACCACCCTCATGGAGTCAGTTTCTAACCGTTTGTGCAAACACATGCACATTTGTGGCCTGCTGGAGGTCAATTTGCAGGGCTCTGGCAGTGCTCCTCCTGTTCCTCCTTGCACAAAGGCGGAGGTAGTGGTCTTGCTGCTGGGTTGTTGCCCTCCTACGGCCCCCTCCATGTCTCCTGGTGTACTATCCGGTCTCCTTTATTGAGGGTGTCTTGATAGAACATTTTTCAAGATGATTATGCATCCTGCCATAGAGCAAAAACTGTGAAAACATTCCTTGAAAGAAGACACATAAGGTCAATGTCATGTCCTGCAAATAGTCCGGATTTCAATCCAATTGAATATCTTTGGTGGAAGTTGAAGAAAATGGTTCATGACAAGGCTCCAACCTGCAAAGCTGATCTGGCAACAGCAATCCGAGAAAGTTGGAGCCAGATTGATGAAGAGTACTGTTTGTCACTCATTAAGTCCATGCCTCAGAGACTGCAAGCTGTTATTAAAGCCAGAGGTGGTGCAACAAAATACTAGTGATGTATTGGAGTGTTCTTTTGTGTGTTTGTTTTTCATGATTCCATAATTTTTTCCTCAGACTTGAGTGATTCCATAATTTTTTCCCTCTGCTTGGTCTGAAAAAAATTACCCTTACTGAGTACCACATTTTTAATCTTGATTCATTTTAGTGTTTCTTAACCCCTTTAAAGCCCATGACGTATTAATACGCGTCAGTGCCCTGGGCTTTAAGAGACTGACCCGTATTAGTACGTCATGGCGATCGCGCGCGCACACAGGCTGTGCGGGCGCGATTGCCGCCGGGTGTCAGCTGATTGTCACAGCTGACACCCGGTACTATGTGCAGGGTGCGGTCCCGCACCGCTCCCGGCACATTAACCCCTGCAATGCTGCGATCGAAGTCGATCGCAGCATTGCGGTGGCTAAGGGGAGGTGATCGGTATACTCACCTCCTCTTCCGGCCTCCAGCGCTGTCTGCCGCGGCTTCCCCGATGTTGCCATGACGACCCGATGTCGTCATGACAACATCCGGGTCACCAGACAGCAGGAAGATTTTTTGGTCATGCGCAGTACATGACCAAACTATCTTCTCACTGTGCAGCACTGGCAGCCTGCATAGCACAGGGATGGTGCTCCATCCCTATGCTATGCCGGCGATCAGAATAAAAAAAAGTGAAAGTCCCATAGTGGGACAAAGTAAACAAATAAAAAAACTGTCAGAAAGTGAAAAAAAAAATTGTAAAAATATAAAAAAAAAAATAATAATAATCCACCAAAAATAAAAATATAATGTACCCATCAATAAATATTATTATGAAAATAAAAAAAAACAATAAAAGTACACATATTTGGTATCGCCGCGTCCGAACGACCTGACCTATAAAATTGTCCTACTAGTTAACCCCTTCAGTGAACACGGTAAAAAAAAAAAATAAAGCATTGTTTTTTGCTTCATTTTTTATCATCATACCGCCAAACAAAAAATGGAATAACATGCGATCAAAAAGACGAATATAAATATAGATGGTACCGCTGAAAACATCATCTTGTCCTGCAAAAAATAAGCCGCCAAACAGCTCCATCATCCGAAAAATCAAAAAGTTATAGCTCTCAGAATAAAGCGATGCAAAAAAATATTTTTTTTCTATAAAATAGCTTTTATTGTGTAAAAACATAGAAAAACAATATAAATGTGGTACCGCTGTAAACGTACTGACCCGAAGAATAAAGCTAACTTATCAATTTTACCACACGCGGAGTAGAATAAAAAAAAATCAAAAAAAAAAACAATTCCTGAATTGTTGGTTTTGTTTATTCTGCCTCCCAAAAGCTGGAATAGAAAGCGATCAAAAAATGTCACGTGCCTGAAAATGACACCAATAAAAACGTCAACTCATCCTGCAAAAAACAAGCCATCACATGACTCTGTCGGCCAAAATATGGAAAAATTATAGCTCTCAAAATATGGCGATGCAAAAACTAGATTTTACAAAATATGTGTCTTTTAGTGTGTGACAGCTGTCAATCATAAAACCCCGATATGATTCTGGTATCTCTGTAATCGCACCGACCCAAAGAATAAGGTCGTCTAATCACTTATACCGCACTAGGAACGGCGTAAAAAATAAACACTAGGGCTGGGGTTGGGGTTAGGGTTGTGCTAATGTTGGGGTTAGGGTTGGTTTTTAAAAAAATAAATAAATAAGATGACGATATGGTTACTAGTGTTGAACGCAAGTGCTCGCTACTTGATACTTGAGTTTGCATCGGGTGCTCGGGTATGCATTGAGTATCGTGGGTGCTCGAGTCTCTGCCCCATATGCTTCGCGGCCAAAAAAACCTCGCGGGGGTTGCCTGCCATGCACAAGCGATCCCCGCATGTATTTTTTGGAGTGTCTAATAACCGTGAAACATGCGGGCGGGGACTCGAGCATTTCACTTGAGCACTCGTGATACATGGTGCATACCTGAGTACCCGATGCAAACTCAAGTAGTAAGCACTTGCACTCAAGAGTAATGACAACTTATTCAATATGATGACCTAATGTCATCAAATTCTGTGTCATACCTCTGGGTTCAAAATGTTCACTATACCCCTTGATAAAATCCTTGAGGGGTGTAGTTTCCAAAATGAGGTCACTTGTGGGGGGGTTTCCACTATTTAGGCACATCAGGGGCTCTTCAAACGCGACATGGCGTCCGCTCTCGATTCCAGCCGATTTTGCGTTCAAAAAGTCACACAGTGCTCCTTCCCTTCTGAACTCTGCCGTGCTCCCAAACACTGTATTTTCCCGACATATGGGGTATTGGCGTACTCAGGAGAAATTGCAAAAAAGTTTTTGGGGTCCATTTTCTCCTGTTACCCTTGTGAAAATAAAAAAATTGGGGCTAAAACATCATTTTTGCGGAAAAAGTTAGATTTTTTTATTTTCACGGCTCCATGTTATAAACTTCTGTAAAGGATTTGGGGGTTCAAGGTGCTCACCACACATCTAGATAAGTTCCCTGAGGGGTCTAGTTTCCAAAATGGTGTCACTTGTGGGGGATTTCCACTGTTTAGGCACATCAGGGGCACATCCTCTAATTATTCAAGCAAATTTTACAATCAAAATGTCAAATGGCGCTCCTTCCCTTCCGAACCCTGCCGCACGCCCAAACAGTGGTTTTCCCCCACATATGGGGAATCGGCTAACTCAGGAGAAATTGCACAACAAACTGCATAGTGCAATTTCTTCTGTTACCCTTGTGAAAATGCAAAAGTGGGGGCTGAAAAACATTTTTGTGGGAAAAATGTGAAAATTTTATTTTTACGGCTCAATGTTATAAACTTCTGTGAAGCACCTGGGGGTTCAAGGTGCTCATCACACATCTAGATAAGTTCCCTGAGGGGTCTAGTTTCCAAAATGGTGTCACTTGTGGGGGGTTTCCACTGTTTAGGCACATCAGGGGCTCCCCAAATGCAACATGGCGTCCGCTAATTATTCAAGCAAATTTTACATTCAAAAAGTCAAATGGCGCTCCTTCCCTTCCGAACCCTGCCGTGCACCCAAACAGTAGTTTTTCCCCACATATGGGGTATCTGCATGCCCAGGGGAAATTGCACAATAAATTTTGGGGTCCATTTTTTCCTGTTACCCCTGCGAAAATAAAAAAAATTGGGTCTAAAGTAACATTTTTGTGAAAAAAGTTAAATATTAATTTTTTTCTTCCACATTCCAAAAATTCCTGTGAAGCACCTGAAGGGTTAATAAAGTTTTTGAATGTGGTTTTGAGCACCTTGAGGGGTGCAGTTTTTATAATGTCACTTTTGGGTATTTTCTGTCATAAAGACCCCTCAATGTGACTTTAAATATGATGTGGTCCCTAAAAAAATGGTTTTGTAAATTTTGTTGGAAAAATGAGAAATCGCTGGTCAACTTTTAACCCTTATAGCTTCCCAATAAAAAAAAATGTTGGTTCTTAAATTGTGCTGATGTAAAGAAGATATGTGGTAAATGTTATTTATTAACTATTTTGTGTGACATATCTCTCTGATTTAAGGGCATAAAAATTCAAATTTTGAAAATTGCTACATTTTCAAAATTTTTGCCAAATTTGCGTTTTTTTCACAAATAAACGCAAGTGATATCGAAGAAATTTTACCACAATCATGAAGTACAATATGTCATGAAAAAACAATCTCAGAATCAGGGGGATCTGTTGAAGCGTTCCAGAGTAATTACCTCATAAAGTGACAGTGGTCAGAATTGTAAAAATTGGCCTGGTCATTAACGTGCAAACCACCTTGGGTAGTAAAGGGGTTAAAAATGATGGTAATCCTAATTGACCTAAAACGGGAAAGGTTTATTCTGATTTCATGTCAGATATTGAGTAAAACATGCAGATGTGTCTTTTTATATAGTGTATGGAAACTTTTGGTTTCAAATGTATATATCCAGGGGTGGGTTACAGATAGCCAGGCCCTGGGCACTTCAGACTGTGTGGACCCCCGAGGGGTCACGTGACGGGTCATCATATACCTGAAACAGATTATTTCTGAAAAAATAGCTGCTGAGTGAAACTATAACCCAAAAAAAATCAATTAACATAAAATTTACCTACAGTTAAAGGATTGTTGAAGCCATAGTATTGAACAGACCAATTGTAATATGTAACAAGTCTCTTTCCAATTGTCACAAGCTTTTCATATCGATAGTGCAGCACAAACACATAATACTGTAGAAAACATTTACACTATCACATTTCCATTACAATAGCAACATCAGTCATTATATCAATAATAAAGTGTCAAATGTATAATGTAAAATAAATCTATATATATTTCATAAAGCTGCCAGGACCATAAACTGTAGAAAGTGTCCTCTCACTAAGCCTAAGCTCAAGCTCAGCAGATAGTTTGGGGTTTGTTACTTGTTACATTTTATAGGTTAATTTGACCTTCACCCAAGGGGACTTCGTAGAGATTTGTCTCTGGAAGCGTTACCCTTTTCCCCTGTATGATGCTGACCAATCATAAACTGGAGGCAACATGGAGGGAAAAAGAAACCCCCCCCCAGATTAGGTAAGACCTGACCTTTCCTGTGTAATAGAAGACTCGTGTTTGAAGCACTACTCCAGGACCTTCGTTTAGTTGCACCATTCCAGCACTGAAATAAAAAACAAAACACTAGACCGTAGCTTTAACCAGGTCACAAAACTCTCACTAGCGGTGATTACTGTGCAGGGGAGGAGAGCGGAGGTGTGTGATTCCATGTACTGCTCTGTATCTATCCCAGGCTGTGTGGAGTAATGTCCTGGGACCTGGGGTAAACGCTGAGCGCTGTATGTGACACGTGCTGATCGGACACTGCAGCTCTCATCTCAGTCCTGTCCTGCTGCTGTGAGACTAGAGCTGTAGTGTGCGATCAGCATTTATCCCAGATACCAGGAAGTTATTCCCCAAAGCCTGGGACGGATGCAGAGCAGTATATGGAATCTCACATCTCTGCATAGTAATCACTGGAAGTGAGATTTTTTTAACTAGTTAGACTTGTATTATATCAGATACAGAGAAAGCCAGTTCTGATATTCTCTGGGGGTGTGCTCTTTATCCTCTGCATGACACCTCCTGCATATTATTGGACAATGTCATACAGGGGAAAAGTAAATGCCCCCTTAGTTGAAGGGGAAATTGGAGTAAAGTTTACAAGTAAATATCTCTGCAATGGAGATGAGAAATAAAAGAAACTATGTTTTATTCATATCTTCAGTCATTTGAATGTGAAGTAACTAGTTCCTCTTTAAAGGTAATCGTTTAATAATAAGAACCTGGCCCAAACCACATATATAGGCATGCAGGTCATTGAAACCTAAATCCAATGACACCTTTATATCTTTTATCTGCTGCTGCATACCCAAGAAATCAGTTTTGTAACTGGACTTGAAATATGATAACTAATGGGTGACTGGTCTGGTGGGCGTTGTTTTCCTTAGACTAATTGTTCCACAGTCCCCCTAATCATGTTATCATGCCCTGTGGGTTTAAGTGACATTATTTGCAAGAGCAGTGCCAATAACAGCTCTTTGTAATTTCAGCATCTCTGATATTGCACAATAAGCCAGGTGTGCACC
This sequence comes from Phyllobates terribilis, assembly GCF_046119375.1. Classification (NCBI taxonomy): domain Eukaryota; kingdom Metazoa; phylum Chordata; class Amphibia; order Anura; family Dendrobatidae; genus Phyllobates; species Phyllobates terribilis. Next base: position 4,357,041 of record NW_027362879.1, on the reverse strand, counting down.
TTGGCTTCATCGGAACACTGAGCATGCCGGGTCCTGTCATCATTGCCTGCAGTTAATACACTGTGCCCTGATAAAGTTGGGGTGCATACGCCTGTCTTACTGCGCAATGTCAAAGAGCCAGTGGTAACAACACTCTTGTAAATAATGTGACTCATGATCACAGGGGTATAACGTGATTAGTGGGACAATTAGTCTGGGAAAACAACACCCCCACAACTAGTCCCCCACTACTTAGCAAATTGCAAGCCCTGTTATAAAACTGATTTTATGCATAGGCAGCAATTAATAAGCCCAAAAAAAGCATTGTAAGAAGGGTATAAAGGGATCAATAAATATGTGGTTACAGATTGGAGAACCTGACCGGTTAAAGTTAAAATTTCTTGGAAATTAACAGACATGAATGTTAGTGATGGGCGAGCACTAAAATGCTCGGGTGCTCGTTGCTCGGGTCGAGCACATTGGAATACTCGGGTGCTCAACCCGAGCAACGAGCCCAATGTAAGTCTATGGGAAACTTGAGCATTTTTTAGGCGGCTCCCCCCAGCGGTCTGCAGAGGGCCTAAAAATTGCCCAAATCGATGGGAACAGTGCTCAAATGGCATGGGAAAAGCATGGGGAAGACCCCTGGAAGCCTTTATGACTCCCAGGTCACTGCTGTCAACAATGTTGTCAGAGGTATTATGCCACTTTTACGGACTCACAATAAAACAAAAGCGAAACCAAAATGGATTTTCCTGGGAAATATGTTAAGGAACATCCTTTCCAGGGTAATGACTGTAGCGTCGGCGTCCCTGCATCCTGCTAGGCAGAGATGCCGTTCCTCTCACCTCCCTGCTCCGTCCTCGGCGTCCTCTTCCCGCTGGCAGCGCTCGCCGCTTCCCGGGCACTGTGCTTAGGGCGCGCGCGCTCCCTCTCTCTTAAAGGGGCCGCGCGCGCCGTCCTAAGGAGTCCCCGGCCAATTGCCGGTGGAGCTCCCATATATAAGGCACCTCCTCCAAAATGGAGGTGCCCGAGCAAAGTTGTTGCAAAGCCTTTCACCTCTGCTTCACCCCTCAGGTCCCGTTGCCAGTCTGCTTTCCAGCTCTGTCTACCTGCTTGCATTCCTGCGGTCCGACAGTCTGTCTACCTGCATCCGCCAGTCTGTCTATGGACCAGTCCGCCTGCGGATCAGGAAGCACCTGCCTGATACCTGCCTGAGATCACCTGCCAGCCAGCCGAGAGACTCTTACCCGCTCACCTGGGAGCGCTCACCTGCTACCTGCCAGCTAGCCTACCTGGAGGCTCTGCCGTTACTTGCAGTGACCACCTGCCAGCCAGCCGAGAGATTCTTACCTGCTCACCTGGGAGCGCTCACCTGCTACACGCCTGCTAGCCTACCTGGAGGCTCTGCCGTCACTTGCCGTGACCACCTGCCTGTCTAGAGACTCTTACCTTGCTGTCACTTGCCGTGACCACCTGCCTGTCTAGAGACTCTTACCCTGCTGTCACTTGCCGTGACCACCCGCCTGTCAAGAGACTGTTCCCGTTACTTGCCGTGACCTCCTGCCCTTCTACCCAGAGACTGTTCCTGTCACTTGCCGTGACTACCTGCCCGCCTACCCTGGGAGCCACCCGCTTCCTTACAAGGACTGTCCCTTTGTATAGTAGCTCAGAGGTTCCACCTCCCAGACCCATTACAGTTTGCTCGGGCCATGGAACCCGGTGGCACCCAAGCTCCCTCGCTCTCGGACCTATGTCATGAACTTTCCCGTCAGAGGTCCCAACAAGACTCCATCTTGGGCCACCTGTGTAGTGTTCACTCCCGCCTGGACACACTGACTGCCTCGTCGGGAGCTGCTTCCACTCGCACAACTACTACCCCGGCAGCGCCGCTGCCCATCAATACCATGGCATCCCTTCCCGGTCCCCGCCTTTCCGCCCCGCCTCGTTTTAGTGGAGATCCCGGTCAGGCACGGGCCTTCATTAACCAGTGCACCCTGCACTTCGAACTTTTGGCACACCAGTTTTCCACCGACCGAGCCAAAGTGGCCTTCATCATGTCCCATCTCACTGGGGAGGCGCTGGCTTGGCTAAATCCTCTATGGGAGAGAGGAGACCCCCTGGTGTCCGACCTGCCAGCCTTTCTCTCGGCCTTCTGGAAAGTCTTCGACGAACCAGGACGAAAGACCTCATCCGCCTCATCTCTGCTGCGCCTCCGTCAAGGGAGTCTCACCGTGGGCCAATATGCCATACGGTTCCGTACCCTTGCTTCTGAGCTTGCCTGGGATAACGATGCCCTGGTGTCCATCTTCTGGGAAGGTCTATCCGGCCGGATTAAAGATGAACTTGCCGGTCTGGACATTCCTACCACTCTCGATGATTTAATAACACTTGCCACCCGGATTGACATCCAGTTCCAGGAGCGTACCAAAGAGGTCACCCGTGAGAGGAGGTTTCCTCGCCTTGCTCCTACCTTCCAGAATCCCGTCACTTCCTCTGTTACTCCCCAGGCGCACTCACCCGAGCCTATGCAGGTCGACCAGACCTAGATGGTCAATCCCGTCAAGAGTCACGCCGTGCCGAGGGGAGCTGCTTCTACTGTGGCAGTAAGGAGCACCAGATCCGTTCCTGCCCGGAGAGGTCGGGAAACGCCTGTGTCTAGGATCGCTCAGAGAGGTCGTCCTAGACAAGAATAAACCCTCTCCATCTCTGATGCTGTCGGTCTCTATCATCTGCGGGGAGAACCGTTACTTTGAACTAGCTCAACTTGATTCTGGAGCTGCTGGAAATCTTATTTCTCAGTCCCTGGTAGAGAAATACCGCATTCCCACCAAACCTCTGGCCGAACCCTTATCTGTCACCTCCGTGGATGGGGGTCTCTTACCGCATCCCATCCAACTTATCACCGAACCCATAACTCTGCAGGTGGGAATGCTGCACTCTGAGAGCATCTTCTTTCATGTTCTACCTGGTCTCTCTCATGCCCTTTTGCTTGGCCTACCTTGGCTCCAGAGACATGCACCCGTGCTTGATTGGCAGACCGGAGAAGTCCTTCGCTGGGGACAGGACTGCCATAAGACTTGTTTAGTTCCCGTTCGTCCTGCCTCTCCTTCTCCTCCCCCAGCCAATCTACCTGGCCTGCTGGTACCCTATTGGTCTTATGCTGAGGTCTTTAATAAAAAGGAATCAGAGACATTACCTCCTCATAGACCATATGATTGCCCTATCGACTTGGTACCTGGCGCTACTCCGCCCCGTGGGCGTATCTACCCTTTGTCCGCTGCTGAGACCCGGTCCATGTCTGAATATATCGAGGAGAACCTGGCCCGGGGATTTATCCGGAAATCTACTTCCCCGGCGGGAGCAGGCTTCTTCTTTGTTAAAAAGAAGGACGGCTCACTCCGTCCCTGCATAGACTATAGAGGCCTTAACCAGATCACGGTGAAGAATAAATACCCCCTTCCGCTCATTCCTGAATTATTTGACCGTCTGAGGGGTGCTAGAATCTTCACCAAGCTGGATCTCCATGGGGCCTATAACCTGGTTCGTATCCGTCAGGGGGATGAATGGAAGACTGCATTCAACACCCGGGACGGCTACTGTCTATGGACCAGTCCGCCTGCGGATCAGGAAGCACCTGCCTGATACCTGCCTGAGATCACCTGCCATCCAGCCGAGAGACTCTTACCCGCTCACCTGGGAGCGCTCACCTGCTACCTGCCAGCTAGCCTACCTGGAGGCTGTGCCGTTACTTGCCGTGACCACCTGCCAGCCAGCCGAGAGACTCTTACCCACTCACCTGGGAGCGCTCACCTGCTACACGCCTGCTAGCCTACCTGGAGGCTCTGCCGTCACTTGCCGTGACCACCTGCCTGTCTAGAGACTCTTACCCTGCTGTCACTTGCCGTGACCACCTGCCTGTCTAGAGACTCTTACCCTGCTGTCACTTGCCGTGACCACCTGCCTGTCTAGAGACTCTTACCCTGCTGTCACTTGCCGTGACCACCCGCCTGTCAAGAGACTGTTCCCGTTACTTGCCGTGACCTCCTGCCCTTCTACCCAGAGACTGTTCCTGTCACTTGCCGTGACTACCTGCCCGCCTTCCCTGGGAGCCACCCGCTTCCTTACAAGGACTGTCCCTTTGTATAGTAGCTCAGAGGTTCCACCTCCCAGACCCATTACAATGACTTGTATATAAGGCAAAATAAATAACCATAAACAAAAATACTCATCCACACCATAGGCTATGTTCACACGTAGCGTTTTTGATGCGTTTTTGCACTTTTGTATTGCTTTCAACCTTGACATATGCATTCACAAGTAAATGTCATTTTAACATTTTACAACATTATCTGGCCATGTGGGGTGTGAGACATGATCAGACACATCCTGTTTCATTTATGAAGGAGGGACTCTGAAAGTCACAAAGACTATTTTTATAGGGCCATCAGGCGGCCTTTACTATTCTTAAAGGGCCAGCAGTCGGCCCTCACTATTCTTTGAGAGCCATCAGCTGGCTATGCTTTGTTGTTCCCATTACTAAAGAGTGTGTCTCCTATACTGTTATTGCGTATGCAGTGAGTGGCAGAGCTGCCCAAAATTTGGACGCACCCCAATACCCCTTTGAAGCAAATTAGAGGAGGGCCTCCTGAAAACAATGTTCCCATTATTAGGAAGTGTGTCTCCCATACTGTTTACCTATGCAGTGAATGCAAGGGTTGTCAAAAATTTGGAGGCACTCCAATGCCCCTTGGAAGAGACGCGGAGGTCAGAGGGCCTCCTCAAAACAATGTTCCCATTATTAGGAAGTGGGTTTCCCATTGTGTTTCCCTATGCAGTGAATGCAAGGGCTGCCAAAAATTGGGAAGCACTCCAATGCCTCTTGGAAGAGACGCGGAGGAGGGCCTCATAAAAAAATGTTCCCATTAGAATGGAGCGGGTCTCCTATACTTGTAATGCCTATGCACTAAGTGTATGAGTGTATGGGCTGACAAACATTTACCCCTGGGGGGTATAAATGAACATACTGTATAAAAAATTTTTTTTACAGGCATCATAAACACCCTTTAAAAAAATTGGATGGTTGTTGCATCACGGACCACAGTCACCCTGGTGATATGTGGTGGAGGATGAGGAGAAGGAGGAGGACAAGAGCAAATAGCCAAAATCAGGAAGCGTATACCCATGTGTGGGTGTGAAAAGGTGCATGGGAATACACCTTCCAAAAAAAGACACTGGATTTGAGTTTATGTTACGCTGCTATCATTCAGTGATGTTGAGAAGTCTGGCCCAATCCAGCCCTTGTTCATTTTTATAAGAGTCGGCCTGTCAGCATTTTCAGTTGACAGGCGGATGCGCTTATCAGTTATAATTCCACCAGAGGCACTAAAAACCCGCTCTGATAAAACGCTAGCAGCAGGCAGGCCAGGACCTCCAAGGCGTAGAGAGCCAGTTCATTCCACGTGTCCAGCTTGGATACCCAATAATTATAAGGCACAGAGGAATCACGGAGGACGTTGGTACGGTCGGTAAGGTACTTCCTCAGCATCTTCCCAAACTTTGCACTCCTTCTGAGAGTAACCAGCGCCTCAGGGCCTGTGCGATAGGAGGGGGTTGAGAAAACTCTCCCAGAACTTTGACAGTGTTCCCCTGCCTCTGTTGGAGTTGTGTCTCTCTCGACTGTACTCCTTGATTGTCCAATGAACTGTGACCTCTGCCGCCAGCGTTTTCAGATGGGAAATTTTTTAATAGTTCCGCAACAAGGGCCTTCTGGTACTGCCCCATTTTTGTAGACCTGTCCGCCTCAGGAATAAGAGATATAAAGTTCTCCTTGTAGCATGGGTCTAGAAGTGTCACCAACCAGTAATGACTGTCACCCAAAATTTTGAGAACGCGAGGGTCATGGGAAAGGCAGCATAACATAAACTCAGCCATGCGTGCCAAATTGCTAACAGGTAAGACTTCCATGTCCTCACCAAGAGGACGACTGACCATGCTCTCCTCCTCCTCCTCCCTGTCATCAGGCCATCCACGCTGAACAGACGGTATGACAGTTGTACAGGTAGTACCGTCTATAGCGCATGAAACTAGCTCCTGTTCTTCCTCCTTCTCTTCCTCATTGTCACCCAATCGACGTTGGGACGAGATGAGGCTGGGCTGTGTGTAATCACCCTGTATGGTTCCTTGCTCCATCTTATCGTGCTTCGCCTGCAATGCATTCTCTTTGATTGTGAGCAGAGAGCGTTTCAGAAGACAGAGAAGTGGGATGGTGAAGCTAATTATGGCGTCATTGCGCTCACCATCTTGGTGGAGTCCTCAAAGTTTTGGAGGATGGTACAGATGTCTGACATCCATGTCCACTTCTGAGGTCTTATGCGTGGAGTCTGAACTGAATACCGACGGCCTTGTTGATGCAGGTAGTCAACAATTGCCCTCTTCTCCTCACAAATCCTTTCCAACATCTGCAGTGTAGAGTTCCAACGCGTTGGGACATCACACACCAATCAGTGAGCCGGAAGCTGCAAACGCTGCTGAAGCACGGCAAGGGCAGCGGAAGCTGTAGCCGACTTTCTAAAATAGGCACACAGGCGGCGTACTTTGACAAGCAAATCCGGCAGCTCTGGGTAGCTTTTGAGAAACCGCTGAAACACGAGGTTAAGCACATGGGCCAGGAATGGTACATGTGTGAGCTCGCCTAACCTCAGAGCCGCCACCAGGTTCCGGCCATTGTCACACACGACCATGCCTGGCTGTAGGTTCAGCGGTGTCAGCCACAGATCTGCCTGCTCTTTCAGAGCTGTCCACAACTCTTCAGCATTGTGTGGTTTGTCACATAAGCGTATTAGCTTCAGCACAGCCTGTTGCCGCTTGGCCGAGGCAGTGCTTCCAGCTTGTGACTGATGTGGTCATTTCGGAGATGGAGGCTGAAGAGTAGGAGGAGGCTGAGGAGGATGAGGTGCAGGAGCTGTAGACTATGGGGGCAACCCTGATTGACCTAGGGTCCACAATCCTCGGTGTCGGGAGGATGTGTTCAGTCCCAAGGTCTGGCTGGGTCCTGGCTTCCACTATGTTAACCCAGTGTGCCATCAGCGACATGTACTGTCCCTGCCCAGAAGCACTTTTCCACGTGTCCGTGATTAGGTGGACTTTCCTTGTATCTGCATTGTTGAGGGCACTGCTAATGTTGTGGAACACGTGCTTGTGGAGACGGCACACCGGGAAAAATAGTGGCGGCTGGGGACCGAGTACCGAGGGACGGCCACTGCAATCAGGTTGCAGAAAGCTTCCGTCTCCATGAGCCTAAAAGGCAACATTTCGAGCGCAAGCAGTTGTGAAATGTGGGAATTTAGTAGTGTGGCCTGTGGGGCGTCGGCTGCATATTTGCGCTTACATTCCAAGGACTGGGGTATGGACAACAGAACGCTGCGCTGGGACAAGGACATGCTTGCTGATGGTGCTAGTTGAGAGTGTGCAACGACAGGTGCAGGGCAGGAGGCATCTTCGCATGGCATGCGCCATGGGCAGGGGATTGGCTTGCACGCACAACAGCAGAAGAAGCAGTGGTGTCACCCGCAGACACTGTTGCTGGACCCTGGGATTCGGTCCACAATGTCGGGTGCTTTGCTGCCATGTGCCCGATCATGCTGGTGGTGGTCAGGCTGGTAGTTTTGCTACCCCTGCTGATGCTGGCCAGGCAGGTGGTGCAAACGGCCTTTTTGGGGTTATCGGCAGAGTATTTAAAAAACAACCAGACTCGGGAAGATTTAACAGCTGTACTGGCAACTTCAGTCGTGTTGGTGTTGCTCGCCTTCTGTCTGTGGTTACCATACTGCTTCTTCCTGCCTGTTGGGGTGCTCTGCCTCTCTCCTCCTGTGTGCTGCTGTCCTTGCTCTGCATGTCCTCCTGCCAGGTTAGGTCAGTTACTATATCATTCACCACCTTGTCTTCCACTTCCGCACCCTGGTCTTCCTTCTGACTTTCTGGCAATTGTGCCTCATCATCGTCCACCTCTTGCGACACTTTCCCACCGTCACCTTCGTATGACCGTGGCTGCTCAAATATTTGGGCATCGCTACATGCGATCTCCTCTTGCCCCGCTTAAAGTTGACCAGGCGAGACGTCCGAATCTATAAATGGAAAAGTGAACATCTCTTCGGCGTGTCCAAGTGTGGGATCAGTTGTCTCTGGGCACTCGGCATGGTGGGAGGAAGGAGGTTCAGGGTGAGGAATATGCGGTCCAGACTCACAGCTACTGAGACTTGACCATGTAGAAGACAGGGTGGTGGTGGTGGCTAAGTGACGGAAGCATTATCTGCTATCCAACCAATAGCCTTTTCACACTGCTCTGTGTTCAATAGTGGTGTATTGCGGTCCCCTATTAATTGGGACAAGAAGGTCGAGCGAGAAGGTGTGGGTGTTTGTTGTGGCACAATTTCACGTTGCCCACGGCCTCAGCATGCACCATCACTTCCAGTTCCCCGTCCCTTGACACGTGCCTTGCCCATTTTAAATGGAGGACAATATCTTCCACGCTCACTACAAATGGCTGAATTTGGAGCAAACTTATATGTGATCCGTGTGACGGACAAACCACAGTTTTAAATTGCTGGCCTGTAGGTAACTATTTTTAACAGCATCGACCTCGTGTCAATAAGTTCACTGACACACTGCAACAAAATTTCAATGGAGGCCAGAAATGTCAGTATATTCAGCGCAATTATATGTGATCCGTGTGACGGACAAACCACAGTTTTAAATAGCTGGATTTTTAGCGTTTTAATATGGAAAGGACCTGGCTGTATTCTGCAGTGCCAACAAGCAAATGACGCAGATAGACGGTGTTCTCTGGATTGCTTTTTAAGAAAATAATCAGGATTAAGATAAAAAATAAATTATTCCTGGCCCCTGATACAAATATCTGTAAAAGTACCAGCAGACAGAACTGGAACTCTTATTATAAAAAGTACAAAAACACAGATACACAACACAAATACAGACACTGTACAAGAACAACTAAAACCCCAGCAAAATATAGTCCCAGAACCCCAGCGAGTCCAAGACTCTCCAGAGTCCAGCAAACAACTCGCACTCAAAAATGTCCTTACGTTTCCAAGGACCCCCCCCGGCAAGGGAATACCTTATATATTCCTTACTTTACCCCAACATTCGCTCACATTCACACCTAATCCCCTAATAGGAAAAACTAAAAAAGCCTCACCCTTTTTTTTTTTTTAATTATTTTTATTTTATTTTAATTTTTTATTTTTTTTTTCCCCCCACCACCATTTTTTTTAACACCCAAGGTCCCACGAAAGTCTGTGGCCTTACCACAACAAGGTCCCACTAAAGTTTGTGGCCATTTCACACACTAAAAGGTCCTTTTGCCTTTTCGGGCATCCCGCAGGAAGTCCAATTTTTGCACACCTAAAAACCACCACAACCCCTCCCCCCTAAAGCCCCCCGCCCAACCTAAACGAACCCCCCCACACACATCATAATACACATACCACTTAAAAACATACAATAAACGATATGCAACATAACAGTACAATACACAACATAACAATATCTCTAGACAACATAACAAAACAATATATCTAGACAACATAATCTTAGAACCAAAATCAGACCCAAGTTTGGTGCTTGCAAGCCCCATACTCCGGTTTCCAATATCTCAAAACAAAAAACTACACGTGAGGGTAACAGCCCACCACCGGGAACTGGAGACTACAGAGGCTCTCACCCCAATATACCACACAGCACCCTATCCCTCTCTAATAAAGAAAAAGAAAAAACTGTCCCTACCACCCTACCAATCTTTCCCTACCTGTCCCTACCTGTCCCTCACTACCAACCTAATACTAACTACCTGTCCCTAAAGACTGTCCCTATCTGTCCCTCCCTGTCCCTACAAATAAAGATAAAAAGACTAAACTCACCCTATCACAAGCACACAGAACCTAACTCTCCCTAGGGCACATTAAATGAGAACCCCCTCCATAGAAGGGAGGCCCTCCCTGCACCCAGCCTCTCATACTCCAGCGAGCGCACTTTTGCCAGGTCACCCAGGATGTTCCTAATCACCTCTTCCCGGGGGAGGACTTTCTGCTGGGTGGACACTAAACACCGTGCGTTCCACGTGTAGAACCTAGTCACTAAACTAACTAAGAAAACAGTGCCCCGATCTCGGCCACCAAGGGACCTGAATGCCCCATAGGCCCACTCCGCATAGGAAAGGCCTGCCAGCCTAGGCCAGCCAATGGAAGCACCCACCCTACTGTAGACCTCTGTATTAAAGGGACACTGAAGCAGGAAGTGCTCCATGCTTTCAAGCATGCCGCCACACTCCTCGCGGGGACAATCCCGGTCATCAGAGTTCTTGTACTTCAGGTTGCCCCTCACATTCCCATGGAAGCAGCGCCAAGACAAGTCCCAAAACTTCAAGGGGATCCGCTTAGAGTTTAATAACCCGAGCCCCACCTCCAGATCCCGGCTTGGGCAATCCTTGAGGGCCAGGGGCTTCTGGAAGTGGGTCAACAGAACCCTATTGTCAAGTAACCTCCTTGACAAGGTCCTGACCTCCTACACTCCCAGACCCCACAGGCGGATCACCTTCACAACGAGGGTAGCATAACCCGGAAGATGCCCATGAGGCGTTCGAAGGTCCTTCACCCGCCCTCCTGTCTCCCATTCCTGGAAGAAAGGCCGAAACCACCCCCTACAGGAGAATACCCACGGAGGAGCCCTCTCTAACAAGAGGTTGGCGATGTTTGCCTTAAGAAAGGTGTTTACTAGAAACACCACTGGGTTGACCATACCCAACCCTCCTAGTCTCCTCGTGCGGTACGTGACCTCCCTCTTGATTAGGTTCAGCCTATTCCCCCATAATAGTTGGAAGAACAGGCTGTAGACCCGTGTCCAAAGAGGTTCTGGCAAGATGCAGACGCTGCCCAGGTATATTAATAAAGGGAGCAAATACCCCTTGGCCAGGTTAACCCTTTCCCTCAGGGTCAAGGACCAACTCTTCCACTGATCCACCTTCTGGGCGCCAATCTTAAGTCTGCCCTCCCAGTTTTGCTGGGGATAGCCTGAGGCCCTGGAAGGGTGTCCGGGAGATCAAAACTTGGATCTCCCCCTCCCAGCCAGAGACTCTCACACTTGTCCCGGTTGATCATGGACCCAGATGCCACCGAGTAGCGCTCAACCTCAGACATGACCCAGTCTGCCTCCTCTCTCGAGGACACAAAGAGGGAAACGTCGTCGGCGTACGCCACTACCCTCAAGGTGGCCTCTGGCTCCGCCCGGTCCATCCCGACTCCCACCAACGGTCCGCATTCCACTCTCCTTAGAAAGGGGTTGATCGCGAACACATATAACAGTGGGCTCAGTGGACAGCCCTGGCGGACACCAGACTTCACCTCAAAAGGGTGTCCGACCCAACCGTTCACAAGCAGAAAAGTCTCTGCCCCATTGTATAACACTCTCAACCAATCAACAAACCTCCCGGGCAGACCGTACCTCAGAAGGACGGACCAGAGGTACTCATGATTAACCCGGTCAAAGGCCTTCGCCTGGTCTAAGGACAGCAAGTACCCCCTTCCAGTGACCTGCCCTGCTCAGCTCCACTGCCTCTCGGACACCGAGCACAGCACTAAAAGTACTGCGGCCTGGAACAGAGCAGTGCTGGGCCCCCGAAAGGAGCCGGGGCGCAAACTTCACCAACCGATTAAAAAGCACCTTTGCCAGAACCTTTCGGTCCGTATTGAGAAGCACTATGGGACGCCAAATCTCAATACGGGACAAGTCTTTACCCTTCGACAGAATAATCAGGGCGGACTTCCTCATTGAACCGGGCAGAATGTCCGAGGAGAGACATTCATTAAAAACCTCAGTCATGAGGGGGACCAAAGAGTCCCTAAAAGTCCTGTAAAACTCGGATGTTAAGCCATCTGGACCGGGCGATTTCTTGGGCCGGAGCCCATCAATGGCCCGTCTCACTTCCTCTTCCCTGATTGCTTCTGCCAAAACATGAAGAGAGGGGTCATCCCCTGGCTCAGGGATGGTTTCAGCCAGGAAAGCAGACATCTCATCTCGATCTGGATCCCTCCTTCCCAAGAGGTGCGAGTAGAAGGATCTGACCACCTCCAGGATCCCTGATTTGGATCTGTTCAGGGAACCCGTACTGTCGATCAGTCCTGTTACCATCTTGCAACTCACTGACATCCTGCAGTTCCTGTAGGGGTCGGGCGAGCGGTACCTCCCGAAATCCCTCTCAAAAACTATGGATGTGTGCCTATCATACTGGCACCCCTTGAGCAAGGCCTTCACCCAGGAGATTTCCTCACGGTCCCCTCCAGTCGAGACAAGCTGCTCGAGTTTCCTCCCCAGCTCCCGATACAGGCGGTACCTGTTCAGGCCTCTGAGGCTCGAGAGCTGACGGAAGAACCCCGCAACCCTTCTTTTGAAGATCTCCCACCACTCAGACTTACTGCTACAGAGACCCAAGAGAGGTACCTGGCTCTGAAGAAATTCCTCAAAGGATTGTCTTACATCTGCCTCTTCCAACAGGGACGAATTCAGCTTCCATAGGCCTCTCCCTATCCGGGGAGTCTCTGTAACATTCAAGGAAAAGAAAATGAAACAGTGATCGGAGAATTCCACCTTAACAGCAGACACTGCAGAAGAGACGGCTTCTTCCTTTAAAAAAAACCTATCTATCCTAGACCTACAACTACCCCTATGAAAGGTGAAACCCCCGTGACCTGGGGTGTGCCGGATGTGGACATCCACCAGGTGAGCTTCGCTTGCTATGCTATTAAGAGTATTACTATCAAAAGCCAGCCTTCGGTCTCCGGGGCCTCCCATATCACCGGATCTAGTTATACTATTAAAGTCCCCACCGAAGACAACCTGCCGGCTGGTAAAAAGATAGGGCTTGATCTTCAGGAAGAGACATTTACGGTCCCACTTTGACTGTGGACCATAGATGTTAATGAGCCGGAGTTCCTGTCCCCCCTATGAAGACGTCAAGGACCAAGCACCTCCCCATTTCTACCTCGATCACCCGTCTGCATTCCACCGAAGCGGCCTTAAAAAGGACCGCTACCCCGCTATACGGCTCGGCCGCAAGAGACCAGTATGAGGGCCCGCATCTCCACTCCCTCCTTGCTTTGTAAATGGCCCCCATGTCCGTTAGTCTGGTCTCCTGCAAAAATAAAATGTCAGCCTCAACTCGGTTGAAAAAATCAAAGGCCATAAATCTGGCCGTATCTGACTTTATACTGGCGACATTAATCGACACCAGAGTCAACGGGGTAGGTTCCGCCATCATGGGTGATTGAGTTAGACGGCCTTCTTTTTGACCGTACCCCCCGATCTTTTGGGCTCACCTTCAGAGGAGGAGCCAGACTCTCCCCTCCTCTTCAGTGACACAGAGGTGTCCATAGCACCTAACACCTCCTTCCCAGTACTGGGTTCCTCACCTCTGGACCCCGGGGCACTCCCCCCCAAGAGAAAAGTGAGCCCCCCGGAGGATGGACCCCACCGCTCCCTGAAGGCACCTCAGATGCTACAGCCGGTCCCTCACCCCCGACCTCCGACACAGCAGAGTCATCGAGGGCATGGAACCGGTTGGAGAGGGGGATCAGAGGGGAGCCAGTGAGCCCTTCCGTAGGCACCTTAGTGGCCAGGGGGGGCTTTAGATGTTTTTGCCCCTTTTCGGTTCCTCCTCCGACTCTTACTGGTCTTACTGTCACCTGATTTTTTAGGCTGCTCCACCACCTCCTCGTCCAGACTTTCAGACTGGGAGGAGTCATCAGAAGCAGCCACCTCCTCCCTCTCCATCCTCCTGATCTCCTCGTACACCGCCTCCTCCCCCAGGGCCTCAGGGGCTCCGGCTGCCGCTTCTTGGGAGGGGACAGACATCACCCCAGTCGCCTGAGGATTATCCTGCCCCCTACCCCCATGGCGCCTCACCTGTTGCCACTGGTGGGCAGATGAACTAGCCTCGCCTTCCCTCACTGGCCCCTCAGCTCCTCTCCCGCCCCCACCTCCAGCTCCAGCAGAGGATGCACCGCCGGGGACCCCCCCTCGGCTCTCCCTTGCCTGACCAGAGATGGTGTTAGAAACGGAGCGGGGGCAGTGGCTATACGGGTGACCTAGGTCACCACACAGGTTACACCTAATGTCACCACAGGCCGCGGCAAGATGACCTACCCCGCCACACAAGGCACATTTCTGCACCTTGCAGCCCGCGCTGAAGTGGCGGGGATCACCGCACGTGTGGCAGACCTTCGGTTGCCCCTGGTAGAAGATCAGGATTCTGTCCCTCCCCAGAAATGCTGAGGAGGGGATGTGGGTGACAGTACCGCCTGAGACCTTCAACCTCATCATGAAGGTCCAGCCCCCTGACCAAATGCCAAACTCGTCCCTGTTTTTCTTTGGGACGTCCGTGAACTCCCCATAGCGAGAAAGACACGTTACGATGTCATGTCAATACCAGAGAGTGACTCGTTATTGGTTAGAACGGTCACTCTCTTTACTCCGTTTTGGCGAGACACCGCCTGCAAAACAAAGTCTCGCCAGCCTGGCTCCCCCTTCACCAGTTCAAAATTTGACCAGAAGAGCTCTAGGCCCTCTGGCCGAACAAAACTGATGTCGAAGATGGGGGTACCAAAAGGATGAATCAGGGCAAAGATGTCAGTCGCCCTGAAGTTCATCTTCAGGAGGAGCTCCATGACCCTCGCTCTTGGCGGGCACGCTTCACTGCCCCTCCCCGAAGACAGACCACATTCCTCCTGGCCACCCCCTGCCCGGCTGTCGGGATGGACCACACTGTCTCCCCTTCCCTTTTATCTTGGAAGGCGGCCAGGCAATGTCTATCCAGCCAAAAGGCCAGGTCCACCTCTCTTCCCTCTACCTGGATCGTCCGTTCTCCCTTCTTGAGGGCCTCCAGGAAATGGCGTCGCAAGTCACCATCCCTGTGGTCCAGAGGTGAGGAAGCCCCCCGAGAAGACCCCGAGGCCACGGCTACTACCCCCGCAAAACTCTGAGGACCAACAGCCGGGGGGGCAGATGGACCAGCCCTGTCCCCACTCCTCCCACTACCAACAGACATACCATTCTTACCCCCTGCCACAGACACACCAACATTCGTATCCTCAACCACAGCCACATTCATACCCACGCCATCCCCATCCATGTCATCAGTCACCCCACTTGCCCCACTCCCATGCACACTGGTGTCACAGTTTTTTTTTTTCTCCACCTTCCCTGCCGGGGGGTTTTGAGAGCCCGATGCTGTTGCCAGTTTTGCCGGCGCCCCTGCCCCAGATAAGCCCACGGGCACAGAGGACACCGACAGGCAGGCACCACCTCCATTTTCAGCCACAGCTGTGGCACCACTGCTCCCAGTAGCATCTGCTTGCGCTAAGCCCCGCCACTTTTTGGGCGGAGCCACGCCCACTTGGGGGCGGGGTTTGCATGCGAGGCCACACCCCCACACCAGGCACCACGGTGGGGGCCCCAGAGGCCACTCCCACCGATGCCGTGGATGACAGGGAGGCCACGCCCCCCGCACCAGGCAGCACGGTGGGAGCCCCAGAGGCCTCTCCCACGGGCGTCGTGGATGACAGGGAGGCCACGCCCCCAGCACTAGGCAGCACAGTGGGGGCCCCAGAGGCCACTCCCACCGGCGCCGTGGATGACAGGGAGGCCACGCCCCCCGCACCAGGCTTCACTGTAGGGGCCCCAGAGGCCACTCCCACCGGTGCCGTGGATGGCTGGGAGGCCACACCCCCCGAAGCTGGCCGCGCCGGGACCCCCGAAGCCGACCCGGAACCTGGTCTACTCACAGTGGCCCCTGAACCAGCGGCACCAGCTCTCAGGGGCATAACACCCCCTACCGTCACACCCTTTACCACAAAAAGCCTGGCCACCCCAGCTCCGGCGGCCGGCCCTAGGCTAGGCCACTCCCCCTCAGCACCCACCGGCGGTGGAGCCCCCCGCACTGACCCATTACTGGGCCCCTGTGCAGGGGGCCCTGACCTCGCCGCGGATTTTGCCAGGGGAGCAAGCCCCACCTTACCCTTATGAGCCGGCTCTGCCGGAGCCGCAGGCTCCGCGCCCTTTACCTTACCAGGTGCCAGGGTCCCTAAAAGTGATCCAGATTTTATAGCGGATCCGTGTGTGAGGGACCCAGACACCCCAGCACACGCTGTCGGAGATGTGGCCCCGGCTGTCGGTGCGCCGCCGGCAGCGGCAGATGTACACGCCGCCCCCTGCACGCCAGCAGGCGCACCAGGTGCCAGGCCAGACCCCCCTCTTACAGGGGATCCAGCCCGAGCACCAGCACTGATGACTCCCACCGTCGGGCCGCCCTCCGCGCCATGCTCCATATCAGACACCTCTGACCCACTACCTCCATTACCACAAACAGAGGCAGCTCTCTGCATGCCATGGCCTATATTCTCCCCGCTCCCTCGCTGTGCACCCACAACAGAGTCCAAGCCGGGGTGGGTGGCGGGTGCCGCACAATGGGACAGGGGGGCCCCAGAGAGGGGGACATACACAAACTTATGGCAGCTGCTGTTTTTCTCCTCCTTTTGTTTTTCTCTTCGTCCCCCTCCCAGGTGCCTCATCCTCGCAGATCTCATTCCCGAACGTAAGTGTAGCACCCCGTGGGCTCGGCTGCTACAGGGGTATTGCACCTCAAACCAGAGGTGTGATATTCCACTCCTGGGTAAGGATGGAGTGTGGACCAGGACTCGTTTAGCTGCATGCACCACACACACCCCATTTCCGAGGAACAGCTCAACGGTGCTCCCACTAGACAGAAGTGCAGGCACGATAGCATCTGTCCCTGGCTGGAGTGGGGAGGGGGAGGAAAACCCAGTGGTGTAGGAGCAGATAGGGGTGGGTCTCTGGGCATAGGTAGGAGCCCATTGGTTGCTAGTCACCTGGGCTCACACATATAGGGAGGTATATAAGGTGGGCACCATCTTAGAGTCAGGGAGTTTAGTTCAGTTCAGAGAGGAGTTCAGCCAGAGAGGGCTGACAGGGAGCTGTGGCTCAGTCTGGGCCCAGCTCCAGAGGCAGGCCTGGAGTAGAGGCCAGAAACAGCAGAAAGAGAGAGGAGAAGGAACGGAAAGGAAAGTAAGAAAGGAACTGGAACAGAGGAGAAAGGAAGCAAGGAACACAGAGAAAGGCCCAGAGACGCGAGTAAAGAAGGAACCCCATATGCCCAGGAGATACAGGGTGAAGGGTTGGCAGAGCAGGGTACCGGAACACAAATTGGTGGAGGCAACAGATTCCTCAGCCAAAGACCGGAGGTCGTCACCACATCTTGGTGCAACCCCCCACTACATCCACCAGGAAAGCATTCCGCATAGGGTCAGGGAAACCGGAGATAGGTTTCGCCAACAGAAGGCCCAAGGGAGCTGGACAAAGGTGGGTCACTGGTGGGGACGGCCAGAGAAAGGAAAGGAAGGGAGCCCTGTGCCAAGCTCTGGAATTGCCTTGGAGTTGGTCGAGTCCCTTACCTGGTGGACGCAGCACGGCTTGGGCAGTCATCGCCTGCAGGATTGACACGAATAACAACTGTGAGTAAAGCATTGGAAACTGCAACCACACGTCTGTGTTTCATCGCCGCACCAGCACCATTAGTACTGGGACGCTCACACCATCACTCCCACCATCTTCTACACTAGCTGCCCTGAGGCAATACTTCTCCCGTGGGGAGTTATTCCATACTTGGCTGCACAAACTACATCAGCCTCAGCGGTCTGCAGCGCAGCGGCGGTCCCCACCGACCGCAATCCACGGGTGGCGTAGTCGGACACTTGTTACAACATTAAGACTGCCACTGAATTGAACACCCTGGGCACGGACCGGGTTGCCGCCACACGGAGACTACAACCCCCAGCATCTTACAGAAGGCCCGGCTCCGGGTATCCCCTGCACAGCACAGGCCCAGGGGGCGCGTCATAAGCTGTCCAAAACGTACCGGGGACTCGATCTGCTGAATAATGAGGCAGCCCCCCTCACTACTGCTACTCCCATCCTCCTCATCCTCCCCCTCGCTCCCGCTGCCCTCTGAAGGGCTAGAATCAGACGGGAGAGCCATCTGCTCAGGGGCTATCCCGCTATGCGATGCCTGGAGATCACTTCCAGGCCACCAGGCGGTGGGTAGGGCGCAACCTCCTCTTCCACGCATACTTCTTCCTCCTCCACCGCCTGGCTGAGGCCCTGCGACCCCTCCAGAGCCCCACCGGTCATGGCTCTGAACCGGTCATCGTTCATCAGCTTCTCCCGAAAGGGTCAACTGCCCGCCAAGATGGTGCCTCTGCGGTCCTCCAGCTCTTGTATGGCCTGCTTGATCTTCCGGACCGCGGCGGATAACTCAGGCTTCTTGCTGCCAGAGGCCCTTTCGGACCTCTCCTGAGCTACCCTCAACTCTCCCCAGAGGGAACTCAGCTTTTTTGAGGTGTCCTCATTCTCGCAGAGGTGCGCATGGACACGGGAGGCATAGGTGACGGTTGCCTCCCTCGACACCTTGGTACCCCAATCAGGGAGCACCGCTGCAGCACCTCTGCTGGCACTCGACCTACCTCCGGAGGAAGGAGCCGCCGCGGTCGTAGCCTCGGGGGTCCTCCGGGTCCTCATGGCGGATCCCTTGCTGCCTTGGCCAGATTTTGCAGCCTTAGCCTGGTTGGTGTTCCTCCCACCCCCCGCCGGCTTAGACGGGGAGGTGGGAGTCGGGGGCCCAGCCCCGGAGGCCAGTCCTACAACAAGCTTTTTCCCTGGGAAGGGGGCAGACAAAAAGTCCCAGATGGAAAAAATTAACTCCCTTCCCAGGAGCTCTCTCCAAACACACAGTCCTTGCAGCACACGGCAGGCTCCGCCTCCACCACTTCCTGATTGAAGGTGCAACAGGCAGAACTGGAGCTCTTTTATTATAAAAATATAAAACAAACCATAATTACACACTATATAAAACCCAAAATACAAAACCCCAACAAAACACAACCCAAAGGAAACCCCAACAAGTCCAAAATATAATGTCCAGTTAAAATGTCCTGCAATGTTCCTCGAACATAAGTTGTCCATTACCCCAAAATCCCCCCCAGCAAGGGAAGATCTTAACCTTTTTTTTTTTTTTTTTTTTTTTTTTTTTAAACCAAAAAAAAAAAAACCCCTTCCAACATTCACTCACATTCATACCCATACACTAATAACTAGCCCTAAAGAAAAAAACAACAAACTGGCCCACTGCCAAAAATGTAAAGAAATAGGCCATCTGGCCGAAAGCATAATACATAGCAAACTTTTTTTTTTTTTTAATTTTTTATACATTTTTTTATTTTTATTTATTTTTTTGTTTTTGTTTTTTTGTTTTTTTTCCCCACCACCATTTTTTAACACCCAAGGTCCCACGAGAGTCTGTGGCCTTACCAAAACAAGGTCCCACTAAAGTTTGTGGCCATTTAACACACAAAAAGGTCCCTTTGCCTTTTCCGGCATCCCTCAGGACGTCCAAATTTTTACTCAAAACCACCACAAACCCCCCCCCCCCTCACCCCCAAAACCCCCCACCCAACCTAAACTAACCCCCCACACACGCAATACACATACATAATTTATATACAATACACAATACACAACATAACAATAACAATATAACACAGACTAACCATATACCTACATGACATCACAACTTAACCAGAAAACTACTAACCATGTACCAAAAGATCAGACCCAAGTTCAGTGCTTGCAAGCCCCATATTCAGATTCTGATACTGTAAAACTAAAAACTACAACGTGAGGGGAGCAGCCCACCACCAGGAAACTGGAGACTACAGAGGCTCTCATCCTAATCTAACACACAACACCCTATCCCTCTCTAATAAAGAAAAAGAAAAAACTGTCCCTACCAATCTTTCCCTACCTGTCCCTCACTGACCCTCACTACTAACCTAATACTAACTACCTGTCCCTAAAGACTGTCCCTATCTGTCTCTCTCTGACCCTACACATCTATCTGACCCTACAAATAACGATAAAAAGACCAAACTCACCCTATCACAAGCAAACAGAACCTAACTCTCCCTAGGGCACATTAAATGAGAACCCCCTCCATAGAAGGGAGGCCCTCCCTGCACCCAGCCTTTCATACTCCAGCGAGCGCACTTTTGCCAGGTCACCCAGGATGTTCCTAATCACCTCTTCCCGGGACAGGACTTTCTGCTGGGTGGACACTAAACACCGTGCATTCCAAGTGTAAAACCTAGTCACTAAGCTAACTAAGAAAACTGTGCCCCGATCTCGGCCACCAAGGGACCAGAATGCCCCATAGGCCCACTCCGCATAGGAAAGGCCTGCTAGCCTGGGCCAGCCAATGGAAGCACCCACCCTCTTGTAGACCTCTGTATTAAAGGGACACCGAAGCAGGAAGTGCTCCATGCTCTCGAGCATGCCGCCACACTCCTCGCAGGGACATTCCCGGTCATCAGAGTTCCTGTACTTCAGGTTGTCCCTCACATACAGTCTCCCATGGAAGCAGCGCCAAGCCAAGTCCCAAAACTTCAAGGGGATCCGCTTAGAGTTTAATAACCCGAGCCCCACCTCTAGATCCCTGCTTGGGCAATCCTTGAGGGCCAGGGGCTTCTGGAAGTGGGTCAACAGAACCCTATTGTCAAGTAACCTCCTTGACAAGGTCCTGATCTCCCACACTCCCAGACCCCACCGGCGGATCACCTTCACAACCAGAGTAGCATAAGCCGGAAGATGCCCATGAGGCGTGCGAAGGTCCTTCACCCGCCCTCCTGTCTCCCATTCCTGGAAGAAAGGCCGAAACCACCCCCTACAGGAGAATACCCACGGAGGAGCCCTCTCTAACCAGAGGTTGGCGATGTTTGCCTTAAGAAAGGTGTTTACTAGAAACACCACTGGGTTGACCATACCCAACCCTCCTAGTCTCCTCGTGCGGTACGTGACCTCCCTCTTAATTAGGTTCAGCCTATTCCCCCATAATAGTTGGAAGAACAGGCTGTAGACCCGCGTCCAAAAAGGCTCTGGCAAGATGCAGACGTTGCCCAGGTATATTAATAAAGGGAGCAAATACCCCTTGGCCAGGTTAACCCTTTCCCTCAGGGTCAAGGACCAACCCTTCCACTGATCCACCTTCTGGGCGGCAATCTTAAGTCTGCCCTCCCAGTTTTGCTGGGGATAGTCCCCCGGGCCGAAACTGATGCCTAAAATTTTTGCTGTGGCCTGAGGCCCTGGAAGGGTGTCCGGGAGATCAAAACTTGGATCTCCCCCTCCCAGCCAGAGACTCTCACACTTATCCCGGTTGATCATGGACCCAGATGCCAACGAGTAGCGCTCAACCTCAGACATGACCCAGTCTGCCTCCTTTCTCAAGGATACAAAAAGGGAAACGTCGTCGGCATACGCCACTACCCTCAAGGTTGCCTCTGGCTCCGCCCGGTCCATCCCGACTCCCACCAACGGTCCGCGCTCCACTCTCCTTAAAAAGGGGTCGATCGCGAACACGTATAACAGTGGGCTCAGAGGACAGCCCTGACGGACACCAGACTTCACCTCAAAAGGATGTCCGACCCAACCGTTCACAAGCGGAAAGTCTCTGCCCCATTGTATAACACTCTCAACCAATCAACAAACCTCCCAGGCAGACCGTACCTCAGAAGGACGGACCAGAGGTACTCATGGTTAACCCGGTCAAAGGCCTTCGCCTGATCTAAGGACAGCAAGTACCCCTTCCAGTGACCTGCCCTGCTGTGCTCCACTGCCTCCCGGACACCGAGCACAGCACTAAAAGTACTGCGGCCTGGAACAGAGCAGTGCTGGGCCCCCGAAAGGAGCCGGGGTGCAAACTTCACCAACCAATTAAAAAGCACCTTTGCCAGAACCTTTCGGTCCGTATTGAGAAGCGCTATTGGACGCCAATTCTCAATACGGGACGAGTCTTTACCCTTCGACAGAATAATCAGGGCAGACTTCCTCATTGAACCGGGCAGAAAGTCCGAGGAGAGACATTCATTAAAAACCTCAGTCATGAGGGGGACCAAAGAGTTCCTAAAAGTCCCGTAAAACTCAGATGTTAAGCCATCTGGACCGGGCGATTTTTTGGGCTGGCGCCCATCAATGGCCCGTCTCACTTCCTCTTCCCTGATTGCTTCTGCCAAAACATGAAGAGAGGGGTCATCCCCTGGCTCAGAGATGGTTTCAGCTAGGAAAGCCGACATCTCATCCCGATTTGGATCCCTCCTTCCCAAGAGGTGCGAGTAGAAGGATCTGACCACCTCCAGGATCCCTGATTTGGATCTGTTCAGGGAACCCGTACTGTCGATCAGTCCTGTTACCATTTTGCAACTCACTGACATCCTGCAGTTCCTGTAGGGGTCGGGCGAGTGGTACCTCCCGAAATCCCTCTAAAAAACTAAGGATGTGTGCCTATCATACTGGCACCCCTTGAGCAAGGCCTTCACCCTGGAGATTTCCTCACGGTCCCCTCCAGTCAAGACGAGCTGCTCGAGTTTCCTCCCCAGCTCCTGATACAGGCGGTACCTGTTCAGGCCTCTGAGGCTCGAGAGCTGACGGAAGAACCCCGCAACCCTTCTTTTGAAGATCTCCCACCACTCAGACTTACTGCTACAGAGACCCAAGAGAGGTACCTGGCTCTGAAGAAATTCCTCAAAGGATTGTTTTACATCCGCCTCTTCCAACAGGGACGAATTCAGCTTCCATAGGCCTCTCCCTATCCAGGGAGTGTCTGTAACATTCAAGGAAAAGAAAATGAAACAGTGATCGGAGAATTCCACCTCAACAGCGGACACTGCAGAAGAGAAGACTTCCTCCTTTAAAAAAAACCTATCTATCCTAGACCTACAACTACCCCTATGAAAGGTGAAACCCCCGTGACCTGGGGTGTGCCGGATGTGGACATCCACCAGGTGAGCTTCGCTTGCTATGCTATTAAGAGTATTACTATCAAAAGCCAGCCTTCGGTCTCCGGGGCCTCCCCTATCACGGGATCTAGTTATAGTATTAAAGTCCCCACCGAAGACCACCTGCCGGATGGTAAAAAGATAGGGCTTGATCTTCAGGAAGAGACATTTACGGTCCCACTTTGACTGTGGACCATAGATGTTAATGAGCCGGAGCTCCTGTCCCCTCATGAAGACGTCAAGGACCAAGCACCTCCCCATTTCTAACTCGATCACCCGTCTGCATTCCACCAAAGCGGCCTTAAAAAGGACCGCTACCCCGCTATACGGCTCGGCCGCAAGAGACCAGTATGAGGGCCCGCATCTCCACTCCCTCCTTGCTTTGTAAATGGCCCCCATGTCCATTAGTCTGGTCTCCTGCAAAAATAAAATGTCAGCCTCAACTAGGTTGAAAAAATCAAAGGCCATAAATCTGGCTGCATCTGACTTTATACTGGCGACATTAATCGACGCCAGAGTCAACGGGGTAGGTTCCGCCATCATGGGTGATTGAGTTAGACGGCCTTCTTTTTGACCGTACCCCCCGATTTTTTGTGCTCACCTTCAGAGGAGGAGCCAGACTCTCCCCTCCTCTTCAGTGACACAGGGGTGTCCATGGTAGTTAACACCTCCTTCCCAGTACTGGGTTCCTCACCTCTGGACCCCGGGGCAGTCCCCCCCCCAGAGGAAAGTGAGCCCCCCGGAGGATGGACCCCGCCGCTCCCTGAAGGCACCTCAGATGTTACCGCCGGTCCCTCGCCCCCGACCTCCGACACAGCAGAGTCATCGAGGGCATGGAACCGATTGGAGAGGGGGATCAGAGGGGAGCCGGTGAGCCCTTCCGTAGGCATCTTAGTGGCCGGGGGGGGGCTTTAGATGTTTTTGCCCCTTTTCTGTTCCTCCTCCTCCGACTCTTACTGGTCTTAACGTCACCTGATTTTGTAGGCTGCTCCACCACCTCCTCATTCAGACTTTCATACTGGGAGGAATCACCAGAAGCAGCCACCTCCTCCCTCTCCATCCTCCTGATCTCCTCGTTCACCGCCTCCTCCCCCAGGGCCTCAGGCTGCCGCTTCTGGAGTGGGGACAGACATCACCCCAGTCGCCTGAGGCTTATCCTGCCCCCTACCCCTACGGCGCCTCACCTGTTGCCACTGGTGGGCAGATGTACTGGCCTCGCCTTCCCTCACTGGCCCCTCAGCTCCTCTCCCGCCCCCACCTCCAGCAGAGGATGCAATACCGGGGACCCCCCCCACGGCTCTCCCCTGCCTGACTAGAGATGGTGTTAGAAACGGAGCGGGGGCAGCGGCTATACGGGTGACCTAGGTCACCACACAGGTGACACCTAATGTCACCACAGGCCGCGGCAAGATGACCTACCCCGCCACACAAGGCACATTTCTGCACCTTGCAGCCCGCGCTGAAGTGGCGGGGATCACCGCACCTGTGGCAGACCTTCGGTTGCCCCTGGTAGAAGATCAGGATCCTGTCCCTCCCCAGAAATGCTGAGGAGGGGATGTGGGTGACAGTACCACCTGAGACCTTCAACCTCATCATGAAGGTCCAGCCCCCTGACAAAATACCAAACTCGTCCCTGTTTTTCTTTGGGACGTCCGTGACCTCCCCATAGCGAGAAAGCCACGTCACGATGTCAATTCCAGAGAGTGACTCGTTATTGGTTAGAACGGTCACTCTCTTTACTCCGTTTTGGCGAGACACCGCCTGAACGGCAAAGTCTCGCCAGCCGGGCTCCCCCTTCACCAGTTCAAAATTCGACCAGAAAAGCTCTAGGCCCTCTGGCCGAACAAAACTGATGTCGAAGATGGGGGTACCAAAAGGATGGATCAGGGCAAAGATGTCAGTCGCCCTGAAGTTCATCTTCAGGAAGAGCTCCACGACCCTCGCTCTTGGCGGGCACGCTTCACTGCCCCTCCACCGAAGAAGGACCACATTCCTCCTGGCCACCCCCTGCCCGGCTGTCGGAAGGGACCGCTCTGTGTCCCCCTCCCTTTTATCTTGGAAGGCGGCCAGGCCATGTCTATCTAGCCAAAAGGCCAGGTCCACCTCTCTTCCCTCTACCTGGATCGCCCATTCTCCCTTTTTGAGGGCCTCCAGGAAAAGGCGTCGCAAGTCACCTTCCCTGAGGTCCAGAGGTGAGGAAGCCCCCCCGAGAAGACCCCGAGGAGGCCCCGGCTACTACCCCCGCAAAACTTCAGGGACCAGCAGCCGGGGGGGCAGATGAATCAGCCACGTCCCCACTCCCCCCACTACCAACAGACATACCAACACTTATATCCTCCACCACAGACACATTCATACCCACAGTCACCCCACTTGCCCCACTCCCACTCACATGCACACTGGGGTCACAGTTTTTTTTTTCTCCACACATTTTTTGCCAGCAGGTTTTTCAACAGCATTACCACTGCTGCTACCTGCTGGCAGCACCTACCCTGCCAGGGGGTCTTGGGAACCGGGTGCTGCTGCCATTTTTACCGGCGCCCCTGCCCCAGATAAGCCCACGGGCACCGACAGGCAGTCACCACCTCCATTTTCAGCCACAGCCGTGTCACCACTGCTCCCAGCAGCTGCTTGCGCTAAGCCCCGCCCCTTTCTAACGGAGCCACGCCCACTTGGGGGGTGGGTTTTACCTGCGAGGCCACGCCCCCCGCACCAGGCAGCACGGTGGGGGCCCCAGAGGCCACTCCCACTGGTGCCGTGGGTGACAGGGAGGCCAAGCCCCCTGCACCAGGCAGCACGGTGGGGGCCCCAGAGGCCACTCCCACTGGCGCCGTGGATGGCTGGGAGGCCACGCCCCCCCAAAGACGGCTGCGCCGGGTCTACTCACAGTGGCCCCTGGACCAGCGGCACCAGCTCTCAGGGGCATAGCACCCCCTACCGTCACACCCTTTGCCACAAAAAGCCTGGCCACCCCAGCTCCGGCGGCCGGCCCCAGGCTAGGCCACTCCCCCTCGGCACCCACCGGCGGTAGAGCCCCCCGCGCTGACCCATTACTGGGCCCCTGCGCAGGGGGCCCCGACCTCGCCGCGGATTTTGCCAAGGGAGCACGCCCCACCTTACCCTTATGAGCTCTGCCAGAGCCGCAGGCCCCGCACCCTTTACCTTACCAGGTTTCTGGGTCCCTAAAAGTGATCCAGATTTTTTAGCGGATCCATGTGTGAGGGACCCAGACACCCCAACACACGCTGACGGAGATGCGGCCCCGGCTGTCGGTGCGCCGCCGGCAGCGCAGGAGCAGCGGCAGATGTACACGCTGCCCCCCGCACGCCAGCAGGCGCACCAGGTGCCAGGCCAGACCCCCCTCTTACAGGGGATCCAGCCCGAGCACCACCACTGATAACACCCACCGTCGGGCCGCCCTCCGCGGCATGCTCCATATCAGACACCTCTGACCCACTGCCTCCATTACCACAAACAAAGGCAGCGCTCTGAATGCCATGGCCTATATTCTCCCCGCTCCCTCGCTGTGGACTCACAACAGAGTCTAAGCCGGGGTGGGTGGCAGGTGCAGCACAACGCGACAGGGGGGCCCCAGAGAGGGGGACATACACAAACTTATGTGCAATAGATGTTTTCCTCTTTTTTTTTTTTGCTTTTCTCTTCATCCCCTACCCAGGTGCCTCATCCTCGCAGATCTCATCCCTGAAAGTAAGCTGACCAAAACGTACCGGGGACTCGATCTGCTGGATCTGCTGCATGATAAGGCAGCCCCCCTCACTACTACTCCCATCCTCCTCATCCTCCCCCTCGCTCCCTCTGCCCTCTGAACTTAGCTTTTTTGAGGTGTCCTCATACTCGCAGAGGTGCGCATGGACACGGGAGGCATAGGTGACCTTTGCCTCCCTCGACACCTTGGTACCCCAATCCAGGGGCACCGCTGCAGCACCTTTGCTGGCACTCGACCTACCTCCGGAGGGAGGAGCCGCCGCGGTCGTAGCCTCAGGGGTCCTCCGGGTCTTCATGCTGGAACCCTTGCTGCCTCGGCCTGATGTTGCAGCCTTAGCCGGGTTGGTGTTCCTCCCACCCCCCGCCGGCTTAGACCGGGAGGTGGGAGCCGGGGGCCCAATCCCACTACAAGCTTTCTTCCCTGGGAAGGGGGCAGACAAAAAGTACCAGATGGAAAAAATTACCTCCCTTCCCAGGAGCTCTCTCCAAACACTCAGCACACACAGCTCTTGCAGCACACGGCAGGCTCCGCCTCCACCACTTCCTGTAGGGAGCTGCAACACATTGAACTGGAGCTCTTTTATTATAAAAATATAAAACAAACCATAATTACACACTATATAAAATCCAAAACACAAAACCCCAACAAAACACATCCCAAAGGAAACCCCAAGTCCAAAATTATAATGTCCAGTTAAAATGTCCTCGAACATAAGCTGTTCATTTTCCCAAAATCCCCCCCAGCAAGGGAAGACCTTAACCTCTTTTTTTTAATTTTATACCAGAAAAAAACCCTACAACATTCACTCACATCCATACCCATACACTTATAACTAACCCTAAAGAAAAAACAACAAAACTGGCCCACTGCCAAAAATGTAAAGAAATAGGCCATCTGGCCGAAAGCACAATACACAGCAAACTCTCTTTTTTTTTTCCCCACCACCATTTTTTAACACCCAAGGTCCCACGAAAGTCTGTGGCCTTATCACAGCATCTCTTTTTAGGTCCCACGAAAGTTTGTGGCCCACAAATAACGGGTCCTTTTTCCCGCATCCCGTAGGACGTCCATTCCCCCAAAAACCCCTCCCCCTCCCCCCCTGAAACCCCCCACCCAACCTACACTAACCCCCCCGTGCGCAAATTACACATACATACAATACACAAAACTATACATGTATATACAGTACTCAACATAACCAAAGCAAACACAACATAACAATAGCACAATATAAACAAATGACCATAACCATGAACAAAAGTCAGACCCAAGTTCAGTACTTGCAAGCCCTATATTCGGGTTTCCAATACCGTAAAACAAAAAACTATAATGTGAGGGGAGCAGCCCACCACCAGGAAACTGGAGACTACCGAGGCTCTCACCCTAATCTAGCACACAAACACCCTGTCCCTCCCTATTAAAGAAAAAGAAAAACCTGTCCCTACCGCCCTACCAATCTATCCCTACCTGTCCCTCTCTGACCCTCACTACCAACCTAATGCTAACTACCTATCCCTAAAGACTGTCCCTACCTGTCCCTCCCTGACCCTACACATCCATCTGACCCTACAAATAAATATAAAATATAGAAAGGACTAAACTAACCCTATCACAGACACACATACCCTAACTCTCCCTAGGGCACATTAAATGAGAACCCCCTCCATAGAAGGGAAGCCCTCCCTGCACCCAGCCTCTCATACTCCAGCGAGCGCACTTTTGCCAGGTCACCCAGGATGTTCCTAATCACCTCTTCCCGGGGGAGGACTTTATGCTGGGTGGACACTAAACACCGTGCATTCCACGTGTAAAACCTAGTCACTAAACTAACTAAGAAGACAGTGCCCCGATCTCGGCCACCAAGGGACCTGAATGCCCCATAGGCCCACTCCGCATAGGAAAGGCCTGCCAGCCTAGGCCAGCCAATGGAAGCACCCACCCTACTGTAGACCTCTGTATTAAAGGGACATTGAAGCAGGAAGTGCTCCATGCTTTCAAGCATGCCGCCACACTCCTCGCGGGGACAATCCCGGTCATCAGAGTTCCTGTACTTCAGGTTGCCCCTCACATACAGTCTCCCATGGAAGCAGCGCCAAGTCAAGTCCCAAAACTTCAAGGGGATCCGCTTAGAGTTTAATAACCCGAGCCCCACCTCCAGATCCCGGCTTGGGCAATCCTTGAGGGCCAGGGGCTTCTGGAAGTGGGTCAACAGAACCCTATTGTCAAGTAACCTCCTTGACAAGGTCCTGATCTCCCACACTCCCAGACCCCACCGGCGGATCGCCTTCACAACCAGGGTAGCATAAGCCGGAAGATGCCCATGAGGCGTGCGAAGGTCCTTCACCCGCCCTCCTGTCTCCCATTCCTGGAAGAAAGGCCGAAACCACCCCCTACAGGAGAATACCCACGGAGGAGCCCTCTCTAACCAGAGGTTGGCGATGTTTGCCTTAAGAAAGGTGTTTACTAGAAACACCACCGGGTTGACCATACCCAACCCTCCTAGTCTCCTCGTGCGGTACGTGACCTCCCTCTTGATCAGGTTCAGCCTATTCCCCCATAATAGTTGGAAGAACAGGCTGTAGACCCATGTCCAAAGAGGTTCTGGCAAGATGCAGACGCTGCCCAGGTATATTAATAAAGGGAGCATATACCCCTTGGCCAGGTTAACCCTTTCCCTCAGGGTCAAGGACCAACCCTTCCACTGATCCACCTTCTGGGCGGCAATCTTAAGTCTGCCCTCCCAGTTTTGCTGGGGATAGTCCCCCGGGCCGAAACTGATGCCTAAAATTTTTGCTGTGGCCTGAGGCCCTGGGAGGGTGTCCAGGAGATCGAAACTTGGATCTCCCCCTCCCAGCCAGAGACTCTCACACTTATCCCGGTTGATCATGGACCCAGAAGCCACCGAGTAGCGCTCAACTTCAGACATGACCCAGTCCGCCTCCTCTCTCGAGGATACAAAGAGGGAAACGTCGTCGGCGTACGCCACTACCCTCAAGGTGGCCTCTGGCTCCGCCCGGTCCATCCCGACTCCCACCAACGGTCCGCGTTCCACTCTCCTTAAAAAGGGGTCGATCGCGAACACGTATAACAGTGGGCTCAGAGGACAGCCCTGGCGGACACCAGACCTCACCTCAAAAGGGGGTCCGACCCAACCGCTCACAAGCGGAAAAGTCTCTGCCCCATTGTATAATACTCTCAACCAATCAACAAACCTCCCGGGCAGACCGTACCTCAGAAGGACGGACCAGAGGTACTCATGGTTAACCCGGTCAAAGGCCTTCGCCTGGTCTAAGGACAGCAAGTACCCCTTCCAGTGACCTGCCCTGCCCTGCTCCACTGCCTCTCGGACACCGAGCACAGCACTAAAAGTACTGCGGCCTGGAACAGAGCAGTGCTGGGCCCCCGAAAGGAGCCGGGGTGCAAACTTCACCAACCGATTGAAAAGCACCTTTGCCAGAACCTTTCGGTTCGTATTGAGAAGCGCTATGGGACGCCAATTCTCAATACGGGACGAGTCTTTACCCTTTGACAGGATAATCAGGGCGGACTTCCTCATTGAACCGGGAAGAATGTCCGAGGAGAGACATTCATTAAAAACCTCAGTCATGAGGGGGACCAAAGAGTCCCTAAAAGTCCTGTAAAACTCGGATGTTAAGCCATCCGGACCGGGCGATTTTTTGGGCCGGAGCCCATCAATGGCCCGTCTCACTTCCTCTTCCCTGATTGCTTCTGCCAAACCATGAAGAGAGGGGTCATCCCCTGGTTCAGGGATGGTTTCAGCCAGGAAAGCCGACATTTCATCCCGATCTGGATCCCTCCTTCCCAAGAGATGCGAGTAGAAGGATCTGACCACCTCCAGGATCCCTGATTTGGATCTGTTCAGGGAACCCGTACTGTCGATCAGTCCTGTTACCATCTTGCAACTCACTGACATCCTGCAGTTCCTGTAGGGGTCGGGCGAGCGGTACCTCCCGAAATCCCTCTCAAAAACTAAGGATGTGTGCCTATCATACTGGCACCCCTTGAGCAAGGCCTTCACCCTGGAGATTTCCTCACGGTCCCCTCCAGTCGAGACGAGCTGCTCGAGTTTCCTCCCCAGCTCCCGATACAGGCGGTACCTGTTCAGGCCTCTGAGGCTCGAAAGCTGACGGAAGAACCCCACAACCCTTGTTTTGAAGATCTCCCACCACTCAGACTTACTGCTACAGAGACCCAAGAGAGGTACCTGGCTCTGAAGAAATTCCTCAAAGGATTGTCTCACATCCGCTTCTTCCAACAGGGACGAATTCAGCTTCCATAGGCCTCTACCTATCCGGGGAGTCTCTGCAACATTCAAGGAAAAGGAAATGAAACAGTGATCGGAGAATTCCACCTCAACAGCGGACACTGCAGAAGAGACGGCTTCCTCCTTTAAAAAAAACCTATCTATCCTAGACCTACAACTACCCCTATGAAAGGTGAAACCCCCGTGACCTGGGGTGTGCCGGATGTGGACATCCACCAGGCGAGCTTCGCTTGCTATGCTGTTAAGGGTATTACTATCAAAAGCCAGCCTTCGGTCTCCGGGGCCCCCCCTATCACGGGATCTAGTTATAGTATTAAAGTCCCCACCGAAGACCACCTGCCGGCTGGTAAAAAGATAGGGCTTGATCTTCAGGAAGAGACATTTACGGTCCCACTCTGACTGTGGACCATAGATGTTAATGAGCCGGAGCTCCTGTCCCCCCATGAAGACGTCAAGGACCAAGCACCTCCCCATTTCTACCTCGATCACCCGTCTGCATTCCACCGAAGCGGCCTTAAAAAGGACCGCTACCCCGCTATACGGCTCGGCCGCAAGAGACCAGTATGAGGGCCCGCACCTCCACTCCCTCCTTGCTTTGTAAATGGCCCCCATGTCAGTCTGGTCTCCTGCAAAAATAAAATGTCAGCCTCAACTCGGTTGAAAAAATCAAAGGCCATAAATCTGGCCGCATCTGACTTTATACTGGCGACATTAATCGACGCCAGAGTCAACGGGGTAGGTTCCGCCATCATGGGTGATTGAGTTAGACGGCCTTCTTTTTAACCGCACCCCTCAATTTACCTTTTTCACCCTCAGAGGAGGAGCCAGACTCTCCCCTCCTCTTTAGTGACACCGAGGTGTCCATAGCACCCGTCACCACCTTCCCAGTCTTACCGGGTTCCTCACCCCTGGACCCCAGGGCAGTCCCCCCCCCAGAGGAAAGTGAGCCCTCCGGAGGACGGACCCCGCCGCTCCCTGAAGGCACCTCAGATGTTACCGCCGGTCCCTCACCCCCGACCTCCGACACAGCAGAGTCATCGAGGGCATGGAACCGGTTGGAGAGGGGGATCAGAGGGGAGCCGGTGAGCCCTTCCGTAGGCACCTTAGTGGCCAGGGGGGGGGCCTTAGATGTTTTTGCCCCTTTTCGGTTCCTCCTCCGACTCTTACTGGTCTTATTGTCACCTTTTGTTTTAGGCTGCTCCACCACCTCCTCGTCCAGACTTTCATACTGGGAGGAGTCATCAGAAGCAGCCACCTCCTCCCTCTCCATCCTCCTGATCTCCTCGCTCACCGCCTCCTCCCCCAGGGCCTCAGGGGCACCGGCTGCCGCTTCCGAGGAGGGTACAGACATCACCCCAGTCGCCTGGGGCTTATCCTGCCCCCTACCCCCACGGCGCCTCACCTGATGCCACTGGTGGGCAGATGTACTGGCCACGCCTTCCTTCACCGGCCCCTCAGCTCCTCTCCCGTCCCCACCTCCGGCTCCAGCAGAGGATGCACCGCTGGGGACCCCCCCATGGCTCTCCCCCGCCTGACCAGAGATGGTGTTAGAAAAGGAGCGGGGGCAGCGGCTGTACGGGTGACCTAGGTCACCACACAGGTGACACCTAATGTCACCACAGGCCGCGGCAAGATGACGTACCCCGCCACACAAGGCACATTTCTGCACCTTGCAGCCCGCGCTGAAGTGGCGGGGATCACCGCACCTGTGGCAGACCTTTGGTTGCCCCTGGTAGAAGATCAGGATCCTGTCCCTCCCCAGGAATGCTGAGGAGGGGATGTGGGTGACAGTACCGCCTGAGACCTTCAACCTCATCATGAAGGTCCAGCCCCCTGACCAGATGCCAAACTCGTCCCTGTTCTTTTTTGGGACGTCCGTGACCTCCCCATAGCGGGAAAGCCACGTCATAATATCGACCCCAGAGAGCGACTCGTTATTAGTTAGAACGGTCACGCTCTTTACTCCATTTTGGCGAGACACCGCCTGCACGGCAAAGTCTCGCCAGCCGGGCTCCCCCTTCACCAGTTCAAAATTCGACCAAAAAAGCTCTAGGCCCTCCGGCCGAACAAAACTGATGTCGAAGATGGGGGTACCAAAAGGATGGATCAGGGCAAAGATGTCAGTCGCCCTGAAGTTCATCTTCAGGAGGAGCTCCACGACCCTTGCTCTTGGCGGGCACGCTTCACTGCCCCTCCACCGAAGACAAACTACATTCCTCCTGGCCACCCCCTGCCCGGCTGTCGGGAGGGACCACGCTGTCTCCCCCTCCTTTTTATCTTGGAAGGCGGCCAGGCCATGTCTATCTAGCCAAAAGGCCAGGTCCACCTCTCTTCCCTCTACCTGGATCGTCCGTTCTCCCTTCTTGAGGGCCTCCAGGAAACGGCGTCGCAAGTCACCGTCCCTGAGGTCCTGAGGTGAGGAAGCCCCCCGAGAAGACCCCGAGGCCCCGGCTACTACCCCCGCAAAACTTCGGGGACCAGCAGCCGGGGGGGCAGATGGACCAGCCCCACCCCCACTCCCCCCACTAGCAACAGACACACCAGCACTCGCTTCCTCCACCACAGACACATCCATACCGACAGTCACCCCACTTGCCCCACTCCCACTCACATGCACACTGGGGTCACAGTTGTTTTTTTTCTCCACACACTTTCTGCCAGGAGGTTTTCCAACAACATTACTACTGCTGCCACCTGCTGGCAGCACCTTCCCTGCCGGGGGGTTTTGGGAGCCTGGTGCTGCAGCTATTTTTGCCGGCGCCCCTGCCCCAGATAAGCCCGTGGGCACAGAGGACACTGGCAGGCAGGCACCACCT
Source organism: Phyllobates terribilis (assembly GCF_046119375.1). Taxonomy (NCBI): domain Eukaryota; kingdom Metazoa; phylum Chordata; class Amphibia; order Anura; family Dendrobatidae; genus Phyllobates; species Phyllobates terribilis. Next base: position 4,323,270 of record NW_027362879.1, on the reverse strand, counting down.
CCATTTTTAGCCACAGCTGTGGCACTACTGCTCCCAGCAGCTGCCGGCGCTAAGCCCCGCCCATTTTCGGGTGAAGCCACGCCCACTTGTGCGGGATTTACCCGCGAGGACACGCCCCCTGCACCAGGCAGCACAGTGGGGGCCCCAGAGGCCACTCCCACTGGTGCCGTGGGTGACAGGGAGGCCACGCCCCCCGCACCAGGCAGCACAGTGGGGGCCCCAGAGGCCACTCCCACCGGTGCCGTGGATGACAGGGAGACCACGCCCCCCACACTAGGCAGCACTGTGGGGGGCCCGGAGGCCACTCCCACCGGTGCCGTGGGTGACAGGGAGGCCACGCCCCCCGCACCAGGCAGCACAGTGGGGGCCCCAGAGGCCACTCCCACCGGTGCCGTGGATGACAGGGAGGCCACGCCCACCACACCAGGCAGCACGGCGGGGGCCCCAGAGGCCACTCCCACCGGTGCCTTTGGTGACAGGGAGGCCACGCCCCCCGCACCAGGCAGCACGGTGGGGGCCCCAGAGGCCACTCCCACTGGCGCCGTGGACGGCTGGGAGGCCACACCCCCCGAAGCCGGCCGCGCATGGACCCCCAAAGCTGACCCGGAGCCGGGTCTACTCACAGGGGCCCCTGGACCAGCGGCACCAGCTCTCAGGGGCATAGCACCCCCTACCGTCACACCCGTTGCCACAAAAAGCCTGGCCACCCCAGCTCCGGCGGCCGGCCCCAGGCTAGGCCACTCCCCCTCGGCACCCAGCGGCGGTGGAGCCCCCCGCGCTGACCCATTACTGGGCCCCTGCGCAGGGGGCCCCGACCTCGCCACGGATTTTGCCAGGGGAGCAAGCCCCACCTTTCCTTTATGAGCCGGCTCTGCCGGAGCGGCAGGCCCCGCGCCCTTCACCTTACCAGGTCTCTGGGTCCCTGAAAGTGATCCAGATTTAGAGGATCCGCGCGTGAGGGACCCAGAAACCCCAGCACACGCCGCCGGAGATGCGGCCCCGGCTGTCGGTGCGCCGCCAGCAGAGCAGGAGGCAGCGGCAGATGTACAAGCCGCCCCCTGCACGCCAGCAGGCGCACCAGGTGCCAGGCCAGACCTCCCTTTTACAGGGGATCCAGCCTGAGCACCACCATAGATCACACCCACCGTCGGGCCGCCCTCCGTGCCATGCTCCATATCAGACACCTCCGCCCCACTGCCTCCATTACCACAAACAGAGACAGCGCTCCGCATGCCATGGCCTATATTCTCCCCGCTCCCTCGCTGTGGACCCACAACAGAGTCCAAGCCGGGGTGGGTAGCGGGTGCCGCACAACGGGACAGGGGGGCCCCAGAGAGGGGGACAAACACAAATTTATGTGCAATAGATGTTTTTCTCTTTTTTTTTTGCTTTTCTCTTCATCCCCCTCACGGGTGCCTCATCCTCGCAGATCTCATCCCCGAACGTAAGCTGACCAAAACGTACCGGGGACTCGATCTGCTGGATCTGCTGCATGATAAGGCAGCCCCCCTCACTGCTACTGCTCCCATCCTCCTCATCCTCCCCCTCGCTCCCGCTGCCCTCTGAAGGGCTAGAATCCGACGGGAGAGCCATCTGCTCAGGGGCTATCCCGCTATGCGATGCCTGGAGATCACTTACCAGGCCACCAGGCGGTGGGTAGGGTGCAGCCTCCTCCACGCATACCTCTTCCTCCTCCACCACCGCCTGGCTGGGGCCCTGCGACCCCTCCAGAGCCCCACCGGTCATGGCTCTGAACCGGCTATCATTCTGCAACTTTTCCTTAAAGGGTCCGCTGCCCGCCATGATGGTGCTCCTGCGGTCCTCCAGGTCTTGTATGGCCCGCTTCATCTTCCGGACCGCGGCGGATAGCTCAGGCTTCTTACTGCCAGAGGCCCTCTCGGAGCCACCCTCAACTTCCCCCAGAGGGAACTTAGCTTTTTTGTAGCGTCCTCATATTCACAGAGGTGCGCATGTATACGGGAGGCATAGGTGACGGTTGCCTCCCTCGCTGCCTTGGTACCCCAATCAGGGGGCACCGCTGCAGCACCTCCGCTGGTACTCGACCTACCTCCGGAGGGAGGAGCCGCCGCGGTCGCAGCCTCGGGGGTCCTCCGGGTCCTCATGCTGGAACCCCTGCTGTCTTGGCCAGATCTTGTCGCCTTAGCCGGCTTGGTGTTCCTCCCACCCCCCGCCAGCTTGGACCGGGAGGTGGGAGCCGGGGGCCCAGCCCCGGAGGCCAGTCCCACTATGAGCCTTTTTTCCTGGGAAGGGGGCAGACAAAAAGTCCCAGATGGAAAAAAAAAAAACCTCCCTTCCCAGGAGCTCTCTCCACAGCAGCCAAACAGTCCAGGAAGCACACTCAGCACAGCTCGCTGCAGGCTCCACCTCCACCACTTCCTGTAGGGAGCTGCAACAGATTGAACTGGAGCTCTTTTATTATAAAAATATAAAACAAACCATAAAAACACACTACACAAAGAACCAAGACACAAACCCCAACAAAACACAAACAAATCCAAAATTATAATGTCCAGTATAAATTATAAAGCAAAGCAAAAAAATGTCCTACAATGTTCATAACATAAAATCCATTTCCCAAAATCCCCCCAGCAAGGGAAGACCTTAAACCTTTTTTTCCAAAAATATCCCCTTCCAACATTCACTCCACATTCATACCTAAACCCCCAAAACAAAACAACAAACTGGCCCACTGCCAAAAACAAAGAAATAGGCCACCTGGCCGAAACAAAACTTAATACACAGCAAACCATTTTTTTGTAGTTTTTTATATTATTATTATTTTTTTTTTTTCCCCACCACCATTTTTTAAAACACCCAAGGTCCCACGAAAGTCTGTGGCCTTATCACAGCATCTCTTTTTAGGTCCCACGAAAGTTTGTGGCCCACAAATAACGGGTCCTTTTTCCCGCATCCCGTAGGACGTCCATTCTCCCAAAAACCCCTCCCCCTCCCCCCCTGAAACCCCCCACCCAACCTACACTAAACCCCCCCGTGCGCAAATTACACATACATACAATACACAAAACTATACATGTATATACAGTACTCAACATAACCAAAGCAAACACAACATAACAATAGCACAATATAAACAAATGACCATAACCATGAACAAAAGTCAGACCCAAGTTCAGTACTTGCAAGCCCTATATTCGGGTTTCCAATACCGTAAAACAAAAAACTATAATGTGAGGGGAGCAGCCCACCACCAGGAAACTGGAGACTACCGAGGTTCTCACCCTAATCTAGCACACAAACACCCTGTCCCTCCCTATTAAAGAAAAAGAAAAACCTGTCCCTACCGCCCTACCAATCTATCCCTACCTGTCCCTCTCTGACCCTCACTACCAACCTAATGCTAACTACCTATCCCTAAAGACTGTCCCTACCTGTCCCTCCCTGACCCTACACATCCACCTGACCCTACAAATAAATATAAAATATAGAAAGGACTAAACTAACCCTATCACAGACACACATACCCTAACTCTCCCTAGGGCACATTAAATGAGAACCCCCTCCATAGAAGGGAAGCCCTCCCTGCACCCAGCCTCTCATACTCCAGCGAGCGCACTTTTGCCAGGTCACCCAGGATGTTCCTAATCTCCTCTTCCCGGGGGAGGACTTTATGCTGGGTGGACACTAAACACCGTGCATTCCACGTGTAAAACCTAGTCACTAAACTAACTAAGAAGACAGTGCCCCGATCTCGGCCACCAAGGGACCTGAATGCCCCATAGGCCCACTCCGCATAGGAAAGGCCTGCCAGCCTAGGCCAGCCAATGGAAGCACCCACCCTACTGTAGACCTCTGTATTAAAGGGACATTGAAGCAGGAAGTGCTCCATGCTTTCAAGCATGCCGCCACACTCCTCGCGGGGACAATCCCGGTCATCAGAGTTCCTGTACTTCAGGTTGCCCCTCACATACAGTCTCCCATGGAAGCAGCGCCAAGTCAAGTCCCAAAACTTCAAGGGGATCCGTTTAGAGTTTAATAACCCGAGCCCCACCTCCAGATCCCGGCTTGGGCAATCCTTGAGGGCCAGGGGCTTCTGGAAGTGGGTCAACAGAACCCTATTGTCAAGTAACCTCCTTGACAAGGTCCTGATCTCCCACACTCCCAGACCCCACCGGCGGATCGCCTTCACAACCAGGGTAGCATAAGCCGGAAGATGCCCATGAGGCGTGCGAAGGTCCTTCACCCGCCCTCCTGTCTCCCATTCCTGGAAGAAAGGCCGAAACCACCCCCTACAGGAGAATACCCACGGAGGAGCCCTCTCTAACCAGAGGTTGGCGATGTTTGCCTTAAGAAAGGCGTTTACTAGAAACACCACCGGGTTGACCATACCCAACCCTCCTAGTCTCCTCGTGCGGTACGTGACCTCCCTCTTGATCAGGTTCAGCCTATTCCCCCATAATAGTTGGAAGAACAGGCTGTAGACCCGTGTCCAAAGAGGTTCTGGCAAGATGCAGACGCTGCCCAGGCATATTAATAAAGGGAGCAAATACCCCTTGGCCAGGTTAACCCTTTCCCTCAGGGTCAAGGACCAACCCTTCCACTGATCCACCTTCTGGGCGGCAATCTTAAGTCTGCCCTCCCAGTTTTGCTGGGGATAGTCCCCCGGGCCGAAACTGATGCCTAAAATTTTTGCTGTGGCCTGAGGCCCTGGGAGGGTGTCCGGGAGATCGAAACTTGGATCTCCCCCTCCCAGCCAGAGACTCTCACACTTATCCCGGTTGATCATGGACCCAGAAGCCACCGAGTAGCGCTCAACTTCAGACATGACCCAGTCCGCCTCCTCTCTCGAGGATACAAAGAGGGAAACGTCGTCGGCGTACGCCACTACCCTCAAGGTGGCCTCTGGCTCCGCCCGGTCCATCCCGACTCCCACCAACGGTCCACGTTCCACTCTCCTTAAAAAGGGGTCGATCGCAAACACGTATAACAGTGGGCTCAGAGGACAGCCCTGGCGGACACCAGACCTCACCTCAAAAGGGGGTCCGACCCAACCGTTCACAAGCGGAAAAGTCTCTGCCCCATTGTATAATACTCTCAACCAATCAACAAACCTCCCGGGCAGACCGTACCTCAGAAGGACGGACCAGAGGTACTCATGGTTAACCCGGTCAAAGGCCTTCGCCTGGTCTAAGGACAGCAAGTACCCCTTCCAGGGACCTGCCCTGCCCTGCTCCACTGCCTCTCGGACACCGAGCACAGCACTAAAAGTACTGCGGCCTGGAACAGAGCAGTGCTGGGCCCCCGAAAGGAGCCGGGGTGCAAACTTCACCAACCGATTGAAAAGCACCTTTGCCAGAACCTTTCGGTCCGTATTGAGAAGCGCTATGGGACGCCAATTCTCAATACGGGACGAGTCTTTACCCTTTGACAGGATAATCAGGGCGGACTTCCTCATTGAACCGGGAAGAATGTCCGAGGAGAGACATTCATTAAAAACCTCAGTCATGAGGGGGACCAAAGAGTCCCTAAAAGTCCTGTAAAACTCGGATGTTAAGCCATCCGGACCGGGCGATTTTTTGGGCCGGAGCCCATCAATGGCCCGTCTCACTTCCTCTTCCCTGATTGCTTCTGCCAAACCATGAAGAGAGGGGTCATCCCCTGGTTCAGGGATGGTTTCAGCCAGGAAAGCCGACCTCTCATCCCGATCTGGATCCCTCCTTCCCAAGAGATGCGAGTAGAAGGATCTGACCACCTCCAGGATCCCTGATTTGGATCTGTTCAGGGAACCCGTACTGTCGATCAGTCCTGCTACCATCTTGCAACTCACTGACATCCTGCAGTTCCTGTAGGGGTCAGGCGAGCGGTACCTCCCGAAATCCCTCTCAAAAACTAAGGATGTGTGCCTATCATACTGGCACCCCTTGAGCAAGGCCTTCACCCTGGAGATTTCCTCACGGTCCCCTCCAGTCGAGACGAGCTGCTCGAGTTTCCTCCCCAGCTCCCGATACAGGCGGTACCTGTTCAGGCCTCTGAGGCTCGAAAGCTGACGGAAGAACCCCGCAACCCTTGTTTTGAAGATCTCCCACCACTCAGACTTACTGCTACAGAGACCCAAGAGAGGCACCCGGCTCTGAAGAAATTCCTCAAAGGATTGTCTCACATCCGCTTCTTCCAACAGGGACGAATTCAGCTTCCATAGGCCTCTCCCTATCCGGGGAGTCTCTGCAACATTCAAAGAAAAGGAAATGAAACAGTGATCGGAGAATTCCACCTCAACAGCGGACACTGCAGAAGAGACGGCTTCCTCCTTTAAAAAAAAACCTATCTATCCTAGACCTACAACTACCCCTATGAAAGGTGAAACCCCCGTGACCTGGGGTGTGCCGGATGTGGACATCCACCAGGCGAGCTTCGCTTGCTATGCTGTTAAGGGTATTACTATCAAAAGCCAGCCTTCGGTCTCCGGGGCCCCCCCTATCACGGGATCTAGTTATAGTATTAAAGTCCCCACCGAAGACCACCTGCCGGCTGGTAAAAAGATAGGGCTTGATCTTCAGGAAGAGACATTTACGGTCCCACTCTGACTGTGGACCATAGATGTTAATGAGCCGGAGCTCCTGTCCCCCCATGAAGACGTCAAGGACCAAGCACCTCCCCATTTCTACCTCGATCACCCGTCTGCATTCCACCGAAGCGGCCTTAAAAAGGACCGCTACCCCGCTATACGGCTCGGCCGCAAGAGACCAGTATGAGGGCCCGCACCTCCACTCCCTCCTTGCTTTGTAAATGGCCCCCATGTCCGTTAGTCTGGTCTCCTGCAAAAATAAAATGTCAGCCTCAACTCGGTTGAAAAAATCAAAGGCCATAAATCTGGCCGCATCTGACTTTATACTGGCGACATTAATCGACGCCAGAGTCAACGGGGTAGGTTCCGCCATCATGGGTGATTGAGTTAGACGGCCTTCTTTTTGACCGCACCCCTCAATTTACCTTTTTCACCCTCAGAGGAGGAGCCAGACTCTCCCCTCCTCTTTAGTGACACCGAGGTGTCCATAGCACCCGTCACCACCTTCCCAGTCTTACCGGGTTCCTCACCCCTGGACCCCAGGGCAGTCCCCCCCCCAGAGGAAAGTGAGCCCTCCGGAGGACGGACCCCGCCGCTCCCTGAAGGCACCTCAGATGTTACCGCCGGTCCCTCACCCCCGACCTCCGACACAGCAGAGTCATCGAGGGCATGGAACCGGTTGGAGAGGGGGATCAGAGGGGAGCCGGTGAGCCCTTCCGTAGGCACCTTAGTGGCCAGGGGGGGGCCTTAGATGTTTTTGCCCCTTTTCGGTTCCTCCTCCGACTCTTACTGGTCTTATTGTCACCTTTTGTTTTAGGCTGCTCCACCACCTCCTCGTCCAGACTTTCATACTGGGAGGAGTCATCAGAAGCAGCCACCTCCTCCCTCTCCATCCTCCTGATCTCCTCGCTCACCGCCTCCTCCCCCAGGGCCTCAGGGGCACCGGCTGCCGCTTCCGAGGAGGGTACAGACATCACCCCAGTCGCCTGGGGCTTATCCTGCCCCCTACCCCCACGGCGCCTCACCTGATGCCACTGGTGGGCAGATGTACTGGCCACGCCTTCCTTCACCGGCCCCTCAGCTCCTCTCCCGCCCCCACCTCCGGCTCCAGCAGAGGATGCACCGCTGGGGACCCCCCCATGGCTCTCCCCCGCCTGACCAGAGATGGTGTTAGAAAAGGAGCGGGGGCAGCGGCTGTACGGGTGACCTAGGTCACCACACAGGTGACACCTAATGTCACCACAGGCCGCGGCAAGATGACCTACCCCGCCACACAAGGCACATTTCTGCACCTTGCAGCCCGCGCTGAAGTGGCGGGGATCACCGCACCTGTGGCAGACCTTTGGTTGCCCCTGGTAGAAGATCAGGATCCTGTCCCTCCCCAGGAATGCTGAGGAGGGGATGTGGGTGACAGTACCGCCTGAGACCTTCAACCTCATCATGAAGGTCCAGCCCCCTGACCAGATGCCAAACTCGTCCCTGTTCTTTTTTGGGACGTCCGTGACCTCCCCATAGCGGGAAAGCCACGTCATAATATCGACCCCAGAGAGCGACTCGTTATTAGTTAGAACGGTCACTCTCTTTACTCCATTTTGGCGAGACACCGCCTGCACGGCAAAGTCTCGCCAGCCGGGCTCCCCCTTCACCAGTTCAAAATTCGACCAAAAAAGCTCTAGGCCCTCCGGCCGAACAAAACTGATGTCGAAGATGGGGGTACCAAAAGGATGGATCAGGGCAAAGATGTCAGTCGCCCTGAAGTTCATCTTCAGGAGGAGCTCCACGACCCTTGCTCTTGGCGGGCACGCTTCACTGCCCCTCCACCGAAGACGAACTACATTCCTCCTGGCCACCCCCTGCCCGGCTGTCGGGAGGGACCACGCTGTCTCCCCCTCCTTTTTATCTTGGAAGGCGGCCAGGCCATGTCTATCTAGCCAAAAGGCCAGGTCCACCTCTCTTCCCTCTACCTGGATCGTCCGTTCTCCCTTCTTGAGGGCCTCCAGGAAACGGCGTCGCAAGTCACCATCCCTGAGGTCCAGAGGTGAGGAAGCCCCCCGAGAAGACCCCGAGGCCCCGGCTACTACCCCCGCAAAACTCCGGGGACCAGCAGCCGGGGGGGGCAGATGGAACAGCCCCACCCCCACTCCCCCCACTAGCAACAGACACACCAGCACTCGCTTCCTCCACCACAGACACATCCATACCGACAGTCACCCCACTTGCCCCACTCCCACTCACATGCACACTGGGGTCACAGTTGTTTTTTTTCTCCACACACTTTCTGCCAGCAGGTTTTCCAACAGCATTACTACTGCTGCCACCTGCTGGCAGCACCTTCCCTGCCGGGGGGTTTTGGGAGCCTGGTGCTGCAGCTATTTTTGCCGGCGCCCCTGCCCCAGATAAGCCCGTGGGCACAGAGGACACTGGCAGGCAGGCACCACCTCCATTTTTAGCCACAGCTGTGGCACTACTGCTCCCAGCAGCTGCCGGCGCTAAGCCCCGCCCCTTTTCGGGTGAAGCCACGCCCACTTGTGCGGGATTTGCCCGCGAGGACACGCCCCCTGCACCAGGCAGCACAGTGGGGGCCCCAGAGGCCACTCCCACCGGTGCCGTGGGTGACAGGGAGGCCACGCCCCCCGCACCAGGCAGCACAGTGGGGGCCCCAGAGGCCACTCCCACCGGTGCCGTGGATGACAGGGAGGCCACGCACCCCACACCAGGCAGCACGGTGGGGGCCCCGGAGGCCACTCCCACCGGTGCCATGGGTGACAGGGAGGCCACGCCCCCCGCACCAGGCAGCACAGTGGGGGCCCCAGAGGCCACTCCCACCGGTGCCGTGGATGACAGGGAGGCCACGCCCCCCACACCAGGCCGCACGGCGGGGGCCCCAGAGGTCACTCCCACCGGTGCCTTTGGTGACAGGGAGGCCACGCCCCCCGCACCAGGCAGCACGGTGGGGGCCCCAGAGTCCACTCCCACTGGTGCCGTGGACGGCTGGGAGGCCACGCCCCCCGAAGCTGGCCGCGCCGGGACCCCCGAAGCCGACCCGGAACTGGGTCTACTCACAGGGGCCCCTGGACCAGCGGCACCAGCTCTCAGGGGCATAGCACCCCCTACCGTCACACCCTTCACCACAAACAGCCTGGCCACCCCAGCTCTGGCGGCCGGCCCCAGGCTAGGCCACTCCCCCTCGGCACCCAGCGGCGGTGGAGCCCCCCGCGCTGACCCATTACTGGGCCCCTGCGCAGGGGGCCCCCGACCTCGCCACGGATTTTGCCAGGGGAGCAAGCCCCACCTTTCCTTTATGAGCCGGCTCTGCCGGAGCCGCAGGCCCCGCGCCCTTCACCTTACCAGGTCTCTGGGTCCCTGAAAGTGATCCAGATTTAGTGGATCCGTGCGTGAGGGACCCAGACACCCCAGCACACGCCGCCGGAGATGCGGCCCCGGCTGTCGGTGCGCCGCCAGCAGAGCAGGAGGCAGCGGCAGATGTACAAGCCGCCCCCTGCACGCCAGCAGGCGCACCAGGTGCCAGGCCAGACCTCCCTTTTACAGGGGATCCAGCCTGAGCACCACCACAGATCACACCCACCGTCGGGCCGCCCTCCGCGCCATGCTCCATATCAGACACCTTGGACCCACTGCCTCCATTACCACAAACAGAGGCAGCGCTCTGCGTGCCATGGCCTATGTTCTCCCCGCTCTCTCGCTGTGGACCCACAACAGAGTCCAAGCCGGGGTGGGTGGCGGGTGCCGCACAACGGGACAGGGGGGCCCCAGAGAGGGGGACAAACACAAATTTATGTGCAATAGATGTTTTCTTTTTTTTTTTTTGCTTTTCTCTTCGTCCCCCTCCCGGGTGCCTCATCCTCGCAGATCTCATCCCCGAACGTAAGCTGACCAAAACGTACCGGGGACTCGATCTGCTGGATCTGCTGCATGATAAGGCAGCCCCCCTCACTGCTGCTACTCCCATCCTCCTCATCCTCCCCCTCGCTCCCGCTGCCCTCTGAAGGGCTAGAATCAGACGGGAGAGCCATCTGCTCAGGGGCTATCCCGCTATGCGATGCCTGGAGATCACTTACCAGGCCACCAGGCGGTGGGTAGGGTGCGACCTCCTCCACGCATACCTCTTCTTCCTCCTCCTCCACCACCTGGCTGGGGCCCTGCGACCCCTCCAGAGCCCCACCGGTCATGGCTCTGAACCGGTCATCATTAAGCAGCTTCTCCATGAAGGGTCCACTGCCCGCCAGTATGGTGCTCCTGCGGTCTTCCAGGTCTTGAATGGCCCGCTTGATCTTCCGGACCGCGGCGGATAGCTCAGGCTTCTTACTGCCAGAGGCCCTCACGTACCTCTCCTGAGCCACCCTCAACTCCCCCCAGAGGGAACTTAGCTTCTTTGTGGCGTCCTCATACTCGCAGAGGTGCGCATGTATACGGGAGGCATAGGTGACGGTTGCCTCCCTCGACGCCTTGGTACCCCAATCAGGGGGCACCGCTGCAGCACCTCCGCTCGTACTCGACCTACCTCCGGAGGGAGGAGCCGCCGCGGTCGTAGCCACGGGGGTCCTCCGGGTCCTCATGCTGGAACCCCTGCTGTCTTGGCCAGATCTTGTAGCCTTAGCCGGCTTGGTGTTCCTCCCACCCCCCGCCAGCTTGGACCGGGAGGTGGGAGCCGGGGGCCCAGCCCCGGAGGCCAGTCCCACCACAAGCTTTCCTTCCTGGGAAGGGGGCAGACAAAAAGTCCCAGATGGAAAAAAAAAAAAAAACCTCCCTTCCCAGGAGCTCTCTCCACAGCAGCCAAACAGTCCAGACAGCACACGGCACACAGCTCGCTGCAGGCTCCACCTCCACCACTTCCTGCAAGAAGCTGCAACAGATTGAACTGGAGCTCTTTTATTATAAAAATATAAAACAAACCATAAAAACACACCACACAAAGAACCAAGACACAAACCCCAACGAAACACAAACAAATCCAAAATTATAATGTCCAGTATAAATTATAAGGCAAAGCAAAAATGTCCTACAATGTTCATAACATAAAGTCCATTTCCCAAAATCCCCCCAGCAAGGGAAGACCTTAAACCTTTTTTCCCAAAAATATCCCCTTCCAACATTCACTCCACATTCATACCTAAACCCCCAAAACAAAACAACAAACTGGCCCACTGCCAAAAACAAAGAAATAGGCCACCTGGCCGAAACAAAACTTAATACACAGCAAACCTTTTTTTTTTGTAGTTTTTTATATTATTTTTTTTTTTTTTTTTTTTCCCCCACCACCATTTTTAAACACCCAAGGTCCCACGAAAGTCTGTGGCCTTATCACAGCATCTCTTTTTAGGTCCCACGAAAGTTTGTGGCCCACAAATAACGGGTCCTTTTTCCCGCATCCCGTAGGACGTCCATTCTCCCAAAACCCCCTCCCCCTCCCCCCCTGAAACCCCCCACCCAACCTACACTAAACCCCCCCGTGCGCAAATTACACATACATACAATACACAAAACTATACATGTATATACAGTACTCAACATAACCAAAGCAAACACAACATAACAATAGCACAATATAAACAAATGACCATAACCATGAACAAAAGTCAGACCCAAGTTCAGTACTTGCAAGCCCTATATTCGGGTTTCCAATACCGTAAAACAAAAAACTATAATGTGAGGGGAGCAGCCCACCACCAGGAAACTGGAGACTACCGAGGTTCTCACCCTAATCTAGCACACAAACACCCTGTCCCTCCCTATTAAAGAAAAAGAAAAACCTGTCCCTACCGCCCTACCAATCTATCCCTACCTGTCCCTACCTGTCCCTCTCTGACCCTCACTACCAACCTAATGCTAACTACCTATCCCTAAAGACTGTCCCTACCTGTCCCTCCCTGACCCTACACATCCATCTGACCCTACAAATAAATATAAAATATAGAAAGGACTAAACTAACCCTATCACAGACACACATACCCTAACTCTCCCTAGGGCACATTAAATGAGAACCCCCTCCATAGAAGGGAAGCCCTCCCTGCACCCAGCCTCTCATACTCCAGCGAGCGCACTTTTGCCAGGTCACCCAGGATGTTCCTAATCACCTCTTCCCGGGGGAGGACTTTATGCTGGGTGGACACTAAACACCGTGCATTCCACGTGTAAAACCTAGTCACTAAACTAACTAAGAAGACAGTGCCCCGATCTCGGCCACCAAGGGACCTGAATGCCCCATAGGCCCACTCCGCATAGGAAAGGCCTGCCAGCCTAGGCCAGCCAATGGAAGCACCCACCCTACTGTAGACCTCTGTATTAAAGGGACATTGAAGCAGGAAGTGCTCCATGCTTTCAAGCATGCCGCCACACTCCTCGCGGGGACAATCCCGGTCATCAGAGTTCCTGTACTTCAGGTTGCCCCTCACATACAGTCTCCCATGGAAGCAGCGCCAAGTCAAGTCCCAAAACTTCAAGGGGATCCGCTTAGAGTTTAATAACCCGAGCCCCACCTCCAGATCCCGGCTTGGGCAATCCTTGAGGGCCAGGGGCTTCTGGAAGTGGGTCAACAGAACCCTATTGTCAAGTAACCTCCTTGACAAGGTCCTGATCTCCCACACTCCCAGACCCCACCGGCGGATCGCCTTCACAACCAGGGTAGCATAAGCCGGAAGATGCCCATGAGGCGTGCGAAGGTCCTTCACCCGCCCTCCTGTCTCCCATTCCTGGAAGAAAGGCCGAAACCACCCCCTACAGGAGAATACCCACGGAGGAGCCCTCTCTAACCAGAGGTTGGCGATGTTTGCCTTAAGAAAGGTGTTTACTAGAAACACCACTGGGTTGACCATACCCAACCCTCCTAGTCTCCTCGTGCGGTACGTGACCTCCCTCTTGATCAGGTTCAGCCTATTCCCCCATAATAGTTGGAAGAACAGGCTGTAGACCCGTGTCCAAAGAGGTTCTGGCAAGATGCAGACGCTGCCCAGGTATATTAATAAAGGGAGCAAATACCCCTTGGCCAGGTTAACCCTTTCCCTCAGGGTCAAGGACCAACCCTTCCACTGATCCACCTTCTGGGCGGCAATCTTAAGTCTGCCCTCCCAGTTTTGCTGGGGATAGTCCCCCGGGCCGAAACTGATGCCTAAAATTTTTGCTGTGGCCTGAGGCCCTGGGAGGGTGTCCAGGAGATCGAAACTTGGATCTCCCCCTCCCAGCCAGAGACTCTCACACTTATCCCGGTTGATCATGGACCCAGAAGCCACCGAGTAGCGCTCAACTTCAGACATGACCCAGTCCGCCTCCTCTCTCGAGGATACAAAGAGGGAAACGTCGTCGGCGTACGCCACTACCCTCAAGGTGGCCTCTGGCTCCGCCCGGTCCATCCCGACTCCCACCAACGGTCCGCGTTCCACTCTCCTTAAAAAGGGGTCGATCGCGAACACGTATAACAGTGGGCTCAGAGGACAGCCCTGGCGGACACCAGACCTCACCTCAAAAGGGGGTCCGACCCAACCGTTCACAAGCGGAAAAGTCTCTGCCCCATTGTATAATACTCTCAACCAATCAACAAACCTCCCGGGCAGACCGTACCTCAGAAGGACGGACCAGAGGTACTCATGGTTAACCCGGTCAAAGGCCTTCGCCTGGTCTAAGGACAGCAAGTACCCCTTCCAGAGACCTGCCCTGCCCTGCTCCACTGCCTCTCGGACACCGAGCACAGCACTAAAAGTACTGCGGCCTGGAACAGAGCAGTGCTGGGCCCCCGAAAGGAGCCGGGGTGCAAACTTCACCAATCGATTGAAAAGCACCTTTGCCAGAACCTTTCGGTCCGTATTGAGAAGCGCTATGGGACGCCAATTCTCAATACGGGACGAGTCTTTACCCTTTGACAGGATAATCAGGGCGGACTTCCTCATTGAACCGGGAAGAATGTCCGAGGAGAGACATTCATTAAAAACCTCAGTCATGAGGGGGACCAAAGAGTCCCTAAAAGTCCTGTAAAACTCGGATGTTAAGCCATCCGGACCGGGCGATTTTTTGGGCCGGAGCCCATCAATGGCCCGTCTCACTTCCTCTTCCCTGATTGCTTCTGCCAAACCATGAAGAGAGGGGTCATCCCCTGGTTCAGGGATGGTTTCAGCCAGGAAAGCCGACATCTCATCCCGATCTGGATCCCTCCTTCCCAAGAGATGCGAGTAGAAGGATCTGACCACCTCCAGGATCCCTGATTTGGATCTGTTCAGGGAACCTGTACTGTCGATCAGTCCTGTTACCATCTTGCAACTCACTGACATCCTGCAGTTCCTGTAGGGGTCGGGCGAGCGGTACCTCCCGAAATCCCTCTCAAAAACTAAGGATGTGTGCCTATCATACTGGCACCCCTTGAGCAAGGCCTTCACCCTGGAGATTTCCTCACGGTCCCCTCCAGTCGAGACGAGCTGCTCGAGTTTCCTCCCCAGCTCCCGATACAGGCGGTACCTGTTCAGGCCTCTGAGGCTCGAAAGCTGACGGAAGAACCCCGCAACCCTTGTTTTGAAGATCTCCCACCACTCAGACTTACTGCTACAGAGACCCAAGAGAGGTACCTGGCTCTGAAGAAATTCCTCAAAGGATTGTCTTACATCCGCTTCTTCCAACAGGGACGAATTCAGCTTCCATAGGCCTCTCCCTATCCGGGGAGACTCTGCAACATTCAAAGAAAAGGAAATGAAACAGTGATCGGAGAATTCCACCTCAACAGCGGACACTGCAGAAGAGACGGCTTCCTCCTTTAAAAAAAACCTATCTATCCTAGACCTACAACTACCCCTATGAAAGGTGAAACCCCCGTGACCTGGGGTGTGCCGGATGTGGACATCCACCAGGCGAGCTTCGCTTGCTATGCTGTTAAGGGTATTACTATCAAAAGCCAGCCTTCGGTCTCCGGGGCCTCCCCTATCACGGGGTCTAGTTATAGTATTAAAGTCCCCACCGAAGACCACCTGTCGGCTGGTAAAAAGATAGGGCTTGATCTTCAGGAAGAGACATTTACGGTCCCACTCTGACTGTGGACCATAGATGTTAATGAGCCGGAGCTCCTGTCCCCCCATGAAGACGTCAAGGACCAAGCACCTCCCCATTTCTACCTCGATCACCCGTCTGCATTCCAACGAAGCGGCCTTAAAAAGGACCGCTACCCCGCTATACGGCTCGGCCGCAAGAGACCAGTATGAGGGCCCGCACCTCCACTCCCTCCTTGCTTTGTAAATGGCCCCCATGTCCGTTAGTCTGGTCTCCTGCAAAAATAAAATGTCAGCCTCAACTCGGTTGAAAAAATCAAAGGCCATAAATCTGGCCGCATCTGACTTTATACTGGCGACATTAATCGACGCCAGAGTCAACGGGGTAGGTTCCGCCATCATGGGTGATTGAGTTAGACGGCCTTCTTTTTGACCGTACCCCCAGATTTTTTGTGCTCACCTTCAGAGGAGGAGCCAGACTCTCCCCTCCTCTTTAGTGACACCGAGGTGTCCATAGCACCCGTCACCACCTTCCCAGTACCGGGTTCCTCACCCATGGACCCCAGAGCAGTCCCCCCCCCAGAGGAAAGTGAGCCCTCCGGAGGACGGACCCCGCCGCTCCCTGAAGGCACCTCAGATGTTACCGCCGGTCCCTCACCCCCGACCTCCGACACAGCAGAGTCATCGAGGGCATGGAACCGGTTGGAGAGGGGGATCAGAGGGGAGCCGGTGAGCCCTTCCGTAGGCACCTTAGTGGCCAGGGGGGGGGCCTTAGATGTTTTTGCCCCCTTTCGGTTCCTCCTCCGACTCTTACTGGTCTTACTGTCACCTTTTGTTTTAGGCTGCTCCACCACCTCCTCGTCCAGACTTTCATACTGGGAGGAGTCATCAGAAGCAGCCACCTCCTCCCTCTCCATCCTCCTGATCTCCTCGCTCACCGCCTCCTCCCCCAGGGCCTCAGGGGCACCGGCTGCCGCTTCCGAGGAGGGTACAGACATCACCCCAGTCGCCTGGGGCTTATCCTGCCCCCTACCCCCACGGCGCCTCACCTGATGCCACTGGTGGGCAGATGTACTGGCCACGCCTTCCTTCACCGGCCCCTCAGCTCCTCTCCCGCCCCCACCTCCGGCTCCAGCAGAGGATGCACCGCTGGGGACCCCCCCATGGCTCTCCCCCGCCTGACCAGAGATGGTGTTAGAAAAGGAGCGGGGGCAGCGGCTGTACGGGTGACCTAGGTCACCACACAGGTGACACCTAATGTCACCACAGGCCGCGGCAAGATGACCTACCCCGCCACACAAGGCACATTTCTGCACCTTGCAGCCCGCGCTGAAGTGGCGGGGATCACCGCACCTGTGGCAGACCTTTGGTTGCCCCTGGTAGAAGATCAGGATCCTGTCCCTCCCCAGGAATGCTGAGGAGGGGATGTGGGTGACAGTACCGCCTGAGACCTTCAACCTCATCATGAAGGTCCAGCCCCCTGACCAGATGCCAAACTCGTCCCTGTTCTTTTTTGGGACGTCCGTGACCTCCCCATAGCGGGAAAGCCACGTCATAATATCGACCCCAGAGAGCGACTCGTTATTAGTTAGAACGGTCACTCTCTTTACTCCATTTTGGCGAGACACCGCCTGCACGGCAAAGTCTCGCCAGCCGGGCTCCCCCTTCACCAGTTCAAAATTCGACCAAAAAAGCTCTAGGCCCTCCGGCCGAACAAAACGGATGTCGAAGATGGGGGTACCAAAAGGATGGATCAGGGCAAAGATGTCAGTCGCCCTGAAGTTCATCTTCAGGAGGAGCTCCACGACCCTTGCTCTTGGCGGGCACGCTTCACTGCCCCTCCACCGAAGACGAACTACATTCCTCCTGGCCACCCCCTGCCCGGCTGTCGGGAGGGACCACGCTGTCTCCCCCTCCTTTTTATCTTGGAAGGCGGCCAGGCCATGTCTATCTAGCCAAAAGGCCAGGTCCACCTCTCTTCCCTCTACCTGGATCGTCCGTTCTCCCTTCTTGAGGGCCTCCAGGAAACGGCGTCGCAAGTCACCATCCCTGAGGTCCAGAGGTGAGGAAGCCCCCCGAGAAGACCCCGAGGCCCCGGCTACTACCCCCGCAAAACTCCGGGGACCAGCAGCCGGGGGGGCAGATGGACCAGCCCCACCCCCACTCCCCCCACTAGCAACAGACACACCAGCACTTGCTTCCTCCACCACAGACACATCCATACCGACAGTCACCCCACTTGCCCCACTCCCACTCACATGCACACTGGGGTCACAGTTGTTTTTCTTCTCCACACACTTTCTGCCAGCAGGTTTTTCAACAGCATTACTACTGCTGCCACCTGCTGGCAGCACCTTCCCTGCCGGGGGGTTTTGGGAGCCTGGTGCTGCAGCTATTTTTGCCGGCGCCCCTGCCCCAGATAAGCCCGTGGGCACAGAGGACACTGGCAGGCAGGCACCACCTCCATTTTTAGCCACAGCTGTGGCACTACTGCTCCCAGCAGCTGCCGGCGCTAAGCCCCGCCCCTTTTCGGGTGAAGCCACGCCCACTTGTGCGGGATTTACCCGCGAGGACACGCCCCCTGCACCAGGAAGCACAGTGGGGGCCCCAGAGGCCACTCCCACTTGTGCCGTGGGTGACAGGGAGGCCACGCCCCCCGCACCAGGCAGCACAGTGGGGGCCCCAGAGGCCACTCCCACCGGTGCCGTGGGTGACAGGGAGGCCACGCCCCCCGCACCAGGCAGCACAGTGGGGGCCCCAGAGGCCACTCCCACCGGTGACATGGATGACAGGGAGGCCACGCCCCCCACACCAGGCCGCACGGCGGGGGCCCCAGAGGCCACTCCCACCGGTGCCTTTGGTGACAGGGAGGCCACGCCCCCCCGCACCAGGCAGCACGGTGGGGGCCCCATAGGCCACTCCCACTGGTGCCGTGGACGGCTGGGAGGCCACGCCCCCCGAAGCTGGCTGCGCCGGGACCCCCGAAGCCGACCCGGAACTGGGTCTACTCACAGGGGCCCCTGGACCAGCGGCACCAGCTCTCAGGGGCATAGCACCCCCTACCGTCACACCCTTCACCACAAACAGCCTGGCCACCCCAGCTCCGGCGGCAGGCCCCAGGCTAGGCCACTCCCCCTCGGCACCCAGCGGCGGTGGAGCCCCCCGCGCTGACCCATTACTGGGCCCCTGCGCAGGGGGCCCCGACCTCGCCACGGATTTTGCCAGGGGAGCAAGCCCCACCTTTCCTTTATGAGCCGGCTCTGCCGGAGCGGCAGGCCCCGCGCCCTTCACCTTACCAGGTCTCTGGGTCCCTGAAAGTGATCCAGATTTAGTGGATCCGCGCGTGAGGGACCCAGAAACCCCAGCACACGCCGCCGGAGATGCGGCCCCGGCTGTCGGTGCGCCGCCAGCAGAGCAGGAGGCAGCGGCAGATGTACAAGCCGCCCCCCGCACGCCAGCAGGCGCACCAGGTGCCAGGCCAGACCTCCCTTTTACAGGGGATCCAGCCTGAGCACCACCATAGATCACACCCACCGTCGGGCCGCCCTCCGTGCCATGCTCCATATCAGACACCTTGGACCCACTGCCTCCATTACCACAAACAGGGGCAGCGCTCTGCGTGCCATGGCCTATAGTCTCCCCGCTCCCTCGCTGTGGACCCACAACAGAGTCCAAGCCGGGGTGGGTGGCGGGTGCCGCACAACGGGACAGGGGGGCCCCAGAGAGGGGGACATACACAAACTTGTGCGCAACAGTTGTTTTTCTCTTTTTTTTTGCTTTTCTCTTCATCCCCCTCACGGGTGCCTCATCCTCGCAGATCTCATCCCCGAACGTAAGCTGACCAAAACGTACCGGGGACTCGATCTGCTGGATCTGCTGCATGATAAGGCAGCCCCCCTCACTGCTACTGCTCCCATCCTCCTCATCCTCCCCCTCGCTCCCGCTGCCCTCTGAAGGGCTAGAATCAGACGGGAGAGCCATCTGCTCAGGGGCTATCCCACTATGCGATGCCTGGAGATCACTTACCAGGCCACCAGGCGGTGGGTAGGGTGCGACCTCCTCCACGCATACCTCTTCTTCCTCCTCCTCCACCGCCTGGCCGGGGCCCTGCGACCCCTCCAGAGCCCCACCGGTCATGGCTCTGAACCGGTCATCATTAAGCAGCTTCTCCATGAAGGGTCCACTTCCTGCCAGTATGGTGCTCCTGCGGTCTTCCAGGTCTTGAATGGCCCGCTTGATCTTCCGGACCGCGGCGGATAGCTCAGGCTTCTTACTGCCAGAGGCCCTCACGGACCTCTCCTGAGCCACCCTCAACTCCCCCCAGAGGGAACTTAGCTTCTTTGTGGCGTCCTCATACTCACAGAGGTGCGCATGTATACGGGAGGCATAGGTGACGGTTGCCTCCCTCGACGCCTTGGTACCCCAATCAGGGGGCACCGCTGCAGCACCTCCGCTCGTACTCGACCTACCTCCGGAGGGAGGAGCCGCCGCGGTCGTAGCCTCGGGGGTCCTCCGGGTCCTCATGCTGGAACCCCTGCTGTCTTGGCCAGATCTTGCAGCCTTAGCCGGCTTGGTGTTCCTCCCACCCCCCGCCAGCTTGGACCGGGAGGTGGGAGCCGGGGGCCCAGCCCCGGAGGCCAGTCCCACCACAAGCTTTCCTTCCTGGGAAGGGGGCAGACAAAAAGTCCCAGATGGAAGAAAAAAACCTCCCTTCCCAGGAGCTCTCTCCACAGCAGCCAAACAGTCCAGGAAGCACACTGCACACAGCTCACTGCAGGCTCCACCTCTACCACTTCCTGAAACAAGCTGCAACAGGCTGAACTGGAGCTCTTTTATTATAAAAGTACAAAAACACATATACAAAACACAAAAACCAAACCACAGATACAATTATACAACAAACAAACAACTAACAACCAACAAAACCCCAGCAAGACATAACCTAAAATCTGAAATTATATAGAGTCCAACAAAGAAATATAAGACGACACAAAGTTCAAGTCCTCCAGCAGACTCTGTAGGAGACCCCCCAGCAAGGGAAGACCCTACCATAACTCCAGGGTGCGCCCTAAAACGCACCCGACCCCCAGCATACACAACATCCATACCTGCACATTCATACCTAACCCCCTAACAAAAAAGGAAAACTAAATAACTGGCCCATCGCCAAAAATAAAGAAATAGGCCACCTGGCCGAAAGCACAACACACAGCAAACTCTCTTTTTTTTTTTTTTTTTTTTTAATATATATATATTATTATTTTTTTTTTCTTTTTTTTTTTTTTTTTCTTCCCCACCACCATTTTTTAACACCCAAGGTCCCACGAAAGTCTGTGGCCTTATCACAGCATCCCTTTTTAGGTCCCACGAAAGTTTGTGGCCCACAAATAACGGGTCCTTTTTCCCGCATCCCGTAGGACGTCCATTCTCCCAAAACCCCCTCCCCCTCCCCCCCTGAAACCCCCCACCCAACCTACACTAAACCCCCCCGTGCGCAAATTACACATACATACAATACACAAAACTATACATGTATATACAGTACTCAACATAACCAAAGCAAACACAACATAACAATAGCACAATATAAACAAATGACCATAACCATGAACAAAAGTCAGACCCAAGTTCAGTACTTGCAAGCCCTATATTCGGGTTTCCAATACTGTAAAACAAAAAACTATAATGTGAGGGGAGCAGCCCACCACCAGGAAACTGGAGACTACCGAGGTTCTCACCCTAATCTAGCACACAAACACCCTGTCCCTCCCTATTAAAGAAAAAGAGAAACCTGTCCCTACCGCCCTACCAATCTATCCCTACCTGTCCCTACCTGTCCCTCTCTGACCCTCACTACCAACCTAATGCTAACTACCTATCCCTAAAGACTGTCCCTACCTGTCCCTCCCTGACCCTACACATCCATCTGACCCTACAAATAAATATAAATATAGAAAGGACTAAACTAACCCTATCACAGACACACATACCCTAACTCTCCCTAGGGCACATTAAATGAGAACCCCCTCCATAGAAGGGAAGCCCTCCCTGCACCCAGCCTCTCATACTCCAGCGAGCGCACTTTTGCCAGGTCACCCAGGATGTTCCTAATCACCTCTTCCCGGGGGAGGACTTTATGCTGGGTGGACACTAAACACCGTGCATTCCACGTGTAAAACCTAGTCACTAAACTAACTAAGAAGACAGTGCCCCGATCTCGGCCACCAAGGGACCTGAATGCCCCATAGGCCCACTCCGCATAGGAAAGGCCTGCAAGCCTAGGCCAGCCAATGGAAGCACCCACCCTACTGTAGACCTCTGTATTAAAGGGACATTGAAGCAGGAAGTGCTCCATGCTTTCAAGCATGCCGCCACACTCCTCGCGGGGACAATCCCGGTCATCAGAGTTCCTGTACTTCAGGTTGCCCCTCACATACAGTCTCCCATGGAAGCAGCGCCAAGTCAAGTCCCAAAACTTCAAGGGGATCCGCTTAGAGTTTAATAACCCGAGCCCCACCTCCAGATCCCGGCTTGGGCAATCCTTGAGGGCCAGGGGCTTCTGGAAGTGGGTCAACAGAACCCTATTGTCAAGTAACCTCCTTGACAAGGTCCTGATCTCCCACACTCCCAGACCCCACCGGCGGATCGCCTTCACAACCAGGGTAGCATAAGCCGGAAGATGCCCATGAGGCGTGCGAAGGTCCTTCACCCGCCCTCCTGTCTCCCATTCCTGGAAGAAAGGCCGAAACCACCCCCTACAGGAGAATACCCACGGAAGAGCCCTCTCTAACCAGAGGTTGGCGATGTTTGCCTTAAGAAAGGTGTTTACTAGAAACACCACCGGGTTGACCATACCCAACCCTCCTAGTCTCCTCGTGCGGTACGTGACCTCCCTCTTGATCAGGTTCAGCCTATTCCCCCATAATAGTTGGAAGAACAGGCTGTAGACCCGTGTCCAAAGAGGTTCTGGCAAGATGCAGACGCTGCCCAGGTATATTAATAAAGGGAGCAAATACCCCTTGGCCAGGTTAACCCTTTCCCTCAGGGTCAAGGACCAACCCTTCCACTGATCCACCTTCTGGGCGGCAATCTTAAGTCTGCCCTCCCAGTTTTGCTGGGGATAGTCCCCCGGGCCGAAACTGATGCCTAAAATTTTTGCCGTGGCCTGAGGCCCTGGGAGGGTGTCCGGGAGATCGAAACTTGGATCTCCCCCTCCCAGCCAGAGACTCTCACACTTATCCCGGTTGATCATGGACCCAGAAGCCACCGAGTAGCGCTCAACTTCAGACATGACCCAGTCCGCCTCCTCTCTCGAGGATACAAAGAGGGAAACATCGTCGACGTACGCCACTACCCTCAAGGTGGCCTCTGGCTCCGCCCGGTCCATCCCGACTCCCACCAACGGTCCGCGTTCCACTCTCCTTAAAAAGGGGTCGATCGCGAACACGTATAACAGTGGGCTCAGGGGACAGCCCTGGCGGACACCAGACCTCACCTCAAAAGGGGGTCCGACCCAACCGTTCACAAGCGGAAAAGTCTCTGCCCCATTGTATAATACTCTCAACCAATCAACAAACCTCCCGGGCAGACCGTACCTCAGAAGGACGGACCAGAGGTACTCATGGTTAACCCGGTCAAAGGCCTTCGCCTGGTCTAAGGACAGCAAGTACCCCTTCCAGAGACCTGCCCTGCCCTGCTCCACTGCCTCTCGGACACCGAGCACAGCACTAAAAGTACTGCGGCCTGGAACAGAGCAGTGCTGGGCCCCCGAAAGGAGCCGGGGTGCAAACTTCACCAGCCGATTGAAAAGCACCTTTGCCAGAACCTTTCGGTCCGTATTGAGAAGCGATATGGGACGCCAATTCTCAATACGGGACGAGTCTTTACCCTTTGACAGGATAATCAGGGCGGACTTCCTCATTGAACCGGGAAGAATGTCCGAGGAGAGACATTCATTAAAAACCTCAGTCATGAGGGGGACCAAAGAGTCCCTAAAAGTCCTGTAAAACTCGGATGTTAAGCCATCCGGACCGGGCGATTTTTTGGGCCGGAGCCCATCAATGGCCCGTCTCACTTCCTCTTCCCTGATTGCTTCTGCCAAACCATGAAGAGAGGGGTCATCCCCTGGTTCAGGGATGGTTTCAGCCAGGAAAGCCGACATCTCATCCCGATCTGGATCCCTCCTTCCCAAGAGATGCGAGTAGAAGGATCTGACCACCTCCAGGATCCCTGATTTGGATCTGTTCAGGGAACCCGTACTGTCGATCAGTCCTGCTACCATCTTGCAACTCACTGACATCCTGCAGTTCCTGTAGGGGTCGGGCGAGCGGTACCTCCCGAAATCCCTCTCAAAAACTAAGGATGTGTGCCTATCATACTGGCACCCCTTGAGCAAGGCCTTCACCCTGGAGATTTCCTCACGGTCCCCTCCAGTCGAGACGAGCTGCTCGAGTTTCCTCCCCAGCTCCCGATACAGGCGGTACCTGTTCAGGCCTCTGAGGCTCGAAAGCTGACGGAAGAACCCCGCAACCCTTGTTTTGAAGATCTCCCACCACTCAGACTTACTGCTACAGAGACCCAAGAGAGGTACCTGGCTCTGAAGAAATTCCTCAAAGGATTGTCTCACATCCGCTTCTTCCAACAGGGACGAATTCAGCTTCCATAGGCCTCTCCCTATCCGGGGAGTCTCTGCAACATTCAAAGAAAAGGAAATGAAACAGTGATCGGAGAATTCCACCTCAACAGCGAACACTGCAGAAGAGACGGCTTCCTCCTTTAAAAAAAACCTATCTATCCTAGACCTACAACTACCCCTATGAAAGGTGAAACCCCCGTGACCTGGGGTGTGCCGGATGTGGACATCCACCAGGCGAGCTTCGCTTGCTATGCTGTTAAGGGTATTACTATCAAAAGCCAGCCTTCGGTCTCCGGGGCCTCCCCTATCACGGGGTCTAGTTATAGTATTAAAGTCCCCACCGAAGACCACCTGCCGGCTGGTAAAAAGATAGGGCTTGATCTTCAGGAAGAGACATTTACGGTCCCACTCTGACTGTGGACCATAGATGTTAATGAGCCGGAGCTCCTGTCCCCCCATGAAGACGTCAAGGACCAAGCACCTCCCCATTTCTACCTCAATCACCCGTCTGCATTCCACCGAAGCGGCCTTAAAAAGGACCGCTATCCCGCTATACGGCTCGGCCGCAAGAGACCAGTATGAGGGCCCGCACCTCCACTCCCTCCTTGCTTTGTAAATGGCCCCCATGTCCGTTAGTCTGGTCTCCTGCAAAAATAAAATGTCAGCCTCAACTCGGTTGAAAAAATCAAAGGCCATAAATCTGGCCGCATCTGACTTTATACTGGCGACATTAATCGACGCCAGAGTCAACGGGGTAGGTTCCGCCATCATGGGTGATTGAGTTAGACGGCCTTCTTTTTAACCGCACCCCTCAATTTACCTTTTTCACCCTCAGAGGAGGAGCCAGACTCTCCCCTCCTCTTTAGTGACACCGAGGTGTCCATAGCACCCGCCACCACCTTCCCAGTCTTACCGGGTTCCTCACCCCTGGACCCCAGGGCAGTCCCCCCCCCAGAGGAAAGTGAGCCCTCCGGAGGACGGACCCCGCCGCTCCCTGAAGGCACCTCAGATGTTACTGCCGGTCCCTCACCCCCGACCTCCGACACAGCAGAGTCATCGAGGGCATGGAACCGGTTGGAGAGGGGGATCAGAGGGGAGCCGGTGAGCCCTTCCGTAGGCACCTTAGTGGCCAGGGGGGGGGCCTTAGATGTTTTTGCCCCTTTTCGGTTCCTCCTCCGACTCTTACTGGTCTTATTGTCACCTTTTGTTTTAGGCTGCTCCACCACCTCCTCGTCCAGACTTTCATACTGGGAGGAGTCATCAGAAGCAGCCACCTCCTCCCTCTCCATCCTCCTGATCTCCTCGCTCACCGCCTCCTCCCCCAGGGCCTCAGGGGCACCGGCTGCCGCTTCCGAGGAGGGTACAGACATCACCCCAGTCGCCTGGGGCTTATCCTGCCCCCTACCCCCACGGCGCCTCACCTGATGCCACTGGTGGGCAGATGTACTGGCCACGCCTTCCTTCACCGGCCCCTCAGCTCCTCTCCCGCCCCCACCTCCGGCTCCAGCAGAGGATGCACCACTGGGGACCCCCCCATGGCTCTCCCCCGCCTGACCAGAGATGGTGTTAGAAAAGGAGCGGGGGCAGCGGCTGTACGGGTGACCTAGGTCACCACACAGGTGACACCTAATGTCACCACAGGCCGCGGCAAGATGACCTACCCCGCCACACAAGGCACATTTCTGCACCTTGCAGCCCGCGCTGAAGTGGCGGTGATCACCACACCTGTGGCAGACTTTTGGTTGCCCCTGGTAGAAGATCAGGATCCTGTCCCTCCCCAGGAATGCTGAGGAGGGGATGTGGGTGACAGTACCGCCTGAGACCTTCAACCTCATCATGAAGGTCCAGCCCCCTGACCAGATGCCAAACTCATCCCTGTTCTTTTTTGGGACGTCCGTGACCTCCCCATAGCGGGAAAGCCACGTCATAATATCGACCCCAGAGAGCGACTCGTTATTAGTTAGAACGGTCACTCTCTTTACTCCATTTTGGCGAGACACCGCCTGCACGGCAAAGTCTCGCCAGCCGGGCTCCCCCTTCACCAGTTCAAAATTCGACCAAAAAAAGCTCTAGGCCCTCCGGCCGAACAAAACTGATGTCGAAGATGGGGGTACCAAAAGGATGGATCAGGGCAAAGATGTCAGTCGCCCTGAAGTTCATCTTCAGGAGGAGCTCCACGACCCTTGCTCTTGGCGGGCACGCTTCACTGCCCCTCCACCGAAGACGAACTACATTCCTCCTGGCCACCCCCTGCCCGGCTGTCGGGAGGGACCACGCTGTCTCCCCCTCCTTTTTATCTTGGAAGGCGGCCAGGCCATGTCTATCTAGCCAAAAGGCCAGGTCCACCTCTCTTCCCTCTACCTGGATCGTCCGTTCTCCCTTCTTGAGGGCCTCCAGGAAACGGCGTCGCAAGTCACCATCCCTGAGGTCCAGAGGTGAGGAAGCCCCCCGAGAAGACCCCGAGGCCCCGGCTACTACCCCCGCAAAACTCCGGGGACCAGCAGCCGGGGGGGCAGATGGACCAGCCCCACCACCACCCCCCCCACTAGCAACAGACACACCAGCACTTGCTTCCTCCACCACAGACACATCCATACCAACAGTCACCCCACTTGCCCCACTCCCACTCACATGCACACTGGGGTCACAGTTGTTTTTCTTCTCCACACACTTTCTACCAGCAGGTTTTTCAACAGCATTACTACTGCTGCCACCTGCTGGCAGCACCTTCCCTGCCGGGGGGTTTTGGGAGCCTGGTGCTGCAGCTATTTTTGCCGGCGCCCCTGCCCCAGATAAGCCCGTGGGCACAGAGGACACCGGCAGGCAGGCACCACCTCCATTTTTAGACACAGCTGTGGCACTACTGCTCCCAGCAGCTGTCGGCGCTAAGCCCCGCCCATTTTCGGGTGAAGCCACGCCCATTTGTGCGGGATTTACCTGTGAGGACACGCCCCCTGCACCAGGCAGCACAGTGGGGGCCCCAGAGGCCACTCCCACTGGTGCCGTGGGTGACAGGGAGGCCACGCCCCCCGCACCAGGCAGCACAGTGGGGGCCCCAGAGGCCACTCCCACCGGTGCCGTGGATGACAGGGAGGCCACGCCCCCCACACCAGGCAGCACGGTGGGGGCCCCGAAGGCCACTCCCACCGGTGCCGTGGGTGACAGGGAGGCCACGCCCCCCGCACCAGGCAGCACAGTGGGAGCCCCAGAGGCCACTCCCACCGGTGCCGTGGATGACAGGGAGGCCACGCCCCCCACACCAGGCAGCACGGTGGGGGCCCCAGAGGCCACTCCTACTGGCGCCGTGGACAGCTGGGAGGCCACACACCCCAAAGCCGGCCGCGCAGGGACCCCCGAAGCCGACCCGGAGCCGGGTCTACTCACATGGGCCCCTGGACCAGCGGCACCAGCTCTCAGGGGCATAGCACCCCCTACCGTCACACCCGTTGCCACAAAAAGCCTGGCCACCCCAGCTCCGGCGGTCGGCCCCAGGCTAGGCCACTCCCCCTCGGCACCCAGCGGCGGTGGAGCCCCCCGCGCTGACCCATTACTGGGCCCCTGCGCAGGGGGCCCCGACCTCGCCACGGATTTTGCCAGGGGAGCAAGCCCCACCTTTCCTTTATGAGCCGGCTCTGCCGGAGCGGCAGGCCCCGCGCCCTTCACCTTACCAGGTCTCTGGGTCCCTGAAAGTGATCCAGATTTAGTGGATCCGCGCGTGAGGGACCCAGAAACCCCAGCACACGCCGCCGGAGATGCGGCCCCGGCTGTCGGTGCGCCGCCAGCAGAGCAGGAGGCAGCGGCAGATGTACAAGCCGCCCCCCGCACGCCAGCAGGCGCACCAGGTGCCAGGCCAGACCTCCCTTTTACAGGGGATCCAGCCTGAGCACCACCATAGATCACACCCACCGTCGGGCCGCCCTCCGTGCCATGCTCCATATCAGACACCTTGGACCCACTGCCTCCATTACCACAAACAGAGGCAGCGCTCTGCGTGCCATGGCCTATGTTCTCCCCGCTCCCTCGCTGTGGACCCACAACAGAGTCCAAGCCGGGGTGGGTAGCGGGTGCCGCACAACGGGACAGGGGGGCCCCAGAGAGGGGGACATACACAAATTTGTGTGCAACAGTTGTTTTTCTCTTTTTTTTTGCTTTTCTCTTCATCCCCCTCACGGGTGCCTCATCCTCGCAGATCTCATCCCCGAACGTAAGCTGACCAAAACGTATCGGGGACTCGATCTGCTGGATCTGCTGCATGATAAGGCAGCCCCCCTCACTGCTACTGCTCCCATCCTCCTCATCCTCCCCCTCGCTCCCGCTGCCCTCTGAAGGGCTAGAATCCGACGGGAGAGCCATCTGCTCAGGGGCTATCCCGCTATACGATGCCTGGAGATCACTTACCAGGCCACCAGGCGGTGGGTAGGGTGCGACCTCCTCCACGCATACCTCTTCTTCCTCCTCCTCCACCGCCTGGCCGGGGCCCTGCGACCCCTCCAGAGCCCCACCGGTCATGGCTCTGAACCGGCTATCATTCTGCAGCTTTTCCTTAAATGGTCCGCTGCCCACCATGATGGTGTTCCTGCGGTCCTCCAGGTCCTGTATGGCCCGCTTGATCTTCCGGACCGCGGCGGATAGCTCAGGCTTCTTACTGCCAGAGGCCCTCACGGACCTCTCCTGAGCCACCCTCAACTCCCCCCAGAGGGAACTCAGCTTCTTTGTGGCGTCCTCATACTCGCAGAGGTGTGCATGTATACGGGAGGCATAGGTGACGGTTGCCTCCCTCGACGCCTTGGTACCCCAATCAGGGGGCACCGCTGCAGCACCTCCGCTCATACTCGACCCACCTCCGGAGGGAGGAGCCGCCGCGGTCATAGCCTCGGGGGTCCTCCGGGTCCTCATGCCGGACCCCTTGCTGTCTTGGCCAGATCTTGTTGCCTTAGCCGGCTTGGTGTTTCTCCCACCCCCCGCCAGCTTGGACCGGGAGGTGGGAGCCGGGGGCCCAGCCCCGGAGGCCAGTCCCACTCTGAGCCCTCTTTCCTGGGAAGGGGGCAGACAAAAAGTCCCAGATGGAAAAAAAAACCTCCCTTCCCAGGAGCTCTCTCCACAGCAGCACTCAGTCCAGACAGCACACGGCACACAGCCCACTGCAGGCTCCACCTCCACCACTTCCTGAATGAAGCTGCAACAGGCTGAACTGGAATGGATCCTCTTGCTATGTGCACTGTAGTCTGCTATATACCCTGCCTGCCTGCCTAGCATGGCGGCGCCAGGTCTGATATAGACCTGATGACGCTGTGCGGCCAGCGAATCACTGTAATGCCACAACCAACATGGCTGCGGCATTACAGTGTGTGGCAGACAATCCCTGCATGTTGATTGGTGCTCTAATGATCGCCAAACATGCAGTGAGGGGACCCGAGCTCCCGCCGAGCAACCCTGGAAATACTCGGCAAGCGCCAAGCATCTCAAGCAGTAAGATGCTCGGGTGAGCACTGAGCAGTAGCGAGCATGCTCGCTCATCACTAGTTAAGGTTCATTACAACATTCCACTCTAAAGCAACAGAATTACGTGACTGTCTTATCAAATCATGGCCCATCTTAATGGCTGACCCCATATTGGCAAAATATCTACCAGAGAGACAGCAAATCACTTTCAGAAAGGCAAAAAATCTCTGTGATCACCTTATGAGAAGCCACTATTATCCTACCACCCCCCTAATTTTCTGAAAAGACCACCTCCAGTAAATGGATGTGTACCATGTGGTAGATGTGTGGCGTGTCCTAATGTCAAACATGCTAACTCAGATTCCCAGGGCTGTAGGACCTATTACATCACCAAACCGATAACTTGTACCTCTAAAGCGGTGGTCTATTATGCGACATGCCTGTGTCCTAAAGTCTATGTAAGGCTCACAACTAGACAACTTAAGACAAGAATACGTGAACACGTCCTAAGTATTGAAGCGGCGGTAAATGAAACTGATATTTCTACGTTAAAAACTATTCCCAAGCATTTTAGAATACACCATAAGTGTGACGCATCTAAACTTAAAGTTCAGGGTATTGACATGATCACCACTAATATTAGGGAAAGTAGAATGAGCCAACTATTAGCCCAAAAAGAGAGCAGATGGATTTGGACTTTAAAAGCACTCCATCCATTGGGCTTGAACGAAAATATTAGTTATGCCCCATTTCTCTGATCACCTATATCCACATTGTTTTAGCTATTTTGTCTTACCTTTTTATCTCATATGGTTGGGTAGTTTTTTTTTATTTTAACTTTTTCCTATTTCTTTAGTATTCCCCTATGAGAGTTTGTCGTCTTTTTCTACCAAATTTTCATAAAGGCATTACATGGTGATTGGCATGTTTGTATACGCGATATCTCCATTTCTACCCGTCAATGACGTTGAGGACTTCCATTCTGCTCTTGGATAACATGGACATAATTGCCGGCACTATTTGGCTCTCAAGATCTGTAACTTTTTTTCTGTGTGCACATTTTTGATCCAAACAGTTAATATTGTATATCTTTCGCATTTATAGATCGATATTTTGAGAGATATTTTCTTATATCTTATTATGCATTTATATTATGATCTCATATAATCATGTTATACTTCAAGCTTTTCTTAAAGATATACTTTGTTTTGTCATTGCCAACTAACTTCTCTGACTTATATATAATTGGCTATCGCCTATACCCCATATATATACATATATATATACATATATATATATATATATATATATATATAGTACAGACCAAAAGTTTGGACACACCTTCTCATTTAAAGATTTTTCTGTATTTTCATGACTATGGAAATTGTACATTCACACTGAAGGCATCAAAACTATGAATTAACACATGTGGAATTATATACTTAACAAAAAAGTGTGAAACAACTGAAAATATGTCTTATATTCTAGGTTCTTCAAAGTAGCCACCTTTTGCTTTGATGACTGCTTTGCACACTCTTGATGAGCTTCAAGAGGTAGTCACCGGAAATGGTCTTCCAACAATCTTGAAGGAGTTCCCAGAGATGCTTCGCACTTGTTGGCCCTTTTGCCTTCACTCTGCGGTCCAGCTCACCCCAAACCATCTCGATTGGGTTCAGGTCTGGTGACTGTGGAGGCCAGGTCATCTGAAGTAGCACCCCATCACTCTCCTTCTTGGTCAAATAGCCCTTACACAGCCTGGAGGTGTGTTTGGGGTCATTGTCCTGTTCAAAAATAAATGATGGTCCAACTAAACGCAAACCAGATGGAATAGCATGCCGCTGCAAGATGCTGTGGCAGCCATGCTGGTTCAGTATGCCTTCAATTTTGAATAAATCCCCAACAGTGTTACCAGCAAAGCACCATCACACCCAAATACATTAGGGTTATGCTATTATTGACAGTTTACCCCATTATGCTAGTTTCCTTTTCTCTCCGCTTGTATTTGACTATATATGTCTGTGGACTGGGCAGTACGCATGGCTTCACTGTTCTCTATGGTGTCCTCACTGGCCGTATCAATATCTGCTCCATGATGCGCGGTCACGTGGTTCCCCACGTTCTTGCGGCGTCATGGATGATGTTGCCGTGGATGCGGCGGTGATTGCCATGTGTCATGTCACTCCCTCCCCACACCCATTGGCGGAGAGACTACACACCCCCTTTTCTATTGGCTCAAGGGTTTCTAAACCCTACCCACCTTCATTGACGCCACCTCCTGATGAAGGCAGCCGTGCTGAAACGCGCATCAGGGTGAGCGCCATTGAGGACTGTGTTCACATCTACTGTGGCTGTAAGTATACTATAGGATTCATGCTACACTCTTTTTGGTGCCGGTCTTTAATCTTTTTTCCTACTTAGGTGCATTTTCTAGTCTTTAATATGTATTAGGATATACTTTTTACTCTGTAGCCTAAGGGGTCAGGGCAATGATACCACTAATAAAGATCTGCTACCCCCGGTATGAGCTATTTATATTAGTACCTATATATAGACAGCGGTATGACTAACCTTTTATATAGCAACTACTTCTGACCTGCCTCATAAGCACCTGCACTTTTACTGAATGCTTCAGTGAATTTTAACAATATATTCTTATTTTTTTGGCAGCCCAATTATGTATTTACATCAGAAAAGAATCATGTTAATTTGTCTCATGCTCCTCTTTAGTGCTCCTCCATTGTTTTACTATTAACTGTCTCTGTTTCTGCAATTCATATTTTTTTCCTGTATAAATTATAATTAATAAAATTTTGTCATTTTTTCAGTATTATATGGGACTCTGACTTGAAGTTTTTTCCTCTTGTTTCTTATGTATGGAGGACTATGTGGGGCCCATTATTCTGTATGGAGGACTATGTGGGGCCCATTATACTGTATACTGGTTGGTACACGACTTTGTCAAAGTTTTTCATTTTGGCCCTCTACATGTTTTGAGTTTTATATCTCTGATGTAGAGAGTCAGTTTGGGTAAATGTACATGGAAATGGCAATAATGGAAAGCTACTAATTGGACTTTGCTACAAGCCTCCTAATATAGCTGAACACGTAGAGGATGATATGCTGCAACAAATTAAAAAGGCAACAAAAACAAGTCATGGTCAAGGTGCTGGCTCCCTTGAAATTGTTCCAGAAAATGAAGTAATTCTCCCAGAAAATTATTGAAATTACACTTTTTGCTATACACGTTTATTTCCTTTGCATGTATTGGAACAATACAAGAAAACAGAGAAAAAATGGCAAATTGAACATTATTTCACACAAAATAGGCCGGACAAAATTGTTAGCACCATGCCAAAATTGTGGGTAAGCAACTTTATTTCAAGCATGTGAAGCTTGTTCAAACGCAATTGTGGCAAGTAACAGGTGTGGGCAATATGAAAATCACAACTAAAACCAGATAAAAATGGGAGAAATGGATTCAATCTTTGCATTGTGTGCATATGTGGGCCACACTAAGCATGGAGAAAACAGAAAAAGGAGAAAAGAACTGCATAATCAATAAATTTACAACCCATACAGTCAAATATGGTGGAGGTTCAAAGGTGTTTTGCTGCCTCTGACTGTGTGCAAGGCATCATGAAATCTGAAGATTAGCAAAGGATTTTGGGTCACAATGTAGTGCCTAGTGTCAGAAAGCTGGGTTTGCGTCCTAGGTCATGGGTCATCCAGCAGGACAATGACCCCAACCATACGTCAAGAAGCACTCAGAAAATGGATGGAAACAAAGTGCTGGAGAGTTCTGACCAGCAATGAGTCTGGATCTAAATCCCATTGAACACCTGTGGAGAGATCTTAAAATGTATGTATGGAGAAAAATATTAAAATTTGAGAGTCCTTAGTGGTTGATACCATCTTTTCAATTAGCTATTAGTCAGTAAGCTTTCGAGACTACTCAGGTCTCTTCATCAGACAAAGTATAACACAAAATCTGAAGAGTCACATATTTATACATAATAGGGCACAGGAATAATGCAATAGATAAGACAAGTGACGTGAAGCAGAACTATCAGTTTTGGAAAGGGACAAGCAGTTGTGGCCGTAAAAACGTTTGGCCACAAGTAGATCTAATCTTTTTTCTTTTATTGTGTGGCGATGAGAATTCATCCTTGTTCTAAGTTTTTGCCCCATCTCCCCTACATACAGACCCCCAGTTGGACATTTGGTACATATAATTAAGTACACTTGATTAGTTGTGATGCAGCTGAAAGTACCTGGGATCTTGTGGTCCTGATGTGAGTTAGGAATCTTTATCTTGTCCATGGTCATTATAAACGGACAGGTTTACATTTACAGTTGGTGAGGATGAATTGTATAAGTTTCACCACAAAGGTGAAACTATCCTCCCGGTCAGTTTGCTTTCCCTCCCAGTACCTTTTCATTCTAACAATGTTAGGTTTCTGGGAGATTATACTCGTTCCGTTTATGTTTGGTTCTCCTTAGCTTGCCTTCTTTGCTCTATATGAATGTGTTTTTGTTGGTCATTCAGGTTTTTCGTATATTACTTCATACTTTCCTTTCCCCTTGTTGACAGCGTGTTGCAGCCTCCCCTCTGGTTCCTCAGGAGGTATGACAAACTCCTCAACGACGTATTAGGGAGTTAGGTCTATGGTGGTGTTTTTAGTTGTGCAGCTTGGGCCTTTCTTGTCTGTACAGAGACTAGTTGGGTGTAGTTGCGGCATTCTCCCCAGTGTGGGTTCTCCGGTGGTTATCAAAATGCGCTTTCTGGTTAAAACATTTCCCACATTTTGAACATGAAATAGGCTTCTCCCCTGTGTGAATTCTCTGATGTTTGTTAAGATGTGATTCCTGTACAAAACATTTCCCACAATCTGAACATGAAAAAGGCTTCACCCCTGTGTGGGTTCTCTGGTGCTTATCAAAATCAGATTTCTGGTTAAAACATTTTCCATATTCTGAACATGGAAAAGGCTTCTCCCCTGTGTGAGTTCTCAGATGTTTGGTAAGAGTTGATTTCTCTGTAAAACATTTCCCACATTCTGAACATGAAAAAGGCTTCTCCCCTGTGTGAGTTTTGTGATGTTTGATAAGATTAGATTTTGCTGTAAAATATTTCCCACATTCTGAACATGAAAATGGCTTCTCTCCTGTGTGAGTTCTCTGATGGTTGATAAGAGTTGATTTCTCTGTAAAACATTTTCCACATTCTGAACATGGAAAAGGCTTCTTCCCTGTGTGAGTTCTCTGATGTTTGAAAAGATATGATTTATTTGCAAAACATTTCCCACATTCTGGACATGAAAATGGCTTCTCCTCTGTGTGAGTTGTCTGATGTATATTAAGATATGATTTCTGTAAAAAACATTTTCCACAATATGAACAGGAAAAAGGCTTCTCCACTGTGTGGGTTCTCTGGTGCTTATCAAAATCAGATTTCTGGATAAAACATTTTCCACATTCTGAACATGGAAAAGGCTTCTCCCCTGTGTGAGTTCTCTGATGTTTGATAAGAGTAGATTTCTCTGTAAAACATTTCCCACATTCTGAACATGGAAAAGGCTTCTCCCCTGTGTGAGTTCTCTGATGTTTGATAAGATTTGATTTCTTTGCAAAACATTTCCCACATTCTGAACATGAAAATGGCTTCTCTCCTGTGTGAGTTCTCTGATGGCTGATAAGAGTTGATTTCTCTGTAAAACATTTTCCACATTCTGAACATGGAAAAGGCTTGTCCCCTGTGTGAGTTCTATGATGTTTGAAAAGATTTGATTTCTGTACAAAACATTTCCCACACTCTGAACATGGAAAAGGCTTCTCCACTGTGTGGGTTCTCTGGTGCTTTAGAAAACTAGATTTCTGGTTAAAACATTTTCCACATTCTGAACATGAAAATGGCTTCTCTCCTGTGTGAGTTCTCTGATGTTTGATAAGAGTTGATTTCTCTGTAAAACATTTTCCACATTCTGAACAGGAAAATGGCTTCTCTCCTGTGTGAGTTCTCTGATGTTTGATAAGAGTTGATTTCTCTGTAAAACATTTTCCACATTCTGAACAGGAAAATGGCTTCTCTCCTGTGTGAGTTCTCTGATGTTTGATAAGAGTTGATTTCTCTATAAAACATTTTCCACATTCTGAACAGGAAAATGGCTTCTCTCCTGTGTGAGTTCTCCGGTGCCTAACAAGACTTGATTTCTGATTAAAACATCTCCCACACTTGGAGCAAGAAAATCTATTCTTCGCTGTGTGAATTTTTTGATGTTTAAGAAAAGACTTTTTAAGAGGAAAACTATTTCTATATTCTGAATGTGAAAATGTCTTCTTTGCATTAGGAGCAGTTTGTTTTTTAATGCTTATTTTCTGACTTTGATTTTCCTTAGTAGTCGGTAATGAATCAGAAGACGAGACCTGTTTCAAATGATCAGATGACAGATCTTTGCTGTGAAGGGATGATGGTAAATCTGGAGTAATGGCATTCACTTCAATTGTATCCTGTGGGATCTCAAGATCATCTGATTTAAAAATTGAAGATGTCAGCTGTTCCTCTGATCTCCTGGTGCAGTCATCTGCCAAGAATAAAAACAATTATTATTTTTTAATAAAAAATCCTTCAATTTTATATTTTTGAACATTTCTACTTAAATTGTCTGTAAAAAAGGCAAGTTATATTAAAAAATTCACTTATTCACCAGGACAATGACTATATAATAGAAAATCTCATAGGATGAACCAGTGGAGCGTGGTGTTCAACTGTTTGTTCATTCTGCCTCCCAAATATGGAGTTAAAGGCGCAGGTTCTGTCCAGTCACTAAGATTAGGGTTGCTGGGACCAGTAGTACCATCCAGTCTAGCAGTATGGGTGTGTGTTCTGTCCAGCTGGAGTAATCTGCTCCCTGCTTAAGCAATTTGGAAAGCACCGCACCCTACTAAAGCTGGAAGCATATTGCCGGAAGCTGCCAGATACAGCCTTGTTCTCCTCTGGTTCAGTCCTCTGTGCTCAGCTCCCGGCTTGTGTATTTGGTTCCTGTTGTGACCTCGGCCCGTTTACTGACTACTCTTGTGTCTTCTGATTTTGCATTTTCTCTGCCATTTTCTGACTCGGCTACCTGACTATTCTTCTTCCCATCTCACTCCACAGAACAGCAGGTAACACCGTGGCCCAAGCCTAGGGGTCTCTGTGTAGGTTCAGATCCATGTAGATGGGTTAAAGGATGATGAGCAAAGTAATTTGAGAAATCTGTAAACAGGGTAGATAGTGACAAGCCTGTTCCTGGTGGCCATCTTTTGAGCATTCCTCATAGCTAAATGGCGCTCCTTCCCTTCTTAGCCTGCCATGTGCCCAAACAGTAGTGTACAACCGTATATAGGGTATTGTCAGATTCAAAATAAGTTGGAAAATAATTTATAAGGTCCATTTGTTTCCTATTATCCTTTGTGAAGTATTCCAAAATTATCACCACATAAAGTGACACACGTCAGATTTGAAAAATGGAGCCTGATTAGGAACATAAAACTGGCTGCAGGAAGGGGTTAAATCAGAGGATTACTGAAGTCAAAAACTGTGACTACAGACAATAAAACATCTACTGAAATGATCAAACTCAACAGTCTCCATCAGTAATAAATGAGTAACTAGTGGTGAAACCTCTCTGGGGTAATTGGAGTATGGGGCTCGGGGGCTCTTGGGAATCTAAACTATCGTAAGGGACAATATTTTGTCAGATGAGAAGAAATATTAGACATTTAAAGTGAACTTTTTATAATAGTGCAGAGCTGAGGTGTCTTAGATTTAGATCTCTGGCATGTGGAAGAGACAATGGAGATCTTCTTTTTGAAAGACTACCAGGGAGTTACAGAGTCGCATAAGTGAGGCCGGCCGATCCAACCACAATGAAACTATCATAGAGAGGGAATTAAAAAAAAAAAAAAAGAATATATAAACATGTAACATCCCCAACAACAACATATGTATGAAGGGAGAAATCCAACACTAAACTGGAGTTGCACTCATTTATGGTTGACCATTTGGCGCGAACAAGCCGGAACCCCGAACACAAACCTGAATTTGAAATGCCGAACAAATTCGCTCAATACTATTTATGACGTGGAGTGAATCCATGACACCAGGGCTCGAGCCAACACATCTCCTGCAGGCGGGAATAAATGTATATTACAGCCATCAGCCACGCACAGCTTAGAGATATATCATGGCACAGGTGTAATGTTTTCTGTATAGTTTATTGCAATCCTGTTTGAAGTTAGTTGGTTTTAAAAGAAATTGAACAGTCAGGATAAAGGGAAACTCTGTTGTTATTGTACAGAAATTCACACTTGGCCCTCACTGCACATTTAATGTTGTCGATCATAAAAGTGAAGTTTGGCCAGAAAGACGGGACCTGGTCTTGTAGGAACCATATGAGGACATTCAGCAGCACAGAAGGGAGAGAAGGTAGATTCATCCAATAAGATATCAGGGTCCTAGGAAGCCAACAGCATCATTACCCTCCGCTTTCTCTTACAGATCCATCATTATATTTTTCTTCAAGTGATTTTCTAACTTGTCAGCACATTCTACGTATGCGGTCATTTGGCTTTGTAGTTTACAGACCTGGGCATGTAACGGTCAGTGTCTCCTAATCCCAGGGGGTAAGTGGATCCTCCAGGTTGTAAGTTCTACAGAAAAGGGCTTTCACAATTACACAAAGTAATCTGAATATTTTCGGACGGAGGAGAATGTTGTGGTCTAGCGGCAAAATGGTGATCACACGATTGTGATACGGCCGGACCACACCACCGATAAAGCAGCCACAGCCGGTGACTGAGAAGAATCTGTGACTTCTCTGCATTTAGTGGTTACTACTCACCTGGGTAGTCATATGTAGGAATCTCCTCTTTACACCGCTCATCACCCCTCACATATGTCTCTGTAGTATTAATATGCGTCAGATCTTCACCCTGAAACAAATATTATAAAAGTCAAAGACAGATGGAGAAGTCCCATCTATGATCAGCTCTAATCCTGCCATCTCCACCGTTCTCATAACACAAATATAAAACATAATGATGGTGGATAAAACAAAACTGAAGACATGACCTTTACAGCCGTCTACACATCATAGGGGAAATCTCATGACACCTTCTCTCCATCTACCTGATGATCCTGAGGAACATTGGGATGTTCTTGTTTACAGTTCTGTGGAAGAAGAGGACGGGGACATCTCTCTGGTGTTGTCCTCTTACTGGATAGATCTGGAGGAAACACATACAAGGACTGAATTTATTCTTTACATATAGATAATTATAGGCCGTGTGTATTCAGTCCTATCTAATACCTGGTGATGTGAGGGGCTGGGGAACCTCCATCATGACGTCCTTGTACAGATCTTTGTGTCCTTCTAAATACTCCCACTCCTCCATTGAGAAATAGATGGCGACATCCTGACACCTTATAGGAACCTGACACATATAATGATACCGTCATGCACCCAATCACTCCATAGCGTTACTGTATAAAGTCCCATGATTCCCAGCAGTGTCACCTCTCCAGTCAGCAGCTCAATCATCTTGTAGGCGAGTTCTAGGATCTTCTGGTCATTGAAGTCCTCATGTATCAGGGGGTGAGGTGGAGGCCCTGTGATTGGGCTCAGGGGTCTTCCCCATCCCTCAGACACAGGGTCCTGACAGCGCTCACTAGAGGTCTTCCTCACTACTGTGTAATCCTGGTTATGGAGAGACACATTAATAAATCTCACTACAGACATTTCCAGAGTCCTCACCTCTCCAGTTCTGTCCATCTGTTATTCCCATAGATAAGAATGATGTAATGTGACGTCATCAGAATCTCTCACCTCTCCAGTAAGCCGGAAGAGGATCTCTAGGGTGAGGTGTAATATCCTCTCCACCATTTTGTCCATCATTTTCCTGGATAAATCAGGAAAATTTTCTTATATAGACAATCTTCACTGAGAGGATCCGGTATTTTAGAGATCTGAATGAGAAAAAGATAAGCTGATGGATAAGACCATTTTTCTGCGAACAATGATGCGGAATCCAAAATGTACCACGAGCACCCTTTATCTGGTGTTCAGGTCTATTGCCTGTATATTAAAATCTGTGACATTTGAGCAGTACCTTCTCACCCGTAAAAATTGGCCCTTGGGTATTCCTCTTTTATGGGGATGGGGGTGGTGGTTATCCCACTTCAATAGTTTATTAGTCCTTGAAGGTTTATGGTAGATGAGTGTCCCTAGAGTCCCATTGCAATCCTTCTTGATCAGTACATACAGGAAAAGCAACTGGTAATAATTGGTGTTGGTCTGCTCCTTTAAACAAAATGTACTTTTCAGGTTATCCCCCCAGTAACCTCACTTTTCTTCCCTTCTTTTGAGGCCCACACAGTCAGACTCTACCGGCCCTTCTCCCTGCCAGTGGCGGTTGTGTATCGCCCTCCGGGCCCCTCCCGTCAGTTTGTGGATCACTTTGCTTCCAAACTTTCTATCCTATGACATCCCCACCCTCATCATGGGAGACTTTAACATCCCAATAGGCGATTCCCTCTCCCCATCTGCCGCTCATCTTTTATCGCTAATTTGCTTCTTCGGCCTTTCACAGCTTACTAATTCTCCTACACATAAAGATGGAAATATTCTTTGACCTGATCTTCGCCCGGCTCTGTTCAATACATGACTTTACTAAATCTCCTCTTCCGCTCTCTGATCACAACCTTCTTTCATTCTGTCAAGAACTGTCACCCTGCTCAAGACACCCCCACTTTCCACACTTATAGAAATATACATGCCATTAACACCCAGAAATTTATGAAAACGTTGCAATGATCATTGGCCCCAATCTCCTCCCTCTCATGCCCTGACTTTGCACTGAAGCATTATAACAAAACATTGCAATGCGCCCTGGATGAAGCCGCACCTCCTACACAGAGAACAACTTGGCACAGACGGCGACAACCCTGGAACACGCTGCAAACACGTTTTCTCCAGTGGTGCGCCAGGTGTGCCGAACGGCTGTGGACAAAATCTAATCTGGCCGAAGATTTCCTCCATTATAAATTTATGCTTAAAACCTATAACTCCGCCCTTCACTTCTCCAAACAAACCTACTTTAACAACCTCATCATCTCATGGTCCAATAATCCTAAGCACCTGTTTGACACTTTTCACTCCCTCCTTAATCAAACAGCACAGGCCCCAACCATCAACCTCAGCACTGACGATCTGGCCAATTATTTAAAAGAAAAAATTGACCATATCCGATAGGAAATTTTCTCTCAATTCCCAAATGTTATGCATACTCCTCCCTCCTACACTGCATCTTGCTCATTTTCTGACTTCAAACCAGTCACGGAAGAAGTGAAAAGGCTCCTTTCTTCCTCTCGCTCTACCACCTGCACCAGTGACCCTATTCCCTCACATCTCCTTCAGTCCCTTTCTCCAGCTGTCACTACTCACCTAACTAAAATATTAAACCTCTACCTCTCATCTATTATTTTTCCCTCCTTTTTTAAACTCGCCAGCATACATCCAATACTTAAAAAAACATCCCTCGACCAGAACTGTGCTGCTAACTACAGACCTGTTTCCAATCTTCCCTTTATCTCTAAACTCCTGGAACGAGTGGTCCACTCCTGTCTAATATGCTATCTCTCAGATAACTAACATTCTACTGAAACTGCACTCACTAAAGTTTCTAATGATCAACTAACAGCCAAATCTAATGGTCACTACTCCCTGCTGATTCTCCTGGATCTCTCTGCAGCATTCGAAACTGTGGATCTACCTCTCTGACCGCTCCTTCACAGTGTCTTTTGTTGGCTTCTCTTCTTCTCCCCTTCCCCTTATTGTCGGGGTTCCTCAAGGATCAGTCCTAGACGCCCTTCTTTTCTACTTATATACCGCTTCTATTGGACAAACAATCAGCAGATTCGGTTTTCAGTACCATCTCTATGCTGATGACACCTAATTATACACCTCTTCTCCGGACATCACTCCTGCATTATTACAAAATACCAGTAATTGTCTTTCCGCTGTCTCTAACACTATGCCCTCCCTCTATCTAAAATTCAATCTGTCAAAAACTGAACTACTCGTATTTCCTCCCTCCACTAACCTACCTGTGCCCGATATTGCCATTTCTGTTTGTGGCTCCATCATTACTCGCCAGCAACATGCCCGCTGTCTTGAGGTCATACTTGATTCAGATCTTTCCTTCACTCCTCACATCAAATCACTTGCTCGCTCGTGTCTTCTACACCTCAAAAACATCTCTAGATCAGAACTTTTCTTACCTTTGACTCGGTAAAAACTCTTACTGTAGCTCTTATTCATTCTCGTCTGGACTATTGCAACTCTTTACTTATCGGTCTCCCTCTTTCTAAACTTTCCCCTCTCCAATCCGTCCTGAACACAGCTGTCAGGGTCATATTCCTCATCTACCGATACAACGATGTCTCTTCCCTGTGCTAGTCATTGCACTGATTGCTCATCCAATACAGAGTTCAATATAAACTTATTGCTCTTACCCACAAAGCTATCCACGATTCAGCACCACTCTACATCTCCTCCCTCGTCTCAGTCTACCACCCTACCAGTGCCCTCTGTTCTGCTAATGACTTAAAGCTAAAATCCTCCATAATCCGAATCTCCCACTCCCGTCTCCAAGAGTTCTCGCACGCTGCACAAATTCTTTGGAATGCACTACCCAGGACAATTTGATTAATTCCCAATACCCACAGTTTTAAGCGTGCCGTAAAAAAACATTTTTTAGACTGGCCTATCACCTCAACATACTTATCTAACTGTCCCAGTTTTGGCCCATATTAAAATTTTCTTCAAAATCACGTGTAAGGTGCCCCAGCGAGGTAGTCGTGGGCGAGCTGTAGCCCCCTCTCGCTATGGCACCCTACAGACAATACGTGTCCTCCCTCTGAAGTGTGGCTGTGTATGTGGTGCTCTTCACTTACTTCAAGCCATCCAATCGCGGCTGTCTCCAGGCATTTCTCTTCTGGGACCAGGGCAGCAATAAATTCAGAGGACACGAGGTTCTTAACCAGAACTTGGACTTTACTTGGGGAAGAGGAATATGTACAATATTTACAGGCAGATATAATGGATAAGGCCCGACAGGTTATCATCTCTCTCACAGGCGCT
Organism: Phyllobates terribilis; assembly: GCF_046119375.1. Taxonomy (NCBI): domain Eukaryota; kingdom Metazoa; phylum Chordata; class Amphibia; order Anura; family Dendrobatidae; genus Phyllobates; species Phyllobates terribilis. Next base: position 4,280,486 of record NW_027362879.1, on the reverse strand, counting down.
GGTAACTCCTTCAGCCCTGGTTCCCTCTTTAAGTGAAGCATCTCTGTGACTCTAATCTCTGGCCCAAGAGACTCTTCTGTAATACTGACAGTGACCTGGCTCCGATCTCTCCCCCACGTCTTAGCCTGGAGTCCTATTTATCTTCCTCTGCTTCCTGCAGACTAGAAGTGCCCCGGGTCCTCACTACCTTTGATGAGTTTCTCCGGCCGGCTAACAGGACTCGTGCTCTTGTGTAGGGAGACTTGCACACTGGTGATCCCACTGTCTGAGGGTATGGAGCTCCCGTCTACCCTAGCAGCCACTATAGTCAGGCTGCCCGAACGATTCACCGTACTATCTCTTACTGAGTGACTCCTCCTGCTTTCTGAAAACTTAAGCAGGAATTTTCCTAAAGTGCCCACCCTCGGTGAGCTGTCATCACACAGCATTAACTCCTCACTGTCTGTAACCCTGCTAGCAGACTCAACCTGACATCTGCACCCAGAACAGTGGCATCTTGTGGCTGTTTACAGGTACTGCAGCCCACAAGGAATTATGCCAGGAACAAGCTCTATGTTACTCAAGGCTTGATCAGGCACTAAGTTCCCCCTCTACTCTACTAACTGGACCACTCAACCTGACATCTGCACCCAGAACAGTGGCATCTTGTGGCTGTTTACAGGTACTGCAGCCCACAAGGAATTATGCCAGGAACAAGCTCTATGTTACTCAAGGCTTGATCAGGCACTAAGTTCTCCCTCTACTCTACTAACTGGACCACTAAAGCTAACCCCCTTAGCTTGGTCTACCACAGTTAGAGAGGTCTGACTTCAGGAACACTTCCTTTAACTATCTCAGTACCAAGGGAAGGCTACGCCCTTCCCCACTATTACATTCCCTGACACTTTAATGTTGGTGTCCCTGACCACAGTAAACAATAAACACAAATCAGCAGCTATGACATTATATCACATTACTAAATTTTACTAAACCATTTTAGTAAACGACTGGTCCTGAGGTCATCTTCTTGGATGGGAGACCGGCCCTTCTCGGTTAAGGGCCCAGGGACAGCAATTCAGGACAGTCCATTATCAACTTTTCAGAGGTACCGGTCCTTCTTGGTAAGGACCCTGGAAACGCAGTGTCCATGTCCATATTTTTAAGACAGGCCAACACCTCAATAGCCCCCAATCTCCTTCGAGGGCTGCATTCTGAGGCACACAGTCACAGGTAACACCCTGTGAGTCTCTTTCTTCTTGGCTCTAGCGGGGGTCACCGGTTCTTCCCGCTAGGCCGCAAGTCTCTTAGATTTGGAGGATATCCATCCTCAAGGTGTGCCTCAGCATTGTAAATTTCAGCAGAAAAAGGCGCAACAAGCGCAACAAAAATAAAAATAAAAGTAAAAACAAAAGGAGCAGCTCTCTTGGCACACAACTTTTGGTGCTGCTTAAGGCCTTCCTGGCCTGGGAGGTAGGGGAACAGTCCTCCATTTTTCTCTCCAACTTAACATGGGGCACTCCGCCCCCATTGGGAAACAGTCCCAACAACAGGATCACAACCGATGAATCCTAGTAGAGGAAGAAGTAGAAGGTCAACGGACCTTTCAGCCAACTATCTCACTTCTTCCGGGCCTCCTTCCGTTCCATCATGAAGGCGACCCATGCTGCGGACGAAGGTGGCCTCCTCCACTTCCACGGCTGGTCGGGGTACCTGCTAGGCCCGGGGTCCTCGTCCGAGGACGTAGCGCTGCCACAGTCGACTTGGGTAGGGCCGTAACTGGTCACGATGAAATGATGCACCTCATTACTAGCGCCAGCCTGGGTTTCTCTAGCAGCTCCCTGCTCCACTGCTCCAGCCCCTCCTGGGTGTTTGGCTGCTGAGCCGACATCAGGCGCCTCACTGGGAGAGTCGGCCCTGCTGCAGCTCAGGAAGTCTTCCTCTTCCTTACCGACAACATCTCCCCGCTGCTGGTTTTTAGGTTCTTCCTCCTGCGGGACGCCAGCCTTGGGAGGGGGCAAGAATCCTCCAGGGGCTTCCCTAGCCCGATGCTGCCGAGCCTCCCTCTCAGCTCTTCGCTGGAGGACCTGCCTGTCCTTCTCCAGGATGTCCTCCCACTTATATGGACGGGTGAGTGCAGCCGCATACCACCCTTTGTGGCACTCACATTTTACAAAGTGCACGATGTCCCCCACGTGCAGGTTGTGGAGACGGTCGGGCAGATAGTCCCGCTTTACCACTTCGCGGGCCACGAACACCTCGTGCCCGGTCCATTCCTCCTCCAGAAACCCGTACCCCTCACGGATGTGAAATTCTATGACCCGCCCCCGGGTCTGAGCTTTCTCCACTGACTCCCTTCTTGCCGCATTGGACCTCTCCAGCCAGCCTCTCAGGAAGGTATCGGTCCATCGCCACTGTGCTCGCGCGGTCATCGGGGGGGTCGCGGGTAGCCCATTTCGGACTCCCGGGCTCGGCGTACCGCTCTGCCGAGGGGGAGTGTATGGCCTCCAAGGCCAACGACCACAAATTCTCCTGCGGGGCCTTTCTTTTAGGGGGCTTCCCTACCGCACTGTCCCCTGAAGGCCTGGGGGCCTCTGTTGCCGCAGAAGCTACTGGGGCAGATCCTGCAGGCGTGACTGGCCGCTGGGGCATGGACCGCTCACCTTTCTCAAGCTCCGCTGCAGCTATTGCTCCGGCCCCACCGGATGTTCTCCTCCCTCAGCCGAGGGGGACGTTTCCTCCGGCATCCGACTCCAGCACCACATGCAAAGCTCATGGACTAGCAGGCCCAGCTCCGGATCAGGCCTAGTGGCCCACTGGACAGCCACTGTGGGTAAGGGCAACGGTTCGCGGGCAGCGCCCGCCGGCAAATGGCTCCCAGCCGTGGCCCCTGGGGTGGTAATCTCCAGGAGTTCCTCCTCACCGCTTGACTCACGCATGTTGTCAGGCTCTGGGGCTGCCATCCTCTCAGGACGTCCGCTGCCGTACCTCCTTCCCCTTGCGTGCCAGACAGAAAATGGCGCCAGTCGCTTACCGGTGATGTGCGTCCTGCACGTCCAACTCCGCCTCTTCCTGGGCCGGCCTTCTGACGCGACCGCCGCGTCACTCGTCACTCTCGGCAGCTCCGCCTTCAGCCGCACCCCTTCTCTGTGCGCGCTGATATTCACGGGGCCGGACTTCACCACTTTACGCCGCCCCCTCTTCCTCACTGGACGTCCCATCCTGGGACGCATCTTCACCGCTGGGCCCTTCCTTCTTCGGGCCGGAACTCGTAGGGGCTGGACATCTTTTCGCGCTCTCCGGCGCCGTCCACTCCCACGATAGGCGGTTCTTCTCCCAGACTTCACCGCCATTGTCACCATCTTGGAATCCATGCCTCGGGCCGCCATCTTGGGCCGCATGCCTTCCAACACTTTCTCCTCAGTGTTCTGCGTCGGCGCTTCATGCGAGGAGCTCGCATCCTGCCGACTACACCAAATGTAAGGTGCCCCAGCGAGGTAGTCGTGGGCGAGCTGTAGCCCCCTCTCGTTATGGCACCCTACAGACAATACGTGTCCTCCCTCTGAAGTGTGGCTGTGTATGTGGTGCTCTTCACTTACTTCAAGCCATCCAATCGCGGCTGTCTCCAGGCATTTCTCTTCTGGGACCAGGACAGCAATAAATTCAGAGGACACAAGGTTCTTAACCAGAACTTGGACTTTACTTGGGGAAGAGGAATATGTACAATATTTACAGGCAGATATAATGGATAAGGCCCGACAGGTTATCATCTCTCTCACAGGCGCTGGTAACTCCTTCAGCCCTGGTTCCCTTTTTAAGTGAAGCATCTCTGTGACTCTAATCTCTGGCCCAAGAGACTCTTCTGTAACACTGACAGTGACCTGGATCTGATCTCTCCCCCACGTCTTAGCCTGGAGTCCTATTTATCTTCCTCTGCTTCCTGCAGACTAGAAGTGCCCCGAGTCCTCACTACCTTTGATGAGTTTCTCCGGCCGGCTAACAGGACTCGTGCTCTTGTGTAGGGAGACTTGCACACTGGTGATCCCACTGTCTGAGGGTATGGAGCTCCCGTCTACCCTAGCAGCCACTATAGTCAGGCTGCCTGAACGATTCACCGTACTATCTCTTACTGAGTGACTCCTCCTGCTTTCTGAAAACTTAAGCAGGAATTTTCCTAAAGTGCCCACCCTCGGTGAGCTGTCATCACACAGCATTAACTCCTCACTGTCTGTAACCCTGCTAGCAGACTCAACCTGACATCTGCACCCAGAACAGTGGCATCTTGTGGCTGTTTACAGGTACTGCAGCCCACAAGGAATTATGCCAGGAACAAGCTCTATGTTACTCAAGGCTTGATCAGGCACTAAGTTCCCCCTCTACTCTACTAACTGGACCACTAAAGCTAACCCCCTTAGCTTGGTCTACCACAGTTAGAGAGGTCTGACTTCAGGAACACTTCCTTTAACTATCTCAGTACCAAGGGAAGGCTACGCCCTTCCCCACTATACCATCCATGCACTGAATAGCCTCTGTCTGTACTATACACATACTGGCTGGCTATCAGTTCATGTAGTGTTATGTACTTACCCTATTTAGTATACTAAGTCTGTATTATACAATATATGTACATTTTACCTTTTGTGTCTCCCCTATTTCCTTATAGACTGTAAGCTTGCGAGCAGGACCCTCACTCCTTTTAATATCTGAGTTATGCTTATTTTGTAAAGTCTGTATTGTCTGTATAAGTCCCCCCTAAAATTGTAAAGTGCTGTGGAATATGTTGGCGCTATAAAAATTATTATTATAATTAAATTCAGATGTAAATCTAAGGCCCACTCTATTGATATTGAGTTCCCTGACAAATTCAAACGATTGTTCACTCGTCCCTGACCAGATGATAAAAATGTCATCAATATATTTGTACCATACCCCAATATATGGATGCCATCACTTATGATCATCCCTGAATATTGTGGATTCCTCCCACCAGTTCAGGAATAAGTTAGCATATGAGGGGGCACAGAGGCTCCCCATCGCAGTACCCCTGAGCTGGTGGAAGTACTTCCTGTCAAAAAGAAAGAAGTTATGAGTAAGAGTGAATTTTAGAAGATCCTCCATGAAGTCATTATGTCTGCTACACTCTATTGACCTTGATTTCAAGAAATATCTTACTCCTCTGATACCATCCTCATGCGGTATATTACTGTACAAAGCCTCAATATCTAGTAAGGCCTGCTCCCCTACATGCCTGTATACATGCTCGAGGGTCTACATGTAGGGGAGCAGGCAGAGGGAAAACCAACTCCAGAGGGATTATTCCAACTGCAGGACCTCAGGTGGTACTGGGGGTACATTACACTGTGCGGGGGCATCATACACACTGCATAAGGGGCATAATGGGGGCATTACACTGTGTGGGGGCATCATACATCCTGCATAAGGGGCATAATGGGGGCATTACACTGTGTGGGGGCATCATACATACTGCATAAGGGGCAAAAAGGGGGCATTACACTGTGGGGGGCATCATACATACTGCATAAGGGGCATAATGGGGGCATTACACTGTGGGGGCATCATACATACTGCACAAGAGGCATAATGGGGGCATTACACTGTGGGGGCATCATACATACTGCATAAGGGGCATAATGGGGGCATTACACTGTGGGGGGCATCATACATACTGCATAAGGGGCATAATGGGGGCATTACACTGTGGGGGGCATCATGCATACTGCATAAGGGGCATAATGGGAGCATTACACTGTGTGGGGGCATCATACATACTGCATAAGGGGCATAATGGGGGCATTACACTGTGGGGGCATCATACATACTACATAAGGGGCATAATGGGGGCATTACACTGTGGGGGCATCATACATACTGCATAAGGGGCATAATGGGGGCATTACACTGTGGGGGGCATCATACATACTGCATAAGGGGCATTACACTGTGGGGGGCATCATACATACTGCATAAGGGGCATAATGGGGGCATTACACTGTGTGGGGGCATTATACATACTGCATAAGGGGCATAATGGGGGCATTACACTGTGGGGCCAGTAAAGGGGTCCTGTACTATGAGAACAATACGTTTCCCCCCTTCCTGTCTCCATAGTTGGGTCATATGTATCTAATACAGGAAACAGAACAAAAACCTTATGATTCTTATAAAGGGGCAACACAAGACCCCAAAAGAGTCTCCGTGCTGAAGGTGTTAATGCCCCCTGGGCCCAGTAATGAGGGGTCTCCACATACCTCCACCTGCAGAGCCGCCACCACATATATGGCTGCTCTGTGCGCACAGGAGCTGTGATGAGGTCACAGGAGGGGAGGAGTCAGGGGTCACATGATCAGGGGCCTCAGTGGATGCAGGACTCTGCTGTGCTGGTTGTCATGGTGCTGGATGAGCTGAAGTTTATGTGTGGGGTCAGGAGGGGTTTACAGTGTGAATGTAGCAGAGCCGCGTGTGTACGAGGTGTACGGAGCAGAGCCGCGTGTGTACGAGGTGTACGGAGCAGAGCCGCGTGTGTACGAGGTGTACGGAGCAGAGCCGCGTGTGTACGAGGTGTACGGAGCAGAGCCGCGTGTGTACGAGGTGTACGGAGCAGAGCCGCGCGTGTACGAGGTGTACGGAGCGGAGCCGCGTGTGTACGAGGTGTGCGGATCGGAGCCGCGTGTGTACGAGGTGTGCGGATCGGAGCCGCATGTGTACGAGGTGTGCGGAGCCGCATGTGTACGAGGTGTATGGAGCGGAGCCGCGTGTGTACGAGGTGTACGGAGCGGAGCCGCGTGTGTACGAGGTGTACGGAGCAGAGCCGCGTGTGTACGAGGTGTACGGAGCGGAGCCGCGTGTGTACGAGGTGTACGGAGCAGAGCCGCGTGTGTACGAGATGTACGGAGCGGAGCCGCGTGTGTACGAGGTGTACTGTGTGGAGTCGCGTGTGTACGAGGTGTACTGTGCGGAGCCGTGCATGTACAAGGCGTATGGAGCGGAGCTGCCTGTGTAGAGGTGTACGAGGTGTACGGAGCGGAGCCGTGTGTGTACGCGGTGTACGGAGCAGAGCCGCGCATGTGCAAGGCATATGGAGCGGAGCCGCCTGTGTAGAGGTGTACGGAGCGGAGACGTGTGTGTACGAGGTGTACGGAGCGGAGCCGTGTGTGTGTGGAGCGGAGCCGTGTGTGTATGAGGTGTACGGAGCGGAGCCGCGCATGTACGAGGTGTATCGAGCGGAGCCACGCGTCTATGAGGTGTACGGAGCAGAGCCGCTTGTGTACGAGGTGTATCGAGCGGAGCCACGCGTCTATGAGGTGTACGGAGCGGAGCCGCGTGTTTACGAGGTGTACGAAGCAGAGCCGTGTGTGTATGGAGCGGAGCCGCGCGTGTACGAGGCGTATGCGGAGCCACGTGTGTGTACGAGGTGTACGGAGCGGAGCCGCGTGTGTATGGAGCGGAGCCGCGCGTGTACGAGGTGTACGGAGTGGAGGCGCGTGTGCACGAGGTTTTTCCCTCCTATCTTTACCATTTGGCGGTGTGACAATAATATTACATTTGTTCACCTACCATGCTGGCAGGTCCTATATTAGGCAGCTCCACCCACCGCTTACTGCTGAATATTGGTTCCTGGCCAGTTCACTCTGCTAGTGTCCAGTTTGTTGCTCCTGTTATACCTCGCACTCGTGTCACTGACTCTTCCACCAGCAGCTGCGGTCCTGGGGACTACCATTGAGTAGTACCCGATGTCTACCAGCAGCCCATCCTATCCTCTCCACCAGAGGCTCTAGTGAAGACCTGGTAGACACCTAGTTATGCCCCTCCAGGGTAAGCCCGGCCCGTGGCCCTGTGGGTCAACATCCACCAGCGTTACACCAAGTAACCGTGTGTGCAATTACGTTGGCACAGCCTAATCATAGGTATAGGGGAACCTCCGCAGATGACCGAGCTGTTACTGAAAATCCATATACAAAGATTAAGGCTACATTCACATGTTCAGTATTTGGTCAGTATTTTACAATAAAATTTGTAAGCCAAAACCTATTATCTATAGTTCATCTCTCTTTGCAAATCCCTTCACTGGCTCCCAATTGCCCATCGTATCCAGTTCAAACTACTCACACTGACCTACAAAGCCATTCATAACCTTTCTCCTCTGTTCATCTCTGAACTAATCTCCCAATATATTCCCTCACGTAATCTCCGGTCCTCCCAAAACCTCCTTTTCTCCTCCACACTTATTCGTTCCTCACCCAATCGCCTCCCTCCAAGACTTCTCCCGAATATCTCCCATCTTCTTGAATTCTGTGCCTCAACATGTCTGATTATCTGCCACATTCGGATCCTTCAGATGGAACTTGAAAATCCATGTCTTCAAGAAAGCTTAGAACCTGCAATGACCACACTGCCGCCTCACCACCACTAGAGCTGCTGCAACCCCCCAACCTACTGTCTCCTTTCCCACCATCCTATAAATGTAAGCCCGCAAGGGCAGGGTCCTCTTCCCTCTGTACCAGTCTATCATTGTTAGTTTGCTTACTGTAAGTGATATCTGTATTTTGTGTGTAACCCTTTCTCATGCACCATGGAACCAATGGCGCTATATAAATTAATAATATTTCAGTCTTGTGATTTTCCTGGATATTTAAGACCACTGAAGCGGACCCGTATGGACATTAATCTACGTATCCCTCCTATTTTATTGTTTTTTATGCATATAAGAATTGTTCTTGGGTACACACTTAATATATGTTTGCATGTGTAACTTTAGGTACATATTCTATATATATGTGTACAGTTATTATATTTCACATTGCACTTTATTTCTCATGCACCTTATTCATAGACAACTAATTCTGTCATAATATGTGCTTTTGTGTATATATGTACATTTGTATTCTATATAGAGACACAATTCTGAATGCATTTTATTTCTATAGGTATTTCATGTATGTACACTAATCATGTTTTCCATACATTTACACATTCACTCACAAAATTATAATCTTTCACATAACTTTAACACTTAACACTTTTTTGTTTTACGATGTGATTTATCCATATTTTTTATGTAATAATATTCACTTTATACACAACATATGTGTTATTGTATATGTGTATATGGGAATTCTTGTATTTATAATTGTTCATAACCTCTGTAAAACAATTGTTCTTAATTCAGTATGTCTCCATGTATATATTTGTTGGTTTATTTACCATCCTTTTTCTGACCCCGGACCTTTCTTTATATTATCTGCACATTCCTTGGACTGTGCGCATGAGTCTTTCGGACCCACTGGCGGTGTCACTTGCCGCATCTATCTGAGCCAGGAGCGGATCACGTGACTGGCTCCCGATCATGTGACTCATCATGTGGTCGTGAACACACGTCATCTACACCAGCCCCTTGGATGACTTGGCCTCGGGATTTTGGATTGGCTACATTAAACGCTCATGTTCCGGGTTCAATTTAATACATGGCCTTTTACTATTGGTGGTCCTGGCTGATATTTAACCCCTTTACAACCTATGATGTACAGGTACGTCATAGGTCGCTTCCCCCTTTTTAATGCAGACTCCGGTGCTGAGCCTGCATCTTTTCCCACACATGACCACTGATCTGATCAGCTGTCATGTGCCCCTAACAACCGTGGGTGGAATCGCGATTGGGTTTCTGATGTGTTCCCGTCTGGGGGCCTACTGCTTTAATTAAAATATTTCCCCCCTTCCCTGATGAAGGCTGTATGCCAATTGGCGGGTTGGGACCTGGCGCCATGTAAAGGGGTCTGAATACTTTCCCCACCCGTTGTATATATCAGCATTACCCACGGACACACTGTCGAATGTGATTGGGATATAGCACAACACATAAGTCAGTTTGTGGCAACCTCCCCCCTTTTTTTCCTTCTCACCAGCACTGGGATCATATCTCCGCGAGCGCATCACTTTAAAATAGACACTTTTTGATTATCCACTTTATTTTAACCCTTTTTATTTTTAATTTCAGCACAGTTAAACACATGTATTTCCTCTTCATTTTACAATAAATATGCAAGTATATAACTTGATACATGGTATTTTGACATGTGACTGTACATACCCCTCCCTCTGCTCTAAGCGTCTTTTTATAATTTTTCTCTATTGAAATCATGTACGTCTGTATTATCTTGTTAGTTATGTATGGCTGTACTGAAGAAGGAGCCAGTGGACTCTGAAACGCGTCGACAATAAACCTACAATTTTATCATACCACTAATTGTGTCATATTCCACTTCCAATCCTGCTACATAAATCTACCGTCTCATGGAAGCTGCTGCATCTGGTTTTCAGGCTCTATAACAGTTTTGTCTCCCACAGCCTCATAAGGTGAGTGGTTCTACCTTTAATTATCAACCTTTTAACGTGGATAAGAAGACCCTATAGCACTTTTACATATCTTTACAATTTGTCAATAACACATATAGTTTCTCCCTGTCTTAGTTATTTTTAATGGTCAACAAAATACGATTTTCCAGTAATTCATATTTCACACTCTAGGTATGATAATGGCTTCTCTGTGTGGGATTTTTGATGTTTAAAGGGATTGTCCACTACTTGGACAACCCCTTCTCATTCCTCATGCTTGGTTCTGTTAAAATAAAAACACCTAAACTAATCTCCCATGCCGCCACTGTTCCAGCGGCATCGGCAATTGCATTCCCGGGGCTCATGTGAGGTTGTTACGTCTTATGACCCCTGCGCCCAATCAGCGCTTGTGTCACTGTCCCCACCTTCGCACTAATCGAACATCCCGAGTAAGTCAGAAAGCAGCCGCAGCCCTGGCTTCCTGTTCATGTTCAATACATTCAAAGATGGGGAGAGTGAAGCTGATTGGGCACAGGGCTCGTGTGATGTAACAAGCCTATGTGAGTCCCGGGAACGTAAGTGCTGACACCGCTGGAACAGCAGAGGCATGGAACGGGAGATTGAGTGCTTTTATTTTTTTAAACTTAATTTGTTTTATTAAACAATTTTATAAACAATTACACATTGCATTTGGTAATAGAAAGCATCCAGAGATATCACATCAACACAGATTTACATCTCTTACATCGATGAGAACACATTAAAATTAACTGGTCGGATGGGTTATTGCATGCGTATAAATAATTTCTTTGTCCTGAGGATGTCGCATCTTTTGGATTTATATAAAAAGGAGAAAAAAAGGGTATTTACCTAATTAGGATACAATCCAAACTTTGAACCCTCAACCACAACTTATCAAACTTGTGCTGTCTTTATCCTTTCCATGCTCAGATTGACTCTCATCGTAATATATATGGATCTAAATGTCTGCCCCTATAAGCAAACTCTTTGTCACTTATAACTTGTGGTTTTCTATTTATTCTCACACCCCTTTCAAATTTACTCTCCCAGCTCAAACCCTTTGCCTAAGTAGATTCCGTAAGACATGAAGAATTCCAATAGTCCCATATTTTGGAAAATTTTAATGGACAACCTCTGTTTTGGTATACTATCTTTTCGAATGGGATGATGGAGATAACCAGTGCGATCCAAGATCGCAATGTTGGCTGTGTATTGCCCATCCATCTCAGTGACAACAATTTCCTGGCCAAAAATAAGGTTTCTCTAAAAAAAAATCTTAATATAATGATCCCAGCCATCATCCTCCATTACCCAAAAAGGCAAATCAGAGGATCACATGGAATGGGGATGGATACTAAGGAAGATAATAAAGAGGTTCCTGCCAGAAGGACCTAATAATGGAGCAGTCCCAAATTAAATGAACAAAGTCAGCATCTATGGTATGACATCGTAAACATTCTGAATTAGAGGAACGTCCCATTTGATATAGTCTGAGGGGTGTGAGGTATGACTGATGAATAATATATAGCTGAATCAGCTTATTATTGATGGAGGGGGAGACAAAGAACGGGGTCTCCAAAACTTCCTCCCATTCCTCCTCCCCCATATTCGGAATTAGAAGTCTCCACTTATTTTTTGTAAAGGGTTCCGATCTAAGCCTGTTGATAGCAAGTATGTATACAAGCTGGATATAAGACCTTGTGGACCTTGAGAATTAAGTATTCCTATTAAGGGAAATGAGGAAATAGTTTGATTTATTTCTAAATTTTGTAAGTGAGATCTGAGCCCAGTTCTAAGTTGATGGTACCTGAAGAATTGAGATCTTGGAATTTTGAATTTATTTTGCACCCGTTCAAATGACATCAGTATAGACCTTTCATAAATGTCTTTTAACAAATAGACCCCACTAGCTATCCAAAAGGGGGCAGATGGATGTTCCACTAATGTCGCAAAGCACGGATTCCCCCATATAGGTATTTCAGCTATAACATGTGTAAAGTCAATTCTTTTCTTTGCCTGTTTCCATACCGTTCTCGCCAATCTATGTAGGGGTAACAACTTAATGACAGTGGATTTATTAAATTCTAAAAAACCCAGTAAACAACCTGTGCCTAAAACGTGTGCCAAGTGGTTCTCAGAATTCGGTAACTGGGAGTCAGGCATCCAACTACGGATCGCTTTTACTTGACCTGCTAAATAATATAGATGGAAGTCAGGCAGAGCTGCTCCTCCCATAGCTTTAGGCCTTTGAAGGGTAGATAACCTGAGTTTAGGTCTGGAGTTCCCCCAAATAAATGTGGACATCAAAGAGTAAGGCTGCGTGCCCACAAAGCATTTTCCAAGCGTTTATGCTGCGGAATTTACGCAGCGTAAACTCTTGGGAAACGCTTGGTAATTCGTCCCCCATGGTCCCCAATGACAAGCCGCAATGTCAATGCCCATGCTGCGGATTTTTCCGCAGCATTTATGCTACGCTCAAAAATCCGCAGCATGTCCATTAATTTTGCGGACACACAGCATAATCGCCGCCATTGACTTGCATTGGACCGCTTTACAGCAGCATCACTGCATCTGCACAAGCGGATATCACACGGTTCAATGTGCGGATGGTACCCAGGTCTGGAGAAGATGAGACTCTCATCCAGACCTGGGTACCATAGAAACTGTAAAAAAAGAATTTAAAATAAAAAAGATTATAATTACCTTCCGATATCCTCCCGGTGTTTTCTCCCCTCCGTCTGGTCTGCTCTATGGGTCGCGGTGTTGAAGGACCTGCCATGACATCATTGAGTCATGTGAACTGTCACATGACTCAATGACGTCACCGCAGGTCCTAAAACAACACCGAGAGGACATCGGAAGGTAAGTATAATCTTTTTTTTTTATTATTTTTTACCCTTCTTATTCTTTTTTTTAAAACTATTACTTGGTCACACTATATAAATCCATGCCGGTTTCATGGATTTATATAGTGTGAACCAGTTGTCAAGCACTTTTCCAAGTGATGCTAAAATCGCTTGGAAAAGTGCTTGATTACCCGCATACAGAAATGCATGCAAAAAACGCTTGACAAACGCTTCTACCTGGCAGGAAAAATGCATGTAAAAACCGCATGCGTTTTTCCTGCCAGGGAGAAGCGGAAAAAATATGCAGCATTTCTGCATCGTGGGCACATAGCCTTAAGAGATGTGAAGAATTTTTTAGGGACCAGTACTGCACTATGTTGTAATATATAATTAAATTTAGGGAGTAAGGTCATCTTAATTAAGTTAATCCTTCCTGACACTGATAGCGGTAATCTCCCCCACAAGGAAAATTTACATTTAGCGTATTCTAATAAAGGGAGAGTATTACTCAAGAGGTCTCTCTATCTATTTCTAACAATCATAATTCCCAAGTATTTGAAACATGACACTACAGGTAAAGGAGATAACGCTTCCAAATCAGCATTCGGAGTGGGCGACAGAGACATAAGAGAAGACTTTTCCCAATTTATAAAGAGACCCAAATATTCACTAAATTTATCAATGGTAGATATAACACATGGAAGAGTATTTTTAACCTTGTCCATAAAAATGATCATGTCATCTGTATATAAACCAATTTTATCAGTTCGGTCTGCAATTGTAATTCAACTGATATCCTCAGATGATCGCATTCTTATTGCCAATGCTTCAGTTGCCAGAGCGAATAGAGCCAGAGACAAAAGGGCATCCCTGGCAAGTTCCTCTTTCCAATGAAAAAGATATGGAGGATATATTATTTATCACTATCTTAGCTTTGGGGGCCGCGTACAATATTTGAATCCAGGCCCGAAATTAAGGGCCAAAACCAAATTTCTCTAGGCAAGCAAATAAAAACGTCCGCTCCAGCGAGTCAAAAGCCTTGGCCGCATCCAATGAAGCCAAGGCCCAATCATTTTCCGGTATCAAAGAGCTATATTGAGCTATTGATTGTACCATTCTAATGTTAATTGAAGTATTTTTTCCTGGCATAAAGCCTGTTTGGTCCGGCTGGTCAACCGATAGTATCACCTTATTAAGTTTCATGGCTAGAATTTTTGTAAGAATTTTGTAATCCACGTTTAATAGTGAAATAGGGCGATATGATCCACACTCCAGAGGATCTTTCCCCTCCTTTTTTAGGACAATAATATTGTCATCATAAAAGGATTCAGGCAAGGAACCACTTTGCATCGTCTCTGAGAAAGTCTCTAAAAGGTGCGGCATCAAGACCTTTTGGTATCTATGGTAGAGTTCTAGTGGTAGGCCATCAGGGCCCGGAGCTTTACCCAAAGCCATATGGACCTCATCTGGAATACTGTGTACAGTTTTGGGCACCACATTTTAAAAAAGACATAGACAAACTGGAGCAAGTTCAGAGAAGAGCGACCAGAATGGTGACTGGTCTGCAAACCATGTCCTATGAGGAACGGTTGCAGGATTTGGGAATGTTTAGCTTGCAAAAAAGAAGACTGAGAGGAGACTTAATAGCTGTCTACAAAAATGTCAAGGGCTGTCACATTGTAGAAGGATCATCTTTATTCTCATTTGCACAAGGAAAGACTAGAAGCAATGGGATGAAACTAAATAGGAGGAGACACAGATTAGATATTAGAAAAAACTTTTTGACAGTTAGGGTGATTAATGAGTGGAACAGGCTGCCACGAGAGGTGGTGAGTTCCCCTTCAATGGACGTCTTCAAACAGAGGCTGGACAGACATCTGTCTGAGATGATCTAGTGAATCCTGCTTTGAGCAGGGGGTTGGACCAGATGACCCAGGAGGTCCCTTCCAACTCAACCATTCTATGATTCTATGATATCTGCCAGTGCTGCATTTATTTCCTCTAAAGTGATATCTGCATCTAAAAAGGATTGTTGTGTGACACTTAATTTGGGAAAATCAAGATCTGCCAAATAAGTGAGACATTCCAATTTATTATGGGCATTTTGGGATTTATATAATGATTTATAAAAGTTATGAAAATTACTTAGAATGTCTTCTGCCGCAGTAACTATATGGCCCCCTAATGTTCGAATCCTAAGAATAGCACTAGAGTTTGCGGACCATAAAGGCCAACAACTTACTTGATTGGTTCCCCAATTCAAAATATGATTGTCTAGTGAAGAATAGTTTACGTTTAGATTTAGTGTCAACGTTTTGTGTATCCAACCTATAGAAGTGTAGCCAGTTTACTCTATTCTCATCAGACGGGTCTGAAACATAAGTCTGTTCACCTTCCTTTAAGCTATGTTCAAACTCGGTATCAACCTGTGAAGTCATTCTCTTGATGTATTAAATAGTGGAGGAGAGGCATCCTCTAGGGTATGCCTTCAGTGTATCCCAAAAAATCTTAATGTTCCTTGGCAACGGATGTACTTCCACGAAACAGTCTATTTGATCCGGTATTCTATCATCAGGACCAATTAATTTTAACCAAAAGGGACTAAAGTTTCCATGTGGGTCTGTCTTTTACCTGGTCAAATTTTAAGCGTTAGTATCACCGGACTATGCTCTGAGATTCCTCTTACCCCATGCTCAATACTATGTACCCACGTTGCGGTATTACTAGAACTGAAAATATAATCTAACCGCGATAACGTAGATTTGGATGAGGAGTGACATGTGTATTCTTTAGTTCCGGGGTGATGTAATCTCCACAATTCTATCCAACCAATACTCTCCATATAGGTTGAAAACAAATTAGAAGATGGTGTTATTGTCGTTCTGGTGTTGTCACCAATACTCAATCTATCTAAATTTTCGTCCATAATCAGGTTGAAATCCCCCATACACAAGACCTGAGCATCCAGGTAGTTTAGTGCGAAGCTTACTGACTTTTGGACAATTATTAGATTAGCAGGAGGTGGGTTTTATATACATAGTATTACATACTCTCTGGAATCAATTATAGCATTTATAAAAACAAATCTTCCCTCTGAATCTCTGCGGGCCTCCCAACTAATGGCCTTATGGATTAAAAGCGAAACTCCTTTTGAATAGCTTGTATGGTAAGAGTGTATTGACCATTGCAGCCAGGGTTTATTTAGCCACCTAGCTGAATCTCTAGTGAGGTGTGTTTCGACCAAAGCCAGGATATGTGGCTGGTAATTTTTGATTTGCAAGAATACTTTAACCCTTTTCTTAGGGGATTTAAGACCTCTTATATTCCATGTCATACATTTCAGTTGCGATGCCATTTACCTAATATAAGAAGATGGGAATAAATATGAGGGATAGAAACAAAAGGCCATTACACTATTACTGCTCATATTCATTATTTCCCGTTTGACGTATCCAATAATTTCCACCCAATTTATATATTTATGGGGCTCACCAGGTTGATCTATCGCCCCTATAGGTCCCAACAAATTATATTGCATGGAGACCAAGCAAAAAGGATTGAGCACTTTGACAGCATTCAACTTGTAAACAACAACCCGAGACACAACCAAAACAAGAAGTAAACTTTTCTTATGACGCTTCCTTTCAGGGAATACCTTCACTGATCCCAGTGTGAGGTATTATGTTGTCTTTGACGATGCAAAGTCTGAACTCCCGCATATGTAAAAGGTGTATCAAATTACATCAAACCCAATATTCAATATAGGAACGGAGGCACAAAGGGTGTCGGTCACCCTTTTCCAGGCTCTGGGTGCAATTGGAGCCACTCCAACGCTTTCTCCGGGGTAGCAAAGAAAGTAGTAGAGTTTCCAGAAACAATTCGGAGATGAGCAGGATAAGCCATTGCATAGATAATCCCTTTGTCTTTAAGTTTCTTCTTTACATCCATAAATTGGGCTCTCTGTTTTTGTAGTTCCACAGAAAAATCAGGGAAAATAGAAATTGCAGAATTGTTGTATTTAATAGAGCCTTTTTGTCATGCTAAACTCAGGATGGTATCTCTGACCTTAGAATTCATCAGTCTAGCAAGAAGGGGTCTAGGAGGGGCCCCAGGAGGGGGGGGGGTTTGCTGGAACTCTGTGGGCCCTTTCCACAGCAAAGACCGGGGAGTATTCATCTCCTAGGGTAGATTTAAGCCAATTTTCCAAATAGATTTCAGGATGCTGACCCTCTGTTCGTTCTGGTAGGCCAATAATTCATATATTATTTCTTCGCATTTGATTTTCTAGGTCATCAGCTTTTTGGCGCCAGGTGTTATGGATCCCGCCACCTTGGTCAACTTATTAACAATAGGTGGCAGTTTATCTTCCAGTTCTGATACCCTTGTCTCAGCCTTAGTGACACGTTTCTTCATAGTTTGCATGTCTTGGCGGAGTAGGCCCACATCTGAAAGAACCTCCTCTATCTATCCGGTCACAGTTCTTGCAAGTGGATATAGCTTCTAAAAGTTGGTCAGCAACTTGCTTCAAAGTCATTTCTTCGTGTCACTCCCCCTCCTCCTCATCAGATACATGACTCTTACGTTGATCCGTTGTTTTATGTGACAAGGATGTTGGCCCCTTTCTCAATCGAGAATTTTCCTGGGGGTCCCCTCTGGCAAAGTCTTTCAATTTATTTTCTATACTAGAGTTTTTCCCTCGGCTCATTTTGTAACGTTATAGGCAGAATATATTGTATTATGTTTACTCCAATTGTATATTATGCAGATTTATTATGTAGAGGTCAGTGTCTGGACAATGCTGCCACCTGGTATCTTTACTGCAGCGGTGCCTCAGTAATATCTTTTATAAATTATATGCCAGTTTCAGTAGAAAACATATGTTATTTCCAATAATAAAAGTTGGAGGAAATAGTGGTTTCTGGTTGCTTTGTATATTGTTTCAGTCACTCTGTGTACCATATATGAATGCAAGGGACTAAATATAGGCCGAGAGTCTCATGCCCCAGGGCTTACACTTCCCCTTGCAGAGTTAGGATGTGGCTGCTGTGTTTCCCTCCTTCAGATATTCCAATGGCCCCTAGACAGGCCTCGGGACCGGGTTGTCCGGTACACTCACTGCTGCACCTCTCCAGAAGCCCGTCGCTCCTCAGGCCTTTCAGAGGGAGACCGACTGTCAGCATATATTTTCAGTGGCGCCTGTGAGCTGCGCCACGTGTAGAACCCTCAAGATGGCCGCCGCTCCTCAGAGAGTTTACTCTGCCGTGGTCCACAGAGCGCGATGGATCAGAGCCCTCTCCGTAGCAGTTCCTCAGAAGCCCAGCCGCTCCCCGCTTCTCCGGAGCTGTGCTGCAGGGCACATAAATGAAAATCAGGGTCTGGTGAGTATAGGATTATGAGCCGGATAGCGGGAGCTCAGATCTCCTGCGTCCTCTCAGCTCCTCAGCATCGCCATGCCCCGAGTGCTTTTATTTTTAACAAGGCCAAACACAAGAAATGACAAGCGGTTGTCCTAGTAGTGCACAACCTCTTTAACAAGAAAAAAATTTCAACTAAAACATTTCTAACATTCTGAACATGAAAAAGGCTTCTCCCCTTTGTGAGTTCTCTGATGTTTATTAAGAGTTGATTTCCGTGTAAAACATTTCCCACATTCTGAACAGGAAAAAGGCTTCTCCTGTGTGTGAGTTCTCTGGTGCTTAACCAAATCTGATTTCTGGTTAAAACATTTCCCACATTCTAAACAGGAAAAAGGCTTCTCCCCTGTGTGAATTCTCTGGTGCTTAACCAAAGCTGATTTCTGGTTAAAACATTTCTCACATTCTGAACATGAGAAAGGCTTCTCCCCTGTATGAGTTCTTTGGTGACTAACAAGATTCCATTTCAGGCTAAAACTTTTCCCACATTCGGAACAGGGAAAAGGCTTCTCCCCTGTGTGGCTTCTCTGGTGGATAACCAAATCTGATTTCTGGCTAAAACATTTCTCACATTCCAAACAGGAAAAAGGCTTCTCCCCTGTGTGAATTCTCTGGTGCTTAACAAAACTTGATTTCTGTGTGAAATATTTCCCACATTCTGAACAGGAAAATGGCTTCTCCCCTGTGTGAAGTCTCTGGTGACCATCAAGATTAGATTTCTGGTTAGAATATTTCCCACACTTGGAACAAGAAAATCTATTTTCTGCTGCGTGAATTTTTTGATATTTAAGAAAAGACTTTTCGAGGGAAAAACTATCTTCATATTCTGAAAGTGAAAATGGCTTCTTTGCATTAGGAGCAGTTTGTTGTTTAATGCTTATTTTGTGACTTTGACTTTCCTTAGTAGTCACTAATGAATCAGAAGACAGGACCTGTTTCAAAGGATCAGATGATAGCTCTTTGCTGTGAAGGGATGATGGTATATCTGGAGTAATGGCATTCATTTCAATTGTATCCTCTGGGATCTCAAGATCATCTGATTTAAAAATTGAAAATGTCAGCTGTCCCTCTGATCTCCTGGTACAGTCATCTGCCAAGAAGAAAACCAATTATTATTTTTGAATTATTTTTTTAATTTCTACTTAAACTGGAAAGTTATGTAAAATATTGAATTATTCACCAGGACAATAACATTTCACAGTCTAATAGAAAACCTCATAGGATGAACCAGTGGATCGTAGTGTTCAACTGTTTGTTAATTCCTCCTCCGAAATATGGAATAAAAAGCCACCAAACCATGTTATGTAGGCAAAAATAATACCAATAAAAACTTCTACTCATCTCACAAAAAACAAGCCCCCACTCAGGTCCATCATATATCAGTGGAAAAACAGGTTTCCACATTATTAGTGGCTCCAAGGCTCCTGAAAAGCAACATAGCTTCCATAAACTAATCCAGCAATATCCGCTCTCCCAAAGTTAAATCTCACCCTCACTTCTGAGCCTTGCAGTGTGCTCAGATCACATTTAGCCTCCATGTATTTGACATTACTATAGTGAGAAGACCCTACTTAATTTACGGAGTGTGTCTCCTGTAGCACAATCTGGGTACTATGTGTTTGGGAATAAAATGGCAAATGTGCAATTTTCACTCTCCAACATCCATTTCGTGATAATTTCTGGAAAGCGGCCGTGGAGTCAAAATAGTCACTACTCCCATAGATGAATTCACTGTGTCCCATATCCTCTGGAATCTGCTCCTGCGATGTGTGCTTCTGTCACCAGGCGCCGCCTTATTCATTCTGCAGGCGGCGCTGGTGATGGAGGAGATGTCAGAACCAGAAGCCCTGGATGGTGCAGCCTCTGTCCAGCCACTAAGATTAGGGTGCCTGGAACCAGTAGTACCATCCAGTCTGGCAGTATGGGTGTGTGTACTGTCCAGCTGGAGTAATCTGCTCCCTACTCCAGCCAAATGGAGAGCACCACACCCTACTAAAGGTGGAAGCATATTGCCGGGAGCTGCCAGATACAGCCTTGTTCTCCTCTGGTTCAGTCCTCTGTGCTCAGCTCCCAGCTTGTGTATTTGTTTCCTGTTGTGACCTCGGCCCGTTTACTGACTACTCTTGTATCTTCTGATTTTGTATTTTTTCTGCCCTCCTGGTTCTGACCCGGCTGCCTGACTGTTCTTGTTCTGATCTCACACCACTGAACAGCAAGTAACACCGTGGCCCAAGCTTAGGGGTCTCTGTGTAAGTCCAGATCCATGTAGAGGGGTTAAAGGGTGATGAGCAAGGCAATCCCTGGGATCTGGAAAATAGAGTAGATAGTGACAAGCCTGTTCGTGGTGGCCATCTTTTGAGCTGCCAGGTGACTATGAACAGCGCCTCCAATACATTGTGTCTGCCAACTATTTCAGCAAGATCTGCATTCAGATAACTAAATGGCGCTCCTTCCCTTCTTAACCTGCCATGTGCCCAGACAGTAGTGTATAACCATATATAGGGGATTGTTGGATTCAAGAGAAGTTGGAAAATAATTTGTAAGGTCCATTTGTTTCAGATTATCATTTGTGAAGTTATCACCTCATAAAAGAGACACAAGTCAGATCTGAAAAATGGGCTGATGAGGAACACAAAACTGGCTGTGGGAAGTGGTTAAATCTGAGTATTTTGGGCACTAACTGCTGTAGTCAAAAACTGAGTATAGTCAATAACACATCTACTGAAATGATCAAACTCAACAGTCTTTATCAGTAAAAAATGAGTAACTAGTGGAGAAACCTCTCTGGGGTAATTAGAGTATGGGGCTCAGTGGCTCTTGGCAATCTAAACTATCATAAGGGCCAATATTTTCTGTCAGTTGAGATTGAAGAAGAAATATTAGAATTTTAAAGAGAACTTTTTATAATAGTGCAGAGATGAGGGGTCTTAAATTTAGATTTTGAGCATTTGGAAGAGGCAATAGAGACCAGACCTTCTTTTAAATACCAAAAGGGAGTTACAGACTCACAAAAGGGAGGGCGGTCGATCCCACCACAATCAACCTATCATACAGAATAAACCTGTAAAAAAGACATTTTTTTATTATATGTTACATCCTCAACAACAACGTATATATAAGGGAGAGCTCCAACACTAAACCGAAGTTGCATTCATTTATGGTAGACCATTGGAGCTACTATGAGTCCGGAGCAGAAGAGTAGAGAAAGTATTAGTGCTCCCATTTCAGGAGAGATTGTGCAGTAATCTGAATTCCTTAGGATTGAAAACATAATGGAATTTATGACGTGGAGTGAATCTATGAAACCAGGGCTCGAGCCATGCCAACACAATAAATGTATATTACAGCCATCAGCCACGCACAGCTTAGAGATATATCATGGCACAGGTGTAATGTTTTTTGTGTAATTTATCGCAATCCTGTTTGAAGTTAGTTGGTTTTAAAAGAAATTGAAAAGTCAGGATAAAGGGAAACTCTGTTGTTATTGTACAGAAATTCACACTTGACCCTCACTGCACATTTAATGTTGTCAATCATAAAAGCGAAGTTTGGCCAGAAAGACTGGACCTGGTCTTGTAGGGACCATATGATCATATTCAGCAGCACAGAAGGGAGAGAAGGTAGATTCATCCAATAATATATCAGGGATCTAGGAAGCCAACAGCATCATTACCCTCCACTTTCTCTTACAGGCCCATCATAATATTATTTTCTAATTTGTCAGCACATTCTAGGTACGCTGTCATTTGGCTTTGTAGTTTACAGATCTGGGCAGGTAACGGTCAGCATCTTCTTATTCCAGGGGGGTAAGTGGATCTTCGAGGTTATAACCTCTATAGAAAATGGCTTTCAAAGCCCAAAGTCATTTGAACAGTTTTCGGTGGAGGAGAATGTTGTGGTCTAGAGGCAAAATGGTGATCACACGATTGTGATACGGCCGGACTACACTACCGATAAAGCAACCACAGCCGGTGACTGAGATGAATCCGTGACGTCTCTGAATTTAGTGATTACTACTCACCTGGACGGTTATCTGTAGGAATCTCCTCTTTACACCACTCATCACCCCTCACATATCTCTCTGTACTATGATTATGGGTCAGATCTTCACCCTGAAACAAATATTGCAAAAGTTACAGATAGATTGAGAACTCAAATCTATGATCAGCTCTAATCCTGCCATCTCCACCGTTCTCATTACACAAGTATAAAACATATAATACTGGTGAATAAAACAAGACTGAGCACAAGAACTTCACAGCCGTCTACACATCATAGGGGAGATCTCATGACACCTTCTCTCCATCTACCTGATGATCCTGAGGAACATTGGGATCTTCTTGTTTACAGTCCTGTGAAAGACGAGGACAGGGACATCTCTCTGGTGTTGTCCTTTTGCTGGATAGATCTGGAAGAAATACATACAGGGACTGAATTCATTCTTTACATACAGATAATTATAGTCCGTGTGTATTTAGTCCTGTCTATTACCTGGTGATGTGAGGGGCTGCGGTACCTCCATCATGACATCCTTGTACAGATCTTTGTGTCCTTCTAAATACTCCCACTCCTCCATGGAGAAATAGACGGCGACATCCTGACACCTTATAGGAGCCTGACACATACAATGATATCGTCATCCGCCCGATCCCTTCATATCGTTACTGTATAATGTCCCAGTATTCCCAGCAGTGTCACCTCTCCAGCTAGCAGCTCAATCATCTTGTAGGCGAGTTCTAGGATCTTCTGGTCATTGAAGTCCTCATGCATCTGGGGTTGAGGTGGAGGCCCCATGATTGGACTCAGGGGTCTTCCCCATCCCTCAGACACAGGGTCCTGACAGCGCTCACTAGAGGTCTTCTTCACTACTGTGTAATCCTGGTAATGGAGAGACAAATTAATAAATCTCACTATAGACATTTCCAGAGTCCTCACCTCTCCAGTTCTGTCCATCTGTTATTCCCATAGATAAGAATGATGTAATGTGACGTCATCAGAATCTCTCACCTCTCCAGTAAGCTGGAAGAGGATCTCTAGGGTGAGGTGTAATATCCTCTCCGTCATCTTGTCTCTGTCCATGTCCATCTTTGATAGGTAAATCAGGAAAATTATTTTCTATGGAAGATCTTCACTGAGAGGATCCAATATTGTAAAGACTTGAATGAGAAGAAGATGAGCCGATGTAGCATCATAATGAATTCTGTGTAATAATATAATTACTGGAGACAATAAGGGGAAACATATCAGGAGATAGAATGTGTAGATGTTGTATTCTCTAGTCTTATATGGACTGGAATATAAGTTGAATTGCTGACTAAGACATCTCCTCCATGCTCCCAATCAATGGTTGTGCTCCTTACTGCTTTGGCAACTGATTGACTGTAGGAATCACAAGTTTGTTGGCACTGACCAGTAAATACAGAAACTGGCGGTGGGGGCCCAAGCAGCAATTGTATAATAATAATAATACAACATTCTGATTTTTTCCCTGGCATCTACTAATAAAACCTATATATTTTAGGCCACAGATAACAAGCAGTCTCTTCCTCGGAGTCTGCATCTTCCATAACGCTAATTCTCGTCTCATTTTCTGACACTGGAATCAGCATTAGTAATACTGCAGGAGATATTCATTATACGTGACATGAGAAATAACTACTTCACGATGAGGACGACAGACATATATTTGGCCGGAGTCCGTCACTAACTACATCACCAACGGCCGTGTATATGTATGTTTCCCGCCTTCCGCGGACTGTAATATTCTATCACGTTAGATCCCATGTCTAATTCACACACAGAAGTTTGAGGAATTTATGAAAGCTTGTTTGTAAGAACACCAACACAAGAGTTATTTGATGCCAATGTCTCCATGTACAGTGTTTTTTTCCCTCTGGATGGGCAATACGTTTTTTATAGTTGGGTCGTATGTATCTATCAGCGGAACAAAAACAAAATCATTGTGATTCTTATAAAGGTGGCAACACAAAAACACCCTAAATATAAGATTTTTAAAACAACCTCACAATTTGTAAATCTTATGGGTAAATTATTATCTAACCATTTGATCAGAACTGATATTATTAAGCTAAAGTATCTAAACAGACTTTCTTTCAAATCCATAAAGGGGCACTTTTCCATGTTTGTCATGCCAGAACTGTTCAAGGATTAAAGGTGATAGTTTTCCCACCAATTAGAAGGGATACCTGTGGATATTGGTGTTTTTTTACCTGCTAAGGTATATGCCCACGATCAGGAAATAGCAGTGTTTTGGAAGTAGCCTATACTGGCTCCATCCAAAACGCTGTGTTCTAATCACGCAGTTAAATCCGCATGTGTTCAGTGAACCATGTGGATTTAACACATCCAATACATTCTGTTGTGAAAATTTCTGTTGCGGAGACGAGCGTTTCTGCAACAGAAATGGACATGCGGATGCTTGTAAACCCGCGCCGTGGGTGAGTTTACGCAGCATCAAATAGATGTAGAACGCAGAGTTTTGGAAGCAGCGCAGGTGAGCTGCATCCAAAACGCTGCTATTCCTGATCGTGGGCACATACCTTTACAGTTCTGGTGTGATTTACTCAATAAAGTGCCTTGTGATAAAGTGGATGTTGGACAAACAGAACAATCAATTAAAATCAGACTGAAGGAACATCGCTTCTCTATTTGGCTCTATGACTCTTGGATGAAATTCCACTGCGGCCCCTGCAAGAAAAAGAATGAAGAAGAGCAGAAGTTTGGTGAGACCACCGTGGCCAGACATTTCTCGGAAACTGTGATAAAAGTTCTGATCTCCAATAGTCGGTGTTAGAAGAAACGACCACAGCAGATTCACAATCACAACGCAGTAAACTTCTACAGAGACGTGTTCTGAATTTAGTCCCTGGAATCACTTTCTCCCAAAGGGTTAAATGACGTCTGTAACTTCATTGTCTTTCTATGAAGCTTCTTCTCTGAACTTTATTCCTCTGTTCTCTGCTGTATTTATATTACTCTCCGAAATTAGGAATGTATTAAATCCTATAGAAACTGCTGAGACACAATCATCTCTAATTCTGTGTTCCCAGGATTATTCTTGTGGGAATCGGCTGCGGTATCTCCTGTGCAATATATTTCTAGTATTAACAGGTTAGAATCCTGTAACTCAATGGACGGTGGTGGTTGTTTGTTTCTTGTGTCATGTATTATCTTTATGTAATGTGTGTGTATTGGTTCTGACATTCGAGATCTTCTTGTCATGAGACAATCACTATATAAGAAACACCCAAGGGATAGGACGCTGGCTTTTAAAAGGTGTCCAACCTCGAAACATTGCAACAGGTGCGTTTTCCAACAACTTTCTTTCCATGATGTCTCCATGAAACGCTGCTTGTGCCTATAGCGAGACATACGAGACGTCAATATGCCATGGACTACATCGGAACTGCGGGGATAATAAATTGGTGAATGAGGGACTGGCTCTTGTCTTTATTTAATTCTCTCTTTTTATGTCTTTCAGGTTGCCATTTGTGGACTATGTCGGAATCCTTGGACTACCTCGGACCAGCAAGGCTTTTTTTAATTAATAAATTGGTGAACCAGGCAGTGTTTTTCGTGTGTGTTTTTTTTTTTTTTAGCTTACTGGGTTAGTAATGGGGGTGTCGCATAGATGTCTCTCCAATACTAACCCCTGGGATTGAGACCAGCTGACATAGACTCCCAAAAATATTGCGCCAAATGCCAATGCACCATGATAATCGGCAAGAGCCTGGCAAAGTGCAGCAAAGGGCCATCATATTCATGGACCTTCCTAGCCAGATAATATCAGCTCCCAGGTGTCTGTTTTACCTTGGCCGGTTATCAAAAATATGTTTCTAAATTCATTATTTATTTAATAGGTTTAAAAAAAAAGGCAAAAGGGGTTTTCCCACGAATGAAAGTTCATTTAAAAAATTGTCTGTGTCTGACCGTGTACGGAACATACCACATCTCCTGTGCGGGGGAGGAAGGAAAAGACAATACAGACATTACAGCAGGAGATGAAGCAAAAGAGTATACAGACATTACAGCAGGGGATCGCAGAGGATTCATTTTGTGAGATAAAATATTTCACTGTCTGTTTTTAAACAATATTTTACCTCACAAAATGAATCCTCTGCGATCCCCGGCTGTAATGTCTGTATACTCTTTTGCTTCATCTCCTGCCCAGGAGATGTGGTATGTTCCGTACACAGTCAGACACAGACAATATTTTAACCCCTTAAGCCCCGAGGGTGGTTTGCACGTTAATGACCGGGCCAATTTTTACAATTCTGACCACTGTCACTTTATGAGGTAATTACTCTGGAACGCTTCAACGGATCCCCCTGATTCTGAGAATGTTTTTTCGTGACATATTGTACTTCATGATTGTGGTAAAATTTCTTCGATATCACTTGCATTTATTTGTGAAAAAAAACGGAAATTTGGCGAAAATTTAGAAAATTTTGCAATTTTCAAAATTTGAATTTTTAAGCCCTGAAATCAGAGCGATATGTCACACAAAAGAGTTAATAAATAACATTTCCCACATGTCTACTTTACATCAGCACAATTTTGGAACCAAAATTTTTTTTTGTTAGGGATCTATAAGGGTTAAAAGTTGACCAGCGATTTCTCATTTTTCCAACAAAATTTACAAAACCATTTTTTTAGGGACCACATCACATTTGAAGTCACTTTGAGGGGTCTTTATGACAGAAAATACCCAAAAGTGACACCATTCTAAAAACTGCACCCCTCTAGGTGCTCAAAACCACATTCAAGAACTTTATTAACCCTTCAGGTGCTTCACAGGAATTTTTTGAATGTGGAAGAAAAAAATGAATATTTAACTTTTTTCACAAAAATGTTATTTTAGACCCAATTTTTTTTATTTTCACAGGGGTAACAAGAAAAAATGGACCCCAAAATTTGTTGTGCAATTTCCCCTGGGCACGCAGATACCCAATATTTGGGGAAAAAACACTGTTTGGGCGCACGGCAGGGCTCGGAAGGGAAGGAGCGCCATTTGACTTTTTGATTGTAAAATTTGCTTGAATAATTAGCGGACGCCATGTTGTGTTTGGAGAGCCCCTGTGTGCCCAAACTTTGGAGCTCCCCCACAAGTGACCCCATTTTGGAAACTAGTCCCCCCCCAAGGCACCTTTATAGATGCATAGTGAGCACTTGGAACCCCCAGGTGCTTCACAAATTGATTCGTAAAAATGAAAAAGTGAAAAAAAAAACACTTTTTCATTTTTACGAATCAATTTGTGAAGCACCTAGGGGTTCCAAGTGCTCACTATGCATCTAGATAGGTGCCTTGGGGGGTCTAGTTTCCAAAATGGGGTCACTTGTGGGGGAGCTCCAATGTTTGGGCACACAGGGACTCTCTAAATGCAACATGGTATCCGCTAACAAATTGAATGGAAAATCGGCTCAAATTGTTAGCGGACACCATATTGCGTTTGGAGAGCCCCTCTGTGCCCAAACTTTGGAGCTCCCCCACAAGTGACCCCATTTTGGAAACTAGACCCCCCAAGGCACCATTATAGATGCATAGTGAGCACTTGGAACCCCCAGGTGCTTCACAAATTGATTCGTAAAAATGAAAAAGTGAAAAAAAAAACACTTTTTCATTTTTACGAATCAATTTGTGAAGCACCTAGGGGTTCCAAGTGCTCACTATGCATCTAGATAGGTGCCTTGGGGGGTCTAGTTTCCAAAATGGGGTCACTTGTGGGGGAGCTCCAATGTTTGGGCACACAGGGACTCTCTAAATGCAACATGGTATCCGCTAACAAATTGAATGGAAAATCGGCTCAAATTGTTAGCGGACACCACATTGCGTTTGGAGAGCCCCTCTGTGCCCAAACTTTGGAGCTCCCCCACAAGTGACCCCATTTTGGAAACTAGACCCCCCAAGGCACCTTTATAGATGCATAGTGAACACTTGGAAGCCCCAGGTGCTTCACAAATTGATTCGTAAAAATGAAAAAGTGAAAAAAAAAACACTTTTTCATTTTTACGAATCAATTTGTGAAGCACCTAGGGGTTCCAAGTGCTCACTATGCATCTAGATAGGTGCCTTGGGGGGTCTAGTTTCCAAAATGGGGTCACTTGTGGGGGAGCTCCAATGTTTGGGCACACAGGGGCTCTCTAAATGCAACATGGTATCCGCTAACAAATTGAATGGAAAATCGGCTCAAATTGTTAGCGGACACCACATTGCGTTTGGAGAGCCCCTCTGTGCCCAAACGTTGGAGCTCCCCCACAAGTGACCCCATTTTGGAAACTAGACCCCCCAAGGCACCTTTCTAGATGCATAGTGAGCACTTGGAACCCCCAGGTGCTTCACAAATTGATTCGTAAAAATTAAAAAGTGAAAAAAAAAACACTTTTTCATTTTTATGAATCAATTTGAGAAGCACCTGGGGTTCCAAGTGCTCACTATGAATCTAGATAGGTGCCTTGGGGGGTCTAGTTTCCAAAATGGGGTCAATTGTGGGGGAGCTCCAAAGTTTGGGCACACAGGGGCTTTCCAAACGCAACATGGTGTCCGCTAACAATTTGAGCCGACAATTTGTTAGCGGATATCATGTTGCATTTGGAGAGTCCCTGTGTGCCCAAACATTGGAGCTCTCCCACAAGTGACCCCATTTTGGAAACTAGACCCCCCAAGGCACCTATCTAGATTCATAGTGAGCACTTGGAACCCCAGGTGCTTCACAAATTGATTCATAAAAATGAAAAAGTGTTTTTTTTTTCACTTTTTCATTTTTACGAATCAATTTGTGAAGCACCTGGGGGTTCCAAGTGCTCACTATGCATCTAGATAGGTGCCTTGGGGGGTCTAGTTTCCAAAATGGGGTCACTTGTGGGGGAGCTCCAATGTTTGGGCACACAGGGGCTCTCCAAACGCAACATGGCATCCGCTAACAATTTGAGCCGATTTTGCATTCAATTTGTTAGCGGACACCATGTCGCGTTTGGAGAGCCTGTGATGTGCCTAAACAGTGGAGCTCCCCCACAAGTGTCCCCATTTTGGAAACTATACCCCTCAAGGATTTTATTAAGGTGTATAGTGAACATTTTGAACCCAGAGGTACGGCACAGAATTTGTTTACATTAGGTCATCATATTGAATAAGTTGTCATTATTCTTGAGCGCAAGTGCTCGCTACTTGAGTTTGCATCGGGTACTCAGGTATGCACCATGTACAGCGTGTGCTCGAGTGACATGCTCGAGTCCCTGCTCCGCATGTTTCACGGTTATTAGACACCCAAAAAAAAACATGCGGGGATCGCTCGTGCATGGCAGGCAATCCCCGTAAAGTTTTTTGGCCGCGAAGCATATGGGGCAGAGACTCGAGCATGTCACTCAAATACCCACGACACTCAATGCATACCAGAGCACCCGATGCAAACTCAAGTAGCGAGCACTTGCTCTCAACACTAGTCGCCATATCGTCATCTTTTTTTCTTACTTTTGAAAAAAATCCCAACCCCAGCCCTAACCCTAGCCCTAGCACAACCCTAGCCCCAGCACAACCCTAGCCCCAGCACAACCCTAGCCCCAGCACAGCCCTAGCCCCAAACCCAGCCCTAACCCTAGCCCAATCCTAACCCAAGAGTTTATTTTTGACGCTGTTCCTTGTGCGGTATAAGTGATTAGACGACTTTATTCTTCTGGTCGGTGTGATTACAGCAATGCCAGAATCATATGGGATTTTTATGACTGACAGCTGTCACACACTAAAAGACACATTTTTTGTAAAATCTAGTTTTTGCATCGCCATATTTTGAGAGCTATAATTTTTCCAGATTTTGGCAGACAGTCATGTGACGGCTCGTTTTTTGCGGGATGACTTGACGTTGTTATTGGTGCCATTTTCAGGCACGTGACATTTTTTGATTGCTTTCTATTCCGATTTTTGGGAGGCAGAATAAACAAAAACCAACAATTCAGGAATTGTTTTTTTTTTTTTTTTTAATTCTGTTCCGCGTGTGGTAAAATTGATAAGGTAGCTTTATTCTTCGGTTCAGTACGTTTACAGCGGTACCACATTTGTATCATTTTTCTATGTTTTGGCGCTTATACACAATAAAAGCTATTTTATAGAAAAAAATATTTTTTAGCATCGCTTTATTCTGAGAGCTATAACTTTTTTATTTTTCGGCTGATGGAGCTGTATGGAGGCTTGTTTTTTGCGGGACGAGATGACGTTTTCAGTGGTATCATTTTTATTTATATGCATCTTTTTGATCGCGTGTTATTCCACTTTTTATTTGGCGGTATGGTGATAAAGCATTGTTTTTTGCTTCGTT
Source organism: Phyllobates terribilis (assembly GCF_046119375.1). Classification (NCBI taxonomy): domain Eukaryota; kingdom Metazoa; phylum Chordata; class Amphibia; order Anura; family Dendrobatidae; genus Phyllobates; species Phyllobates terribilis. The sequence goes on along the minus strand of NW_027362879.1, from coordinate 4,249,550 downwards.
TTTTTTTTTTTTTTTTTACCGTGTTCACTGAAGGGGTTAACTATTGGGACAGTTTTATAGGTCAGGTTGTTCCGGACACGGCGATACCAAATATGTGTACTTTTATTGTTTTTTTTTTATAATAATATTTATTGATGGGTACATTATATTTTTATTTTTGGTGGATTATTTTTTTTATTTTTTTGCAAATTTTTTTTTTATTTTTTTTTCTACTTTCACACAGTTTATACACTTTATTACTTTGTCCCACTATGGGACTTTCACTTTTTTTTCTCTGATCGCCTGCATGGCACAGGAATGCAGCACCATCCCTATGCCATGCAAGCTGTCAGAAATGCACAGTGTGAAGATTGCTTGGAGATGCACTGCGCATGTCCAAGCAATCTTCCTGCTGTCTGGTGACCCGGATGTTGTCATGACGACATCGGGTCGTCATGGCAACACCCGGGAAGCCTTTGCAGACTGCGCTGGAAGCCGGAAGAGGAGGTGAGTATCGGCGATCACCTCCCCTTGCCCCTGCAATGCCGCGATCGACTTCGATCGCAGCATCGCGGGGGTTAATGTGCTGGGAGCGGTGCAGGACCGCTCCCTGCACATAGTACCGGGTATCAGCTGTGACAATCAGCTGACACCCGGCGGCGATCGCGCCCGCACAGCCTGTGTGCGCGCGCGATCGCCATGACGTACTAATACGGGTCTGGCTCTTAAGTCCCAGGGCACAGACGCGTATTAGTACGGCAAATGTTGTTAAGGGGTTAATCAACTTTCGTTTGTGGGAAAACCCCTTCAAATTCACCTTTTAGTGTTTTAGTGCCACATGAAAGGCACTAAAGGTTACAACTTTATAATATTTAGGGCTGGGGGGCATTAATCTAAGCTCTACCTCCTAAAACAACCGCGTTTCCGGGTCTTCTATAAGATCCGATGCGGCCGACCAGTCACAGTAATGCCAGTAGCCAACATGGCTACCCCATTACCATGTATGGCGGGCAATCCTTGCATGTTTAGTGGCCAACAGCTGCAAAACATATGAGGCTCGAGCACTGGCGATACTCGATCCAGTAATGGAGAGATAATCACTACTATCTACATTACTGCGCTGGAGCTAGGAGAGGAATAATGGCGTTGTGTGAGGACTTCTCTGGGCTTCTGTCCTTCATCCTGCAGTCGTCTGAATGGATCTAATGTGCACGGGAACCAGCTAAGCCGCATTCTGCCCACAGCTGTTACCTCACTGTTCACACCACACAGAGACCCCAAAAGAGTCTCCGTGCTGAAGGGGTTAATGCCCCCTGCACCCAGTAATGGGGTCTCCACATACCTCCACCTGCAGAGCCGCCACCACATATATGGCTGCTCTGTGCGCACAGGAGCTGTGATGAGGTCACAGGAGGAGAGGAGTCAGGGGTCACATGATCAGGGGCCTCAGTGGGTGCAGGACTCTGCTGTGCTGGTTGTCATGGTGCTGGATGAGCTGAAGTTTATGTGTGGGGTCAGGAGGGGTTTACAGTGTGGATGTAGCAGAGCCGCGTGTGTACGAGGTGTACGGAGCAGAGCCGTGTGTGTACGAGGTGTACGGAGCAGAGCCGCGTGTGTACGAGGTGTACGGAGCGGAGCCGCGTGTGTACGAGGTGTACGGAGCAGAGCCGCGTGTGTACGAGGTGTACGGAGCGGAGCCGCGTGTGTACGAAGTGTACGGAGCACAGCCGCGCGTGTACGAGGCGTACGGAGCGGAGCCGCGCGTGTACGAGGCGTACGGAGCGGAGGAGCGCGTGTACAAGGCGTGCGGAGCGGAGGAGCGCGTGTACGAGGCGTGCGGAGCGGAGCCGCGTGTGTACGAGGCGTACGGAGCGGAGCCGCGTGTGTACGAGGCGTACGGAGCGGAGCCGCGCGTGTACGAGGCGTACGGAGCGGAGCCGCGCGTGTACGAGGCGTACGGAGCGGAGCCGCGCGTGTACGAGGCGTACGGAGCGGAGGAGCGCGTGTACGAGGCGTGCGGAGTGGAGGAGCGCGTGTACGAGGCGTGCGGAGCGGAGCCGCGTGTGTACGAGGCGTACGGAGCGGAGCCGCGTGTGTACGAGGCGTACGGAGCGGAGCCGCGTGTGTACGAGGCGTACGGAGCGGAGCCGCGTGTGTACAAGGTGTATGGAGCGGAGCCGGGCGCATACGAGGTGTACGGAGCGGAGCCGCACGTGTTCGAGGTGTACGGAGTGGAGCCGCGTGTGTACGAAGCAGAGCCGCGTGTGTATGAGGTGTACGGAGCGGAGCCACATGTGTACGAGGCATATGGAGCGGAGTCGCGTGTGTATGAAGTGTACAGAGCGGAGCCATGACTCTAATCAGTCTTTTAGGGCTAAATGCTTTTCTAACCTTGCCGTTAGAGGAGCTTATTACAATTTGATTCCCATCATGACGGGTGATGAGTGGGAATCGGCGTCTTTAACGTCTGAGGGTTTATTCGATAATCTTGTTCTGCCGTTTGGATTCTTCAATGCACCAACAGGATTTCACAACTTTCTGAATGATATTTTCTCTGATTACATTGATTAAATTGGATCCAACCTAGTGACCTGAAAGCGTTACAATGTTTTGTAGGATTCGCCAACTATTATAGGAAATTCATTAGGGGGTTTTCTCAGATTGCTGAACCTCTTACTGACCTCACACATAAGGAAGTGGATATCAAGGTTTGGCCACCGGATGCTATGAGGGATTTTGAAAACTTGAAAGTGTATTTTGTCTGCTCCTGTTCTAATCCAACAAGAACCATTCATTGTGGAGGTGGATGTTTCGGAGGTTGGGGTAGGGGCCGTTTCATCTCAGGGTTCCAAAACTCTGACTAATTTGTGGCCATGTGCTTTTTTCTTGAGAAAATTTTGGTCTGCTGAAATAAATTATGTTGTTGGGAATTGTGAGTTACTCGCTGTTAAATTAGCCTTTAAGGAATGGAGACATTTTCTGGAGGGTTCATCACGTCACTGTGGTCACTGACCACAATAATTCAGCATACATTGAATCAGCTAAACAGCTAACTCGTAGACAGGTCACAGGGTCCTTATTTTTCTCTAGATTCAATTTCTCTATCACTTTCAGGCTGGGGTCCAAGAATGTGAAGGCTGTCGCACTATCACACAGTTTTAGTTCAGCTTCTCCTCCAGATCCTCCATTCTACCTAAGGGCATTGTGATTTCTGTGGTAATCCCTATCTGGGAGTACAGAACATCACGTGACAAAGCAGTAGATCGGAAAATATGCATTAATGCAATAAACCATGTTATATCATAGCTATCAGCTGACCATGACTGTGGTATACAATCAGGGTGTCACACATGCTGGCAGGATTTTATCTTTGTTTATAAGAGGGATTTAAATTTGTTTGAGACAAAGCAAGGTGGGAAGAATCCCTGCCTTGTCTGTGCCCCCCTCCCCCCACGCTCACCGTCGTCTTTATCCTGAAACACCCTGTGTGACCCTAAGCGTTCGAACCAGGGGCGGAACTACCGCCCGTGCAGCCGGTTCATTGAACGGGGGCCCCGAGGGAGAGGGGGCCCCTCCAGCAGGGTCGCCATCAGGGCATGACTGCCCTGACTCCAGTATGGGGCCCAGCCGGTAGGGGCCCCCTTGGGGGCCCCCCTCTTGTGCGTCTCTCTCCTCATGGGGCCCCGGCCCCATGCTAAGCGCCGGGTCCGGGACATCTCAGCGCTGCGCTACTGCGGCAGCGCCTTCATGATTCCCCTGACTTCCGGTCATGTGACGGCGCCGTCACATGACCGGAAGTCAGGAGAACCTGGTGTCAGCGATTTGGACGAGCGCCAGGATTCTGCAGGGATCGCATGGGGGTAAGTATAACAAGTTTTATTTGTTTTAAATACAATTAATTAACTAGGAGTGGGGGGGATGAGAGATGCACATGGGGGGGGTGGGAGATGCACATGGGGGGGGATGGGAGATGCACGGGGGGGGATGGGAGATGCACGGGGGGGATGGGAGATGCACGGGGGGGATGAGAGCTGCACATGGGGGGGATGAGAGCTGCACATGGGGGGGCGAGAGATGCACATGGGGGGGGTTATGTTTACATAACTTTGTTGCCTTATGAAGCGCAGGGGGGGCCCCCAAAAATTTCTTGCACAGGGGCCCACTACAGTCTGTGTCCGCCCCTGGTTCGAACCCCCTCTCAGAGAGAAATACTCAAACCAGCAGAAAACTGTAATCTCTATTTGGGAATATAGAAAGTCAGGGACAATACAATAGATTAGCAAAAAATACACTGCTCAAAAAAATAAAGAGAACACTCAAATAACACATCCTAGATCTGAATGAATGAAATATTCTCATTGAATACTTTGTTCTGCACAAAGTTGAATGTGCTGAGAACTTTGCTAAACACCTGTTGTCCAAGTTTCAGGAATTCCACTGCATTAATTACTTCAAGTCACATGGATTAGACTAAATCTACAGAAGAGTGAGGACTAAGAGGTACCTGATTGATTGGCAAGTAGCAGACGTACTATAAGTACCAGAAGTGCTGAAGATAGACGTGCTGATGACCAGAGCCCAACATAGTCTAACAAGCTGAGATATCTTAAGGTAGGAAAAATGGATATAATTACCATATTATTCAGACTATAAGACGCAGTTTTTTTGCCACAAATTTCAGAGGAAAAAAGGGGTGCATCTTATTGTCCAAATGCTCACTGTGGTGCGGGGACGCAGTGGTGGATCGGGGTCACACAGCAGAGATTGGTGGCAGCAGGTCTGTTGGTGCTGCCAAGAATTCACTACGGCTGCGCTAGACATGAGGATGTGGGTGGTCCCCAGTCCAGATCACACGCTGCAGTGACATTACAAAGAGGCAGGGCTGGGGGACTCTGCGCATTGTGGAGTTCTGTGTTGTTCCGGCCCTGCCTCTTTGTAATGTCACTGCAGAGTGTGATCTGGACAGAAGACAGCCCACTTCCTCCTGTCTAGCGCGGCAGTAGTGAATTCATGGTGGCACCGACAGACCTGCTGCCATCACTCCCTGCTGTGTCTAGCACAGCCGTAGTGAAGTCATGGCGGTGCTGACAGACCTGCTGCCATCGCTCCCTGCTGTGTGACCCCACTCCCTGCCGTGTCTAGCGCGGCAGTAGTGAATTCATGGCGGCACTGACAGACCTGCTGCCATCGCTCCCTGCTGTGTCTAGCACAGCCGTAGTGAAGTCATGGCGGCGCTGAAAGACCTGCTGCCATCGCTCCCTGCCGTGTCTAGTGGGACCATAGTGAATTCATGGCGGTGCCGCTCCCTGCTGTGTGGCCCCGCTCCTGTCTAGTGTCCAGAAAAGAACAGGAGAGGCAAGCATTATACCATAGTTCAAATAACACAAAGGACATAAAACACTGTACCACTCCTGTGGTGAATTATACCACTCATCATGCCATAGGAGCTGCAGGACATGATGGGAGTTATAGTTATCAAAGGAACCACATGACAAAGTATAAAGTCAGTAATAATGGATGTTAATGCTGCTGTTGAGTTCTATTTACATTGGTGAAATATTATCTTATTTATGTTTTAAAATATTTTGCTGCAAGTTTTTTCCCCGTATTTTCCACCTCTAAAGCGTCAGTGCGTTTTATGGTCCTATGCGTCTTATAGTCTGAAAAATACAGTAATTCTTTTTCAAAGCAAAGTAGACTAAGATTTATGTCTTCAGACTAGTGTAATTTAGAAGTTTTGTGGCTCAGCTTATATGCAGAATGTGAGATGGAAAATCTCAAGCTAAATTCCAAGCTGGTGTTAATAGAGAAAAAGAGAAATTGAAAAATATGTTACAGGTGGTTGACGTATTTCAGAAGTTTGTGTCAGAGAAATCCAAACACAACGACAGTGTAGAGATAGTGTCAAAGGATACTAATGATGTTACTGATTTTGACTGTAATGAGGAACTTGATCAATATGTGAGACACGTGTCTGGAACAGTTACTGAAGATGACCTGGTGTCTCATGACATAGGACGGACATGCAAGAAACTGGCATAGGAGGAAACGTGGGAGGAGACATGAAAATTGACGTAGGTGACATACAAATGCCACTTAAAATAGAAGACAATTTAAAAGTCCAACTCCAAATTAAAGTTAGGAAAATTTGATAAGATTCTACAAAATCATGCCGAAATATGATGTCAAAATCCATGTGTGTAGAAATTCAGAGATATTTGAGAGCTTTGCTGATTAGTTTGATTTAACCAATGAGGAGAGAATTCAGTTGTTTAAAATGTGGCTTCCTGTGATATTTTCCAGACGTCTAATGTTAATGTCTTGTGAAAACGAGTCACCTGAATGGTTAAATGATACTGATAGACTGAGAAATCTGATTTACTGTGAAACTAAAAATACATGCCCAGACATTGTAAATTGTCTCTTCATAGAAGAAGAGGACCAGAACTCTAGTGCCACCTACAGGAAGTAGCAATCCTAAAAGTCAATAGTGACCCTTTAATGAGCCTTATCTTATGACTTAGGATAGAAGCCAGAACCAGAAACTCAATTTGCAGACACTGTGTTTCGGGGTACTGCCCCTCGTCAGTGGAAAATGTGAGTTCTGGTTTGGCTGGGTGAGAGGCATCAGACCAGTACCTTATGGGTAACATTTATCCTTACAGAGAGTGACATGTTAAGCACGTCATGGTGAGGAGACTTTTAAAGGCGCAATGCTCCTCTGGGAAATATTCAAATTGATTCTACAGAGAGGAAGAGAACCAGAACTCTAGAACTCTGGTCCTCTTCCTCTCTGAAGAGACAATTTACATATTTCCCAGAGGAGCATAAAAAGTTTCCTCACCATGACGTGCTTAACATGTCCCTCTCTGTAATGACAAATGTTACCCCTTAGATACTGCCCAGACATTGAAATTCTTCAAAAATTAAGGATTGGTAGGAAAGAATGTACGTTTACATTCATGTCCATATTGAACGGCTGTACAGAACTCTCATTAAAAATAGGAAATAACAACAAATGATAAAAAAAATTGTTAACAAATTTACATTCATAAATTCAGCATCTCGAGTTATTGTGTCGCAAAAAGTTTCTTTATTTAAATGTGCGCAGTCGCTTGATCTTGCTAGAAAACATGAGAATCGAGAAAGGAAAATAAATAAAGCTAATTTTGTAAAATCAGAAAGGGTAAAATCTTTTCAAAAGACAGAATCAAACTCTCCTAAACTGAGTCATATCCCTAATCCAATCTATGACATATGCAGGAGAGCACACATCTGCTATAAACCGTATGAGATGATTCAAAAGTCAATTTCTTCACAGAAAGAGTTAAAAATTCAAAGTTCTGACCTTCTCTGTCTAAAAAGACAAATGGCAGAATATTGCTTCATTAAATCTAATGATATGGTTCCAATATTTATTTATTTTACTCGCTTATATAGCGGCATTAATTCCACAGCGCTTTACAGACATTATCATCACTGTCCCCAATGGGGCTCACAATCTACATTCCATATCAGAATGTCTTTGGAGTGTGGGAGGAAACCGGAGAACCCGGAGGAAACCCACACAAACACGGGGAGAACATACAAACTCCTTGCAGATGTTGAATATAAGAAGAAAATGTTTCAATGTTCTGAGTAAATACAAGTCATTCTTTCATTCATTCATATATTTATTCATTTTGGGTCACCAGTATACATTCTTTGGTATTATTGGTTTAATAAATATATCTAGTTAATAAACTTTGAGTAATAAAGAAACATTTGTTACATCAAAACACACTGACACCTATGATGTGGAAAAGGTAATTACACCTATAACATAAAAATGTTCTATCACATGAAGAACTTGATTAATAATGAATTATTATCTATTATTGTTTTATTATTCCAAACATCATTTATTTTAATCTTTTGATAATAATTAGATGAATATTACTGATTGCTATGGTACGCTGTGATATTATAGGTTAGGAAATTGCCAGATTTGGTATCAGATTAGGGAATGAAGGCTTCAATCAAAATACCGCAATTATGAATTCTATCTTCATAAAGACTTTTCATATTTATAAATCCAAGAGATTCTCAAAAGTTACAAGAAGAAACAGCAGATATCTGGAAGTCCCAGAAGGTCACAATGCTGAGTGATAATAGACTGTGTCAATTACAATACAATCACCACTGACCACCAGGACCGCAGAGGACGAGGATCCTACATTCACCGCTGACCACCAGGACCGCAGAGGACGATGATCCTACATTCACCGCTGACCACCAGGACCGCAGAGGACGATGATCCTACATTCACCGCTGACCACCAGGACCGCAGAGGACGAGGATCCTACATTCACCGCTGACCACCAGGACCGCAGAGGACGATGATTCTACATTCACCACTGACCACCAGGACCGCAGAGGATGATGATCCTACATTCACCACTGACCACCAGGACCGCAGAGGACGATGATCCTACATTCACCGCTGACCACCAGGACCGCAGAGGATGATGATCCTACATTCATCACTGACCACCAGGACCGCAGAGGACGATGATCCTACATTCACCGCTGACCACCAGGACCGCAGAGGACGATGATCCTACATTCACCACTGACCACCAGGACCGCAGAGGACGATGATTCTACATTCACCACTGACCACCAGGACCGCAGAGGATGATGATCCTACATTCACCACTGACCACCAGGACTGCAGAGGACGATGATCCTACATTCACCACTGACCACCAGGACCGCAGAGGATGATGATCCTACATTCACCGCTGACCACCAGGACCGCAGAGGATGATGATCCTACATTCACCGCTGACCACCAGGACCGCAGAGGACGACGATCCCACATTCACCGCTGACCACCAGGACCGCAGAGGACGAGGATCCTACATTCACCACTGACCACCAGGACCGCAGAGGACGATGATCCTACATTCACCACTGACCACCAGGACCGCAGAGGACGATGATCCTACGATGCTAAATGAACTGTGTTGTGTTCAAGTTTTCATCACGTTCCAGTGGTTTCCTATCACCTGCAAAGCTACAATGAAAGCTGGAGAACATGGAAAGGTAATTGTCATGAAGCTGCCAGCCTGACATATGTCCTGTGCATTAAAGACTAAGTACTGGTTATGGTGCTATGTTAAGCAGGGAAGTGTCAAGTTAACCCCTGCTTTGCTGGCCAAAGACGTCACATCTGTTCCAAAAGTGACACGAGACCAGTGCGGATGACACGGAGGATTCCAGAATCATCCAAAGACAATCCAACGTAAGTCCAGGTGACATTACACAGATATTAAAGCTACATTTCATCCATGGACTTTGTTTTGTTATCAACAATAAATGGCGCTATAATAATAAATAATAATAATAATAACATTTAATTTACGGATTCTGATTGACACATGATTTTCTAATAAAGAGAACAGTTTATGGATTGAACAATAATGAATACAATTATGGACTGTACAATAGCTACACGCTGTCATTTATTTCAAAGGAGTTTTCATCTAAAGACTGTGTTATAAAAGAACCAAGAAAATGATGGGATGAAGAGCAGATGACAAAAATGATGACGACTGGACCAGTGATTGCGTTAATTTAGATTCAGGGAAGTATAATTATACATTTTATATGAATATTAGTCACGGCTTACCATAACATGAATCCACATCATTATGCTATTGAATAATTATAGCAATAATCCGATATTGATAATATTATTACTATTATTATTATTATGGACATTAAATTATATTGCCAAAGAAGAAGAAAAGAAAGAAGATCCTGTTATCCTAATGATGAACCTATCTACTTTGAGGATTCCAATTGATGTCTGTCTCCCTCAAAAGGGGGAACAGTTAAATAGTAATTATATTGTTTAGAATTAATTCTATATACGTATTCATTTTATACTTTTGATTCTATAGATTGCATCAGCCTTGCGGTATGGTTTAACTGACACGACGTGCTATTCTTATACTTAGCTCAGGGTAAATGGTTAATGCCATATATAGATAACAGATGCTATGAGGGGCCTATATAACCCATATATAACCCATGTGAGACACAGGCAGGGGGCGCTCTCTTTTGTTACGTCACACTACATCAGACAGAGGATCTACGTGTTGAGGAAACCAGCTGACGATGTAGGCCCAGACGCAGGTCCATCCGGACATGTGCTTCACAAAGACACGAAATACCATTCAGGATCCAGGGAAAGATGGACACTCATGAATCAATCACTTTGTAATTATTTCACCTATTTTATGTAACTGCTGCAATTATTCTTTTTAATGGACAATCCAAGAATAAACCGCTACTTTTTTTATTAGAATATCGTGATATATTCTTTGAACAGTCGCATCTGGTAAACAGTCCTATATATATAAATATACAAAATAAGTATAATTTAATATCAGGTAACTGAGAAGAGGAGCAGAACGGCGCTGGATACAGGAGAAGACGGCAGTAATGTAGTATATTAACACACTGACACTACAGCTTTATTCCCTGCACCCAGTTTTTTTATCTGCGCCTCTATCAAACATGATAGCTCCCTGTGCTGTGTTATCTAACCTCACAGCCAGAGCTGGCCTCAGTGTCCAGCACCGCCCTCTGCACACTCATTGGCTGTCAGTATCTGCCCCAGCACCGCCCTCTGCACACTCATTGGCTGTCAGTATCTGCACCAGCACCGCCCTCTGCACACTCATTGGCTGTCAGTATCTGCCCCAGCACCGCCCTCTGCACACTCATTGGCTGTCAGTATCTGCCCCAGCACCGCCCTCTACACACTCATTGGCTGTCAGTATCTGCCCCAGCACCGCCCTCTGCACACTCATTGGCTGTCAGTATCTGCCCCAGCACCGCCCTCTGCACACTCATTGGCTGTCAGTATCTGCCCCAGCACCGCCCTCTGCACACTCATTGGCTGTCAGTATCTGCCCCAGCACCGCCCTCTGCACACTCATTGGCTGTCAGTATCTGCCCCTGCACTGACCTCTGCACACTCATTGGCTGTCAGTATCTGCCCCAGCACCGCCCTCTGCACACTCATTGGCTGTCAGTATCTGCCCCTGCACTGACCTCTGCACACTCAATGGCTGTCAGTATCTGCCCCAGCACTGACCTCTGCACACTCAATGGCTGTCAGTATCTGCCCCTGCACTGACCTCTGCACACTCAATGGCTGTCAGTATCTGCCCCAGCACTGACCTCTGCACACTCATTGGCTGTCAGTATCTGCCCCAGCACTGACCTCTGTCATTCATCTCAGCATTGGGAATAACAGAGCAATGTCCGGTCATCTGAGGAAAGCAGCACAATCCCTACCCTCCACATCTACAGCGGTGACAGAGCCCCATGTCTGCACATCACCCCCGACATAGGAATACTGGAAGTGAAAAGCCTACAATGATGTGTAATGCCATAAAGCATTCTCTCTCTCTCATTATTCTGGCATTTGGCAAATATTACAAATTATGGTAAATCTAAGTGACCTAAAACGGAAAGGTTTATTCTGATTTCATGTCAGATATTGAGAAAGACATGCAGATGTGTCTTTTATATAGTGTATGGAAACTTCTGGTTTCTACTGTAGGTGATATCCAGACGTCTATTGATTAGTGTTGAGCGAGTATGTTCTATTAACCCTTTCGCTGAGTATGCTCGGGCCGAGCTCGAGTATTTACAGCTGCTTGGTGATATGGTTGAATCGCTCCCGTGTGCATGATTTGCAACTGTTTGACAGCTTTATTACATGTGAGGAATGTGTAAAAAATAGACATTCCTCACATGTAATATAGCTGTCAAACAGTTGCAAATCATGCACACGGGAGCGATTCAAGCATATCACCAAGCAGCTGTAAATACTCGGAGCTCGGCCCGAGCATACTCAGCGAAAGAGTTAATAGAACATACTCGCTCAACACTACTATTGATCCTATTCTGAACATTATTGGAGAGTTTGGTGAATGGTCAGGCCTGTCCATTAATTGGGATAAGTCGGTTATTCTACTGACGCGCCCCCTGGGCCAGTGTTGTTGGGGATACCCGGAGCCGGATCAGATGGGGGTTGTAGTCTCCGAGTGGCTGTGACCCGGTCCGTGCCCAGGGTGTCAAGCTCAGTGTGTGGCAGTCCTTATGATGTTTCTAGATGTTCTTTTGTGTCGACTACGCCACCCGTTGAATTGCGGTCAATATGGCCGCCGCTGCAGCAGGGTCCACTGAGGCTGGTGATGTATGTGCAGCTCAGGTAGTATAACCCCCAACGGGAGGGGTATAGCCTCAGGGGGTCAGTTGCAGAGGATGGGGGTTGTGGTGGTGCAGCGAGGATGGAAATGAGACTCAGAGTCGGGCTGTGCAGTTCAGGGTTTGTTTACTTACTGCAGTTGTTCTGGTCACTCCGGCCTTAAGTGACCACCCAAGCCATGCTGCGTCCACCAGGTCCTGGACTCAGCCAACCCCCAGGTGATTCTGGAGCGTGGTCCTGAGCTCCCTTTCTGTCCTGTCCTCTTCTCTGGCCTTCCCCACCAGGGATCCACCTATGTCCGGCTCCCTCGGGCCTCTTGGTGGTAAACCCTTGTCTCTGGGTTCCCTGACCCTATTCCTGGTCTGCCTTCCGGGTGGATTTAGTGGGTGATCGTGGCAGATCCTGCCCACGACCTCCGGTTCCTGGCTAAGGTGTGCTGTAGCCTCTGCCAGCTTGGGATCCGGTACCCTGTTGCCAACTCTTCACCCTCTGGTCTAATTTGGGCTCTTGGAGTTCCTTCTTTCTCCCCCTCTGGGTCTTTCTTTCTCCTCTCTCTCTCTCTTGGCCTTGGAGCTGCTCTTCTCCTCTGCTCTGACAGACTGACCTCACTCTGCAAAAGACCCTGTCCTAAGATGGTGCCCACCTTATATACTCCCTCTATGTGTGAGCTCAGGTGACCAGCACCCAATGAGCTCCTAGCACTACCCAGACTGCTCCCCCTATCTGCCCCTACACTACTGGGATGTTCCAACCCCCTCCCACTCCAGCCAGGAACAGACACTGTCGTACCTGCACATTTCTCTAGTGGGAGTACCATCGGTCTGTTCCTCGGAAATGGGATGTGTGTAGTGCATGCAGCTAACTGAGCTCAGTTCCACACTCCATCCTTACCCGGGAGTGGAATACCACACCTCTGGCTTGAGGTGTAATACCCCTGTAGCAGCCGAATCCTCAGGGTGCTACATTCCCCCCCGGTAAATCACAGCACGTCCTCGGGCTGTAAGATATAAACATCCACAAACATACATTTTTTTTTTTTTCATAAACATCATAAACATATAAAACAATATATATATATATCAGCAATAAACTTTTCATATAAATAACATTCTTGTTCCTCCGGCCACGGTGCAACTTGTGACCGGGTAAAGTGCGACAGTCTCTTGAAGAAACACGGTTTCCTATAAAACCGGTAGGGGGCGCTTTAGGAAGCGCAACTATATACAAGGGAATTATGGCCGCTCTCGGTCCTCGGCCAGGTATTAGGAACTAGGGACACACGGGGTTAACAGTTCACTCTTGGCTGGTCCCAACGGGGAACATATTTTAAATAAGTAACAGTTCTTGGTACCCCGATGGGCAACTTTATACAGTCTCTCTCTACCGTACTTCAACGACGGCGTCCTCCTGCTCCTTCTTTAGATTCTTCAGACCCGTCCGGGTCCTCTTGCTCCTCCTCACACCGCAGCTCCTCCTCCGTCAGGCGATGCACATGGAGGGCGTAGGGTCCTTTGGCACACTTGTGCCGGGTGAAGGTGACCTCGTCCCCTACGTACAGGTCACGACCTCTGTGTCCCTCCGGCAGATGGCTTTCTACGTCTCTGCGGGTTACAAAGACGTCGCCGGGGGTCTGATGGTCTTTTATGAAGCCCCACCCATGCTGCATATTGAATTTTATCACAGTCCCGGTGGCACGGGGACCATGAGCTGCACGGGGTTTCCTCCTGGTCCGGCTCTTCTGCTCCGCGCTCCTTATCTGCATTTGCTGTTCCCGGACCCGCCTCTCTCTCCGCTCCCTCTCGAAGACCTCGAGCTGCTGGCGGCAGCACTCTGCACGCTCCGCTGCGGCCGCCCGAGTCTCCTGAGTGAACCCCATGAGGTCTTCTCCAGTGGGGTCCCACTCGAACTGTGCCTCCTCCAGCGGGGGCGAGGTCCTCTTTACGGGCTTCGGAGCCGGAATCAGGGGCTCGCACATGGGCCTTGCTTTTTGGAGTTCCAGTTGGTAGTACTCCGGTGGCCATCTAAAGGGCTGCCCATCCGGGCACGTATGCTGGGCAATTAGATTTTCACCCAGGTGCGGCACTCTAGATGTTGAGGGCGCGTTGATGGTAGTGGCGCCCGGGTTAACCAGGCCTTGCGACCAGGCCTGGGGCACCTTAAAGGCAAAGGGCACCGTAAGAACGGCGGCGCCCTGGGTTATTCGGCCCTGCGGCCAGGCCGGTGGCTCCGCGGAGGTAGGGGGCGCTGTTGGTATTGCGGCGCCCGGAGGTACTAGGCCTTGCGACCAGGCCGGTGGTATTTCCTGCTTGGCCACGCTCGAGGTCGAGGCGTGTGACGTCACAGGGGTCGCGGCCGCGGTTTCCGGTTGAGGCCTAGTCGGCGGCGGTGACGATGCAGCGACGGGCACGGCAGGGGGAATTTCGGGCTCTGCGACGGGGAGCTGGGGCAGGCACGCGGTTTCCCGGCTCGGGGTAGAGACGTCCCCTTTACCTGCCTCCGTCCGTTCAGCTCCCTTCTCGGCGCCGTCTCCTGCCTTCATTCCTCCTGCGCCATCCTCAGAGGCGGTCTGTCTCCTCGTCTCGGGTGGCGTGCTCCGCTGACGGGTTTCGGTCTGCTGGGCCATCTCTCGGCTCCACTCCGCCAACGTCTCTCGCTGCACCCGGGCCATCCTCCGTGCGAGGCCCTCCAGCGCGGTCTGTGCACACTCCCGGTCTCGGGGGAGCTGTGCCAGGACCTCCACTAAGCCTAGTGGGGTCGTTGCTTGCAGCAGGCTCCTGACCACTGGGTCGGTGCTGCCTGACTCTCCCTCCATCTCCGGGTAGGCTCTCTCTGGACTCTCTTCCAGACGTCTTGTCTCCGGGTGCGCTCTCTCCAGACTGCTCCAGGCGACACCCATCTTTGCTCTCTTGTTCTGTCTCCGCCCACATTGAGGGTGGTCCCGGGGCAACTTAGTGATTGTCAGTTCCAGGGGCAGTTCTCTTACGCTGATGGACACTTCCAGCATCACAGTCTCTGTTGGTGGGCGCGGTTTCCGCTTTTGGCGCCATTCTTCGACCTGGCCCACGATGGGAGGTGGCCTTCTGCCACCCTCTGGCACGCCCATAATGGCGTCCGCTCTTCCAAGGCGGGAAATCTTTGGAAATGGCGGGAATCGTCTCCCAGTGGCGGGAAACTCCATGGATGGCGGGAAAAAGCTGCAAATGGCGGACAACCGGCGGGAAACGACCTGTGATGGGGCCCAATGGCGGGGACCCTCCGGAACCGGCGGGAGACTTCTTTTTGAGGTAACGGTGAACTTTTCTTCAGGCACGCAGTACCCGGTTGTTGCGGGCACGTAATCCTGCCGACTACGCCAAAGTTGACGCGCCCCCTGGGCCAGTGTTGTTGGGGATACCCGGAGCCGGATCAGATGGGAGTTGTAGTCTCCGAGTGGCTGTGACCCGGTCCGTGCCCAGGGTGTCAAGCTCAGTGTGTGGCAGTCCTTATGATGTTTCTAGATGTTCTTTTGTGTCGACTACGCCACCCGTTGAATTGCGGTCAATACGGCCGCCGCTGCAGCAGGGTCCACTGAGGCTGGTGATGTATGTGCAGCTCAGGTAGTATAACCCCCAACGGGAGGGGTATAGCCTCAGGGGGTCAGTTGCAGAGGATGGGGGTTGTGGTGGTGCAGCGAGGATGGAAATGAGACTCAGAGTCGGGCTGTGCAGTTCAGGGTTTGTTTACTTACTGCAGTTGTTCTGGTCACTCCGGCCTTAAGTGACCACCCGAGCCATGCTGCGTCCACCAGGTCCTGGACTCAGCCAACCCCCAGGTGATTCTGGAGCGTGGTCCTGAGCTCCCTTTCTGTCCTGTCCTCTTCTCTGGCCTTCCCCACCAGGGATCCACCTATGTCCGGCTCCCTCGGGCCTCTTGGTGGTAAACCCTTGTCTCTGGGTTCCCTGACCCTATTCCTGGTCTGCCTTCCGGGTGGATTTAGTGGGTGATCGTGGCAGATCCTGCCCACGACCTCCGGTTCCTGGCTAAGGTGTGCTGTAGCCTCTGCCAGCTTGGGATCCGGTACCCTGTTGCCAACTCTTCACCCTCTGGTCTAATTTGGGCTCTTGGAGTTCCTTCTTTCTCCCCCTCTGGGTCTTTCTTTCTCCTCTCTCTCTCTCTTGGCCTTGGAGCTGCTCTTCCCCTCTGCTCTGACAGACTGACCTCACTCTGCAAAAGACCCTGTCCTAAGATGGTGCCCACCTTATATACTCCCTCTATGTGTGAGCTCAGGTGACCAGCACCCAATGAGCTCCTAGCACTACCCAGACTGCTCCCCCTATCTGCCCCTACACTACTGGGATGTTCCACCCCCCTCCCACTCCAGCCAGGAACAGACACTGTCGTACCTGCACATTTCTCTAGTGGGAGTACCATCGGTCTGTTCCTCGGAAATGGGATGTGTGTAGTGCATGCAGCTAACTGAGCTCAGTTCCACACTCCATCCTTACCCGGGAGTGGAATACCACACCTCTGGCTTGAGGTGTAATACCCCTGTAGCAGCCGAATCCTCAGGGTGCTACATTCCCCCCCGGTAAATCACAGCACGTCCTCGGGCTGTAAGATATAAACATCCACAAACATACATTTTTTTTTTTTTCATAAACATCATAAACATATAAAACAATATATATATATATCAGCAATAAACTTTTCATATAAATAACATTCTTGTTCCTCCGGCCACGGTGCAACTTGTGACCGGGTAAAGTGCGACAGTCTCTTGAAGAAACACGGTTTCCTATAAAACCGGTAGGGGGCGCTTTAGGAAGCGCAACTATATACAAGGGAATTATGGCCGCTCTCGGTCCTCGGCCAGGTATTAGGAACTAGGGACACACGGGGTTAACAGTTCACTCTTGGCTGGTCCCAACGGGGAACATATTTTAAATAAGTAACAGTTCTTGGTACCCCGATGGGCAACTTTATACAGTCTCTCTCTACCGTACTTCAACGACGGCGTCCTCCTGCTCCTTCTTTAGATTCTTCAGACCCGTCCGGGTCCTCTTGCTCCTCCTCACACCGCAGCTCCTCCTCCGTCAGGCGATGCACATGGAGGGCGTAGGGTCCTTTGGCACACTTGTGCCGGGTGAAGGTGACCTCGTCCCCTACGTACAGGTCACGACCTCTGTGTCCCTCCGGCAGATGGCTTTCTACGTCTCTGCGGGTTACAAAGACGTCGCCGGGGGTCTGATGGTCTTTTATGAAGCCCCACCCATGCTGCATATTGAATTTTATCACAGTCCCGGTGGCACGGGGACCATGAGCTGCACGGGGTTTCCTCCTGGTCCGGCTCTTCTGCTCCGCGCTCCTTATCTGCATTTGCTGTTCCCGGACCCGCCTCTCTCTCCGCTCCCTCTCGAAGACCTCGAGCTGCTGGCGGCAGCACTCTGCACGCTCCGCTGCGGCCGCCCGAGTCTCCTGAGTGAACCCCATGAGGTCTTCTCCAGTGGGGTCCCACTCGAACTGTGCCTCCTCCAGCGGGGGCGAGGTCCTCTTTACGGGCTTCGGAGCCGGAATCAGGGGCTCGCACATGGGCCTTGCTTTTTGGAGTTCCAGTTGGTAGTACTCCGGTGGCCATCTAAAGGGCTGCCCATCCGGGCACGTATGCTGGGCAATTAGATTTTCACCCAGGTGCGGCACTCTAGATGTTGAGGGCGCGTTGATGGTAGTGGCGCCCGGGTTAACCAGGCCTTGCGACCAGGCCTGGGGCACCTTAAAGGCAAAGGGCACCGTAAGAACGGCGGCGCCCTGGGTTATTCGGCCCTGCGGCCAGGCCGGTGGCTCCGCGGAGGTAGGGGGCGCTGTTGGTATTGCGGCGCCCGGAGGTACTAGGCCTTGCGACCAGGCCGGTGGTATTTCCTGCTTGGCCACGCTCGAGGTCGAGGCGTGTGACGTCACAGGGGTCGCGGCCGCGGTTTCCGGTTGAGGCCTAGTCGGCGGCGGTGACGATGCAGCGACGGGCACGGCAGGGGGAATTTCGGGCTCTGCGACGGGGAGCTGGGGCAGGCACGCGGTTTCCCGGCTCGGGGTAGAGACGTCCCCTTTACCTGCCTCCGTCCGTTCAGCTCCCTTCTCGGCGCCGTCTCCTGCCTTCATTCCTCCTGCGCCATCCTCAGAGGCGGTCTGTCTCCTCGTCTCGGGTGGCGTGCTCCGCTGACGGGTTTCGGTCTGCTGGGCCATCTCTCGGCTCCACTCCGCCAACGTCTCTCGCTGCACCCGGGCCATCCTCCGTGCGAGGCCCACCAGCGCGGTCTGTGCACACTCCCGGTCTCGGGGGAGCTGTGCCAGGACCTCCACTAAGCCTAGTGGGGTCGTTGCTTGCAGCAGGCTCCTGACCACTGGGTCGGTGCTGCCTGACTCTCCCTCCATCTCCGGGTAGGCTCTCTCTGGACTCTCTTCCAGACGTCTTGTCTCCGGGTGCGCTCTCTCCAGACTGCTCCAGGCGACACCCATCTTTGCTCTCTTGTTCTGTCTCCGCCCACATTGAGGGTGGTCCCGGGGCAACTTAGTGATTGTCAGTTCCAGGGGCAGTTCTCTTACGCTGATGGACACTTCCAGCATCACAGTCTCTGTTGGTGGGCGCGGTTTCCGCTTTTGGCGCCATTCTTCGACCTGGCCCACGATGGGAGGTGGCCTTCTGCCACCCTCTGGCACGCCCATAATGGCGTCCGCTCTTCCAAGGCGGGAAATCTTTGGAAATGGCGGGAATCGTCTCCCAGTGGCGGGAAACTCCATGGATGGCGGGAAAAAGCTGCAAATGGCGGACAACCGGCGGGAAACGACCTGTGATGGGGCCCAATGGCGGGGACCCTCCGGAACCGGCGGGAGACTTCTTTTTGAGGTAACGGTGAACTTTTCTTCAGGCACGCAGTACCCGGTTGTTGCGGGCACGTAATCCTGCCGACTACGCCAAAGTTGACGCGCCCCCTGGGCCAGTGTTGTTGGGGATACCCGGAGCCGGATCAGATGGGAGTTGTAGTCTCCGAGTGGCTGTGACCCGGTCCGTGCCCAGGGTGTCAAGCTCAGTGTGTGGCAGTCCTTATGATGTTTCTAGATGTTCTTTTGTGTCGACTACGCCACCCGTTGAATTGCGGTCAATACGGCCGCCGCTGCAGCAGGGTCCACTGAGGCTGGTGATGTATGTGCAGCTCAGGTAGTATAACCCCCAACGGGAGGGGTATAGCCTCAGGGGGTCAGTTGCAGAGGATGGGGGTTGTGGTGGTGCAGCGAGGATGGAAATGAGACTCAGAGTCGGGCTGTGCAGTTCAGGGTTTGTTTACTTACTGCAGTTGTTCTGGTCACTCCGGCCTTAAGTGACCACCCGAGCCATGCTGCGTCCACCAGGTCCTGGACTCAGCCAACCCCCAGGTGATTCTGGAGCGTGGTCCTGAGCTCCCTTTCTGTCCTGTCCTCTTCTCTGGCCTTCCCCACCAGGGATCCACCTATGTCCGGCTCCCTCGGGCCTCTTGGTGGTAAACCCTTGTCTCTGGGTTCCCTGACCCTATTCCTGGTCTGCCTTCCGGGTGGATTTAGTGGGTGATCGTGGCAGATCCTGCCCACGACCTCCGGTTCCTGGCTAAGGTGTGCTGTAGCCTCTGCCAGCTTGGGATCCGGTACCCTGTTGCCAACTCTTCACCCTCTGGTCTAATTTGGGCTCTTGGAGTTCCTTCTTTCTCCCCCTCTGGGTCTTTCTTTCTCCTCTCTCTCTCTCTTGGCCTTGGAGCTGCTCTTCTCCTCTGCTCTGACAGACTGACCTCACTCTGCAAAAGACCCTGTCCTAAGATGGTGCCCACCTTATATACTCCCTCTATGTGTGAGCTCAGGTGACCAGCACCCAATGAGCTCCTAGCACTACCCAGACTGCTCCCCCTATCTGCCCCTACACTACTGGGATGTTCCACCCCCCTCCCACTCCAGCCAGGAACAGACACTGTCGTACCTGCACATTTCTCTAGTGGGAGTACCATCGGTCTGTTCCTCGGAAATGGGATGTGTGTAGTGCATGCAGCTAACTGAGCTCAGTTCCACACTCCATCCTTACCCGGGAGTGGAATACCACACCTCTGGCTTGAGGTGTAATACCCCTGTAGCAGCCGAATCCTCAGGGTGCTACACTACCATTTGATGATATCCCTAATTCCAGCATATTAGAACATACACGAATACAAACGGTTGAGAAATTCTAATACCGAGTATAATTATAACGATAAGATCTCAGGATTACATTGTACTGAATCTATATCTTCTTCTGGAAAAGTATAAAAACAAAATCGATGCGTGGTGGAGATTACCATTATCAGCGGTAGGAAGAGGGAACTTATTAAAAATTATATTGATGCCCCAACATTCTGCATAATGCCCCTATTTGGATCAATAATTCCCATTTTTCAGAAAATTCATAGCAAGTTTCGTTCTCTTATATGAAAAAGAAATAGTCTAGGATAAAATGTGAATATCTACAAAGTGACGAGGAATCTGGTAGATTGGCGATTCCTAATTCACTAATATATTATATTGCAACATTTGGGTGGGTGGCATAGAGCTGCAAACCCAAATAGTATTAAGGGGTTAATTACTTCAGGACACCGTGGAATATTCCTATTCATATAGTGGAACTGAATGACCTCGCACACAAGAAATCAATATACCCTACACTTGCTCTACTCTACAAGGTCTGGGATAGGGGTAAAGATATAATGGAAATAGGGGACTGCAATGAATCTACACCTATATGGTTTAATAATAAATATGCAGAGGTCTATAAATTAGAGGGATTCCGGAGTTGGGAGGATAAAGGAATATATACGATATAAAACATATATACGATATAAAACACATTGTGTGAAGGGATACTTAAGTCCTTTAATCAATTAAAGGGGGGATTTGGGATGACAAATAAACAATTGTATAAATATCTACAGTTTCGGCATTCATTTGATGCACAATCAAGATGGACGCCCTTTTGGGTAGAAAATAATACTTTTGTTAAGTTGGTATTAGAGAAGGGAAATCCTAAGGGTCGTATTTCTGATATTTACTTCTTGATAATTATTTAAAAATATTTCCTTCTCCAGCTAGACAAAAATGGATGGAGATATAGGTCCAATTTCTGAGGATCAATGGAGAGCGGTATTAGAACTGGTACCCCAGTTATCTTTACATGAGGTGCAGAGATTTTCCCAGATCATATTAATACATAGGAAATATAAGACGCCTAGATTCCTATGTAACATAGGATACCGGACTGCTGCTGAATGTCCAAGATGTAACATGGATGCTGCGGGCCTATTACATCTGCTATGGGAATGCCGGGAGTCAGGTAAATACTAGAAAGGAGTTCTGTCTATTATAAAGAGGGTATATAAAATAGATATTCAACCAGACCCAAAAAATGCCTATTAGGTATATTAGAGGCTGATATGGAATTTGACCCAATTTCAATAGGGATTTCACGTATTTTATTTCAAGCTAGGAAACATATTGCATCCAAATGGATTAACCCCTCACCTCCAGAAATGAGTGAACTCAAAAATAGGATAAATAATATTATCAGATTAGAAAAAGGGGTATATAAAAAACAAAACTCAATGAATAAATTTGAGAAATATTGGGCTCATGGTTGGAAACACCTGGAATGCCATCAAGGGGGTTATTGTTGGAGAGACAATGACTTATGGGAGAAGGGGGGTATTGACGAGGTCTAATGTTTCATTGTAATGTGTATTGGAATTCCCTAACATGTGGTATGGGTAATATAGCACACCTATATGTGTATAGGATTATAATGTTTATTACATTATTATGGTTATATAAGAGATTTCAAGAATGTGGAATGTTAATTGTAAGATATAGTAACTGCAAGTTATCAGACGGTAATGGGCAAGCTGAAAGGATATACAGGAGAGATGCATGTATGTCATCACTATGGTATGTTATTTTATTATTGTATGTACTGGTTTCTTATTTTGTAAAAAAAAAACTAATGAAAAAATCTCAATAAAAATTTATTGGATTTAAAAAAAAAGAATAGTAAAAAGGTTTCTCCTCTGTGTGGGTTCTCTGGTCCTTAACTGGTCCTTAACCAAAGCTGATTTCTAGATAAAACATTTCCTACATTCTGAACATGAAAAAAAATAGGAAAAAGGTTTCTCCCTTGTGTGAGTTGTCTTCTTTTTTGTCCCCCCCCCCCCAAAAAAAAAAAGAAAAAATCTCAAAAATGTATTGGATTAATAAAAAAAAAAAAAGATTAGGAGAAAGGCTTCTCCCCTGTGTGAGTTCTCTGGTGCTTAACCATAGATTATTTATCGTTAAAACATTTCCCACATTCTGAACATGAAAAAGGCTTCTCCCCTGTGTGAGTTCTCTTGTGCTTAACCATAGATGATTTAAGGTAAAAACATTTCCCGCATTCTGGACATGAAAAAGGCTTCTCCCCTGTGTGGGTTCTCTGATGCCTAATCAAAACTGATTTTTGGTTAAAACATTTCCCACATTCTGAACAGGAAAAAGGCTTCTCCCCTGTGTGGGTTCTCTTGTGGCTATCAAGAATCATTTTACGATTAAAACATTTCCCACATTCTGAACATGAAAAAGGCTTCTCCCCTGTGCCAGTTCTTTGGTGTATAACAAGATCTGATTTCTGGTTAAAACATTTCCCACATTCTGAACAGGAAAAAGGCTTCTCCCCTGTGTGGGTTCTCTGGTGTTTATTAAGATGTACTTTCTGGTTAAAACATTTCTCACATTCTGAACATGAAAAAGGCTTCTCCCCTGTGTGAGTTCTCTGGTGATTAACAAAAACTGATTTCTGGTTAAAACATTTTCCACATTTGGAACAAAAAAATCTATTATCCGCTGTGTGTATTTTTTGATGTTTAAGAATAGACTTTTTGAGGGTAAAACTATTTCCATTTTCTGAACGTGAAAATGGCTTCTTTGCTTTATGTGCAGTTTGTTTTTTAATGCTTATTTTATTTTGATTTTCCTTAGTAGTCGGTAATGAATCAGAAGATAGGACCTGTTTCATAGAATTAGATGATAGATCTTTGCTTTGAAGGGATGATGGTATGTCTGGAGTAATGGTACTCACTTCAATTGTATCCTGTGGGATCTCAAAATCATTCGATTTAAAAATCTCCAGTCCCTCTGATCTCCCGGTACAGTCATCTGCCAAGAAAAAAAAACAATTATTAATTTTGAATAAAATATCCTTGAAATTTATATTTTTGAACATTTCTACTTAAAATTTCTAAACAAACACATCCCTGGGCTACATGCTAATCCAGGAAAATGAAGAGATGTATGCTCAAGTTTAAAAATCAATTTTATTAGACACAAATCTAAAAAATAGAGGATTTAAAATATTTTAATAATAATAATCTTTTTATTTATATAGCGCCAACATATTCCGCAGTGCTTTACAATTCAGACAATTTACAGACATTACTGGCACTGTCACCACTGGGGATCACAATCTAGATTCCCTATCAGTATGTCTTTGGAGTGTGGGAGGAAACCGGAGAACCCGGAGGAAACCCACGCAAACACGGGGAGGACATACAAACTCCTTGCAGATGTTGTCCTTGGTCGGATTTGAACCCAGGACCCCGGTGCTGCAAGGCTGCAGTGTTAACCGCTGAGCCACCGTGCTGCCCATATTTTAAATATTCCTCTTTTTTTTAGATTTGTGTCTCATAAAATAGATTTTTAAACTTGAGCATATATCTCTTCATTTTCCTGGACTAGCATGTAGCCCAGGGATGTGTTTGTTTAGATTGATTTAGAAGTGGTATGCAATCTTTATTTATTTTTCTATGGGATTCTTGTGTTAATTGTACTTAAAATGTCTGTAGAAATGGGAAGTTATTGACAGAATGATAGTTCACAGTCTAATAGAAAACCTCATAGGATGGACCAGTAGAGCGTGGTGTCCAACTGTTTGTTCATTCTGCCTCCCAAATATGGAATAAAAAGCCACCAAACAATGTTATGTAGGCAAAAATAATACCAATAAGAACTTCTACTCATCCCACAAAAAAACAAGCCCCCACTCAAGTCAAACAGAGGATTCCACATTATTAGATTCTCAAAGGCTCTTAAGAATCAACATGGCTTCCATAAACCAATTCGAGCAAAATCCGCTTTTCCGAAGTTAAATCTGCCCCTCGCTTCTGATCCTTGCAGTGCGCCCAAACCACATTTATCATCCATGTATTTGGCATTACTATAGTGAGAAGAACCCACTTAATTTACGGTGTGGGTCTCCTGGAGCAAAATCTGGGCACTATGTGTTGGGTAAAAAAGCGACCAATGTGCAATTTTTACTCTCCAACATCCATTGTGTGATAATTTTCAAAAAGTGCCTGTGGAGTCAAAATAATCACTGCTATGGATTAATTCACTGAGGGTTATAATTTCCAAAATGGAGTCACTTTATGGGGATTTCTACTGCTCTGGTTTTCTGACATTTTGTCATATTAGGGCTTCTCCAAATAGTGGGTCCCATCTCCACTGGGATCTGCTCCTGCGACGTCTGCTTCTCTCACCAGAAGCCGCCTTATTCATCCTGCAGGTGGCGCTGGTGATGGAGGAGACGTCAGAACCAGAAGCTCTGGGCGGTGCAGGCTCTGTCCAGCCACTAAGATTTGGGTGCCTGGGACCAGTAGTACCATCCAGTCTGGCAGTATGGTGGGTGTGTTGTCCAGCTGAACTAATCTGATCCCTACTTCAGCCAACTGGAAAGCACCACACCCTACTAAAGCTGGAAGCATATTGCCGGAAGCTGCCAGATACAGCCTTGTTCGCCTCTGGTTCAGTCCTCTGTGCTCAGCTCCCGGCTTGTGTATTTGTTTCCTGTTGTGACCTCGGCCCGTTTACTGACTACTCTTGTGTCTTCTGATTTTGTATTTTCTCTGCCCTCCTGGTTCTGACCCGGCTACCTGACTATTCTTCTTCTCATGTCACACCACAGAACAGCAGGTAACACCATGGCCCAAGCCAAGGGGTCTCTGTGTAAGTCCAGATCCATGTAGAGGTGTTAAATAAGTGATGAGCAAGACAAACCCTGGGATCTGGAAAATGGAGTAGATAGCGCCAAACCTGTTTGCGGTAGCCATCTTTTGAGCTCCCAGGTGACCATGAACAGTGCTCCCAATACATGGTGTCTGCAAACTATTCCAGCAAATTCTGCATTCTTAATAGCTAAATGGCGCTCCTTCCCTTCTTAACCTGTCATGTGGCCAGACAGTAGTGTACAACCGTATATAGGGGATTGTCAGATTCAAAAGAAGTTGGAAAACAATTTGTAAGGTGTATTTGTTTCCTATTATCCTTTGTGAAGAATTCCAAAGTTATCACCACATAAAGTAACACATTAGATTAGAAAAATGGGGCCTGATTAGGAACACAAAACTGGCAGCAGGAAGGGGTTAAATCAGAGTATTTTGGGCACTAACTACTGTACTCAAAAACTGTGAGTATAGAGAATAACACATCTACTGAAATGATCAAACAACAGTCTTTTTCAGTAAAAAATGAGTAACTAGTGGTGAAACCTTTCTGGGGTAATTGGAGTATGGGGCTCGGTGGCTCTTGACAATCTAAACTATCGTAAGGGACAATATTTTCTGTCAGATGAGTTTCAAGAAGAAATATTAGACATTTAAAAATAACTTTTTATAGTAGTGCAGAGCTGAGGTGTCTTACATTTAGATCTCTGGCATTTGGAAAAAGCAATGGAGACCTATTTTCAAAGACTATCAGGGAGTTAAGAGTCTCACAAAAGTGAGGCAGGCCGATCCCACCACAGCCTGTCAAAAAAAATATTTTTTTATTCTAGGTTAGATCCCCAACAACAACGTATGTTTGGGGGGAGACCTCCAACACTAAACTGGAGTTTAGAGAAAGTATTAGAGCCCCCATTTCAGGAGAGATTGTGCGGTAATCTGAATTCCTTAGGACTGAAAACATAATGGAATTTATGACGTGGAGTGAATCCATGAAACCAGGGCTCGAGCCATGCCAACACATCTCCTGCAGGAAGCCAACAGCATCATTACCCTCCGCTTTCTCTTACAGGCCCATCATAATATTTTTCTTCAAGTGATTTTCTAATTTGTCAGCACATTCTATATACGCTGTCATTTGGCTTTGTAGTTTACAGACCTGGGTAGGTAATGGTCAGCATCATCTAATCCCAGGGGGTAGGTGGATCCTCCAGGTTGTACGTTCTATAGAAAAGGGCTTTCACAATTTACAAAGTCACTTGAACATTTTCAGATGGAGGCGAATGTTATACTCCAGTGGCAAAATGGTGATCACACGATTGTGATACGGCCGGACTACACCACCGATAAAGCAGCCACAGCCGGTGACTGAGAAGAATCTGTGACTTCTCTACATTTAGTGGTTACTACTCACCTGGGTAGTCATATGTAGGAATCTCCTCTTTACACCGCTCATCACCCCTCACATACAGTGCCTACAAGTAGTATTCAACCCCCTGCAGATTTAGCTGGTTTGATAAGATGCAAATAAGTTAGAGCCTTCAAACTGCAAACGAGAGTAGGTTTTATGAACAGAAGCATAAATCTTACAAACCAAAAAGTTATGTTGCTCAGTTGAATTTTATTAAATTTTAAACATAAAAGTGTGGGTCAATTATTATACAACCCCTATGTTTCATATTTTGTGGAATAACCCTTGTTTGCAATTACAGCTAATAATCGTCTTTTATAAGACCTGATCAGGCCGGCGCAGGTCTGTGGAGTTATCTTGGCCCACTCCTCCATGCAGATCTTCTCCAAGTTATCTAGGTTCTTTGGGTGTCTCATGTGGACTTTATTCTTGAGCTCCTTCCACAAGTTTTCAATTGGGTTAAGGTCAGGAGACTGACTAGGCCACTCCAACACCTTGACTTTTTCCCTCTTGAACCAGGCCTTGGTTTTCTTGGCTGTGTGCTTTGGGTCGTTGTCTTGTTGGAAGATGAAATTACGACCCATCTTAAGATCCTTGATGGAGGAGCGGAGGTTCTTGGCCAAAATCTCCAGGTAGGCCGTGCTATCCATCTTCCCATGGATGCGGACCAGATGGCCAGGCCCCTTGGCTGAGAAACAGCCCTACAGCATGATGCTGCCACCACCATGCTTGACTGTAGGGATGGTATTCTTGGGGTCGTATGCAGTGCCATCCAGTCTCCAAACGTCACGTGTGTGGTTGGCACCAAAGATCTCGATCTTGGTCTCATCAGACCATAGAACCTTGAACCAGTCTGTCTCAGAGTCCTCCAAGTGATCATGAGCAAACTGTAGACGAGCCTTGACATGACGCTTTGAAAGTAAAGGTACCTTACGGGCTCGTCTGGAACGGAGACCATTGCGGTGGAGTACGTTACTTATGGTATTGACTGAAACCAATGTCCCCACTGCCATGAGATCTTCCCGGAGCTCCTTCCTTGTTGTCCTTGGGTTAGCCTTGACTCTTCGGACAAGCCTGGCCTCGGCACGGGAGGACACTTTCAAAGGCTGTCCAGACCGTGGAAGGCTAACAGTAGTTCCATAAGCCTTCCACTTACGGATGATGCTCCCTACAGTGGAGACAGGTAGGCCCAACTCCTTGGAAAGGGTTTTGTACCCCTTGCCAGCCTTGTGACCCTCCATGATCTTGTCTCTGATGGCCTTGGAATGCTCCTTTGTCTTTCCCATGTTGACCATGTCTGAGTGCTGTTCACAAGTTTGGGGAGGGTCTTAAATAGTCAGAAAAGGCTGGCAAAAGAGATCTTTAATCCACACATGTGAAGCTCATTATTCTTGGTGCCTGAACTACTTCTTAATACTTTAGGGGGACCAAACAGAATTCTTGTGGTTTGAGGGGTTGAATAATAAATGACAGTCTGAATTAACTTTTAACGTTTTAAAAAAACAAACAAACAAAAAAAAAAAACAATATTTGCTGCAGTGCATTTCCCACTTCCAGGCTGATCTACAGTACAAATGTCACAATGCCAAGTTAATTCCGCATGTGTCAACCAGCTAAATCTGCAGGGGGTTGAATACTACTTGTAGGCACTGTATGTCTCTGTAGTATTAATATGGGTCAGATCTTCACCCTGAAACAAATATTGTAAAAGTCACAGACAGATGGAGGAGTCACATCTACAACCACTGGCAAAAATTATGGAATCACCGGGCTCGGAGGATGTTCATTCAGTTGTTTAATGTTGTTGAAAAAAAGCAGATCACAGACATGGCACAAAACTAAAGTTATTTCAAATGGCAACTTTAGGGCTTTAAGAAACACTAAAAGAAATCAAGATTAAAAATGTGGTGCTCAGTAAGGGTAATTTTTTTCAGACCAAGCAGAGGGAAAAAATTATGGAATCACTCAATTCTGAGAAAAATTATGGAATCATGAAAAACAAATACACAAAAGAACACTCCCATACATCACTAGTATTTTGTTGCACCACCTCTGGCTTTAATAACAGCTTGCAGTCTCTGAGGCATGAACTTAATGAGTGACAAACAGTACTCTTCATCAATCTGACTTCAACTTTCTCTGATTGCTGTTGCCAGATCAGCTTTGCAGGTTGGAGCCTTGTCATGGACCATTTTCTTCAACTTCCACCAAAGATTTTCAATTGGATTGAGATCCGGACTATTTGCAGGCCATGACATTGACCTTATGTGTCTTATTTCATGGAATGTTTTCACAGTTTTTGCTCTATGGCAGGATGCATTATCATCTTGAAAAATGATGTCATCATCCCCAAACATCCTTTCAATTGATGGGATGAGAAAACTGTCCAAAATATCAATGTAAACTTGGGCATTTATTGAAGTTGTAATGACAGCCATCTCCCCAGTGCCTTTACATGACATGCAGCCCCATATCATCAATAACTGTGGAAATTTGAATGTTCTCTTCATGCAGTCATCTTTATAAATCTCATTGGAACGGCACAAAACAAAAGTTCCAGTATCATCACCTTGCCCAATGCAGATTCGCGATTCATCACTGAATATGACTTTCATCCAGTCATCCACAGTCCATGATTGCTTTTCCTTAGCCCATTGTAACCTTGTTTTTTTCTGTTTAGGTGTTAATGATGGCTTTTGTTTAGCTTTTCTGTATGTAAATCCCATTACCTTTAGGCGGTTTCTTACAGTTCGGTCACAGACATTGACTCCAGTTTCCTCCCATTCATTCCTCATTTTTTTTGTTGTGCATTTCCTGTTTTGAAGACATATTGCTTTAAGTTTCCGGTCTTGACGCTTTGATGTCTTCCTTGGTCTACCAGTATGTTTGCTTTTAACAACCTTCCCATGTTATCTGGACCAAATACAAACTTTAGATACAGCTGACTGTGAACAACCAACATCTTTTGCAACATTGCGCGATGATTTACCTCCTTTTAAGAGTTTGATAATCTTCTCCTTTGTTTCAATTGACATCTCTCGTGTTGGAGCCATGATTCATGTCAGTCCACTTGGTTCAACAGCTCTCCAAGGTGTGATCACTCCTTTTTAGATGCAGACTAACGAGCAGATCTAATTTGATGCAGGTGTTAGTTTGGGAAATTAAAATTGACAGGGTGATTCCATAATTTTTTCCTCAGAATTGAGTGATTCCATAATTTTTTCCCTCTGCTTGGTCTAAAAAAAAATGACCCTTACTTTAATCTTGATTTCCTTTAGTGTTTCTTAAAGCCCTAAAGTTGCCATTTGAAATGACTTTAGTTGTGTGCCATGTCTGTGATCTGCTTTTTTTCAACAACATTAAACAACTGAGTGAACATCCTCTGAGCCCGGTGATTCCATAATTTTTGCCAGGGGTTGTATGATCAGCTCTAATCCTGCCATATCCACCGTTCTCATTACACAAATATAAAACATATAATACTGGTTGATAAAACAAGACTGAACACAAGACCTTCAAAGCCGTCTACACATCATAGGGGAGATCTCATGACACCTTCTCTCCATCTACCTGATGAGCCTGAGGAAAATTGGGATCTTCTTGTTTACAGTCTTGTGGAAGATGACGGGGACATCTCTCTGGTGTTGTCCTCTTACTGGATAGATCTGGTGGAAACACATACAGGACTGAATTCATTCTTTACATACAGATAATTATAGGCCATGTGTATTTAGTCCTGTCTATTACCTGGTGATGTGAGGGGCTGGGGAACCTCCATCATGACGTCCTTGTACAGATCTTTGTGTCCTTCTAAATATACCCACTCTTCCATGGAGAAATAGACAGTGAAGCCCTGACATCTTATAGGAACCTGACACATACAATGACACCGTCATCCCCCCGATCCCTTCATAGCATTACTGTATAAGGTCCCAGCATTCCCAGCAGTGTCACCTCTCCAGTCAGCAGCTCAATCATCTTGTAGGTGAGTTCTAGAATCTTCTGGTCATTGATGTCCTCATGTATCAGGGGGTGAGGTGGAGGACCCATGATTGAGCTCAAGGGTCTTCCCCATCCCTCAGACACAGGGGCCTGACAGCGCTCACTAGAGGTCTTCTTCACTACTTTGTAATCCTGGTTATGGAGAGACACATTAATAAATTTCACTACAGACATTTCCAGAGTCCTCACCTCTCCAGTTCTGTCCATCCGTTATTCCCATAGATAATGAGGTAATGTGACGTCATCAGAATCTCGTACCTCTCCAGTAAGCCGGAAGAGGATCTCTAGGGTGAGGTGTAATATCCTCTCCGCCATCTTGTCCCTGTCCATATCCATCCTTGATTGGTAAATGTGGAAAACTCTTTTCTATAGTAGATCTTCACTGAGAGGATCCGATATTGTAGAGACCTTAATGAGAAGAAGATGAGCCTATGTAACATCATAAAAATCCTGTGTAATAATACAATTACTGGAGAAAATAAAGGAAACATATGAGGAGATTTATTATTTTAAAGAATTTAGCTTTCTTCTTTATATATGCTAATAAAACCTATATATTTTAGGCAACAGACAACAAGCAGTTTCTTCCTTGGAGTCTGTAGCTGAATTTGTTTCTCATAGACTCATCTCATTCTCATCTCATTTACCAACACTGGAATCGGCATTAGCAATACTGCAGGAGATATTCATTACACGTGACATGAGAAATAACTACTTCATGATGAGAACGACATCTTCATCTTCTACTACGGCTCTAGAAACATATTCGGCCAGAGTCCATCACTGACTACATCTCCACTGGCCGTCTATATGAACGTTTCCCGTCTTCCCCGGACTGTAATCTTATATCATGTTACATCTCATTTCTGATTTACACACAGAAGTTTGAGGATTTTATAAAAGATTTTTTATTTGCACAAACAGGGCAGACAGAAATGATTTGATGCCAAAGTCTCCATGTACAGTGTTTTATGGGGTTTATTTCTGGCCTTATGGTACAAGAAAAACACCAGAAAAAAAGATATTAAAATGTTTCAAAAGAAAATTGGCACCATCAGTTCATGTAAAAATAAAAAAAAACATGCAAAACGCATAAGATACATTTTGTTATTTTTTAATACGTTAAACATTTGTTTTTTAAAAAAATAACTCTTTTGAGCATCAGGACATAGATGTACGTCGCAGGGATCGCACAGGTGTGGCTGCACAAAACCCTGGCAGCTTACCCACTTGCTGCTGTCAAAAGCAAACATGGCATCTAAGAGGGTTTGGTAGAATTCAGCTCAATGACCCTCCCCCCAAGTACTCGATAGCAGGGGGCTGCCTAGTTACTACGATACTTAAATGCCTAATAATGGTGTCTGGGCCTGTAATGTACGAATGTCTATTAGGCCAGGCCAGAGGCAGCGTCCAATAAGTTACCTTTTAATGCCCCCAGACACATTAGCCTAAAGTTGATGAAAGCACTAATTTCGGTGGTTTGTTCAACAATATAATGTATTTGGGGGCCTCCCGACAGATGATGCCAGGGCAGAGAAGGATTTGGCATACTGAATTTCAGATGCTAATCCGTTTGTTCTTCCTGTAGATAATTCTCCACTAGAGGGGTCTGGAGGCTACCCTCATACAGACCACAGGAAAGCTGGAATATTTGTGTGTATGGGGGAGTCAGGAGAGATTCCTGTCTGCCAAATGACCGCTCAGCCAACACTTATCTCATGTGTATGGGGCCGTTAGTATTACATGACAAGCAGTGATAGTACACAGCACTACAGTAGTACCGTGCATCACCTGACCAATCAGAGGCTTGTATGCTGTATGATCGCACTAAGCAGAGTTGTTTAAAAAAGTAAAAAAAAAAGGTTTAATGTGAAAAAAATAAATAAATCAGTTTTGGCATTTTAGAGTCATATTTCCTGACTCTGCAGACCGCATGCTACCGATGTACTTGACAGGCCAGGTCCAGATGGTATTACTCACTGCACAATGTTAGTTAAGTCACGTCCATAACTACTTCATAATACACTATTATCCTTTACACATCTTGTACACAGTGGTGTAGATAGAAATCACAGGTCCCACAGCAATAGCTGTAATTGGGCCCCTCAACCCCAAAAGGAAAAAAATATATATATGTATTTGGCATATCTCTTGACTCTGCAGATCGCATGCTGTCGTTGTACTTGGCAGGCCCGGACCAGATGGTATGGAGATGAATGAGGGAGACCAAAGTCCAAAAATAAAAAAACTTTTCTTTACTTAACAAGAACTTGATGAGAAGCATATACATCAGATAGCAGGCACAACACTTTATGAATGCTTCTTCTACACTATGCAGAGTCAAGATTTTCCAGTTACATGTGGTGGCACATAAGTTTTGTTACAAGCTACAACAGTCCAGAAAATCATTATGGGAAGGCTGTGGGGACTATATAGGGCGAGACGTGTCGCTATGGCCCCTCATAGTTAGGGTATGTGCACACGATCAGGAGCCGCTGCGGGTTTGACGCTGCATACTAATGCAGCGTCAAACAAGCAGCGGAGAGATGTTACAGCATAGTGGATGGGATTTGTAGAAATCCCATGTCCACTATGAGTCTCCGTGCACCTGCGGATCACCCGCGGACATGGACATGCGGCGCATCTTTCCAGACCGCAGCATATCAATTTCTCATGTGGAGTCGCTAGTCTCCACATGAGAAATTAGATCACTACAATGTATTGAATGCAGTGAATACACATGGTTCAATGAACACATGCGGATTCACCTGCGTTCATATAACGCAGTGCTTTGGATGCATCATAAAGTATACTGCGTCCAAAGTGCTGCCTGTCCGGATCGTGTGCACATTCCTTTACTGTTAGCTCCCTGTTTATTTGTGAGGACCTCACTGGCTGAGGTGCATTGGTACAACTCCTCACTAATACTCTCAAAGTTCATCTGATGAGGGCCACACACTTCTTGTTGAAGCATTGCATCTTCAGCTCTCCGTAGGAGAACTGGTGTCCCAGTTTGGCAACACTGTAGCTTCCTGTCTACTATAGACAATTGTTTCCATAAATTCTATTTGTCTAAGATAAGGAATCCTTCCTTAACTTAATCCCTTTTAATTAGGTCTTCTGCTTCCTCAGTGCAAAGTTCTGTACCGTTTAAGTAGGCCTCCTGGCCTGAGCGAAGGACCTCATCTTGCTGCTCACCTTAGTGAAGTTTTATTCCCTTAATTAGGCCTATTGGTCTTCTGTTCCCACTCGGCAGAGTTCCGAACTGTTTAAGTAGGCCTCCTGGCCAGAGCGATGCCCCCTGCATGTAATCTGGATTCCCACTGCCAATCTTTGCTTTCCTTCAGAAAGTACTATCTGATGTCTTCCTCCTGGCACACAATATGATATCAATTAAAAAAAAAAAGACAGAAACAATACACAAATACCCTGAAATAAATAAATAAACCGCAATAGTGCATAAAAGTAATAAAGGGTACTTAGTTAACATAATTTTGATCAAAATAATGCGAAAGCCATCCCGTCTCATCACGGCGACCCTTATGAGACAGTCCTAACTCTAATATTAAAAACCTTACCATTTGTTAAGTGACATACATGTGGATAAGGGCTGAGAGACTGAACCACTAATGGACATAGAGACATGGGAAGCAAGATGAAATAGACTTTCCAGCTCAGGCAAAGGGTGACCACACACTTATATGCACTTGTGCACATTAGACTGAAAAAACCTGAAGGACTGAACTGGAATGTAAATTGGTGTGTATGCAGCATGTAAGAGGATGTTCACACATGGCCACCAAACAGACAAAAACAAAGACAGAAACATGTAAAAGAATGAGAAGTCCTAATATTCTGAATAGCCATGTTAAACCTAGCAGCCATCTTGTTCAGAAGTTTGAGCTAATGAGATGCATTTCCTGTGCGTCCCAGTCACAAGGGAATCATAAAATTATGTCAGTGCCATTAGCAGGTATGGTTAGTATACACAAAGGTTAATAGCAACAGCTGCAGGTCAATGTAAGAGTAAATAAGTGGTGTTATAGGGTAGTAAATAATGTCCTTGTAATTGTGGTATGGAAATTAGGACAATACAGTTGGCAATATGTCGAGAATTATTAGGAAACTGTCATTACTTAAGTAACGACATGAGAATTTATAGATTCTAATGGAGTTTGGTAAAAATACTCAAATATTGTCATGTTGCATTATCACATTGCTGTTCTAAAATGCACGTCCTCCCTGCAGTATGATGTTATCATGTATAAGCCTTTTGCCGTAATATGTAGTTCCTTTGTTTAAGCTATGCATAAAAAGGCTCTGATACTGTTGTTCAGGGCCATTCTATCGCCAGTCTACAGGCAGTCCATGAAAGTCCATCCCCAAGGCAGTCCACCGCCAAGGCCACACCATCGCCAGACCGAAGCCACACCATGGCCAGATATCCTAATGCTGTGTCGCTCGTCTAGACACCTGCGCGTGTCAAGTATATTCTCCCTGCCTGCTTTCTGAACTGTTCTGCCACGTACCTCTGAATAAACTCCATTCTCTGCTTTGAAGAAATTGTCTACACTGTTTTCTCGGCTCTTCCAGCTCTCAGTAAGGATTTTCTTACAAAACACAAATACCCTGAAATAAATAAATAAACAAACAAACCGCAATAGTGCATGAAAATAATAAAGGGTACTCAGTTAACATAATTTTTGACCAAAATAATGTGAAAGCCATCCCGCTCGTCGTAGCGACCCTTATGGTACAGTCCTTACTCTAATATTAAAAACCTTAACATTTGTCAAGTGACATACATGTAGATAAGGGCTGAGAGACTGAACCAAAACAGTGGACACAGAGACATGGGAAGCAAGGTGAAATAGACTTTCCAGCTCAGGCAAAGAGTGGCCACACCCTTATATGCACTTGTGCACATTACACATAAGGCTTTCGCATTATTTTGATCAAAATTATGTTAACTAAGTACCCTTTATTATTTTCATGCACTATTGTGGTTTATTTATTTATTTCAGGGTATTTGTGTATTGTGTTTCTGTCTTTTTTTCTGGTTAGTGGCCATGTGTGAACATGCTCTTACATGCTGCATGCACACCAATTTACATTCCAGTTCAGTCCTTCAGGTTTTTTCAGTCTAATGTGCACAAGTGCATATAAGGCTGTGGCCACCCTTTGCTTGAGCTGGAAAGTCTATTTCATCTTGCTTCCCATGTCTCTGTGTCCATTAGTGGTTCAGTCTCTCAGCCCTTATCCACATGTATAGCACTTTACTTGGGCTACATCTAGGAAAAGGTCTTAATCACTTTCTTGAGTGACTTAGGCTATGTGCCCACGTTGCATTTATGAAGCAGAAAATTTCTGCTGCATAAATGCAAGTCCTATCCCGGAAAAACGCATGCGGAATTGCGCACGCGTTTATCGCGCTTTTTTCGCGCGTTTTTCACGCGTTTTCCACATGCGGAATTGCCTTGCGTTTTTTATGCATTGGACAAAGGCAATTCTGCATGCGGAAACGCAAAATTAAATGACATGCTGCGGATTTTTGAACGCGGCATAAACGCTGCGGAAAAATCCGCAGCATGTGCATAGAAGTTGCGGAAACCCATTGGGGATCATGGGGTGCGGGTTACCAAGCATTTTACAAGCGTTTCCGCTGCGGAAATTCCGCATCAAAAACGCTTGTAAAACGCTACGTGGGCACACAGCCTTACCATACTCTGCATCTGGTCCTCTTTTTAATATTTGTGTGAGTCTATTTGTTCTTTGTTGAAATTAATAAAGGTTTACACATTTTATTCTATTGGGCATTGGCGTCCCTGTTTGTAGGTTTTTCCTTCAGAGAGACCAAAGGTCTGTATTTCTCACCTACTTACCCCTATCTGACTCATCACAAGGGAATTGTTCTCCTGTGTGCCCATCTAGCTCAGTATGATGGTCTCACACAGTATGATACTATTATTAGTATCAGACTTGGATACTAATAATAAAAATAATAAACAGTATATTATTATTCTATAGGTGAGTATTGCTGTACTTTATTGGGGCACTTTATTAGCTCCTTCCCAGAGCATAGGTAGTCAGAGATCGTTCCAAGTTGTACATTCATCTTCATGGCACATGGAAACATTCCCCATGTATAAATCCCACAGACAATCATCCCTTATTTTTGCACTTTGACCTCAATTCCAGCCCTGAACAACTAGCAATCAGCGAGCGTCAGTCACTATTCATGTGGATGACGAGTTCTTGTTGATCTATTGCTTCTTACCCCTTCAATACATTTTATTATAAATGTCTATTACCTACAGAGGCTCAAGAATCCCCAAAGAAGGGTTAACTCCTAATCTAGCAATTCCTCACACGGCTGATACGTTGTGCTGCTCTCCTTGTAGCTCCCGGTATATTAAGTCTCTTTGTTACTCAGCCGCTAAGCTGCATCCGCCAATCACAGATACTGAGATGCAGATATCTCCTGCTGAGCTCCAGGTGAGCACTGTGTCCCCCCATATTGTACTACAGTATTCACATTGGGGTATCCGGGGTCTATGTTACTGAGATGCAGATATCTCCTGCTGAGCTCCAGGTGAGCACTGTGTCCCCCCATATTGTACTACATTATTCACATTGAGGTATCCGGGGGTCTATGTTACTGAGATGTAGATATCCCCTGCTGAGATCCAGGTGAGCACTGTGTCCCCCCATATTGTACTACATTATTCACATTGAGGTATCCGGGGGTCTATGTTACTGAGATGTAGATATCCCCTGCTGAGCTCCAGGTGAGCACTGTGTCCCCCCATATTGTACTACATTATTCACATTGAGGTATCCGGGGGTCTATGTTACTGAGATGTAGATATCCCCTGCTGAGCTCCAGGTGATCACTGTGTCCCCCCATATTGTACTACAGTATTCACATTGAGGTATCCGGGGTCTATGTTACTGAGATGCAGATATCTCCTGCTGAGCTCCAGGTGATCTCTGTGTCCCCCCATATTGTACTACAGTATTCAGATTGAGGTATCTGGGGGTCTATGTTACTGAGATGCAGATATCTCCTGCTGAGCTCCAGGTGATCACTGTGTCCCCCCATATTGTATTACAGTATTCACATTGAGGTATCCGGGGGTCTATGTTACTGAGGTACAGATATCTCCTGCTGAGCTCCAGGTGAGCACTGTGTCCCCCCATATTGTACTACAGTATTCACATTGAGGTGTCCGGGGGTTTTTATTACTGAGCTCGCTGACCTGTGCTCAGTCTCCTCAGCGTGTTTCACCCATTGTCACATCAAGAGGTTTTTGTTATTACTCAGAAGTCAATAATCTGCTATAACATTATTCATTCAGCACCGAACTCTGACCCCCGGCTACGATGTGAGGGGCGCGGGGGGCACTGACGCCGGACATTTATAGAGAGACCCCCCGCCTCATCTCTGTGAGGAGCATTCACTCCGGCCTCAGGTAACTGCCCTACATCTCCATGGTTTATAGGCTGCGGATGACGGATTCTCCACTGTCCTCTCATCCTGCAGCCGTCTGACTGGATCTAATGTGAACGGGAACCAGCTAAGCCGCATTCTGTCCACAGCTGTTACCTCACTGTTCACACCACACAGAGACCCCAAAAGAGTCTCCGTGCTGAAGGGGGTAATGCCCCCTGCGCCCAGTAATGGGGGTCTCCACATACCTCCACCTGCAGAGCTGCCACCACATATATGGCTGTTCTGTGCGCACAGCAGCTGTGATGAGGTCACAGGAGGGGAGGAGTCAGGGGTCACATGATCAGGGGCCTCAGTGGATGCAGGACTCTGCTGTGCTGGTTGTCATGGTGCTGGATGAGCTGAAGTTTATGTGTGGGGTCAGGAGGGGTTTACAGTGTGGATGTAGCAGAGCCGTGTGTGTACGAGGTGTACGGAGCGGAGCCGCGCGTGTACGAGGTGTACGGAGCAGAGCCGTGTGTGTACGAGGTGTACGGAGCAGAGCCGCGTGTACGAGGCGTACGGAGCAGAGCTGCGTGTGTACGAGGTGTACGGAGCGGAGCCGTGTGTGTGTACGGAGCGGAGCCGCGTGTGTACAAGGTGTACGGAGCGGAGCCGCGTGTGTACGAGGTGTACGGAGCGGAGCCGCGCGTGTACGAGGTGTACGGAGCAGAGCCGTGTGTGTACGAGGTGTACGGAGCAGAGCCGCGTGTACGAGGTGTACGGAGCGGAGCCGCGCGTGTACGAGGCGTACGGAGCGGAGCCGCGCGTGTACGAGGCGTACGGAGCGGAGCCGCGCGTGTACGAGGCGTACGGAGCGGAGCCGCGCGTGTACGAGGTGTACTGAGCGGAGCCACGCGTGTACGAGGCGTACGGAGCGGAGCAGCGTGTGTACGAGGTGTACGGAGCGGAGCCGCGTGTGTACGAGGGGTACGGGGCGGAGCCGCGAGTGTACGAGGTGTACGGGGCGGAGCCACGCGTGTACGAGGCGTACGGAGCGGAGCAGCGTGTGTACGAGGTGTACGGAGCCGCGTGTGTACGAGGTGTACGGAGCGGAGCCGCGTGTGTACGAGGGGTACGGGGCGGAGCCGCGAGTGTACGAGGTGTACGGGGCGGAGCCGCGCGAGTACGAGCTGTACGGAGCGGAGCCGCGCGTGTACGAGCTGTACGGAGCGGAGCCGCGCGTGTACGAGGTGTACGGAGCGGAGCCGCGCGTGTACGAGGTGTACGGAGCGGAGCCGCGCGTGTAGGAGGCGTACGGAGCGGAGCCGCACGTGTAGGAGGCGTACGGAGCGGAGCCGCGCGTGTAGGAGGCGTACGGAGCGGAACCGCGTGTGTACGGAGCGGAGCCGCGTGTGTACGAGGCGTACGGAGCGGAGCCGTGTGTACGAGGTGTACGGAGTGGAGCCAGGCGTGTACGAGGTGTACGGAGCGTAGCCACATGTGTACGGAGCGGAATCGCGTGCGTTTGTACAAGGTGTACGGCGTTCAGCTGTGTGTACAGAGCGGAGTCGGGTGTACGGAGCAGAGCCGTGTGTGTACGAGGTGTACGGAGCGGAGCCGTGTGTGTGTACGGAGCGGAGCCGCGTGTGTACAAGGTGTACGGAGCGGAGCCGCGCGTGTACGAGGTGTACGGAGCGGAGCCGCGCGTGTACGAGGTGTACGGAGCGGAGCCGCGCGTGTACGAGGTGTACGGAGCGAAGCCGCGCGTGTACGAGGTGTACGGAGCGGAGCCGTGTGTGTACGAGGTGTACGGAGTTCAGCCGTGTATACAGGGCAGAGCCGTGTGTTCAAGGTGTACCAAGTGCAGCCGTGTGTACAGAGCGGAGTCGGGTGTACGGAGCAGAGCTGTGTGTGTACGAGGTGTACGGAGTGGAGCCGTGTGTGTGTGTACGAGGTGTACGGAGCGGAGCCGCATGTGTGTACGGAGCAGAGCCGTGTGTGTGTACGAGGTGTACGGAGCGGAGACGCGTATGTGCGAGGCATGCGGAGCGGAGCTGCGCGTGTATGAAGCGTGCGGAGCCGTGTGTGTATACCTCCCAACTTTTGAAGAATAGAAAGAGGGACGGATGTTGAGGCAAATTTTAGCCATGCCCTTTACCATTTCTTTCTCCCCTGGCAGGAGGAGTTGTCATAGGGGCGCTGGTA
This sequence comes from Phyllobates terribilis, assembly GCF_046119375.1. Classification (NCBI taxonomy): domain Eukaryota; kingdom Metazoa; phylum Chordata; class Amphibia; order Anura; family Dendrobatidae; genus Phyllobates; species Phyllobates terribilis. The sequence continues at coordinate 4,209,210 of NW_027362879.1, read as the reverse complement.
GTGAGGGACATTCAGCAGAGGAGCCGGGTAGAATGACTCGCTCCAGCGAGCTGTTCCGGAGCTGCGCTCATTGAGTGACAGGACACCGCTCCTGAGCGCAGCTCCGTGGCCCGATGGAGTGGCTCATTCTCCTCGGCTCCTCAGCGTCAGCGGTCAGACGATTACAGTGGGGGGCATCTCTGGACAGGTGACTATATGAATTTTATTATTTTAATTTTATTTTTACACTGGTGGACACTGGGGGAGCAGACCCTACTACCCTCATCATTGTCCCTGCTGGTGCTGATCCCAGTGTCGGCAGGAACTATGATGAGGGCAGTGTTCAGCACCCGGCGCTTGGGAACAGCACAAACTGTAGCGTTGATTCCCAGGCGCCGATACGTGTTACACTGATAACACACAGATGTCATCCATGTGGGACGTTTTGCGAACCGTGCATGTGCAAAAAATGGACATGTCAGCTTGTGGAGCACACAGTCCATGAAAACACACTGACATGTGCTCAGACCCATAGATTTGAATGGGTCTACGTGTGGAAACTGTCACCACACGTACTAGAAACACGGAAGTGTGAAAGAGGACTTAGATAGCAAAAAATCCCAAACCAGAAAGAGTACAAATATCAAATGCAAATGCATACAGTATAGACCTGACAGGGATAATGCTAAGTGATTAGGATCAGTGTCCGTGTAGTGAACAAGTGAGGCATAGATGCAACATTGGTATGGGAGCCTAGGGATATGAATGGCAAATGCCTATAGGTATAATCAGAGGGTAATCTAGAGGTGACACTTGTATGTAAGGCTGAGCGTAGTAATCCTGGATGGTGGAAGTAGTCTCCAGCTGCATCCCCTCACCCCGACGCGCGTTTTGCCGCCAGCTTCCGGGGGCATGTCAGGGTGAGGGATGACTCAAATATTTAAATTCAAAGGTGGCCAATGGGAGTCCCAGAGTGCCCGACTCATGTGAGACTTAATGGATGCATGACGCTGTTGTGCCAGCTTCTCCGAATGGAAATCTTCCTTCCGGCGCCCATGACCGCAAGCGTGGAATGCAAGCGGGTCATGTGATGAGCATCATCAGAAGTCCAGGAGGCATCGAAAGCGGCCCATGCACACTGTCTCTGTGATGCAGATGGATGCGGATTGAAATCAATGGATTACTAAGGGTCGTGTAGATGAAATGATGCAATAATACAAAAAGGAGAACTCAATAGGAAACGATGTAGGTGTATGATGAATTATAGATTATGAAATGATGAGTTATGAATATATTAGAATAATTTAAGGGGGGCCATGTTGCAGGGAAAATGATGCACAATGATACACTGAGGGGATTATATCTAATGAGAAACGTGATGATGTGTAATAAATCACTGTGTAAATATGAAAAATAAAGAATAAATAAAGCTGCCTAGCCTCTCACTGGTGGAAAGTGAATACACTGATGAGTGTGGTGAAAGTGAAGATGCTAATTAAAGTTATATGAATGGGCAGGCACCAAGGCCGGTGCCAGGAAAGAGTAGGAAAGGATAAGAATGAAATTATGAAAATGCCCTTTAAAGTTACAGTTATATGAAAAAGTTTGGGCACCCCTATTAATCTTAAGCTTAATGTTTTATAAAAATTGGTGTTTTTGCAACAGCTATTTCAGTTTGATATATGTAATAACTGTTGGACACAGTAATGTTTCTGCCTTGAAATGAGGTTTATTGTACTAACAGAAAATGTGCAATCTGCATTCAAACAAAATTTACAAGATAAAGTGACATGTGCTGGGGAACAGCGTATCAATATAAAATAATCAATATAGGGCAAGTGAGCACATAATTGCGGGTATATATGTATCTAATGGACATCATGATTAAAAATATATAAAAAATCATAGCAAGAGATCTAAGATAAACTAATGTTTACACGTCTAAGTCAGTAATATGTAAAAATTAATCATGCCCCCAAAAGGGGCAAGAAGGCCTTATATATTAGGCCTAAGATATTAACAAGACATAATAAAATCATGATGATTGTAGGACAGAAGGTAGCTACCCGCCTAAAAGCTACCTATAAAATGCCCGTCTAGGTGAATTAATTAAGACAATAAGGAAACAATGAGATCAAATGATATACATAAAGAGGGGCCCAACTTCTGGTTTCAACTGTATCTGTGTGAATAAAGTTCTATGTACAGTTGAAACCAGAAGTTTCCATACACTATATAAAAAGACACATATGATGTTTTTCTCAATATCTGACACGAAATCAGAATAAACCTTTCCCGTTTTAAGTCAATTAGGATTGCCATAATTTTTAATATTTGTCAAATGGCAGAAAAATTAGGAAGCAAGAATGTTTTATGGCATTTTTATTACTGCAAAGTTAATTAGAGACACACCTGTGGATGTATTTTAATGCACACCTGAAACACACTGCTTCTTTGTGTAGCATTATGGGAAAGTCTAAAGAAATCAGCCAAGATATCAGGAAGAGAATTGTGGACTTGCACAAGTCTGGCTCATCCTTGGGTACAATTTCAAGATACCTGAAGGTGCTTCGTTCATCTGCACAAACAATTATACACAAGTACAAACAAGATGGGAATGTCCAGCCATCATACCGCTCAGGAAGGAGATGGGTTCTGTGTCCCAGAGATGAATGTGCTTTGGTCAGACATGTGCATATCAATCCAATGACAAAAGCAAAAGACCTTGTGAAGATGGTGGCGGAAGCTGGTAAGATTGTGTCAATATCCAGAGTGAAATGAGTACTGTATCAACATAGGCTGAAAAGCCACTCTGCCACTCTGCCATGTATCAACATGGCCAGGAAGAAGCCATTACTGCAAAAGAAACATAAAAAAGCCAGATTAATGTTTGCAAATCTGCACAGTAACAAAGACCTTAAAGAAGATGTCCAGTACTTTTTACTATGGCCCAAATGTCCCCCAATGTATTTACCCTGTTCAGATAAGGGTTTTTGTAAATACCTTTCGTTGTCCTTCTGGCCGCTCACGTGACGCCCGGCTGCAGCCGGCTCTGACATCCACTGATGTCACGTCAAATTCTGGCTGCAGCCGGGCGTGACTCAGTGCTGCGTTCCACAGTGAGTGATGGGCTGTGGGCGGGGTTACCCCACGCGTCACACCCAGCATCCACCGCTCTCTTTCCCTCTCCTCATTGGGAAAGCGCGCAGTGGATGCTGGGTGTGACCCGCGGGGTAACCCTGCCCACAGCTCGGCATCCAAAGCGGGGACCGTGTCACTGATGTCTCGCCTCACTTGACGTGACATCAGCAGAAGGAAGAGCCGGCTGCAGTTTGGGGTCACGCGATGCTTGTGAGCGTCCAGCGATATCTTAACAGGGTAAATACATTTGGGCCATAGTAAAAAGTACTGGACAACTCCTTTAATTTTTGGAAACATATCCTGTGGTCTGAAGAAACTAAAATAGAACTTTTTGGGCTTAATGACCATCGTTACGTTTGGAGGAAAAAGAGAGAAGCTTGGAAGCATAAGAACACCATCCCAACTGTAAAACGGGGGTGGCAGCATCATGTTGTAGATTTTTTTTGCTGCAGGAGGGACTGGTGAACTTCACAAAATAGATGATATCATGAGAAAAGAAGATTATGTAGCAATACTTGTTACGGATCCGGGTGGTGGAACCTCTGTGCCACGGTGCAAGGAGGGGCGTAACTAAGTATCAACTCAGACCGACCCTGGTCGTACGGCGGCTAACGACTCCATGACCAGGGAGGGACCGAGCAGAGGGACCAGGTACTACTCTGGGGATGACCTTGTAAGAGAGCAGGTGGCTCCCACGGGTCAGCTGACTGGGGCTGACCGGTATAGCGGATGGACACAACAAGCAGGCAGAAGTCTCTGGATAGTTGACAGGTGGTCACGGCACGTGACGGCAGAGCAGGTTAAAGTCTCTAGGTTAACAGACAGGTAGTTACGGCAAGTGACAGCAGGAGCCTCCAGGTAGGCTACGGCAAGTGACGGCCAAGCAGTCTGAAGTCTCTAGGTTAGCAGGCGGGTGGTCACGGCAAGTGATGGCAGAGCCTCCAGGTAGGCTAGCAGGTAACAGGACGGTAACAGGCGAGAGCTCCCAGGTAAGCAGGCTAGCAGGCACGGCAGGCAGGTAACTGGCAGGTGCTTCCTGGTAAGCAGGCGGACTTGCCCATAGACTGGCGGGTAGAACGGAAGGCAGACTGTCGGGCTGGAGAGTAGTCAGACTGGCGGACTGGAACAGTAGTCAGGCTGGCAACTGGAACTGAGGGCTGAAGCAGATATAAGTATGCTGTGCTTCAACTGTTGCTCGGGCACCTCCATTTTGGAGGAGGTGCCTTATATATGGGAGGACCCTCGGCTATTGGCCGGGGACTCTTTAGGACGGCGCGCGTGGCCCCTTTAAGAGAGAGGGAGCGCGCGCGCACCCTAAGCACAGTGCCCGGGAAGCTGCGCGCGCCGGCAGCAGCAGGAAGAGGAGCGCAGGAGGTCGCCGCGCAGTGAGCGGGGAGGTGAGAGGGACGGCGTCTCTGCCTGGCAGGAGGCAGAGAGGCCGATGCTACAATATTGAAGCAACATCTTAAGACATCAGCCAGGAAGTTAAAGCTTGGGCGGAAATGGGTCTTCCAAATGGACAATGACCCGAAGCATACTGCCAGATAGTGGCTTAAGAATAACAAAGTCAATGTTTTGGAGTGGCCATCACAAAGTCCTGATCTCAATCCTATTGAAAATTTATGGGGAACGCTGAAAAGGCAGGTGCGAGCAAGGCGACCTACAAACCTGGATCAGTTACACCAGTTTTGTCAGGTTTAATGGGCCCAAATTCCCACCAACTATTGAGAGAAGCTTGTGGAAGGATATCCCAAACGCTTGACCCAAGTCATTCAGTTTAAGAGCAATGGTACCAAATACTAATGAAATGTATGGAAACTTTTCACTTTGCAGTAAGTAATAAAAATTCCTTAAAACATTCTCTCTCTCATTATTCTGGCATTTGGCAAATATTAAAATTTATGGTAATCCTAATTATCCTAAAACAGGAAAGGTTTATTCTGATTTCATGTCAGATAGTGAGAAAAACATGCATATGTGTCTTTTTATATAGCGTATGTAAACTTCTGGTTTCAACTGTACTTGAACTTTATGTCCATATCTATATATAGATGTGTATATATATATATATATATATATATATATATACAGTACAGACCAAAAGTTTGGACACACCTGCTCATTTAAAGATTTTTCTTTATTTTCATGACTATGAAAATTGTACATTCGCACTGAAGGCATCAAAACTATGAATTAACACATGTGGAATTATATACTTAACAAAAAAGTGTGACACAACTGAAAATATGTCTTATATTCTAGGTTCTTCAAAGTAGCCACCTTTTGCTTTGATGACTGCTTTGCACACTCTTGGCATTCTCTTGATGAGCTTCAAGAAGTAGTCACCGGAAATGGTTTTCACTTCACAGGTGTGCCCTGTCAGGTTTAATAAGTGGGATTTCTTGCCTTATAAATGGGGTTGGGACCATCAGTTATGTTGTGCAGAAGTCTGGTGGATACACAGCTGATAGTCCTACTGAATAGACTGTTAGAATTTGTATTATGGCAAGAAAAAAGCAGCTAAGTAAAGAAAAACGAGTGTCCATCATTACTTTAAGAAATGAAGGTCAGTCAGTGCGAAAAATTGGGAAAACTTTGAAAGTGTCCCCAAGTGCAGTTGCAAAAACCATCAAGCGCTACAAAGAAACTGGCTCACATGAGGACCGCCCCAGGAAAGGAAGACCAAAAGTCACCTCTGCTTCTTAAGATGTTTATCCGAGTCACCAGCCTCAGAAATTGCAGGTTAACAGCAGCTCAGACTAGAGACCAGGTCAATGCCACACAGAGTTCTAGCAGCAGACATATCTCTTCAACAACTGTTAAAAGGAGACTTTGTGCAGCTGGCCTTCATGGTAAAATAGCTGCTAGGAAACCACTGCTAAGGACAGGCAACAAGCAGAAGAGACTTGTTTGGGCTAAAGAACACAAGGAATGGACATTAGACCAGTGGAAATCTGTGCTTTGGTCTGATGAGTCCAAATTTGAGATCTTTGGTTCCAACCACCGTGTCTTTGTGCGACGCAGAAAAGGTGAACGGATGGACTCAACATGCCTGGTTCCCACCGTGAAGCATGGAGGAGGAGGTGTGATGGTGTGGGGGTGCTTTGCTGGTGACACTGTTGGAGATTTATTCAAAATTGAAGGCATACTGAACCAGCATGCAAGTATATAATTCCACATGTGTTAATTCATAGTTTTGATGCCTTCAGTGTGAATGTACAATTTTCATAGTCATGAAAATAGAGAAAAATCTTTAAATGAGAAGGTGTGTCCAAACTTTTGGTCTGTACTGTATATAGTTGAATATTTATATATATATCTATGTGAGGACACAGCATTTCTTCTTAATTCTGCCAAATGCAGTTAGTCAGTGGGCACAGGGACATGAGCTATTGTCGCTGACTCTAGTTGTAGATGTAAATAATTGTTGGAATCTTGAATGGCTGCTGTGTACAGATTATAGCGCCCCCTACAGCTTATTGTCCTGCTGTCCTCGTGGAACAAAGGCACAGGATAACTGACAGATTGATCATTGTTAGTTTTGTTGTCTACCTATTGTATTAGTGAGTTCAAGGTTGTTCTGCAAATATTGAAGGACAAACTATGAACACTTCGACAATGAGAGATGACTTTCTCCCAATCCTGTAGAAAAAAAATGCCTGAATACGAGGTGTGACCTAGAAAAGTAGGATCTGCCTCTTTTCCCACACACTCTACAGCAAGCCACCGACCATCTGGAGGAACACAGATCTGCTCCACTGACCATCACTGAACCCTCGAAGACGCTGGAGAATCCAGGTTGGGACAATCAGGTCACCTAGCCACGTACCTCACTGCACTCACTCAGCTTCCTAAGCTTGCCACTACCTCGTCTCTGGTTGCCGGGCAAAAGATGGGGTAGTCAGCCCTGGATGCTCCGAAGTCACAGCTGCTCAGAGCCAGTGGAAAGGTGAGACTATGTCATGTGCACCATCTTATGTACTTGCTGGGGCTGTACTGTATGTGACTGGCTGGTGTTGGTGCAATAAATTATTGCCGCACTGTGTTACCCTCACTCTGTCTGGTCTGAGTAGTGTCTGGCCCACAGGAAAGGAGAGCGGGAGTTCAATGGGATGAGCCCTGGTCCATATGATTTTCTAAAGATGAGACCACACACTGACCCTCGTGTCTCCACTCTATCTATCTATTAGATTTCAAAATGTTTATGAATTTCTCTAGAAAAATATTTAGATTTGAGAGTCCTCAGTGGTTGATACCTTTTAATGGCTAACTGAAAAGATGGTAACAAATTGCAAGCTTTCAAGACTACTCAGGTCTCTTCATCAGGCTAGTATACCACAAAATCTGAAGAGTCACATATTTATACACAATAAGGGTATGTGCACACGATGCAGAAATGAAGCAGAAAATTTCTGCATCATTTCTGCATCTCCCTGGCAGAAAAAACGCATGCGGATTGTACATGCGTTTTTCCTGCGTAATACATGCGGATTCACATGCGTTTCCGCATGCGGATTAACAAACGCTTTCCAGGCGATTTTAGCATCACCTGGAAAGTGCTTGACAACTAGGTCACACTATATAAATCCATGCAACCGGCATGGATTTATATAGTGTGACCGTATAAGAATGTTTAAAAATAAAGCTACACTTATCTTCTGATGCCCCGGCGTGTGCTGCCGCGTTCGTTCCTGGCTTGTTCCTGGCTGCCGGGATATCGCGAGACACTGCGCTGAAGGGCCTGCGGTCACATGACTGTGACGTCACCGAAGGTCCTTCAGTCTTGCACGCGAGCAGAGGGAAGGAGACCGGGGGCCGTCAGAAGGTGAATATATCTTTATTTTTTATTTTATTCTTGTTTTTACAGTTTCTATGGTACCTGGGTGTGGAGGAGAGTCTCATCTTCTCCACACCCGGGTACCATCCGCACGGAATTGGCGCGTTCTAATGCAAGTCAATGGCGGCGAAAACGCCGCGTTTCCGCAAAATTAATGGACATGCTGCGGATGTTTGAGCGCAGCATAAACGCTGCGGAAAAATCCGCAGCATGGGCACAGCACATGCGGATTATCATTGGGGAACATTGTTGCCCTTCTACCAAGCGTTTTTAATGCGTTTCCGCAGCCGCAGAAATGCTGTGGAAACGCATAAAAAACGCATCGTGTGCACACAGCCTAAGACACACAAAAAATGCAATAGGTAAGACAGGTGATGAAAAGCAGAGTTATTATGAAAGAGATAAACAGTTCTGGCTATAAATATTTTAGCAGTTAATAGATAAGGAGTGTGAAGGTTTTATTGTCCTGTGTCCAGTGTTGTGATGACCTCACAGGTCTGAGAGTCTGAGGAGCACATTCCTTAGTTGATGTAGAATGACATAAATCCATGCGACACATTCATTCCTGTTCTGAAAGTGTTAAAGGTCACCATCAGTTTATATTCTGAGATTCTTCTTTCTCTTTGAGATTTGAAGTTACCTTTTAATACCAGTAATTCATGTCTTTTATGCTGTGATCAGGGGAACAAAAATGCTTGGCTACAGGCAGATCTATTCTTTTTTATTTTGTGTGGCGATGATGATTCATCCTTGTTCTAAGTTTTTGTCCTGTCTCCCCTACATAAAGACCCCCAGCTGGACATTTGGTACATATAATTAAGTACACTACATTAGATGTGATACAGCTGAACGTACCTGGGATCTTATAGTCCTGATGTGAATTGGGGATCTTCATCTTGTCTGTGGTCGTTATAAACGGACAGGTTTTACATTTTTTCTGGTTGCAAGGAAAGGTTCCTGTAGCTGGTGGAGATGACAGGGAGCTTCTGACATTGTCAGGAAAACTTGGTCAGACCTTGAAGCCCTCTGGCGCCCCCTTATCCTGCTGGTTAAACACAGTATTGACCGAGGATAAGCAACAGGGCGCAGCTGCTCTCATTTATGTCGACTATTGTGGCACGTGCTGTGACAGGACGTATATATACCACCAGTTCCTTCCAGGAACGTATATATATACCTCAATCCAGCCACCCTCAAACCACAGTATCACATAAATACACCGTTTGCTGCCACCACCGATCTCTTAACAGGTGGATCGGGTACCCGTTAGATAACGTGAATTAGTGGGTGAGGAATTGTCAGGAAAACTTGGTCAGACCTTGCAGCTCTCTGGCGCCCCCTTATCCTGCTGGTTAAACACAGTATTGACCGAGGATAAGCAACAGGGCGCAGCTGCTCTCATTTATGTCGACTATTGTGGCACGTGATGTGACAGGACGTATATATACCACCAGTTCCTTGAATTTCTCTATAAAATGATCTATGACAATGATTATATAATGTACATTGTGGACCATTCAGCCTCAGTCTCAAAGCACAATCGTTAACAATCCCGAAAAGTAGGAAGAATGGGAAGCATTTAAGGAAACCAGGATGGATGAACACAGAACTTAAACACATGCTAAAAAGAAAGAAAGAAATGTTTATTAAATGGAAAGAGGGAGGCATATCTAAAGACGATTATAATGCAGTCTGCAGATCCTGCAGGGCACGTATCAGGTTAGCTAAAGCTGACAATGAATTAAGGCTTGCAAGAGATGTCAAAAGCAATAAAAAAGGATTTTGGGGGTATGTCAAAAGTAAAAGAAAAGTCAAAGATGCTATAGGATTTTTACAGGATGAAAATGGAGAAATGGTAAGAGAGGATGTTGAGAAGGCCGAACTTTTTAATTCCTATTTTGCATCTGTTTTTTCTCAGAAAGAAAATGTAACATCAACTGATCTTCACTGTCCTTTTAAAGGAATAGAGGAATCCAAGTTATCTGTAAACAGAAAGATTGTGAGGGAATGTTTAGCTAACATAAATGAGTTCAAGTCTCCAGGTCCAGATGAATTACACCCCAGAGTACTGAAGGAGATCGTAGAAGAAATTTTAGAACCACTCTCCATAATCTTTGAAAATTCTTGGAGAACAGGAGAAGTCCCAGAAGACTGGAGAAGAGCAAATGTTGTTCCTATCTTCAAAAAGGGGAAGAAGGTGGACCCAGGGAACTATAGGCCGGTGAGTCTGACTTCTATACCAGGAAAGATCTTTGAACAAATTATTAAACAACATGTATGTAAGTACATGGATAAGAATGAAGTGATTAACCAGAGTCAGCATGGGTTTGTAACTAACAAGTCATGTCAGACTAACTTAATTTCCTTCTATGACAGAATCACTGACTGGGTGGATCAGGGAAATGCTGTAGATATAGTATATCTTGACTTCAGCAAAGCATTTGACAAAGTATCTCACACCATCCTTATTGAAAAAATGACCAAGTATGCAATGGACCAGGCAACTGTTAGGTGGATTCATAACTGGCTTAGTGATCGGACTCAAAGGGTGGTTGTAAATGGCTTCACATCCAGCTGGATGAATGTCTCAAGTGGGGTACCACAGGGCTCCGTCCTGGGACCTGTATTGTTCAACATCTTTATCAATGATTTAGATGAAGGAATTGAGGGTAAACTGATTAAATTTGCTGATGACACAAAGCTAGGAGGGATAGCTAATACTAGAGAAGAGAGAGAGAGGATTCAAAAAGACCTAAATAAACTGGAGCAGTGGGCAGCAACCAACAGAATGGTTTTTAACAGGGAAAAATGCAAAGTACTACATCTGGGCAATAAAAATGAAAAAAGCATATACAGAATGGGAGGAATAGAGCTAAGCAACAGTACATGTGAAAAAGACTTAGGTATACTAATAGATCATAGACTGAACATGAGTCAACAGTGTGATGCAGCAGCAAAAAAGGCAAATACAATTCTGGGATGTATTAACAGAAGCATACAGTCTAGATCACGTGAAGTCATTATCGGTCTTTACTCCTCTTTGGTCAGACCTCATCTGGAATACTGTGTACAGTTTTGGGCACCACATTTTAAAAAAGACATAGACAAACTGGAGCAAGTTCAGAGAAGAGCGACCAGAATGGTGACTGGTCTGCAAACCATGTCCTATGAGGAACGGTTGCAGGATTTGGGAATGTTTAGCTTGCAAAAAAGAAGACTGAGAGGAGACTTAATAGCTGTCTACAAATATGTCAAGGGCTGTCACATTGTAGAAGGATCATCTTTATTCTCATTTGCACAAGGAAAGACTAGAAGCAATGGGATGAAACTAAATGGGAGGAGACACAGATTAGATATTAGAAAAAACTTTTTGACAGTTAGGGTGATTAATGAGTGGAACAGGCTGCCACGAGAGGTGGTGAGTTCCCCTTCAATGGACGTCTTCAAACAGAGGCTGGACAGACATCTGTCTGAGATGATCTAGTGAATCCTGCTTTGAGCAGGGGGTTGGACCAGATGACCCAGGAGGTCCCTTCCAACTCTACCATTCTATGATTCTATGATTCAGATGCAGAGTGTGAACATTGCCAAAAATCTATATCGTACATTTAACTGAAATAAATGATACAATTCATCAGAAATATTAACCATTTAGACGCTTTTACAAAGTTCCGGATAAATATGAACAAAATGTAAATGTTGATTCATAAGCTGTGAATTCAGCGGGTCAGTCCTGAGGGAATTTACATCCCATGTAGGAATTCAGAGGATCTGGGAAGGGATTTTGCGACAAACAACACTGGATGGAATGGGCCCAGATAACCTGGCACCAAGGCTGGAAAAGATCCATATGCTGGTTTTCTTCGATGCCGATATGAAAGAAATAAAAACAAATATTTTCTAACACTTTTCTATTTTTTTTTTATAATTATTTGATATTAACCCCTTTACTACCTTGGGTTTCTCCATTTTTGCGTTTTCGTTTTTTGCTCCCCTTCTCTCCAGAGCCATAACTGTTTTATTTTTCCGTCAATATGGCCGTGTGAGGGATTGTTTTTTGCAAGACGAGTTGTACTTTTGAACAACACCATTGGTTTTACCATATTGTGTACTGGAAAACAGGAAAAAAATTAAAAGTGCGGTGAAATTGCAAAAAAAGTGCAATTTCACAATTGTGACTCACCGGCGCCTGCGCACAAGTTTCCTGCTCCACAAGGCTACACAGACGGCAGGAAGAAGACCGCCGTCCATACAGGGTAATGGGTGACGTGGCGGGGAGGAGGGGGGATATGGAAATGAAGCTAATAGGCGGGGATTTCTTTGCGTCCCCCAGATGTGAAGCTTGCCAAAACTAATTTAATAAAAAGCTATTACACAGCAAGTAGACCTCTAATATGGGACATACAGGTAAGTATAGATTCATACTTCTATCACCTGTATCCCCATATTAGAGGTCAGATAGGTCCCAGGGGTGACAGATTCCCTGTAACATGTTAACTGCCATGGGTGGATCGCGACTCCACCTGTGGCTGTTAGGGGCACGTGACAGCTGTACAGAGCAGCTGTCATGTCCCTGGAAAGGTGCGGTGTCATCACCGAAGTCCACACGCCTCGCACACGCGCCGCTCCACATGCGTCGTACACATGTGCGGGTCCGCTCCGTACACCTCGTACATGCTTCTCCGAACACACGCGGCTCCGCTCCCTACACCTCGTACACATGCGGTTCCGCTCCGTACACCTCGTACTCACACGGCTCTGCTCCGTACACCTCGTACTCACACGGCTCTGCTCCGAACACCTTGTACACACCCGGCTCTGGTCCGTACACCTCGTACACGCTTCTCCGTACACCTCGTACACACGCGGCTCCGCTTCCTACACCTCGTACACGCGCGGCTCTGCTCCCTACACCTCGTACACATGCGGCTCCGCACCGTACACCTCGTACTCACACGGCTCTGCTCCGTACACCTTGTACACACCCGACTCTGCTCCGTACACCTCGTACACGCTTCTCCGCTCCGTACACCTCGTACACACACGGCTCTGCTCTGTACACCTCGTAGATACGCGGCTCTGCTCCGTACACCTCGTGCACACGCGGCTCTGCTCCGTACACCTCGTACACACGGCTCTGCTCCGTACACCTCGTACTCACACGGCTCTGCTCCGTACACCTCGTACTCACACGGCTCTGCTCCGTACACCTTGTACACACCCGGCTCTGCTCCGTACACCTCGTACACGCTTCTCCGTACACCTCGTACACACGCGGCTCCGCTTCCTACACCTCGTACACGCGCGGCTCTGCTCCCTACACCTCGTACACATGCGGCTCCGCTCCGTACACCTCGTACTCACACGGCTCTGCTCCATACACCTTGTACACACCCGGCTCTGCTCCGTACACATCGTACACGCTTCTCCGTACACCTCGTACACACGCGGCTCCGCTTCCTACACCTCGTACACGCGCAGCTCTGCTCCCTACACCTCGTACACATGCGGCTCCGCTCCGTACACCTCGTACTCACACGGCTCTGCTCCGTACACCTTGTACACACCCGGCTCTGCTCCGTACACCTCGTACACACGCTTCTCCGCTCCGTACACCTCGTACACACACGGCTCTGCTCCGTACACCTCGTACACACGCGGCTCTGCTCTGTACACCTCGTACTCACACGGCTCTGCTCCGTACACCTTGTACACACCCGGCTCTGCTCCGTACACCTCGTACACACGCTTCTCCGCTCCGTACACCTCGTACACACGCGGCTCTGCTCCGTACACCTCGTACACACGCGGCTCCGCTCCGTACACCTCGTACTCACACGGCTCTGCTCCGTACACCTTGTACACACCCGGCTCTGCTCCGTACACCTCGTACACACGCTTCTCCGCTCCGTACACCTCGTACACACGCGGCTCTGCTCCGTACACCTCGTACACACGCGGCTCTGCTCTGTACACCTCGTAGATACGCGGCTCTGCTCCGTACACCTCGTACACACGCGGCTCTGCTCCGTACGCCTCGTACACACGCGGCTCCGCTCCGTACACCTCGTACACACGCGGCTCTGCTACATCCACACTGTAAACCCCTCCTGACCCCACACATAAACTTCAGCTCATCCAGCACCATGACAACCAGCACAGCAGAGTCCTGCATCCACTGAGGCCCCTGATCATGTGACCCCTGACTCCTCCCCTCCTGTGACCTCATCACAGCTCCTGTGCGCACAGAGCAGCCATATATGTGGTGGCGGCTCTGCAAGTGGAGGTATGTGGAGACCCCATTACTGGGCGCAGGGGGCATTAACCCCTTCAGCACCGAGACTCTTTTGGGGTCTTGTGTTGCCCCTTTATAAGAATCATAAGGTTTTTGTTCTGTTTCCTGTAATAGATACATACGACCCAACTATGGAGACAGGAAGGGAGGAAACGTATTGTTCTCATAGTACAGGACCCCTTTACTGGCCCCACAGTGTAATGCCCCCATTATGCCCCTTATGCAGGATGTATGATGCCCCCACACAGTGTAATGCCCCCATTATGCCCCTTATGCTGTATGTATGATGCCCCCACACAGTGTAATGCCCCTTATGCAGGATGTATGATGCCTCCACACAGTGTAATGCCCCCTATGCAGGATGTATAATGCCCCCACACAGTGTAATGCCCCCATTATGCCCCTTATGCAGGATGTATGATGCCCCCCCACAGTGTAATGCCCCCATTATGCCCCTTATGCAGGATGTATGATGCCCCTACACAGTGTAATGCCCCCATTATGACTCTTATGCACTATGGATGATGCCCCCACACAGTGTAATGCCCCCATTATGCCCCTTATACAGTATGTATGATGCCCCCACACAGTGTAATGCCCCCTTTATGCCCCTTATACAGTATGTATGATGCCCCCCACAGTATAATGTTCCCACAGTACCGCCTGAGATCCTGCAGTTGGAATAAGTCCTGAGGTTTTACTGTTGGAATAAAACCTCTGGAACATGGTTTTCCCTTTTTCTGCTCCCCTACATAAATACTCTTGATATCGAGGCTTTGTACAGTAATATACCGCATGAGGATGGTATCAGAGGAGTAAGACATTTCTTGAAATGGAGATCAGTAGAGTGTAGCAGACATAATGACTTCATGGAGGATCTTATAAAATTCACTCTTACACATAACTTCTTTCTTTTTGATAGGAAGTACTTCCCCCGAGCTCAGCGGTACTGTGATGGGGAGCCTCTGTGCCCCCTTGTATGCTAACCTTTTTCCTGGGCTGGTGGGAGGAAACCACAATATGCAGAGATGATCATAAGTGGTGACATCCATATATTGGGGTGTGGTATAGATATATTGACAACATTTTTATCATCTGGTCAGGGACGAGTGAACAGTTTCTTGAATTTGTCAGGAAACTCAACATCAATAGAGTGGGCCTGAGATTTACAACGGAGTTTAGTTATAACCCGTTGCCTTTCCTGGATGTACCAATCAAGAAAGAACTGGATGTGACCCTAGGGACATTCATCTACCATAAACCTACAAGCACTAATAAACTATTGAAGTGGGATAGCCACCACCCCATCTCCCTGAAAAAAAGAATACTCAAGGGCAAATTTTTACGGTCGAGAAGGAAGTGTTCAAATGTCACATTTTAATATACAGTCACTTCCCAACTCCAATCTGGCAGTCAGATTAAATCCCTGGATTAATTAACTATCACTAAGCATAAGATGTAATTTTATTGTTCTCAAGAAAGGCGTCCAGGCCTCTCTTGAACTCATTAAGTGAGTTGGACATCACCACTTCCTCTCCCAGAGAGTTCCAGAGTCTCACGGCTCTGACCGTAAAGAATCCCCTTCTATGCTGGTGCAGGAACCTCCTTTCCTCCAGACGCATAGTGTGCCCCCTCGTCTTTGTCACCATCCTTGGTATAAACAGATCATGGGAGAGATCTCTGTACTGCCCCCTGATGTATTTATACATGTTTATGAGGTCTCCCCTAAGCCTTCTCTTTTCCAACGTAAATAGGTCTAATTTTGACAACCTCTCTGGGTATTCTAGTCCCTCCATTCCCTTTATTACCTTAGTCGCCCTCCTTTGTACCCTCTCTAGCTCCAATATGTCTTCCCTGAGCACCGGAGCCAGTGTACAGTGAAACCGAAGACATCTTCAATTGTATCGTTGAGGTGGTTAAACCCAATGTAAGAGGAGTTGGTCACAATAGATGTATCCTCAAAAAGGAAAGTGAGTGGGTCTCCTGACTGTATTCACTAGTCCCGAAGGGACTCAATGAGCAAATTTCATATGCCTGTTTTGTGTGAATACAGCCCCATCCTGGATTACATTTTTGGATTTTATACTCTACCCATTGCTACTCAGTTCCCTGTGAATGGGGTTCACATTTTGTTGTACTTTATCGAGATATATTCTACATTTACTATATAGTAATTAACAAGTATGATGATCCTTGTGTATCTCTAATTATGCAATAGGGTTCAAATTTGACCATTTAGGAATATACTGTGGGCCATCATCCAATATTTTTTGTAGTGATGAAGTAGATCTAAAAGCCTATTGCATGATGTGAGGATGTGCAATATGTAACGCTGAGTCACTTTTCACGGCCACGCCGTGAGACGAAATAGTCAAGGAGTCCGAAGTCAAAAGCCAGGAGGGCACGTCATAAACAGAGGGAAGAGGCAAAGGCATAGTCAGGTAACAGTCCATTGGTCAGAATACCAGAAGGATAGCGGATCAGAGCAGAAGTGGTCAGGCATCAGAAGATCAATACACAGAACACTAAAGCACAGAGCCACAAACCTCACACTACGTGAATGTACGTCTGGCAGAAAAAGCCCAGTTAAGTAGCCTGGCAGTCACCTGGAATAATGAACACCTGAAGATAGCCAGTGCCTCCCAGTCTCAGATTGGACAGTCGAGCTGTCAATAAACACACTGACAGCTTCAGCACGCCCCTGTACCTGACTGGATGACCGAGCTGTCAATCAAAGTACCGACAGCTTCAGCATGCCCCTGTACATGATTGGACGGCTGAGCTGTCAGTAACTGCATCCCCGACACAGTGAGGGGTGGAACCGTGACACAATACTTGTTTTTAGGCTGTGTGCCCACGTAGCGTTTTACAAGCGTTTTTGATGCGGAATTTCCGCAGCGGAAACGCTTGTAAAATGCTTGGTAACCCGCACCCCATGATCCCCAATGGGTTTCCGCAACTTCTATGCACATGCTGCGGATTTTTCCGCAGCGTTTATGCCGCGTTCAAAAATCCGCAGCATGTCATTTAATTTTGCGTTTCCGCAAGCGGAATTGCCTTTGTCCAATGCATAAAAAACGCAAGGCAATTCCGCATGTGGAAAACGCGTGATAAACGCGCGAAAAAAGCGCGATAAACGCGTGCGGAATTCCGCATGCGTTTTTCCGGGAGAGGACTTGCATTTATGCAGCAGAAATTTTCTGCTTCATAAATGCAACGTGGGCACATAGCCTTAATCTCCCATGACACTGATCTCAGAGACAGGACTTTTCTATATTGGTGGAATGCAATCCAGATTCATTATGCACTTCGGCGTAGAACGTATAATTCTGGACATGGGCAGTCGCAGATAGGAGACTGGGATGCTCTTCAGAGTGGAACGCACACATCCAGGCATACGTAATCTCCGACAATGTTCCTAGATACGCTCTGGTGTGTAACACATAACTACGGGCATGCGCAGTCAGAGGTATGAGTGGCGCGGCAGCAATCAGTTTATCTGGAGTTTCAGTTAAAGCGCGTCACTTCCGGACATGCACACTAGGGGATGGACATTATCGAACCTCTAGCGCATGAGAATTAACGCAGGCACAGTACATTATTGTAGACAGACTCCATTCTATATACACTATGACAATTTACCTCTAGGAATGGGAATGGGTCTCCTAGTCTGGGGAGCGGTTTTGGATGAAGTTGAATATTTAAACATGGACACCTGGCTATTAGGCACACTTCTGAAGATGACGTGTGTTCAGATGTTTTAGCTACCTTTGATTCAGCCTGTCTCATCTGTTTCCCTTCAAGCCAGGACTCGCGTTTTTTATTTGTTTCAGCTATCTAATAAGTGAATCTACACATATAAAGCATACAGTGTATCACTTCCTCACAGTAAGACCCTTCTAGTTGTCCATAGCAACCAATCAGTGCTCAGCTTTCATTTTACCTCAGCAGCTTCATTGTTGAAAGCTACAATCTGGTTGCTATAGCCAACCAAAAAGATCTTACTGTGAGGCAATTCTCAAAAATGAGGCCCCAGTTACCTCTGCAACAGCCGTTGCTATAATTACAGACTTTAGACCAACTTATCAGGTTTCCTCCCCTTGCGACTATATGGTTGCTGCACCTTTAAGAGTGACTCCTTGGATGCAGTCTCTAACTCTTTGAGACCCTTTGGGCAAAAACTGTGGTTTGGCATTTGTGGCACCCCAGTGGTCCAGTTGCCCCTGTGGCCTTGCCTCCCTCACAGGGGGTAATGCCATGCCTGGTTTACCAGCATACAACACTTTCCTGGCTCCAAACCAGAAAGGGGAGCTCCTCCCCTTCAAATTGGAATCTGGAGGCCGGGTTAGAAAGAGTTAGTGGAGAGGAGTTGGAGACAGGAGAGCGACGAGGAAGGACCTGGGGAAGGGAGCTGTGTACAAGCTCGCCCCAGAGGAGAGAAGCGCAAAGGAACCTGACACTGGAGTCCGTGGTTGTGGGACACTGAAGGCGCAGCAGCCGAATCCGGAGGGCAGGAGACTGCAGGTCTCCTGGCCCCACCAGACGCCCGGCGGCACAGCAGCACCATAGGGCCCAGCACCGCCAAGTGGGAGCGACACTTAAGGAAGACCCGAGCTGCCTGCCATACGGGTGAGGAAGAGACGTTTTACTCAGGGACAAGGGCCGCAGCATAGCTTCAAGCAGCAGGGCCAAAGAGAATAGCGCAGAGGGAAGGCCTATAACTCTACATGGCGAGGTGGATCCCCAACTTGCTTCCAGGCTGCCCGGACCTCTACTACCAGCTAGTACCCGTGCCCCTTTCTGCCTAACTACCGCAAGTAAAGATAAAAGGAAACCGCCATTAAGCTGTGGACTGGTCATTATCTGCGGTATCACCTGCATTACACCGCATCAACAACATCCACCTCCACAATTCTACATATACTGCCCTGGAGCTTAGCTCTGCCTGTGGAGAGCTGAACCAACTCTGCTGTGTGACCATCAGCTCCAGAGGATCTGCACCGCAGCGGCGGCCCCATATAGCCGCATACCACAGGTGGTGTCACGAACATTATCTCTAAAAACTTTATTTCCCCTTTTACTTTCCCTTTAATTGACCAGGTCACTGCCACCGTGACATCCCCAGCACCGACCGGCCCGGCTACTGAGTACCCCACGGCCCAGGGGGCGCGTCACATTATACACACAGACACCCATTTTTTCCTTTATTTCTATAGAGCCTAAATTCTGGGGACAAATCTTGTCAAGGGGAAAAATTTTGAGGTTTCATGTTTGCTGTATTTTTAGTCTGATGTTAAAGACAGCAGCGCAAAATTTCACTCAAACCAGATGAAAAATGTTTTGTATTCTATGGGCTCCACACACAGATTTACTGCTTTATATATGTAGATATAAAGAAGAAAGCTAAATACTGTAAATAATACATCTCATATGTTTCCCTTATTACCTCCAGTAATTGTATTATTACACAGGATTTTTATGATGTTACATCGGCTCATCTTCGTCTCATTAAGGTCTTTACAATATCGGATCCTCTCAGCGAAGATCTTCTATAGAAGAGAATTTTCCAGATTTATCCATCAAAGATGGATATGCACAGAGACAGGATGGCGGAGAGGATATTACACCTCACCCTAGAGATCCTCTTCCGGCTTACTGGAGAGGTGAGAGATTCTGATGACGTCACATTACATCATTCTTATCTATGGGAATAACAGATGGACAGAACTGGAGAGGTGAGGACTCTGGAAATGTCTGTAGTGAGATTTATTAATGTGTCTCTCCATAACTAGGGTTATACAGTAGTGAAGAAGACCTCTAGTGAGGGCTGTCAGGACCCTGTGTCTGAGGGATGGGGAAGACCCCTGAGCCTAATCACGGGGCCTCCATCTCACCCCCTGATACATGAGGACATCAATGACAAGAAGATCCTAGAACTCACCTTCAAGATGATTGAGCTGCTGACTGGAGAGGTGACACTGCTGGGAATGCTGGGACATTATACAGTAACGCTGTGGAGGGATCGTGGAGATGACGGTATCATTGTATGTGTCAGGTTCCTATAAGGTGTCAGGATGTCGCTGTCTATTTCTCCATGGAAGAGTGGGAGTATTTAGAAGGACACAAAGATCTGTACAAGGACGTCATGGAGGTTCCCCAGCCCCTCACATCATCAGGTAATAGACAGGACAAAATACACACGGCCTATAATTATCTGTATGTAAAGAATGAATTCAGTCCCTGTATGTGTTTCCTCCAGATCTATCCAGTAAGAGGACAACACCAGAGAGATGTCCCCGTCCTCTTCTTCCACAGGACTGTAAACAAGAAGATCCCAATGTTCCTCAGGATCATCAGGTAGATGGAGAGAAGGTGTCATGAGATCTCCCCTATGATGTGTAGACGGCTGTGAAGGTCTTGTGTTCAGTCTTGTTTTATCCACCAGTATTATATGCTCTATATTTGTGTCATGAGAATGGTGGAGATGGCAGGATTAGAGCTGATTGTAGATGTGACTTCTCTATCTGTCTGTGACTCTTACAATATTTGTTTCAGGGTGAAGATCAGACCCATATTAATACTACAGAGACATATGTGAGGGGTGATGAGCGGTGTAAAGAGGAAATTCCTACATATGACTACCCAGGTGAGTAGTAACCACTAAATACAGAAAATAACAGATTTATCTCAGTCACCGGCTGTAGCTGTTTTATCGGTTGTGTAGTCTGACCGTATCACAATCATGTGATCACCATTTTGCCTCTAGACCACAACATTCTCTTAGACCCAAAACTGTTCAAATGACTTCGGGCATTGAAAGCCCTCCTGTATAGAACTTACAACCTGGAGGATCCCCTTACCACTGGGATTGGAAGACGTTGACCGTGACCTGCTCAGGTCTGTAAACTACAAAGCCAAATGACAGCGTACGTAGAATGAGCTGAAAAGTTAGAAAATCACTTGAAAAAAAATTATTATGATGGGCCTTTAAGAGAAAGCGGAGGGTAATGATGGTGTTGGCTTCCTAGATCCCTGATATCTTATTGGATGAATCTACCTTCTCTCCATTCTGTGCTGCTGAATAAGCTCATATGGTCCCTACAAGACCAGGTCCAGTCTTTGCGGCCAAACTTGGCTGTAATATACATTTATTCATGCCTGCAGGAGATGTGTTGGCATGGCTCGAGCCCTGGTTTCATGGATTCACTCCATGTCATAAAGTACATTGTTTTCAGTCCCAAGGAATTCGGATTACTGCACAATCTCTCCTGAAATGGGGGCGCTAATACTTTCTCTACTCTTCTGCTCAGGACTTATAGTAGCTCCAATGGTCCATAATACATGAGTGCATCTACGGTTTAATGTTATAGTTCTCTGCTGATACATATACGTTCTTAATGTGGGTGAAACATGTTTTTTTTATTCTATGTCTATTTGTTTACAGTTTTTCATTTTGTATGATTTGTGGTGGGATTTGCCTGCCTCACTTATGTGAGTCTGCAAGCCCCTGATAGTATTTAAAAAAAGGTCTCCATTGACTCTTCCAAATGCCTGAGATCTAAATTTAATACACCTCAGCTCTGCACGATTATAAAAAGTTCTATTTAGATGTCTAATATTTCTTCTTGAAACTCATCTGACCGAAAATATTGGCATTTTTTGATAATTTAGATTGCGAAGAGCCACCAAGCCCCATACTCTAATTACCCCAGAGAGGTTTCACCACCTGTTACTCATCTCAATTTTTTTTTTGCTGATGAAGACTGTTGAGTTTTTATTCATTTCAGTAGATGTGTTATTGTCTTTAGTCACAGTTTTGCCCATCACCATTTAACCCCTCTACATGGATCTGGATTACACAGAGACCCCTAGACTTGGGCCACGGTGTTACCTGCTGTTCTGTGGAGTGAGATGGGAAAAATAGTCAGGTAGCCGGATCAGAACCAGGAGGGCAGATAAAATACAAAATCAGAAGACACAAGAGTAGTCAGTAAACAGGCCGGGGTCACAACAAGAAACAAATACACAAGCCAGGAGCTGAGCACAGAGGACTGAACTAGAGGAGAACAAGGCTGGATCTGGCAGCTCCCGGCAATATGCTTCCAGCTTTAGTAGGGTGCGGTGCTTTCCAAATGGCTGAAGCAGGGAGCAGATTACTCCAGCTGGACAGCACACACCCATACTGCCAGACTGGATGGTACTACTGGTCTCAGGCACCCAAATCTTAGTGGCTGGACATTGCCTGCGCCACCCAGAGCTTCTGGTTCTGATGTCTCCTCTATCACCAGCGCCGCCTGCAGAATGAATAAGGCGGCTCCTGGTGAGTGAAGCAGACATTGCAGGAGCAGATCCCAGAGGAGATGGGACACACCATTTGCAGAAGCCCTAATATGACAAAATGGTAGTAAATGAGAGCAATAAAAATCCCCATAGTGACCCCATTTTGGAGATTATAACCCTCAATGAATAGTAGTGACTATTATGAATTCACAGCCACTTTCCAGAAATTTGTACACAGTGGATGTTGGAGAGTGAAAATTGCACATTAGCCATTTTATTACCCAACACATAGTGCCCAGATTGTGCTCCAGGAGACACACACCGTAAATTAAGTGGGTTCTTCTCACTATAGTAATGCCAAATACATGGATGCTGAATGTGGTTTGGGCATACTGCAAGGCTCAGAAGTGAGTGGGAGACTATACTTTGGGAGAGTGGATATTTCTGGATTGGTTTATGGGTACATGTTGCTTTTCAAGAGCCTTTGAGCCACTAATAATGGGGAAACCTCTGTTTTTCCATTGACAGATGATGGACCTGAGTTGGGGACTTGTTTTTTTTGAGATGAGTAACAGTTTTTATTAGTATTATTTTTGCCTACATAATATTGTTTGCTACTTTTTTATTCCATGTTTGGGAGGCAGGATGAACAAACAATTGAACACCATGCTCTACTGGTTCATGCTATGAGGTTTTCTATTAGGCCAGCGTCACACCAGCGTATGGTATCTGATACAAGAGCATCAGATGTGATATGCTATTGACCCTCTGCTCCTGCTCTGCAGCGATCAGGAGCTGAGTGTCCTGCTACTGTGCTGCGATTTTCTTGCATGAGAAGATCGCAGCACAGGTGCAGAAGAGATGGAGAAAGTATTTTCTCCATCTCCTCCATGGTCTGACCCGGCGTATATATCGGACTGCACTGGGTTGACATCCATGTGCAGTCCGTTGTTTCACTCGCATCCATAGACTTGTATGGGAGCGAATGAATCGAGTATCGCTGCTAATCACAGTATCCTGTGATTGTTTTTTCATACCGAATCAGCATGAGTAAATAATCACTGATCAGAGCTGGCCCATAGAATAACACTGGGCCGAGTCCTATGCGATGTTTTATTGCATAGCACTCGGCCATGTTATACAGTAGTGTTACTCCGGCCTTATACTGTGAACTGTCATTGTCTTGGTGAATAATTCAATATTTTTACATAACTTGGCATTTCTTCTGACAGTTTAAGTAGAAATGTTCAAAAATATAAAATTTGAGGATATTTTATTCAAAAATAATAATTTGTTTTATTCTTGGCAGATGACTATACCAGGAGATCAGAGGGACAGCTGACATCTTCAATTTTTAAATTAGATGATCTTGAGATCCCACAGTATACAACTGAAGTGAATGCCATTACTACAGATACACCATCATCCCTTCACAGCAAAGATCTATCATGTGATCCTATGAAACAGGTCCTATCTTCTGATTCATTACCGACTACTAAGGAAAATCAAAGTCACGAAATAAGCTTTAAAAAGCGAACTACTGGTAAAGCTAAGAAGCCATTTTCACAATCAGAATATGGAAATAGTTTTCCCCTCGAAAAGTCTTTTCTTAAACATCCAAAAATTCACACAACGAAGAAAATATTTTCTTGTTCCACTTGTGGAAAATGTTTTAACCAGAAATTAGGTCTTGTTAAACACCAGAGAAGTCACACAGAGGAAAAGCCATTTTCATGTTCAGAATGTAGGAAATATTTTAAGCAGAAATGGGATCTTGTCATACACCAAAGAATGCACACAGGGGAAAAGCCTTTTTCATGTTCAGAATGTGGTAAATATTTTACATGGAAATCAAATTTGTTTCAGCACCAAATAACTCACACAGGAGAAAAGCCTTTTTCATGTTCAGAATGTGGGAAATTTTTTACCCGGAAAGCGAATCTTGATATCCACCAGAGAACCCACACAGGAGATAAGCCTTTTTCCTGTTCAGAATGTTTAAAATGTTTTAATTTTAAATCGCTTCTTGATAGACACCAGAGAACCCACACAGGGGAGAAGCCTTTTTCTTGTTCAGAATGTGGAAAATGTTTTAACCAGAAATCAGATCTTGTTATTCACCAGAGAACTCACACAGGGGAGAAGCCCTTTTCATGTTCAGAATGTGGTAAATTTTTTACATGGAAATCAAATTTGGTTCAGCACCAGAGAACTCACACAGGAGAGAAGCCTTTTTTATGTTCAGAATGTGGGAAATGTTTTAACCAAATTTCAACTTTGCTTGACCACCAGAGAACTCACACAGGCAAAAAGCCTTTTTCATGTTCAAAATGTGGGAAATGTTTTAACCATAAATCTGCTTTGGTTAAGCACCAGAGAGCTCATACAGAGGAGACACCTTTTTCCTGTTCAAAATGTGGAAAATGTTTTACCCGAAAAGCGCATCTTGATATCCACAAAAGAACACACACAGGAGATAAGCCTTTTTCCTGTTCAGAATGTGGAAAATGTTTTAATTTTAAATCGTTTCTTGATAGACATCAGAGAACCCACACAGGGGAGAAATCTTTTTCCTGTTCAGAATGTGGGAAATGTTTTAATCAGAAATCAGATCTTGTTATTCACCATAGGACTCACACAGGGGAGAAGCCTTTTTCATGTTCAGAATGTGGGAAATATTTTACATGGAAATCAAATTTGGTTCGGCACCAGAGAAGTCACACAGGAGAGAAGCCTTTTTCCTGTTCAGAATGTGGGAAATGTTTTGTGAAGAAATCTTCTCTTCTTAGTCACCAAAGAATTCACACAGGGGAGAAGCCTTTTCCATGTTCGTAATGTGGGGAATGTTTTACACAGAATTCATCTCTTAATAAACTTTAAAGAAATCACACAGGGGAGAAGCCTTTTTCATGTTCAGAATGTTGGAAATGTTTTAACTTTCGTGTTCCCAGGGTTCATGTGAAGTTGTTACATCACATGAGCCCTACGCCCAATCAGCTTCACTGTCCCCTTCTTCGGACGTATTGAACATCAACAAGAAGCCAGGGCTGCTGCTGCTTTCTGATTTCCTCTTATTGTTCGATGTGTCCAAAGGTGGGGACAGTGATGCCAGCGCTGAATGGTCGCAGAGCTCAGATGACATAAAAATGTCACATAAGCCTCGGAAACGCAAGTGCTCACACCACTGAAAGTGCACAGGCATGGGACGTTTGTATAATTGTTTTCATTTTAACAGGACCAAATATGAGGAATGAGAAGGGGTTGTTTAAGTGTAAAGATGATTTTTTTGGATTTTAATAATCACCTAGGCAGGTTATCGATGCAATTAGTTTTATTCCTTCCGGCCACGGTGAACAGCAATTCCAGGTAAATGTCCAACAGGCAATTCTCTTAGTCCTAGAGTTCCAACCTGTGATCAGTAGTTCCACTGCCCCGTACCAGGTGATACCCACTGTCCCCCATCTTTTGGTTGGCCCACAGCTTTTTGTATCCCCCGCCGGTATATTGGCAGTCACAGCATATGCTCCTTTGGATGATGGATATCACGACCGCAGCCCGTGATTCCACCCAGCTCTCTGTCCGACTAGCAATGAATCTTCTCTTTCTCCTGCACAGGGTTCAGCCCCCTGAATCGGCAGAAGAGCTCACCCCTCCCTCCCCCAGCTAATTGTGCCTTAGTGGAGATATTTTCTCAGGTGGAACCCATCCCCTGGGTTTACCTGTGGTGACAATGGCCCAAGGTCTCGGAGATATGGTCACTGAATGGAATAGATACCTGAGGTTGAACTGATGAGCAAACAAATCAATAACAAAACACAGCAAGCAAATTTCTAACAAAACACAAAATTAAGATTGACGAAAAGGGGTGCTCAGTGCTGGAAAAGTATGTAGAAAGCGGCCAGGTCCTCACACTAAGTACTGGACAACCTCTTTGAAGATCTACACTTACCTCTTGTTAAATTTGTCATACAATATATATGCCCCCTAGGTCAGGTTTATATTCTTGGTACAACTTATTTTTCAGTTTTTAATATTTTTATTATTTCTGCTCAATACAATTTCTTATATTGTATCTCTATTTGGCTGTATACTCCTAATTTCTTCTATGTAGGATTTATGCTTGATACATAGGAGGGCCTTTGATTTATTGGTCTTATATCGGTACCTTTGCAACCATATTGTTCAAGATATACTGATGGTATTGATTACAGAAAAAATTCTAAACTACTGAAGGTTCCAGTGAGTACTGTTGCAGCAATAATCTGGTAGTTGAAAGAACATAATTTCACCATAAACCTGCCACAGCCAGATTTCAGACCGAGGAGTGAAACAAATTATCCTAAAAATTGTCCAAGAGCCAACTATTATCTGAGGAAAGCTACAGGAGGATCTTGAATCAGGAGGTAAAATTGTTTCAAAGAAAACTATAAGTAATGCACTCTAGCTCCATTTCTGAACAAAAAGCATGTTCAAGCATGTTTAAAGTTTGTTCAACAACATGTGGACAAGAATGTGAATTACATAGTCTGATCAGATGAGACAAAAAGTGAACTCTTTGGATGCCATAATACACTCCAAGTTTTGACACTAAAAGGCACTGCATATCACCCCAAAAACAACACCAACAGTGAAGTTTGGAGGTGGGAGCATCATGGTGTGGGGCAGTTTTTCAGCATACGGCACTAGAAAACTTTGTATAAATGAAGGAAGGATGAATGCACAAATATACAGAGACATTCGTGATAAAAAATCTGCCATCTTCCAGGATGATGAACATGAATCTAGGGTTTACATTTCAGCAAGATAATGATCCCAAACACACAGCCAAGGAAACTCTGAATTGGTTTCAGATAAAAAAAAATAAACTTGCTCGAATGACCCAGCCAATCACCTGACCTGAATTCAATAGAAAATTTATGGGAGAAACTAAAGGCCAGAGTTCATAGAAGAAGCCCATGGGACCTTAGGATTTGAAGAGTGTTTGTGTTGAAGAATTGGCCAAAATCACGCTTGAGTAATGCATGCTACTAGTTTCTCCATACAGGAGGCATCTTCAAGCTGTCATCACCAACAAAGGCTTTTGTACGTAGGTATTACTTTTACTTTATTTTTCATGATTACACATAATTAAATTTATGGCTATCTATGATTGGATTTCCTTACCTGTGTGGATTAGATGGGTTGTTACTGACAACTGGTGAAAATTTCATGTCAATAGCACCTTTAGATAGTTAGGTCCAAAAAATATTTGAACAGTGACATAAGTTTTGGAATTTTAGCTATTTACCAAAAGATATTCAAGATACAATTATAGAATCAATCTGGGCTTATAGTGCCAACTTTCAGCTTTAATTTGAAGGTATTAACATCCTAATTGGAGTAAAGGTTTAGAAATTACAGCTCGGTTATATGGAGCCGCCTCTTTTGGTCAATTCTCAAAAGCTCTTTCATTGGCTGTATGGGCTCTTCTCTCATTAATCCATCATCAATGAAGCAAGTAAAAGGTCTTGAGCTGATTCCAGGTGTGGCTTTTGTATTTGGAAGCTGTTGCTATGAACCCATAACACAGAAAGATGCTCTCAATGGAAGTGAAAAGATCAAATCACCAAAGGGATTGCAGAAATGTTAGGAGTGACCAAATCAACAGTTTGATACATTCTGCAAAAAAAAGTGCACTGGTGAGCTTGGAAACTCAAAAAGTTGTGGACGTCCACTGAACAAAACAGTGGTGGCCGATTGAAGAATCCTTTCCATGGTGAAGAAAAGCCCCTTTACAATATCAACTCTCCAGGAAGTAGGTGTTTTTTAGTGTCTAGGTCCAACATAAAAGAGACTTCATGAGAGCAAATACAGAGGGTTCACCACAAGGTGCAAAGCATTAATGAGCCTTAAAAATACAAAGGCTAGATTAGACAATATGAGGCGGTTGTGTAGTACCGTGCCACGGCCACTACCAGAAGACGGCTAGCTCGGCAAGTGAGTATTTCTGGACGGCAACGATAAGTGATCGGCAGATCATCGATGTTTGAACATCGATGACCTATCCTAAGGATGGATCATCAATGAAAAAGTAGTGGACAACCTCTTTTAGTTGCCCAATTACTTTTGAGCCCTCGAAATGAAGAGGCTTTGTAGACAAATGGTTGCAATTCCTAAACGTTTCACAGGGTATTTTTGTTCAACCCCTTTTTTTGTATCATTTTAAATCCAAATTGGTGGCCTGCAGAGCTTAAATCACAAATATTCAGTCACTTTCCAAATACTTCTGGACCTAACTGTATTCATATATTTTCTAATGATGAGCAAGCATGCTTGCCACTGCTCGATACTTAATAGATCATCGCGGTGCTCGGATTTTCAATCAAATATCTCTGGTGCTAGAGTCCCTGCCCCACATGTTTCGCGGATGTTAGACTACCATTAAACACACAGGGATTCCCTGCCTTACACGGTAATGCCGTGTTGCCATGTTGGCTACTGGAATTACTGTGATTGGCCGGCCGCATTGCTTCATCTGGTTTTATACTCGAACAAGTAATGAGTGCACCACGATGACTGATCAAGTATCGAGCAGTGGCGAGCACGCTCGCTCATCACTAATATTTACAATACATGGACAAATATTGCATCTCTCGTACACGCGCGGCTCTGCTCCATACACCTCGTACACGCGCGGCTCTGCTCCATACACCTCGTACACGCGCGGCTCTGCTCCGTACACCACGTACACG
The DNA here is from genome assembly GCF_046119375.1 of Phyllobates terribilis. NCBI lineage: Eukaryota > Metazoa > Chordata > Amphibia > Anura > Dendrobatidae > Phyllobates > Phyllobates terribilis. Next base: position 4,179,947 of record NW_027362879.1, on the reverse strand, counting down.
TGGCTCCGCTCCGTACACCTTGCACACCGCGGCTCCGCTCCGTATTCCTTGTACACGCGCGGCTCCACTCCGTACACCTCGTACACGCGTTGCTCCGCTCCGTACACCTCGTACACACGCGGCTCCGTTCCGTACACCTTGTACACGTGCGGCTCCACTCCGTACATGTGCGACTCCGCTCCGTATGCCTCGTACACGTGCGGGTCCGCTTCGTACACCTCGTACACACGTTGCTCCGCACCGTACACCTCGTACACGCGGCTCCGCTCCGTACACCTCATACACACACGACTCTGCTCCGTACACCTCGTACACACGCGGCTCCGCTCCGTACACACGCGGCTCTGCTCCGTACACCTCGTACTCACGCGGCTCCGCTCCGTACACCTCGTACACGCGCGGCTCTGCTCCGTACACCTCACACACGCGGCTCCGGCTCCGCTCCGTACACCTCGTACACGCGCGGCTCTGCTCCGTACACCTCGTACACGCGCGGCTCTGCTCCGTACACCTCGTACACGCGCGGCTCTGCTCCGTACACCTCGTACACGCGCGGCTCTGCTCCGTACACCTCGTACACGCGCGGCTCTGCTCCGTACACCTCGTACACGCGCGGCTCTGCTCCGTACACCTCGTACACGCGCGGCTCTGCTCCGTACACCTCGTACACGCGCGGCTCTGCTCCGTACACCTCGTACACGCGCGGCTCTGCTCCGTACACCTCGTACACACGCGGCTCCTCTCCGTACACCTCGTACACACGCGGCTCCTCTCCGTACACCTCGTACACACGCGGCTCCTCTCCGTACACCTCGTACACACGCGGCTCTGCTCCGTACACCTCGTACACACGCGGCTCTGCTCCGTACACCTCGTACACACGCGGCTCTGCTCCGTACACCTCGTACACACGCGGCTCCGCTCCGTACACCTCGTACACACGCGGCTCCGCTCCGTACACCTCGTACACACGGCTCCGCTCCGTACACCTCGTACACACACGGCTCTGCTCCGTACACCTCGTACACACACGGCTCTGCTCCGTACACCTCGTACACCCGCGGCTCTGCTCCGTACTCCTCGTACACGCGGCTCTGCTCCGTACACCTCGTACACACGCGGCTCCGCTCCGTACACCTCGTACACACGCGGCTCTGCTCCGTACACCTCGTACACACACGGCTCTGCTACATCCACACTGTAAACCCCTCCTGACCCCACACATAAACTTCAGCTCATCCAGCACCATGACAACCAGCACAGCAGAGTCCTGCATCCACTGAGGCCCCTGATCATGTGACCCCTGACTCCTCCCCTCCTGTGACCTCATCACAGGTCCTGTGCGCACAGAGCAGCCATATATGTGGTGGTGGCGGCTCTGCAGGTGGAGGTATGTGGAGACCCCATTACTGGGCGCAGGGGGCATTAACCCCTTCAGCACGGAGACTCTTTTGGGGTCTTGTGTTGCCCCTTTATAAGAATCATAAGGTTTTTGTTCTGTTTCCTGTAATAGATACATACGACCCAACTATGGAGACAGGAAGGGAGGAAACGTATTGTTCTCATAGTACAGGACCCCTTTACTGCCCCACAGTGTAATGCCCCCATTATGCCCCTTATGCAGTATGTATGATGCCCCCACACAGTGTAATGCCCCCATTATGCCCCTTATGCAGGATGTATGATGCCCCCACACAGTGTAATGCCCCCATTATGCCCCTTATGCAGTATGTATGATGCCCCCACAGTGTAATGCCCCCATTATGCCCCTTATGCAGGATGTATGATGCCCCCACACAGTATAATGTTCCCCCATTATGCCCCTTATGCAGTATGTATGATGCCCCCCACACAGTGTAATGCCCCCATTATGCCCCTTATGCAGGATGTATGATGCCCCCACACAGTGTAATGCCCCCATTATGCCCCCGCAGTGTAATGCCCCCATTATGTCCCTTATACAGTATGTATGATGCCCCCACACAGAGTAATGTCCCCATTATGCCCCTTATGCAGGATGTTTAATGCCCCCATTTTTGCCCCTTATGCAGGATGTATGATGTCCCCACACAGTGTAATGCCCCAATTATGCCCCTTATGCAGGATGTATGATGCCCCCACACAGTGTAATGCCCCAATTATGCCCCTTATGCAGTATGTATGATGCCCCCACACAGTGTAATGTCCCCATTATGCCGTTTATGCAGGATGTTTAATGCCCCCGTTTTGACCCTTATGCAGGATGTATGATGTCCCCACACAGTGTAATGCCCCCATTATGCCCCTTATGCAGGACGTATGATGCCCCCACACAGTGTAATGCCCCCATTATGCCCCTTATGCAGGATGTATGATGCCCCCACACAGTGTAATGCCCCCATTATGCCCCTTATGTAGTATGTATGATGTCCCCACACAGTGTAATGCCCCCATTATGCCCCTTATGCAGGATGTATGATGCCCCCACACAGAGTAATGTCCCCATTATGCCCCTTATGCAGGATGTTTAATGCCCCCATTTTTGCCCCTTATGCAGGATGTATGATGCCCCCACACAGTGTAATGCCCCAATTATGCCCCTTTTGCAGTATGTATGATATCCCCCACACAATGTAATGTTCCCCCAGTACCGCTTGAGGTTTTACAGTTGGAATTATCCCTCTGGAAAATGGTTTTCCCTTTGCCTGCTCCCCTACATGTATACCCGCAAGCATGTATACATGCATGTAGGGGAGCGGGCCTCACAAGATTTCAAGGCTTTGTACAGTAATATACCGCATGAGGTATATTTCTTGAAATCAAGATCAATAGAGTGTAGCAGACATAATGACTTCATGGAGGATCTTCTAAAATTCCCTCTTACTCAAAACTTTTTTCTTTTTGACAGGAAGTACTTCCACCAGCTCAGGGGTACTGCGATGGGGAACCCCTGTGCCCCCTCATATTCTAACCTATTCCTGGGCTGCTGGGAAGAAACCATAATATTCAGGGATGATCATAAAGTGGTGGCATCCATATATTGGGGTATGGTATAGATATATTAACTACATTTTTATCATCTGGTCAGGGACGAGTGAACAGTTTCTTGAATTTGTCAGGGAACTCAACATCAATAGAGTGGGCCTTAGATTTACATCTGATTTTTTTTTACCAGTTTCCTTTCCAGGATGTATTAATTTAGAAATAACAGGATGGGACCCTAGGGACACTCTACCATAAACCTACAAGCACTAATAAACTATTGAAGTGGGATAGCCACCACCTCATCCCCTAAAAAAAGGAAAACCCAATGGGTCAATTTTTACGGTTGAGAACTAACTGTACTAATGTCACAGATTCTAATATACAGCGAATATACATGAACACCAGATTCAGGAAAAAGGGTTACCCACAGTACATTTTGGATTCCGCACAATCGTTTGCAGAAAAACGAGAGAGATAGAAACCCCTCCATACCAGACCATGAGACCAAGAAAAAGATGGTGTTTTAAAACCTCACCTTGCCACCCCGCCTGACGTCACTATTACAAATATCAAAGAAGACTGACCGTCACTACCAAAACAGAAAACTGGTGTGTACAGGTGCTTACTAAGAGTAGCCATCTCCATATATAACAATCAAATAAAGTAGGACTCTGTAACGCTAAGTATGCAAATATGAAAAATATGAAATTTGAATTGCATTACTGCTGTAGAAAGTAGAAATAACTGAGAAATCTTAGCATTTAAATTGGCCAATTCATGTGTACCCGGCAGCCACGATAAGGAGTTTCTCGTTGCCAGGGCCTAAATAGTGTGAATCCTCTCTTGGGCCGGTTTCACATGTCCATATATTTCCGGGACCGGAAAAACTGGTACCTGAGATATCCGTGTGTCCGTCTGTGGCAACCGTGTGCCATCTGTGTGCAGCATCAGGATCACACCGACCGGCGCCTGGGAATCAGGAGGAGGAACAGGAGATGATTGCCTATGCTACAGAGGGTACTAGCCACATCAGATTCATCCTATCTGTTTAGCGTGAATGGGCTAAAGAGGAGGAAGAGAGCGAAGAGGAAAAGGAGGAGATGGATAGTAGTCCTCCTGGTGAGGAGAGGGAAGTCTGTTGGGAATCTGGCACACATGGCTGACTTTATGTCCCGCTGCTTTCCCGTGACGCTTGCATTGCACGCAGTTTGGCCAACACTGATTACTGGTTGTTCACTCTTCTTGACCTATTCTACAAGCAGAACTTTCAATCTCTCCTTCCTGCAATGGAGAGGGCTAGTAAAATGGTGCAATACCAGAAGTCCCTAGTTGAACAATTAGTACAAAAATTACCATCTGACAACACTGGCAGCAGAGGTCATAGATCCTTGGACAACCGAGGAGCAGAGATGAAGGAGACTCAAACCAGGTCAGACAGAGGCAGGGGGAGACTATCAAAGGTCTGGGACAGTTTCATTAGACCCTCCCAGTGCCCTAATGCACGGGATACTCTAACAAGGAGGGAAACATTTTGGAACAGCATCCCCCGTGATTCCTCTGTGCCATACAACTATAGAATATCCAAACTGGACATGTGGCATCAACTGTTTCTCTACGCCTTGGAGGTGATGGCCTGTCCTGCCACTAGGGTTTTGTCAGAGTGGGTTTTTAGTGCCGCTGGGGCATAATAACTGATAGGTGCATCCTTCTGTCAAATGAAAAGGCTGACAGGTTGACTCTTATCAAAATGAACAAGATCTAGATTGGCACGGGCTTTTCAACCCCACCGGATGACAGCAGCAGAACATAAATCCAATTAAAATGTTCCTTTTTTTCTGGTGTATTCCCATACACCCCTTTTCCACTCAAACAAGTGTATACGGTTCATGGTTTATTATTTTCCGTGTCCTCCTCCTTATCCACCATATCAACAGGTGGATCGTGAGACCCTCGCTCTTATTTTTTACAGGGTGTGTATGTGTTTTTCAGCCCTTGCACTTAGTGAATAGGATTTACTAATCTAGGAGTCCCACTCCTTTCAACTGGGAAACAAATGTTTTCTGAGGCCCTCCTCTACGTCTCCTCTAAGGCATATTGAAGTCCCTCCTTCTAATTTTTGGCTGCCCTTGCACTTAGTGCATATGCCTTATGACCCCAGGAGTCCCACTATCTAACAATTTTAATAGAATGTGTATGAGGACCTTTTTATGTCTAATACAGGGTGTATCGGAGATCCTTCTCCTTCTTATTTTTGTCAGTTCTAATAGGGAAAAGAAAATATGTGGCCTGAAAAGGACTTTTGTTTTAGGTTGCTGCAGCAGTAAATATTGTAGTGCGGCAGTGTTCACAATGTGCGGTAATGAGGCAGTGACCCAAGGAAAGTTCAACTTAAATGTCTTTATTAGCAAAAACTCACAATTTAAATGCAAATGATGTCCTCCGGATTGCAGCTGGGTGGTCCAAATGCCCGTGTAAACTGGTTGACGTGGGCGACTGCAGCGCTGTTTTCGTCTGAGGTGCGCCAGTAACGTTGCCTTCACAGGCCTGTGTTATGCTTTCACACAGGCTTGCAGTGCACAGAGTCTCCTGCACTGGAGCTGGCAAGCAAACCACTGACATTCCCAAACCTTTGCTGCAGGTTTTTAAATGAAAACTGTTGACATGAGCCAGTTGTAAGACTCGGGCTGGAGGGAGTGATCCACCCCACTTCCATCCTGTAGATCACTCCAAAAATAAAAGCCCATGTCGGGTCTTCTTAACCCAACTTCTTAAGCTTGACCTAGTCCAAACTTACTTTTATTTTGCACTACAACCACAGCTGTGTCTGTGATTGCAATGCACTCTAGCAGGTTCAATAACCTTCTATGAGAATCCTGGGGGATACATACCATCTCTCGCATATGATCCCCCTCACTGCCTCACAATTGACTTTACCAGTCTAGGAGACACACTCCATACAAATGGGAAAAATTTCAGAAATCTCATGCATACTATTCCTTTTTTTTCCTGACATGGAAGACTGCTGCATTTTTGAAAAAAGCAACATGTCAATTCTTTTAGCATTTTTCCAGCGTTTGTGCTGCATTTTTTCACAATTGAAAGCAATGAGAAAGTGTAAAAATGCTACGGGTGAACATAGCCTAAGGAGTAGAGGAGGCGTTTTTTTTTTCTCTTTTTAATTTTGCCTTATATACAAGTCATTATGGAAAAGAATGTTAACTAACATTTTTTCTTTTAAAATCAATTTTATCTTCGGCTTTGTATGTCTTATTGTCAGTCCTTAAAAGTTGTGTAATACTCTGACAACATTGTTCCCAGCAGCGATCTCGGAGTCAGAGATGTGTCAAGGCATCTTCTTCATGCTGTTCCCATTCCATTTTAGAGCTGTTTCCATCAATTTCAGTGATTTTCCTGCCCTCTTGTTACAGTCTCTGTAAAAAATGCTCAAGTTTTCAATTGACGTCTATTGTACTCGTTACTCGAATTGAGCCCGTCCGAGCGTCCGACCTGCTTGATTCAAATACCGAGCACTCGAGCATTTTACTGCTCTCTCATCACTACCAACACCTGATAGGTGCCACAGGTAAGTTACAGGTGCTGTTAATTACACGAATTAGAGAAGCATCACATGATTTTTCAAAGGGTGCCAATACTTTTGTCCACCCCCCTTTTTTAGGTTTGGTGTGGAATTATATCCAATTTGGCTTTAGGACAATTCTTTTTGTGTTTTTTCCTTGCAAGCATATTAAATGAAGAGAATAATACCAAAGAATTTGTGATTGCAATCATTTTCAGGAAGAAACTGAGTATTATCTGACAGAATTGCAGGGGTGCCAATACTTTTGGCCAGCACTGTATGTACCACCACATGTAACTGGAAAGTTCCTGACTCTGCATAATGCAGGAGAAGCATTCATAAAGTGTTGTGCCTGCTATCTGATGTATATAACTCTCATCAGGTTCTTGTTAAAGAAAAGTTTATTTTTAGACTTTGGTCTCCCGCATTCGTCTCCACTCCAACTGGTCCGGACCTGCCAAGTACAACAGCAGCATGTGGTCTGTAGAGTCGGGGAATATAACTTGACTATATATATATATATATATATATATGTATATACCGTATATACAGTACAGACCAAAAGTTTGGACACACCTCATTTAAAGATTTTTCTGTATTTTCATGACTATGAAAATTGTACATTCACACTGAAGGCATCAAAACTATGAATTAACACATGTGGAATTATATACTTAACAAAAAAGTGTGAAACAACTGAATATATGTCTTATATTCTAGGTTCTTCAAAGTAGCCACCTTTTGCTTTGATGACTGCTTTGCACACTCTTGGCATTCTCTTGATGAGCTTCAAGAGGTAGTCACCGGAAATGGTCTTACAACAATCTTGAAGGAGTTCCCAGAGATGCTTAGCAATTGTTGGCCCTTTTGCCTTCATTCTGCGGTCCAGCTCACCCCAAACCATCTCGATTGGGTTCAGGTCTGGTGACTGTGGAGGCCAGGTCATCTGGCGTAGCACCCCATAACTCTCCCTCTTGGTCAAATAGCCCTTACACAGTCTGGAGGTGTGTTTGGGGTCATTGTCCTGTTGAAAAATAAATGATGGTGCAACTAAACGCAAACCGGATGGAATAGCATGCCGCTGCAAGATGCTGTGGTAGCCATGCTGGTTCAGTATGCCTTCAATTTTAAATAAATCTCCAACAGTGTCACCAGCAAAGCACCCCCACACCATCACACCTGCTCCTCCATGCTTCACGGTGGAAACCAGGCATGTAGAGTCCATCCGTTCACCTTTTCTGTGTCGCACAAAGACACGGCGGTTGGAACCAAAGATCTCAAATTTGGACTCATCAGACCAAAGCACAGATTTCCACTGGTCTAATGTCCATTCCTTGTATTCTTTAGCCCAAACAAGTCTCTTCTGCTTGTTGCCTGTCCTTAGCAGTGGTTTCCTCGCAGCTATTTTACCATGAAGGCCTGCTGCACAAAGTCTCCTCTTAACAGTTGCTGTAGAGATGTGTCTGCTGCTAGAACTCTGTGTGGTATTGACATGGTTTCTAATCTGAGCTGCTGTTAACCTGCGATTTCTGAGGCTGGTGACTCGGATAAACTTATCCTCAGAAGCAGAGGTGACTCTTGGTCTTCCTTTCCTGGGGCGGTCCTCATGTGAGCCAGTTTCTTTGTAGCGCTTGATGGTTTTTGCAACTGCACTTGGGGACACTTTCAAAGTTTGCCTAATTGTTCTTTACTTAGCTGCTTTTTTCTTGCCATAATAATACAAATTCTAGCAGTCTATTCAGTAGGACTATCAGCTGTGTATCCACCTGACTTCTGCACAACACAACTGATGGTCCCAACCCCATTTATAAGGCAGGAAATCCCACTTATTAAACCTGACAGGGCACACCTGTGAAGTGAAAACCATTTCCGGTGACTACCTCTTGAAGCTCATCAAGAGAATGCCAAGAGTGTGCAAAGCAGTCATCAAAGCAAAAGGTGGCTACTTTGAAGAACCTAGAATATAAGACATATTTTCAGTTGTTTCACAATTTTTTGTTAACTATGTAATTCCACATGTGTTAATTCATAGTTTTGATGCCTTCAGTGTGAATGTACAATTTTCATAGTCATGAAAATACAGAAAAATCTTTAAATGAGAAGGTGTGTCCAAACTTTTGGTCTGTACTGTATATAATATATATAATATATATATTTTAATGCAGCGGCTTGCTGCATTGCTAAAATGTCCAGGGGGTGTGTTCTGGCTGACCATTTACCTCCCCCTCAGGTGACTGATCACATGACTGTGACATCATCACAGGTCCTGTGTGCACAAAAGGATACATAAATTCTGGTGGTTTTGAAACAGTAGAGAGTGAGAGGCCTGGTGAGGCCTGGTGATGCCTGGAAGGCGGAGCCTGGATCCCTGTGTCCCGGATACCAGTAGCCTTGGAAGGCAAGAGGCTTGGTAGGCCTGGAGTGATACCTGGAAGGCAGAGGCTGGATCCCTTTGTCCCGGATACCAGTAGCCTTGGAAGGCAAGAGGCTTGGCAGGCAGAGGCTGGATCCCTGTGTGTGTGGGGGAATACCAGTAGCCTTGGAAGGCACGCCACCTGGAGACTACGTCTGGGGAGCCTTAAAGTCACAGCTGTGGCAGAACAGAGCTGATAGAAGCAGCTGAGACCCGGCAAAGGTAAATCGGCGCTATAAATGAATATTGTTGCTGTACCTTGCTGAAGTCTGTATTTGAAGCCAAGTGGGCATAGCTGCCACTGGAAAGTCTCTAGGATACATGTGTAACATTCCTGCGAGCTACTAAGATGGACTGTGTTATAAGCGGTTTATGATGTGTAATAAACTGCTGAACTTCATATTACCGGAAAACGTTGCATGTGTGCTTTAATTGACCCGGTGAAGTGAGTGCCCCGAGCGTGATGAATAGCGCTGCCTTACATGTGGTTGGAGAATGCGGGCAACTGCAGCCTGGTTGCTAGGGGTAACGGCACAGGACGACGAATGTGGATGCAAGCATCTTGCTGTGGCTCGGCGGGGTCACGAAGATTAAAGCATCTGGCTGTAACTCGGCGGGGTTACGAAAATTGTCATCGCACTCAAACCTGGTTTGCTGTGGCTTGGTGGGGCCACAAAAATTTTCCGGGGAGAGCGGTGTTAAGTGTCTAGTGTGAATAGTGTATCGCGATGGCTATGAATGGAGCAGTATCCCCAGACGGAATGGAGAAGTGGTTAGATGACAGGCTGCAAACGCTCTTCAGCAAAATAGAGTTTTCTGAAGAAATGCAGGAGCAGATAAAGATGGCTGTGAAGGGAGCAGCGGATGAGACTGAAGCTGCTGAACGGTTAAGGTACCTGTTGAAGTTACAGCAACAGGACATGGTGCAGGAAAGGCAGGAGCAGTTGGCACCGTATAGTATGGCGGTAGCTTACCATTCTGTGAGTCCTCCGGGGGCGCCGGTATTGTCCCAGATTGCCCGGGGAGGTTGTAAGAGATGTTTTGAACTGGGTCCTAAGACAGTTGCGTTTTTTTTTTTGTTAAAATACCCCCTATAGGTGTGGGTGTCCAAAAGGAGTCGGAGTCTCAAAGAGGGTGGAGTGTAGAAAACCGAAATTGGTTACTGGTTGTGGGTTGGTACCGCCTGAAAATGACAATTTGACCGTTGATAGCGGGGTAGCTCCAGCAGAAGGGGTTGACGTCAAAGTGGGAGGTGACTTGTTGGTCCACAACACCTTGGGGAGTGACACAGACCCCACAACTGACGGTGACACTACGAAAGTAGAAAGAGAGTTCAGTCAGGAGGAGCTAGACGAGGTGAGAAAGTCCCACTCTTGTCATCGACGGCGCAAGGGCCACTAAAAAGTTGCTCCTGTATCCTTTGCTGAAAGCGCAAATAATATCAGGAGGGAAGAGGAGGTGACGTTGCCAGTAGCAACCTCTGGTACAGTACTGAGACAGAAGGATCAGGATCCGACAGCCCTGAAAGAGGAGGCGGCCAGTCATGACCAAGTGCTGAAGCCTATCAGGCAGCAGTGTCAGAGTGACGTGCAGCAACTATGGGAAAACCTGGAGAACGTGTCCTCAGACCAGCTGAGCCTGGAGTCTGAACGGCAGACGATAAACCAGGTTGTGAGCAGGGGCGTACATAGGAATCATGGGGCCCCATAGCAGAAGCTCTGATTGCCCCCCCCCAAAAAAAAAAATTTAAATAATTGTCAGTGTCACCAAAGATCAGATCTCACAACTTTCCATCCTTTACATGGTAATTTTCCTCCTGCTGAATTCCTAGATCTCTCTTTCATTGCCCCATAAAGTGTGATGCCAATAAAAGGGCCCTCCAAACACAGTATGATACCCCCATGGTGAATTCCTCCACCTGCGCAGTATAATGACCCTACTGTACCCCACCTCAACTCCCAGGGCAAAGTATGCTGACCCCAACACAGTATGATCCCCCAACTGTGAGCCCCTAAAGCTAGAGAGGATGGTACATAATAAGGGAGGGTGTTATGCATAATAAAAGAGGAAACTATATAACTAAGGATGGCGCTATACATAATAAGTGAATATACTATATACTAAGGGACTGTGCTATACATAATAAGGCTACATTCCTGTATCTGTGTGCAGTGTCAGTGTGCTGCCGTGTTTTACCGACGCATTGAGCATGTCTTATTCTAATCCTCAAAATCGGATCAGAACAGTACATTCTCTGACCCTCACAGATCTCATTCTCAGATCCGTGATTTTCATGGATGTGTGAATGGATCTATAAAACTCTACGAGTCCGTGGACCATCCGATAAAAAAATCTAGCTGCAGACGGACATTTCACATAAATGTGAGAAAGCAGCCTAAGGGATTTTACAGACAACATTATCACTCCAAGTCACACAGTGCAGATACCGAATAATATTTACATCCAGGCACTTACCGCTGACGTCTCACTGATCAGAGTTGGTTTCTGCTGCTTCTTCTCCATCTGGTCAGACCTTCCTGTCAACATCGCCCAGCCACGACTCGTCTTGTCACGATGATCTCCAGCCTAGAAAATAACAAGGTCACATATTGTATGCATACATGTGTCTCCCCCACACTGCGCCCCTGAAAACAGATATGTACCCCCCATTAATATACTATTAGCCACTTAGTAATCAAAATATAAAGTGATAAGCAGCACTGTGCCCCCCATTAACTATAATCTCCACCAGCCAATAGTATAAATTATTCAGCCTCTGTGACTCTCCCCAATTAACTGTAAGGCTATGTGCACACGGAAAACATACAAGGCTTTACAGTACAAGCAAAGTGAAACCCCCATCATTGCTCTCTCCCAGCACCCCCATCATTGCTCTCTCCCACCACCTCCATCATTGCTCTCTCCCAGCACCCCCGTCATTGCTCTCTCCCAGCACCCCCGTCATTACTCTGTCCCAGCACCCCCATCATTGCTCTGTCCCAGCACCCCCATCATTGCTCTGTCCCAGCACCCCCATCATTGCTCTGTCCCAGCACCCCCATCATTGCTCTGTCCCAGCACCTCCATCATTGCTCTCTGCCAGCCCCCCATCATTGCTCTGTCCCAGCACCCCCATCATTGCTCTGTCCCAGCACCCCCATCATTGCTCTGTCCCAGCCCCCCATCATTGCTCTGTCCCAGCACCCCCATCATTGCTCTGTCCCAGCACCCCCATCATTGCTCTCTCCCAGCACCCCCATCATTGCTCTCTCCCAGCACCCCCATCATTGCTCTCTCTCAGCACCCCCATCATTTCTCTGTCCCAGCACCTCCATCATTGCTCTCCCAGCCCCCCATCATTGCTCTGTCCCAGCACCCCCATCATTGCTCTGTCCCAGCACCTCCATCATTGCTCTCTCTCAGCCCCCCCATCATTGCTCTGTCCCAGCACCTCCATCATTGCTCTCTCCCAGCACCCCCATCATTGCTCTCTCCCAGCACCCCCATTATTGCTATCTCCTGGCACCCCCATCATTGCTCTCTCCCAGAAACCCCATCATTGCTCTGTCCCAGCACCTCCATCATTGCTCTCTCCCACCATCCCATCATTGCTCTCTCCCAGGAACACGTCATTGCTCTCCCCTTCCTCACCATCCCCATCATTGCTCTCCCCAGCCCTATCAGCCCCATTATTGCTCTTCCCAGCATCATCATTCCTCTCCTCAGCCCCATCATTGCTCTCCCCAGCCCCATCAACGCTCTTCCCAGTCCCATCAGCCTCATTATTGCTCTTCCCAGCCCCATTATTCCTCTCCCCAGCCCCATCCGCCCCATTATTGCTCTTCCCAGACCCATCAGCCCCATCATTCCTCTCCTCAGCCCCATCATTGCTCTCCCTGGCCCCTTCTGCCCCATCATTGCTCTCCCCAGCCCCATCAGCGCTCTTCCCAGTCCCATCAGCCTCATTATTGCTCTTCCCAGCCCCATTATTCCTCTCCCCAGCCCCATCCGCCCCATTATTGCTCTTCCCAGACCCATCAGCCCCATCATTCCTCTCCTCAGCCCCATCAGCCCCATCATTGCTCTCCCTGGCCCCTTCTGCCCCATCATTGCTCTCCCTGGCCCCTTCTACCCCATCATTCCTCTTCCCGGCCCTATCAGCCCCATCATTCCTCTCCCTGGCCCCATCAGCCCAATTATTGCTCTCCCCAGCCCCATCAGCTCCATCATTCCTCTCCCCAGCCCCATCAACTCCATTATTCCTCTCCCCAGCCCCATCAGTCCCTATTATTGCTCTCACCAGCCCCTCCATCCCATTATTTCTCTCCCCAGCCCCATCAGCCCCATTATTGCTCTTCCCGACCCCATCATTCCTCTTCCCGGCCCTATCAGCTCCATCATTCCTCTCCCTGGCCCAACAGCCCCATTATTGCTCTTCCTAGCCCCATCATCCCATCATTCCTCTCCCCAGCCCCATCAACTCCATTATTCCTCTCCCCAGCCTCATCATTCTTCACCCCAGCCCCATTATTGCTCTTCCCAGCCCCATTATTACTCTCCCCTGACCCATCATTCCTCTCCCCAGCCCCATCAGCCCCATTATTGCTCTCCCCAGCCCCATCAACCCCATTATTCCTCTCCCCAGCCCCATCAGCCCTCCCCCAAGCTACATTATTGCTTTCCCCAGCCCCATCATTGCTCTCCCCAGTCCCATCAGCCCCATTATTGCTCTTCCCAGCCCCATCATTCCTCTCCACAGCCCCATTATTGCCCTCCCCAGCGTTTAAGTAAAAACAACAACAAAAAAAAAAAACAACTTACCTCAGCTCGCTCCCCTGCAGCATTCTCCTTGTTGCCGGCAGCTTTCTTCCTGACCCAGGCGCACGCTGCATGATGACGTCATAAAGCTGCGCGTGCCTGGGTCAGGGAGGAAGCAGAGGACGAACCCTCCAACTCCGCTGCTATTCTCCTCCTGACAGCAGCGGAGCTGCAGGGATTGCTCCCCGACCGCTGCGTGCAGGGAGCAGGTGCACCTTGCGGGCCCCTTGGTGCAGCTGCATGGTGGGGACCCGGCGCAGCTGCACCGGCGGCTGTATGTCCACCCCTGGACTGCTATGGGGCCCCCCCGGCTCATGGGCCCCATAACAGTCGCGTGGTCTGCCGCCATTGGCGGTACGCCACTGGTTGTGAGGAACTTACAGCGAGAACTGGAGGAAAGCAGCAAGGAAATCAACAATTAGAAGGAAAAGTTCCAGAAAAATAAAGAGGAGGTTTTTCAGTTGGAGCTTGACAGTTTGAATATGAGTTGTGCGAGATGAAAGATCGTTTCTCCCTGGTACAGTTAGAGCTGATGCAGGTGAAACAAAGGCTGGATGAGGGTCTACACCAGAGGGATAGGGAGCTGTCTGCCTTAAAAGGGGCGCTGCAGGATGAAGTTTCTGGACGTGATCAAAACCTAGAATGACTGCGCGAACAGTTCAACCGGGAGCTGTCTGAATCCAAGATGGAGTATGGTGAACTCAGTAGGGAACTGCAACAAATTAAGAGAGACTATGAGGGTCTCCTCAAGGTTAAGGAAAAACTAGAGGATGATAAGGCGGATGCAGAGCACATGCGCCAAGTGATTGAGACCACTCTACAGGACACCCGTGATGAAAATGATGATCTCCGCAGAAAGACCCTAGGTCTGGAAGCTCAGGTGAAGGAGAGGCAGACATTCTGTGATGATCTCCAGAGGGCAGAGACGTGCCTTAAGGATAGAATCTGCAGGATGGAGGAGTCTATCGGAGAAGGGAGGTATGAAGCAAATGCCTCTTTGAATAATGCAAGATTGGGTGATTCGGTGGATGTAAAAGCCGGGATCAAGGAGCTCAAGGAGTCGCTACAAGCCCATTTGAAGCAAGAGAAGCTTGAGAGACTGGCTGTCGAGAGCCGAGTGGGCGCATTGGAGACAGAGAGGTCTGAGAGAACTCTACTGTTAAAGGAGCAGTTGAAGCAGGAAGAGCTTCAGAGATGGGCTGCTGAGAGAGTGTTAAAAGAAGATAAATATGGAATAGAAGTTGTCAAGACGAGTATTCTTGACTTCGTAACTGTGAGTCAGCTCAGGGTGAAGAAGCTGAAAGTCAGTTGTCCCTGAAACCTGAGCCAGACGATAATTTGGAGACCACTGGTGAGACAGAAACGTCTTGGTACAAGTGCCTCATAGATGTACCCGAAGATTTGAGAGAAGAATGCACCAGAGAGTCAGTGCATGAAGAGTTTAAGAATTCTGTGGGAGCCTGTAAGGTGTATTTGACCTCAGAAGCTATACAGCTGGTGGTCCTGTCCACAACCGAAGTCACAGTGAAGAGAGTAGCTATCCTAAGTGACATGCACTGGCGATGTGTTCGCACGAAGCGGTTTGTCCGGTTGAAGACGGAACAAGCCATAAGACAACTGGAACTTATTGCAGCGTCGGCGTCCCTGCCTCCTGCTAGGCAGGGACGCTGTTCCCCTCACCTCTCCACTCCATGCCCAGCGTCCTCCTCCCGCTCTGCTGGCAGCGCACGCTGCTTCCCGGTCACTGTGCTTAGGGCGCGCGCGCGCTCCCTCTCTCTTAAAGGGGCCGCGCGCGCCGTCCTAAGGAGTCCCCGGCCAATGGCCGGAGGATCTCACCATATTGCACTCCTCCAAAATGGAGGTGCCCGAGCAATGTTGTTGCAAAGCCTTTCAACTCTGCTTCAGCCCTCAGGTCCCGTTGCCAGCTTGTTTTCCAGTGCTGTCTACCTGCTTGCAATCCTGCGGTCCGACAGTCTGCCTACCAGCATCTGCCAGTCTGTCTATGGATCAATCCGCCTGCGGACCAGGAAGCACCTGCCTGATACCTGCCTGCCTGCCAGCCTGTCCAGAGACTCTTACCCGCTCACCTGGGAGGGCTCACCTGCTACCCGCCTGCTAGCCTACCTGGAGGCTTAGCCGTCACTTGCTGTGACCACCTGCCTGTTCAGAGACTCTTACCCTGCTGTCACTTGCCGTGACCACCTGCCTGTCCAGAGACTCTTATCCTGCTGTCACTTGCCGTGACCACCTGCCTGTCGAGAGACTCTTACCCTGATGTCACTTGCCGTGACCACCCGCCTGTCTAGAGACTCTTATCCTGCTGTCACTTGCCGTGACCACCCGCCTGTCAAGAGACTGTCTCCATCACTCACCGTGACCTCCTGCCCTTCTACCCAGAGACTGTCCCTGTCACTTGACGTGACTGCCTGCCCGCTTTCCCTGGGAGCCACCCGCTTCCTTAGAAGGACTGCCCCTTTGTATAGTAGCTCAGAGGTTCCACCTCCCAGACCCGTTACACTTATGAGAAAAGCTCAAAGTCTGCGGGAAGAGGTCATCCGGGTGCCTCATGCTCTGGTAAGAAAGCTCATTGGGAGAAATGGCCAAGCCATGCACATGATGGTAAAGAAGTCTGGTGTGATGAAAGTAAGAAGTCCACCTGATCATCAGGACTGGATACCAGATGAAGACGGCATGGTGTCATTCTCCGCTGTAGGAACGGAAGAAAATCTTGCATATATACGCATGCTGATGGAGTACCGAGTGACCTACCTGCGAGAGGTAGAACAGTTGAATCTCGCTAAACTGCGAATGGAAAGACAGCATCGCCTGAGCAGCAGAAGATGGCAGCCGTCTGTAAATTGTGAGACCAGACAGAAAAAGGGCCCTCCAAATAATAGAATGGCTACAGTAGAGGTTAGAGACCTTTCAAGATGTCCTAAGGATAATGGGCGTGGGTTTAGAGGTAGTGAGACCTCCAGTAACTCAGGTCTGAGAGGCTCATACAAACGACCCAAGAGAGTACGGGACAGCACGAAGTCAGACCTGACCTTAGATACTAGGGCAAGTGAGTCACACTGCTGTATTGACCCCTGGGAGTGGGGGAGGTCTGACAAGGTTACGACTTGGAAATGTGACTTGACGAAGTTAGTGACAATGACAGATGGTAGGTTCCTAAGGAATGGGCTAATGTTGATGACTAATGTTCCAGGGGCTGAGCAGCACAAATGTCAAGTACATGGTCTCGGTGTGAACTGTGGGTTATAATGTGGTTGTGTATCTTATGTGTTCAACCCCACAAGTTTGAACAGGGGGGGGATATGTAATGCAGCGGCTTGCTGTATTGCTAAAATGTCCAGGAAGTGTGTTCTGGCTGACCATTTTCCTCCCCCTCAGGTGACTGATCACATGACTGTGACATCATCACAGTTCCTGTGTGCACAAAAGGATATAAAAATCCTGGTGGTTTTGAAATAGTAGAGAGTGAGAGGCCTGGTGAGGCATGGTGGTGCCTGGAAGGCGGAGGCTGGATCCCTGTGTCCCGGACACCAGTAGCCTTGGAAGGCAAGAGGCTTGGTAGGCCTGGAGTGATGCCTGGAAGGTAGAGGCTGGATCCCTGTGTCCCGGATACCAGTAGCCTTGGAATGCAATCGGCTTGGTAGGCAAGAGGCCTGGAAGGCAGAGGCTGGATCCCTGTGTGTGTGTGTGTGGGATACCAGTAGCCTTGGAAGGCACGCCACCTGGAGACTATGTCTGGGGAGCCTTAAAGCCACAGCTGTGGCAGAACAGAGCTGATAGAAGCAGCTGAGACCCGGCAAAGGTAAATCGGCGCTATAAATGAATATTGTTGCTGTACCTTGCTGAAGTCTGTATTTGAAGCCAAGTGGGCATAGCTGCCACTGGAAAGGCTCTAGGATACATGTGTAACATTCCTGCGAGCTACTAAGATGGACTGTGTTATAAGCGGTTTATGATGTGTAATAAACTGCTGAACTTCATATTACAGGAAAATGTTGCATGTGTGCTTTGCTTTAATTGACCCGGTGAAGTGAGTGCCCCCAGCATGATGAATAGTGCTACCTTTACAATATATATACAGTACACACCTTTTCTTTTAAAGATTTCTCTTGAAGGAGTTCCCAGAGATGCTTAGAACTTGTTGGTCCTTTTGCCTTCACTCTGCGGTCCAGCTCACCCCTAACCATCTCGATTGGGTTCAGGTCTGGTGACTGTGGAGGCCAGGTCATCTGGCGTAGCACCCCATCACTCTCCTTCTTGGTCAAATAGCCTCCCTTACTCAGCCTAGAGGTGTGTTTGGGGTCATTGTCCTGTTGAAAAATAAATGATGGTCCAACTAAACGCAAACCGGATTGAATAGCATGCCTCTGCAAGATGCTGTGGTAGCCATGCTGGTTCAGTATGCCTTCAATTTTGAATAAATCCCCAGCAGTGTCACCAGCAAAGCACCCCCACACCATCACACCTCCTCCTCCATGCTTCACGGTGGGAACCAGGCATGTAGAGTCCATCCGTTCACTTTTTCTGCGTCGCACAAAGACACGGTGGTTGGAACCAAAGATCTCAAATTTGGACTCATCAGACCAAAGCACAGATTTCCACTGGTCTAATGTCCATTCCTTGTGTTCTTTAGCCCAAACAAATCTCTTCTGCTTGTTGCCTGTCCTTAGCAGTGGCTTCTTAGCAGCTATTTTACCATGAAGGCCTGCTGCACAAAGTCTCCTCTTAACAGTTGTTGTAGAGATGTCTGCTGCTAGAACTCTGTGTGGCATTGACCTGGTCTCTAATCTGAGCTGCTGTTAACCTGCCATTTCTGAGGCTGGTGACTTGGATAAACTTATCCTCAGAAGCAGAGGTGACTCTTGGTCTTCCTTTCCTGGGGCGGTCCTCATGTGAGCCAGTTTCTTTGTAGCGCTTGATGGTTTTTGCAACTGCACTTGGGGACACTTTCAAAGTTTTCCCAATTTTTCGGACTGACTGACCTTCATTTCTTAAAGTAATGATGGCCACTCCTTTTTCCTTACTTAGCTGCTTTTTTTTGCCGTAATACAAATTCTAACAGTGTATTCAGTAGGACTATCAGCTGTGTATCCATCAGACTTCTGCACAACATAACTGATGGTCCCAACCCCATTTATAAGGCTAGAATTCCCACTTATTAAACCTGACAGGGCACACCTGTGAAGTGAAAACCATTTCCGGTGACTACCTCTTGAAGCTCATCAAGAGAATGCCAAGAGTGTGCAAAGCAGTCATCAAAGCAAAAGGTGGCTACTTTGAAGAACCTAGAATATAAGACATATTTTCACTTGTTTCACACTTTTTTGTTAAGTATATAATTCCACATGTGTTAATTCATAGTTTTGATGCCTTCAGTGTGAATGTACAATTTTCATAGTCATGAAAATACAGAAAAATCTTTAAATGAGAAGGTGTGTCCACACTTTTGGTCTGTACTGTGTATATATATATATATATATATATATATATATAATATATATATAATTTTTTTTTTTTTTTTCTCTCCCTTAGAGGTCGGGGAGCCCAATAACATCTATTGCTGTTTGACCTGTGATTTCTATCTACGCCACTGTGTATAGGATAATAGAGTATAATAAAGTTGTTATGGACGAGACTTAACTAACATTGTGCAGTGACTGTTTTCCCTATAGTGATGGATATTTCTTGTTGCTAAAACTTTTATATTGTTTTTTCACTTTTAACCTTTTACTAAACTTTTTTAAACAATTCTGATTATAAAACATACAAGCATTTGATTGCTCCGGTGATGCACTGTACTACTGTAGTGCTGTGTATCATCACTGCCTGTCAGTGTAATACTAACGACCCCATACACATGAGATAAGTGTTGGCTGAATGGTCATTTGGCAGATGGCTATCTCTCCTAACTCCCCTATACACACAAATGTTCAAGCTTTCCTATGGTCTGTATAAGAGAGTCGGCTCCGGACTCCTCTTCAGGAAGAGCAAACGGATTAGTCTCTGAAATTCAGGATGCCAGATCCTTCTCTGCCCTGACATCATAGGTCAGAAGGCCCCAAATAAATTATATAGTCCACCAAACCTCCCCAAAATCAGTGCTTTCATGCAACTTTAGTCTAATGTGAATAGGGGGCGATAAAAGGTAACTTATTGGAAGCTGTCTCTGGTCCAGCATAGTAGACTTTCATACATTGCAGGCCCAGACACCATTATTAGGCATTTAAGTATTGTAGTAACTAAGTAGCCC
The DNA here is from genome assembly GCF_046119375.1 of Phyllobates terribilis. Taxonomy (NCBI): domain Eukaryota; kingdom Metazoa; phylum Chordata; class Amphibia; order Anura; family Dendrobatidae; genus Phyllobates; species Phyllobates terribilis. The sequence goes on along the minus strand of NW_027362879.1, from coordinate 4,159,910 downwards.
CATACAATCGAGTACTTGGGGGAGATGGGGCATTTAGCCAAACTCTGTCAAACCTTATTAGATGCCATGTTTGCTTTTGACAGCAGCAAGTGGTTAAACTACCAGGGTTTTTGTTGCAGCCGCAGCTGTGCCATCCCTGCGGTGAACATCTATGTTCTGGTGCCCAAAAGAGTTAATTTTTTTTACAACAAATGTTTAACGTGTTAAAAAATAACAAAATGTGTTCTTTGGTTTTTGCATGTTTTTTTCTTTTTACAAGAATTGTTGGTGCCAATAATATCTACTTTTTTCTGGTGTTTTTCTTGTAATATAGGAAAGCCTAAGGCCAGAAATAAACCCCATAAAACACTGTACATGGAGACTTTGGTATCAAATCATTTCTGCCTTCGGTGTTTGTGCAAACAAATCTATATATATAATCGTCTTATCCCGTCTGTCTGTCTGTCTGTCCAGGAAATCCCGCGTCGCTCATTGGTCCGCCAGCGGCCAATCAGCGCCGCGGGATTTCTGAAAAAAGTTGGCGGCCGTTAGCGGCTCATCTGTGGGACGGAGCTGAGCGGCGATGCAGCCGGGAGATGACCAGCGCGAGGCGCTCATCTCCCGGCCGGCAACAGCAGAAGGAACCCGACCGCCGGACCCATCTGCGGGACGGAGATGCAGCCGGGAGATGAGCGGCGCGAGGCGCTCATCTCCCGGCCGGAAGCAGCGGATGGACCCCCGGCGCCGCTGACCTCCATGCGGAAGGGAGGACCGGGGAGTGGCGCTGCGGGTCGGGATACTTCTCCCGCGAGCGCCCGCTATGTCCCGGGTTCTCGCAGCGGAAGTACCCGCACAGGCAGCGCCGCTCCCCGGTCCTCACAAAGACGATTCGTTGATTGGTCTCGGTCTTCAGACCCGATCAATCACTGATCTTAGCGCAAAAGTTAAACACCGCTGTGCTGATTGGTCACCGACGCTGCCCACGACCAATCACCGATTTGGGAGCCACATTTAAATATCGGCCGCGACCACTCAGCACAGCGGTGTTTAAATCTGGAGCCAAGATCGGTGATTGGTCGCGGCCGATATTTAAATTTGCCGCCCAAATCAGTGATTGGTCGCGGTCTTGGCCCGCGACCAATCACCGATTTGTGCGGCACATTTAAATAGCGGCCGCGACCAATTGGATGTCAGCGCCGCTCCCCGGTCCTCCCTTCACGCCCTAGCCGCATGGATGTCAGCGGCGCTGCCTGTGCGGATACTTCCGTTGCGAGAACCCGGGACATGGTGTTACAAAGATCGGGACATTTCTGTTAAAAATCGCTGATTGGTCGCTGTACTGATTGGTCGCCGACAGTGCCCGCGACCAATCACCGATTTGGCCGCCAAATTTAAATATCGGCCACGACCAATCAGCACAGCGGTGTTTAAATGTGGAGCCAAGATCGGTGATTGGTCGCGGCCGATATTTAAATTTGGCGCCCAAATCGGTGATTGGTCGCGGGCACCGCCAGCGACCAATCAGCGATTTTTAACACAAATGTCCGGATCTTTGTAACACCATGCGGATACTGTGGGGACATCAGCGGCTAGGGTGTGAAGGGAGGACCGGGGAGCGGCGCTGCGGGTCGGGATACTTCTGCTCCGAGCGCCCGCTCATGTCCCGGGTTCTCGGAGCGGAAGTATCCGCACAGGCAGCGCCGCTGACATCCATGCGGCTAGGGCGTGAACGGAGGACCGGGGAGCGGCGCTGACATCCAATTGGTCGCGGCCGCTATTTAAAGCTGCCGCACAAATCGGTGATTGGTCACGGTCTTGGCCCGCGACCAATTACTGATCTTGCGGCTAAAGTTAACCACTACTGTGCTGATTGTTCGCGGACGCTGCCCGCGACCAATCACCGATTTGGGCGGCAAATTTAAATATCGGCCGCGACCAATCACCGATCTTGGCTTCAGATTTAAACACCGCTGTGCTGATTGGTCGCGGCCGATATTTAAATTTGGCGCCCAAATTGGTGATTGGTCGCGGGCAGCTCCAGCAACCAATCAGCGATTTTTAACACAAATGTCTGGACCTTTGTAACACCATGCGGATACTGTGGGGACATCAGCGGCTAGGGTGTGAAGGGAGGACCGGGGAGCGGCGCTGCGGGTCGGGATACTTCTGCTGCGAGCAGTCGCTCATCTCCCGGCTTCTCTGAGTGGAAGTATCCGCACAGGCAGCTTCGCTCCCCGGTCCTCATTAATACGATTCCGCTCTCCGCACGCGACCAATCAGTGATCTTGGCGCTAAAGTTAAACACTGCTCTGCTGATTGGTCGCGGGCAGCGGCCGCGACCAATCACCGATCTTGGCTCCACATTTAAACACCGCTGTACTGATTGGTCGCGCCCGCTATTTAAATGTGGCGCCAAAATCGGTGATTGGTCGCGGGCAGCGGCCGCGACCAATCAGCAGAGCGGTGTTTAACTTTAGCGCCAAGATCACAATCAGCGAATCGTATTGGTGAGGAGCGGGGAGCGGAATCGTATTAGTGAGGATCGGGGAGCGCCGCTGCCTGTGCGGATACTTCCACTCAGAGAAGCCGGGAGATGAGCGACTGCTCGCAGCAGAAGTATCCGGACCCGCAGCGCCGCTCCCCGGTCCTCCCTTCACACCCTAGCCGCTGATGTCCCCACAGTATATGCATGGTGTTACAAAGGTCCGGACATTTGTGTTAAAAATCGCTAATTGGTCGCTGGCGCTGCCCGCGACCAATCACCGATTTGGGCGCCAAATTTAAATATCGGCCGCGACCAATCACCGATCTTGGCTCCACATTTCAACACCGCTGTACTGATTGGTCGCGGACGCTATTTAAATGTGGCGCGAAAATCGGTGATTGGTGGCGCCCAGAGTCGGCGACCAATCAGTACAGCGACCAATCAGCGATTTTTAACACAAATGTCCGGATCTTTGTAACACCATGCGGATACTGTGGGGACATCAGCGGCTAGGGTGTGAAGGGAGGACCGGGGAGCGGCGCTGCGGGTCCGGATACTTCTGCTGCGAGCGCCCGATCATGTCCCGGCTTCTCGGAGCGGAAGTATCCGCACAGGCAGCGCCGCTGACATCCATGCAGAAGGGGGGAGCGGCGCTGACATCCATGCGGCTAGCGTGTGTAGGGAGGACCGGGGAGTGGCGCTGCGGGTCCGGATACTTCTGCTGCGAGCGCCCGCTCATGTCCCGGCTTCTCGGAGCGGAAGTAGCCGCACAGGCAGCCGCTCCCCGGTCCAGGCAGCCGCTCCCCGGTCCTCACCAATACGATACGCTGATTGGTCGCGTCAGGAGGGCGCGACCAATCAGAGATTTGAACGCTGAATTCAAACACACTGTCCGCTGCTTAGGAACACGGCGCGCGACATTTAAAACCTGCTTCTATGATTGGTCGCGGACGCCGCCCGCGACCAATCACAGATTTCCTCGCCAAATTTAAACACGCTCTCCGGCCAATTACCGCAACATTTCAAATATCTACGCCACGTTCGGGAGATAGCACGGCTAACTCCGCCCATGTGGTCATGTGACTCACAAAATGCTCATAACGTACTGAGCAGGTTTTCTCTGTCACACTGTGCGAGGGACTTCTGTCACACTGTGCGAGGGACTTCAGTCACACTGTGCGAGGGACTTCAGTCACACTGTGCGAGGGACTTCTGTCACACTGTGCGAGGGACATCTGTCACACTGTGCGAGGGACTTCAGTCACACTGTGCGAGGGACTTCAGTCACACTATGCGAGGGACTTCAGTCACACTGTGCGAGGGACTTCAGTCACACTGTGCGAGGGACTTCTGTCACACTGTGCGAGGGACTTCTGTCAGGCTTACTGAACACGTTCTACCAGTGACAGCGCGCTGAAGAGATACTTCTTTACGCTTCCTGTTTTATAATGGGTCGTAAGCGAAAATACGCCACGGAGGAAGACAGAAAAGCAGCAGAAGCAGCAAGAAAACAACACCGTCGAGAGCAACAGACACCACAACATACTGCCGCCAGACAAGCCCAGGATGCGGAAGCTCACAAAAAACGCCGGGAACAGGAGATACCGCAACACACTGCCGCCAGACAAGCCCAGGATGCGGAATCTCACAAAAAACGCCGGGAACAGGAGACACCGCAACACACTGCCGCCAGACAAGCTCAGGATGCCGAATCTCACAAAAAATGCCGGGAACAGGAGACACCGCAACACACTGCCGCCAGACAAGCCCAGGATGCCAAATCTCAACAAAAACGCCGGGAACAGGAGACACCGCAACACACTGCCAGCAGACAAGCCCAGGATGCGGAATCTCACAGACAACGTCGGAAACCGGAGACAACACAACACAATGTCGCCAGACAAGCCCAGGATGCGGAATCTCACAGACAACGTCGGAAACAGGAGACACCACAAGACACTGCCGCCAGACAAGCACAGGATGCGGAATCTCACAGATAACGTCGGGAACGGGAAACACCGCAACACACTGCGGCTAGACACGAACACGATGCAGAATCCCATAGACAATGTCATCTGAATGAATCTCCAGAATCCAGGACAAACCGAGAACAACACGATCGACAAATTTATCAAAAAGAATGCTCTACCAACTAAGGCAAACCCAGCAGAACATTCAACAACTTGCACGTTACGTAACAGACAATGAAACTATCATTATTCAACACTACTGTGGGAAGATGAATGTAGTTTGTTCAAAATGCGAATCTATGAATTTTATCGAGGAAAAACTATCTGACAATTAGTTTACTCAATGCTGCCAAAAAGGAAAAGTGATGCTACCAAGATGTCACTACTCAGATCTGTTTGAGCAGTTGATGAAAGGAACGCATGAACACAGTAGAAATTTTATGGAAAATATCAGAAGTATCAACAGTTCTCATGCGTTTGCTTCATTTGGTGCCAACATTGCACCGCCCCCTGTATTCGGACCGTATTGTTTTAAAATTCATGGCCAGATCTACCACCGTACTGGAACACTTCACCCAGAACTAGGACAACCACCAACATTTGCACAATTATACATCTTTGATCCAAATGAGGCTACAGAACAAAGGATGAACCGAAAAGAAAATGAAAAGTGTAATGCAGAACTGATGAACCTAATTGCCGTACATTTACAAACAATCAGCCCATTTGCTGCTGCATATCGCATGCTAAAAGACGTTGAAGCTGAGGAAGAACAGAGAGCTATACAAAATGGGACGGAAATGCCTTCTATTATCATGGCCATTAAACAAGAACGTCAACAAGATCCCCGATGTTACAACAAACCACGTGTAAGTGAGGTCGCAGTTGTTTTTCAAAACGATGATGGAGAGCCTCCTTTTCAAAGAGATATATTAGTCCATCTTAAGCCAGACAAAAACAACCCTTCCGTTCCTAAAACACAACGGATTAGCATTTTGCACAGCAACCTTGATGCTCTTCTGTATCCGCTATTCTTTCCAAGCGGTGATCAAGGGTGGCATGAAAACCTACACCAGCAAGGAACTTCAAGAAGAATTACACAACTACAGTACTACAGTTTTCTTCTGTCTGTGCGAAAATACTTCAATCCTATTTTAAACGGTGGGAAACTGACACAACAGTACTTAGTAGACGCATACGTTAAAATTGAAGCAAATCAGCTCAATTTCATACGAAGAAATCAAAAACAACTTAAAGTTGAAGACTACTGCGTTGTTCAAGAACATTTTGCAAAAACAATCCATTCAAAAAGGAATTCCCATTGGAAAAACAGTAATTCTTCCGTCGTCCTTTGAAGGTAGCCCCCGCAACATGCAACAGCGTTATCAAGATGCAATGGCAATAGTAACAAAGTATGGAAGACCTGACATTTTTTTAACAATGACCTGTAATCCTAAATGGCCGGAAATTACAGAAAATCTACAACCCTGGCAGCAAGTTGAACACAGGCCAGACTTAGTTGCACGCGTATTTCGACTAAAACTCAGCAGCCTTTTTGAAGACATCAAAAAAGGCCTTTTTGGAACAGTCGTAGCAATGGTACACGTCATAGAGTTTCAGAAACGAGGTCTCCCACATGCGCATATACTAATTATTTTAGACGTGGATTCCAAGTTTCGCACGGAGGATGAAATTGACAACATAGTGTGGGCTGAAATTCCTAACCAACAAAAGTATCCTGAACTGTATAATATTGTAATCTCTAATATGGTTCATGGCCCATGCGGTGTAGCAAATCCAAAAAGTCCATGCATGGAAAACGGAAAGTGTACAAAAGGGTTTCCAAAGCAGTTGAAACAGCACACTGTTAAATATTTGGACGGCTACCCATCCTACCGGAGACAACTGATTGATAACATTGTACACAACAAAAAGATTATAAATAACTCATGGATAGTTCCATACAACCCGTACTTATTAAAACGCTACAACTGTCACATCAACGTTGAAATCTGCGCTTCAATAAAAAGTGTTAAATATCTTTTCAAGTACATCTACAAGGGGCATGACAAAGCTAACGTCGAAATCCTACAAAAAACAGTCAATCACGATGAATCATCATGGTTTGTTGACTCAAGATATGTCAGTGCTCCAGAAGCTGCTTGGAGAATATTTGCATTTCCAATGCATTCACAGTCCCATGCCATTATACGTTTAGCTATTCATTTACCAAATCAACAGCAGCTTTATTTCTTTGAAAATGCTCAAGTCGAAGATGTCTCCAAAAATTTAAGCACAACGTCAACATTAATGGAATGGTTTTTGCTGAACCAACGTGACGAAAACGCAAGGCAGTATTTGTATCGAGAGATTCCAGAGCATTACGTTTGGAATAAAACTTGGAAGCCAAGACAGCGAGGACTTAGCAGAATAATTGGACGCATGTATACTGTTAGTGTCAAGGATCAAGAAAGATATTGCCTTCGGCTGTTACTACTGCATGTCAAAGGAGCTAGAAGTTACGAAGATTTGAAAACAGTTAATGGAGTATTGCACGATACATTTAAAGCTGCAGCTTTGGCTTTAGGACTTCTATTGGATGATACTATGTGGACACTTACTTTACTCTACTTTACTCTACATATGCCTAAGAAACTTCGTGAATTGTTTGCCTATATTTGTGTCTTTGGACCGCCTACAAATCCGGCTCAACTTTGGACAAATTTCAAAGAACATATAATTGAAGATTACTGCTTACGTCTTCACAACAAAAGTGGAAATTGTCACAATTGCGAATCTTATGCCATGCAAGATGTCCAAAATATCCTACTACTGCATGGAAAAACGTTTTCAGACTTTAATTTGCCACAGCCTGCAAGTCAAGTTGCACAAATTCAAGAGTATGACGAAGCTTATGAATTATTGTTGGCAACAGAGAAGAAAAACTCCTTAAATCAAGAACAACGGATTGCATATGACACTATTGTGAGCGCTGTAGAAAACCAAGCCGATCCAACGGCAAAATGTTTCTTTATTGACGGTCCTGGAGGCAGCGGTAAAACATACCTCTATGAAGTTTTAATGCATCACGTTAGAGGGTTAGGAAAAGTCGTATTGCCATCGGCTACAACAGGTATTGCAGCAAACCTTTTACGAGGAGGTCGCACTATGCATTCACTCTTTGGGATACCAGTTCCGGTCAATGAAATCTCCGTTTCCAGAATCAAACAAGACACATTTGCAGGAAAACAGTTGAACAGTGAAAATCTTTTGATACTTGATGAGTGCACCATGGCGCCCAAATATGCTTTGAGCTTAATTGACAGACTTCTGCGTGAAGTTATGACTACAAATATTGCTGAAAAAAATGAAATTCCTTTTGGAGGTAAAGTTTTTGTCCTTGGCGGAGATTTTAGGCAATGCCTTCCAGTTGTACCGAATGGAACAAGAACAAATATTATCGAGTCAACCTTAAAAATGTCAGACCTTTGGAAAGAGTTTAATAAACTACAACTAATTAACAACATGCGATCTTCTGACCCAGAGTACAGCAACTGGCTTCTTAAACTTGGTAATGGTGAACTGAGCAATGAATATAACCTTGGAGAAGACATTATTGAAATACCAGAAGACATGGTGTGCACTGACTGCATCGTAAGTGATGATTTTGGACAACACGTTGAAATAGATATAAACGACCAAAGCAGTGTTGAGAGGGCCTCTTCCTATGCAATTCTCTGTCCCAAGAACGATGACGTAGCTCTGCTAAATTCCCGTGTGATGGATAGAATGCCTGGAGAGTATAAATTATACAAAAGTGATGATTCGGTGGATGTCGACAATGAAGATGAACGAGAGCATTATCCAGTTGAATTTTTAAATAGTGTTACGCCATCAGGAATGCCATTCCACAGACTACAACTTAAAGTTGGAGCAATCGTAATGTTGCTTCGGAATCTAAATACAAGAAATGGTCTATGTAATGGAACTCGCCTTATTGTTACTGGACTCCATTCCCACATAATTCAAGCAACAGTGATCACTGGATCTGCAAAAGGAGAGGAAGTGTTCATTCCACGCATTGATTTATGTCCTTCAGACACCGATCTTCCATTTAGGCTTCGACGTCGACAGTTTCCAGTAAAACCAGCATTTGCCATGACAATAAACAAGTCACAAGGTCAAACTCTACAACGTGTTGGCATATATTTACCGGAGCCCGTTTTTGGACATGGACAACTCTATGTTGCATTTTCAAGAGTTAAAATGAGATCCAATGTCAAGGTGCAAGTTTTGGATACCCATTTACAAGGAAAGTTGCTTCCAAATAGTCCAAAAGTATTCACCAAAAATGTCGTGTACAGAAATATTTTAGGTTGATATTGTTAATAAATAAATTCTAGGGTCTTACTTCTTTTGTCCGATGATTTATTGTAAAATATTGTTACATATTCATGGAATTGTTTATATATTTTGATCATCTGTTTAATAATTTTGTTCAGTTGTATTAACTTCTATAACCAATAATAGTTAATAAAGTATTATTCTGTGTATTCATTGTATTATTGTTAAATCTTCATAGCGGCATCTGCAGCATGTGCTACTAAAGTGAATGCAGATTTGTGCCTCTCCACGCACTTAGTCCCGGCGTGGAAAGGACCGAATCTACACACAGCAGCAAATCACAGCAGTATCTGAGAGCGCGTGCTGCGCCTTCGATCCTGCGAGGAGCTGCTGAAAACAGGACAGACAGCGCTAGAGCAGAGAAAGGAAACAAGGGGAGGATTAGGGTTTAGTTTTTGAACTGTGCTGTAGAGATGGGGGAATGAGTAGGTCATACAAAACCAGGATAAGGGGGCCATACAAGCTAAGATGAGGAAGGCGTACAATCCAAAATAAGTCAGCCATACAAACCAGGATTAGAGAAATGAGGCAGCCATACAAACCACATTGACAGACCGCGCTGTGGATGCTGGATGTGACACGATGACGGATAACCCCGGCCACAGCCCGTCATTCACTGTGGTGCGCGGAACAGCACACCCCCGGCTGCAGCCGCAAATAGTTGTGATGTAAACGGAAGCAACATACGGCTGCAGGCGGGAGAATTACGTGCTGGCTGTGCGTCGTCAGCGATGTTGTCACAAGCAGGATTGACAACATGACGTAATGACAAAATTCATTAGGGGCACCGAGGGGATACATTGTGAAGTTAATTAAAAGTAGTGCACAACCCATTTAAACACTGCTTCGCTGCTTAGTGGCGCCCGGTCAGCCGCATGTTTATTCTAGATTACCCAATGCATTAGAATCGGGCCACCATCTAGTAAGCTTTATAAATGCCTCAAACTTCTGTGTGTGAATCAGACATGAGATCTAACGTGATAGAAGATTTCAGTCTGGGGAAGATGGGAAACATTCATATAGACGACCGGTGGTGATGTAGTCAGTGACGGACTCTGGCTAACTATGTTTCTAGAGCCATAGTAGAAGATGAAGATGTCGTCCTCATCATGAAGTAGTTATTTCTCATGTTACGTGTAATGAATATCTCCTGCAGTTTTGCTAATGCCGATTCCAGTGTCGGTAAATGAGTCGAGAATTAGCTTTATGGAAGATGAGTCTATGAGAAACGTGTTCAGCTGCAGACTCCGAGGAAGAAACTGCTTGTTGTCTGTGACCTAAAATATATAGGTTTTATTACTAGATGTAAAGCAGAAAACTAAATACTGTAAAATAATAAATCTCCTCATATGTTTCCCCTTATTATCTCCAGTAATTGTATTATTACACAGGATTTTTATGATGTTGCATAGGCTCATCATTTTCTCATTGAGGTGTCTATAATATTGAATCCTCTCAGTGAAGATCTTCTATATAAGACAATTTTCTTGATTTACCCATCAAGGATGGATATGGACAGAGAGAAGATGGCGGAGAGGATATTACACCTCACCCTAGAGATCCTCTTCAGGCTTACTGGAGAGGTGAGAGATTCTGATGACGTCACATTACATCATTCTTATCTATGGGAATAACAGATGGACAGAACTGGAGAGGTGAGGACTCTGGAAATGTCTGTAGTGAGATTTATTAATGTGTCTCTCCATAACTAGGGTTATACAGTAGTGAAGAAGACCTCTAGTGAGCGCTGTCAGGACCTGGTGTCTGAGGGATGGGGAAGACCCCTGAGCCTAATCACGGGGCCTCCACCTCACCCCCTGATACATGAGGACATCAATGACCAGAAGATCCTAGAACTCACCTACAAGATGATTGAGCTGCTAACTGGAGAGGTGACACTGCTGGGAATGCTGGGACATTATACAGTAATGCTATGAAGAGATCGGTGGGATGACGGTATCATTGTATGTGTCAGGTTCCTATAAGGTGTCAGGATGTCGCTGTCTATTTCTCCATGGAGGAGTGGGAGTATTTAGAAGGACACAAAGATCAGTACAAGGACATCATGCCCCTCACTTCACCAGGTAACAGACAGGACTAAATACACACGGCCCATAATTATCTGTATGTAAAGAATGAATTCAGTCCCTGTATGTGTTTCCTCCAGATCTATCCAGTAAGAGAACAACACCAGACAGATGTCCCCGTCCTCTTATTTCACAGGACTGTAGACAAGAAGATCCCAATATTTCTCAGTATCATCAGGTAGATGGAGAGAAGGTGTCATGAGATCTCCCCTATGATGTGTAGTCGGCTGTGAAGGTCTTGTGCTCAGTCTTGTTTTATCCACCAGTATTATATGTTTTATACTTGTGTAATGAGAACGGTGGAGATGGCAGGATTAGAGCTGATCATAGAGGTGACTTCTCCATCTGTCTGTGACTTTTACAATATTTGTTTCAGGGTGAAGATCTGACCCATATTAATACTACACAGACATATGTGAGGGATGATGATCAGTGTACAGAGAAGACTCCTATAAATAACCGACCAGGTGAGTAGTAACCGCTAAATGCAGAGAAGTCACAGATTCTTCTCAGTCACCGGCTGTGGCTGCTTTATCGGTCGTGTAGTCCGGTCATATCACAAACATGTGATAACCATTTTGCCTCTAGAGCATAACATTCTCCCCTAGTTACTCATTTTTCTGATGGAGACTGTTGAGTTTGATCATTTCAGTAGATGTGTTATTGTCTATAGTCACAGTTTTTTACTACAGTAGTTAGTGCCCAAAATACTGATTTAACCCCTTCCTGCAGACAGTTTTGTGTTCCTATCTGGGCCCATTTTTCAAATCGTGTGTCACTTTATGTGGTGATAACTTTTGAATTCTTCACAAAAGATAATAGGAAACAAATGGACCTTACAAATTATTTTCCAACTTGTCTTGAATCCGACAATCCCCTATATACGGTTGTACACTACTGTCTGGGCACATGGCAGGTTAAGAAGGGAAGGAGCGCCATTTACCTATATGATTGCAGATCTTGCTGGAATAGTTTACAGACACAATGTATTGGGAGCACTGTTCATGGTCACATGGCAGCTCAAAAGATGGCTACCACAAACAGGCTTGGCGCTATCTACTCCATTTTCCAGATCCCAGGGATTGTCTTGCTCATCACTTATTTAACCCCTCCATATGGATCTGGAGTTACACAGAGACCCCCAGGCTTGGGCCACGGTGTTACCTGCTGTTCTGTGGAGTGAGATGGGAAGAAGAATAGTCAGATAGCCGGGTCAGAACCAAGAGGGCAGAGAAAATACAAAATCAGAAGACACAAGAGTAGTCAGTAAACGGGCCGAGGTCACAACAGGAAACAAATAAACAAGCCGGGAGCTGAGCACAGAGGACTGAACCAGAGGAGAACAAGGCTGTATCTGGCAGCTTCCGGCAATATGCTTCCAGCTTTAGTAGGGTGTGGTGCTTTCCAATTGCCTGAAGCAGGGAGCAGATTACTCCAGCTGGACAGCACGCACACCCATACTGCCAGACTGGACGGTACTACAGGTCCCAGGCACCCAAATCATAGTGGCTGGACAGAGCCTGCGCCACCCAGAGCTTCTGGTTCTCACATCTCCTCCATTACCAGCGCCGCCTGCAGGATGAAGAAGTCATTGCCTGATGATAGAAACAGACGTCACAGGAGCAGATCCCAGAGGAGATGGGACACACCATTTGCAGAAGCCCTTATATGTCACAATGTCAGAAAACCAGGGCTGTAGAAATCCCCATAAAGTGACCCCATTTTGGAAATTATAACCCTCAGTGAATTAATCTAAAGGAGTAGTGACTATTTTGACTCCACAGCCAATTTCCTGGAAATTAGCACGCAGTGGATTTTGGTGAGTGAAAATTGCAAATACGAGGGTCAGTCAATAAGTAATGCCTCCTATTTTTTTTCTCCTTTTAATTGGCAAGAAATTCAAATGCAATTACATAGGTTGAAAACCACAACATTAACGATTAATTTGTCACTTTTCAATATAATCTCCATCCATTTCCACAGTCTTGGTTTAACAAGGGCATGTATTCCAGCATGGTAAAAAGCATGGTCTTGCTTCCTAAGCCATTGACGCACAGACTTTTTCACGGCCGCCTCATACTCAAAGTCAATCCCACGATGAGCTTCTTTTAGCAGCCCGAACAGATGAAAGGTCACCACGAATGATGTCATCGACTCGCTGAATGTTGCTTGGAGTCACTGCGGTTACTGGCCTGCCACTCCACATTTTGTCAGCCAACAGTGATGGCCCTTCAGCTGTGTTACAGCGACGAACCCATCGTCTAACAGTACTGACATCCACTGTTGCATCACCGTACACATTTTTCAGTCTCTCAGAATGGGCGTTTCACCTTCTGCATGCAAGAATTAAATCACAGTACGTTGTCTGATACGAACATCGATGTCAGCCATTTTGCAAACGGATACAGTCCTGCCACCTGTTGGTGCAGGAAGTTGCAATTGCTGTGGATTGGAGAAGAAGGTTTGAGGAACTGTGCCAAATTCGAATATTTAACATAACTACCTTATTTAAGGAGGAAAAAAATAGGAAGCATTACTTATTGACTTACCCTCGTATATTAATTTATTACCCAACACATAGTGCCCAGATTGTGCTCCAGGAGACACACACCGTAAATTAAGTGGGTTCTTCTCACTATAGTAATGCCAAATACACGGAGGCTAAATGTGGTTTGGGCACACTGCAAGGCTCAGAAGTGAGGGGGAGATTTGACTTCGGGAGAATGGATATTGCTGGATTGGTATATGGAAGCCATGTTGTTTTTCAAGAGCCTTTGAGCCACTAATAATATGGAAACATCTGTTTTTCCACTGATAGATGATGGACCTGAGTGGAGACTTGTTTTTTTGTGAAATGAATTGAAGTTTTTATTGGTATTATTATCACTTACATAACACGGGTATGAAATGGAATGTAAAATTCAAGGATGATATATTAAAAAATAATATTTTTTTTTATTCTTAGCAGATGACTGTATCAGGAGATCAGAGGGACCGCTGACATCTTCAATTTTTAAATCAAATGATCTTGAGATCCCACAGGATACAATTCAAGTAAATACCATTACTCCAGATATACCATCATCCCTTCACAGCAAAGATCTGTCATCTGATCCTTTGAAACAGGTCCTGTCTTCTGATTCATTACCTACTACTAAGGAAAATAAGAGTCACAAAATAAGCATTAAAAAACAAACTGCTCCTAAAGCAAAAAAGCCATCTTCACATTCAAAACCTGGAAATAGTTTTCCCCTCAAAAAGTCTCTTCTTAAACATCAAAAAATTCACACAGCAGAGACTAGATTTTCTTGTTCCAAGTGTGGGAAATGTTTTAACCATAAATCATATCTTGTTTGTCATGAGAGAACTCACACACAGGAGAAGCCATTTTCATGTTCAGAATGTGGGAAATGTTTTAACCGGAAATCAGATCTTGTTAGGCACCAAAGAACTCACACGGGGGAGAAGCTTTTTTCATGTTCGGAATGTGGGAAATGTTTTAACCAGAAATCAGATTTTGTTAAGCACCAAAGAACCCACACAGGGGAGAAGCCTTTTTCATGTTCAGAATGTGGGAAAAGTTTTAACCGGAAAGCAAATCTTAATAGCCACCTCAGAATTCACACAGGGGAGAAGCCTTTTTCATGTTCAGAATGTGGGAAATGTTTTAACCGGAAAGCGAGTCTAGATATCCACAAGACAACCCACACAGGGGTGATGCCTTTTTCATGTTCAGAATGTGAGAAATGTTTTAACCAGAAATCAGATTTTGTTAGTCACCAGAGAACTCACACAGGGGTGATGCCTTTTTCCTGTTCAGAATGTGGGAAATGTTTTGTGAAGAAATCATCTCTGCTTAGTCACCAAAGAATTCACACAGGGGAGAAGCCTTTTTCATGCTCAGAATGTGGGAAATGTTTTGTAGAGAAATCAAATCTTAATAAACATCAGAGAACCCACAAAGAGGAGAAGCCTTTTTCATGTTCAGAATGTGGGAAATGCTTTAACCGGAAAGAGCATCTTGAAAGCCACCAGAGAACCCACATAGGGGATAAGCCTTTTTCATGTTCAGAATGTGGGAAATGTTTTGTTGAGAAATCAAATTTTAATAAACATCAGAGAAGCCACATAGGGGAGAAGCCTTTTTCATGTTCAGAATGTGGGAAATGCTTTAACCGGAAAGGGCATCTTGATAGCCACCAGAGAACTCACAGAGGTGAGAAGTCTTTTTCATGTTCAGAATGTGGGAAATGCTATAATCAGAAAGCGCATCTTGATAGACACCAGAGAACCCACACAGGGGAGAAGCCTTTTTCATGTCCAGAATGTGGAAAATGCTATAACCAGAAAGAGCATCTTGATAGACACCAGAGAACCCACACAGGGGAGAAGCCTTTTTCCTGTTCAGAATGTGGCAAATGTTTTGTACAGAAATCATCTCTTCTTAGTCACCAAAGAAATCACACAGGGGAGAAGCCTTTATCATGTTCTTAATGTTGAATATGTTGGAAATCAACTCTTAATAAAAATCAGAGAAGTCACACCAAGGGGAAGCCTTTTTCATATTCAAAATGTTGGATATTTTTAACCGAAAATTATATCTCCTTAAAGGGGTTGTCCACTACTAAAGCAACCCCTTGTCATTCCTCATGTTTGGCCTGGTTAAAATAGCACTCATACTCACCATTCCGGCACTGTTCCTTCGGTGTCATCACTCGCATTTTCAGGGCTCATGTTTGGTTGTTACATCACTCGAGCCCTGCGCCCAATCAGCGCCGGATTCACTGTCCCCTTTTTCAGACTTATTGAACATCAACAGGAAGCCAGGAGTGCGGCTGCTCTCTGACTTCCTCTTGATGTTCAATTTGTCCAACTGTGGAGACAGTGACGCCAGTGCTGATTGGGCATAGGGCTCACATGAGCCCCGGGAATGCAAGTGCCGACACTGCTGGAATGGCGCCGGCATGGGAGATTAGTTTGTGTTTTTATTTTAACAGAAGAAAACCTGTATGTGTTTGAAAATGTGCATATTGCTCCCCATCTTAATTATCCAGATGTGATAGAATTCTAATAATCCTTCTACACTGATTGGGGACAGTTCATCAGCATTTCTTTATGCGCAGACACTAATGTCTTCCTTGCAAATAAACTCCACATGTAATTGATGAGAACCGACTCATATCCATTGCATCTACACGTGTCGTCCTCCACACCCTGTGGTTCCTGTGTTAAATCCAATATAGTGTCGTGGCCTGGTATTCAATCCGTTGAAGCTGGCACAGTTCCTGTAGTTACCATTTCTTGTTGCGGCTATGCATCCACTCTGGTCCTCTTCCCAAGGCGAAGCTTCTGAGGTTGGACATGGTAGCATCTGAAACCTGCTATGTATGCCTCACCTATGGTCTCCTGGGTCTGTCTATATTCCTCCCTGGTTGTGAAACCTTTGAACGGTGTCTACAACCGCTAGTCCCCTGCAGCTCCCCCGGATTGGCCGGGCTGAGTAATATCCCACCGCTGCCACCAAATGTGAAGACACGGGGTCTTCCATGGGCATAATACTACTCAGACATCATAGAGTCAAACAATATGGCAATACTTTATTGAACCAAAAACAGACAATAAACATATAGAACAGTCCCAGCAATGACCCAAGATGGTGCAAAATTACACAGTCTGGACCTTGCGCTTACCCTTCCAGGACCAACTACCTCAACCCCACACCCCGCTTTGGTTGGACACCCACAGAAAGGAAGTAGCTGCAAGCTTAGGAAGCTGACAGTCCATTCAAATAAGTGGCCAGGAGATCCGAGGATCCTACCTTGGCTTCTCCAAACATATCCATGGAACCAGGTGACTGGATGGTACCAACCTGGCTTTCTCCGAGCGTACCATGGGTTCCAGTTGACCAAAGGGTCCCACCTGGCAACCCCAAAAAACATATCCATGGGACCAGGTGACCTCACTGTCCCAACCTGCTTTCCCCAAATGTATCCATGGGTTCTGTGATCGTCAATGGCGCAGATCTGTATCCCTTTCAGCTGAGCCGGGGTCCTCCTAAGCTGACATCCTGTATCCCTCTTGATCGAGCCATGTGTCCTGCATGCTGTCCTGAAGAGTCTCTCAATCTACTTGCAGCATGACAGAAATCCTTTTTTATATTTAAATCTGTGGCTCATTCACAGGTCAGGGGGGAAGTTGGCAGTGGCTTAGGGTTCATTGTTTGAGCATTTAATCGATTTGCATAGTTTGTCCTCTGTTTTGCGAGTCAACAAGCCACAGGGCTCACACAATGGTTAATCAACATATATAGCAAAATTGTTCAAAGACCATACATCTCTCACAAAATTATCAGGGAATAAGTTGCAGTAAATATCAACTTAAGTGTTAACATTCAGATAATATGACAAAGTCTCCTGACTTACTGAAAATAGACGTCTGAATAATTAAGATTAACCTCTGTGTTACAGCAAATGTACATATGTAGCAGAGCTCTGTGTGTATGTAAATGTGCTTATGTAGAAAATCTGTGTGTATATAAATGTGCGTATGTTGCAGAGCTTTGAATGTATGTAAATGTGCATATGTAGCCGAGCTGTTAATGTATGTAAATGTGCTTGTGTTGCATAGCTGTGAATGTATGTAAATTTGTGTATATAGCCGAGCTGAGTGCATGCACTGTCTATGCAGCAATGTTGCGTGTGTATATATGTGCACTGTAGAGTGTTCATTAATGTTCTTGCTATGAAGCTATATGTGA
The DNA here is from genome assembly GCF_046119375.1 of Phyllobates terribilis. NCBI lineage: Eukaryota > Metazoa > Chordata > Amphibia > Anura > Dendrobatidae > Phyllobates > Phyllobates terribilis. The sequence continues at coordinate 4,142,228 of NW_027362879.1, read as the reverse complement.
ATAAAACACATGGTGCAGAGAAACACTAACAATAGATCTACTAGTTCCATATTCTACCCTAGTGCATTAAAATGCGTGATATTCACCCCTCCACTTTACACCAGCAAGGAAAATTTAATTAGTAGAATAAATATTTTTCCTTTTTACTGCTGTCTTAACCTTGGATGTGTCTTATGATTAGGTGTGTTTTATAGTCGGCAAAGTATAGTACAGTCATGGCCAAAAGTATTGAGAATGACACCAAAATTATATTTTCACATGATCTGCTGGCCTCTGGTTTTTATTAGTGTTTGTCTGATGTTTATATCACATACAGAAATATAATTGCAATCATATTATGAGTACCAATAGGTTATATTGACAATTAGAATGAGTTAATGCAGCAAGTCAATATTTGCAGTGTTGCCCCTTCTTCTTCAAGACCTCTGTAATTCTCCCTGGCATATTCTCAATCAACTTTTGGACCAAATCCTGACTGATAGCAGTCCATTCTTGCATAATCAATGCTTGCATTTTGCCAGAATTTGTTGGTTTTTGTTTGTCCACCCGTCTCTTGATGATTGACCACAAGTTCTCAATGGGATTAAGATCTGGGGAGTTTCCAGGCCATGGACCCAAAATCTCTATGTTTTGTTCCATGAGCCATTTAGTTATCACCTTTGCTTTATGGCAAGGTGCTCCATTATGCTGGAAAAGGCATTGTTGGGCGCCAAACTGCTCTTGGACGATTGGGAGAAGTTGCTCTTGGAGGACATTCTGGTACCATTCTTTATTCATGGCTGTGTTTTTAGGCAAGACTGTGAGTGAGCCGATTCCCTTGGCTGAGAAGCAACCAAACACATGAATGGTTTCAGGATGCTTTACCGTTGGCATGAGACAAGACTGGTGGTAGCGCTCACCTCTTCTTCTCCGAATAAGCTGTTTTCCAGATGTCCCAAACAATCAAAAAGGGGATTCATCAGAGAAAATGACTTTGCCCCAGTCCTCAACAGTCCACCCCCTGTACCTTTTGCAGAATATCAGTCGGTCCCTGATGTTTTTTCTGAAGAGAAGTGGCTTCTTTGCTGCCCTCCTTGAAACCAGCCCTTGCTCAAAGAGTCTCCGCCTCACAGTGCGTGCAGAAGCACTCACACCAGCCTGCTGCCAATCCTGAGCAAGCTCGGCACTGCTGGTAGTCCGATCCCGCAGCTGAAACAGTTTTAAGATACGGTCCTGGCGCTTGCTGGTCTTTCTTGGGCGCCCTGGAGCCTTTTTGACAACAATGGAAGCTCTCTCCTTGAAGTTCTTGATGATGCGATAGATTGTTGACTGAGGTGCAATCTTTGTAGCTGCGATACTCTTCCCTGTTAGGCCATTTTTGTGCAGTGCAATGATGGCTGCACGTGTTTCTTTAGAGATAACCATGGTTAACTGAAGAGAAACAATGATACCAAGAACCAGCCTCCTTTTAAAGTGTCCAGTGATGTCATTCTTACTTAATCATGACTGATTGATCGCCAGCCATGTCCTCATCAACACCCACACCTGTGTTAATGGATCAATAACTAAAACGATGTTAGCTGCTCCTTTTAAGGCAGGACTGCAATGATGTTGAAATGTGTTTTGGGGGTTAAAGTTCATTTTCTGGGCAAATATTGACTTTGCAAGTACGGTAATTGCTGTTAAGCTGATCACTCTTTGACATTCAGGAGTATATGCAAATTGCCATTACAAAAAATGAAGCAATAAACTTTGGAAAAATTACTATTTGTCTCATTCTCAATACTTTTGGCCATGACTGTATATTAGAATTAAAAATATATGCAGTTACTAATATCTTTAATCCAAAAAGCTATATTCAATGTGCATTCAATATTTCACATTGTTATACAGTGGGTGAAATAAGTATTGAACACGTTGTCAAGTACACACTTCTCAACATGTGACGTGGGGTGTGCCTGCAAGGGTTAATTCATCTCCTCACATTCAACCCAACACTCAACCTCTGTTCTAGGCTATAAAATGAGCGACTTGGTCTGCACACCCCGGTTACAGAACACGATGCCACCACTCATCAAACCCCAGGTGATAAGTCCCCTAAATACAGTGGGAACGGAAAGTATTCAGACCCCTTTAAATTTTTCACTCTTTGTTTCATTGCAGCCATTTGGTAAATTCTAAAAAGTTCATTTTTTTCTCATTAAAGTACACTCTGCACCCCATCTTGACTGAAAAAAACAGAAATGTAGAAATTTTTGCAAATTTATTAAAAAAGAAACACTGAAATATCACATGGTCATAAGTATTCAGACCCTTTGCTCAGACACTCATATTTAAGTAACATGCTGTCCATTTCCTTGTGATCCTCCTTGAGATGGTTCTACTCCTTCATTGGAGTCCAGCTGTGTTTAATTAAACTGATAGGACTTGATTTGGAAAGGCACACACCTGTCTATATAAGATCTCACAGCTCACAGTGCATGTCAGACCAAATGAGAATCATGAGCTCAAAGGAACTGCCCAAGGAGCTCAGAGACAGAATTGTGGCAAGGCACAGATCTGGCCAAGGTTACAAAAGAATTTCTGCATTACTCAAGGTTCCTAAGAGCACAGTGGCCTCCATAATCCTTAAATGGAAGAAGTTTGGGACCACCAGAAGTCTTCCTAGACGTGGCCATCCAGCCAAACTGAGCAATCGTGGAAGAAGAGCCTTGGTGAGAGAAGTAAAGAAGAATCCCAAGATCACTGTGGCTGAGCTCCAGAGATGCATTGGGGAGATGGGAGAAAGTTCTACAAAGTCAACTATTACTGCAGCCCTCCACCAGTCGGGCCTTTATGGCAGAGTGGCCCGACGGAAGCCTTTCATTAGTGCAAGACATATGAAAGCCCGCATAGAGTTTGCTCAAAAACACATGAAGGACTCCCAGACTATGAGAAATAAGATTCTCTGGTCTGATGAGATGAAGATAGAATTATCACCAAAAAGTTCTAAGTGGTATGTGTGGAGAAAACCAGGCACTGCTCATCACCTGCCCAATACAATCCCAACAGTGTAACATGGTAGTGGCAGCATCATGCTATGGGGGTGTTTTTTAGCAGCAGGGACCGGACGACTGGTTGCAATTGAAGGAAACATGAATGCAGCCAAGTACAGAGATATCCTGGATGAAAACCCCTTCCAGAGTGCTCTGGACCTCAGACTTGGCCAAAGGTTCACCTTCCAACAAGACAATGACCCTAAGCACACAGCTAAAATAACAAAGGAGTGGCTTCAGAACGACTTTTTGACCATTCTTGACTGGCCCAGCCAGAGCCCTGACCTAAACCCAATTGAGCATCTCTGGAGAGACTTGAAAATGGCTGTCCACCAACGTTCACCATCCAACCTGACGGAACTGGAGAGGATCTGCAAGGAAGAATGGCAGAGGATCCCAAAATGCAGGTGTGAAAAACTTGTTGCATCATTCCCAAGAAGACTCATGGCTGTACTAGCCCAAAAGGTGCTTCTACTCAATACTGAGCAAAGGGTCTGAATACTTATGCCCGTGTGATATTTCAGTTTTTCTTGTTTAATAAATTTGCAAAAATTTCTACATTTTTGTTTTTTTTCAGTCAAGATGGGGTGCAGAGTGGACTTTAATGAGAAAAAAAATGAACTTTTTAGAATTTACCAAATGGCTGCAATGAAACAAAGAGTGAAAAATTTAAAGGGGTCTGAATACTTTCCGTACCCACTGTATGTTAGTGTCAGACAATCAAAAAGGCCACACACTCTCTGAAAGGCTATGGATTCTTTAAAGCATACAAGGATCAAACCTATTAAAGATTTTAAGCTTTAATATAAAAATATACAGTGTTTACAAATAAAGGTATAAAAAGGTAAAAATAAAACCACACAAATATGCAAAACAGCTATAAAATAAAAAGGGATAAATAACAGAATGCCTTAATGTTTACATCTACAATTAAGTTCTATTTCCTTGAGGGAAGGGGAATGAATTATGAATCAGACCGGCACATCAGGCCCTCACATGTGAGCAACTTTCTTTTGTGCAACCCATTTTTTATATGCCTGGTCCTGGGCTCATGTTTCCTGGACGGACTGGATTAGAATATTACAATTGCTGGTCTGTGACTGGATCCTGGGCTAATTTAGGGGCAAGCACTTTGCATTTTAAATAGTTTGTGTCTCAGTACCTCTCAGTATTCTTCCAGGAGACCCCACTATGGTTCTGAGTTCCAGCAATAAGAGTAGGCAGACATTGTCTTTGTGTAGAGACGGTCATGTGGATGCTAACTTAACTAGTTATTTTACTGCTGTTCTACATTTCCTTTACAATGATAAGTTTCCTTCACACGCATTTCACCAATTTTGTAACTAAATATATTTCTAAATGTGCTATTGACATGAAATTCTCACCAGAATGTCACACAAGAAAGATCTCATCATGGGTAAAACCAGTGAGCTGTCTCAAGACCTATGCAACTTTATTGTTGCAAAACATACTGATGGCATTGGTTACAGAAGAATTTATAAACTACTGAAGGTCCCAGTGATCACTGTTGCATCAATTATCCGGTAGTTGAAAAAACATAATTTCAGCATAATTGGCCATAACCAGGTTTCAGACAGTTTTAGAAAGAGGAGTGAAAAGAATTATACAAAAATTGTCCAAGAGCCAAGGATTACATGAGGAGAGCTGCAGAAAGACCTGGAATCAGCAGGTACAATTTTTTTCAAAGAAAACTATACTCCTCCTTCATGGCCTGTATGTACGCTCACCACTCAAGACTCCATTGCTCAACAAAAAGTATGTTTAAGCGTGTTTTAAAGTTTGCTGAACAACATTTAGACAAGAATGTGAAATACTGGGAGAAAAAAGTCTGGTCAGATGAGACCAAAATTGAACTCTTTGGATGCCGTATTACACACCATGTTTGGTGACCGAAAGGCACTGCATGTCACCACCAAAACTCCATAGCCACATTGAAGTTTGGAAGTGCGAATATCATGATGTGGGGCTGTTTTTCAGCATACGGCAAACTTTATATCATTGAAGGAAGGATGAATGGACAAATGTACCGAGGCATTCTTGATAAAAATCTGCTGTCATCTACCAACATGATGAAGATGAAATGAGGGTTTACATTTCAGCAAGACAATGATTCCAAACACACAGCCAAGTAAACTTTCAATAGGTTTCAGATTAAAAAAAATAAAGCTGCTACAATGACCATATTAGAGGTCTCAAATCTCCCAGTGGGTGACAGATTCCCTTTAAAGTGGCGAGTCTCAACTTTAATTTAAGGGTAGTCACATCCTAATTGGAGTAAAGGTTTAGGAATCACAGCTCTTTAAAACCCCTTTGCAACCTATGACGTCTTAGTACGTCATAGGCTACCTCCCCCGCTTCAGTGAGGGCTGAGCCCGCACTGAACCGAGCACATGTCAGCTGATTCTTATAGCTGACGTGCCCGCAACAGCCGCGGGTGGAATCGCGATCCACCCGCGGCTGTTAACATGTTAAATGCCGCTGTCAATCTCCAACAGCGGCATTTAACGCACGCTTCCGGGAAACGCGTCCTAAGCCCCGCCCATCGGCAACCCCGTCATGTGATCGCGGGTCACCGATGGGTGGGCATGACATCCCAGAGTCTGCAGCAGACGCCTGTGGTTGTCATGCGCTGGTCGCTATGAGCGCCACCTAGTGGTCGGCGCTCATAGCACAGGACCAATTCTGCTATATGCAGAGGATATGCTGATCCACTGTATGTAGCAGAGGCGATCAGATAGTTGCTGCTTCTAGTCTCCTACGGAGACTATAGAAGCATGCATAAAGTGAAAAAAAAAGTTTTTAAAAATATAATTTTTTTTAAAAAAAAATAAAAGTTTAAATCACCCCCCTTTCGCCCCATTCAAAATAAAATATTAAAAAAAAAAACCTACATACACATATTTGGTATCGCCGCGTTCAGAATCGCCCGATCTATCAATATAAAAAAAGAATTAATCCAAACGGTAAACGGCGTAACGAGAAAAAAATTCTAAACGCCAGAATTACGTTTTTTGGTCGCCGCAAAATTGCAATAAAATGCAATAACGGGTGATTAAAACATCGGATCTACCCCAAAATGTTATCAATAAAAACGTCAGCCCGGCGCTCAAAAAATAAGCCCTCACCCGGCCCCAGATCCCGAAAAATGGAGACGCTACAGGTCTTAGAAAATGGTGCTATTTTTTTTTTTTTACCAAATTTTGGATTTTTTTTCACCACTTAAATATAAAAGAACCCATACATGTTTGGTGTCTACGAACTCGTAATGACCTGTAGAATAATAATGGCCGGTCAGTTTTAGCATTCAGTGAACGTGGTAAAAAAAATAAATAAAAAACAACTGTGGTATTGCACTTTTTTTGCAATTTCACCGCACTTGGAATTTTTTTCCCGTTTTCCCGTACATGATATGGTAAAACTAGTAATGGCGTTGAAAAGTACAACTCGTCCCGCAAAAAATAAGCCCTCACATGGCCATATTGACCAAAAAATAAAAACACTATGGCTCTGGGAACAAGGGGAGCAAAAAACAAAAACGCAAAAAAGGAAAATGCTCTGGTCCTTAAGGGGTTAATATGGAGCTGCCTCTTTTTCAAGGGACCAAAAGTAATTGGACAATTATCGCAAAAGCTCTTTGACTGGCTGTATGGGCTCTTCCCTCATTAATCCATCATCAATGAAGCAGATAAAAGGTCTGGAGCTGATTCCAGGTGTAGCTTTTGTATTTGTAAGCTGTTGGTGTGAACCCATAACACAGAATGAAAGGTGTGGACTCACTGAAGAAAACAGTGGTGGATGATTGCAGAATCCTTTCCATGGTGAAGAAAATCCCCTTCACAATATCAACCTAAGTGCAGAACACTTTCCGGGAAGTATGTCTTTCAGTGTCTACATCTGCCATAAAAGATGAGACTTTATGAGAGCAAATAAAGAAGATTCACCACAAGGTACAAACCATTAATCAGGCTTAAAAATACAAATACCAGATTAGACTTTGCTAAAAAAAACATCTAAATAAGTCAGTCCAGTTCTGGAAAAGCATTTTTGGGACAGATGAAACCAAGATCAACCTGTACCAGAAAGATGGGAAGAAGAAAGTATGAAGAAGGCTTGGAATGTCTCATAATTCAAAGCACAGCACACCATCTGTAACATATGGTGGAGGCGGTGTGATGGTGCGGGCTTGCATGGCTTCCAATGGTGCTGGGTCACTAGTGTTTATTGATGATGTGATTGAAGACAGAAGCAGCCGGATGAATTCTGAAGTGTACAAGGTGATACTTTCTGCTTAGATTCAACCAAGTGCAGTAAGGTTGATTGGATGGTGCTTCACAGTACAGATGGACAATGACTCAAAACATAGTGCAAAAGCAAAGAAGTAGAATATTCTGCAATGGCCAAGTCAGTCACCAGAGCTGAACCCCATCGAGCTGCATTTACAGGCTTAAAGAAGTTGTCTACTACTTGGACAACTCCTTGTCATACCCTACACTTGGTCCGGATAAAATAAAAAAAGCTAATACTCGCCTCCGTGATGTCGAGACTCGCAGTCCCAGGGCTCTCGTGCGGTTGTTGTGACACGTGAGCCAGGCCCCGAATCATAGCTGGCGTCACTATCCCTGCCTTTGTACGAATTAAACATGAAGAGGAAGTCAGAGATCAGCTGCAGACCGGACTTTCTCTTTATGTTCAGTTCGACAGAAAGCGGGGGGATAGTGACACCAGCGTGTTTGATGACGTCCACGGCTTCCAGACTTCAGGCAGTAATTACAGCAAAGGATTCTCTACAAAGTATTAAACATGAACATTTTATTTATGGTAACGTTCATTTGTCCAATTACTTTTGAGCTCCTGAAATGAGGAGGCTTTGTAGAAAAATGATTGCAGTAACTAAATGTTTAACAAGATATATTTGTTCAACCCCTTTAATTAAACCTGAAAGTCTCCACTTTAATTGCATCTCAGTTGTTTCATTTTAAATCCAGATTAGTGGCCTGCAGAGCTGAAATCACAAAGATTCACTGTCCAAATATTTCTGGACCTAACTGTATTCATATATTTACACTATATGGACAAATATTGCATCTCTTGCCCCCAAAATAAACCCAAAATGTTCTCCTGCCCCTTTTCCTAACTCACAATCCCAAAATAGACAAGGACATTCGGAGTTGCCAATCCTCCCTCTTGTAGACTTCAGGAGATAAAGCATCTTCAGCCTCGGCTCTTTACTTCTCCTACAACCAACATGGGGAGAAAACGAAACACTTTTTTTTAACCAGTTATTTTTTATTCTAGTTTTTTTTTTATGAAGGGGAATTACAAAAAAATGTCCCCAATCCCCTTTCCCTTCTCCCAATCCATAATGCTGGGGTAAGATTATCTCTCCAGAGACCCCTGTACAGGAATATTAGGGCTCCAGCGACATCACATCTATTATACAGAGAATAGCGCTATCTCCATAGCTCTGTACACAAGGACATAGAGATCAGACAAGGTCCTCATATTCAGGCAGCTTCTATTTTACTCCAACCCTCTTTATAAGAACAAGATCAGAGTCTCATTATACCGAGCAGAGAAGCTCCAGGGACAAAGACCCCGTCTGCTCCTAACACGCCGGGGGTCCGGAGTATCCAGCCACGGGGCCCGGATTCTCTCATTTGTGGCCCCAGCGTTTCTTGTAGAATAAATCCCTTTCTCATCCAGTCCTGTAGTAATGACTTTGTTATCAGGTTTTGTAGGAGGGTTCGTCTGACTCCATCTTATGTCATCAATATCTGTGCGAGAAACAAGAGACGTCCGAGCGCAGTTTTACCGAGTGTCCAGTGTCAGTTCTTCTACAGTCTGATAAAGAGCCGCGGTGTCTCGACCGAACCTGGGAGTATACAGCTGTATACAGCATACACACGGCACGGCTCCGTACACACACGGCTCCGCGCCGTACACACACGACTCTGTACACACACGTCTCCACTCTGTACACCTCATACACGTGCAGCTCCGTAAACCTCGTACACACGTGGCTCCGCTCCACACAGGGCTCCGCTCCATACAAAGATGACTCCACTATGTAGATACATGGCTCTGGTCTGTATACAAACCGCTCTGTACACACGGCTCCAATCTCTGTACACGTACGGCTAAGCTCCGTAAACAGTGTACACACGCGGCTCCGCTCCGTACACCTCGTACACGCGCGGCTCCGCTCCGTACACGCGCGGCTCCGCTCCGTACACCTCGTACACGCGCGGCTCCGCTCCGTACACCTAGTACACGCGCGGCTCCGCTCTGTACGCCTCATACACACGCGGCTCCGCTCCGTACGCCTCGTACACACGCGGCTCCGCTCCGTACGCCTCGTACACGCGAGGCTCCGCTCCGTACACCTCGTACACGCGCGGCTCCGCTCCGTACACCTCGTACACGCGCGGCTCCGCTCCGTACACCTCGTACACGCGCGGCTCCCCTCCGTATACCTCGTACACACGCGGCTCCGCTCCGTACACCTCGTACACACGCGGCTCCGCTCCATACACCTCGTACACACGCGACTCCGCTCCGTACACCTCGTACACACGAGGCTCCGCTCCGTACACCTCGTACACACGCGGCTCTGCTCCGTACACCTCGTACACACGCGGCTCTGCTCCGTACAACTCGTACACACGCGGCTCTGCTCCGTACACCTCGTACACGCGCGGCTCTGCTCCGTACACCTCGTACACGCGCGGCTCTGCTCCGTACACCTCGTACACGCGCGGCTCTGCTCCGTACACCTCGTACACGCGCGGCTCCGCTCCGTACACCTCGTACACGCGCGGCTCCGTACACCTCGTACACACGAGGCTCTGCTCCGTATACCTCGTAAACACGGCTCCGCTCCGTACACCTCGTACACGCGCGGCTCCGCTTCGTACACCTCGCACACACGCGGCTCCTCTCCATACACCTCGCACACACGCGGCTCCGCTCCGTACACCTCGTACACACACGGCTCTGCTCCGTACGCCTCGTACACACGCGGCTCTGCTCCGTACACCTCGTACACACGCAGCTCCGCTCCGTACACCTCGTACACACACGGCTCCGCTCCGTACACACGCGGCTCCGCTCCGTACACCTCACACACGCGGCTCCGGCTCCGCTCCGTACACCTCGTACACGCGCGGCTCTGCTCCGTACACCTCGTACACGCGCGGCTCTGCTCCGTACACCTCGTACACGCGCGGCTCTGCTCCGTACACCTCGTACACGCGCGGCTCTGCTCCGTACACCTCGTACACGCGCGGCTCTGCTCCGTACACCTCGTACACGCGCGGCTCTGCTCCGTACACCTCGTACACGCGCGGCTCTGCTCCGTACACCTCGTACACGCGCGGCTCTGCTCCGTACACCTCGTACACGCGCGGCTCTGCTCCGTACACCTCGTACACACGCGGCTCCTCTCCGTACACCTCGTACACACGCGGCTCCTCTCCGTACACCTCGTACACACACGGCTCCTCTCCGTACACCTCGTACACACGCGGCTCCTCTCCGTACACCTCGTACACACGCGGCTCCTCTCCGTACACCTCGTACACACGCGGCTCTGCTCCGTACACCTCGTACACACGCGGCTCTGCTCCGTACACCTCGTACACACGCGGCTCTGCTCCGTACACCTCGTACACACGCGGCTCCGCTCCGTACACCTCGTACACACGCGGCTCCGCTCCGTACACCTCGTACACACGGCTCCGCTCCGTACACCTCGTACACACACGGCTCTGCTCCGTACACCTCGTACACACACGGCTCTGCTCCGTACACCTCGTACACACGCGGCTCTGCTCCGTACTCCTCGTACACGCGGCTCTGCTCCGTACACCTCGTACACACGCGGCTCCGCTCCGTACACCTCGTACACACGCGGCTCTGCTCCGTACACCTCGTACACACACGGCTCTGCTACATCCACACTGTAAACCCCTCCTGACCCCACACATAAACTTCAGCTCATCCAGCACCATGACAACCAGCACAGCAGAGTCCTGCATCCACTGAGGCCCCTGATCATGTGACCCCTGACTCCGCCCCTCCTGTGACCTCATCACAGCTCCTGTGCGCACAGAGCAGCCATATATGTGGTGGTGGCGGCTCTGCAGGTGGAGATATGTGGAGACCCCATTACTGGGCGCAGGGGGCATTAACCCCTTCAGCACGGAGACTCTTTTGGGGTCTTGTGTTGCCCCTTTATAAGAATCATAAGGTTTTTGTTCTGTTTCCTGTAATAGATACATACGACCCAACTATGGAGACAGGAAGGGAGGAAACGTATTGTTCTCATAGTACAGGACCCCTTTACTGCCCCACAGTGTAATGCCCCCATTATGCCCCTTATGCAGTATGTATGATGCCCCCACACAGTGTAATGCCCCCATTATGCCCCTTATGCAGGATGTATGATGCCCCCACACAGTGTAATGCCCCCATTATGCCCCTTATGCAGTATGTATGATGCCCCCACAGTGTAATGCCCCCATTATGCCCCTTATGCAGGATGTATGATGCCCCCACACAGTATAATGTTCCCCCATTATGCCCCTTATGCAGTATGTATGATGCCCCCCACACAGTGTAATGCCCCCATTATGCCCCTTATGCAGGATGTATGATGCCCCCACACAGTGTAATGCCCCCATTATGCCCCCGCAGTGTAATGCCCCCATTATGTCCCTTATACAGTATGTATGATGCCCCCACACAGAGTAATGTCCCCATTATGCCCCTTATGCAGGATGTTTAATGCCCCCATTTTTGCCCCTTATGCAGGATGTATGATGTCCCCACACAGTGTAATGCCCCAATTATGCCCCTTATGCAGGATGTATGATGCCCCCACACAGTGTAATGCCCCAATTATGCCCCTTATGCAGTATGTATGATGCCCCCACACAGTGTAATGTCCCCATTATGCCGTTTATGCAGGATGTTTAATGCCCCCGTTTTGACCCTTATGCAGGATGTATGATGTCCCCACACAGTGTAATGCCCCCATTATGCCCCTTATGCAGGACGTATGATGCCCCCACACAGTGTAATGCCCCCATTATGCCCCTTATGCCGGATGTATGATGCCCCCACACAGTGTAATGCCCCCATTATGCCCCTTATGTAGTATGTATGATGTCCCCACACAGTGTAATGCCCCCATTATGCCCCTTATGCAGGATGTATGATGCCCCCACACAGAGTAATGTCCCCATTATGCCCCTTATGCAGGATGTTTAATGCCCCCATTTTTGCCCCTTATGCAGGATGTATGATGCCCCCACACAGTGTAATGCCCCAATTATGCCCCTTTTGCAGTATGTATGATATCCCCCACACAATGTAATGTTCCCCCAGTACCGCTTGAGGTTTTACAGTTGGAATTATCCCTCTGGAAAATGGTTTTCCCTTTGCCTGCTCCCCTACATGTATACCCGCAAGCATGTATACATGCATGTAGGGGAGCGGGCCTCACAAGATTTCAAGGCTTTGTACAGTAATATACCGCATGAGGTATATTTCTTGAAATCAAGATCAATAGAGTGTAGCAGACATAATGACTTCATGGAGGATCTTCTAAAATTCCCTCTTACTCAAAACTTTTTTCTTTTTGACAGGAAGTACTTCCACCAGCTCAGGGGTACTGCGATGGGGAACCCCTGTGCCCCCTCATATTCTAACCTATTCCTGGGCTGCTGGGAAGAAACCATAATATTCAGGGATGATCATAAAGTGGTGGCATCCATATATTGGGGTATGGTATAGATATATTAACTACATTTTTATCATCTGGTCAGGGACGAGTGAACAGTTTCTTGAATTTGTCAGGGAACTCAACATCAATAGAGTGGGCCTTAGATTTACATCTGATTTTTTTTTACCAGTTTCCTTTCCAGGATGTATTAATTTAGAAATAACAGGATGGGACCCTAGGGACACTCTACCATAAACCTACAAGCACTAATAAACTATTGAAGTGGGATAGCCACCACCTCATCCCCTAAAAAAAGGAAAACCCAATGGGTCAATTTTTACGGTTGAGAACTAACTGTACTAATGTCACAGATTCTAATATACAGCGAATATACATGAACACCAGATTCAGGAAAAAGGGTTACCCACAGTACATTTTGGATTCCGCACAATCGTTTGCAGAAAAACGAGAGAGATAGAAACCCCTCCATACCAGACCATGAGACCAAGAAAAAGATGGTGTTTTAAAACCTCACCTTGCCACCCCGCCTGACGTCACTATTACAAATATCAAAGAAGACTGACCGTCACTACCAAAACAGAAAACTGGTGTGTACAGGTGCTTACTAAGAGTAGCCATCTCCATATATAACAATCAAATAAAGTAGGACTCTGTAACGCTAAGTATGCAAATATGAAAAATATGAAATTTGAATTGCATTACTGCTGTAGAAAGTAGAAATAACTGAGAAATCTTAGCATTTAAATTGGCCAATTCATGTGTACCCGGCAGCCACGATAAGGAGTTTCTCGTTGCCAGGGCCTAAATAGTGTGAATCCTCTCTTGGGCCGGTTTCACATGTCCATATATTTCCGGGACCGGAAAAACTGGTACCTGAGATATCCGTGTGTCCGTCTGTGGCAACCGTGTGCCATCTGTGTGCAGCATCAGGATCACACCGACCGGCGCCTGGGAATCAGGAGGAGGAACAGGAGATGATTGCCTATGCTACAGAGGGTACTAGCCACATCAGATTCATCCTATCTGTTTAGCGTGAATGGGCTAAAGAGGAGGAAGAGAGCGAAGAGGAAAAGGAGGAGATGGATAGTAGTCCTCCTGGTGAGGAGAGGGAAGTCTGTTGGGAATCTGGCACACATGGCTGACTTTATGTCCCGCTGCTTTCCCGTGACGCTTGCATTGCACGCAGTTTGGCCAACACTGATTACTGGTTGTTCACTCTTCTTGACCTATTCTACAAGCAGAACTTTCAATCTCTCCTTCCTGCAATGGAGAGGGCTAGTAAAATGGTGCAATACCAGAAGTCCCTAGTTGAACAATTAGTACAAAAATTACCATCTGACAACACTGGCAGCAGAGGTCATAGATCCTTGGACAACCGAGGAGCAGAGATGAAGGAGACTCAAACCAGGTCAGACAGAGGCAGGGGGAGACTATCAAAGGTCTGGGACAGTTTCATTAGACCCTCCCAGTGCCCTAATGCACGGGATACTCTAACAAGGAGGGAAACATTTTGGAACAGCATCCCCCGTGATTCCTCTGTGCCATACAACTATAGAATATCCAAACTGGACATGTGGCATCAACTGTTTCTCTACGCCTTGGAGGTGATGGCCTGTCCTGCCACTAGGGTTTTGTCAGAGTGGGTTTTTAGTGCCGCTGGGGCATAATAACTGATAGGTGCATCCTTCTGTCAAATGAAAAGGCTGACAGGTTGACTCTTATCAAAATGAACAAGATCTAGATTGGCACGGGCTTTTCAACCCCACCGGATGACAGCAGCAGAACATAAATCCAATTAAAATGTTCCTTTTTTTCTGGTGTATTCCCATACACCCCTTTTCCACTCAAACAAGTGTATACGGTTCATGGTTTATTATTTTCCGTGTCCTCCTCCTTATCCACCATATCAACAGGTGGATCGTGAGACCCTCGCTCTTATTTTTTACAGGGTGTGTATGTGTTTTTCAGCCCTTGCACTTAGTGAATAGGATTTACTAATCTAGGAGTCCCACTCCTTTCAACTGGGAAACAAATGTTTTCTGAGGCCCTCCTCTACGTCTCCTCTAAGGCATATTGAAGTCCCTCCTTCTAATTTTTGGCTGCCCTTGCACTTAGTGCATATGCCTTATGACCCCAGGAGTCCCACTATCTAACAATTTTAATAGAATGTGTATGAGGACCTTTTTATGTCTAATACAGGGTGTATCGGAGATCCTTCTCCTTCTTATTTTTGTCAGTTCTAATAGGGAAAAGAAAATATGTGGCCTGAAAAGGACTTTTGTTTTAGGTTGCTGCAGCAGTAAATATTGTAGTGCGGCAGTGTTCACAATGTGCGGTAATGAGGCAGTGACCCAAGGAAAGTTCAACTTAAATGTCTTTATTAGCAAAAACTCACAATTTAAATGCAAATGATGTCCTCCGGATTGCAGCTGGGTGGTCCAAATGCCCGTGTAAACTGGTTGACGTGGGCGACTGCAGCGCTGTTTTCGTCTGAGGTGCGCCAGTAACGTTGCCTTCACAGGCCTGTGTTATGCTTTCACACAGGCTTGCAGTGCACAGAGTCTCCTGCACTGGAGCTGGCAAGCAAACCACTGACATTCCCAAACCTTTGCTGCAGGTTTTTAAATGAAAACTGTTGACATGAGCCAGTTGTAAGACTCGGGCTGGAGGGAGTGATCCACCCCACTTCCATCCTGTAGATCACTCCAAAAATAAAAGCCCATGTCGGGTCTTCTTAACCCAACTTCTTAAGCTTGACCTAGTCCAAACTTACTTTTATTTTGCACTACAACCACAGCTGTGTCTGTGATTGCAATGCACTCTAGCAGGTTCAATAACCTTCTATGAGAATCCTGGGGGATACATACCATCTCTCGCATATGATCCCCCTCACTGCCTCACAATTGACTTTACCAGTCTAGGAGACACACTCCATACAAATGGGAAAAATTTCAGAAATCTCATGCATACTATTCCTTTTTTTTCCTGACATGGAAGACTGCTGCATTTTTGAAAAAAGCAACATGTCAATTCTTTTAGCATTTTTCCAGCGTTTGTGCTGCATTTTTTCACAATTGAAAGCAATGAGAAAGTGTAAAAATGCTACGGGTGAACATAGCCTAAGGAGTAGAGGAGGCGTTTTTTTTTTCTCTTTTTAATTTTGCCTTATATACAAGTCATTATGGAAAAGAATGTTAACTAACATTTTTTCTTTTAAAATCAATTTTATCTTCGGCTTTGTATGTCTTATTGTCAGTCCTTAAAAGTTGTGTAATACTCTGACAACATTGTTCCCAGCAGCGATCTCGGAGTCAGAGATGTGTCAAGGCATCTTCTTCATGCTGTTCCCATTCCATTTTAGAGCTGTTTCCATCAATTTCAGTGATTTTCCTGCCCTCTTGTTACAGTCTCTGTAAAAAATGCTCAAGTTTTCAATTGACGTCTATTGTACTCGTTACTCGAATTGAGCCCGTCCGAGCGTCCGACCTGCTTGATTCAAATACCGAGCACTCGAGCATTTTACTGCTCTCTCATCACTACCAACACCTGATAGGTGCCACAGGTAAGTTACAGGTGCTGTTAATTACACGAATTAGAGAAGCATCACATGATTTTTCAAAGGGTGCCAATACTTTTGTCCACCCCCCTTTTTTAGGTTTGGTGTGGAATTATATCCAATTTGGCTTTAGGACAATTCTTTTTGTGTTTTTTCCTTGCAAGCATATTAAATGAAGAGAATAATACCAAAGAATTTGTGATTGCAATCATTTTCAGGAAGAAACTGAGTATTATCTGACAGAATTGCAGGGGTGCCAATACTTTTGGCCAGCACTGTATGTACCACCACATGTAACTGGAAAGTTCCTGACTCTGCATAATGCAGGAGAAGCATTCATAAAGTGTTGTGCCTGCTATCTGATGTATATAACTCTCATCAGGTTCTTGTTAAAGAAAAGTTTATTTTTAGACTTTGGTCTCCCGCATTCGTCTCCACTCCAACTGGTCCGGACCTGCCAAGTACAACAGCAGCATGTGGTCTGTAGAGTCGGGGAATATAACTTGACTATATATATATATATATATATATGTATATACCGTATATACAGTACAGACCAAAAGTTTGGACACACCTCATTTAAAGATTTTTCTGTATTTTCATGACTATGAAAATTGTACATTCACACTGAAGGCATCAAAACTATGAATTAACACATGTGGAATTATATACTTAACAAAAAAGTGTGAAACAACTGAATATATGTCTTATATTCTAGGTTCTTCAAAGTAGCCACCTTTTGCTTTGATGACTGCTTTGCACACTCTTGGCATTCTCTTGATGAGCTTCAAGAGGTAGTCACCGGAAATGGTCTTACAACAATCTTGAAGGAGTTCCCAGAGATGCTTAGCAATTGTTGGCCCTTTTGCCTTCATTCTGCGGTCCAGCTCACCCCAAACCATCTCGATTGGGTTCAGGTCTGGTGACTGTGGAGGCCAGGTCATCTGGCGTAGCACCCCATAACTCTCCCTCTTGGTCAAATAGCCCTTACACAGTCTGGAGGTGTGTTTGGGGTCATTGTCCTGTTGAAAAATAAATGATGGTGCAACTAAACGCAAACCGGATGGAATAGCATGCCGCTGCAAGATGCTGTGGTAGCCATGCTGGTTCAGTATGCCTTCAATTTTAAATAAATCTCCAACAGTGTCACCAGCAAAGCACCCCCACACCATCACACCTGCTCCTCCATGCTTCACGGTGGAAACCAGGCATGTAGAGTCCATCCGTTCACCTTTTCTGTGTCGCACAAAGACACGGCGGTTGGAACCAAAGATCTCAAATTTGGACTCATCAGACCAAAGCACAGATTTCCACTGGTCTAATGTCCATTCCTTGTATTCTTTAGCCCAAACAAGTCTCTTCTGCTTGTTGCCTGTCCTTAGCAGTGGTTTCCTCGCAGCTATTTTACCATGAAGGCCTGCTGCACAAAGTCTCCTCTTAACAGTTGCTGTAGAGATGTGTCTGCTGCTAGAACTCTGTGTGGTATTGACATGGTTTCTAATCTGAGCTGCTGTTAACCTGCGATTTCTGAGGCTGGTGACTCGGATAAACTTATCCTCAGAAGCAGAGGTGACTCTTGGTCTTCCTTTCCTGGGGCGGTCCTCATGTGAGCCAGTTTCTTTGTAGCGCTTGATGGTTTTTGCAACTGCACTTGGGGACACTTTCAAAGTTTGCCTAATTGTTCTTTACTTAGCTGCTTTTTTCTTGCCATAATAATACAAATTCTAGCAGTCTATTCAGTAGGACTATCAGCTGTGTATCCACCTGACTTCTGCACAACACAACTGATGGTCCCAACCCCATTTATAAGGCAGGAAATCCCACTTATTAAACCTGACAGGGCACACCTGTGAAGTGAAAACCATTTCCGGTGACTACCTCTTGAAGCTCATCAAGAGAATGCCAAGAGTGTGCAAAGCAGTCATCAAAGCAAAAGGTGGCTACTTTGAAGAACCTAGAATATAAGACATATTTTCAGTTGTTTCACAATTTTTTGTTAACTATGTAATTCCACATGTGTTAATTCATAGTTTTGATGCCTTCAGTGTGAATGTACAATTTTCATAGTCATGAAAATACAGAAAAATCTTTAAATGAGAAGGTGTGTCCAAACTTTTGGTCTGTACTGTATATAATATATATAATATATATATTTTAATGCAGCGGCTTGCTGCATTGCTAAAATGTCCAGGGGGTGTGTTCTGGCTGACCATTTACCTCCCCCTCAGGTGACTGATCACATGACTGTGACATCATCACAGGTCCTGTGTGCACAAAAGGATACATAAATTCTGGTGGTTTTGAAACAGTAGAGAGTGAGAGGCCTGGTGAGGCCTGGTGATGCCTGGAAGGCGGAGCCTGGATCCCTGTGTCCCGGATACCAGTAGCCTTGGAAGGCAAGAGGCTTGGTAGGCCTGGAGTGATACCTGGAAGGCAGAGGCTGGATCCCTTTGTCCCGGATACCAGTAGCCTTGGAAGGCAAGAGGCTTGGCAGGCAGAGGCTGGATCCCTGTGTGTGTGGGGGAATACCAGTAGCCTTGGAAGGCACGCCACCTGGAGACTACGTCTGGGGAGCCTTAAAGTCACAGCTGTGGCAGAACAGAGCTGATAGAAGCAGCTGAGACCCGGCAAAGGTAAATCGGCGCTATAAATGAATATTGTTGCTGTACCTTGCTGAAGTCTGTATTTGAAGCCAAGTGGGCATAGCTGCCACTGGAAAGTCTCTAGGATACATGTGTAACATTCCTGCGAGCTACTAAGATGGACTGTGTTATAAGCGGTTTATGATGTGTAATAAACTGCTGAACTTCATATTACCGGAAAACGTTGCATGTGTGCTTTAATTGACCCGGTGAAGTGAGTGCCCCGAGCGTGATGAATAGCGCTGCCTTACATGTGGTTGGAGAATGCGGGCAACTGCAGCCTGGTTGCTAGGGGTAACGGCACAGGACGACGAATGTGGATGCAAGCATCTTGCTGTGGCTCGGCGGGGTCACGAAGATTAAAGCATCTGGCTGTAACTCGGCGGGGTTACGAAAATTGTCATCGCACTCAAACCTGGTTTGCTGTGGCTTGGTGGGGCCACAAAAATTTTCCGGGGAGAGCGGTGTTAAGTGTCTAGTGTGAATAGTGTATCGCGATGGCTATGAATGGAGCAGTATCCCCAGACGGAATGGAGAAGTGGTTAGATGACAGGCTGCAAACGCTCTTCAGCAAAATAGAGTTTTCTGAAGAAATGCAGGAGCAGATAAAGATGGCTGTGAAGGGAGCAGCGGATGAGACTGAAGCTGCTGAACGGTTAAGGTACCTGTTGAAGTTACAGCAACAGGACATGGTGCAGGAAAGGCAGGAGCAGTTGGCACCGTATAGTATGGCGGTAGCTTACCATTCTGTGAGTCCTCCGGGGGCGCCGGTATTGTCCCAGATTGCCCGGGGAGGTTGTAAGAGATGTTTTGAACTGGGTCCTAAGACAGTTGCGTTTTTTTTTTTGTTAAAATACCCCCTATAGGTGTGGGTGTCCAAAAGGAGTCGGAGTCTCAAAGAGGGTGGAGTGTAGAAAACCGAAATTGGTTACTGGTTGTGGGTTGGTACCGCCTGAAAATGACAATTTGACCGTTGATAGCGGGGTAGCTCCAGCAGAAGGGGTTGACGTCAAAGTGGGAGGTGACTTGTTGGTCCACAACACCTTGGGGAGTGACACAGACCCCACAACTGACGGTGACACTACGAAAGTAGAAAGAGAGTTCAGTCAGGAGGAGCTAGACGAGGTGAGAAAGTCCCACTCTTATCATCGACGGCGCAAGGGCCACTAAAAAGTTGCTCCTGTATCCTTTGCTGAAAGCGCAAATAATATCAGGAGGGAAGAGGAGGTGACGTTGCCAGTAGCAACCTCTGGTACAGTACTGAGACAGAAGGATCAGGATCCGACAGCCCTGAAAGAGGAGGCGGCCAGTCATGACCAAGTGCTGAAGCCTATCAGGCAGCAGTGTCAGAGTGACGTGCAGCAACTATGGGAAAACCTGGAGAACGTGTCCTCAGACCAGCTGAGCCTGGAGTCTGAACGGCAGAAGATAAACCAGGTTGTGAGCAGGGGCGTACATAGGAATCATGGGGCCCCATAGCAGAAGCTCTGATTGCCCCCCCCCAAAAAAAAAAATTTAAATAATTGTCAGTGTCACCAAAGATCAGATCTCACAACTTTCCATCCTTTACATGGTAATTTTCCTCCTGCTGAATTCCTAGATCTCTCTTTCATTGCCCCATAAAGTGTGATGCCAATAAAAGGGCCCTCCAAACACAGTATGATACCCCCATGGTGAATTCCTCCACCTGCGCAGTATAATGACCCTACTGTACCCCACCTCAACTCCCAGGGCAAAGTATGCTGACCCCAACACAGTATGATCCCCCAACTGTGAGCCCCTAAAGCTAGAGAGGATGGTACATAATAAGGGAGGGTGTTATGCATAATAAAAGAGGAAACTATATAACTAAGGATGGCGCTATACATAATAAGTGAATATACTATATACTAAGGGACTGTGCTATACATAATAAGGCTACATTCCTGTATCTGTGTGCAGTGTCAGTGTGCTGCCGTGTTTTACCGACGCATTGAGCATGTCTTATTCTAATCCTCAAAATCGGATCAGAACAGTACATTCTCTGACCCTCACAGATCTCATTCTCAGATCCGTGATTTTCATGGATGTGTGAATGGATCTATAAAACTCTACGAGTCCGTGGACCATCCGATAAAAAAATCTAGCTGCAGACGGACATTTCACATAAATGTGAGAAAGCAGCCTAAGGGATTTTACAGACAACATTATCACTCCAAGTCACACAGTGCAGATACCGAATAATATTTACATCCAGGCACTTACCGCTGACGTCTCACTGATCAGAGTTGGTTTCTGCTGCTTCTTCTCCATCTGGTCAGACCTTCCTGTCAACATCGCCCAGCCACGACTCGTCTTGTCACGATGATCTCCAGCCTAGAAAATAACAAGGTCACATATTGTATGCATACATGTGTCTCCCCCACACTGCGCCCCTGAAAACAGATATGTACCCCCCATTAATATACTATTAGCCACTTAGTAATCAAAATATAAAGTGATAAGCAGCACTGTGCCCCCCATTAACTATAATCTCCACCAGCCAATAGTATAAATTATTCAGCCTCTGTGACTCTCCCCAATTAACTGTAAGGCTATGTGCACA
The DNA here is from genome assembly GCF_046119375.1 of Phyllobates terribilis. Taxonomy (NCBI): domain Eukaryota; kingdom Metazoa; phylum Chordata; class Amphibia; order Anura; family Dendrobatidae; genus Phyllobates; species Phyllobates terribilis. The sequence continues at coordinate 4,120,666 of NW_027362879.1, read as the reverse complement.
CGGAAAACATACAAGGCTTTACAGTACAAGCAAAGTGAAACCCCCATCATTGCTCTCTCCCAGCACCCCCATCATTGCTCTCTCCCACCACCTCCATCATTGCTCTCTCCCAGCACCCCCGTCATTGCTCTCTCCCAGCACCCCCGTCATTACTCTGTCCCAGCACCCCCATCATTGCTCTGTCCCAGCACCCCCATCATTGCTCTGTCCCAGCACCCCCATCATTGCTCTGTCCCAGCACCCCCATCATTGCTCTGTCCCAGCACCTCCATCATTGCTCTCTGCCAGCCCCCCATCATTGCTCTGTCCCAGCACCCCCATCATTGCTCTGTCCCAGCACCCCCATCATTGCTCTGTCCCAGCCCCCCATCATTGCTCTGTCCCAGCACCCCCATCATTGCTCTGTCCCAGCACCCCCATCATTGCTCTCTCCCAGCACCCCCATCATTGCTCTCTCCCAGCACCCCCATCATTGCTCTCTCTCAGCACCCCCATCATTTCTCTGTCCCAGCACCTCCATCATTGCTCTCCCAGCCCCCCATCATTGCTCTGTCCCAGCACCCCCATCATTGCTCTGTCCCAGCACCTCCATCATTGCTCTCTCTCAGCCCCCCCATCATTGCTCTGTCCCAGCACCTCCATCATTGCTCTCTCCCAGCACCCCCATCATTGCTCTCTCCCAGCACCCCCATTATTGCTATCTCCTGGCACCCCCATCATTGCTCTCTCCCAGAAACCCCATCATTGCTCTGTCCCAGCACCTCCATCATTGCTCTCTCCCACCATCCCATCATTGCTCTCTCCCAGGAACACGTCATTGCTCTCCCCTTCCTCACCATCCCCATCATTGCTCTCCCCAGCCCTATCAGCCCCATTATTGCTCTTCCCAGCATCATCATTCCTCTCCTCAGCCCCATCATTGCTCTCCCCAGCCCCATCAACGCTCTTCCCAGTCCCATCAGCCTCATTATTGCTCTTCCCAGCCCCATTATTCCTCTCCCCAGCCCCATCCGCCCCATTATTGCTCTTCCCAGACCCATCAGCCCCATCATTCCTCTCCTCAGCCCCATCATTGCTCTCCCTGGCCCCTTCTGCCCCATCATTGCTCTCCCCAGCCCCATCAGCGCTCTTCCCAGTCCCATCAGCCTCATTATTGCTCTTCCCAGCCCCATTATTCCTCTCCCCAGCCCCATCCGCCCCATTATTGCTCTTCCCAGACCCATCAGCCCCATCATTCCTCTCCTCAGCCCCATCAGCCCCATCATTGCTCTCCCTGGCCCCTTCTGCCCCATCATTGCTCTCCCTGGCCCCTTCTACCCCATCATTCCTCTTCCCGGCCCTATCAGCCCCATCATTCCTCTCCCTGGCCCCATCAGCCCAATTATTGCTCTCCCCAGCCCCATCAGCTCCATCATTCCTCTCCCCAGCCCCATCAACTCCATTATTCCTCTCCCCAGCCCCATCAGTCCCTATTATTGCTCTCACCAGCCCCTCCATCCCATTATTTCTCTCCCCAGCCCCATCAGCCCCATTATTGCTCTTCCCGACCCCATCATTCCTCTTCCCGGCCCTATCAGCTCCATCATTCCTCTCCCTGGCCCAACAGCCCCATTATTGCTCTTCCTAGCCCCATCATCCCATCATTCCTCTCCCCAGCCCCATCAACTCCATTATTCCTCTCCCCAGCCTCATCATTCTTCACCCCAGCCCCATTATTGCTCTTCCCAGCCCCATTATTACTCTCCCCTGACCCATCATTCCTCTCCCCAGCCCCATCAGCCCCATTATTGCTCTCCCCAGCCCCATCAACCCCATTATTCCTCTCCCCAGCCCCATCAGCCCTCCCCCAAGCTACATTATTGCTTTCCCCAGCCCCATCATTGCTCTCCCCAGTCCCATCAGCCCCATTATTGCTCTTCCCAGCCCCATCATTCCTCTCCACAGCCCCATTATTGCCCTCCCCAGCGTTTAAGTAAAAACAACAACAAAAAAAAAAAACAACTTACCTCAGCTCGCTCCCCTGCAGCATTCTCCTTGTTGCCGGCAGCTTTCTTCCTGACCCAGGCGCACGCTGCATGATGACGTCATAAAGCTGCGCGTGCCTGGGTCAGGGAGGAAGCAGAGGACGAACCCTCCAACTCCGCTGCTATTCTCCTCCTGACAGCAGCGGAGCTGCAGGGATTGCTCCCCGACCGCTGCGTGCAGGGAGCAGGTGCACCTTGCGGGCCCCTTGGTGCAGCTGCATGGTGGGGACCCGGCGCAGCTGCACCGGCGGCTGTATGTCCACCCCTGGACTGCTATGGGGCCCCCCCGGCTCATGGGCCCCATAACAGTCGCGTGGTCTGCCGCCATTGGCGGTACGCCACTGGTTGTGAGGAACTTACAGCGAGAACTGGAGGAAAGCAGCAAGGAAATCAACAATTAGAAGGAAAAGTTCCAGAAAAATAAAGAGGAGGTTTTTCAGTTGGAGCTTGACAGTTTGAATATGAGTTGTGCGAGATGAAAGATCGTTTCTCCCTGGTACAGTTAGAGCTGATGCAGGTGAAACAAAGGCTGGATGAGGGTCTACACCAGAGGGATAGGGAGCTGTCTGCCTTAAAAGGGGCGCTGCAGGATGAAGTTTCTGGACGTGATCAAAACCTAGAATGACTGCGCGAACAGTTCAACCGGGAGCTGTCTGAATCCAAGATGGAGTATGGTGAACTCAGTAGGGAACTGCAACAAATTAAGAGAGACTATGAGGGTCTCCTCAAGGTTAAGGAAAAACTAGAGGATGATAAGGCGGATGCAGAGCACATGCGCCAAGTGATTGAGACCACTCTACAGGACACCCGTGATGAAAATGATGATCTCCGCAGAAAGACCCTAGGTCTGGAAGCTCAGGTGAAGGAGAGGCAGACATTCTGTGATGATCTCCAGAGGGCAGAGACGTGCCTTAAGGATAGAATCTGCAGGATGGAGGAGTCTATCGGAGAAGGGAGGTATGAAGCAAATGCCTCTTTGAATAATGCAAGATTGGGTGATTCGGTGGATGTAAAAGCCGGGATCAAGGAGCTCAAGGAGTCGCTACAAGCCCATTTGAAGCAAGAGAAGCTTGAGAGACTGGCTGTCGAGAGCCGAGTGGGCGCATTGGAGACAGAGAGGTCTGAGAGAACTCTACTGTTAAAGGAGCAGTTGAAGCAGGAAGAGCTTCAGAGATGGGCTGCTGAGAGAGTGTTAAAAGAAGATAAATATGGAATAGAAGTTGTCAAGACGAGTATTCTTGACTTCGTAACTGTGAGTCAGCTCAGGGTGAAGAAGCTGAAAGTCAGTTGTCCCTGAAACCTGAGCCAGACGATAATTTGGAGACCACTGGTGAGACAGAAACGTCTTGGTACAAGTGCCTCATAGATGTACCCGAAGATTTGAGAGAAGAATGCACCAGAGAGTCAGTGCATGAAGAGTTTAAGAATTCTGTGGGAGCCTGTAAGGTGTATTTGACCTCAGAAGCTATACAGCTGGTGGTCCTGTCCACAACCGAAGTCACAGTGAAGAGAGTAGCTATCCTAAGTGACATGCACTGGCGATGTGTTCGCACGAAGCGGTTTGTCCGGTTGAAGACGGAACAAGCCATAAGACAACTGGAACTTATTGCAGCGTCGGCGTCCCTGCCTCCTGCTAGGCAGGGACGCTGTTCCCCTCACCTCTCCACTCCATGCCCAGCGTCCTCCTCCCGCTCTGCTGGCAGCGCACGCTGCTTCCCGGTCACTGTGCTTAGGGCGCGCGCGCGCTCCCTCTCTCTTAAAGGGGCCGCGCGCGCCGTCCTAAGGAGTCCCCGGCCAATGGCCGGAGGATCTCACCATATTTCACTCCTCCAAAATGGAGGTGCCCGAGCAATGTTGTTGCAAAGCCTTTCAACTCTGCTTCAGCCCTCAGGTCCCGTTGCCAGCTTGTTTTCCAGTGCTGTCTACCTGCTTGCAATCCTGCGGTCCGACAGTCTGCCTACCAGCATCTGCCAGTCTGTCTATGGATCAATCCGCCTGCGGACCAGGAAGCACCTGCCTGATACCTGCCTGCCTGCCAGCCTGTCCAGAGACTCTTACCCGCTCACCTGGGAGGGCTCACCTGCTACCCGCCTGCTAGCCTACCTGGAGGCTTAGCCGTCACTTGCTGTGACCACCTGCCTGTTCAGAGACTCTTACCCTGCTGTCACTTGCCGTGACCACCTGCCTGTCCAGAGACTCTTATCCTGCTGTCACTTGCCGTGACCACCTGCCTGTCGAGAGACTCTTACCCTGATGTCACTTGCCGTGACCACCCGCCTGTCTAGAGACTCTTATCCTGCTGTCACTTGCCGTGACCACCCGCCTGTCAAGAGACTGTCTCCATCACTCACCGTGACCTCCTGCCCTTCTACCCAGAGACTGTCCCTGTCACTTGACGTGACTGCCTGCCCGCTTTCCCTGGGAGCCACCCGCTTCCTTACAAGGACTGCCCCTTTGTATAGTAGCTCAGAGGTTCCACCTCCCAGACCCGTTACACTTATGAGAAAAGCTCAAAGTCTGCGGGAAGAGGTCATCCGGGTGCCTCATGCTCTGGTAAGAAAGCTCATTGGGAGAAATGGCCAAGCCATGCACATGATGGTAAAGAAGTCTGGTGTGATGAAAGTAAGAAGTCCACCTGATCATCAGGACTGGATACCAGATGAAGACGGCATGGTGTCATTCTCCGCTGTAGGAACGGAAGAAAATCTTGCATATATACGCATGCTGATGGAGTACCGAGTGACCTACCTGCGAGAGGTAGAACAGTTGAATCTCGCTAAACTGCGAATGGAAAGACAGCATCGCCTGAGCAGCAGAAGATGGCAGCCGTCTGTAAATTGTGAGACCAGACAGAAAAAGGGCCCTCCAAATAATAGAATGGCTACAGTAGAGGTTAGAGACCTTTCAAGATGTCCTAAGGATAATGGGCGTGGGTTTAGAGGTAGTGAGACCTCCAGTAACTCAGGTCTGAGAGGCTCATACAAACGACCCAAGAGAGTACGGGACAGCACGAAGTCAGACCTGACCTTAGATACTAGGGCAAGTGAGTCACACTGCTGTATTGACCCCTGGGAGTGGGGGAGGTCTGACAAGGTTACGACTTGGAAATGTGACTTGACGAAGTTAGTGACAATGACAGATGGTAGGTTCCTAAGGAATGGGCTAATGTTGATGACTAATGTTCCAGGGGCTGAGCAGCACAAATGTCAAGTACATGGTCTCGGTGTGAACTGTGGGTTATAATGTGGTTGTGTATCTTATGTGTTCAACCCCACAAGTTTGAACAGGGGGGGGATATGTAATGCAGCGGCTTGCTGTATTGCTAAAATGTCCAGGAAGTGTGTTCTGGCTGACCATTTTCCTCCCCCTCAGGTGACTGATCACATGACTGTGACATCATCACAGTTCCTGTGTGCACAAAAGGATATAAAAATCCTGGTGGTTTTGAAATAGTAGAGAGTGAGAGGCCTGGTGAGGCATGGTGGTGCCTGGAAGGCGGAGGCTGGATCCCTGTGTCCCGGACACCAGTAGCCTTGGAAGGCAAGAGGCTTGGTAGGCCTGGAGTGATGCCTGGAAGGTAGAGGCTGGATCCCTGTGTCCCGGATACCAGTAGCCTTGGAATGCAATCGGCTTGGTAGGCAAGAGGCCTGGAAGGCAGAGGCTGGATCCCTGTGTGTGTGTGTGTGGGATACCAGTAGCCTTGGAAGGCACGCCACCTGGAGACTATGTCTGGGGAGCCTTAAAGCCACAGCTGTGGCAGAACAGAGCTGATAGAAGCAGCTGAGACCCGGCAAAGGTAAATCGGCGCTATAAATGAATATTGTTGCTGTACCTTGCTGAAGTCTGTATTTGAAGCCAAGTGGGCATAGCTGCCACTGGAAAGGCTCTAGGATACATGTGTAACATTCCTGCGAGCTACTAAGATGGACTGTGTTATAAGCGGTTTATGATGTGTAATAAACTGCTGAACTTCATATTACAGGAAAATGTTGCATGTGTGCTTTGCTTTAATTGACCCGGTGAAGTGAGTGCCCCCAGCATGATGAATAGTGCTACCTTTACAATATATATACAGTACACACCTTTTCTTTTAAAGATTTCTCTTGAAGGAGTTCCCAGAGATGCTTAGAACTTGTTGGTCCTTTTGCCTTCACTCTGCGGTCCAGCTCACCCCTAACCATCTCGATTGGGTTCAGGTCTGGTGACTGTGGAGGCCAGGTCATCTGGCGTAGCACCCCATCACTCTCCTTCTTGGTCAAATAGCCTCCCTTACTCAGCCTAGAGGTGTGTTTGGGGTCATTGTCCTGTTGAAAAATAAATGATGGTCCAACTAAACGCAAACCGGATTGAATAGCATGCCTCTGCAAGATGCTGTGGTAGCCATGCTGGTTCAGTATGCCTTCAATTTTGAATAAATCCCCAGCAGTGTCACCAGCAAAGCACCCCCACACCATCACACCTCCTCCTCCATGCTTCACGGTGGGAACCAGGCATGTAGAGTCCATCCGTTCACTTTTTCTGCGTCGCACAAAGACACGGTGGTTGGAACCAAAGATCTCAAATTTGGACTCATCAGACCAAAGCACAGATTTCCACTGGTCTAATGTCCATTCCTTGTGTTCTTTAGCCCAAACAAATCTCTTCTGCTTGTTGCCTGTCCTTAGCAGTGGCTTCTTAGCAGCTATTTTACCATGAAGGCCTGCTGCACAAAGTCTCCTCTTAACAGTTGTTGTAGAGATGTCTGCTGCTAGAACTCTGTGTGGCATTGACCTGGTCTCTAATCTGAGCTGCTGTTAACCTGCCATTTCTGAGGCTGGTGACTTGGATAAACTTATCCTCAGAAGCAGAGGTGACTCTTGGTCTTCCTTTCCTGGGGCGGTCCTCATGTGAGCCAGTTTCTTTGTAGCGCTTGATGGTTTTTGCAACTGCACTTGGGGACACTTTCAAAGTTTTCCCAATTTTTCGGACTGACTGACCTTCATTTCTTAAAGTAATGATGGCCACGCCTTTTTCCTTACTTAGCTGCTTTTTTTTGCCGTAATACAAATTCTAACAGTGTATTCAGTAGGACTATCAGCTGTGTATCCATCAGACTTCTGCACAACATAACTGATGGTCCCAACCCCATTTATAAGGCTAGAATTCCCACTTATTAAACCTGACAGGGCACACCTGTGAAGTGAAAACCATTTCCGGTGACTACCTCTTGAAGCTCATCAAGAGAATGCCAAGAGTGTGCAAAGCAGTCATCAAAGCAAAAGGTGGCTACTTTGAAGAACCTAGAATATAAGACATATTTTCACTTGTTTCACACTTTTTTGTTAAGTATATAATTCCACATGTGTTAATTCATAGTTTTGATGCCTTCAGTGTGAATGTACAATTTTCATAGTCATGAAAATACAGAAAAATCTTTAAATGAGAAGGTGTGTCCACACTTTTGGTCTGTACTGTGTATATATATATATATATATATATATATATATATATATATATATATATATATATATATATATATATATATATATATATATATATATATATATATATATATATATATATATAATATATATATAATTTTTTTTTTTTTTTTCTCTCCCTTAGAGGTCGGGGAGCCCAATAACATCTATTGCTGTTTGACCTGTGATTTCTATCTACGCCACTGTGTATAGGATAATAGAGTATAATAAAGTTGTTATGGACGAGACTTAACTAACATTGTGCAGTGACTGTTTTCCCTATAGTGATGGATATTTCTTGTTGCTAAAACTTTTATATTGTTTTTTCACTTTTAACCTTTTACTAAACTTTTTTAAACAATTCTGATTATAAAACATACAAGCATTTGATTGCTCCGGTGATGCACTGTACTACTGTAGTGCTGTGTATCATCACTGCCTGTCAGTGTAATACTAACGACCCCATACACATGAGATAAGTGTTGGCTGAATGGTCATTTGGCAGATGGCTATCTCTCCTAACTCCCCTATACACACAAATGTTCAAGCTTTCCTATGGTCTGTATAAGAGAGTCGGCTCCGGACTCCTCTTCAGGAAGAGCAAACGGATTAGTCTCTGAAATTCAGGATGCCAGATCCTTCTCTGCCCTGACATCATAGGTCAGAAGGCCCCAAATAAATTATATAGTCCACCAAACCTCCCCAAAATCAGTGCTTTCATGCAACTTTAGTCTAATGTGAATAGGGGGCGATAAAAGGTAACTTATTGGAAGCTGTCTCTGGTCCAGCATAGTAGACTTTCATACATTGCAGGCCCAGACACCATTATTAGGCATTTAAGTATTGTAGTAACTAAGTAGCCCCATACAATCGAGTACTTGGGGGAGATGGGGCATTTAGCCAAACTCTGTCAAACCTTATTAGATGCCATGTTTGCTTTTGACAGCAGCAAGTGGTTAAACTACCAGGGTTTTTGTTGCAGCCGCAGCTGTGCCATCCCTGCGGTGAACATCTATGTTCTGGTGCCCAAAAGAGTTAATTTTTTTTACAACAAATGTTTAACGTGTTAAAAAATAACAAAATGTGTTCTTTGGTTTTTGCATGTTTTTTTCTTTTTACAAGAATTGTTGGTGCCAATAATATCTACTTTTTTCTGGTGTTTTTCTTGTAATATAGGAAAGCCTAAGGCCAGAAATAAACCCCATAAAACACTGTACATGGAGACTTTGGTATCAAATCATTTCTGCCTTCGGTGTTTGTGCAAACAAATCTATATATATAATCGTCTTATCCCGTCTGTCTGTCTGTCTGTCCAGGAAATCCCGCGTCGCTCATTGGTCCGCCAGCGGCCAATCAGCGCCGCGGGATTTCTGAAAAAAGTTGGCGGCCGTTAGCGGCTCATCTGTGGGACGGAGCTGAGCGGCGATGCAGCCGGGAGATGACCAGCGCGAGGCGCTCATCTCCCGGCCGGCAACAGCAGAAGGAACCCGACCGCCGGACCCATCTGCGGGACGGAGATGCAGCCGGGAGATGAGCGGCGCGAGGCGCTCATCTCCCGGCCGGAAGCAGCGGATGGACCCCCGGCGCCGCTGACCTCCATGCGGAAGGGAGGACCGGGGAGTGGCGCTGCGGGTCGGGATACTTCTCCCGCGAGCGCCCGCTATGTCCCGGGTTCTCGCAGCGGAAGTACCCGCACAGGCAGCGCCGCTCCCCGGTCCTCACAAAGACGATTCGTTGATTGGTCTCGGTCTTCAGACCCGATCAATCACTGATCTTAGCGCAAAAGTTAAACACCGCTGTGCTGATTGGTCACCGACGCTGCCCACGACCAATCACCGATTTGGGAGCCACATTTAAATATCGGCCGCGACCACTCAGCACAGCGGTGTTTAAATCTGGAGCCAAGATCGGTGATTGGTCGCGGCCGATATTTAAATTTGCCGCCCAAATCAGTGATTGGTCGCGGTCTTGGCCCGCGACCAATCACCGATTTGTGCGGCACATTTAAATAGCGGCCGCGACCAATTGGATGTCAGCGCCGCTCCCCGGTCCTCCCTTCACGCCCTAGCCGCATGGATGTCAGCGGCGCTGCCTGTGCGGATACTTCCGTTGCGAGAACCCGGGACATGGTGTTACAAAGATCGGGACATTTCTGTTAAAAATCGCTGATTGGTCGCTGTACTGATTGGTCGCCGACAGTGCCCGCGACCAATCACCGATTTGGCCGCCAAATTTAAATATCGGCCACGACCAATCAGCACAGCGGTGTTTAAATGTGGAGCCAAGATCGGTGATTGGTCGCGGCCGATATTTAAATTTGGCGCCCAAATCGGTGATTGGTCGCGGGCACCGCCAGCGACCAATCAGCGATTTTTAACACAAATGTCCGGATCTTTGTAACACCATGCGGATACTGTGGGGACATCAGCGGCTAGGGTGTGAAGGGAGGACCGGGGAGCGGCGCTGCGGGTCGGGATACTTCTGCTCCGAGCGCCCGCTCATGTCCCGGGTTCTCGGAGCGGAAGTATCCGCACAGGCAGCGCCGCTGACATCCATGCGGCTAGGGCGTGAACGGAGGACCGGGGAGCGGCGCTGACATCCAATTGGTCGCGGCCGCTATTTAAAGCTGCCGCACAAATCGGTGATTGGTCACGGTCTTGGCCCGCGACCAATTACTGATCTTGCGGCTAAAGTTAACCACTACTGTGCTGATTGTTCGCGGACGCTGCCCGCGACCAATCACCGATTTGGGCGGCAAATTTAAATATCGGCCGCGACCAATCACCGATCTTGGCTTCAGATTTAAACACCGCTGTGCTGATTGGTCGCGGCCGATATTTAAATTTGGCGCCCAAATTGGTGATTGGTCGCGGGCAGCTCCAGCAACCAATCAGCGATTTTTAACACAAATGTCTGGACCTTTGTAACACCATGCGGATACTGTGGGGACATCAGCGGCTAGGGTGTGAAGGGAGGACCGGGGAGCGGCGCTGCGGGTCGGGATACTTCTGCTGCGAGCAGTCGCTCATCTCCCGGCTTCTCTGAGTGGAAGTATCCGCACAGGCAGCTTCGCTCCCCGGTCCTCATTAATACGATTCCGCTCTCCGCACGCGACCAATCAGTGATCTTGGCGCTAAAGTTAAACACTGCTCTGCTGATTGGTCGCGGGCAGCGGCCGCGACCAATCACCGATCTTGGCTCCACATTTAAACACCGCTGTACTGATTGGTCGCGCCCGCTATTTAAATGTGGCGCCAAAATCGGTGATTGGTCGCGGGCAGCGGCCGCGACCAATCAGCAGAGCGGTGTTTAACTTTAGCGCCAAGATCACAATCAGCGAATCGTATTGGTGAGGAGCGGGGAGCGGAATCGTATTAGTGAGGATCGGGGAGCGCCGCTGCCTGTGCGGATACTTCCACTCAGAGAAGCCGGGAGATGAGCGACTGCTCGCAGCAGAAGTATCCGGACCCGCAGCGCCGCTCCCCGGTCCTCCCTTCACACCCTAGCCGCTGATGTCCCCACAGTATATGCATGGTGTTACAAAGGTCCGGACATTTGTGTTAAAAATCGCTAATTGGTCGCTGGCGCTGCCCGCGACCAATCACCGATTTGGGCGCCAAATTTAAATATCGGCCGCGACCAATCACCGATCTTGGCTCCACATTTCAACACCGCTGTACTGATTGGTCGCGGACGCTATTTAAATGTGGCGCGAAAATCGGTGATTGGTGGCGCCCAGAGTCGGCGACCAATCAGTACAGCGACCAATCAGCGATTTTTAACACAAATGTCCGGATCTTTGTAACACCATGCGGATACTGTGGGGACATCAGCGGCTAGGGTGTGAAGGGAGGACCGGGGAGCGGCGCTGCGGGTCCGGATACTTCTGCTGCGAGCGCCCGATCATGTCCCGGCTTCTCGGAGCGGAAGTATCCGCACAGGCAGCGCCGCTGACATCCATGCAGAAGGGGGGAGCGGCGCTGACATCCATGCGGCTAGCGTGTGCAGGGAGGACCGGGGAGTGGCGCTGCGGGTCCGGATACTTCTGCTGCGAGCGCCCGCTCATGTCCCGGCTTCTCGGAGCGGAAGTAGCCGCACAGGCAGCCGCTCCCCGGTCCAGGCAGCCGCTCCCCGGTCCTCACCAATACGATACGCTGATTGGTCGCGTCAGGAGGGCGCGACCAATCAGAGATTTGAACGCTGAATTCAAACACACTGTCCGCTGCTTAGGAACACGGCGCGCGACATTTAAAACCTGCTTCTATGATTGGTCGCGGACGCCGCCCGCGACCAATCACAGATTTCCTCGCCAAATTTAAACACGCTCTCCGGCCAATTACCGCAACATTTCAAATATCTACGCCACGTTCGGGAGATAGCACGGCTAACTCCGCCCATGTGGTCATGTGACTCACAAAATGCTCATAACGTACTGAGCAGGTTTTCTCTGTCACACTGTGCGAGGGACTTCTGTCACACTGTGCGAGGGACTTCAGTCACACTGTGCGAGGGACTTCAGTCACACTGTGCGAGGGACTTCTGTCACACTGTGCGAGGGACATCTGTCACACTGTGCGAGGGACTTCAGTCACACTGTGCGAGGGACTTCAGTCACACTATGCGAGGGACTTCAGTCACACTGTGCGAGGGACTTCAGTCACACTGTGCGAGGGACTTCTGTCACACTGTGCGAGGGACTTCTGTCAGGCTTACTGAACACGTTCTACCAGTGACAGCGCGCTGAAGAGATACTTCTTTACGCTTCCTGTTTTATAATGGGTCGTAAGCGAAAATACGCCACGGAGGAAGACAGAAAAGCAGCAGAAGCAGCAAGAAAACAACACCGTCGAGAGCAACAGACACCACAACATACTGCCGCCAGACAAGCCCAGGATGCGGAAGCTCACAAAAAACGCCGGGAACAGGAGATACCGCAACACACTGCCGCCAGACAAGCCCAGGATGCGGAATCTCACAAAAAACGCCGGGAACAGGAGACACCGCAACACACTGCCGCCAGACAAGCTCAGGATGCCGAATCTCACAAAAAATGCCGGGAACAGGAGACACCGCAACACACTGCCGCCAGACAAGCCCAGGATGCCAAATCTCAACAAAAACGCCGGGAACAGGAGACACCGCAACACACTGCCAGCAGACAAGCCCAGGATGCGGAATCTCACAGACAACGTCGGAAACCGGAGACAACACAACACAATGTCGCCAGACAAGCCCAGGATGCGGAATCTCACAGACAACGTCGGAAACAGGAGACACCACAAGACACTGCCGCCAGACAAGCACAGGATGCGGAATCTCACAGACAACGTCGGGAACGGGAAACACCGCAACACACTGCGGCTAGACACGAACACGATGCAGAATCCCATAGACAATGTCATCTGAATGAATCTCCAGAATCCAGGACAAACCGAGAACAACACGATCGACAAATTTATCAAAAAGAATGCTCTACCAACTAAGGCAAACCCAGCAGAACATTCAACAACTTGCACGTTACGTAACAGACAATGAAACTATCATTATTCAACACTACTGTGGGAAGATGAATGTAGTTTGTTCAAAATGCGAATCTATGAATTTTATCGAGGAAAAACTATCTGACAATCAGTTTACTCAATGCTGCCAAAAAGGAAAAGTGATGCTACCAAGATGTCACTACTCAGATCTGTTTGAGCAGTTGATGAAAGGAACGCATGAACACAGTAGAAATTTTATGGAAAATATCAGAAGTATCAACAGTTCTCATGCGTTTGCTTCATTTGGTGCCAACATTGCACCGCCCCCTGTATTCGGACCGTATTGTTTTAAAATTCATGGCCAGATCTACCACCGTACTGGAACACTTCACCCAGAACTAGGACAACCACCAACATTTGCACAATTATACATCTTTGATCCAAATGAGGCTACAGAACAAAGGATGAACCGAAAAGAAAATGAAAAGTGTAATGCAGAACTGATGAACCTAATTGCCGTACATTTACAAACAATCAGCCCATTTGCTGCTGCATATCGCATGCTAAAAGACGTTGAAGCTGAGGAAGAACAGAGAGCTATACAAAATGGGACGGAAATGCCTTCTATTATCATGGCCATTAAACAAGAACGTCAACAAGATCCCCGATGTTACAACAAACCACGTGTAAGTGAGGTCGCAGTTGTTTTTCAAAACGATGATGGAGAGCCTCCTTTTCAAAGAGATATATTAGTCCATCTTAAGCCAGACAAAAACAACCCTTCCGTTCCTAAAACACAACGGATTAGCATTTTGCACAGCAACCTTGATGCTCTTCTGTATCCGCTATTCTTTCCAAGCGGTGATCAAGGGTGGCATGAAAACCTACACCAGCAAGGAACTTCAAGAAGAATTACACAACTACAGTACTACAGTTTTCTTCTGTCTGTGCGAAAATACTTCAATCCTATTTTAAACGGTGGGAAACTGACACAACAGTACTTAGTAGACGCATACGTTAAAATTGAAGCAAATCAGCTCAATTTCATACGAAGAAATCAAAAACAACTTAAAGTTGAAGACTACTGCGTTGTTCAAGAACATTTTGCAAAAACAATCCATTCAAAAAGGAATTCCCATTGGAAAAACAGTAATTCTTCCGTCGTCCTTTGAAGGTAGCCCCCGCAACATGCAACAGCGTTATCAAGATGCAATGGCAATAGTAACAAAGTATGGAAGACCTGACATTTTTTTAACAATGACCTGTAATCCTAAATGGCCGGAAATTACAGAAAATCTACAACCCTGGCAGCAAGTTGAACACAGGCCAGACTTAGTTGCACGCGTATTTCGACTAAAACTCAGCAGCCTTTTTGAAGACATCAAAAAAGGCCTTTTTGGAACAGTTGTAGCAATGGTACACGTCATAGAGTTTCAGAAACGAGGTCTCCCACATGCGCATATACTAATTATTTTAGACGTGGATTCCAAGTTTCGCACGGAGGATGAAATTGACAACATAGTGTGGGCTGAAATTCCTAACCAACAAAAGTATCCTGAACTGTATAATATTGTAATCTCTAATATGGTTCATGGCCCATGCGGTGTAGCAAATCCAAAAAGTCCATGCATGGAAAACGGAAAGTGTACAAAAGGGTTTCCAAAGCAGTTGAAACAGCACACTGTTAAATATTTGGACGGCTACCCATCCTACCGGAGACAACTGATTGATAACATTGTACACAACAAAAAGATTATAAATAACTCATGGATAGTTCCATACAACCCGTACTTATTAAAACGCTACAACTGTCACATCAACGTTGAAATCTGCGCTTCAATAAAAAGTGTTAAATATCTTTTCAAGTACATCTACAAGGGGCATGACAAAGCTAACGTCGAAATCCTACAAAAAACAGTCAATCACGATGAATCATCATGGTTTGTTGACTCAAGATATGTCAGTGCTCCAGAAGCTGCTTGGAGAATATTTGCATTTCCAATGCATTCACAGTCCCATGCCATTATACGTTTAGCTATTCATTTACCAAATCAACAGCAGCTTTATTTCTTTGAAAATGCTCAAGTCGAAGATGTCTCCAAAAATTTAAGCACAACGTCAACATTAATGGAATGGTTTTTGCTGAACCAACGTGACGAAAACGCAAGGCAGTATTTGTATCGAGAGATTCCAGAGCATTACGTTTGGAATAAAACTTGGAAGCCAAGACAGCGAGGACTTAGCAGAATAATTGGACGCATGTATACTGTTAGTGTCAAGGATCAAGAAAGATATTGCCTTCGGCTGTTACTACTGCATGTCAAAGGAGCTAGAAGTTACGAAGATTTGAAAACAGTTAATGGAGTATTGCACGATACATTTAAAGCTGCAGCTTTGGCTTTAGGACTTCTATTGGATGATACTATGTGGACACTTACTTTACTCTACTTTACTCTACATATGCCTAAGAAACTTCGTGAATTGTTTGCCTATATTTGTGTCTTTGGACCGCCTACAAATCCGGCTCAACTTTGGACAAATTTCAAAGAACATATAATTGAAGATTACTGCTTACGTCTTCACAACAAAAGTGGAAATTGTCACAATTGCGAATCTTATGCCATGCAAGATGTCCAAAATATCCTACTACTGCATGGAAAAACGTTTTCAGACTTTAATTTGCCACAGCCTGCAAGTCAAGTTGCACAAATTCAAGAGTATGACGAAGCTTATGAATTATTGTTGGCAACAGAGAAGAAAAACTCCTTAAATCAAGAACAACGGATTGCATATGACACTATTGTGAGCGCTGTAGAAAACCAAGCCGATCCAACGGCAAAATGTTTCTTTATTGACGGTCCTGGAGGCAGCGGTAAAACATACCTCTATGAAGTTTTAATGCATCACGTTAGAGGGTTAGGAAAAGTCGTATTGCCATCGGCTACAACAGGTATTGCAGCAAACCTTTTACGAGGAGGTCGCACTATGCATTCACTCTTTGGGATACCAGTTCCGGTCAATGAAATCTCCGTTTCCAGAATCAAACAAGACACATTTGCAGGAAAACAGTTGAACAGTGAAAATCTTTTGATACTTGATGAGTGCACCATGGCGCCCAAATATGCTTTGAGCTTAATTGACAGACTTCTGCGTGAAGTTATGACTACAAATATTGCTGAAAAAAATGAAATTCCTTTTGGAGGTAAAGTTTTTGTCCTTGGCGGAGATTTTAGGCAATGCCTTCCAGTTGTACCGAATGGAACAAGAACAAATATTATCGAGTCAACCTTAAAAATGTCAGACCTTTGGAAAGAGTTTAATAAACTACAACTAATTAACAACATGCGATCTTCTGACCCAGAGTACAGCAACTGGCTTCTTAAACTTGGTAATGGTGAACTGAGCAATGAATATAACCTTGGAGAAGACATTATTGAAATACCAGAAGACATGGTGTGCACTGACTGCATCGTAAGTGATGATTTTGGACAACACGTTGAAATAGATATAAACGACCAAAGCAGTGTTGAGAGGGCCTCTTCCTATGCAATTCTCTGTCCCAAGAACGATGACGTAGCTCTGCTAAATTCCCGTGTGATGGATAGAATGCCTGGAGAGTATAAATTATACAAAAGTGATGATTCGGTGGATGTCGACAATGAAGATGAACGAGAGCATTATCCAGTTGAATTTTTAAATAGTGTTACGCCATCAGGAATGCCATTCCACAGACTACAACTTAAAGTTGGAGCAATCGTAATGTTGCTTCGGAATCTAAATACAAGAAATGGTCTATGTAATGGAACTCGCCTTATTGTTACTGGACTCCATTCCCACATAATTCAAGCAACAGTGATCACTGGATCTGCAAAAGGAGAGGAAGTGTTCATTCCACGCATTGATTTATGTCCTTCAGACACCGATCTTCCATTTAGGCTTCGACGTCGACAGTTTCCAGTAAAACCAGCATTTGCCATGACAATAAACAAGTCACAAGGTCAAACTCTACAACGTGTTGGCATATATTTACCGGAGCCCGTTTTTGGACATGGACAACTCTATGTTGCATTTTCAAGAGTTAAAATGAGATCCAATGTCAAGGTGCAAGTTTTGGATACCCATTTACAAGGAAAGTTGCTTCCAAATAGTCCAAAAGTATTCACCAAAAATGTCGTGTACAGAAATATTTTAGGTTGATATTGTTAATAAATAAATTCTAGGGTCTTACTTCTTTTGTCCGATGATTTATTGTAAAATATTGTTACATATTCATGGAATTGTTTATATATTTTGATCATCTGTTTAATAATTTTGTTCAGTTGTATTAACTTCTATAACCAATAATAGTTAATAAAGTATTATTCTGTGTATTCATTGTATTATTGTTAAATCTTCATAGCGGCATCTGCAGCATGTGCTACTAAAGTGAATGCAGATTTGTGCCTCTCCACGCACTTAGTCCCGGCGTGGAAAGGACCGAATCTACACACAGCAGCAAATCACAGCAGTATCTGAGAGCGCGTGCTGCGCCTTCGATCCTGCGAGGAGCTGCTGAAAACAGGACAGACAGCGCTAGAGCAGAGAAAGGAAACAAGGGGAGGATTAGGGTTTAGTTTTTGAACTGTGCTGTAGAGATGGGGGAATGAGTAGGTCATACAAAACCAGGATAAGGGGGCCATACAAGCTAAGATGAGGAAGGCGTACAATCCAAAATAAGTCAGCCATACAAACCAGGATTAGAGAAATGAGGCAGCCATACAAACCACATTGACAGACCGCGCTGTGGATGCTGGATGTGACACGATGACGGATAACCCCGGCCACAGCCCGTCATTCACTGTGGTGCGCGGAACAGCACACCCCCGGCTGCAGCCGCAAATAGTTGTGATGTAAACGGAAGCAACATACGGCTGCAGGCGGGAGAATTACGTGCTGGCTGTGCGTCGTCAGCGATGTTGTCACAAGCAGGATTGACAACATGACGTAATGACAAAATTCATTAGGGGCACCGAGGGGATACATTGTGAAGTTAATTAAAAGTAGTGCACAACCCATTTAAACACTGCTTCGCTGCTTAGTGGCGCCCGGTCAGCCGCATGTTTATTCTAGATTACCCAATGCATTAGAATCGGGCCACCATCTAGTAAGCTTTATAAATGCCTCAAACTTCTGTGTGTGAATCAGACATGAGATCTAACGTGATAGAAGATTTCAGTCTGGGGAAGATGGGAAACATTCATATAGACGACCGGTGGTGATGTAGTCAGTGACGGACTCTGGCTAACTATGTTTCTAGAGCCATAGTAGAAGATGAAGATGTCGTCCTCATCATGAAGTAGTTATTTCTCATGTTACGTGTAATGAATATCTCCTGCAGTTTTGCTAATGCCGATTCCAGTGTCGGTAAATGAGTCGAGAATTAGCTTTATGGAAGATGAGTCTATGAGAAACGTGTTCAGCTGCAGACTCCGAGGAAGAAACTGCTTGTTGTCTGTGACCTAAAATATATAGGTTTTATTACTAGATGTAAAGCAGAAAACTAAATACTGTAAAATAATAAATCTCCTCATATGTTTCCCCTTATTATCTCCAGTAATTGTATTATTACACAGGATTTTTATGATGTTGCATAGGCTCATCATTTTCTCATTGAGGTGTCTATAATATTGAATCCTCTCAGTGAAGATCTTCTATATAAGACAATTTTCTTGATTTACCCATCAAGGATGGATATGGACAGAGAGAAGATGGCGGAGAGGATATTACACCTCACCCTAGAGATCCTCTTCAGGCTTACTGGAGAGGTGAGAGATTCTGATGACGTCACATTACATCATTCTTATCTATGGGAATAACAGATGGACAGAACTGGAGAGGTGAGGACTCTGGAAATGTCTGTAGTGAGATTTATTAATGTGTCTCTCCATAACTAGGGTTATACAGTAGTGAAGAAGACCTCTAGTGAGCGCTGTCAGGACCTGGTGTCTGAGGGATGGGGAAGACCCCTGAGCCTAATCACGGGGCCTCCACCTCACCCCCTGATACATGAGGACATCAATGACCAGAAGATCCTAGAACTCACCTACAAGATGATTGAGCTGCTAACTGGAGAGGTGACACTGCTGGGAATGCTGGGACATTATACAGTAATGCTATGAAGAGATCGGTGGGATGACGGTATCATTGTATGTGTCAGGTTCCTATAAGGTGTCAGGATGTCGCTGTCTATTTCTCCATGGAGGAGTGGGAGTATTTAGAAGGACACAAAGATCAGTACAAGGACATCATGCCCCTCACTTCACCAGGTAACAGACAGGACTAAATACACACGGCCCATAATTATCTGTATGTAAAGAATGAATTCAGTCCCTGTATGTGTTTCCTCCAGATCTATCCAGTAAGAGAACAACACCAGACAGATGTCCCCGTCCTCTTATTTCACAGGACTGTAGACAAGAAGATCCCAATATTTCTCAGTATCATCAGGTAGATGGAGAGAAGGTGTCATGAGATCTCCCCTATGATGTGTAGTCGGCTGTGAAGGTCTTGTGCTCAGTCTTGTTTTATCCACCAGTATTATATGTTTTATACTTGTGTAATGAGAACGGTGGAGATGGCAGGATTAGAGCTGATCATAGAGGTGACTTCTCCATCTGTCTGTGACTTTTACAATATTTGTTTCAGGGTGAAGATCTGACCCATATTAATACTACACAGACATATGTGAGGGATGATGATCAGTGTACAGAGAAGACTCCTATAAATAACCGACCAGGTGAGTAGTAACCGCTAAATGCAGAGAAGTCACAGATTCTTCTCAGTCACCGGCTGTGGCTGCTTTATCGGTCGTGTAGTCCGGTCATATCACAAACATGTGATAACCATTTTGCCTCTAGAGCATAACATTCTCCCCTAGTTACTCATTTTTCTGATGGAGACTGTTGAGTTTGATCATTTCAGTAGATGTGTTATTGTCTATAGTCACAGTTTTTTACTACAGTAGTTAGTGCCCAAAATACTGATTTAACCCCTTCCTGCAGACAGTTTTGTGTTCCTATCTGGGCCCATTTTTCAAATCGTGTGTCACTTTATGTGGTGATAACTTTTGAATTCTTCACAAAAGATAATAGGAAACAAATGGACCTTACAAATTATTTTCCAACTTGTCTTGAATCCGACAATCCCCTATATACGGTTGTACACTACTGTCTGGGCACATGGCAGGTTAAGAAGGGAAGGAGCGCCATTTACCTATATGATTGCAGATCTTGCTGGAATAGTTTACAGACACAATGTATTGGGAGCACTGTTCATGGTCACATGGCAGCTCAAAAGATGGCTACCACAAACAGGCTTGGCGCTATCTACTCCATTTTCCAGATCCCAGGGATTGTCTTGCTCATCACTTATTTAACCCCTCCATATGGATCTGGAGTTACACAGAGACCCCCAGGCTTGGGCCACGGTGTTACCTGCTGTTCTGTGGAGTGAGATGGGAAGAAGAATAGTCAGATAGCCGGGTCAGAACCAAGAGGGCAGAGAAAATACAAAATCAGAAGACACAAGAGTAGTCAGTAAACGGGCCGAGGTCACAACAGGAAACAAATAAACAAGCCGGGAGCTGAGCACAGAGGACTGAACCAGAGGAGAACAAGGCTGTATCTGGCAGCTTCCGGCAATATGCTTCCAGCTTTAGTAGGGTGTGGTGCTTTCCAATTGCCTGAAGCAGGGAGCAGATTACTCCAGCTGGACAGCACGCACACCCATACTGCCAGACTGGACGGTACTACAGGTCCCAGGCACCCAAATCATAGTGGCTGGACAGAGCCTGCGCCACCCAGAGCTTCTGGTTCTCACATCTCCTCCATTACCAGCGCCGCCTGCAGGATGAAGAAGTCATTGCCTGATGATAGAAACAGACGTCACAGGAGCAGATCCCAGAGGAGATGGGACACACCATTTGCAGAAGCCCTTATATGTCACAATGTCAGAAAACCAGGGCTGTAGAAATCCCCATAAAGTGACCCCATTTTGGAAATTATAACCCTCAGTGAATTAATCTAAAGGAGTAGTGACTATTTTGACTCCACAGCCAATTTCCTGGAAATTAGCACGCAGTGGATTTTGGTGAGTGAAAATTGCAAATACGAGGGTCAGTCAATAAGTAATGCCTCCTATTTTTTTTCTCCTTTTAATTGGCAAGAAATTCAAATGCAATTACATAGGTTGAAAACCACAACATTAACGATTAATTTGTCACTTTTCAATATAATCTCCATCCATTTCCACAGTCTTGGTTTAACAAGGGCATGTATTCCAGCATGGTAAAAAGCATGGTCTTGCTTCCTAAGCCATTGACGCACAGACTTTTTCACGGCCGCCTCATACTCAAAGTCAATCCCACGATGAGCTTCTTTTAGCAGCCCGAACAGATGAAAGGTCACCACGAATGATGTCATCGACTCGCTGAATGTTGCTTGGAGTCACTGCGGTTACTGGCCTGCCACTCCACATTTTGTCAGCCAACAGTGATGGCCCTTCAGCTGTGTTACAGCGACGAACCCATCGTCTAACAGTACTGACATCCACTGTTGCATCACCGTACACATTTTTCAGTCTCTCAGAATGGGCGTTTCACCTTCTGCATGCAAGAATTAAATCACAGTACGTTGTCTGATACGAACATCGATGTCAGCCATTTTGCAAACGGATACAGTCCTGCCACCTGTTGGTGCAGGAAGTTGCAATTGCTGTGGATTGGAGAAGAAGGTTTGAGGAACTGTGCCAAATTCGAATATTTAACATAACTACCTTATTTAAGGAGGAAAAAAATAGGAAGCATTACTTATTGACTTACCCTCGTATATTAATTTATTACCCAACACATAGTGCCCAGATTGTGCTCCAGGAGACACACACCGTAAATTAAGTGGGTTCTTCTCACTATAGTAATGCCAAATACACGGAGGCTAAATGTGGTTTGGGCACACTGCAAGGCTCAGAAGTGAGGGGGAGATTTGACTTCGGGAGAATGGATATTGCTGGATTGGTATATGGAAGCCATGTTGTTTTTCAAGAGCCTTTGAGCCACTAATAATATGGAAACATCTGTTTTTCCACTGATAGATGATGGACCTGAGTGGAGACTTGTTTTTTTGTGAAATGAATTGAAGTTTTTATTGGTATTATTATCACTTACATAACACGGGTATGAAATGGAATGTAAAATTCAAGGATGATATATTAAAAAATAATATTTTTTTTTATTCTTAGCAGATGACTGTATCAGGAGATCAGAGGGACCGCTGACATCTTCAATTTTTAAATCAAATGATCTTGAGATCCCACAGGATACAATTCAAGTAAATACCATTACTCCAGATATACCATCATCCCTTCACAGCAAAGATCTGTCATCTGATCCTTTGAAACAGGTCCTGTCTTCTGATTCATTACCTACTACTAAGGAAAATAAGAGTCACAAAATAAGCATTAAAAAACAAACTGCTCCTAAAGCAAAAAAGCCATCTTCACATTCAAAACCTGGAAATAGTTTTCCCCTCAAAAAGTCTCTTCTTAAACATCAAAAAATTCACACAGCAGAGACTAGATTTTCTTGTTCCAAGTGTGGGAAATGTTTTAACCATAAATCATATCTTGTTTGTCATGAGAGAACTCACACACAGGAGAAGCCATTTTCATGTTCAGAATGTGGGAAATGTTTTAACCGGAAATCAGATCTTGTTAGGCACCAAAGAACTCACACGGGGGAGAAGCTTTTTTCATGTTCGGAATGTGGGAAATGTTTTAACCAGAAATCAGATTTTGTTAAGCACCAAAGAACCCACACAGGGGAGAAGCCTTTTTCATGTTCAGAATGTGGGAAAAGTTTTAACCGGAAAGCAAATCTTAATAGCCACCTCAGAATTCACACAGGGGAGAAGCCTTTTTCATGTTCAGAATGTGGGAAATGTTTTAACCGGAAAGCGAGTCTAGATATCCACAAGACAACCCACACAGGGGTGATGCCTTTTTCATGTTCAGAATGTGAGAAATGTTTTAACCAGAAATCAGATTTTGTTAGTCACCAGAGAACTCACACAGGGGTGATGCCTTTTTCCTGTTCAGAATGTGGGAAATGTTTTGTGAAGAAATCATCTCTGCTTAGTCACCAAAGAATTCACACAGGGGAGAAGCCTTTTTCATGCTCAGAATGTGGGAAATGTTTTGTAGAGAAATCAAATCTTAATAAACATCAGAGAACCCACAAAGAGGAGAAGCCTTTTTCATGTTCAGAATGTGGGAAATGCTTTAACCGGAAAGAGCATCTTGAAAGCCACCAGAGAACCCACATAGGGGATAAGCCTTTTTCATGTTCAGAATGTGGGAAATGTTTTGTTGAGAAATCAAATTTTAATAAACATCAGAGAAGCCACATAGGGGAGAAGCCTTTTTCATGTTCAGAATGTGGGAAATGCTTTAACCGGAAAGGGCATCTTGATAGCCACCAGAGAACTCACAGAGGTGAGAAGTCTTTTTCATGTTCAGAATGTGGGAAATGCTATAATCAGAAAGCGCATCTTGATAGACACCAGAGAACCCACACAGGGGAGAAGCCTTTTTCATGTCCAGAATGTGGAAAATGCTATAACCAGAAAGAGCATCTTGATAGACACCAGAGAACCCACACAGGGGAGAAGCCTTTTTCCTGTTCAGAATGTGGCAAATGTTTTGTACAGAAATCATCTCTTCTTAGTCACCAAAGAAATCACACAGGGGAGAAGCCTTTATCATGTTCTTAATGTTGAATATGTTGGAAATCAACTCTTAATAAAAATCAGAGAAGTCACACCAAGGGGAAGCCTTTTTCATATTCAAAATGTTGGATATTTTTAACCGAAAATTATATCTCCTTAAAGGGGTTGTCCACTACTAAAGCAACCCCTTGTCATTCCTCATGTTTGGCCTGGTTAAAATAGCACTCATACTCACCATTCCGGCACTGTTCCTTCGGTGTCATCACTCGCATTTTCAGGGCTCATGTTTGGTTGTTACATCACTCGAGCCCTGCGCCCAATCAGCGCCGGATTCACTGTCCCCTTTTTCAGACTTATTGAACATCAACAGGAAGCCAGGAGTGCGGCTGCTCTCTGACTTCCTCTTGATGTTCAATTTGTCCAACTGTGGAGACAGTGACGCCAGTGCTGATTGGGCATAGGGCTCACATGAGCCCCGGGAATGCAAGTGCCGACACTGCTGGAATGGCGCCGGCATGGGAGATTAGTTTGTGTTTTTATTTTAACAGAAGAAAACCTGTATGTGTTTGAAAATGTGCATATTGCTCCCCATCTTAATTATCCAGATGTGATAGAATTCTAATAATCCTTCTACACTGATTGGGGACAGTTCATCAGCATTTCTTTATGCGCAGACACTAATGTCTTCCTTGCAAATAAACTCCACATGTAATTGATGAGAACCGACTCATATCCATTGCATCTACACGTGTCGTCCTCCACACCCTGTGGTTCCTGTGTTAAATCCAATATAGTGTCGTGGCCTGGTATTCAATCCGTTGAAGCTGGCACAGTTCCTGTAGTTACCATTTCTTGTTGCGGCTATGCATCCACTCTGGTCCTCTTCCCAAGGCGAAGCTTCTGAGGTTGGACATGGTAGCATCTGAAACCTGCTATGTATGCCTCACCTATGGTCTCCTGGGTCTGTCTATATTCCTCCCTGGTTGTGAAACCTTTGAACGGTGTCTACAACCGCTAGTCCCCTGCAGCTCCCCCGGATTGGCCGGGCTGAGTAATATCCCACCGCTGCCACCAAATGTGAAGACACGGGGTCTTCCATGGGCATAATACTACTCAGACATCATAGAGTCAAACAATATGGCAATACTTTATTGAACCAAAAACAGACAATAAACATATAGAACAGTCCCAGCAATGACCCAAGATGGTGCAAAATTACACAGTCTGGACCTTGCGCTTACCCTTCCAGGACCAACTACCTCAACCCCACACCCCGCTTTGGTTGGACACCCACAGAAAGGAAGTAGCTGCAAGCTTAGGAAGCTGACAGTCCATTCAAATAAGTGGCCAGGAGATCCGAGGATCCTACCTTGGCTTCTCCAAACATATCCATGGAACCAGGTGACTGGATGGTACCAACCTGGCTTTCTCCGAGCGTACCATGGGTTCCAGTTGACCAAAGGGTCCCACCTGGCAACCCCAAAAAACATATCCATGGGACCAGGTGACCTCACTGTCCCAACCTGCTTTCCCCAAATGTATCCATGGGTTCTGTGATCGTCAATGGCGCAGATCTGTATCCCTTTCAGCTGAGCCGGGGTCCTCCTAAGCTGACATCCTGTATCCCTCTTGATCGAGCCATGTGTCCTGCATGCTGTCCTGAAGAGTCTCTCAATCTACTTGCAGCATGACAGAAATCCTTTTTTATATTTAAATCTGTGGCTCATTCACAGGTCAGGGGGGAAGTTGGCAGTGGCTTAGGGTTCATTGTTTGAGCATTTAATCGATTTGCATAGTTTGTCCTCTGTTTTGCGAGTCAACAAGCCACAGGGCTCACACAATGGTTAATCAACATATATAGCAAAATTGTTCAAAGACCATACATCTCTCACAAAATTATCAGGGAATAAGTTGCAGTAAATATCAACTTAAGTGTTAACATTCAGATAATATGACAAAGTCTCCTGACTTACTGAAAATAGACGTCTGAATAATTAAGATTAACCTCTGTGTTACAGCAAATGTACATATGTAGCA
The DNA here is from genome assembly GCF_046119375.1 of Phyllobates terribilis. Lineage (NCBI taxonomy): Eukaryota > Metazoa > Chordata > Amphibia > Anura > Dendrobatidae > Phyllobates > Phyllobates terribilis. The sequence goes on along the minus strand of NW_027362879.1, from coordinate 4,094,909 downwards.
GAGCTCTGTGTGTATGTAAATGTGCTTATGTAGAAAATCTGTGTGTATATAAATGTGCGTATGTTGCAGAGCTTTGAATGTATGTAAATGTGCATATGTAGCCGAGCTGTTAATGTATGTAAATGTGCTTGTGTTGCATAGCTGTGAATGTATGTAAATTTGTGTATATAGCCGAGCTGAGTGCATGCACTGTCTATGCAGCAATGTTGCGTGTGTATATATGTGCACTGTAGAGTGTTCATTAATGTTCTTGCTATGAAGCTATATGTGAATAAAACACATGGTGCAGAGAAACACTAACAATAGATCTACTAGTTCCATATTCTACCCTAGTGCATTAAAATGCGTGATATTCACCCCTCCACTTTACACCAGCAAGGAAAATTTAATTAGTAGAATAAATATTTTTCCTTTTTACTGCTGTCTTAACCTTGGATGTGTCTTATGATTAGGTGTGTTTTATAGTCGGCAAAGTATAGTACAGTCATGGCCAAAAGTATTGAGAATGACACCAAAATTATATTTTCACATGATCTGCTGGCCTCTGGTTTTTATTAGTGTTTGTCTGATGTTTATATCACATACAGAAATATAATTGCAATCATATTATGAGTACCAATAGGTTATATTGACAATTAGAATGAGTTAATGCAGCAAGTCAATATTTGCAGTGTTGCCCCTTCTTCTTCAAGACCTCTGTAATTCTCCCTGGCATATTCTCAATCAACTTTTGGACCAAATCCTGACTGATAGCAGTCCATTCTTGCATAATCAATGCTTGCATTTTGCCAGAATTTGTTGGTTTTTGTTTGTCCACCCGTCTCTTGATGATTGACCACAAGTTCTCAATGGGATTAAGATCTGGGGAGTTTCCAGGCCATGGACCCAAAATCTCTATGTTTTGTTCCATGAGCCATTTAGTTATCACCTTTGCTTTATGGCAAGGTGCTCCATTATGCTGGAAAAGGCATTGTTGGGCGCCAAACTGCTCTTGGACGATTGGGAGAAGTTGCTCTTGGAGGACATTCTGGTACCATTCTTTATTCATGGCTGTGTTTTTAGGCAAGACTGTGAGTGAGCCGATTCCCTTGGCTGAGAAGCAACCAAACACATGAATGGTTTCAGGATGCTTTACCGTTGGCATGAGACAAGACTGGTGGTAGCGCTCACCTCTTCTTCTCCGAATAAGCTGTTTTCCAGATGTCCCAAACAATCAAAAAGGGGATTCATCAGAGAAAATGACTTTGCCCCAGTCCTCAACAGTCCACCCCCTGTACCTTTTGCAGAATATCAGTCGGTCCCTGATGTTTTTTCTGAAGAGAAGTGGCTTCTTTGCTGCCCTCCTTGAAACCAGCCCTTGCTCAAAGAGTCTCCGCCTCACAGTGCGTGCAGAAGCACTCACACCAGCCTGCTGCCAATCCTGAGCAAGCTCGGCACTGCTGGTAGTCCGATCCCGCAGCTGAAACAGTTTTAAGATACGGTCCTGGCGCTTGCTGGTCTTTCTTGGGCGCCCTGGAGCCTTTTTGACAACAATGGAAGCTCTCTCCTTGAAGTTCTTGATGATGCGATAGATTGTTGACTGAGGTGCAATCTTTGTAGCTGCGATACTCTTCCCTGTTAGGCCATTTTTGTGCAGTGCAATGATGGCTGCACGTGTTTCTTTAGAGATAACCATGGTTAACTGAAGAGAAACAATGATACCAAGAACCAGCCTCCTTTTAAAGTGTCCAGTGATGTCATTCTTACTTAATCATGACTGATTGATCGCCAGCCATGTCCTCATCAACACCCACACCTGTGTTAATGGATCAATAACTAAAACGATGTTAGCTGCTCCTTTTAAGGCAGGACTGCAATGATGTTGAAATGTGTTTTGGGGGTTAAAGTTCATTTTCTGGGCAAATATTGACTTTGCAAGTACGGTAATTGCTGTTAAGCTGATCACTCTTTGACATTCAGGAGTATATGCAAATTGCCATTACAAAAAATGAAGCAATAAACTTTGGAAAAATTACTATTTGTCTCATTCTCAATACTTTTGGCCATGACTGTATATTAGAATTAAAAATATATGCAGTTACTAATATCTTTAATCCAAAAAGCTATATTCAATGTGCATTCAATATTTCACATTGTTATACAGTGGGTGAAATAAGTATTGAACACGTTGTCAAGTACACACTTCTCAACATGTGACGTGGGGTGTGCCTGCAAGGGTTAATTCATCTCCTCACATTCAACCCAACACTCAACCTCTGTTCTAGGCTATAAAATGAGCGACTTGGTCTGCACACCCCGGTTACAGAACACGATGCCACCACTCATCAAACCCCAGGTGATAAGTCCCCTAAATACAGTGGGAACGGAAAGTATTCAGACCCCTTTAAATTTTTCACTCTTTGTTTCATTGCAGCCATTTGGTAAATTCTAAAAAGTTCATTTTTTTCTCATTAAAGTACACTCTGCACCCCATCTTGACTGAAAAAAACAGAAATGTAGAAATTTTTGCAAATTTATTAAAAAAGAAACACTGAAATATCACATGGTCATAAGTATTCAGACCCTTTGCTCAGACACTCATATTTAAGTAACATGCTGTCCATTTCCTTGTGATCCTCCTTGAGATGGTTCTACTCCTTCATTGGAGTCCAGCTGTGTTTAATTAAACTGATAGGACTTGATTTGGAAAGGCACACACCTGTCTATATAAGATCTCACAGCTCACAGTGCATGTCAGACCAAATGAGAATCATGAGCTCAAAGGAACTGCCCAAGGAGCTCAGAGACAGAATTGTGGCAAGGCACAGATCTGGCCAAGGTTACAAAAGAATTTCTGCATTACTCAAGGTTCCTAAGAGCACAGTGGCCTCCATAATCCTTAAATGGAAGAAGTTTGGGACCACCAGAAGTCTTCCTAGACGTGGCCATCCAGCCAAACTGAGCAATCGTGGAAGAAGAGCCTTGGTGAGAGAAGTAAAGAAGAATCCCAAGATCACTGTGGCTGAGCTCCAGAGATGCATTGGGGAGATGGGAGAAAGTTCTACAAAGTCAACTATTACTGCAGCCCTCCACCAGTCGGGCCTTTATGGCAGAGTGGCCCGACGGAAGCCTTTCATTAGTGCAAGACATATGAAAGCCCGCATAGAGTTTGCTCAAAAACACATGAAGGACTCCCAGACTATGAGAAATAAGATTCTCTGGTCTGATGAGATGAAGATAGAATTATCACCAAAAAGTTCTAAGTGGTATGTGTGGAGAAAACCAGGCACTGCTCATCACCTGCCCAATACAATCCCAACAGTGTAACATGGTAGTGGCAGCATCATGCTATGGGGGTGTTTTTTAGCAGCAGGGACCGGACGACTGGTTGCAATTGAAGGAAACATGAATGCAGCCAAGTACAGAGATATCCTGGATGAAAACCCCTTCCAGAGTGCTCTGGACCTCAGACTTGGCCAAAGGTTCACCTTCCAACAAGACAATGACCCTAAGCACACAGCTAAAATAACAAAGGAGTGGCTTCAGAACGACTTTTTGACCATTCTTGACTGGCCCAGCCAGAGCCCTGACCTAAACCCAATTGAGCATCTCTGGAGAGACTTGAAAATGGCTGTCCACCAACGTTCACCATCCAACCTGACGGAACTGGAGAGGATCTGCAAGGAAGAATGGCAGAGGATCCCAAAATGCAGGTGTGAAAAACTTGTTGCATCATTCCCAAGAAGACTCATGGCTGTACTAGCCCAAAAGGTGCTTCTACTCAATACTGAGCAAAGGGTCTGAATACTTATGCCCGTGTGATATTTCAGTTTTTCTTGTTTAATAAATTTGCAAAAATTTCTACATTTTTGTTTTTTTTCAGTCAAGATGGGGTGCAGAGTGGACTTTAATGAGAAAAAAAATGAACTTTTTAGAATTTACCAAATGGCTGCAATGAAACAAAGAGTGAAAAATTTAAAGGGGTCTGAATACTTTCCGTACCCACTGTATGTTAGTGTCAGACAATCAAAAAGGCCACACACTCTCTGAAAGGCTATGGATTCTTTAAAGCATACAAGGATCAAACCTATTAAAGATTTTAAGCTTTAATATAAAAATATACAGTGTTTACAAATAAAGGTATAAAAAGGTAAAAATAAAACCACACAAATATGCAAAACAGCTATAAAATAAAAAGGGATAAATAACAGAATGCCTTAATGTTTACATCTACAATTAAGTTCTATTTCCTTGAGGGAAGGGGAATGAATTATGAATCAGACCGGCACATCAGGCCCTCACATGTGAGCAACTTTCTTTTGTGCAACCCATTTTTTATATGCCTGGTCCTGGGCTCATGTTTCCTGGACGGACTGGATTAGAATATTACAATTGCTGGTCTGTGACTGGATCCTGGGCTAATTTAGGGGCAAGCACTTTGCATTTTAAATAGTTTGTGTCTCAGTACCTCTCAGTATTCTTCCAGGAGACCCCACTATGGTTCTGAGTTCCAGCAATAAGAGTAGGCAGACATTGTCTTTGTGTAGAGACGGTCATGTGGATGCTAACTTAACTAGTTATTTTACTGCTGTTCTACATTTCCTTTACAATGATAAGTTTCCTTCACACGCATTTCACCAATTTTGTAACTAAATATATTTCTAAATGTGCTATTGACATGAAATTCTCACCAGAATGTCACACAAGAAAGATCTCATCATGGGTAAAACCAGTGAGCTGTCTCAAGACCTATGCAACTTTATTGTTGCAAAACATACTGATGGCATTGGTTACAGAAGAATTTATAAACTACTGAAGGTCCCAGTGATCACTGTTGCATCAATTATCCGGTAGTTGAAAAAACATAATTTCAGCATAATTGGCCATAACCAGGTTTCAGACAGTTTTAGAAAGAGGAGTGAAAAGAATTATACAAAAATTGTCCAAGAGCCAAGGATTACATGAGGAGAGCTGCAGAAAGACCTGGAATCAGCAGGTACAATTTTTTTCAAAGAAAACTATACTCCTCCTTCATGGCCTGTATGTACGCTCACCACTCAAGACTCCATTGCTCAACAAAAAGTATGTTTAAGCGTGTTTTAAAGTTTGCTGAACAACATTTAGACAAGAATGTGAAATACTGGGAGAAAAAAGTCTGGTCAGATGAGACCAAAATTGAACTCTTTGGATGCCGTATTACACACCATGTTTGGTGACCGAAAGGCACTGCATGTCACCACCAAAACTCCATAGCCACATTGAAGTTTGGAAGTGCGAATATCATGATGTGGGGCTGTTTTTCAGCATACGGCAAACTTTATATCATTGAAGGAAGGATGAATGGACAAATGTACCGAGGCATTCTTGATAAAAATCTGCTGTCATCTACCAACATGATGAAGATGAAATGAGGGTTTACATTTCAGCAAGACAATGATTCCAAACACACAGCCAAGTAAACTTTCAATAGGTTTCAGATTAAAAAAAATAAAGCTGCTACAATGACCATATTAGAGGTCTCAAATCTCCCAGTGGGTGACAGATTCCCTTTAAAGTGGCGAGTCTCAACTTTAATTTAAGGGTAGTCACATCCTAATTGGAGTAAAGGTTTAGGAATCACAGCTCTTTAAAACCCCTTTGCAACCTATGACGTCTTAGTACGTCATAGGCTACCTCCCCCGCTTCAGTGAGGGCTGAGCCCGCACTGAACCGAGCACATGTCAGCTGATTCTTATAGCTGACGTGCCCGCAACAGCCGCGGGTGGAATCGCGATCCACCCGCGGCTGTTAACATGTTAAATGCCGCTGTCAATCTCCAACAGCGGCATTTAACGCACGCTTCCGGGAAACGCGTCCTAAGCCCCGCCCATCGGCAACCCCGTCATGTGATCGCGGGTCACCGATGGGTGGGCATGACATCCCAGAGTCTGCAGCAGACGCCTGTGGTTGTCATGCGCTGGTCGCTATGAGCGCCACCTAGTGGTCGGCGCTCATAGCACAGGACCAATTCTGCTATATGCAGAGGATATGCTGATCCACTGTATGTAGCAGAGGCGATCAGATAGTTGCTGCTTCTAGTCTCCTACGGAGACTATAGAAGCATGCATAAAGTGAAAAAAAAAGTTTTTAAAAATATAATTTTTTTTTAAAAAAAATAAAAGTTTAAATCACCCCCCTTTCGCCCCATTCAAAATAAAATATTAAAAAAAAAAACCTACATACACATATTTGGTATCGCCGCGTTCAGAATCGCCCGATCTATCAATATAAAAAAAGAATTAATCCAAACGGTAAACGGCGTAACGAGAAAAAAATTCTAAACGCCAGAATTACGTTTTTTGGTCGCCGCAAAATTGCAATAAAATGCAATAACGGGTGATTAAAACATCGGATCTACCCCAAAATGTTATCAATAAAAACGTCAGCCCGGCGCTCAAAAAATAAGCCCTCACCCGGCCCCAGATCCCGAAAAATGGAGACGCTACAGGTCTTAGAAAATGGTGCTATTTTTTTTTTTTTACCAAATTTTGGATTTTTTTTCACCACTTAAATATAAAAGAACCCATACATGTTTGGTGTCTACGAACTCGTAATGACCTGTAGAATAATAATGGCCGGTCAGTTTTAGCATTCAGTGAACGTGGTAAAAAAAATAAATAAAAAACAACTGTGGTATTGCACTTTTTTTGCAATTTCACCGCACTTGGAATTTTTTTCCCGTTTTCCCGTACATGATATGGTAAAACTAGTAATGGCGTTGAAAAGTACAACTCGTCCCGCAAAAAATAAGCCCTCACATGGCCATATTGACCAAAAAATAAAAACACTATGGCTCTGGGAACAAGGGGAGCAAAAAACAAAAACGCAAAAAAGGAAAATGCTCTGGTCCTTAAGGGGTTAATATGGAGCTGCCTCTTTTTCAAGGGACCAAAAGTAATTGGACAATTATCGCAAAAGCTCTTTGACTGGCTGTATGGGCTCTTCCCTCATTAATCCATCATCAATGAAGCAGATAAAAGGTCTGGAGCTGATTCCAGGTGTAGCTTTTGTATTTGTAAGCTGTTGGTGTGAACCCATAACACAGAATGAAAGGTGTGGACTCACTGAAGAAAACAGTGGTGGATGATTGCAGAATCCTTTCCATGGTGAAGAAAATCCCCTTCACAATATCAACCTAAGTGCAGAACACTTTCCGGGAAGTATGTCTTTCAGTGTCTACATCTGCCATAAAAGATGAGACTTTATGAGAGCAAATAAAGAAGATTCACCACAAGGTACAAACCATTAATCAGGCTTAAAAATACAAATACCAGATTAGACTTTGCTAAAAAAAACATCTAAATAAGTCAGTCCAGTTCTGGAAAAGCATTTTTGGGACAGATGAAACCAAGATCAACCTGTACCAGAAAGATGGGAAGAAGAAAGTATGAAGAAGGCTTGGAATGTCTCATAATTCAAAGCACAGCACACCATCTGTAACATATGGTGGAGGCGGTGTGATGGTGCGGGCTTGCATGGCTTCCAATGGTGCTGGGTCACTAGTGTTTATTGATGATGTGATTGAAGACAGAAGCAGCCGGATGAATTCTGAAGTGTACAAGGTGATACTTTCTGCTTAGATTCAACCAAGTGCAGTAAGGTTGATTGGATGGTGCTTCACAGTACAGATGGACAATGACTCAAAACATAGTGCAAAAGCAAAGAAGTAGAATATTCTGCAATGGCCAAGTCAGTCACCAGAGCTGAACCCCATCGAGCTGCATTTACAGGCTTAAAGAAGTTGTCTACTACTTGGACAACTCCTTGTCATACCCTACACTTGGTCCGGATAAAATAAAAAAAGCTAATACTCGCCTCCGTGATGTCGAGACTCGCAGTCCCAGGGCTCTCGTGCGGTTGTTGTGACACGTGAGCCAGGCCCCGAATCATAGCTGGCGTCACTATCCCTGCCTTTGTACGAATTAAACATGAAGAGGAAGTCAGAGATCAGCTGCAGACCGGACTTTCTCTTTATGTTCAGTTCGACAGAAAGCGGGGGGATAGTGACACCAGCGTGTTTGATGACGTCCACGGCTTCCAGACTTCAGGCAGTAATTACAGCAAAGGATTCTCTACAAAGTATTAAACATGAACATTTTATTTATGGTAACGTTCATTTGTCCAATTACTTTTGAGCTCCTGAAATGAGGAGGCTTTGTAGAAAAATGATTGCAGTAACTAAATGTTTAACAAGATATATTTGTTCAACCCCTTTAATTAAACCTGAAAGTCTCCACTTTAATTGCATCTCAGTTGTTTCATTTTAAATCCAGATTAGTGGCCTGCAGAGCTGAAATCACAAAGATTCACTGTCCAAATATTTCTGGACCTAACTGTATTCATATATTTACACTATATGGACAAATATTGCATCTCTTGCCCCCAAAATAAACCCAAAATGTTCTCCTGCCCCTTTTCCTAACTCACAATCCCAAAATAGACAAGGACATTCGGAGTTGCCAATCCTCCCTCTTGTAGACTTCAGGAGATAAAGCATCTTCAGCCTCGGCTCTTTACTTCTCCTACAACCAACATGGGGAGAAAACGAAACACTTTTTTTTAACCAGTTATTTTTTATTCTAGTTTTTTTTTTATGAAGGGGAATTACAAAAAAATGTCCCCAATCCCCTTTCCCTTCTCCCAATCCATAATGCTGGGGTAAGATTATCTCTCCAGAGACCCCTGTACAGGAATATTAGGGCTCCAGCGACATCACATCTATTATACAGAGAATAGCGCTATCTCCATAGCTCTGTACACAAGGACATAGAGATCAGACAAGGTCCTCATATTCAGGCAGCTTCTATTTTACTCCAACCCTCTTTATAAGAACAAGATCAGAGTCTCATTATACCGAGCAGAGAAGCTCCAGGGACAAAGACCCCGTCTGCTCCTAACACGCCGGGGGTCCGGAGTATCCAGCCACGGGGCCCGGATTCTCTCATTTGTGGCCCCAGCGTTTCTTGTAGAATAAATCCCTTTCTCATCCAGTCCTGTAGTAATGACTTTGTTATCAGGTTTTGTAGGAGGGTTCGTCTGACTCCATCTTATGTCATCAATATCTGTGCGAGAAACAAGAGACGTCCGAGCGCAGTTTTACCGAGTGTCCAGTGTCAGTTCTTCTACAGTCTGATAAAGAGCCGCGGTGTCTCGACCGAACCTGGGAGTATACAGCTGTATACAGCATACACACGGCACGGCTCCGTACACACACGGCTCCGCGCCGTACACACACGACTCTGTACACACACGTCTCCACTCTGTACACCTCATACACGTGCAGCTCCGTAAACCTCGTACACACGTGGCTCCGCTCCACACAGGGCTCCGCTCCATACAAAGATGACTCCACTATGTAGATACATGGCTCTGGTCTGTATACAAACCGCTCTGTACACACGGCTCCAATCTCTGTACACGTACGGCTAAGCTCCGTAAACAGTGTACACACGCGGCTCCGCTCCGTACACCTCGTACACGCGCGGCTCCGCTCCGTACACGCGCGGCTCCGCTCCGTACACCTCGTACACGCGCGGCTCCGCTCCGTACACCTAGTACACGCGCGGCTCCGCTCTGTACGCCTCATACACACGCGGCTCCGCTCCGTACGCCTCGTACACACGCGGCTCCGCTCCGTACGCCTCGTACACGCGAGGCTCCGCTCCGTACACCTCGTACACGCGCGGCTCCGCTCCGTACACCTCGTACACGCGCGGCTCCGCTCCGTACACCTCGTACACGCGCGGCTCCCCTCCGTATACCTCGTACACACGCGGCTCCGCTCCGTACACCTCGTACACACGCGGCTCCGCTCCATACACCTCGTACACACGCGACTCCGCTCCGTACACCTCGTACACACGAGGCTCCGCTCCGTACACCTCGTACACACGCGGCTCTGCTCCGTACACCTCGTACACACGCGGCTCTGCTCCGTACAACTCGTACACACGCGGCTCTGCTCCGTACACCTCGTACACGCGCGGCTCTGCTCCGTACACCTCGTACACGCGCGGCTCTGCTCCGTACACCTCGTACACGCGCGGCTCCGCTCCGTACACCTCGTACACGCGCGGCTCCGTACACCTCGTACACACGAGGCTCTGCTCCGTATACCTCGTAAACACGGCTCCGCTCCGTACACCTCGTACACGCGCGGCTCCGCTTCGTACACCTCGCACACACGCGGCTCCTCTCCATACACCTCGCACACACGCGGCTCCGCTCCGTACACCTCGTACACACACGGCTCTGCTCCGTACGCCTCGTACACACGCGGCTCTGCTCCGTACACCTCGTACACACGCAGCTCCGCTCCGTACACCTCGTACACACACGGCTCCGCTCCGTACACACGCGGCTCCGCTCCGTACACCTCGTACACACGCGGCTCCGCTCCGTACACCTCGTACACACGCGGCTCTGCTCCGTACACCTCGTACACACGCGGCTCCGCTCCGTACACCTCGTACACACGCGGCTCTGCTCCGTACACCTCGTACACGCGGCTCTGCTCCATACACCTCGTACACACGTGCAGGGCCGGCGTCAGCACCCGGCGCACCCGGGCAAATGCCGGGGCCCACTGGCGGTCGCGCACCCCGCTGGGCTATGGGCGGAGGAGAGCGGTGTCAGCGCCCGCCCTTCGCCGCTTGCTCAGGGCCCCGGCAGCTGGATACTTACCTCTCCCCGTGCCTCCGCAGATCAGCTGTCTTCCTGCTCTGCGCTCCCTGTGACGTCACAGGGAGCGCTGAGCGGGAAGACGCTGACAACGCTGGAGTTCGGACCCGAGCAGCGGGCAGCGGGCAGCAGGTAGCAGGTGAGGAGAAGGGAGGTGAGTATTTGATTTTTTTTTTTTAATGTATGGAGGCATGGGGCAGTATAAAGAGAAGGGGGGAGGGCATCCTGCATGAGGCATTATAAAGAGGGGGGGTGACATCCTGCATGGGGCATTATAAAGAGAGGGGGGGGGGCATCCTGCATGAGGCATTATAAAGAGGGGGGGGGGACAGCCTGTATGGGGCATTATAAGGTGGGGAACAGCCTGCATAGTGAATTATAAGGGGGGGGGGGCAGCCTGTATGGGGCATTATGTGGGGGGTAACAGCCTGCATGGAGCATTATAAGGGGGGGGACAGCCTGTATGGGGCATTATGTGGGGGGTAACAGCCTGCATGCAGCATTATATGGGGGCCAGTATCCTGTATGGAGCGTTAAAAGGGGACCGGTATCCTGTATGGAGCGTTATAAGGGGACCGGTATCCTGTATGGAGCGTTATATGGGGGCCAGTATCCTGTATGGAGTTTTAAAAGGGGACCAGTATCCTGTATGGAGCGTTATATGGGGGCCAGTATCCTGTATGGAGTTTTATAAGGGGACCAGTATCCTGTATGGAGCGTTATATGGGGACCAGTATCCTGTATGGAGCGTTATATGGGGGCTAGTATTCTGTACGGAGCCTTATATGGGGGCCAGTATTCCGTATGGAGCCTTATATGGGGGCCAGTATTCCGTATGGAGCCTTATATGGGGGCCAGTATTCCATATGGAGCCTTATATGGGGGCCAGTATTCCGTATGGAGCCTTATATGGGGGCCAGTATTCCATATGGAGCCTTATATGGGGGCCAGTATTCCGCATGGAGCCTTATATGGGGGCCAGTATTCTGCATGGAGCCTTATATGGGGGCCAGTATTCCGCATGGAGCCTTATATGGGGGTCAGTATTCCGCATGGAGCCTTATATGGGGGCCAGTATTCCGTATGGGGCCTTATATGGGGGCCAGTATTCCTTATGGGGCCTTATATGGGGGCCAGTATTCCGTAAGGGGCCTTATATGGGGGCCAGTATTCCGTACGGAGCCTTATATGGGGGCCAGTATTCTGTACGGAGCCTTATATGGGGGCCAGTATTCCGTATGGAGCCTTATATGGGGGCCAGTATTCCGCATGGAGCCTTATATGGGGGCCAGTATTCCGCATGGAGCCTTATATGGGGGCCAGTATTCCGCATGGAGCCTTATATGGGGGCCAGTATTCCGCATGGAGCCTTATATGGGGGCCAGTATTCCTTATGGAGCCTTATATGGGGGTCAGTATTCCGCATGGAGCCTTATATGGGGGCCAGTATTCCGTATGGGGCCTTATATGGGGGCCAGTATTCCTTATGGGGCCTTATATGGGGGCCAGTATTCCGCATGGAGCCTTATATGGGGGTCAGTATTCCGCATGGAGCCTTATATGGGGGCCAGTATTCCGTATGGGGCCTTATATGGGGGCCAGTATTCCGTATGGGGCCTTATATGGGGGCCAGTATTCCGTATGGGGCCTTATATGGGGGCCAGTATTCCGTATGGGGCCTTATATGGGGGCCAGTATTCTGTATGGAGCGTTATATGGGGGACAGTATTCTGTGTGGAGCGATTCACCGGTTTCTGAGCTATTGTGGAATTTACAATAGATATCGCTCATGTAATGTAAGAAGTGAAATCTTTGCATTGTACTATATATATATATATTTCTCCGCCGTATCTCTGCATCATGAATCATGGTATGTGTTAAAGGGGCCCACTGAGACTCTTTCGCCCGGGGCCCAGAAAAACCTGGAGCCGGCCCTGCACACGCGGCTCTGCTCCGTACACCTCGTACACACGCGGCTTTGCTCCGTACACCTCGTACACACGCGGCTCCGCTCCGTACACCTCGTACACACGCGGCTCCGCTCCGTACACCTCGTACACACGCGGCTCTGCTCCGTACACCTCGTACACACGCGGCTCTGCTCCGTACACACGCGGCTCCGCTCCGTACACCTCGTACACACGCGGCTCCGCTCCGTACACCTCGTGCACACCCTGCTCCGCTCCGTACACCTCGTACACACGCGGCTCTGCTCCGTACACACGCGGCTCTGCTCCGTACGCCTCGTACACACGCGGCTCTGCTCCGTACACGCGCGGCTCTGCTCCGTACGCCTCGTACACACGCGGCTTTGCTCCGTACACCTCGTACACACGCGGCTCCGCTCCGTACACCTCGTACACACGCGGCTCCGCTCCGTACACCTCGTACACACGCGGCTCTGCTCCGTACACCTCGTACACACGCGGCTCTGCTCCGTACACACGCGGCTCCGCTCCGTACACCTCGTACACGCGCGGCTCCGCTCCGTACACCTCGTACACGCGCGGCTCCGCTCCGTACACCTCGTACACGCGCGGCTCCGCTCCGTACACCTCGTACACGCGCGGCTCCGCTCCGTACACCTCGTACACGCGCGGCTCCGCTCCGTACACCTCGTACACGCGCGGCTCCGCTCCGTACACCTCGTACACGCGCGGCTCCGCTCCGTACACCTCGTACACGCGCGGCTCCGCTCCGTACACCTCGTACACGCGCGGCTCCGCTCCGCACACCTCGTACACGCGCGGATCCGCTCCGTACACCTCGTACACGCGCGGCTCCGCTCCGCACACCTCGTACACGCGCGGCTCTGCTCCGTACACCTCGTACACGCGCGGCTCCGCTCCGTACACCTCGTACACGCGCGGCTCTGCTCCGTACACCTCGTACACACGCGGCTCTGCTCCGTACACCTCGTACACACGCGGCTCCGCTCCGTACACCTCGTACACACGCGGCTCCGCTCCGTACACCTCGTACATACGCGGCTCCGCTCCGTACACCTCGTACACACGCGGCTCCGCTCCGTACACCTCGTACACACGCGGCTCCGCTCCGTACACCTCGTACACACGCGGCTCTGCTCCGTACACCTCGTACACACGCGGCTCTGCTCCGTACACCTCGTACACACGCGGCTCCGCTCCGTACACCTCGTACACACGCGGCTCTGCTCGGTACACCTCGTACACACGCGGCTCCGCTCCGTACACCTCGTACACACGGCTCTGCTCGGTACACCTCGTACACACGCGGCTCTGCTCCGTACACCTCGTACACACGCGGCTCTGCTCCGTACACCTCGTACACACGCGGCTCTGCTCCGTACACTTCGTACCCGCGCGGATCCGCTCCGTACACCTCGTACACACGCGGCTCTGCTCCGTACACCTCGTACACACGCGGCTCTGCTCCGTACACCTCGTACACACGCGGCTCCGCTCCGTACACCTCGTACACACGCGGCTCTGCTCCGTACACCTCGTACACACGCGGCTCTGCTCCGTACGCCTCGTACACACGCGGCTCTGCTCCGTACACCTCGTACACACGCGGCTCTGCTACATCCACACTGTAAACCCCTCCTGACCCCACACATAAACTTCAGCTCATTCAGCACCATGACAACCAGCACAGCAGAGTCCTGCATCCACTGAGGCCCCTGATCATGTGACCCCTGACTCCTCCCCTCCTGTGACCTCATCACAGCTCCTGTGCGCACAGAGCAGCCATATATGTGGTGGCGGCTCTGCAGGTGGAGGTATGTGGAGACCCCATTACTGGGCGCAGGGGGCATTAACCCCTTCAGCACGGAGACTCTTTTGGGGTCTTGTGTTGCCCCTTTATAAGGCTATGTGCCCACGTTGCATTTATGAAGCAGAAAATTTCTGCTGCATAAATGCAAGTCCTCTCCCGGAAAAACGCATGCGGAATTCCGCACGCGTTTATCGCGCTTTTTTCGCGCGTTTATCACGCGTTTTCCACATGCGGAATTGCCTTGCGTTTTTTATGCATTGGACAAAGGCAATTCCGCTTGCGGAAACGCAAAATTAAATGACATGCTGTGGATTTTTGAACGCGGCATAAACGCTGCGGAAAAATCCGCAGCATGTGCATAGAAGTTGCGGAAACCCATTGGGGATCATGGGGTGCGGGTTACCAAGCATTTTACAAGCGTTTCCGCTGCGGAAATTCCGCATCAAAAACGCTTGTAAAACGCTACGTGGGCACACAGCCTTAGAATGATAAGGTTTTTGTTCTGTTTCCTGTAATAGATACATACGACCCAACTATGGAGACAGGAAGGGAGGAAACGTATTGTTCTCATAGTACAGGACCCCTTTACTGGCCCCACAGTGTAATGCCCCCATTATGCCCCTTATGCAGGATGTATGATGCCCCCCACAGTGTAATGCCCCCATTATGCCCCTTATACAGTATGTGTGATGCCCCCACACAGTGTAATGCCCCCATTATGCCCCTTATACAGGATGTATGATGCCCCCACACAGTGTAATGCCCCCATTATGCCCCTTATACAGGATGTATGATGCCCCCACACAGTGTAATGCCCCCATTATGCCCCTTATGCAGGATGTATGATGCCCCCCCCACAGTGTAATGCCCGCATTATGCCCCTTATACAGTATGTATGATGCCCCCACACAGTGTAATGCCCCCATTATGCCCCTTATACAGGATGTATGATGCCCCCACACAGTGTAATGCCCCCATTATGCCCCTTATACAGGATGTATGATGCCCCCACACAGTGTAATGCCCCCATTATGCCCCTTATGCCGGATGTATGATGCCCCCCACACAGTGTAATGCCCCCATTATGCCCCTTATACAGGATGTATGATGCCCCCACAGTGTAATGCCCCCATTATGCCCCTTATACAGGATGTATGATGCCCCCACAGTGTAATGCCCCCATTATGCCCCTTATGCAGTATGTATGATGCCCCCCACAGTGTAATGCCCCCATTATGCCCCTTATACAGGATGTATGATGCCCCCACAGTGTAATGCCCCCATTATGCCCCTTATACAGGATGTATGATGCCCCACACAGTGTAATGCCCCCATTATGCCCCTTATGCAGTATGTATGATGCCCCACACAGTGTAATGCCCCCATTATGCCCCTTATGCAGTATGTATGATGCCCCCACAGTGTAATGCCCCTTATGCAGGATGTATGCTGCCCCACACAGTGTAATGCCCCCATTATGCCCCTTATGCAAGATGTATGATGCCCCCACAGTGTAATGCCCCCATTATGCCCCTTATGCAGGATATATGATGCCCCCCACAGTGTAATGCCCCCATTATGCCCCTTATGCAGGATGTATGATGCCCCCACAGTGTAATGCCCCTATTATGCCCCTTATGCTGGATGTATGTTGCCCCCCACAGTGTAATGCCCCCATTATGCCCCTTATGCAGGATGTATGATGCCCCCATAGTGTAATGCCCCTTATGCAGGATGTATGATGCCCCACACAGTGTAATGCCCCTTATGCAGGATGTATGATGCCCCCACACAGTGTAATGCCCCCATTATGTCCCTTATGCAGTATGTATGATGCCCCCACACAGTGTAATGCCCCCATTATGCCCCTTATGCAGGATGTATGATGCCCCCACACAGTGTAATGCCCCCATTATGTCCCTTATGCAGTATGTATGATGCCCCCACACAGTGTAATGCCCCCATTATGTCCCTTATGCAGTATGCATGATGCCCCCACAGTGTAATGCCCCTTATGCAGGATGTGTGATGCCCCCACACAGTGTAATGCCCCCATTATGCCCCTTATGCAGGATGTATGATGCCCCACACAGTGTAATGTCCCCATTATGCCCCTTATGCAGGATGTATGATGCCCCCCACACAGTGTAATGCCCCTATTATGCCCCTTATGCAGGATATATGATGCCCAAACACAGTGTAATGCCCCTATTACACCCCTTATGCAGTATGTATGATGCCCCCACACAGTGTAATACCCCCATTATGCCCCTTATGCAGTATGCATGATGCCCTTACACAGTGTAATGCCCCCATTATGCCCCTTATGCAGTAGGTATGATGCCCCCACACAGTGTAATGCCCCCATTATGCTCCCTATGCAGTATGTATGATGCCCCCACACAGTGTAATGCCCCTATTATACCCCTTATGCAGTATGTATGATGCCCCCACACAGTGTAATGCCCCCATTATGTCCCTTATGCAGTATGTATGATGCCCCCACACAGTGTAATGCCCCTATTATACCCCTTATGCAGTATGTATGATGCCCCCACACAGTGTAATGCCCCATTATGTCCCTTATTCTTTATGCATGATGCCCCCACACAGTGTAATGTTCCCTCAGTACCGCCTGAGGTCCTGCACTTGGAATGATTCCTCTGGAAAATGGTTTTCCCTCTGCCTGCTCCCCTCCATGTATACCCTCGAGCATGTATACATACATGTAGGGGAGCAGGCCTTACTAGATATTGAGGCTTTGTACAGTAATATACTGCATGAGGATGGTATTAGAGGAGTAAGACGTTTCTTGAAATCAAGATCAATAGAGTGTAGCAGACCTAATGTCTTCATGGAAGATCTTCTAAAATTCACTCTTAGGCTGCGTGCACACGATGCGTTTTTCATGCGTTTATGCTGCGGAATTTCCGCAGCGGAAACGCATCAAAAACGCATGGTAATCCGCACCCCATGGTCCCCAGTGGCATTCCGCAATGTCAATGCACATGCTGCTGATTTTTCCGCAGCGTTTCTGCAGCGCAAATAAATCCGCAGCATGTTCATTAATTTTGCGGAAGCGCCGCCATTGACTTGCATTGAGACGCATAGAATCCGTGTCTGTACATTTCTACAAGCGAATTCTATGCGTCTCTATGTGCGGATGGTACCCAGGTCTGGAGGATAGAAGACTCTCATCCAGACCTGGGTACCATTGTACCTGTAAAAAAAGAATAAAATAAAAAATAAAGTTTATATTCACCTGTCCGGCGGCTTCTCTCTGCTTGCCGGCAGCGCTTCTCCTTCCAGGACCTGAGATGACGTCACGGTCATGTGACCGCAGACTGTCTCGCGATGTGCCGGCAACCTGGAAGAAGCCAGGACGAGCGCGACAGCACACGCCGGGGCATCGGGGGTGAGTATAGCTTTATTTTTTTTATTTTTACAGTCACACTGTATAAATCCATGCCTTTTGCATGGATTTATACAGTGTGACCTAGTTGTCAAGCACTTTCCCAGTGATGCTATCGCCTGGAAAGTGCTTGTCAGTCCGCATGCGGAAACACATGCGTTAACGCATGTGAATCCGCATGTATTCTGCAGGAAAAACGCATGCACAATCTGCATGCGTTTTTTCTGCCAGGGAGATGCAGAAATGCTGCAGAAATTTTCTGCTTCATTTCTGCATCGTGGGCACATAGCCTTACTCATAACTTCTTTCTTTTTGACAGGAAATACTTCCACCAGCTCAGGGGTAGTGCGATGTGGAGCCCCTGTGTCCCCTCGTATGATAACCTCTTCCTGGGCTGGTGGGAGGAAACCACAATATTCAGGGATGATCATAAGTGGTGGCATCCATATATTTGGGTACAGTATAGATATATTGACCACATTTTTATCATCTGGTCGGGGACGAGTGAACAATTTTTTTTTAATTTTTCAGGGAACTCTACATCAATAGCGATGGCCTTAGATTTACATCTGAGTTTAATTATTACCAGTTGCCTTTCTTGGATGTACTAATCTAGAAATAACGGCATGGGACCCTAGGGACACTCAACTACCATAAACCTACTAACACTAATAAACTATTGAAATGGGATAGCCACCACCCCATCCCACTGAAAAAGGCATTACCCAATGGCCAATTTTTACAGTTGAGAAGGAACTGTTCTAATGTCACAGATTTTAATATACAGACAATAGACATGAACACCAGATTCATGGAAAAAGGTACCCACAGTACATTTTGGATTCCGCACGATCCTTTACAGAAAAACAGGAGAGACAAACATTCCTCCATACCTAACCAAGAGACCAAGAAAAAGATGGGATAACACTGGTAATAGGAACTGAGTAACCGTATCTTTAATATCCTCAGAAAACACTAGGATGTACTTGTGGCCGACCCGGACCTGAGGGTGCTGTGGGATCTACTCCCACAATAACTTTCAGAATTGGTCAGTCAATTAGGGACCATTTAGTGCATAGTGTCTATAAAAAACCAAGGGGACATGGCTAGATAGAAGAATCTTTGGTTTCTTCAGATGTGGAGAATGTTTTTTCTGTAATTGGATGAGACATATAAATCTTGTTCCTCCACTGGTAAAACCATTGTTCAGAGGGATTATTCCAACTGTAAAACCTCGGGACTTGTATATATGGCCACATGCACCTGCCCCTAGATTATGTAGGCAAGGTCAAGAGGGAATCTAGGAGTAAGGTGGGGTAGCATCTGGGCGATATATGCCATGGTCACGACACCCCATTAGCGAGGCACATGAACAGTGTACATCGAGGTGAAGCCGGAGACATCTCCTTTTGTATTATTGAGGTGGTTAAACCCAATGTGAGAGGAGGTGATCACAATAGATGTATCCTCAAAAAGGAAAGTGAGTGGATTTCCAGATTGGATTCACTAGACCCTAAGGGACTGAATGAGCAAATTTCCTATGCTTGTTTTGTGTGAATACAACCCCATTTTGGGTTACATTTTTGGATTTTATACTCTATTCATTGCTACTCTCATTGTTCATTCATTGTTCCCTGTAAATAGGGTTCACATATTGTTTTACTTCATGAAGAGATCTGAGCTTCTATATCAGAATTATTTCTTATCAGTTATATCCCATATATACTATTTACACTGTGTGCAGAATTATTAGGCAAATGAGTATTTTGATCACATGATACTTTTTATACATGTTGTCCTACTCCAAGCTGCATAGGCTTGAGAGACAACTACCAATTAAGTAAATCTGGTGATGTGCATCTCTGTAATGAGGAGGGGTGTTGACTAATGACATCAACACCCTATATAAGGTGTGCTTAATTATTAGGCAACTTCCTTTCTTTTGGCAAAATGGGTCAGAAGAGAGATTTGACAGGCTCTGAAAAGTCCAAAATTGTGAGATGTCTTGCAGAGGGATGCAGCAGTCTTGAAATTTCCAAACTTTTGAAGCGTGATCAACGAACAATCAAGCGTTTCATGGCAAATAGCCAACAGGGTCCCAAGAAGCGTGTTGGCCAAGAAAGGCGCAAAATAACTGCCCATGAATTGAGGAAAATCAAGCGTGAAGCTGCCAAGATGCCATTCGCCACCAGTTTTGCCATATTTCAGAGCTGCAACGTTACTGGAGTATCGAAAAGCACAAGGTATTCGATACTAAGGGACATGGCCAAGGTAAGGAAGGCTGAAAAACGACCACCTTTGAACAAGAAACATAAGATAAAACGTCAAGAATGGGCCAAGAAATATCTTAAGACTGATTTTTCAAATGTTTTATGAACTGATGAAATGAGAGTGACTCTTGATGGGCCAAATGCATGGGCCAGAGGCTGGATCAGTAAAGGGCAGAGAGCTCCACTCCGACTCAGACCCCAGCAAGGTGTAGGTGGGGTAATGGTATGGGCTGGTATCATCAAAGATGAACTTGTGGGACCTTTTCAGGTTGAGGATGGAGTGAAGCTCAACTCCCAGACCTACTGCCAGTTTCTGGAAGACAACTTCTTCAAGCAGTGGTACAGGAGGAAGTCGGTATCGTTCAAGAAAAACATGATTTTCATGCAGGACAATGCTCCATCACATGCATCCAACTACTCCACAGCGTGGCTGGCCAGTAAAGGTCTAAAAGAAGAAAAAATAATGACATGGCCCCCTTGTTCACCTGATCTGAACCCCATAGAGAACCTGTGGTCCATCATAAAATGTGAGATCTACAGGGAGGGAAAAAAGTACACCTCTCGGAACAGTGTCTGGGAGGCTGTGGTGGCTGCTGCACGCAATGTTGATTGAAAACAGATCAAGCAACTGACAGAATCTATGGATGGAAGGCTGTTGAGTGTCATCATAAAGAAAGGTGGCTATATTGATCACTAATTTTTGGGGGTTTTGTTTTTGCATGTCAGAAATGTTTATTTCTAAATTTTGTGCACTGATATTGGTTTCCCTGGTGAAAATAAACAAGTGAGATGGGATTATATTTGGTTTTTATTAAGTTGCCTAATAATTCTGCACAGTAATAGTTAACTGCACAAACAAATATCCTCCTAAGATAGCCAAATCTAAAAAAAACCCACTCCAACTTCCAAAAATATTAAGCTTGGATATTTATAAGTCTTTTGGGTTGATTGAGAACATAGTTGTTGATCAGTAATAAAAATAATCCTCGAAAATACAACTTGCCTAATAATTCTGCATGCAGTGTAGTAACTAACAAGTGTGGTGATCCTTGTTTATCTCTAATTATGCAATAGGGGTCAAATTTGACCATTTAGGAATATACTGTGGGTCATCATCCCATATTTTTTGTAGTGACAAAGTAGATCTACATGACTATTGCATGATGGGAGGATGTGCAATACTTGTGTATAATCTCCCATGAAGCTAATCTCAGAGACAGGACTTTTCTATATTGGAATGCAATCCAAATTCATTATGCTTCAGCGTGCAACTCATACTTATGGACATTCGCAGTCTCAGAATGATCCTAGATGTGCTCCGGCGTGTAACACAACTACGGGCATACGCAGTCCCGGGTACTACTGGCACGGTGGGAATCAGTTTATCTGGCTTTTCAGTGTAAAGCGCGTCACTTCCGGACATGCACACTAGGGGATGGACATTATCGGACCTCTAGCTCATGAGAAGTAGCACAAGCGCAGTACATTATTGTAGACAGACTCCATTCTATATACAGTGAGTACGGAAAGTATTCAGACCCCTTTAAATTTTTCTCACCCTTTGTTTCATTGCAACCATTTAATAAATTCTAAAAAGTTAATTTTTTTTTCTCATTAAAGTACACTCTGCACCCCATCTTGACTGAAAAAAAACAGAAATGTAGAACGCTTTGCAAATTTATTAAAGAAAAACTGAAATATCACATGGTCATAAGTATTCAGACCCTTTGCTCAGTATTGAGTAGAAGCACCCTTTTGAGCTAGTACAGCCATGAGTCTTCTTGGGATTGATGCAACAAGTTTTTGACACCTGGATTTGGGGATCCTCTGCAATTCTTCCTTGCAGATCCTCTCCAGTTCCGTCAGGTTGGATGGTGAACATGGGTGGACAGCCATTTTCAGGTCTCTCCAGAGATGCTCAATTGGGTTTAGGTCAGGGCTCTGGCTGGGCCAGTCAAGAATGGTCATAGAGTTGTTATGAAGCCACTCCTTTGTTATTTTAGCTGTGTGCTTCTGGTCATTGTCTTGTTGGAAGGTGAACCTTCGGCCAAGCCTGAGGTCCAGAGCACTCTGGAAGAGGTTTTCATCCAGGATATCTCTGTACTTGGCCGCATTCATGTTTCTTTCAATTGCAACCAGTCGTCCTGTCCCTGCAGCTGATAAACACCCCCATAGCATGATGCTGCCACCACCATGTTTCACTGTTGGGATTGTATTGGGCAGGTGATGAGCTGTGCCTAGTTTTCTCCACACATACCGCTTAGAATTATCACCAGAAAGTTCTATCTTCATCTCATCAGACCAGAGTATCTTATTTCTCATAGTCTGGGAGAACTTCATGTGTTTTAGAGCAAACTCTATGCGGGCTTTCATATGTCTTGCACTGAGGAGAGGCTTCCGTTGGGCCACTCTGCCATAAAGGCCCGACTGGTGGAGAGCTGCAGTGATAGTTGACTTTGTGGAAATTTCTCCCATCTCCCTACTGCATCTCTGGAGCTCAGCCACAGTGATTTTGGGGTTATTCTTTACCTCTCTCACCAAGGCTCTTTTCCAGCGATTGCTCAGTTTGGCTGAACGGCTAGGTCTAGGAAGACTTCTGATGGTCCCAAACTTCTTCCATTTAATGATTATGGAGGCCACTGTAAACCTTGAGTAATGCAGAAATTCTTTTGTAACCTTGGCCGGATCTGTGCCTTGCCACAATTCTGTCTCTGAGCTCCTTGGACAGTTCCTTTGAGCTCATGATTCTCATTTGGTCTGACATGCACTGTGATCTGTGAGGTCTTATATAGACAGGTGTGTGCCTTTCCAAATCAAGTCCTATCAGTTCAATTAAACACAGTTGGACTCCAATGAAGGAGTAGAACCATCTCAAGGAGGATCACAAGGAAATGGACAGCATGTGACTTAAATATGATTGTCTGTGCAAAGGGTCTGAATACTTATGACCATGTGATATTTCAGTTTTTCTTTGTTAATAAATTTAAAAAAAAATCTACATTTGTTTTTTTTCAGTCAAGAAGGGGTGCAAAGTGTACATTAATGAGAAAAAAAATGAACTTTTTAGAATTTACCAAATGGCTGCAATGAAACAAAGAGTGAAAAATTTAAAGGGGTCTGAATACTTTCCATACCCACTGTAAAGCGGTGCTGCACGTAGTGGCTTAGAGGAATGCGGTGTCCACCGCTAGTTCCTGGTGGTGCTGTGTGCGTTGTTAGGGGCAGGATGGTATCTAAAGGCGGGGGGCGGGAATAGTGAGGGCGGCTGACCAATCGCCGCCAATCCCACAGGGCTGTGTAGTGTGAACTCCGGAAGTGCACGTGTGACGTCACCGGAAGTGACTCGCTGCTCCCAGGAAGCTGTGCGTTCAACAGGCCAGTGTAAATGCGTTTCAGTGAGCCGGAAGTTTGAGGGAGAGAGAACGTGCGTTCCACCAGTATAGAGCATAAAACCCCATGGGCATGAGCCAGAGCCTTTGATGGAGTGGTGAAGGATCCAGGAGAGGGGACAAGAATGTGCCAGAGAGGAATAATCTTCAATAAAGGAGACAATATATGAGTAGGATATGGAGATCAAAACATGTATATTATTGACCTATTCAAATTGAAGACCACATTTCCAAGCGTAAAATACATTTCAACATAGGGTCACATAAGATCCCTGGGTGACAAGTTTCTTTATACCAATTGTCCAATGAGAACCAAACTCCAAATATAAAAAAACCTTATAGAAAGGGCAGTAGGTCATAGTCCCTATTAAGGCTTTTCGGTGAAAAGCACCGTGATGGGTACCAATGTGGCCCCCCCATATGCAAATTGCTTCATGTCCTCTTTCGAGAATCAGGTGGTCTACTCTAATCCACTTTTTCAAGAACATTCCATTCTCTGGGAACGTTTCATAGATGACATCTTTTGCATATGAGAGGGTCCCTTAGAATCCTTAGAGGTTTTTCTCCACACTTAACTCCGCATAGCCAGATTTGAGCTTCACCATGACATATGATTCAAGCAGTGTTAGTTTCCAAGGATCAAGGATACACAGGGCCACCTAACAACTGACCTCTATTCCAAGCCCACCGATCGCAATGGCCTATTACACTTTTCTAACAATCATCCAAGGTCTTTGAAGAAATCTATACCTACATCACAATTTCAGAGGGTCAAACAGATAGTGTCCAGTGACACTATCCGCAATCAGAGGTTACAAGAAATGACAACCAAATTCATTGAACGAGGCTATCCACCTAGCTTCTTGCATCCCCAGGCGTCGAATTCCAGAACTGATCGTCCAAACACTAAGGACAGAATCCCCTTCGTTCACACGTTCCACCCCTTCGCCTACATCTTACATAAAACCATTAGGAAACACTGGAACATCTTACAAACCAGCTATCCCACGATCCCTGCGTTCCAACAACCCCCTTCCTACCGTGTTTTAAGAGAGCAACCAATATTAGAGACTCTCTGGTATGTGCCGATTTGGGCACAGCGCACCAAGGTCCTAAACAACGGTTCTTCCAGAATCCCAAAATGGAGTCAACGCACAAGTCCACAATTCTGTGCAAAAACCTAATGTTACCCATTCCCCAACACTTTATCACGGCAGGACATAGTATTTCTCAATTCAAATACCAGGTATTGGAACAAGTTTTGACACCACGTCGGAGGGGGCGACCAAGTGAGCCTTCTCAAACGTAGAGAAGCCTTCTGGATTCATGAATTACAGTCCTTAGAGCCGAAAGACCTTAATAGGGACTGTGACCTACTGGCTTTTTATATAAGGTTTTTTTATGTTTGGAGTTTGGTTCTCCATGAACAATTGGTATAGAGAAACTTGTCACCCAGGGATCTTATGTGACCCCATGTTGAAATGTATTTTACGTTTTTAAATGTGGTCTTCAATTTGAATAGGTCAATAATATACATGTTTTGATCTCCATATCCTACTCATATATTGTCTTCTTTATTGCAGATTATTCCTCTCTGGACACTCTTGTCCCCTCTCCTGGATCCTTCTCAACTCCAACAAAGGCTCTGGCTCATGCCCATTGGGGGCTCTATATTGGTGTAACGCACGTTCTCTCTCCCTGGCACTCAAACTTCCAGCTCACTGGAACGCATTTACACCGGCCTGTGGAACGCACAGCTTCCTGGGAGCAGCGTGTCACTTCCGGTGACGTCACACGTGCACTTCCGGAGTTCACACTACACAGCACTGCAGGATTGGCCGCGATGGTCAGCCGCCCTCACTATTCCCGCCCCCCACCTTTAGAAACCATCCTACCCCTGAAAACGCGCACAGTACCAGGAACTAGCGGTGGACACCGCGTTCCTCTAAGCCACTACGTGCAGTACCACCTTATAACCAGGAACTAGGGGTCACAGGTATGCTACGTCCAGCTCTATTCTGTCTATCTCTGCCTCCACAGTCCCTCTCAGCTGATAACTGTGAGTCTGCCACTCTCTGCTCTTTTCTGCAGACCCAAGCAACCAGTGTCACCATATCTCCACACTTTTGAATTCCTACCTTTGAATACCATCCAGCAGTCTAGTAGGTGTCAGCTCGCTTCAATTTTTATATATACTTGCTCTATACTATGATGTTGTATCCGTATTAATGGGGTTTGATGAAATATTATGCACTGTTTGACAGCATGTTTATTGTTCAGGTTAAACAAGAGATATTATCATGTTATTGCGCAATGATCCATTTGTATATGCTTTTTTAATTTTATTATTATTCTTCTATTTATTGTTTTGTTCTTTGTGCTATTTCCAACAGTTACTGATGAAGGTCAGATCGACCTAAACGCTAACTTTTGTTTTTGGACTGCATTAAAAAAATTGAACCATTGAATGCCGAGGTTATTCTCCATTCCAGTGTCAGAAAATGCGACGAGAATTAGCTTTATGGAAGATGAGTCTATGAGAAACGTATTCGGCTGCGTGCTCACGTTGCGTATTACAGGCGTATATGCTGCGGAATTTCCGCAGCGTAACCGCTTGTAAAACGCATGTATATCCGCACCCCATGGTCCCCAATGGCATTCCGCAATGTCAATGCCCATGCTGCGGATTTTTCCGCAGCGTATATGCTGCGGTCAAAATTCCGCAGCATGTTCGTTAATTTTGCGGAAGCGCAGCGGAATCAATGTGCGGATGGTACCCAAGTCTGGATGAGAGGAGACTCTCATCCAGACCTGGGTACCAAAGAACCTGTAAAAAAAAAGAAAAAATAAAGTTTATACTTATCTTCTGATGTCTTCCCGGTGTTTTCCCGCCGTCGCGCTGTTGTGTGAAGGACCTGCCACGTCATTAAGTCATGTGACCCATCACATGACTCAATGACGTCACCGCAGGTCCTGCACACAACAGCATGAGCCGCTCAAGACTCCGGACAGGACAGAGAATGCATCGGAAAGTGAGTATAAACTTTATTTTTTTATTTTTTACCATTCTGATTCTTTTTTTTTTAACTATTACTTGGTCACACTATATAAATCCATGCCGGTTGCATGGATTTATATAGTGTGAAGAAGTTGTCAAGCACTTTTCCAAGTGATGCTTAAATCACTTGGAGAAGTGCTTGATAACCCGCATGCGGAAATGCATGCAAAGACACTGCAAAGACGCCTCACAAACGCTTCTACCTGGCGGGAAAACCGCATGTAAAATCCGCATGTGGTTTTCCCGCCAGGGAGAAGCGTAAAAAATATGCTTCAGTTCCGCAACGTGGGCACTTAGCCTTCAGCTGCCGACTCCGAGGAAGAAACTGCTTGTTGTCTGTGGCCTAAAATATAAAGGTTTTATTACTAGATGTAAAGTAAAAAACTAAATGATGTGAAATAATAAATCTCCTTATATGTTTCCTCTCATTATCTCCAATAGATGTATTATTACACAGGATTTATATGATGTTCCATCAACTTATCTTCTTCTCATTCAGGTCTCTACAATATCGGATCCTCTCAGTGAAGATCTATATATGAACATTTTCCTGATTTACTCATCAAAGATGGATATGGATAGAGACAAGATGGCAGAGAGGATATTCCACTTCACCCTAGAGATCCTCTTCCGGCTTACTGGAGAGGTGAGAGATTCTGATGACGTCACATTACATCATTCTTATCTATGGGAATAACAGATGAACAGAACTGGAGAGGTGAGGACTCTGGAAATGTCTGGAGGGAGATTTATTAATGTGTCTCTCCATAACCAGAGATTAATCACGGGGCCTCCACCTCACCCCCTGATACATGAGGACATCAATGACCAGAAGATCCTAGAACTCGCCTACAAGATGATTGAGCTGCTGACTGGAGAGGTGACACTGCTGGGAATGCTGGGACATTATACAGTAACGCTATGGAGGGATCGAGGGGATGATGGTATCATTGTATGTGTCAGGTTCCTATAAGGTGTCAGGATGTCGCTGTCTATTTTTCCATGGAGGAGTGGGAGTATTTAGAAGGACACAAAGATCTGTACAGGGACTTCATGATGGAGGTTCCCCAGCCCCTCACATCACCAGGTAATAGACAGGACTAAATACACAAGGCCTATAATTGTCTATATGTAAAGAATGAATTCACACCCTGTATGTGTTTCCTCCAGATCTATCCAGTAAGAAGACAACACCAGAGAGATGTCTCCGTCCTCTTCTTCCGCAGGACTGTAAACAAGAAGATCCCAATGTTCCTCAGGATCATCAGGTAGATGAAGAGAAGGTGTCATGAGATCTCCCCTATGATATGTAGACTGCTGTGAAGGTCTTGTATTCAGTCTTGTTTTATCCACCATTATTATTTGTGTAATGAGAACGGTGGAGATGACAGGATTAGAGCTGATCATAGATGTGACTTCTCCATCTGTCTTTGACTTTTATAATATTTGTTTCAGGGTGAAGATCTGACCCATAGTAATATTACAGAGACATATGTGAGGGGTGATGAGCGGTGTAAAGAGGAGATTCCTACATATGACTACCCAGGTGAGTAGTAACCACTAAATGCACAGAAGTCACAGATTCTTCTCAGTCACCGGCTGTGGCTGCTTTATCAGTGGTGTAGTCCGGTTGTATCACAATTTTGTGAGCACCATTTTGCCTCTAGACCACAACATTCTCCTCCGTCTGAAAATGTTCAGATTACTTTGGGAAATTATGAAAGCCCTTTTCTATAGAATTTACAACCTGGAGGATCCACCTACCCCCTGAGATTAGATGATGCTGACCATTACTTGCCCAGATCTGTAAACTACAAAGCCAAATGACAGCGTATGTAGAATGTGCTGACAAGTTAGAAAATCACTTGAAGAAAAATATTATGATGGTCCTGTAAGAGAAAGCGGAGGGTAATGATGCTGTTGGCTTCCTAGAACCCTGATATCTTAATGGATGAATCTACCTTCTCTCCCTTCTGTGCTGCTGAATGTGCTCATATGGTCCCTACAAGACCAGGTCCAGTCTTTCTGGCCAAACTTCACCTTTATGATCGACAACATTAAATGTGCAGAGAGGGACAAGTGTGAATTTCTGTACAATAACAACAGAGTTTCCCTTTATCCTGACTTTTCAATTTCTTTTAAAACCAACTAACTTCAAACAGGATTGTGATAAACTACATAAAACATTACACCTGTGCCATGATATATCTCTAAGCTGTGCGTGGCTGATGGCTGTCATATACATTTATTCACGCCTGCAGGAGATGTGTTGGCTCCAGCCCTGGTTTCATGGATTCACTCCACGTCATAAATTCCATTATGTTTTCATCCTAAGGAATTCAGATTACTGCACAATCTCTCCTGAAATGGGAGCGCTAATACTTTCTCTACTCTTCTGGTCAGGACTCATAGTAGCTCCAATGCTCCACCATAAATAAGTGCCACTCCAGTTTAGTGTTGGATTTCTCCCTTCATACATACGTTGTTGTTGGGGATGTTGCATGTTTTTATATTCTTTCTTTTTTTACAGGTTCATTCTGTATGATAGTTTGATTGTGGTGGGATTGTCCTGCCTCACTTATGTGACTCTGTAACTCCCTGGTAGTCTTTCAAAAAGATCTCCATTGCCTCTTCCAAATGCCCGAGATCTAAATTTAAGACGCCTCATCTCTGCACTATTATAAAAAGTTCTCTTTGAATGTCTAATATTTCTTCTTGAAACTCATCTGACAGAAAATATTGTCCCTTACTATAGTTTAGATTGCCAAGAGCCCCATACTTTAATTACTCCCATTACCAGCGCTGCCTGCAGGATGAATAAGGCGGCTCCTGGTGACAGAAGCAGATTCACAGGAGCAGATCCCAGAGGAGATGGGACCCACCATTTGCAGAAGCCTTAATATGACAAAATGTCAGAAAACCAGGGCAGTAGAATTCCCCATAAAGTGACTTCATTTTGGAAATTACAACTCTCAGTGAATTAATCTATAGGAGTAGTGACTATTTTGACTACACAGGCACTTTCCGAAAATTAGTCCTGGATGTTGGAGAGTAAAAATTACAGATTGGCCATTTTATTATCCAACACATAGTGCCCAGATTGTACTCCAGGAGACACACACCTTAAATTAAGTTGGTTCTTCTCACTATAGTAATGCCAAATACATAGATGCTAAATGTGTTTTGGGCGCACTGCAAGGCTCAGAAGCGAGGGGGAGATTTGACTTCGGAAAAGCATATATTGCTGGATTGGTTTATGGAAGCCATGCTGATTATCAAGAGCCTTTGAGCCACTAATAATGTGGAAACCTCTGTTTTTCCACTGACAGATGATGGACCTGAGTGAGGGCTTGTTTTTTGTGGGATGAGTAGAAGTTTTTATTTGTATCATTTTTGCCTACATAACATTTTTTGATGGCTTCTTATTCCATATTTTGGAGGCAGAATGAACAGTTGGACACCACGCTCTACTGGTTAATCCTATGAGGTTTTCTATTAGACTGTGAACTGTCATTCGGTCAATAACTTCCCATTTCTACGGACATTTTAAGCACAATTAACACAAGAATCCCATAGAAAAATAAATAAAGATTGCATACCACTTCTAAATCAATCTAAACTAACACATCCCTGGGCTACATGCTAGTCCAGGAAAATGAAGAGATATATGCTCAAGTTTAAAAATCTATTTTATTAGACACAAATCTAAAAACTAGAGGAATATTTAAAATATTTTTAATCCTCTATTTTTTAGATTTGTGTCTCATAAAATAGATTTTTAAACTTGAGCATATATTTCTTCATTTCCCTGGATTAGCATGTAGCCCAGTGATCTGTTTGTTTAGACATTTTAAGTAGAAATGTTCAAAAATATAAATTTCAAGGATATTTTATTCAAAATTAATAATTGTTTTTTTTTTCTTGGCAGATGACTGTACCAGAAGATCAATGGGACAGGAGATTTTTAAATGTGATGATCTTGAGATCCCACAGGATACAATTGAAGTGAATACCATTACTTCTTCTATGAAACAGGTCCTGTCTTCTGATTCATTACCGACTACTAAGGAAAATCAAAATAAAATAAGCATTAAAAAACGAACTGCTCCTAAAGCAAAGAAATCATTTTCAAGTTCAGAAAATGGAAATAGTTTTACCCTCGAAAAGTCTATTCTTAAACATCAAAAAATACACACAGAGGACAATAGATTTTTTTGTTCCAAATGTGGAAAATATTTTAACCAGAAGTCAGTTTTTGTTGATCACCAGAGAACCCACACAGGGGAGAAGCCTTTTTCATGTTCAGAATGTGGGAAATGTTTTAGTCGTAAAAAGTTTCTTAATAGACACAAGAGAACTCACACAGGGGAGAAGCCTTTTTCTTGTTCAGAATGTGGGAAATGTTTTAACCGGAAAGACCATCTTGATAGCCACCAAAGAACCCACACAGGGGAGAAGCCCTTTTCCTGTTCAGAATGTGGAAAATGTTTTAACCAGAAATCAGGTTTGATTAAGCACCAGAGAACCCACACAGGTGAGAAGCCTTTTTCCTGTTCAGAATGTGGGAAATGTTTTAATTGTAAAATGATTCTTCATAGTCACAAGAGAACTCACACAGGGGAGAAGCCCTTTTCCTGTTCAGAATGTGGGAAATGTTTTAACCAAAGATCAGTTTTGGTTGCGCACCAGAGAACCCACACAGGGGAGAAGCCCTTTTCATGTTCAGAATGTGGGAAATGTTTTAACCAGACATCCCATTTGATTAGGCACCAGAGAACCCACACAGGGGAGAAGCCTTTTTCATGTTCAGATTGTGGGAAATGTTTTAACCAGACATCCCATTTGATTAGGCACCAGAGAACCCACACAGGGGAGAAGCCTTTTTTCGAATCTTTTTTTTTAATCCAATATATTTTTATTGAGATTTTCTTCCTTAGTTTTTTTTGACAAAACAAGAAACCAGTACACACAATAATAAAATAACATACCATAGGATGACATACATGCATCTCTCCTATGTATCCTTTCAGCTTGTCCATTACCATCTGATAACTTGCAGTTGCTATATCTTACAATTAACATTCCACATTCTTGAAATCTCTTATATAACCATAATATTGTAATAAACATTATAATCCTATACACATATAGGTGTGCTATATTACCCATACCACATGTTAAGGAATTCCAATGCACATCATAATGAAACATTAGACCTCGCCAATACCCCCCACTCCCCTATACGTCAAATTGTCTCTCCAACAATAACCCCCTTGATGGCATTCCAGGTGTATCCAACCATAAACCCCATATTTTCTCAAATGTATTCATTGAGTTTCGTTGTTTATATACCCCTTTTTCTAATCTGATAATGTTATTTATCCTATTTTTTAGTTCACTAATTTCTGGAGGTGAGGGGTTAATCCATTTGGATGCAATATGTTTCCTAGCTTGAAATAAAATATGTGAAATCCCTATTGAAATTGGGTCAAATTCCATATCATCTTCTAATATACCAAATAGGCATTTTTTTAGTCTGGTTCAATATCTATTTTATATACCCTCTTTATAATAGACAATAGTATTATTTTCTACCTAAAAGGGCGTCCATCTTGATTGTGCATTAAATGAATGCCGAAACTGTAGATATTTATAGAATTGTTTATTTGTCATCCCAAATCCCCCCTTTAATTTATCAAAGCACTTAAGTTTCCCTTCAGACAATATGTTTTATATCGTATATATGTTTTATATCGTATATATTCCTTTATCCACCCAACTCCGGAATCCCTCTAATTTATAGACCTCTGCATATTTATTATTAAACCATATAGGTGTAGATTCATTGCAGTCTCCTATTTCCATTATATCTTTACCCCTATCCCAGACCTTGTAGAGTAGAGCAAGTGTAGGGTATAGTGATTCCTTGTGTGCGAGGTCATTCAGTTCCACTATATGAATAGGAATATTCCACGGTGTCCTGAGGTAATTAACCCCTTAATACTATTTGGGTTTGCAGCACTTTGCTACTCACCCAAATGTTGCAATATAATATATTAGTGCATTAGGAATCGCCAATCCACCAGATTCCTCGTCACTTTTATTCACATTTTATCCTAGACGATTTCTTTTTCCATATAAGAGAATGAAACTTGCTATGAATTTTCTGAAAATGGGAATTATGGATCCAAATAGGGGCATTATGCAGAATGTATAAGAGTTGGGGCATCAATGTCATTTTTAATAAGTTCCCTCTTCCTACAGCTGATAATGGTAATCTCCACCACACATCGATTTTCTTTTTAAAATTTTCCAGAAGAAGATATAGATTCAGTGCAATGTAATCCGGAGATCTTTTTGTTATACTTATACTCGGTATTAGAATTTCTCAACAGTTTGTATTTGTGTATGTTCTAATATGCTGGAATTAGGGATATCATCACATGGTAGAATAACCGACTTATCCCAATTAATGGACAGTCCTGACCATTCACCAATCTCTCCAATAATGTTCAGAATAGGATCAATAGACTTCTGGATATCACCTACAGTAGAAACCAGAAGTTTCCATACACTATATAAAAAGACACATCTGCATGTTTTTCTCAATATCTGAGATGAAATCAGAATAAACCTTTCCCGATTCAGGTTAATTATGATTACCATAATTTATAATATTTGCCAAATGCCAGAATGAGAGAGAGAGAGAATGTTTTAAGGAATTTTTATAACTTACTGCAAAGTCAAAAGTTTACATACATTTCATTAGGATTTGGTGCCATTGCTCTTAAACTGAAAGACTTGGGTCTAAAGTTTGGGATATCCTTCCACAAGCTTCTCACAATAGTTGGTTGGAATTTGGGCCCATTACTCCTGACAAAACTGCTGTAACTGATCTAGGTTTATAGGTCACCTTTGCTCGCACCTGCTTTTTCAGCTTTGCTCATAAATCTTCAATAGGATTGAGATCAGGGCTTTGTGACGGCCACTCCAAAACATTGACTTTGCTATCCTTAAGCCACTTTGTTATCATTTTGGCAGTATGCTTTCGGTCATTGTCCATTTGGAAGACCCATTTCCGCCCAAGCTTTAACTCCCTGACTGATGTCTTGAGATGTTGCTTCAGTATTGCCACATAATCTTCTTTTCTCATGCTACCATCTATTTTGTGAAGTGCACCAGTCCCTCCTGCAGCAAAACAACCCCACAACATGATGCTGACACCCCCGTGTTTCACAGTTGGGATAGTGTTCTTAGGCATCCAAGCTTCTTCCTTTTCCTTCCAAACGCAACAATGGTCATTATGCCCAAAAAGTTCAATTTTAGTTTCATCAGACCACAGGACATGTCTCCAAAAATTAAGGTCTGTTTTCCAGTGTGCATTTGCAAATATTAATATTCCTTTTTTATGTTTCTTTTGGAGTAAAGGCTTCTTCCTGGCAGAGTGGCCTTTCAGCCCATGTTGATGCAGTACTCGTTTCATGGTGGATATTGACACAATCTTACCAGCTTACGCCATCATCCGCTGCTGTTATACAGCTGTGAAACATGAAGGGATTGCCTAACAAACAGGAAATCCCTGCATATATCACAGCTGTGTTACAGCTGCGACACATGCAGATGCGGTTGCTTCAACTGAAATGCCGAGCACGCCGAAACTACTCTGCGAGTACCCGAGCGTGCTTGTTTAAAGGGTTAAACAAGCATGCTCGCTCATCACTAATGTCAGATATTGAGAAAAGTATGCATATGTGTCTTTTTATATAGTGTATGTAAACTTCTGGTTTCAACTGTATATATATCAGTAAATCGTCAGCATAGAGTGAAAATCATTCATCTAAGTTACCATTTTTAAAGCCTACAATATCCGGACTAGCACTCAACATACAGGCCAGAGGTTCAATGGCCATCGCGGGAAGGAGGGGAGACAAGGGGCATCTCTGCCGTGTGCCCCTCCCCAACGTGATTGAAGCAGATAAGAGACCGTTAGTTCTTATTTTAGTCTGAGGTCCCGAGTACAAAACCTGTATGTATGATAGGAATTTGGAACCCACCCCAAACCTTTTCAGAACCTTCTACAGGTATTTCCATTCTACGCTATCGAATGATTTAGCCGCATAGAGAGAGAAAGAAAGAATAGCTTTATGTCCTATTATTACATCTGATTTATGAATATGCAAAAAAAGCCTTCGTAAATTTATTGCTGTGGACCAGTTTGGCATAAAGCCTGATTGATCCTGATGAATAATCTCTGTAATAATGTGAAATAATCTATTTTCCAGGCCTTTGCAATAATTTTAGTGTCTACCGAAAAAAGGGACGATATGACAGCGGGTCTTTCCCTGATTTCAAAAGGACCACTACAATTGCCTCATTCGTAGATTTTGGTGTGTGACCCGATTCTAATGCTTCATTAAAAGTATCTAATAGTTTAGGGATTAGGAGATCCTTATATTCTTACATAGCAGTTAGAGATGAGCGGTGTTCGACTAGAACTGTTCGCCAATCTCAAATTCGAGCTGTTTTGGGCGGTGTTCGAGTTGTTCGACGAACCCGAACGATTTGCAAAAAATTCGGCTGTTCGAGGTTATGTTCGATAACTGTTCGTGCACCAAAAGCGTGTCCTGCATGTCTGGCGCTATTTAGAGCACCAATCATGCAGGGATTGTCTGCCACTCACTGTAATGCCACAGCCATGGTGGTTGTGGCATTACAGTGATTGCCCAAATCGATGGGAACAGTGCCAACAGTGAAACATGAAAAGCCGGCAATTCAGCAGCGGCATACACCGGTACCCGACAATTTAGAACCGAAAGAATAGAGCTTCACACATAGATTAGATAGATATAAACATGTCAGCCACATATATATGAAGTACAGTGACAGTGTTGCTTACTGTACTTGTCATTTAGCGTAAAGGATTTATCAAAAAAAATAATAGTGTTTTCATGCACCGTCTCTTTAAAAAAGCCGGCCTGCAATTCAGCAGCGGTACCCGACAATTTATAACAGACAGAATAGAGCTTCACACATAGATTAGATAGATAGAAACATGTCAGTCACATATATATGAAGTACAGTGATAGTGTTGGTTACTGTACTTGTCATTTAGTATTAAAATAAAGGATTTATTATTAAAAAAATTGGCGTGGGGTTCCCCTTAATTTTAGGCTCTAGCGGAGGTTAAGCAGACGGCTGGGGCAGATGTTTGAAGCCTGGGAAGGGGGTAATACCCACGGAGCTTCCCAGGCTACTAATATCAGCCCCCAGCTGAATACATAGCCTTTACTAGCTATTAAAATGGGGGACCCCCCCCAAAAAATGACGTGGGGTCCCCCCTAATTTAATAGCTAGCAAAGGCTAGGCAGACAGCTGGGGGCTGATATTAATAGCCCAGGAAGGGAGCCATGAATATTGGCCCCCTCCCAGGCTAGAAACACCAGCCGTCAGCCGCCCCAGAAATGGCGCATTCATAGGATGCGCCAATTCTGGCACTTAGGCTCGCTCTTCCACGCTGCCCTGGTGCGGTGGCAGGGGGTAATAGGGTTGGGGTTGATGTCAGCTTATAATGCCAGCTGACATCAAGCCCAGGTTAGTAATGGAGAGGCGTCTATAAGACACCCCCATTACTAACCCCATAGTCAAAGTTAAAAAAAACACAAACACCCAGAATAAAGTCCTTTAATTGAAATAAAGACACAATCCTTTATTGTTCTAAATTAAACCATACTTACCGTCACGCCCATTCCAGCTGAAGCCAACGATCTCCTGCAATAAAAGAAAAATAATAAAGCAACCTCATCCTTACCTTTCCATGGTTCCCACGACAGCTTCAGCTCTGCTACATCGAGATGACTGGCTGGACCGCAGCAGAACGCTGCCATCCAGCCTCTCATCCCGCAGACACTGAGAAGCGCAGGCTTGCTTGCGCTGCTCAGCGTCTCTCTGTGACGACATCCAGATGAGCCGAGTTCATGTCCAATGAACTCAGCTCACCTCCTGCACGTCACTGACAGCGTGGGAGAATTCTCCTGCACTCAGCGCTTCAGCGTGAGAATTCTCCCACGCTGAAGCGCTGAGTGCAGGAGAATTTTCCCACGCTGTCAGTGACGTGCATAAGGTGAGCTCATGTCCAATGAACTCAGCTCACCTTCTGCACGTCACTGACAGCGTGGGAGAATTCTCCTGCACTCAGCGCTTCAGTGTGAGAATTCTCCCACGCTGAAGCGCTGAGTGCAGGAGAATTTTCCCACGCTGTCAGTGACGTGCATGAGGTGAGCCGAGTTCATTGGACATTAACTCGGCTCATCTGGATGCTCTCACAGAGAGACACTGTGGAGCGCAAGCAAGCCTGCGCTTCTCAGTGTCTGCGGGATGACAGGCTGGATGGCAGCGTTCTGCTGCGGTCCAGCCTGTCATCTCGATGTAGCAGAGCTGAAGCTGTCATGGGAACCATGGAAAGGTAAGGATGATGTTGCTTTATTATTTTTCTTTTATTTCAGGAGATCGTTGGCTTCAGCTGGAATGGGCGTGATGGTAAGTATGGTTTAATTTAGAACAATAAAGAATTGTGTGTTTATTTCAATTAAAGGACTTTTTTCTGGGTGTTGTGTTTTTTTTAAATACTTTACTAGAAATTCATGGTGGTCATGTCTAATATTGGCGTGACCCCATGAATTTCGGGCTTAGGGCCAGCTGATAATGCCAAGCTGGCCCTAACCCCTTTATTACCCAGTGAGCCACCGCATCAGGGCCCTGGATGAGTTGGGTACAGCGCCAGAAGATGGCGCTTCTATGAACGCGCCATTTTCCGGGGTGGCTGCGGACTGCAATTTGCAGCGGGGGTGGCCCAGAAAGCTTGGGCCTCCCTGCGCTGCGGATTCCAGCCCCCAGCTGCCTAGTTGTACCTGGCTGGACACAAAAACAGGGCGAAGCCCCACGTCAATTTTCTTTAAATTATTTCATGAAATAATTAAGAAAAAAAGGGCTTCCCTATATTGTTGTGTCCGGCCAGGTACAAATAGGCAGCTGGTGGTTGGGGGCAGCCCGTTCCTGCCTGCTGTACCTGGCTGGACACAAATATAGTGCGAAGCCCCACGTCAATTTTTTTTAAATTATTTCATGAATTTCCTGAAATAATTTAAAAAAATTGAAGTGGGGCTTCGCACTATATTTGTGTCCAGCCAGGTACAGCAGGCAGGAACGGGCTGCCCCCATCCACCAGCTGCCTATTTGTACCTGGCCGGACACAACAATATAGGGAAGCCCTTTTTTTCTTAATTATTTCATGAATTTCATGAAATAATCAAAAAAAATTGAAGTGGGGCTTCGCACTATATTTGTGTCCAGCCAGGTACAGCAGGCAGGAACGGGCTGCCCCCAACCACCAGCTGCCTATTTGTACCTGGCCGGACACAACAATATAGGGAAGGCCTTTTTTTCTTAATTATTTCATGAATTTCATGAAATAATTAAAAAAAAAGTACGTGGGGCTTCGCCCTATTTTTGTGTCCAGCCAGGTACAACTAGGCAGCTGGGTGGGGGCTGGAATCTGCAGCGCAGGGAGGCCCAAGCTTTCTGGGCCCCCCCCCGCTACAAATTGCAGTCCGCAGCCACCCCGGAAAATGGCGCGTTCATAGAAGCGCCATCTTCTGGCGCTGTACCCAACTCATCCAGGGCCCTGGTGCGGTGGCTCACTGGGTAATAAAGGGGTTAGGGCCAGCTTGGTATTATCAGCTGGCCCCAAGCCCAAAATTCATGGGGTCACGCCAGTATTAGACATGACCGCCATGAATTTCTAGTAAAGTATTTAAAAAAAACACAACACCCAGAATAAAGTCCTTTAATTGAAATAAAGACACAATTCTTTATTGTTCTAAATTAAACCATACTTACCATCACACCCATTCCAGCTGAAGCCAACGATCTCCTGCAATAAAAGAAAAATAATAAACCAACCTCATCCTTACCTTTCCATGGTTCCCACGACAGCTTCAGCTCTGCTACATCGAGATGACTGGCTGGACCGCAGCAGAACGCTGCCATCCAGTCTGTCATCCCGCAGACACTGAGAAGCGCAGGCATGCTTGCGCTCCTCACTGTCTCGCTGTGACGGCATCCAGATGAGCCGAGGTCATGTCCAATGAACTCGGCTCACCTCATGCACGTCACTGACAGCGTGGGAAAATTCTCACGCTGAAGTGCTGAGTGCAGGAGAATTCTCCCACGCTGTCAGTGATGTGCATGAGGTGAGCTCATGTTCAATGAACTCAGCTCACCTCCTGCACGTCACTGACAGCGTGGGAAAATTCTCCTGCAATCAGCGCTTCAGCGTGAGAATTTTCCCACGCTGTCAGTGACGTGCATGAGGTGAGCCGAGTTCATTGGACATGAACTCGGCTCATCTGGATGTCGTCACAGAGAGACGCTGAGCAGCGCAAGCATGCCTGCGCTTCTCAGTGTCTGCGGGATGACAGACTGGATGGCAGCGTTCTGCTGCGGTCCAGCCAGTCATCTCGATGTAGCAGAGCTGAAGCTGTCGTGGGAACCATGGAAAGGTAAGGATGAGGTTGCTTTATTATTTTTCTTTTATTGCAGGAGATCGTTGGCTTCAGCTGGAATGGGCGTGATGGTAAGTATGGTTTAATTTAGAACAATAAAGGATTGTGTCTTTATTTCAATTAAAGGACTTTATTCTGGGTGTTTGTGTTTTTTTTAACTTTGACTATGGGGTTAGTAATGGGGGTGTCTTATAGACGCCTCTCCATTACTAACCTGGGCTTGATGTCAGCTGGCATTATAAGCTGACATCAACCCCAACCCTATTACCCCCTGCCACCGCACCAGGGCAGCGTGGAAGAGCGAGGCTAAGTGCCAGAATTGGCGCATCCTATGAATGCGCCATTTCTGGGGCGGCTGACGGCTGGTGTTTCTAGCCTGGGAGGGGGCCAATATTCATGGCTCCCTTCCTGGGCTATTAATATCAGCCCCCAGCTGTCTGCCTAGCCTTTGCTAGCTATTAAATTAGGGGGGACCCCACGTCATTTTTTTTGGGGGGTCCCCCATTTTAATAGCTAGTAAAGGCTATGTATTCAGCTGGGGGCTGATATTAGTAGCCTGGGAAGCTCCGTGGGTATTACCCCCTTCCCAGGCTTCAAACATCTGCCCCAGCCGTCTGCTTAACCTCCGCTAGAGCCTAAAATTAAGGGGAACCCCACGCCAATTTTTTTAATAATAAATCCTTTATTTTAATACTAAATGACAAGTACAGTAACCAACACTATCACTGTACTTCATATATATGTGACTGACATGTTTCTATCTATCTAATCTATGTGTGATGCTCTATCTTTCTGTTCTAAATTGTCGGGTACCGCTGCTGAATTGCCGGCCGGCTTTTTTAAAGAGACAGTGCATGAAAACACTATTATTTTTTTAAATAAATCCTTTACACTAAATGACAAGTACAGTAAGCAACACTATCACTGTACTTATTATATATGTGACTGACATGTTTTTATCTATCTAATCTATGTGTGAAGCTCTATTCTTTCTGCTCTAAATTGTCGGGTACAGATGCTGAATTGCCGGCCGGCTTTTTTAAAGAGACGGTGCATGAAAACACTAATATTTTTTTTAATAAATCCTTTACACTAAATGACAAGTGCAGTAAGCAACACTGTCACTGTACTTCTTATATATGTGGCTGACATGTTTCTATCTATCTAATCTATGTGTGATGCTCTATTCCTTCTTGTCTAAATTGTCGGGTACCGGTGTATGCCGCTGCTGAATTTGCCGGCCGGCTTTTTTAAAGAGAGTGTCTTCTGAGCAGTTTGTCAGCTTTTGGACACCTTTGCAGGTGTTTTCTATGTGTTTCTATGTGTTTTTGTTTGCCTGCCATTGGTTTTAACGGTGTTCGACGGTGTTCTAAGGTGTTCGACGAACAGTTCGACGAACAGTTCCTCGAACATCCCGGTGTTCGACGAACCGAACCGAACCCGAACACTACGGGGGTGGCTCAACACTAATAGCAGTCCATGAGAGCCGGTGCCTTTTCATTACCAAGGGACTGTAATGCGTCCTCAAGTTCAGACATTGTCAGTGGGTTTCCTAGGAGCTACTTTCCTCTTTAAACTTAGGTAATTTTATATCCTCAAGAAACAATCCAAGTTCGTCCTCATTTCCTCTAAATCTTGATTCATAAATATTAGAATAGTAAGTATGAAAGGCATTTAGCACATTGTTTCCTGATGTGGTGTCTCCATTTTCCGTGACATAAGATGGATCCTCCTTTGATTTATCTACGGTAGAGAGAAGATGTCCCACACTTTCCCCCTGTTCAAAATATTTTTGCTTTGTAAAGAACTGCTTGTTTTCCGCCTTAGAGATAAGATGATCATGAAATAATCTCTGAGCGGTCTCTAACTCCCGGCCATTACCAGCTGACTGGTTTAGGGTGTATTGCACCTCAGCCTGTTGTACCCCATTTTGGAGATCTTGTGTGAATTCTTTAGTTTTAGCTTTGCATCTAATAATATCTCTTATAAGTGTTCCTCTACCATAGGCCTTCATGGCATCCCATAGTATTATTATTATTTTTTAAACATATTTTATTGGTATTTTTGTAAAGATAATTCAAAACACATCCAAACAAACACAAGAAACAATCAATCCAGATGGGTCTTGCTGTTGATTCTTGAGCTTTCAGCCATACGCTGTGACATAGACCAATCCTTCCTTTCTAATTTGTTCTTATTCTCATCCTCCTTCCTTTCCCTGATCTACATGCTATTGATTATTAATCTTTGTCTAATCATTTCACACCTTTATGCAAGTTGGTTTCTCATTATGTTCTAATATCTATTACTTTTCCCAATAGATTCTTATGTATCATACAATATTTGCAGAATCATCTGTTGGGTCTTGTAGGAGTTTTCCTGGGGACCCTCTCAATCTCTCAGTGTGACACCAAACAGAGTTAACAAACGACGTTACAATATGTGATTTCTTCTTGATTACAGTGTTTTCCAATAAAAGTTTTTCCATTTAACAAAGTATTTGCTTGTGAGTTTCTTATTTTTTTCTGCTTCTATTCTTTCTAAATATAATAGATTTTTTAATTGTGAGATGAAATCCTGTAAAGTCGGGGTTGAAGGTTCCAACCAGCAGCCTAGTAACATACGCTTTGCCAATAGAACCAAAACCTATAATAATGGGGCGATCTTATCCGGAGAACTTCCTTCTTTCATTTTATCTCTAGGCCAGTAGTGAAACAATTTCATCATAAGAGGGAGTTAAGTTTTAAAGTTCCACATTTCTTTAACCCCTTAAGGACCTTGGGATTTTCCGTTTTTGTATTTTAATTTTTTGCTCCCCCTTGTTCCCAGAGGTATAGCTTTTTTATTTTTTGGTCAATATGGCAATGTTAGGGCTTGTTTTTTGTGGGACAAGTTGTACTTTTGAACACCATCACTGGTTTTATCATATTGTGTACTGGGAAACGGGGAAAAAAATTCCAAATGCGGTGATATTGCAAAAAAATGCAATTCTACAGTTGTTTTTTTTACCACGTTCACTGAATGCTAAAACTGAGCTTCCATTATTATTCTCCAGGTCATTACAAGTTCGTAGACACCAAACATGTACTGGTTCTTTTTTATTTAAGTGGTGAAAAAAAAAATGGCATTTTCCGAGACCCGTAGCGTCGCCATTTTTTGTGATCTGGGGCCAGGTGAGGGCTTATTTTTTGTGAGCTGAGCTGATGTTTTTATTGATACTATTTTCTGGTACATCCTATATTTTAATCGCCCATTATTGCATTTTATTGCAATGTTGCGACGACCAAAAAAACGTTATCTTGCATTTAGAATTCTTTTCTCGTTACGCCGTTTACCAATCGGATTAGTTGCTTTTTTATGTTGATAGATCTGGAGATTCTGAATGCGGCAATACCAAATATGTGTATGTTTTTTTTTTATTATTATTTTTTTTTGATTGGGGCGAAAGAGGGGTGATTTAAACTTTTATACTTGTTTTATTTTTTTTATATTTTTAGAAACATTTTTTTACACTTTCTGCATGCTTCAATAGTCTCCATGGGAGATTCGAAGCAGCAGTTGTCCAATTGCCTCTGCTGCATACAGGCGGTGAGCAGATCGCCTGTATGCAGCAGAAATGCTCACTTGTTATGAGCTCCGACCACTGGGCGGCGCTCATAGCAATAAGGACATGACAACCACAGGGGTCAGCTGCAAACCCCGGGTTGTCATGCCAACCCATCGGTGACCCAAGATCATGTGACCGGGTCACCGATGGGCGGGGCTAATGCCGTGCTTCCGGCGCGGTAATGTTAAATGCCACTGTCAGAGATTGACAGCGGCATTTAACTGGTTAACAGCCGCGGGTGGATCGCGATTCCCCCGTTGGCTGTTGCGGGCACATGTCAGCTGTATAAATCCGCTGACATGTGCCCGGTTCAGTGCTGGTTCAACGCCGGAGCCCTCACTGAACAGGGGGTGATGACCTGGGGCGTAATAATACGTTCCAGGTCATAAAGGGGTTAATTAAATCTAGAATAGCCCCCCTGAAGATGCGTATTCTTGGACACAACCAAAGCCCATGTAATTAATCCGTAGAATTCTATCAGGTTTAAGGGGCGTTTTGGGGAGATCAAAGGCGGATCTGACTTTATGAATGATCTTAAATTGGGTTTCCCTCCACATCTCATTAGTTATTGCTTTACAGTTTTTTCTCCAACTTTCTCTTATCTTAACTCCAATGTCTTGATCATTAAATTGC
The DNA here is from genome assembly GCF_046119375.1 of Phyllobates terribilis. Classification (NCBI taxonomy): domain Eukaryota; kingdom Metazoa; phylum Chordata; class Amphibia; order Anura; family Dendrobatidae; genus Phyllobates; species Phyllobates terribilis. The sequence goes on along the minus strand of NW_027362879.1, from coordinate 4,051,523 downwards.
TTCTCCCAGTGTTTGAAAGATAATTCAGTATTTACTCCCAACATCACATCCCTCATTGCAGAAAAATAGATGATGACGTCCTCGTGGCCCTCACTAAGCAATCAAAGTCATTAGTAGTAATTTCTAGGGAGGTGTCTTTCAGGTGACTCATGATAGAGCGTCTAATTTGTTCCAATTGTAATGTCTGATTAGAGCTTAGATGAAATTTCTCAATCAATTCATCTTGATTTTTGATGTTGATTCCTTGTTTATTTCAAAAATTCTATCAGATTCTCTTTTAAAGAATTACCCACCAACATTAGCCAATATGGATTCAATCGTCACGGGCATTTCATTGTCCTCTCTATTCACCCTGTTCTCAGTTGCACACATATCAGAGAATGGTCTGAGATTCCCCCGGGTAAATATTTCACTTAATGAATTAACGGATTCAGAGATTCTGGTCCAATTGCCAAGTCAGTCCTTGTCAAGGAATGGTGTGACATTGAGTAGTATGAATATTGTCTAATTGAGGGATTTCTCTGTCTCCAAATATCCACATACCCAATTTCTGAAAATAATCTAGCCATCCCCGTAGAGGAGGCCGAGTCAGGTATGTTACCCATATGTAGTCTATCCCAATGCGGGTGGAAATAATTATTGAAATCTCCCACCAACAAAACTGGAGTCGTAGGAGAGTCCAAGGTAAAGTATAATACGTTTTTTTAATAATTGTATCCTTATATGGAGGGGGTTTATATAAAGCTACCAAAATTATTTTAATTCTGTGTATATATAGCCCAATGTACCAATATACCGTCTTTCAGTATCCATGACAGTTTTAAGGCATTTAAATGGGATTGATTTATAAATCAAAACAGATACCGCTCTGGCATGAGAAGAAAATACCGAATGAAAAGCATAGCCTATCCACGACCTATTAATTTGTTTTGTTTCATGGGTCAAATGTGTTTCCAACAAACAGACAATAGCTGGTTGGTATTGATGTAGCCAAGTATATACAGCACACCTCTTAGTTGGTTCTCCCATGCCCCGCACATTCCACGCTATAATATTTACAAGCTTAGCCATATGTGCGCAGGAAAACAGAATAACCAGTAGACCGTTTTGAGTTGTTCCTCCACCCTCCCTTCTTTTTGCATGTACCCCTTTTTTAACACATAACATAAATAACTTCTAACATTGCAATACAACCAATCAAACATTCCAGACATTTCTCCCCGGAGGAGAGATTGGAAGCTTTTATAAGTCAAAAACCTGACCTAAAAAGAAAAGCTCTTCTTCAAATCCTTTTTAGAGATTCCCGCTGTCCATATCAAATGGCATCAAGATTCAAAAGCCACCAAAGCAAAAGTGTTGATGTTTATGGAGGTCCGGATTTATCCACTTTAAATTTAGCTTCGCTGATGTCCAGCCATTGTGTAGTTTCCCGGGGAGATTCATGGATGAGCACCTTTCCTGAGACTACAATCCTCAGGTGTGCCGGATACATCACAGAATATTGGAGTAGTAAGTCTCGCAACCTTTTCTTTACAGGTGTAAATTGTGCTTTGCGTTTCTGCACTTCAGCAGAGATGTCAGGAAAGATGGCCACCTTGGTCTTGGATAAGTTAGGACAGTTACATGATTGTATCACTATAATGCAGTAAGTTCAATACAAAAGGCCTTGGCGGAGCTCCTGGTGGAGGAGGTCTGAAAGGCACCCTATGAGCACACTCTATTGCCAAGTAAGGAGACAGAACCTCTCTTCCAAACACATCCCTGAACCAGATCTCCATAAATTCAACCGGATTTTTGCCTTCAGCTCTTTCTGCGACTCCTATAAGGAGTAGATTGTTTCTACAGGGTCTTTTCTCCAAGTCAACTGTTTTATTAAGTATGGTAATCAGATTTTGCTTGTATGTTTTCATATCCTTTTACATAGGAAACAATTGATCCTCAATATTACTAATTATGCCCTCTGTTTCTTTAATTCTTTCAAACGCCCTTTGAATGTCTCCTTATAGATGACATATCTTCCTTCATAAATCCCATATGGGTGGTAATGCTGGTCAGGGACTTGTTGGACATATTGACCACAGATGGCACATCCCTCATGGTGGGTTTCTGGTCTGTGGTATGCTCTAAGTTTACTGCCGGCACCAAGTAAATTCCTTACTTTATACCCAGGAAAGTTGGTGCTGAATTTTTTTGCTGCGTCATCTGCTCTTTATCAGGAGCACACGCTTCTCCCTGCTCCTCCTGTTCCTCCCCCGGGTGACCTTTAGGAGAATCCTCTATGGCCGCCTCTGTCACCCGGGCAAAGCGTCTGACGAGATGCAGCCTCCAACATCTTACCTCCCTGTTGGGCTGGCTGTCCTCCTTGCCAGTGTGGCTCTTTTGACGGGTCATTCTCCTCAGGGGACGCCGAAATCAACTCCTCACAGGTCCCGGAGTGTGTTAGATGGTAGGATCATTGGTATAAATCTGTTTTCTGTCGGTGCAGGCTGGGATTACAGGATTATGAGCGGGAGCTCAGTCCATGTGTCTGCTCACATCAAGCCTCAGGCCACGCCCCCTGCCTTGTTTTTTAATAAATTTTTTACTGTTCACTGAAGGGGTTAACTAGTGGGACCGTTTTATAGGTCGGGTCATTCTGGACGCGACCATACCAAATGTGTGTACTTTTTTATATTTATTTTTTCATAAAAAATATTTATCGGTACAATATAGTTGTATGTACAGTATATATATATATGCATGTATTTTTTATTACTATTTTGTAATTTTTTTAAAAAAGTTTTTACTATTTTTTTCTGTACTTTTTTTTTTACTTAGTCCAATTGTGATTTTCACTTTCACAGCTCTGATTGCAGTTATAAAGCATAGCAGCAATGTAAGAGCTTTGCTATGCTTTATAACAGTCAGTGCTGCACTGACACCAGTTAGGTAGATCGTGCACTGTGCATATGACCTAAATAACTTAGCTCTGGTCACCCGGATGTCATCATGACGACATCGAGTCACCATGGCAATGATCGGCCCCTGAGGTAACTAGTTTCTGATGACATATGGGACATCACCGCTTTCAGGAGAAATTGTGCAATAAATTATGGGGTCCAGATTCACCTATTAACCCTTGTGTACCTGACAAATTTGCAGCAAATACAAAAATTGCATTTTTACCACTAAAATGTCATTTCCACAACCCAATGTTAAAAAATTCTGTAAGGCACCTATGGTTCATAATACTCACTACACTCCTAGATTGATTTCATAGGCAGTGAAGTTTCCAAAATGGTGTCACATGGGGAGGGGGAACGGTTCTGCCACCTCAGGGTGGCTTTTAGAAATCTGCGTTTTAAAAGCCAAAATCCAAAGCAGAAACACAGAACATGACGTCATGGAAGACGTTTCTGCTTTGGGTTTTGGCTTTTAGGTTTTGGGTTTTAGCTTTTAGCTTTTGCTCCACACTCGGTACCCTGGACCCCTTAGAGCAGAAGTATAAGGCATATTACCTATCTTGTCTGCTTGTCTACAAGTTTTGACCTGACCCTCATGTTGAACACGTCCTCTAACATCTAACCAGCATCTTCTGGGCACTTCTCTCCAGAGCCGGTCATTAAGCTCCTTTCTTATATATAACACTGTCTGCCATTGATCTGGTGTTGTGTCCATTGTTTCCCTTCCCCCCCTTCCCTCTCTTTGGAATACTCTATACCTTACATTATACTTCCTTCATTAGTCATTGACTCTATTTAAATCTTTACAAGAGGGATTCATTCCCTGGTGCCATCAGTTGGCTCGCCGCCTGTGTAGGGACACTTTATATCTACAATCATCTTATGATATACAATTAAGCTCATCTATATGTTATTATTTTTAGGCTACCCCAGGATCATTGACATGCTGCACTAGGTCTATTGCTTTATACGCTTGGCCTCATTCTACTTGTACATATTTGCTCCTTTGTGGTTCAGGATACTTGTGTGTGTAAATATATATGTAGTGTGGGCACCCGCTTCTGCGGTGCCACCATGTAACCAATTGCTTGTGAAATAAAGGTTTTTGACTGACCTCATGATTGGTGTTTCTGCTTTGGGTTTCTGATTATTGTTCTCAAACACTAGTGTGCAACCACATTTGGGAGAAATTGCTTAACAAATTGTGGGGTCCAGTTTCTCCCATTATCCCTTGTGTAAATTATAAATTTGGTGCTAAAACAGTATTTTAGTGGAAAAAATTTTTTGTTCTCACACCTAAATGTTATGAAGTTTTGTGAATCACTTGTAGGTTAGAAATGCTCAGCACACCCCTAGATGAATTCATTGGGAGGTTTCTTCTGTTTTTCTATGCCAGGGGCTCTCCAAATGCGACATGCATTCATCTATTCCAGACAAATAGTTCTCTTTCCTTTCCTAGCCCTGCCATGTGCCCAAACAGTAGTTTTTGACCACATATGGGGTATCATCGCGTTCAGTAGAAATTGCATTACAAATTATGGGGTCCGTTTTCTCCTGTTATCCATTGTGAAAATTACAAATTTGGGGCTAAAACAACATTGAAAAAATTTAAATTTTCAATATGTCGACCTAATGTTATCAAATTCTGTGTAGTACTTGTGGGTTCAAAATGCTCACTATACCCCTGTAAAAAATCTTTGAGGTGTGTAGTCTCCAAAATGGGGTCAATTGTGGGGGGTTTCGGCTGTTTGGGCACCTTAGGGGCCCTGCAAATGCGACATAGTGTCCACAATTTATTTCACCCAAATTTGTGTTCCAAAATTCAAATAGTGCTCCTTCCCTTCCGAACCCGGCCGTTTGTCCACATTAACTGTGTAACAAATTTTGGTGTGCTATCCCTTGTAAATTAAAAAATTGGGGCTAAAGTAACATTTTAGAGGCAAGATTTAAAGGAATATTTTTTTAATTCCACTTTGCATTAATTCCTGTGTAGCACCTGAAGGGTTAAAAAATTTCCTGACAGCAATTTTGAAATATTTGAGGGATGTCGTTCTTAAAATGGCATCACTTTTGGGGAGTTTACGGTATATAGGCCCCTTAAAGTTCTTTGAAATCTGAATAGGTCCTTAAAAAAAAAGGTTTTGAAAATTTCTTGCAAAAATGAGAAATTGCTGCTAAACTTTTAACCTTTCTAACATTCTAACAAATTAAAGTGACGTTTGAAAAATGATGCAGATGTAAAGTAGACATATCGGAAATTTTATTTATTAATTATTTTGTACGGCAGAACTAACTGGTTTAAGGATATAAAAATTGAAAGTTTGAAAACTTTCCCCAAACTTCTGATATTTTCACAAATAAATGCAAAAATATATGGACCCAAATTTACCATTAACATAAAGTAAAATGTGTCACGGAAAGCCGTCTCAGAAGCACTAGGATCCGTTGAAGCGTTCCAGAGTTATCACATAAAGTGACACTGGTCAGATTTCAAAAATTTCACCTGGTTAGGAAGGTGAAAATGGGCTCTGTCACTAAGGGGATAAATGTTTTAGATTTATGTGAATATTCACAAGTTTTCTATATGGTGCGAAATATATTCCACTACTACCTTGTTTAACAGTAAGATTAATATCTAGAAAATTAATTTTTTTTAATGAGAAAAATAAGTGAACCTTGAAATGAAAAGCTTTTTATTAATGTAGTCTACAAAGTTCTCTATTTCCTCTCGTGTACCCTACCAGAATATCAAAATGTCATCAATAAAACAGGCGCACCACATGATACTTGATTGAAAATTACAGTCTCCATATAAAAATTGTTCATCCCATTTGTACATGGCTATATTAGCCTGGGAAGGTGAAAATTTGTCTCCGATGCCAACTGCTTGTCTCTGTAAAAAATCCCTAATGTTCATGAATAGATGACTGGGATCATTGTCATCCCAGTCATCTATATATTCTATTTTTGGGTATATATTTTTTGTGTTTTTAATTTTAGGTACCAGCTGACGATTAATCTCCAATTAGCCCATGACATGGGTCACATTCAAAGAGTGCATAGACATATCATATATAGGGAGCTAGAAGTATCATGTTCAGACCATGAATAAGGCTTATTGCCAAAACGCAAAGGTCCGTCCCGATACCTATTTTATCTTGCTGACCAGCCAGTTACTGCTTCTGGATGTTTTTAATGGTGAAATACAAGTAAAGCTTTATATACTTACCTGGAATGATGTGTCACTGCTGGATTCCTCCTCTCTTGTACATATGTATCTTCAATATGTTTTGGTAAACAGCTAAAATGCCAAAACTTGTGTCACTGTCCAAATATTTAGCGGACCCAAGTATCTAAAGGTGCCATTGATATGAAATTCTCAGCAGATGACGGTAACAACCAATGCAATCCAAACAGGCAAAGAAATCAAACCATAGATGTCCGTAAATTAAGTTATGAGAAATGACACAGGGAAAGAGTATTGAAGTTGCCGTCTGCAATTTTTTTAATACTTCATACAAAAGTCTTTGTTGGTGATGACAGCTTCAATACACCTTCTGTATGGAGAAACTAGTCTCATGCATTGCTCAGGTGTGATTTTGGCCCATTCTTCCACACAAGCACTATTCACATCCTGAAGGTCCCTTGAGCTATTTCTATGAACTCTGAGTTTTAGTTCCTTCCATATATTTTCTATTGGATTCAGGTCAGGTGATTGGCTGGGTCATTCTAGCAGCTTTATTTTTATCTGAAACCAATTGAGAGTTTCCTTGGCTGTGTGTTTGGAATCATTGTATTGCTGAAATGTAAACCCTTAGGCTATGTTCACACACGTGTTTTTTTCTGCTGTTATCTTTTCTTTGGCAGGAAAACAGCTGTTTAAAAAACGCAGGTTTTGTTGCGGTTTTGCTGCATTTTTTTGACCACCCATTACTTCCTATGGGTGAAAAAACGCAGCAAAAACGCTGGTGCGTTTTCTGCTGCAAAAACACTGAATGAGGTGACATGCTCTATTTTCCAAAAAACACAACCAAGTCACAAAATACACAGCAAAAAAAATAAAAATGTGTGAGCGGAGAATTCTGGTTTCTCATAGAATTTGCTGGTATTGCAAACCGCAGCTGAAAATTTGCATAAAAATCAGTAGCAAAATACATTGCAAAAGCCAGCGTGTGTGAATATAGCCTTATTTCAGCTTCATCATCCTGGTAGATGGCAGCAGACTTTTATTAAGAATGTCTCAGTACATTTGTCCATTCATCCTTTTGTGACGACACAGCTTTTTTTCTTAATTATGCCAGACATACTTTCTGATGGCCAAGAGCAATATACCTTTATTTTTATGTTGACTTTTTTTAAACTGTGTTCTTCTTTGGTTGCTCAACACAGACTATTGTTCAACAAGTAACAATACAGAGAAAAACAAGAGCACTCACTGGTCTAAAAAATCCTCCTTTATTTCATCCATTAAAAATCCATAGCAGGGGAGTCGGTGGTACACGTTGTACTTTAATGTATACTGTATATACAGTACAGACCAAAAGTTTGGACACACCTTCTCATTTAAAGATTTTTCTGTATTTTCATGACTTTGAAAATTGTACATTCACACTAAAGGCATCAAAACTATGAATTACCACATGTGGAATTATATACTTAACAAAAAAAGTGTGAAACAACTGAAAATATGTCTTATATTCTAGGTTCTTCAAAGTAGCCACCTTTTGCTTTGATGACTGCTTTGCACACTCCTGGCATTCTCTTGATGAGCTTCAAGAGGTAGTATGAGACCTGTCAGTGAGTCATGTCTGACTCACTGACTGTACCTGTGAGAGCCAGCTTATTGCTGGATCCCATAGGCCACCGTACCATGGGATCATCACATGATCTCAAGGTACCATGGTAACCATCGGGACCCACGATTCTCATCGTGGGGGTCCGATGGTTATTAAGGGGGGTATTTTATCATAAAGGGCCCTCAAAGTCACTTCAAATGTGAGGTGGTCATTAAATAAATGGTTTTCTAAATCTTGTTGGAAAAAGGGGAAATCGCTGGTCAACTTTAAACCCTTATAACTTCCTAACAAAAAAAATTTGGGTTCCAAAATTGTGCTAATGTAAATTAGACATGTGGGAAATGTTATTTATTAACTATTGATTTAAGGGCATGAAAATTCAAAGTTTGAAAATTGCAAAATTTTCAACATTTTTGCCAAATTTCCGATTTTTTTCACAAATATACGCAAGTCATATCGAAGAAATTTTACAATTATCATGAAGTACAATATGTCATGAAAAAACAATCTCAGAATCAGTGGGATCGTTGAAGCGTTCCAGAGTAATTACCTCATGAAGTGACAGTGGTCAGAATTGTAAAAATTGGCCCGGTCATTAATGTGCAAACTATCTTCGGGGGTAAAGGGGTTAAGGGAAAGTTGAGTGCAAGGAAAAAGTGTGGTAGGAAAAGGTGCACAAGCAACCGGGATAACCGCAGCCTTGAAAGGATTGTTAAGAAAAGGCCATTCAAAAATTTGGGGGAGATTCACAAGGAGTGGACTGCTGCTGGAGTAATTGCTTCAAGAACCACCACACACAGACGTATCCAGGGCATGGGCTACAAGTGTCGCATTCCTTGTGTCAAGCCACTCATGACCAATAGACAATGCCAGAAGCGTCTTACCTGGGCCAAGTAGAAAAAGACCCAGACTGTTACTCAGTGGTCCAAGGTGTTGTTTTCAGATGAAAGTAAATTTTGCATTTAATTTGGAAATCAAGTTCCCAGAGTCTGGAGGAAGAGTGGAGAGGCCACAATCCAAGCTGCTGGAGGTCTAGTGTGAAGTTTCCACAATCAGTGATGGTTTGAGGAGCCATGCCATCTGCTGGTGTAGGTCCACTGTGTTTTATCAAGACTAGTGATGAGCGAGTATGTTCTGTTAATCATTTCGGATTTAGTAAAGCTGTCTCTCAGCTTCTAGGGGAGAAAATGGAAAAAGGAACGGCGCAGATCTAAGTGCAGTATATTTTAGGATTTGTAAATAAGGGTGAGGTAACTGAAAACTGCTCACCTTTAAGTAATCTTGAGGTTTAACGTTTAGTAGTGGTGGACTCTTGTGGCTTGCAGCACGCTTTACCGGAAGGATCAGGTCCTCATGTTGGAAGATCCTGTTTGCTCAGTAGATCGGTTCGATAAATTCCGGTTTGTATATCGCGGCGCTTCCAAATAGGGCCCAGTGGATATTTACATTCAGGATTTATTGATTAGAATATAAAATAGCAATGTACAACGCGTTTCTACTCATTACAGAGTCTTCATCAGGTACAATTTCGTAGTCATGCTTATGGAAAGTCTCTTCATTATATAAAGCACTGATCAGGTTCATCAGGGTCATGGACCGCCCAGTTAATTAATCATGTTAATTGAGTTGATTTATGCATGTGATTAGTTATGCAATCTAAGGTTGTCTCTACTAGAGTAAAATCAAATAAAAATACAACAACAACTACAATAAAAATGCAACAAAAAAAAAAAAAAAAAAAAAAACACACAAAATACTTTCTTAAATGATTAAGAAGAAATAAAAGCCTGTTTTTGGTTAAAATGTTTAAAAGAATGTTTTTCTCCCCTGCATGTAGATCCAGTAACACTATCGCTCACTATTGACAGATTGTATTTAAGAGGAAAATCAGATTCATAATAATATTATGTTGTTCTTACTGACCTTCAGTGTGGTTATTATTTCTCTATTTAATGACTAATAAATATATGTTTATTGTTAATATATTCAAGGTCCTCTAATGTAAAGTGAACTCAGTGTGGTTCTGCCTGTTCAACTTTGTTTTTCTATCAAATATATTCAATTCTGTCATTTAATCCCTCTGGCTGTAGACACCGCATGCGATAAATCCAGAAGGATTCCTTTCTATTCAATGTTTGAATTCTATTCTGGGTGGAAACTGGTATGGATTCTACGGGGGTTATTTGAACTTCAAATTTCCCCCCGTGATTCTGCAGTAGATGGCGTGATAGGCTATGTGTTAGAAGCCCTATTTTGGCATTGTGACGGTGTCCACTAAGGCGGTTTTGCACTTTTCTTATGGTACGACCGACGTATTGTAAACCGCATTTGCAAGTAATAACGTATATAACGTAGTCTGTTTGACAGGTGAGATACTGGCGAATTGGAAATTTTTCACCTGTACTATGACAAATAATCTCTTTGCAGCCGTGTGATATACATCTGCAACAGTTGCAAAGTTTCTTTCTGCATTTGAATACTCCCACTGATTTGGTTGTATTGAATCTTTTTCGCTCAGATAAAGTGGGGATGTTTTTAAGTCGGCTTGGAGCTATCAAATTCCTGATGGTTTTTCCTCTTCTAAAGGTGATCCCTGGTCTTTCAGGTAGGGATTCTCTTAGAAGAGGATCTTGTTGCAGAATATACCAATATTTACTGAGTATTTTTCTGACATTTAAATTTTCCTTATTATAGGCTGTGATGAAGTTAAATCTCCATTTATTAGGTTGTAAAGGATTTTTTGTGAACCTTGTACTGTCATTGGGGAATTTTAAGGTGGTATCTGTTTCTAATTTGTGTTCCTTGCTCTTTTCCTTAATTTTTTCTGTCTTATTTGACTTATTTTTCATTGCCAAAAGGCAATCCTTCTGTGTCTTTTTTCTGTTGGTTTCATATGCTGCTGAAATTAGTTTTTTGGGGTACTTTTTTGTTTTAAACCGGTCTATAAGGACTTTTGCTTGTATATTATAGTCCTCTAGTTGTGTGTTATTTTTCCTTATACGTAAAAACTGGCTATAAGGGATGTTTTTTTTCCATTTGTGAAAATGTGCACTATTAAACTCTAAATATCCATTTGAATCTACTACTTTAAAGTATGTTTTTGCTATTAATGAGTTTTTTTTAAAACTGATTTCTAAATCTAAAAAATTGATTTTATTTATACTCATATTAAAAGTGAAATTGATACCCCACTCATTTTGGTTTAGTTCATAAATAAGTTGTTCCGCCATTTTTTGGTCTCCTTTCCACAGGATAACTAGATCATCAATATATCTACGGTACAGGATAATATTTTCTGTATACATGGCTTTTGTCAGAGCTGATAGGGACTCGAAACGTCCCATGAATAAATTAGCGAAACTAGGCGCGACTCGAGTCCCCATTGCTGTACCGAGCTTCTGGACATATAACTGGTCTTGGAATTCAAATATATTTCTCTTTAAGATGAATTCAAGGCCTAAAAGAATGAATTGTATTTGTGCTTGCGGCATATTGGTATATGTTTCTAAGTAATATCGAGTTGCTGATATCCCCAATTGGTGGTCTATGTTTGAATATAGTGCTGTTACATCTAAGGATATGAACCAATATCCTTCTTCCCAATATATATCCTGTAATTCTTCTATCAGTTGGGTAGAATCACGTAGATACGATGGGAGTTTTTTCACTATGTTTTGTAGATGGAGATCGATATAATGGGAAAGATAGCTGGTGAGTGAATTTATACCAGCTATAATGGGGCGACCTGGTGGATTAATTGGATCCTTATGAATTTTGGGTAAATGATAAAAAAAAGCTAGGGAGTATTCTTTATTTGTGAGAAACTGCTTTTCTCTTTTATCTATAATTCCTTTTTCATAAGCGGTATTTATGATTAGATGATATTCTTTAGAAATGGTTTTTGAAGGATCTATATTAAGTTTACTATAATATTTTTCATCTGATAGTATTCTATGTGCTTCTTTGAGGTACACTTCTCGATCTTGAATTATTACCCCCCCCCCTTTATCTGCTTCTCTAATGACAATTGTATTATTATTTTTTAAGGTTTTTATGGCACATTTTTCTTTTTTTGTGATGTTAGCTCTTGTTTTCAGGTTTTCTTTCACATGGTGTTTTTTATTATTCTTTTTTGAAGATTTTTTAAAAAACTGTTTTTTATTTATTTTGCGGAATTCGTCCCCTACCAATGAGAGGAAGGTCTCAATGTAGCTTCCTCTATGATGGATAGGATTAAAATTAGATCTATTTTTAACTACAAGATGTATATTTTCATCATGTTTATTTTCAGACTTAGAATTATTTTTAGGATTTTTACGTATTTCCGTAGGTTCAAAAGTTTTTTCTTTTATTTTTTCTTTTATCGCAAAATGTCTGGATAGGGTAAGACGTCTTATGAACTGATTTAGATCAATATACAGATCAAAGTTATTTGCACGTTGGTCAGGGCAGAAGTTCAGTCCTTTTTCAAGCAGAGTTTGTTCATTTTCGTTTAGTGTGTATTTAGATAAATTAAAAATTTTTATTTTATCAGAGTTTTCTTTCCTATCTCTTTTCATTACTTTTTTATTTTTTATGTGTTTCTTATTACTTTTTATTTTTGTGTTTGGGCTATTTTTTCTTTTTCTATCAGATTTAAGGAGGTAGGATTTGGTAATGATTTTTTTAGGGTGTTTCCTACCTGCTCTCGTGCCTCTGGGCCGCCTTTTCTTTTTTTGTTGGTATGAGATGTAATCAAGGGAAAAAATTGAGTTATCTGCTGTTGTGAAGGAGGTAGCATAATGGGAGCCATAGAGGTGAGGCTTATTATCGGAGGAAGCAGTGTTTCTAATAGAGGTGGGGGTTGGAGGGGTCCAATCTCTAAAAAAGAAATATGTGAGGCTGTAGATGAAGGGGAGTATGACGGTGCTTGGATGACAGTTATAAAAGGTTGAGAGCTGTCCTCTACACTATGTGTTGTTAAATTTGCTAGATTTGTTATATTTAGAAGATCCTCACATTCAGTAATTTCTTCGATGTCCCTGCTTTCTATTGAACAGGGATTAACCCATGTGTTAGCAGTCGTAGTTGTTTTATTTGTTAAGCCACAAGAGTCCACCACTACTAAACGTTAAACCTCAAGATTACTTAAAGGTGAGCAGTTTTCAGTTACCTCACCCTTATTTACAAATCCTAAAATATACTGCACTTAGATCTGCGCCGTTCCTTTTTCCATTTTCTCCCCTAGAAGCTGAGAGACAGCTTTACTAAATCCTGACTGAAGCCCCTGGAACATAACCCGGGAGCTAGGGAGTGGATTAACCTCGTTCTGAGGAGGAACTGGCAGCGATCTATCATGGAACACTTTAAAAACAGATCATCAAGGAGAAGAGAGACACTTGCAAAAATTACATACATGGATAAGTCTGAACACAATGTGGGATTCATACCTAATGAAATAGATCTAGACACTAAAAAGAAGATCAATACATTGTTTTTCATGTTCGAAAAAACAATGAAGATGGAAATTAGACACCAGCTCGACGTGGAATTTTTAAATATATGTTTAGATAAAAGTATTATCCCTAGGGGACTGGAGATTCATTTTGACAGTTCCTTTCCGGAAGATCCGGATTTCACAAAGGACTGGAGAAAGATTATAGACAATTGTTCTTACAAATTAATGTCTTTATTGATAAAGAAAAGGAAAATGCTTGCAAAAAATGCTTCTGAAAACTGTGAAAAATTGTTGACAGAACTGAATGAATTCAATCATTCTTCCTACTTTAACATAGTAAATTCTGATATAAATGGGAATCTGCAGAGATTTGAGAATGGTCTTATCGAACATAAAACCAAAAAACTGAGGAGAGACATGTATCCCTACAATAACAAAAATAATCTTAGAAATAATATGGAAGCAAATTTTAAGCAAAATACAGTTGAAAATATAAATTTATGTAAAACTAATAAAGAGAAACAATTACATCAAAACACCAAAGAGAACATCACAAACGAAAACATGTTTTCAAAAAAACAGAGAGAAACTATAGACACTATTTGTACGTTTTACAATTCAAAGCATGCAAGGAATAGACAAACCTCAAATAAATATTGGGTAAATGAATCAACTCCCAATCACAATCGGATTCCAAGGAAAAATAATGCAAGCTTCTCAACTATTAAACAGTCACATTGCCAGTCTACACCTAGTAGTGGGAAAAATTTCCAACATACAGAGAAAATAAAATCTCCCTGCAACATAATTCCCACTGCTAATATCTCTCCCATTCACATAGAAGTCAATGCGGAAGTGCATAATCTTCCGGCACCCAACCCGGGTCTCCCACCCTTAAAATTATTAACAAATAAAACAACTACGACTGCTAACACATGGGTTAATCCCTGTTCAATAGAAAGCAGGGACATCGAAGAAATTACTGAATGTGAGGATCTTCTAAATATAACAAATCTAGCAAATTTAACAACACATAGTGTAGAGGACAGCTCTCAACCTTTTATAACTGTCATCCAAGCACCGTCATACTCCCCTTCATCTACAGCCTCACATATTTCTTTTTTAGAGATTGGACCCCTCCAACCCCCACCTCTATTAGAAACACTGCTTCCTCCGATAATAAGCCTCACCTCTATGGCTCCCATTATGCTACCTCCTTCACAACAGCAGATAACTCAATTTTTTCCCTTGATTACATCTCATACCAACAAAAAAAGAAAAGGCGGCCCAGAGGCACGAGAGCAGGTAGGAAACACCCTAAAAAAATCATTACCAAATCCTACCTCCTTAAATCTGATAGAAAAAGAAAAAATAGCCCAAACACAAAAATAAAAAGTAATAAGAAACACATAAAAAATAAAAAAGTAATGAAAAGAGATAGGAAAGAAAACTCTGATAAAATAAAAATTTTTAATTTATCTAAATACACACTAAACGAAAATGAACAAACTCTGCTTGAAAAAGGACTGAACTTCTGCCCTGACCAACGTGCAAATAACTTCGATCTGTATATTGATCTAAATCAGTTCATAAGACGTCTTACCCTATCCAGACATTTTGCGATAAAAGAAAAAATAAAAGAAAAAACTTTTGAACCTACGGAAATACGTAAAAATCCTAAAAATAATTCTAAGTCTGAAAATAAACATGATGAAAATATACATCTTGTAGTTAAAAATAGATCTAATTTTAATCCTATCCATCATAGAGGAAGCTACATTGAGACCTTCCTCTCATTGGTAGGGGACGAATTCCGCAAAATAAATAAAAAACAGTTTTTTAAAAAATCTTCAAAAAAGAACAATAAAAAACACCATGTGAAAGAAAACCTGAAAACAAGAGCTAACATCACAAAAAAAGAAAAATGTGCCATAAAAACCTTAAAAAATAATAATACAATTGTCATTAGAGAAGCAGATAAAGGGGGGGGGATAATAATTCAAGATCGAGAAGTGTACCTCAAAGAAGCACATAGAATACTATCAGATGAAAAATATTATAGTAAACTTAATATAGATCCTTCAAAAACCATTTCTAAAGAATATCATCTAATCATAAATACCGCTTATGAAAAAGGAATTATAGATAAAAGAGAAAAGCAGTTTCTCACAAATAAAGAATACTCCCTAGCTTTTTTTTATCATTTACCCAAAATTCATAAGGATCCAATTAATCCACCAGGTCGCCCCATTATAGCTGGTATAAATTCACTCACCAGCTATCTTTCCCATTATATCGATCTCCATCTACAAAACATAGTGAAAAAACTCCCATCGTATCTACGTGATTCTACCCAACTGATAGAAGAATTACAGGATATATATTGGGAAGAAGGATATTGGTTCATATCCTTAGATGTAACAGCACTATATTCAAACATAGACCACCAATTGGGGATATCAGCAACTCGATATTACTTAGAAACATATACCAATATGCCGCAAGCACAAATACAATTCATTCTTTT
The DNA here is from genome assembly GCF_046119375.1 of Phyllobates terribilis. Lineage (NCBI taxonomy): Eukaryota > Metazoa > Chordata > Amphibia > Anura > Dendrobatidae > Phyllobates > Phyllobates terribilis. The sequence continues at coordinate 4,035,821 of NW_027362879.1, read as the reverse complement.
AGGCCTTGAATTCATCTTAAAGAGAAATATATTTGAATTCCAAGACCAGTTATATGTCCAGAAGCTCGGTACAGCAATGGGGACTCGAGTCGCGCCTAGTTTCGCTAATTTATTCATGGGACGTTTCGAGTCCCTATCAGCTCTGACAAAAGCCATGTATACAGAAAATATTATCCTGTACCGTAGATATATTGATGATCTAGTTATCCTGTGGAAAGGAGACCAAAAAATGGCGGAACAACTTATTTATGAACTAAACCAAAATGAGTGGGGTATCAATTTCACTTTTAATATGAGTATAAATAAAATCAATTTTTTAGATTTAGAAATCAGTTTTAAAAAAAACTCATTAATAGCAAAAACATACTTTAAAGTAGTAGATTCAAATGGATATTTAGAGTTTAATAGTGCACATTTTCACAAATGGAAAAAAAACATCCCTTATAGCCAGTTTTTACGTATAAGGAAAAATAACACACAACTAGAGGACTATAATATACAAGCAAAAGTCCTTATAGACCGGTTTAAAACAAAAAAGTACCCCAAAAAACTAATTTCAGCAGCATATGAAACCAACAGAAAAAAGACACAGAAGGATTGCCTTTTGGCAATGAAAAATAAGTCAAATAAGACAGAAAAAATTAAGGAAAAGAGCAAGGAACACAAATTAGAAACAGATACCACCTTAAAATTCCCCAATGACAGTACAAGGTTCACAAAAAATCCTTTACAACCTAATAAATGGAGATTTAACTTCATCACAGCCTATAATAAGGAAAATTTAAATGTCAGAAAAATACTCAGTAAATATTGGTATATTCTGCAACAAGATCCTCTTCTAAGAGAATCCCTACCTGAAAGACCAGGGATCACCTTTAGAAGAGGAAAAACCATCAGGAATTTGATAGCTCCAAGTCGACTTAAAAACATCCCCACTTTATCTGAGCGAAAAAGATTCAATACAACCAAATCAGTGGGAGTATTCAAATGCAGAAAGAAACTTTGCAACTGTTGCAGATGTATATCACACGGCTGCAAAGAGATTATTTGTCATAGTACAGGTGAAAAATTTCCAATTCGCCAGTATCTCACCTGTCAAACAGACTACGTTATATACGTTATTACTTGCAAATGCGGTTTACAATACGTCGGTCGTACCATAAGAAAAGTGCAAAACCGCCTTAGTGGACACCGTCACAATGCCAAAATAGGGCTTTTAACACATAGCCTATCACGCCATCTACTGCAGAATCACGGGGGGAAATTTGAAGTTCAAATAACCCCCGTAGAATCCATACCAGTTTCCACCCAGAATAGAATTCAAACATTGAATAGAAAGGAATCCTTCTGGATTTATCGCATGCGGTGTCTACAGCCAGAGGGATTAAATGACAGAATTGAATATATTTGATAGAAAAACAAAGTTGAACAGGCAGAACCACACTGAGTTCACTTTACATTAGAGGACCTTGAATATATTAACAATAAACATATATTTATTAGTCATTAAATAGAGAAATAATAACCACACTGAAGGTCAGTAAGAACAACATAATATTATTATGAATCTGATTTTCCTCTTAAATACAATCTGTCAATAGTGAGCGATAGTGTTACTGGATCTACATGCAGGGGAGAAAAACATTCTTTTAAACATTTTAACCAAAAACAGGTTTTTATTTCTTCTTAATCATTTAAGAAAGTATTTTGTGTGTTTTTTTTTTTTTTTGTTGCATTTTTATTGTAGTTGTTGTTGTATTTTTATTTGATTTTACTCTAGTAGAGACAACCTTAGATTGCATGATTAATTAATCACATGCATAAACCAACTCAATTAACATGATTAATTAACTGGGCGGTCCATGACCCTGAAGAACCTGATCAGTGCTTTATATAATGAAGAGACTTTTCATAAGCATGACTACGAAATTGTACCTGATGAAGACTCTGTAATGAGTAGAAACGCGTTGTACATTGCTATTTTATATTCTAATTAATAAATCCTGAATGTAAATATCCACTGGGCCCTATTTGGAAGCGCCGCGATATACAAACCGGAATTTATCGAACCGATCTACTGAGCAAACAGGATCTTCCAACATGAGGACCTGATCCTTCCGGTAAAGCGTGCTGCAAGCCACAAGAGTCCACCACTACTAAACGTTAAACCTCAAGATTACTTAAAGGTGAGCAGTTTTCAGTTACCTCACCCTTATTTACAAATCCTAAAATATACTGCACTTAGATCTGCGCCGTTCCTTTTTCCATTTTCTCCCCTAGAAGCTGAGAGACAGCTTTACTAAATTCTCTGCAGTTTGCGACGTATATCTGCTATCTCATCTTTAAGACCACCAAACTGTACATTCAAAACATAGAGGATTTACATGTACCACTGTCATGAAAACATCTATTGTAGCATGTTCCTCAGGTACCTGTATGTCATCTTTGTGAAGATTAGGCCGTGGGGCAGTGAGTACTGTGTCACATGCAGTTTCGCTGACTTTTCGCCCCTTCATTAATGCAGCTGCTTCTCCCATCTCCTCCTCACCCGACTCCTCTCCAGGGCCCATGCACAGGTGCGATGTAGCTGCTATAAGATCACCGTCACCTGCTGAGACCTGTGTTTCTGTGCAGGCAAATCACTCCAGCCTGACCAGCACTATCCTCCTCCTTGTCTCCCCTGCTCAATCTGTCTCCAGCGTGACAACCGTGGTGTCATCTTGGAGCTGAGAGCCGCTTCTCCCGCAGTCTTTCTGTGGCTTTCCATGGTCATTTTTTTTTTCCTGGAGCAAAGTACTTCCACACTGAGCAAGATTTGACACAGTTCTCTGTATTTTCCATCTCTTGGGGGGGCACTATATGGGGATTATTATATATAAATACGAAAAAAAAACTAAGTCTCTTTTTTACTCACAGGATACTAAGGCTGGAAGGCTATTATAGCCAATAGAGTAAAAACCCAAGCGATTAAAGCCAAAATCCCCTTTCTCAAGAAAAGCCTGAATCAATCATAACTGTACTTAACTCCATTCCCATGGGTGGAGAGGAGTGAATACTCATTCTCTTTAGTAGCAGGCACAGTGTTCACCGAGCAGCAGCAACCAGCTATGGCTACTGCCTGTGCCCTGCTCCTCCGCTGCCGCCCCCCCTCCACAGCCAGAATGTATTATCCGGGCTATAAGATACACCCCCCACTTTACTCCAAAATTTTGGAGGAAAAAAGTGTGTCTTATAGTCCAAAAAATATGGTACTTTTGAGCTACAGTGCAAAGGTCAGAAGCGCCATATTGAAGTTCAGATTTTGCTGTACTGGTTTGAGAGTACCATGTCACATTGGCAGAGCCCTTGAAATGCCAGAACAGCAGACCCATCCCCATAAGAGACCCCATTTTACAAATTAAACTTATTAATGAATTCATCTAGGGGTGAAATGATCAAATTGACACCACAGGTGGGTCACAGAATTTTATACCATTGGGCAGTGAAGAAAAAAATAATTACATTTTTACCACCAAAATTTAGTGTTAGCCCCAGATTTTACATTTTCACAAGGGGAAATGACAAAAATGGCACCAAAATTTGTCCCACAATTTCTGCTGAATGTAGAAATACCCCATATGTGGCTGTACAGTACTGCTTAGCCATACCGAGACTCGGGAGGGGCGGATCGCTATTTTCCTACTGGAGCACAGATTTTCCTAGAATAGTTTGCGGACTCCATATACAGAGCCCCTTACTGCTAGAAAAGCAGAATCCCCTCTCAATTTACCCTATTTTGGAAATGATAACCCCTTTTGGGAATTTATCTACAGGTGTAGTGACGATTTTGACTCAATGGGTGTTTTCCAGAAACAAGCAGCAGTGGATGTTGCTGAATGAAAACTGCAAACTGCCATTGTATTCCCCAGTACGGTGTAGTGCCCATACATTGTGCCCAGCTCGTGCTTCTGGAGACATGCACCCTTAAATTAGGCGGGTTGTCATCACTACAGAAATGACAAACATATAGATGCTAAATGTGGTTTAGGCACACTGGGGCTCAGAAGGGAGGTGAGTACTTGGATTTGGGAGCGCAGAATTTACTGAATTTCCTTTGGGGGGGCGAGGAGCCATAGCGCTCTTCCAGAGCCTTTGTACTACCAATAACGTGGAAGCCTCCTATATTTCCATTGACAGATGACGGACCTGAGTAGGGACTCGCTTTTTTATGGATTGATTTGAAGCATTTTTTGGGAACATTTTACATAACATTTGGGATCACATTTATCCTGCGCTCTACGCTGAGCCCTTATATTGGGGTTTCCATGTAAATCTCCGAGAGACATGATTCAAATGAAACCCAGAGGGACCCATTAACTAAAAGGAGGCAGCAGAGTTACTCTGAACTCAGTCTGGCCTCAGTTCAGTGGTGTCCTTTTTTTCAGAAGTGCACAAAACTGTGGCAGACTTCGCTTTTATGCAGACCTAAAAAGACGGACATTGCCGGATCACAGGCCGAACGGTGTCCACAGTGCCTCCTTCTGCCTCATTGTAGGGAATCTTCTGCCAGGGGTTCTGTTTGAATCACGTATTTCAGAGATCTACACAGAAACCCTGGGTGTAACTCTGCGTGCTCTTATATTGGGGTTTCCATGTAAATCTCCGAGAGACATGATTCAAATGAAACCCAGAGGGACCCATTAACTAAAAGGAGGCAGCAGAGTTACTCTGAACTCAGTCTGGCCTCAGTTCAGTGGTGTCCTTTTTTTCAGAAGTGCACAAAACTGTGGCAGACTTCGCTTTTATGCAGACCTAAAAAGACGGACACCGCCGGATCACAGGCCGAACGGTGTCCACAGTGCCTCCTTCTGCCTCATTGTAGGGAATCTTCTGCCAGGGGTTCTGTTTGAATCACGTATTTCAGAGATCTACACAGAAACCCTGGGTGTAACTCTGCGTGCTCAGCACAGAGTGCAGGATAGATGTGTACGGAGCCTTACTGAGATCTTTGGGAGACAGAATGAACAAATCAGCAGCAGCAGTGTACTGTCACACACTAAAAGACGCTATTTATTGTAAAAACTAGTTTTTTTATCGCCATATTTTGAGAACTATAATTTTTCCATATTTCTGCTAGCAGAGTAATGTAAGGGCTTGTTTTTTGCGGGACAAACTGACGTATTTATTGGTACCATTTTCGTACACATGACATTTTTGATCACTTTCTATTCCGATTTTTGGGTGGCAGAATGAACGAAAAACAGCAATTCAGGAGTTGTTTTTTTTAAGCCATTCAGAGTGTGGTAAAATTAATAAGGCAGCTTTTTCTTCGGGTCGGTACGATTACAGTGATACCACATTTATGATACCATCTTTTTTTTTGTTTTGACGCTTTTACCCAATGATACAAACTATTTTATAGATAAAATAATTATTTTTGCATCACTTTATCCTGAGAGCTGTAACTTTTTTATTTTTAGGCTAAGGGAGCTGTATCACGGCTTATTTTGCCAGACAAGATGATGTTTTCAGCGATACCATTTTTCTTTACATTCGTCTTTTTAATCGCGTTTTAATCCACTTTTTCTTGATCGCAGCATTTAGGGGTTAAAGTACTGGGAGTGGTGTGGGCACTGCTCTTGTCACTGAGTGCCGGGTGTCAGCTGTCAGAATTAGTTGACACCCGGCGGCGATCATGCGTGCACAGTACCTACCGACCTGAACGTATGGATACATCCAAGGTCGTAAAGGGTTAAGAACCATCTGAGATAGACTTAGACACTAACAAAAAAAGAAGAATATCAGTTACACTAACTAAAACCACAGATAGACTAAACAAAAAAGAAAAAACAACCTTAAAGACAAGGAAGACAAATAAGAGGTCAATTATGTGACCTACTCAACCTGAGAGGCAGAAAACAGGATCTCAGTGGAGAGTATTTTGTCGATGCCGAGATAGGCCAAATACATGCCTAGGTCACCTCAGCCGTCTTTTCCTTTTTTCTGGAAGGGACAGTTTGCCAGTCATTCTCCCTGCCTCGTGGGTTCAAATTTTCCTCTTGAGGATGATCTGGGATGTTGAGGTCCCTTCGTCTCAGTAGGTCTCTACCCTCTTCGTATGTTGTGATGGAGTGCCAGGCATTGCTGTGGTTAATGAGGAGATATAAGGGGAAGCCCCATCTGTAAATGATCGAGTTCTCCCGGAGATTAAAGGTAATGGGGACAGATTCCTGCAAAAGCGAAGGCTAGTAGAGGACACATCAGAGAAAATCTTCACTTGGTTGAAGGTTTTGGGGAGTTACCCTTTCCTTCTTGAGCAGAAGAGCAGGTACTCTTTAACATGAAAGTGGATTCTGGTTAGGACATCCCGTGGAGCAGTCTCTGGAAGGTGTTTAGGGCACGGGACCCTAAGGCTTTGTCAATAATCATATCATGGCTGGAGCAGTCTGGTTATCATACCTGGGTAATGGGACAGTGCTAAATAAGGGCACGGGCTGCCAGTGCACTGCAGTCAAGGGGCAATCTTCTTCAGCTTCCAAGTCATGCCCCCCTCACTGTCAAATTTTAATTCAGAAAGTCAAAATCATTAAGAAATGGCTCATTTCATAACTAAACCTGACAACTTTTGAAAATATGTAAAACAATGTTACATGATCTGAAAGATCCTTGAGCTAGTCGGGTGGAAGGTCCTTCAGCTGCTCACTCAGGACAGGCAACCTCTGATGGTTCCGGTTCCTTCCTTTCCTGCACTGCACCAATCAGTTACATAAGTGTGGGGCTAGAGGAGAGAGAGCAGTTCTCTCAGTGATCAGAAAGGGCAGTGTCTCAGCGTTCTCCTCTGTCACAGGAAGCTGCCTCCAGTCTATAACACCCAATCACTTATTAGCAATATTTGTTTCTTGCTAAAAATGTATCTTATAGGCCACGGGATCTGAGTATTAGTGTTTTTATTTAATCAAGGCAAACATGAGGAATGACAAGGGGTTGTGGTAGTAGTGGACAACCCCTTTAAGAAGATACAATTTTCAGTTAAAACATTCCAACATTCTGAACATTAAAAAATATTCTCCCCTGTGTGACTTCTCTGAAGTTTATTAAGAATTGTTTCCCCAAGTAAAAAATTTCTCAAATTAAGAAAATAAAAATGGTTTTTACCCTGTGTGACGTCTCTGGTGACTAAGAAGAGATTTATTCACAAAACATTTTCCACATTCTGAACTGGAGAAAGACTTTTACCCTGTGTGAGTTCTCTGGTGCCTAACAAAACTTGATTTCTGTGTAAAAGATTTCCCACATTCTGAGCATGAAAAAGGCTTCTCACCAGTGTGAGTTCTCTGATGTTGAATAAGACATAATTTCTCTGTAAAACATTTCCCACATTCTGAACATGAAAAACGCTTCTCCCCTGTGTGAATTCTCTGATGTCTGGTAAGACTTGGTTTCTCTGTAAAACATTTCCCACATTCTGAACATGAAAAAGGCTTCTCCCCTGTGTGAATTCTCTGATGTTTGATCAGACTTGATTTATCTACAAAGCATTTCCCACATTCTGAACATGAAAAACTCTTCTCCCCTGTGTGAATTTTCTGATGGCCAAGAAGATGCGCTTTCTGGTTAAAACATTTCCCACATTCGGAACATGAAAACGGCTTCTCCCCTGTGTGAGTTCTCTGGTGAGTAACAAGATATGAATTCCAAACAAAACATTTACCACATTCTGAACATGAAAATGGCTTTTCCCCTTTGTGAGTTCTCTGGTGACTAACAAGGTCTGATTTCTCTTTAAAACATTTCTCACACTTGGAACAAGAAAATATATTCTCCGCTGTGTGAAATTGTTGATGTTTTAGAAAAGACTTTTGGAGGGGAAAACTATTTCCATATTTTGAACGTGAAAATGGCTTCTTTGTTTTAGGAGCAGTTCGTTTTTTAATGCTTATTTTGTGACTTTGATTTTCCTTAGTAGTCGGTAATGAATCAGAAGACAGGACCTGTTTCAAAAGATCAGATGACAGATCTTTGCTGTGAAGGGATGATGGTAAATCTGGAGTAATGGCATTCACTTCAATTGTATCCTGTGGGATCTCAAGATCATCCGATTTGAAAATTGAAGATGTCAGCTGTCCCTCTGATCTCCTGGTACAGTCATCTGCCAAGAATAAAACCAATTATTATTTTTGAATTAAAAAGGCTTAAATTTTATATTTTTGAACATTTCTACTTAAATTATCCATATCCTGTGCTGGGCTGATTGCAAGCACTACAAGTCAAAAAACAACCAGCGAGGCTGCCGAGCGTGAAGAGGCTGGATTGAGCGTCCCAGAGGCTGCAGCTAAGTACAAAGGCGGCAGTAAAGTACATAGTTAAACGCAATAACATAGTTTAACACCAGAGCATAGTTTGGTGTTTTCCTTACTAACCTTCTATTTGTTTCTCTGCTTTTACTTGTATTGTTTATCACCATATAGTATGTGCTCCATGGGCAATGCTACCAGGTGTGTGTCTTGTGAGATGTATGCATGCTTTGAACAGCCGTTTGAGGGTGAAAAAGTCTGCGCTCGATGTCAACGAGTTACATATTTGTAAGCCCAGATACCGGATCTAAACGTGCAGCTAGCGACACTCAGGAGCATTGGAAACCTGGACAGGAGTTTAGAGCTCACTGAGCTTGTACTGATTGGGGCCAGTGATATGGAGGCGGGTGGAGGTGGGGAAGACCAGAATAGAGAAGTATGTAGCTGGGTAAATGTTACAAGAAGGGGTAGGGGGAAAAGTGCCAGGAAGCCCAGTCCTGATCTGGCACAACCTAGTAAATATGCCTGTTTGGCTGATATTAGGATTGCTATCCCAGGACTGGGATCACTAAAGCAGGACGCTCCTAGCAACCAGGAAGATGACTGTTGTAGGATGGAGGGTAATAGGAGTGCAGCAAAGACCAGACAGATGGTGGTAGGAGACTCTATAAATAGGCGGACAGACGGAGTCATCTGCCGCCGAGACCGTGAATGCCGAACAGTGTGTTGTCTGCTGGTTGCTCGGGTTCAACATATAGCGGATCGGATACACAGATTGCTGGGTGGGTTTGGACAAAACTCAGCAGTCATGGTACACATTGGTACTAATGACAAAGTTAGAGGGAGGTGGAAGGTCCTTAAAAATGATTACGGGGAACTAGGAGAGAAGCTGAAGGCCAGGACCTCCAAGAAATACTGTCGGTGCCACATGCGTCACTAGATAGACAGCGGGAGCTTAGGGAGATAAACAAGTAGCTTAGACATTGGTGCAGGAAAGAAGGGTTTGGGTTCATGGAGACCAAGGCCGACCTTCTCACCAGTCCGGTGACAGGGAGCAGGTGGATGCTGGTTGACTTCAGTAATAATCTCTTTTACAATTAGATTTTTGCCCTAGTTTTTACTCAATATTTATTCCTGTACAAAGGACCTTTTTGAATGAATTAAATTTAATGTAATTGACTCCTGGATGTAATGGAATCATGTTATTTTGAAAAAGAGGTGATGTTTTGATTAAAAATGACTATGAATTATATATAATCATATGAAATAATCATGTTCAAAAGGGGATACTTAAAGGGACTATGAACTATATGTAATCATCAGACTAACCATTCATTAGTTACTAAATATTTTAGTGACATATCTGCACATCCTGTATATGTTAATTCTGATAGATATATATCACTTGCACTTTATATTTATATAATTATATACATATTCCCTTTACTATATCCCATTATGGCTAATAAGTAATACATCATACATACTCCCCTGTATGCGTTACCCCCTGATTCCCTCATTTGAGCTTCATTTTTATCTTATTTGTATTGTTGTATGTTTTTTGTCTATGTCTGTGCCCTTTTGAATTTTTATTACATTAATTGCTATAAAATAAAAAATATTTTTATATGACTTTTTTGTCCAGTGAATATTGTTTTGTTGGTCTATTGATCTTGTGTTTAGATATTGTGAATTTATTTTCTTGTTAACTCTGAGAAACTCCTTCTGTTTTGTAGGATTTATTCTACTGTAGGGAAGGGCCGCATCTCAATGGGGAGGGAGCAGCTATGCTGGGGGAAAATGGTCAGACGGATGGAGGAGCTTTTAAACTAGGATCTGGGGGGAGGGAGGGTATGCGTGCTTATAAGGGGATAGATAGACTAGACCAGGGATCTCAAACTCAGCTGGGCATATGGGCCGCACACGGAAAAACATTTAATTTGGGGGGTCCGCATTATTTGCATGACAAAGTGACATTTTTAGTGATACCATTTTATTTTTTATACACCTTTTGAATTGGTCCTCATCTTGCAGACATGGTCTCCCATCCAGGTTCCCCATATTGCAGACATGGTCTCCCATCCAGGTTCCCCATATTGCAGACATGGTCTCCCATCCAGGTCCCCCATATTGCAGACATGGTCTCCCATCCAGGTCCCCCATATTGCAGACGTGATCTCCCATCCAGGTCCCCCATATTGCAGACGTGGTCTCCCATCCAGGTCCCCCATATTGCAGACGTGGTCTCCCATCCAGGTCCCCCATATTGCAGAGGTGGTCCCAATATAGCAGGCATGGTCTCCCATCCAGGTCCCCTTGCAGACATGGTCTCCCATCCAGATCCCCTATATTGCAGACATGGTCCCCCATATTGCAGACATGGTCCCCCATATTGCAGACATGGTCCCCCATATTGCAGACATGGTCCTCCCATCCAGGTCCCCCATATTGCAGACATGGTCCCCCATATTGCAGACATGGTCCTCCCATCCAGGTCCCCCATATTGCAGACATGGTCCCCCATATTGCAGACATGGTCCCCCATCCTGGTCCTTATCTTGCAGACATGTCCCCCCCATACTGCACACAGGGTCCGTCCGTCCCCCATACTGCGCACAGGGTCCGTCCGTCCCCCATACTGCGCACAAGGTCCGTCCGTCCCCCATACTGCGCTAAGGGTCCCCATCCCCCCATACTGCGCTAAGGGTTCCCATCCCCCCATACTGCACTAAGGGTCCCCGTCCCCCCATACTGCGCTCAGGGTCCCCGTCCCCCCATACTGCGCTCAGGGTCCCCGTCCCCCCATACTGCGCACAGGGTCTCTGTCCCCCATACTGCGCACAGGGACCCTGTCCCCCCCATACTGCGCACAGTGCCCCCCCCATACTGAGCACAGGTCCCCTGTGCTGTATTTCACATGACAGAGAAAAAAAAAAAAAAGATTCTCACCTGTCCTCCGTTCCCTCGGCGTCCTTTCTGCACCTGTGGCCCGCAGGCACAGACCCTGTAATGATCGCGGCTCTCTCCAGCAGCCGCCGACATCAGCGCTGTAATGCAGTGTATTGCCGCGCAGAGACCGGCTCTCTGCACAGCAATACCAGTATCAGCCGCCGGCCTATCAGACGCCAGCAGCTGATATCTGCGTCCCAGCGCAGTAGCGTATGACGTCACTGCCATGCGCAGATGTCAGCTGCTGGCCTCTGATAGGCCGGCGGCTGATACTGGTATTGCTGTGCAGAGGGCCGGTCTCTGCGCGGCAATACACTGCACTACTGCGCTGATGTCGGCGGCTGCTGGAGAGAGCCATGATCGTTACGGGGTCTATGTGCCTGCGGGCCGCAAGAAGCAGCCGGAGGGGCAACAGTGTTTGAGACCCCTGGACTAGACAGAGAGAGTGGGACAGCAGGGGCAATAGAGCATCTAGGGTGGGGCTAGGATATGCAAGGAATGTAGGGAGCTGAGTAGGAGTAGCAAATGTGCTAATTGTATTAAATGTCTGCTGGCAAATGCAAGAAGTCTTGCAAACAAAATGGCTGAACTGGAGGCTCTTATGTCGGTCATGAAATATGATGTGGTAGGTATTACGGAAACCTGGCTGGAAAAAGCCATGACTGAAGCCATGACTGGGTGACAAACATGGAGGGATTACATTTAGAAAGGATAGGAAAGACAAAAAAGGTGGAGGGATGCGTATTTTCGTAAGATCCAACTTAAAACGTGTTCAATGATAACATTGGGAGAAGCTGCGACAATGTAGAGTCAGTTTGGGTAAATATACATGGGGATGGTCATAATGGAAAGCTGCTAAGAGGAGTTTGTTACAAGCCTCCTAATATAGCTGAACTGGTAGAGGACAAAATGATGGAACAAATTAAAAATGCAGCAAATAATAATAGGGTCCTTATTATGGGGGATTTTAACTATCCAGATTTTCAATGGGACACAGAATCTTCCAGTTGTGCTAAAAGCTACAAATTCTTATCCACAGTTCAGGACAATTACCTCTCTCAGCTAGTAGATGAACCAACCAGGGGAGGTAATCTGCTGGATCTGGTGCTGTCATATAGACCAGATACAATTTCAGATCTAGAGGTCCGGGAGCATTTGGGAAACAGCGACCATAATATGATAAGTTTCAATGTAATATTTAATAAAACATTTCAAAACGAAAATGCTAAAACCTGGAACTTTAGGAAAGCTGATTTCAACAAATTAAGGGAAGAGCTTAATTGTGTAGACTGGGACCATGTCATGGTAACTGGGGATAGATACCAAACGTAAATGGGGCATGTTTAAGGAAATACTTTGGACTTTGCAAAGGCATTCGATACTGTATCACATAACAGCCTTATACTGAAGCTACAGAAGAAATGACTTAGATGGGTAAGGAATTGGCTAAATGATAGGAAACAAAGGGTTGTCATAAATGGCACATTCTCTAAATGGGACATAGTCAGCAGTGGGGTGCCGCAGGGATCTGTGCTAGGACCAATTCTCTTTAACCTCTATTAATGACCTGGGGGATGGGATTGTGAGTAAAACGTCAGTTTTTGCTGACGATATCAAACTATGTAGGATATTGAAATCTGATCTTGACATTACGATATTGCAGAATGATCTGGATAAGATGACTGAATGGACAAACACTTGGCAGATGAGGTTTAATGTAGATAAATGTAGTGTAATGCACACAGGATGGAGTAATCCTATGGCTACATATACATTAAATGGGAGTATACTCAGGACTACAGAACAGGAGAAGGATTTGGGTATTCTGGTTACAAGTACTCAATGTCAAGCAGCTGCCGCAAAAGCAAACAACATTTTAGGGTGTATAAAAAGAGAAATAAAATCCTGCGATCCCAACGTGTTACCCCTTTATAAATCACTGGTGAGGCCACATCTGGAATATGGAATCCAGTTTTGGGCTCCACATTTCAAAATGGATATTCAGAAATTAGAGTCAGTTCAAAGGTGGCAACTAGATTATTACAAGGGATGTAGGCTTCTCATATGATGAGAGGTTGGAAAAGTTGAGCTTGTTTAGCTTAGAAAAACGACGGATCTCACTGACATGTATAAATATATGTGTGGTCAGTACAAAGGTGTAGCACATGACTTATTCCTTCCAAAGACTAAGGACCAGGGGGCAATCATTACTGGTGGAAGAAAGGCGATTCCGGCACCTAAACAGTAAAGGGTTCTTTACAGTCAGAGCAGTCGGACTGTGGAATGCCCTACTACAGGAGGTAGTAATGGCCGACACTATAACAGCTTTCAAAAAAGGGCTGGATGATTTCCTCGCTACAGGTAATATGGTGTCCTAGAGTTAAATTAGACAAAATGTTACACCTATAGTAGTACATTTGATCCAGGGTTCCTGTACTGATCGCCTTTCTCGGGGTCAAGAAGGAATTTTTCCCCATGATGCAAATTGGCTGAATGTATCCTTGGTTTTTTGCCTTCTTCTGGATCAAAAGATTTAGGTACAGGGATTTTAGTAATACAATAACAGTAATACAAAAAATAAAACTAATTAAAAATTATTTATGGTTATTTGTAATTGTAATAGTGCAGTAATAATAAAAATGGTAATCCATTTGTGAGGCCTAGTTCCAGTAACTTAGTGTAGTGTTGGTATGGGGAGTACAATTGGGGGAGAAAGGTTGAACTTGATGGACCTAGGTCTTTATCCAATCTACGTTACTATGTTACACTATCTGACTTCCAAACAAGAACCCATGTATCTAGCTAATATCTTTCAGTACAAGGGCGCACACTCAGCAGCGTCTGTGTCCTTCAGTAACATGGATAAAATGGCGCTGAGGGAACATGGCCGGTTTTTATATCGAGAGGAAATGTGATTTCAGCAGCGAATTGCAGAAGCCCTTGTATCTGGACACTGTGGATGCTTCCTGCGCTCTGACTGGCTAGCCACGCATTCCTGACTTAAAGTTACCGGCTACAGGACAAAATAAATAAATAAAAAAATTACAAGCACACCACTGATCTATCACCCCACTCATCTGCCACATCCCCCCACTCATCATAAACAAGCACTATGCTAGCCAAACTGTTCAAAACGCTGTAGTTGCCCCGCAATCACGTTCCCGCATTTATTCCCCGAACTTTGCTGATTTTTTCCAATTTTAAGAAATTTTGCTTGCATTTCCGATCATGAATCCGAATGTGCCATATTCGTATCAAATTGAGGCTGCGTGCCCACAATGCGTTTTTCAAGCGTTTTTGCTGTGGAAACGCTTGAAAAACGCTTGGTAATACGTGCCCCATGGTCCCCAATGACAATCCGCATGTTCTGTGCCTATGCTGCTTAATTTTCCGCAGGGGATTTTATGTGCGGGAAAATCCACAGCATCTCCATTATTTTTGCGTTTATGCATGCGGAATTGCCTACTCAATGCATTAGAAAAACGCATGGCAATTCCGCATGTCAAAAACGCGCCAAAAACAAGTGTTAGATTCCGCACGCGTTTTTTCTGGCAAGGAGATGCAGAAATGAAGCGGAAATTTTCCGCTTCGTTTCTGCATTGAGGGCACATAACCTTAGGTTGTAAGATTGGATTTCGAATAAATTCGCTCATCACTACTTACCAAGCTGCTTGCCTATTGTCCTGTAGCCAATCTCAGCCTTGTGCAGGTCTACAGGTGTCCTTAGACATCTCTTTGGTCTTGGCCATGGGGCAGAGATTGGAGTGTGATTGATTGATTGAGTGTGTGGACAGGTGTCTTTTATACAGGTAACGAGTTCAAACAGGTGCAATTAATACAGGTAATGAGTGCAGAGTAGGAGGGCTTCTTAAAGAAAAACTAACAGGTCTGTGAGAGAACAGAATTCTTGCTGGTTGGTAGGTGATCAAATACTTATTTAATGCAATAAAATACAGTTTAATTATTTAAAAATCATACAATGTGATTTTCTGGATTTTTTTTAAGATTCTGTCTCTCACAGGTGAAGTGTACCTACGATAAACTTGCAAAATCAGCAGTGTATCAAATACTTATTTTCCCCACAGTAGCAGCAGCTATGGACGTCCATCACGATAGCTTCATCCTCATCGCTAATGCTATAATATGAGAAGTTCAGCTAACAGGCTCTAATGATTGGCATTATCTAGGAGACTGTCTATTGTACTATATGATTGCTGAAAAGATTAGGGATAAAGCAAGAGAATCTCTCAATATCCTATAACTGCTGCTATAAGCACAAGATAAGAGAAACTGCCAATGTGTCGGCTTCATGAATTTTAAAGCTTACCACAGTGAATTTATTCACAGTTCTCCTGAATAAATTGTTCTGTTAGATAGAAACGGTAGGAAGATCTATTATCCTGATTAAACAAACATAATTGATATATATTGCAATAATCTTGAGTGACAAACTCTTTACTGCTAATATCCTAGCTGACTTTCAGTTCTGGGACCATTGAGTCAATAATTTTTACATTTTGCTACTATATTTCTAGTTTTAATCGTGAAAAAATAAAAGTTAATTTTTACCATTTACTCCAATTGGATTAGTCTGTGAAATTTGGAAATATAAGTTTTGGAGATATATAATAATTTGTCAGAGCAGTGAATGGATTTACAGATCTGGGCAGTTAAAGGTCAGCATCTCCTAATCCCAGGGGGGAGGTGGATCCTCCAGGTTGTAAGTTCTATAGAAAAGGGCTTTCATAATTCACAAAGTCATTTGAACAGTTTTCGGTGGAAGAGAATGTTGTACTTTAATGGAAAAATGGTGATCACACGACCTATAAAGCAGCCACAGCCGGTGACTGAGAAGAATCTGTGACTTTTCTACATTTAGTGGTTACTACTCACCTGGGTGGTCATATGTAGGAATCCCCTCTTTACACCGCTCATCACCCCTCACATATGTCTCTGTAGTATTAATATGGGTCAGATCTTCACCCTGAAACAAATATTGTAAAAGTCACAAACAGATGGAGAAGTCCCATCTATGATCAGCTCTAATCCTGCCATCTCCAACGTACTCATTACACAAGTGTAAAACATATAATACTGGTGGATAAAACAAGACTGAGCACAAGACCTTCACAGCCGTCTACACATCATAGGGGAGATCTCATGACACCTTCTCTCCATCTACCTGATGATCCTGAGGAACATTGGGATCTTCTTGTTTACAGTCATGTGGAAGAAAAGGACGGGGACATCTCTCTGGTGTTGTCCTCTTACTGGATCGATCTGGAGGAAACACATACAAGGACTGAATTCATTCTTTACATACAGATAATTATAGTCCGTGTGTATTTAGTCCTGTCTATTACCTGGTGATGTGAGGGGCTGGGGAACCTCCATCATGACGTCCTTGTACAGATCTTTGTGTCCTTCTAAATACTCCCACTCCTCCATGGAGAAATAGACGGCGACATCCTGACACCTTATAGGAACCTGACACATATAATGATACCGTCATCCCCCCGATCCCTCCATAGCACTACTGTATAATGTCCCAGCATTCCCAGCAGTGTCACCTCTCCAGTCAGCAGCTCAATCATCTTGTAGGTGAGTTCTAGGATCTTCTGGTCATTGATGTTCTCGTGTATCAGGGGGTGAGGTGGAGGCCCAGTGATTGGGCTCAGGGGTCTTCCCCATCCCTCAGGCACAGGTGCCTGACAGCGCTCACTAGAGGTCTTCTTCACTACTGTATAATCCTGGTAATGGAGAGACACATTAATAAATCTCACTCCAGACATTTCCAGAGTCCTCACCTCTCCAGTTCTGTCCATCTGTTATTCCCATAGATAAGAATGATGTAATGTGATGTCATCAGAATCTCTCACCTCTCCAGTAAGCCGGAAGAGGATCTCTAGGGTGAGGTGTAATATCCTCTCTGCCATCTTGTCTCTATCCATATCCATCTTTGATTGGTAAATCAGGAAAATTCTCTTATATAGAAGATCTTCACTGAGAGGGTCCGATATTGTAGAGACCTGAATGAGAAGAAGATGAGACGATGTAACATTATAAAAATCCTGTGTGATAATACAATTACTGGAGATAATAAGGGAAACATATGAGGAGATATATTATTTTACAGTATCTAGTTTTCTTCTTTACATCTAGTAATAAAACCTATATATTTTAGACCACAGACCACAAGCAGTTTCTTCCTTGGAGTCTGTAGCTGAATATGTTTCTCATAGACTCATCTTCCATAACGCTAATTCGCGTCTCATTTAAATCTTTATGACAACCCAAAACATCCAAATAACCCTGATCAAAAGTTCACATACCCTGGTGATTTTGGCCTGATAACATGCACAGAATTTGACACAAATGGGTTTGAATGGCAACTAAAGGTAACATCCTCACCTGTAACCTGTGTGCTTGTAATCAGTGTGTGTGCATAAAAGCTGAGTGAGTTTCTGGGATCCAGACAGACTCTTGCATCTTTCATCCAGCCACTGACGTTTCTGGATTGTGAGTGAAAAGAATTGTCAACGGATCTACGAGAAAAGGTAGTTGAACTATATAACACAAGAAAGGGATACAAAAATAAATAGCCAAGGAATTGATAATGCCAGTCAGCAGCATTCAAACTATGAATAACAAATGGAAAATAAGGGGCTCTGTAAAAACCAAACCATGGTCAGGTAGACCAACAAAAATTTCAGCCACAACTGCCAGGAAAATTGTTTGGGATTCAAAGAAAAACCCACAAATAACATCAGCTGTAATTCATGACTCTATGAAAACTAGCGGGGTGGCTGTTTCAAGATGCACAATAAGGAGGCAATTAAAGAAAAATGGGTGCATGGTCGCCAGAAGAAAGCCATTACTGCGCAAATGCCACAAAGCATCTCGCCTACAATACGCCAAACAGCACAGAGACAAGCCTCAAAACTTCTGGAACAAGGTAATTTGGAGTGATGAGACCAAAATTGAACTTTTTGGCCACAACCATAAACATTACATTTAGATAGAGGTCAACAAGGCCTATGATGAAAGGAACACCATTCCTACTGTAAAGCACGGAGGTGGATCGCTTATGTTTTGGGATTGTGCGAGCTACAAAGGCACAGGAAACTTGGTAAAAGTTGAAGGAAAGATGAATGCAGCACGTTATCAGCAAATACTGGAGGCAAATTTGCACTCATCAGCCTGGAAGCTGCGCATGGGACGTACTTGAACGTTCCAACATGACAAGTGATTTTGATGACTGATTCTGACAAGTGATTTTGATGAGTGATTCTGACAAGTGATTTTAACGAGTGATTCTGACAAGTGATTTTGACGAGTGATTCTGACAAGTGATTTTGACGAGTGATTCTGACAAGTGATTTTGACAAATGATTCTGACAAGTGATTTTGACGAGTGATTCTGACAAGTGATTTTGATGAGTGATTCTGACAAGTGATTTTGACGAGTGATTTTGACGAGTGATTCTGACAAGTGATTTTGACGAGTGATTCTGACAAGTGATTTTGACGAGTGATTCTGACAAGTGATTTTGACAAATGATTCTGACAAGTGATTTTGACGAGTGATTCTGACAAGTGATTTTGATGAGTGATTCTGACAAGTGATTTTGATGAGTGATTCTGACAAGTGATTTTGATGAGTGATTCTGACAAGTGATTTTGACAAGTGATTTTGACAAATGATTCTGACAAGTGATTTTGACGAGTGATTCTGACAAGTGATTTTGACGAGTGATTCTGACAAGTGATTTTGACGAGTGATTCTGACAAGTGATTTTGACGAGTGATTCTGACAAGTGATTTTGACGAGTGATTCTGACAAGTGACTTTGACAACTGTAATAATAATAATAAAAAAAAATTAACTGTTCGCTGTTGGGACTTGACCCCAAAATTCTGTGTCCCAAAGCCAGTGCACTAACCACTGAACTATAAACTCAGCTGTAAAAATATAGGAGTTCTATTTGGTTACATTATTTTCAGTGCACACTTGTCTAAAACTCATTGGGACAGACTGAAAGCAAGCCAAATTCAAATGATATTTAATTCTGATGTGTGAGTCTGATGTGTGACTTACTTCAAACTTCAGAATCATAATGACTTTTAGTCATCCTGAGTATTTTCATGGTTGATCTCATAAGACAAGAAAAGGTATCAGTTAGTATCACTTGACTGGATAGCACAATAGTAAGGCACCAGTCTCTAAAGCTGCAGTGTTAGATTTCAAATCCTGATAGGAATAAGATTTTTTTTTTTATTATTATTACTATGGCTATTTCGCACACAAACTACAGGGGTGTTTTACTTTTAATATCTGACACTCAGATTGTCATCCTGATGTGTTAACAGTTTCAGACACGCTGTCTATTTGCATGGTAAATTACATAGCCAAAGTAAATTGGGAGTTTGTAGCCAGTTCTTTGGTGGATGGAAATAAAAATTTACAATAAAGACATTTTATCACTAGACCCCTTTAAGAAATTATGCAAATATAAAGTCACTTGGAAATATATATGCAGTAAATTAGTGCCTCCCAATTTAGTTTGGCTATGTAATTTACCATGCAAATAGACAGTGTATAATAGATCTCTCTGTCTGTAATGACTCTATATAATAGATCCCTCTGTGTGTAATGACTCTATATAATAGATCCCTCTGTGTGTAATGACTCTATATAATAGATCCCTCTGTGTGTAATGACTCTATATAATAGATCCCTCTGTGTGTAATGACTCTATATAATAGATCCCTCTGTGTGTAATGACTCTATATAATAGATCTCTCTGTCTGTAATGACTCTATATAATAGATCCCTCTGTGTGTAATGACTCTATATAATAGATCCCTCTGTGTGTAATGACTCTATATAATAGACCCCTCGGTGTGTAATGACTCTATATAATAGATCTCTCTGTGTGTAATGATTCTATATAATAGATCCCTCTGTGTGTAATGACTCTATATAATAGATCACTCTGTGTGTAATGACTATATAATAAATCCCTCTGTGTGTAATGACTCTATATAATAGATCCCTCTGTGTGTAATGAGGCTCTATAATAGATCCCTCTGTGTGTAATGACTCTATATAATAGATCCCTCTGTGTGTAATGACTCTATATAATAGATCCCTGTGTGTAATGACTTTGTATAATAGATCCCTCTGTGTGTAATGACTCTATCTAATAGATCCCTCTGTGTGTAATGACTCTATATAATAGATCCCTGTGTGTAATGACTCTATATAATAGATCCCTCTGTGTGTAATGACTCTATCTAATAGATCCCTCTGTGTGTAATGACTCTATATAATAGATCCCTCTGTGTGTAATGACTCTATCTAATAGATCCCTCTGTGTGTAATGACTCTATATAATAGATCTCTCTGTCTGTAATGACTTTTATATAATAGATCCCTCTGTGTGTAATGACTCTATATAATAGATCCCTCTGTGTGTAATGACTCTATATAATAGATCCCTCTGTGTGTAATGACTCTATATAATAGATCCCTCTGTGTGTAATGACTCTATATAATATATCCCTCTGTGTGTAATGACTCTATATAATAGATCTCTCTGTCTGTAATGACTCTATATAATAGATCCCTCTGTGTGTAATGACTCTATATATTAGATCCCTCTGTGTGTAATGACTCTATATAATAGACCCCTCGGTGTGTAATGACTCTATATAATAGATCTCTCTGTGTGTAATGACTCTATATAATAGATCCCTCTGTGTGTAATGACTCTATATAATAGATCACTCTGTGTGTAATGACTCTATATAATAAATCACTCTGTGTGTAATGACTCTATATAATAGATCCCTCTGTGTGTAATGAGGCTCTATAATAGATCCCTCTGTGTGTAATGACTCTATATAATAGATCCCTCTGTGTGTAATGACTCTATATAATAGATCCCTGTGTGTAATGACTCTATATAATAGATCCCTCTGTGTGTAATGACTCTATATAATAGATCCCTCTGTGTGTAATGACTCTATATAATAGATCCCTCTGTGTGTAATGACTCTATATAATAGATCCCTCTGTGTGTAATGACTCTATATAATAGATCTCTCTGTCTGGAATGCCTCTATATAATAGATCCCTCTGTGTGTAATGACTCTATATAATAGATCCCTCTGTGTGTAATGACTCTATATAATAGACCCCTCGGTGTGTAATGACTCTATATAATAGATCTCTCTGTGTGTAATGACTCTATATAATAGATCCCTCTGTGTGTAATGACTCTATATAATAGATCACTCTGTGTGTAATGACTCTATATAATAAATCCCTCTGTGTGTAATGACTCTATATAATAGATCCCTCTGTGTGTAATGAGGCTCTATAATAGATCCCTGTGTGTAATGACTCTATATAATAGATCCCTGTGTGTAATGACTTTATATAATAGATCCCTCTGTGTGTAATGACTCTATATAATAGATCCCTCAGTGTGTAATGACTCTATATAATAGATCCCTCTGTGTGTAATGACTCTATATAATAGATCCCTCTGTGTGTAATGACTCTATATAATAGATCACTCTGTGTGTAATGACTATGTAATAGATCCCTCTGTGTGTAATGACTCTATATAATAGATCCCTCTGTGTGTAATGACTCTCTATAATAGATCCCTGTGTGTAATGACTCTATATAATAGATCCCTCTGTGTTAATTACTCTATATTATAGATCCCTCTGTGTGTAATGACTCTATATAATAGATCCCTCTGTGTGTAATGACTCTATATAATAGATCCCTCTGTGTTAATTACTCTATATAATAGATCCCTGTGTGTAAAGACTCTATATAATAGATCCCTCTGTGTGTAATGAGGCTCTATAATAGATCCCTCTGTGTGTAATGACTCTATATAATAGATCCCTCTGTGTGTAATGACTCTATATAATAGATCCCTGTGTGTAATGACTTTATATAATAGATCCCTGTGTGTGTAATGACTCTATATAATAGATCCCTCTGTGTGTAATGACTCTATATAATAGATCCCTCTGTGTGTAATGACTCTATATAATAGATCCCTCTGTGTGTAATGACTCTATATAATAGATCCCTCTGTGTGTAATGACTCTATATAATAGATCTCTCTGTCTGGAATGCCTCTATATAATAGATCCCTCTGTGTGTAATGACTCCATATAATAGATCCCTCTGTGTGTAATGACTCTATATAATAGACCCCTCGGTGTGTAATGACTCTATATAATAGATCTCTCTGTGTGTAATGACTCTATATAATAGATCCCTCTGTGTGTAATGACTCTATATAATAGATCACTCTGTGTGTAATGACTCTATATAATAAATCCCTCTGTGTGTAATGACTCTATATAATAGATCCCTCTGTGTGTAATGAGGCTCTATAATAGATCCCTGTGTGTAATGACTCTATATAATAGATCCCTGTGTGTAATGACTTTATATAATAGATCCCTCTGTGTGTAATGACTCTATATAATAGATCCCTCAGTGTGTAATGACTCTATATAATAGATCCCTCTGTGTGTAATGACTCTATATAATAGATCCCTCTGTGTGTAATGACTCTATATAATAGATCCCTCTGTGTGTAATGACTCTATATAATAGATCACTCTGTGTGTAATGACTCTATATAATAGATCCCTCTGTGTGTAATGACTCTATATAATAGATCCCTGTGTGTAATGACTCTATATAATAGATCCCTCTGTGTTAATTACTCTATATTATAGATCCCTCTGTGTGTAATGACTCTATATAATAGATCCCTCTGTGTGTAATGACTCTATATAATAGATCCCTCTGTGTTAATTACTCTATATAATAGATCCCTGTGTGTAAAGACTCTATATAATAGATCCCTCTGTGTGTAATGAGGCTCTATAATAGATCCCTCTGTGTGTAATGACTCTATATAATAGATCCCTCTGTGTGTAATGACTCTATATAATAGATCCCTGTGTGTAATGACTTTATATAATAGATCCCTGTGTGTGTAATGACTCTATATAATAGATCCCTCTGTGTGTAATGACTCTATATAATAGATCCCTCTGTGTGTAATGACTCTATATAATAGATCCCTCTGTGTGTAATGACTCTATATAATATATCCCTCTGTGTGTAATGACTCTATATAATAGATCTCTCTGTCTGGAATGCCTCTATATAATAGATCCCTCTGTGTGTAATGACTCTATATAATAGATCCCTCTGTGTGTAATGACTCTATATAATAGACCCCTCGGTGTGTAATGACTCTATATAATAGATCTCTCTGTGTGTAATGACTCTATATAATAGATCCCTCTGTGTGTAATGACTCTATATAATAGATCACTCTGTGTGTAATGACTCTATATAATAGATCCCTCTGTGTGTAATGACTGTATATAATAGATCCCTCTGTGTGTAATGACTGTATATAATAGATCCCTCTGTGTGTAATGACTGTATATAATAGATCCCTCTGTGTGTAATGACTCTATATAATAGATCCCTCTGTGTGTAATGACTCTATATAATAGACCCCTCGGTGTGTAATGACTCTATATAATAGATCCCTCTGTGTGTAATGAGGCTCTATAATAGATCCCTCTGTGTGTAATGACTCTATATAATAGATCCCTCTGTATGTAATGACTCTATATAATAGATCCCTGTGTGTAATGACTTTATATAATAGATCCCTCTGTGTGTAATGACTCTATATAATAGATCCCTCAGTGTGTAATGACTCTATATAATAGATCCCTCTGTGTGTAATGACTCTATATAATAGATCACTCTGTGTGTAATGACTCTATATAATAGATCCCTCTGTGTGTAATGACTCTATATAATAGATCCCTCTGTGTGTAATGACTCTATATAATAGATCCCTCTGTGTGTAATGACTCTATATAATAGATCCCTCTGTGTTAATTACTCTATATAATAGATCCCTGTGTGTAAAGACTCTATATAATAGATCCCTCTGTGTGTAATGACTCTATATAATAGATCCCTCTGTGTGTAATGATTCTATATAATAGATCCCTCTGTGTGTAATGACTCTATATCATAGATCGCTGTGTGTAATGACTCTATATAATAGATCCCTCTGTGTGTAATGACTCTATATAATAGATCCCTCTGTGTGTAATGACTCTATATAATAGATCGCTCTGTGTGTAATGACTCTATATAATAGATCCCTCTGTGTGTAATGACTCTATATAATAGATCACTCTGTGTAATGACTCTATATAATAGATCCCTCTGTGTGTAATGACTCTATATAATAGATCCCTCTGCGTGTAATGACTCTATATAATAGACCCCTCTGTGTGTAATGACTGTATATAATAGATCCCTCTGTGTGTAATGACTCTATATAATAGATCCCTCTGTGTGTAATGACTCTATATAATAGACCCCTCTGTGTGTAATGACTCTATATAATAGATCCCTCTGTGTGTAATGACTCTATATAATAGATCCCTCTGTGTAATGACTATATAATAGATCCCTCTGTGTGTAATGACTCTATATAATAGATCCCTCTGTGTGTAATGACTCTATATAATAGATCCCTCTGTGTGTAATGACTCTATATAATAGATCCCTCTGTGTGTAATGACTCTATATAATAGATCCCTCTGTGTAATGACTCTATATAATAGATCCCTCTGTGTGTAATGACTCTATATAATAGATCCCTCTGCGTGTAATGACTCTATATAATAGACCCCTCTGTGTGTAATGACTGTATATAATAGATCCCTCTGTGTGTAATGACTCTATATAATAGATCCCTCTGTGTGTAATGACTCTATATAATAGACCCCTCTGTGTGTAATGACTCTATATAATAGATCCCTCTGTGTGTAATGACTCTATATAATAGATCCCTCTGTGTAATGACTATATAATAGATCCCTCTGTGTGTAATGACTCTATATAATAGATCCCTCTGTGTGTAATGACTCTATATAATAGATCCCTCTGTGTGTAATGACTCTATATAATAGATCCCTCTGTGTGTAATGACTCTATATAATAGATCCCTCTGTGTGTAATGACTCTATATAATAGATCCCTCTGTGTAATGACTCTATATAATAGATCCCTCTGTGTGTAATGACTCTATATAATAGATCACTCTGTGTGTAATGACTCTATATAATATAGGAGTTTCACTTTTTGTATTGAAGAACTGAAATAAACTAACTTTTTGATGATATTCTAATTTAGTGAGAAACGCTTGTAGCACTGGTGTGTGCATATGAATAAAGGAAACGGCTGTATACATGTGTATATAAGACTGGTAACATATATATAATGGTGATTGTGTCCTTCTGTCCGAAGCCTGCACTATTTGTTTCCAGAGTCAGCGCATGTGCATGCCGCATTACGGCGCCGCTTTATTGAAGATATTGAGTGTGCGAATTCACAGACACAGTGTCTTCAATACAATGACACCGGAGGGTATTACAGAGCACAAACTTGCCGGGTCCATGTGCCACAATACACGCTGCCGGCCAATCAAGGGCCAGCAGTGACGGTGGCGTGCATGTGACTGGGCGCATCGCAGTGATGTCGTTCACCCCCGTTGCTTGGACACTGAAGTCAGCTACAGTCTTCAGAAGACGACGATGCCCTGCAGGGGAGCGGGGGAGAGGCGAGTAGGATGCGGGGATTGTTCAGGTTGGGAATAGATGGGAATGGTGGTGAGGAGTCAGATGTGTCTGCGCTGTAATCTCCGCAGACGAGTCCTGGCTGGAGAAGTCACAATGTCTTTCTGAGAAAGATGGAAAAGTGAACGACTCCATCAGAAAGAACATCAGCTGTGATTATCTGTAACTGTGCTGTATAGTCTATATGTCCTGCAGGACCGGGATCTACCACTAGATGTCACCGTATGGCGGGAATAGTGAGGGACTTTGTGGAGATTTTTCTTTCAGTTACAGCGCGGTCATCTCCAGTAATAGGCTGCACCAGCATAGTATGATCATGGGTTACCAGTAAGAGACCACTCAGATACTGCGCCCCCCGGAGCTGAACACCTAGCTACACCTGTGCAAGTGTTCACACCACACAGAGACCCCAAAAGAGTCTCCGTGCTGAAGGGGTTAATGCGCCCAGTAATGGGGTCTCCACATACCTCCACCTGCAGAGCCGCCACCACATATATGGCTGCTCTGTGCGCACAGGAGCTGTGATGAGGTCACAGGAGGGGAGGAGTCAGGGGTCACATGATCAGGGGCCTCAGTGGATGCAGGACTCTGCTGTGCTGGTTGTCATGGTGCTGGATGAGCTGAAGTTTATGTGTGGGGTCAGGAGGGGTTTACAGTGTGGATGTAGCAGAGCCGCGTGTGTACGAGGTGTACGGAGCAGAGCCGCGTGTGTACGAGGTGTACGGAGCAGAGCCACGTGTGTACGAGGTGTACGGAGCAGAGCCGCGTGTGTACGAGGTGTACGGACAGAGCCGCGTGTGTACGAGGCGTACGGAGCAGAGCCGCGTGTGTACGAGGTGTACGGAGCAGAGCCGTGTGTACGAGGTGTACGGAGCAGAGCCGCGCGCGTACGAGGTGTACGGAGCAGAGCCGCGTGTGTACGAGGTGTACGGAGCAGAGCCGTGTGTGTACGAGGTGTACGGAGCAGAGCCGCGTGTGTACGAGGTGTACGGAGCAGAGCCGCGTGTGTACGAGGTGTGCGGAGCAGAGCCGTGTGTGTACGAGGTGTACGGAGCAGAGCCGCGTGTGTACGAGGTGTACGGAGCAGAGCCGCGTGTGTACGAGGTGTACGGAGCAGAGCCGTGTGTGTACGAGGTGTACGGAGCAGAGCCGCGTGTGTACGAGGTGTGCGGAGCAGAGCCGTGTGTGTACGAGGTGTGCGGAGCAGAGCCGTGTGTGTACGAGGTGTACGGAGCAGAGCCGCGTGTGTACGAGGTGTACGGAGCAGAGCCGCGTGTGTACGAGGTGTGCGGAGCAGAGCCGTGTGTGTACGAGGTGTACGGAGCAGAGCCGCGTGTGTACGAGGTGTACGGAGCAGAGCCGTGTGTGTACGAGGTGTACGGAGCGGAGCCGCGTGTGTACGAGGTGTACGGAGCAGAGCCGCGTGTGTACGAGGTGTACGGAGCAGAGCCGCGTGTGTACGAGGTGTACGGAGCAGAGCCGCGTGTGTACGAGGTGTACGGAGCAGAGCCGCGTGTGTACGAGGTGTACGGAGCAGAGCCGCGTGTGTACGAGGTGTACGGAGCAGAGCCGCGCGTGTACGAGGTGTACGGAGCAGAGCCGCGCGTGTACGAGGTGTACGGAGCAGAGCCGCGCGTGTACGAGGTGTACGGAGCAGAGCCGCGCGTGTACGAGGTGTACGGAGCGGAGCCGCGTGTGTACGAGGCGTACGGAGCGGAGCCGCGTGTGTACGAGGCGTACGGAGCTGAGCCGCGCGTGTACGAGGCGTACGGAGCGGAGCCGCGCGTGTACGAGGCGTACGGAGCTGAGCCGCGCGTGTACGAGGCGTACGGAGCTGAGCCGCGCGTGTACGAGGCGTACGGAGCTGAGCCGCGCGTGTACGAGGCGTACGGAGCTGAGCCGCGCGTGTACGAGGCGTACGGAGCGGAGCCGCGCGTGTACGAGGCGTACGGAGCGGAGCCGCGCGTGTACGAGGCGTACGGAGCGGAGCCGCGCGTGTACGAGGCGTACGGAGCGGAGCCGCGCGTGTACGAGGCGTACGGAGCGGAGCCGCGCGTGTACGAGGCGTGCGGAGCGGAGCCGCGCGTGTACGAGGCGTGCGGAGCGGAGCCGCGCGTGTACGAGGCGTGCGGAGCAGCGCGTGTACGCGGCGTACGGAGCGGAGCCGGGCGTGTACGCGGCGTACGGAGCGGAGCCGCGTGTGTACGCGGTGTACGGAGCGGAGCCGGGTGTGTATGAGGCGTGCGGAGCAGATGCTGCCCCTCTCCAGGAGCGATCACAGCAGCAC
Organism: Phyllobates terribilis; assembly: GCF_046119375.1. NCBI lineage: Eukaryota > Metazoa > Chordata > Amphibia > Anura > Dendrobatidae > Phyllobates > Phyllobates terribilis. The sequence continues at coordinate 4,007,589 of NW_027362879.1, read as the reverse complement.
GACCTGAGACGTTCTTGTTCTACACAGACTGTCCTGACAGAACACAGCTCGTCAGGACGTAGCCCCGACCTCCAGCGACAGCCGGACAGTCCCATTGGATCTGGGACGGTTGGGCGGTTTCTGTATATAAGTTGTGTGTGATAATTGTAGATTTATTAATGTCTTAGCATAAAAGGATGTACCTGAGTGTTTGTGCCGGGGTCCACATGCATGGAGGGGTTGAGGCGGTGCTGGCTGTATTATGCAGACGGCATCTGCCTGTAACAGTAGTAACCAGAAACTACTAGAAACTCTGCACCAAAATGAAGCAAATCCTTATTCTGGGGACTTCGCCTTGTACGTAACACCCCCGGATCCGGTACAAGCCGGGCAGATGTTCTCATTCATGTCATTTTCTGCTGAAGGTTTTGCGGTTTTCTGGAAACTATAAAAAAGAAAAAGCGTAAAACAATATTTGTTTCTGCTGCATTGACATAAGTACAATCTTTCATTATATATAAATCTATTACACGTCGGGTCAATGCTGTAACGAAAACAAAAATAATAACCTTACTTTGATTTTTTCCCCATTTTTCAATACTTTATGTGGTAAATTGAATGTTGTCGTTCCAAAGAACAACTAGTCCCACAAAACACAAGCCCTCCGTCTGTGTTAATGAAAAAACAAAGTTAGATTTTTTGGGAAAAAGGGAGGAAAAAAACAAAAAATTGCTCTTGTCAGAATAATGTAATTGCTATATATATATATATATATATATTTAAAATTGAATAATTTTACCCCAAAATTGTGATCTCTTATAATATTATCATTCTTCATGCGAGATTAATCATTAGTCTGTAGATAAATCCAAACATCTGGAAGATGTAGAACAATATATCTGTGATTCTCTTCTGCCAGGATAAGCGCCTCCTTTCTGTCCTTTCTGTGATGGAGAAAACGCTTGAAAGATTCAGAAAGTCCGATGAGTTTTTGGAGCTTATTGTAAAGGGCCTTAATGACGACCTGGGAAAGAAACCACCAGAAACAAAGGATCCAACCAGGTAAGTTCTAATGATCCCATCTGATAAAATGATCAGCTTTATTTCCATGGGATTGTTCTGTAGAAGAGATGGGACCTGCAGCATTTTCATCCTGAACTTCACTATGTATAGATGTAGCAAAGCTTAATGTGACAATTCACACAGCGCATTGATAAATTGTCTCAGAAGGTTAGCTCTCATAACAGAATTAACATCACTTATAGTGGAACTAAACTTACAATTTATTTTCAGAATTGTGAAAATTATGGCACTTTGCAAAGCACTTCATTAGTTTCTTTGGCGTCATATCCGTAAAATGATCATATTAAAGTGGTCTCCAGACCCTGCTTTTCCCCAGTGCAGGAGCGTTGCTGGGGTCCTAAGACCCAAAGTACATGTTTCCCCATATAACCTCCCTGCCACTTAAAAGAGGATTTATACATATATAATTACAGTATACCACTGTTACTAATCTAAAATACACTATACAAAGACCAATATTCCCAAAATTACTACTATACAAGGCCAAAATGATCCTGCTACACAATGTCCTCTACCATCACCACCACACAGCGAGTCCATATATGAGAGAAAACCCCGCAGGGTAAAAGACCATCAAAGGAGTCCAGGGGGTATAAAATCTATCATATTTATTCAGCAATAGAAGAATAGGATGATGGGGGAAGGGACACAACACATATGTGATTGTTAGACATGTAAGCGAAAAAAAGCAAGGCACGCAAGGAAGGGGCCATTCCAGGTATAATGGCTGTCTATAGTATCATCATGGGTATACTAAAATATCCCAAAATAGACACCACATATATTTCACTGGGGGCAACAGTCATCATATGCAGGTGCATCTCACTAAATTACAATATCATCAAAAAGTTAATTTATTTCAGTTCTTCAATACAAAAAGTGAAACTCATATATTATATAGAGTCATTACAGACAGAGTGATATATTTCTAGTGTTTATTTCTGTTAATGTAGAGGATTATGGCTTACAGCCAATGAAAACACTAAAGTTATTATCTCAGTAAATTAGAATAATGAACAAAAAACACCTGCAACGGCTTCCTAAGTGTTTAAAAATGTCACATAGTCTGTTTCAGTAGGCTCCACAATCATGGGGAAGACTGCTGACTTGACAAATGCCAAGAAGGCAGTCATTGACACCGTCCACAAGGTCCCAGAGTTCCAATTTTCCTTTGGAAATCAAGGTCCCAGAGTCTGGAGGAAGAGTGGAGAGGCCACAATCCAAGCTGCTGGAGGTCTAGTGTGAAGTTTCCACAATTAGTGATGGCTTGGAGAGCCATGTCATCTGCTGGTGGAGGTCCACTGTGTTTTATCAACACCTAAGTCAGCGCAGCCGTCTACCAGGAAATTTTACAGCACTTCATGCTTCCCTCTGCCGAGAAGCTTTTTGGAGATGGAAATTTCATTCTCCAGCAGGACTTGGCACCTGTCCACACTGCCAAAAGTACCAATACCTGGTTTACACACAACTGTATCACTGTGCTTAATTGGTCAGCAAACTCAAATGACCTTAACCCCATAGAGAATCTATTATAGAGAATCTATGGGGTATTGTCAAGATGAAGATAAGAGACACCAAACCCAACAAAGCAGACGAGCTGAAGGCTGCTATCAAAGCCACCTGGGCTTCCATAACACCTCAGCAGTGCCACAGTCTGATCGCCTCCATGCCACGCCGCATTGATGCAGTAATTGATGCAAAAGGAGCCCCGACCAAGTATTGAGGGCATTTACTGAACATACATTTCAGTAGGCCAACATTTCGGATTTTAAAAACATTTTTCAGGCTGATGTTATAAAGTATTCTAATTTACTGAGATAATGACTTTTGTGATTTCATTGGCTGTAAGCCATAATCAGTGACGTACCGCCAATGGTGGCAGGCCACACCACTGCTATGGGGCCCGTGAGCCTCGGGGGAGCGAGGAGGATAGGTGAGTATTGGGGGGGGGGTGGCAGGCTGCGGCGGCGGAGGAGCGGGTACACGCAGTAGCGGCTGCTGTAGCTACCACGTGTGCCCGCTGCTAAAGGGACATGAATATTCCCTCTTCTCCACTTCCATGGGCGTGGAGAAGAGGGAATATTCATTCTCTTTAGTAGCGGGCACGGAGGAGCGCTGAGCCGTGGCTCCTGCTTACAGTGCCCGCTACTAAAGAGAATGCATATTCACGCTTGTCAACGCTCATAGTCCCGGCGTGGAGAGAAGTGAATATGCCGGCAGCAGCAGCAGCTCACCTCGACAACTGAGAGCGCGCGCTGCTCAGATACCAACATGAGCTGCTGGCAGACAGAACACAGCAGCTCTGGAGCAGAGGTGAGGAAGGAAGGTGAGTATAAGTGTTTATTTTTTGTGTGTGCAGTGATGGGGCCACACATACCAGGATTGGGGGATGAGAAGGCCATACATACCAGGATTGGGGGATGAGAAGGCCACACATACCATTCCTGACCCCATTTCTGATGATTGGATATTTCCCTGGATCTCGTGTATCCTGCTGCATATCGCTGTATATAACATAGGCTTACGTCATGTGAACAATGGCCAAATAGCTGATGGCTGAGAACTCGTCCTGTATGATAAAATCTGCGATGGAGGTCCCTAATACGGCTTCCAATGAAGATGTGAAATCATCCAAATGTGTATAAGAACTAGCGAGTGATAAAGGAGACAATGGCTGGTAGGTAATAAGTCATTACCTGTCTGCCAATATCTTCTTCTGGAAGACTTCAAGATATCATGTATTACATATTACATATTATTTTGAAAGCGAACCATGTAATACCACATGTGTCCTGGAGAGGCCACTACGTCCAGCAAAACACAGCTGATTGCTGAGGGGGTTCACTGCCAGACCCCCGACTATCAACTGATCGCCTGCAAGTCCTCATTTGGGGACAGGAGTTGTTCACACTTGGCATATTTTGTGATTCATGAGGGGAGGACAGTAGCCGGATATAGACTTTTTCTATAAAGTCAGATTAAAGGGGTTTTCAGGAATGTTGTTATGTAATATATAGGAGGTTCCCAGTGGTAGAGAAAACACACAGAGCTTTACTTTCTCCTGCTGCTCCAGCTCTGGATCTTCAGCGCTTCCTGTGCTCTATTGTGACTGGCTGCAGGGGTGATGGCTCAACTTCAGCATACATCATTGCTGCAGCCAATCACTGAGCTTAGAAGCTCTGTCAGCGTGGGCCACTGAGCCAAGTGATTGGCTGCAGAGCTGCAGTCATGATGTCACCCTTGAAGCCAGTGACTAAAGATCAGCGGCAGCGGTGAAGTGCTGGAGCTGGAGCAGGAGGTAGTAAAGCTTCATCTGTTCTACTTAAGTGACGATTTATAGGATTTATATTTAAGTGATGAAAAAAAAATTCTGAAATTTGTAAAAAAAAATAATAAAAATAATTTGCTTGTGTCGCCACTTTCCGAGATCCGAAAGCCGCGGCGTTTTCATTTTTCGGGAATGGGGCTGCGTGAGGGCGAGTTTTTTGCACCACAAAGTGATGGTTATATTGATATCATTTTGGGGTATATACAATGTTTTGATTGTCTGTTATTTTATATTTTTTTCTTGTTGCAACGACTGAAAATCTGTAATTCTGGCATTTTATGTAATTTTCTAGTTACGCCGTTTACTAAATGGATTAATTTATTTTATATTTTGATGGATCTGACTTTTACAAACGCAGCGATGCCAAATATGTGTATTTTTTAAATGTTTTATATTTCTTAATTTTTAATGGGGGGAAAACTGGGATGATTTGAACTTTTATACTTTTTTCATTTTTTTTTACTTTTCACTGTATTTGTTCGTCTCTTTAGGGGGCTTGAACCTGCAATCATCTGATTGCTTGTGCTATATACAGCATTGCTATATATAGCAGAAATCACGGTCTGCTATGAACACTAGCAACAGGCTGGCTGTCACAGGAATACAGTGATGACAGACAGTGTGCAGTGATGGGGCCACACATACCAGGATTGGGGGGGTGATGAGGCCCCACATACCAGGATTGGGGGATGAGGAGGCCACACATACCAAGATTGGGGGATGAGGAGGCCACAGATACCAAGATTGGTGGATGAGGAGGCCATACATACCAGGATTGGGGGGAGGAGGGGGCCACACATACCAGGGGATTGGGGAATGAGAAGGCCACACATACCAGGATTGGGGGATGAGGAGGCCACACATACCAGGATTGGGGGATGAGGAGGCCATACATACCAGGATTGGGGGATGAGGAGGCCACACATACCAAGATTGGGGGATGAGGAGGCCACAGATACCAAGATTTGTGGATGAGGAGGCCATACATACCAGGATTGGGGGATGAGGGGGCCATGCATACCAGGATTGGGGGATGAGGGGTGCCATATGTACCAGGACTGGGGGATGAGGGGTGCCATACATACCAGGATGGTGAAATTTTCCAGTAGCTGCTGCATTTCCTACCCTAGGCTTATACTCAACTCAATACGTTTTCCCAGTTTTTTTGTGGTAAAATTAGGGGCCTCGGCTTATACTCGGGTCGTCTTATTTAAAACATACGGTATTTTAAAATCAGTGAGTACGTGGTGCCCATAATACTGCAGGACTGTGTGGTGCATTATACTATATGGGGGCTGCATTTTACCCTTTGGGGTGTGAAATATACTGTATGGAGGACTATGGGGAGTGCATTATATTCTATCGAGGACCATGGGAAGTTCATTATACTATATGGAGGATTGTGGGGGGTGCATTATACTATATGGAGGATTTTGGAGGGTGCATTATACTATATGGAGGATTATGGGTGGCATATTATACTATATGGAAGTCTATGTGGGACCATTATGATATTTTGAGGGCTATGTGGGGGGCCGTTATACTGTATGAAAGCAATTATACGGTGTGAAGGTTTGTGTGGGGTCCATCATACTGTTTGGAGGGCTGTGTGGGGCCATTATACTGTTTGGAGGGCTAGTGTGGGCCATTATACTGTATGTAGGCCCATTATACTGTATGGGGGGCTGTGTGGGAGTCACAGTTGGGGGAATCATACTGTATTAGGGTCACCATACTTTGCCTTGGGAGTTGAAGTGGGGTACAATAAGGTCATTATACTGTTCATGTAGAGGCTAATGTGGAGGAATGCACCATGGGGGTATCATACTGTGTTTGGGGGCACTTTTATTGGCATCATACTTCATGGGGGCAATGAAAGAGGGATCTAGGACTTCAGTAGGAGGAACATTAGAAAAGCGAAGTAAAGGCTGGAAAGTTGTGAGATCGGCTCTTCTGTGACACAGACAAATATTTCTTTATTTTTTTGGTGGGGGGGTCCAATTAGAGCTTCTGCTATGGGGCCTCATGATTTCTATGTGCGCCCCTGGCCATAATCATCAACATTAACAGAAATAAACACTTGAAATAGATCACTTTGATTGTAATGACTCTATATAATATATGAGTTTCATTTTCAGCATTGAAGAACTAAAATAAATAAACTTTTTGATGATATTCTAATTTAGTGAGATGCACCTGTATATATAAGGGGTGTGGGTGCCATCATACTATAAGGGGCTATGGGAGTCATCATGCTATATATAAGGGCCAGTGGGGCCATCATATTATATAAAATGGGGAGTGGGTGCCAGAATACAGTTTATAAGGGGCCGTGGGGCCATCATACAGTATAAAGGGAGCTGTAGGGGCCATAATATAGTGTACAAGTGGGTGTGGGGGCCATCATACAGTATATATTGGGCTGCGGGGGCCATCATACAGTACTGTATATATGGGGCTGTGAGGGCCATTATACAGGATATAGGGAGTTGTAGGGACCATCATGCCAGTTATAAGGAGTTGTAGAGACCATCATACAGTGCATAGGGAGCTGTGGAGACCATCATACAGGGCATAGGGAGCTGTGGGGACCATCAGACAATACATAGGGAGCTGTGGAGACCATCATACAGTGCATAGGGAGCTGTGGGGACCATTATGCAGTGCATAGGGAGCTGTGGGAACCATCATACAGTGCATAGGGAGCTGTGGGGACCATCAGACAATGCATAGGGAGCTGTGGAGACCATCATACAGTGCATAGGGAGCTGTGGGGACCATTATGCAGTGCATAGGGAGCTGTAGGGACCATCAGACAATGCATAGGGAGCTGTGGGGACTATGATACAGTACATAAGGAGCTGTCGGGACTATCATACAGTGTAAAAAGAGCTGTGGGGACCATCATACAGTGCATAAGGAGCTGCGGGGACCATCATACAGTGCGTAGAGAGCTGTGGGGACCATCAGACAATGCATAGGGAGCTGTGGAGACCATCATACAGTGCCTAAGGAGCTGTGGGGACCATCATACAGTGCATAGGGAGATGTGGGGACCATCATACAGGGCATAGGGAGCTGTGGGGACCATTATGCGGTGCATAGGGAGCTGTGAGTACCATCATACCGAGCATAGGGAGCTGCGGGGACCATCATACAGTACATAAGGAGCCGTGGGGACCATCATACAGTGTATAAGGAGCCGTGGGGACCATCATTCAGTGCATAAGGAGCTGCGGGGACCATCATACAGTGCGTAGAGAGCTATGAGGACCATCATACAATGCATAGGGCACTGTGGGGACCATCATACAGAGCTTAGGAAGCTGTGGGGACCATCATACAGAGCATAGGGAGCTGTGGGGCCATCATACCGAGCACAGGGAGCTGTGGGGACCATCATACAGTGTCTAGGGAGCTGTGGGGACCCTCATACAGTATCTAAGGAGCTGTGGGGACCATCATACAGTGTATAGGGAAGTATGAGGACCATCATACAGTATCTAAGGAGCTGTGGGGACCATCATACAGTATCTAAGGAGCTGTGGAGACCATCATACAGTGCCTAGTGAGCTGTGGGGACCATCATACAGAGCGTAGATAGCTGTGGCGACCATCATACAGTGCATAGGGAGCTATTGGTACCATCATACAGGGCATAGGGAGCTGTAGGGACCATCATACAGAGCATAGAGAGCTGTGGGGACCATTATGCAATGCATAGGGGAGCTGTGGGGATCATCATACAGTGTATATGGAGCTGTGGGGACCCTCATACAGTATCTAAGGAGCTGTGGGGACAATCATACAGTGTGTAGGAAGCTGTGGGGACCATTATACAGTTTCTAAGGAGCTGTGGGGACCATCATACAGTGTATAAGGAGCTGTGGGGATCATCATACAGAGCGTAGGGAGCTGTGGGTACCATCATACAGTGCATATCGAGCTGTGGAGACCATTATACAGTGCATAGGGAGCTGTGGGGACCATCATACAGGGTATAGGGAGCTGTGGAGACCATCATACAGAGTGTAGGGAGCTGTGGGGACCATGATACAGAGCATATGGAACTGTTGGTACCATCATACAGTGCATAGGGAGCTGTGGGGACCATTATGCAGTGCATATGGAGCTGTGGGGACCATCATACAGTGTGTACGGATCTGTGGGGACCATCATACAGTGTCTAGGGAGCTGTGAGGACCATCATGCAGTGCATAGGGAGCTATGGGGACCATCATGCAGTGTATAGGGATCTGTGGGGACCATCATACAGTGCATAGGGAGCTGAGGGGACCATCATACAGTGTGTACTGAGCTGTGGGACTATCATACAATATACAGGGTGCTATGGGGGCACTCAGGACATTATTTCTTTTAAATGGGTGCATCATCAGAAATTTCTTCTTTCACCACCCCGAAATCATCGTCCATAGACTTGAAGAAGAACTTTGTAGTTGGGTGTAGTTTGATTGTGACTTTAAGGGGGCATTATTACTTAAAGGGGATACTCAACGGTATTTGTTGCTTGGAGGGAACACTTCAGACATTGAAACTTTCATAAGAGCATATCTGGCATTATTACTTGCTAGCTAGCACAGTGGGGTCTTTATTACTTTCTATGGGATTCTATTATTTTTATAGGTCCCCTCTATCTGGCACACAGTCTTTGTAGCATTAATTGGTGGAGGGTAATCATAGTAATGACATAATTTTTGAAGTATTGAGGTTCCTATTCCACGTGGGAAGAGCAGGCAGCATGGGGAGGTTGTGCAGGGTGGGAATAGATGGGGACAGTGCTGGAAATGTGAGAAGTCAGATGGTCTTTGTACAGTGTGTTTTTTATGTAGAGGCAATGGTCATATCATAATACTATGTACTCACTGTGTAGTGTTGATGGTAGAGGGCATTGTGTAGCGGGATTATTATTGCCTTGTATAGAAGTAATTTTGGGAATATTGCTCTTTCAGTTGTGTATTTTAGGTTAGCAACAATGGTGTACTGTAATTATATATGTATAGGTCCTCTTTTAAGTGGCGGGGATGTTGTATGGGGAAACACCTACTTTGGGGCTTTGGCCCCTGATCTTTTAGGACCCCAGCAACGTCCTGGCATACAAGGGATATGGGGCACAAAGTGTTCTGGCCGTTTCCTTTACAGTATGAAGCATTTTCCACACAGTATCCTTCCTCTGTAATATACTCCAGGACTGGTGAGGCGCACTGTCGCTCCCTATTTCACCATAACTCGGCCTCAGGACTGCAGTGCTGATCAGCAGGTCTGCTTACTTGTTCTTCGGTTTCGCGCACTATGTCTTCCACTACTGGCGCCCTTGAACCCTTGCACTCGTGACTCCCACTAGTACATCATATTCAGTGCTGCTTTGGGGTCCATAACTCGGCGTCCAATCGAAGGACCCTTCTCTGTAAGGCCACTCTGTCTCATCGGTCCAAAAAAGTCGGGCGCACTTCATGGCCGCCTCCTATAGAATGAATGGAGCAGCATTTTAGCATGCGGACCACCGTTCCAATCTAAAGGGGATGAAGGTTCCTGTAGATTGGAGCTTGTTTTCATTGGACAACCCCTTTAATTTTTCACACCCTGTTTCTGCATTTAAGTCTATTTTTTGGTAAATATTCGATGACCTGGTGTAATTTGTGATGTGTTGTTGTTCACCTGAGGTTGTATTGACCTCATTTTATAACTTCTAAGGACCAGACTTTCTTTAATATTTCCTGAATAGAACACAATAGAATTGTATGGAAAACATTATTGTGTCCTTCACAATTCAAGGCGACGTGTCCTTATGAGATCTTTTTCTTGAAGGTATATGACCCTCAGGTTCTTTATCACCATGCAATCTGAAGAGCCAACTTAGACTAAGTCACAGGGGTCGACAAAGTTGTTCAGAATCTAGGAGCCAGCCAAAAAATTTAGGAGCCAGAATTTTTTTTGTTGACAAACTGTACATATAGACCCCCTCACACACGGCGTCTCCCCAGGGAGCACGGCCTTTGTATGTACTTACACAGGTAGCGGCCCCCCGGCCACAGCGATCCTTCCCCCCAGGGCCGGCTCCAGGTTTTTCTGGGCCCCGGGCGAAAGAGTCTCAGTGGGCCCTTTTAACACATACACGATTCATGATGCACAGATACGGCAGAGAAATAAATATATAAATATATATATATATATATATATATATATATATTTATTTATTACACATGGCCCAGCCTGCCCCCTCATCCTTCACATACGCAGACATATGCGCGCGCACACACGGTACGCAGACATATGCGTGCGCACACACGGTACGCAGACATATGCGTGCGCACACACGGTACGCAGACATATGCGTGCGCACACACGGTACGCAGACATATGCGTGCGCACACACGGTACGCAGACATATGCGTGCGCACACACGGTACGCAGACATATGCGTGCGCACACACGGTACGCAGACATATGCGTGCGCACACACGGTACGCAGACATATGCACGCACACACGGTACGCAGACATATGCACGCACACACGGTACGCAGACATATGCGTGCGCACACACGGTACGCAGACATATGTACACATACAGACATACACATAGATAAAACAGACAAATATATATACACAGTCATATACACTGACATTCACATACATGCACTCACACAGACCCATTACTAATATTTTTAATATGGGGATTGGGGAAGCCTCACTCACCTGTCCCCGGTCCAGTGTCCTGTCCAGCAGCTCCTCGGGTATGGGGCAGTGCAGGGCCCCAGGCGTGTCACAGCCATCATGGTCCTGGACCATCAGAGGGGCCCACTTGCGGTCGGGTCCGGGCCGCTCCCCCCCATCTGTGCAGGACCTCCGCTCCGACGGTGTTTGATTGCCGGCACTTCCCCCAGACATGGCCGCGCGCTGTGCGACTGTGTCTGCTAGTAATGACGCGGCAGGAGCGACACACAAGCACAATTAAAGGTGCAGTGCCGTCGACCCTGCCGTGTCATTACTAGCAGACACAGCCGGACAGCGCGCGGCCATGTCTGGGGGAAGTGCCGGCAATCAAGCAGCGCTTGCGTCCCTGAACAGGTGCCGAGGAAGCGGCCCGGGCCCCGACAGTGAGTGGGCGGGTGGGTGTGTGAGCCCGGCCCCGACAGTGAGTGGGCGGGCGGGTGTGTGGGCTAGGCGCCAGACAACATTTTCTAGGCGCCACTGGCGACCAGGCGCCTGGGTTTGTCGAGCCCTGGACTAAGAGTGGCCACCACTGGGCATACACCATGGTGCAGCAAGGGCTAGCAATCTGTCCCTCCAATTGTGTGGGTACTTATTGCTTAGGGAATGTCAGTCCAATTCTTCTTTTTAAGAGGGTTCACTGTCTGTGCATCTCTGTGCCCGAAGAATATTAACCTGGTGTTACTGTATTACTGCTGTTCCAAGTGGCAAGCACATGGTTCTCTTAGAGACAGTGCCCTTGTTTAAACCCAAGTAGACTTGAATTGGAAAGGCCACTGGTCTGGACCAGGACTCTGGTTGTGTCCGGTGATGGCGGCATGCACGGTTTCTATGGACGTGTCTGTGTGTAGTCAGAAAAGCATTTCAGTGGTGGCCTAATAACTGCAAGGACCGACGGAGGTGTTGGACAAAGGTAAACGAGTGGCTGCAGAACGGTTGGTAAATGTGGCCACTTCATGGGAATATTGGCCACTGATGACTGAGGCCTCCCTCCTGGTTTGGTCCTGGAGCCCCCCGGCCACTTGTTGAACATCTTTCCTGTTTTTTACTGTTACACAAGACCCTGTGTCTCCTGTATTCTGCGGCTGCGTCCCGTTCTTCAGTCTTCTTTCTGTAGCATGGTGTGTACGACGTCCTGGATACAATGTTACTGCTCCATCACAGACTGAACCCCAGAACAATTGTCATGGAATTTGGTACCAGAGTTCTCTCTGTGTATGGAGCCCCCATATTTTGTGATTACTCTTATCATTCTCACTGTGTAAGGTGAAATCCAGGAAAAAAACACACAAAGCAATATATATACAGTACAGACCAAAAGTTTGGACACACCTTCTCATTTAAAGATTTTTCTGTATTTTCATGACTATGAAAATTGTACATTCACACTGAATGCATCAAAACTCTGAATTAACACATGTGGAATTATATACTTAACAAAAAAGTGTGAAACAACTGAAAATATCTCTTATATTCTAGGTTCTTCAAAGTAGCCACCTTTTGCTTTGATGACTGCTTTGCACACTCTTGGCATTCTCTTGATGAGCTTCAAGAGGTAGTCCGGGGAAATGGTTTTCACTTCACAGGTGTGCCCTGTCAGGTTTAATAAGTGGGATTTCTTGCCTTATAAATGGGGTTGGGACCATCAGTTGTGATGTGCAGAAGCCTGGTGGATACACAGCTGATAGTCCTACTGAAAAGACTGTTAGAATTTGTATTATGGCAAGAAAAAAGCAGCTAAGTAAAAAAAAACGAGTGGCCATCATTACTTTAAGAAATGAAGGTCAGCCAGTCCGAAAAATTGGGCAAACTTTGAAAGTGTCCCCAAGTGCAGTTGCAAAAACCATCAAGCGCTACAAAGAAACTGGCTCACATGAGGACCGCTCCAGGAAAGGACCAAGAGTCACCTCTGCTTCTGAGGATAAGTTTATCTGAGTCACCAGCCTCAGAAATCGCAGGTTAACAGCAGCTCAGATTAGAGACCAGGTCAATGCCACACAGAGTTCTAGCAGCAGACAAATCTCTTCAACAACTACTAAGAGGATACTTTGTGCAGCAGGCCTTCATGGTAAAATAGCTGCTAGGAAACCACTGTTAAGGACAGGCAACAAGCAGAAGAGACTTGTTTGGGCTTAAGAACTCAAAGAATGGACATTAGACCAGTGGAAATCTGTGCTTTTGTCTGATGAGTCCAAATTTGAGATCTTTGGTTCCAACCACCGAGTCTTTGTGCGACGCAGAAAAGGTGAACGGATGAACTCTACATGCCTGGTTCCCACCGTGAAGCATGGAGGAGGAGGTGTGATGGTGTGGGGGTGCTTTGCTGGTGACACTATTGGGGATTTATTCAAAATTGAAGGCATACTGAACCAGCATGGCTACCACAGCATCTTGCAGCAGCATGCTATTCCACCCGGTTTGCGTTTAGTTGGACCATCATTTATTTTTCAACAGGACAATGACCCTAAACACACCTCCAGGCTGTGTAAGGGCTATTTGACCAAGAAGGAGAGTGATGGGGTGCTACGCCAGATGACCTGGCCTCCACAGTCACCTGACCGGAACCCAATCGAGATGGTTTGGGGTGAGCTGGACCGCAGAGTGAAGGCAAAAGGGCCAACAAGTGCTAAGCATCTCTGGGAACTCCTTCAAGATTGTTGGAAGACCATTTCCGGTGACTACCACTTGAAGCTCATCAAGAGAATGCCGAGAGTGGGCAACGCAGTCATCAAAGCAAAAGGTGGCTACTTTGAAGACCCTAGAATAAAAGACATATTTTCAGTTGTTTCACACTTTTTTGTTAAGTATATAATTCCACATGTGTTAATTCATATTTTTGATGCCTTCAGTGTGAATGTACATTTTTCATAGTCATGAAAATACAGAAAAATCTTTAAATGAGAAGGTGTGTCCAAACTTTTGGTCTGTACTGTATATAATTAATTTTTTTATTGAAATAGCAATAAGCAACATTGTAATGAAAATATTACTGGTCCTTTAAGAAATTAAACTATGGTCACAGTCACTCTCAGATTGGCCCCGGTGGAGACTACAAAACGAGCTGCGGTCATTGGGGACCACCTGAGAGTCATTGGGACCCAAAGATCCAGAAGAAGGCAAAGAAACCCCCCCAAAAGAATTCTGATTCAGGGGGGAAAAAAAATTCCTTCCTGACCCCTTTTCTGGCGATCGGATATTTCCCTGGATCTGGTGTATCCTGCTGCATATCGCTGTATATAACATAGGCTTACGTCATGTGAACAATGGCCAAATAGCTGTTGGCTGAGAACTCGTCCTGTATGATAAAATCTGCGATGGAGGTTCCTAATACGGCTTCCAACGAAGATGAGAAATCATCCAAATGTGTATAAGAACTAGCGAGTGATAAAGGAGACAATGGCTGGTAGGTAATAAGTCATTACCTGTCTGCCAATATCTTCTTCTGGAAGACTTCAAGATATCATGTATTACATATTACATATTATTCTGAAAGAGCACCATGTAATACCACATGTGTCCTGGAGAGACCGCTACGTCCAGCAAAACACGGCTGATTGCTGAGGGTGTTCACTGCCAGACCCCCGACTATCAACTGATCCCCTGCAAGTCCTCATTTGGGGACAGGAGTTGTTCACACTTGGCATATTTTGTGATTCATGAGGGGAGGACAGTAGCCGGATATAGACTTTTTCTATAAAGTCAGATTAAAGGGGTTTTCAGGAATGTTTTTATGTAATATATAGGAGGTTCCCAGTGGTAGAGAAAACACACAGAGCTTTACTTTCTCCTGCTGCTCCAGCTCTGGATCTTCAGCGCTGCCTGTGCTCTATTGTGACAGGCTGCAGGGGTGATGGCTCAACTTCAGCACGCATCATTGCTGCAGCCAATCACTGAGCTTAGAAGCTCTGTCAGCATGGGCCACTGAGCCAAGTGATTGGCTGCAGAGCTGCAGTCATGATGTCACCCTTGAAGCCAGTGACTAAAGATCAGCGGCAGCGGTGAAGTGCTGGAGCTGGAGCAGGAGGTAGTAAAGCTTCATCTCTTCTACTTAAGTGACGATTTATAGGATTTATATTTAAGTGATGAAAAATAATTTGCTTGTGTCGCCACTTTCCGAGATCTGAAAGCCGCGGCGTTTCCATGTTTCGGGAATGGGGCGGCGTGAGGGCTCGTTTTTTGCACCACAAACTGATGGTTATATTGATATCATTTTGGGGTATATACAATGTTTTGATTGTCTGTTATTATATATTTTTTTCTTGTTGCAACGACTGAAAATCTGTAATTCTGGCATTTTATGTAATGTTCTAGTTACGCCGTTTACTAAATGGATTAATTTATTTTATATTTTGATGGATCTGACTTTTACAAACGCAGCGATACCAAATATGTGTATTGTTTAAATGTTTTATATTTCTTAATTTTTAATGGGGGGAAAACTGGGATGATTTGAACTTTTATACTTTTTTCATTTTTTTGTTACTTTTCACTGTATTTGTTCGTCTCTTTAGGGGGATTGAACCTGCGATCATCTGATTGCTTGTGCTATATACAGCATTGCTATATATAGCAGAAATCACGGTCTCCTATGAACACTAGCAACAGGCTGGCTGTCACAGGAATCCAGTGATGACAGACACAGGGATCTTCAGTGATCAAGTCACGGGTGCGCCAATGAAGAGATGGAATGGTGCACCCCCTGCTGGCGCACATTAAATGCCGCTGTCACAGACTGATAGCAAGATTTAATAGGCTAACTGTCGTGGGCAGAGCTCCGCTCAACCTGCGACTGTTAGAGGCATATGATTGCTGAATAACACAGCCATCATCTGCCGAGAAAGATGCAGACTCGGCGTGTGAGCCTGCAAGAAATGCGGGGAGCAGAATTATGACGGATATAGTCCTTCATAAGTTAAGATGCATTTCTTGGTTAAAGAGTGACCGTCATTAACTGTGTTTTCTAGACTATATGACGCACTTTTTAACAACAAAAAATCTTGCTCAGTATTGTGTGCGTCCTATAGACCAGAAGCAGCGTCCTATCAAGTATGCTTATCATGTGTCTGGCACCTGCCGGAGCAGATTTCAGCTGATCGTGGGGGTGCCAGGTGTCAGACCCCCCGATCTCATACTGATCAGCTATCTTACAGATAGGTCATCAATTCTTAAGTCTCAAATAACCCTTTAAGGGGACTAGAAATGAAATCACCACCAAGGCACCAACAGAATAATAAATATGTCCTTGTATAAACTGTTGGTTCATTATAAGCTCATTGTCTACACAATGTAGAAATGAATGATTTATACAGGGGCATCTTTATAAACTCATTACACAGTGGTATTTCACAATGGTGGTGGTTTAGGGGCCTGAAATGAAGTGATGGGTTACCTTTAATACATCCATGAACATTCACACACATACACACTCACCTCAACACACACATACATACACACACAGACACAAATACACACTCACCTCTATACACATACAATAAACACACGTGCACACACCCCTTCAATGCTGCAGTGCTCGGTAGACAAACACACAGACCAGGGACACACAAACCATCACACAGCCACCCCGTTATTGATGGGGTCACAGACACACACATCTTCAGTGCTGGGGTCACAGACACACATCCCTTTGGTGCTGAGGTCACACAAACAGACACAGACACACACCTTCAGTGCTGGGGCCACACACACAGCCCTTCAGTGCTGCATTTCAGGGGACATGTACACGTGTGCCAAACACACGTGCACACACCCCTTCAGTGTTGCAGTGATGAGGAAACAGGCACACACCCCATTAGTGCAGGGACACGCAAACCATCACACAGCCTCCCCGTTTTTGATGGGGCCATAGAGACACACATCTTTATTGCTGGGGTCACAGACACACATCCCTTTGGTGCTGAGGTCACACAAACTGACACAGACACACACTTTCAGTGCTGGGGCCACACACACAGCCCTTCAGTGCTGCATTTCAGGGGACTTATACACGTGTGCCAAACACACGTGCACACACCCCTTCAGTGCTGCAGTGTTGAGGACACAAACACACACCCCATTAGTGCAGGGACACACAAACCATCACACAACCACCCCTTTATTGATGGGGCCATAGAGACACAGCCCTTCAATGCTGGGGTCACAGACACACATCCCTTTGGTGCTGAGGTCACACAAACAGACACAGACACTCACCTTCAGTGCTGGAGCCACACACACAGCCCTTCAGTGCTGCATTTCAGGCAACATGTACACGTGTGCCAAACACGAGAGCACAAACCCCTTCAGTGCTGCAGTGTTGAGGACACAAACACACACCCCATTAGTGCAGGGACACGCAAACCATCACACAGCCTCCCCGATATTGATGGGGCTATAGAGACACACATCTTTATTTATTGTTGGGGTCACAGACACACATCCCTTTGGTGCTGAGGTCACACGAACAGACACAGACACACACCTTCAGTGCTGGGGCCACACACACAGCCCTTCAGTGCTGCAGTGGTGAGGACACAAACACACACCCCATTAGTGCAGGGACACACAAACCATCACACAACCACCCCTTTTATTGATGGGGCCATAGAGACACACCCCTTCATTGCTGGGGTCACAGACACACATCCCTTTGGTGCTGAGGTCACACAAACAGACACAGACACACACCTTCAGTGCTGGAGCCACACAAACAGCCCTTCAGTGCTGCATTTCAGGGGACATGTAGACGTGTGCCAAACACACGTGCACACACCCCTTCAGTGTTGCAGTGATGAGCAAACAAGCACACACCCCATTAGTGCAGGGACACGCAAACCATCACACAGCCTCCCCGTAATTGATGGGGCCATAGAGACACACATCTTTATTGCTGGGGTCACAGACACACATCCCTTTGGTGCTGAGGTCACACAAACAGACACAGACACACACCTTCAGTGCTGGGTCCACACACACAGCCCTTCAGCGCTGCATTTCATGAGACATGTACACTTGTGCCAAACACACGTGCACACACCCCTTCAGTGCTGCAGTGTTGAGGACACAAACACCCACCCCATTAGTGCAGGGACACACAAACCATCACACAACCATCCCTTTTATTGATGGGGCCATAGAGACACACCCCTTCATTGCTGGGGTCACAGACACACATCCCTTTGGTGCTGAGGTCACACAAACAGACACAGACACACACCTTCAGTGCTGGGGCCACACACACAGCTCTTCAGTGCTGCATTTCATGGGACATGTACACGTGTGCCAAACACACGTTCACACACCCCTTCTGTGCTGCAGTGTTGAGGAAACAAGCACACACCCCATTAGTGCAGGGACACGCAAACCATCACACATCCACCCCTTTATTGATGGGGTCACAGAGACACTCCTTCATTTCTGGGATCACAGACACACATCCCTTTGGTGCTGAGGTCACACAAACAGACACACACCTTCAGTGCTGGGGCCACACACACAGCCCTTCAGCGCTGCATTCCATGAGACATGTACACTTGTGCCAAACACACGTGCACACACCCCTTCAGTGCTGCAGTGTTGAGGACACAAACACCCACCCCATTAGTGCAGGGACACACAAACTATCACACAACCATCCCTTTTATTGATGGGGCCATAGAGACACACCCCTTCATTGCTGGGGTCACAGACACACATCCCTTTGGTGCTGAGGTCACACAAACAGACACAGACACACGCCTTCAGTGCTGGGGCCACACACACAGCCCTTCAGTGCTGCATTTCAGGGGACATGTAGACGTGTGCCAAACACACTTGCACACACCCCTTCAGTGTTGCAGTAATGAGGAAACAAGCACACACTCCATTAGTGCAGGGACACGCAAACCATCACACAGCCTCCCCGTAATTGATGGGGCCATAGAGACACACATCTTTATTGCTGGGGTCACAGACACACATCCCTTTGGTGCTGAGGTCACACAAACAGACACAGACACACACCTTCAGTGCTGGGGCCACACACACAGCCCTTCAGCGCTGCATTTCATGAGACATGTACACTTGTGCCAAACACACGTACAGACACCCCTTCAGTGCTGCAGTGTTGAGGACACAAACACCCACCCCATTAGTGCAGGGACACACAAACCATCACACAACCATCCCTTTTATTGATGGGGCCATAGAGACACACCCCTTCATTGCTGAGGTCACAGACACACATCCCTTTGGTGCTGAGGTCACACAAACAGACACAGACACACACCTTCAGTGCTGGAGCCACACAAACAGCCCTTCAGTGCTGCATTTCAGGGGACATGTAGACGTGTGCCAAACACACGTGCACACACCCCTTCAGTGTTGCAGTGATGAGGAAACAAGCACACACCCCATTAGTGCAGGGACACGCAAACCATCACACAGCCTCCCCGTAATTGATGGGGCCATAGAGACACACATCTTTATTGCTGGGGTCACAGACACACATCCCTTTGGTGCTGAGGTCACACAAACAGACACAGACACACACCTTCAGTGCTGGGGCCACACACACAGCCCTTCAGTGCTGCATTTCATGGGACATGTACACGTGTGCCAAACACACGTTCACACACCCCTTCTGTGCTGCAGTGTTGAGGAAACAAACACCCACCCCATTAGTGCAGGGACACACAAACCATCACACAACCATCCCTTTTATTGATGGGGCCATAGAGACACACCCCTTCATTGCTGGGGTCACAGACACACATCCCTTTGGTGCTGAGGTCACACAAACAGACACAGACACACACCTTCAGTGCTGGAGCCACACAAACAGCCCTTCAGTGCTGCATTTCAGGGGACATGTAGACGTGTGCCAAACACACGTGCACACACCCCTTCAGTGTTGCAGTGATGAGGAAACAAGCACACACCCCATTAGTGCAGGGACACGCAAACCATCACACAGCCTCCCCGTAATTGATGGGGCCATAGAGACACACATCTTTATTGCTGGGGTCACAGACACACATCCCTTTGGTGCTGAGGTCACACAAACAGACACAGACACACACCTTCAGTGCTGGGGCCACACACACAGCCCTTCAGCGCTGCATTTCATGAGACATGTACACTTGTGCCAAACACACGTGCACACACCCCTTCAGTGCTGCAGTGTTGAGGACACAAACACCCACCCCATTAGTGCAGGGACACACAAACCATCACACAACCATCCCTTTTATTGATGGGGCCATAGAGACACACCCCTTCATTGCTGGGGTCACAGACACACATCCCTTTGGTGCTGAGGTCACACAAACAGACACAGACACACACCTTCAGTGCTGGGGCCACACACACAGCCCTTCAGTGCTGCATTTCATGGGACATGTACACGTGTGCCAAACACACGTTCACACACCCCTTCTGTGGTGCAGTGTTGAGGAAACAAGCACACACCCCATTAGTGCAGGGACACGCAAACCATCACACATCCACCCCTTGATTGATGGGGTCACAGAGACACCCCTTCATTTCTGGGATCACAGACACACATCCCTTTGGTGCTGAGGTCACACAAACAGAGACAGACACACACCTTCAGTGCTGGGGCCACACACACAGCCCGTCAGCGCTGCATTTCATGAGACATGTACACTTGTGCCAAACACACGTGCACACACCCCTTCAGTGCTGCAGTGTTGAGGACACAAACACCCACCCCATTAGTGCAGGGACACACAAACCATCACACAACCATCCCTTTTATTGATGGGGCCATAGAGACACACCCCTTCATTGCTGGGGTCACAGACACACATCCCTTTGGTGCTGAGGTCACACAAACAGACACAGACACACACCTTCAGTGCTGGGGCCACACACACAGCCCTTCAGTGCTGCATTTCAGGGGATATGTACACGTGTGCCAAACACACTTGCACACACCCCTTCAGTGTTGCAGTGATGAGGAAACAAGCACACACCCCATTAGTGCAGGGACACGCAAACCATCACACAGCCTCCCCGTAATTGATGGGGCCATAGAGACACACATCTTTATTGCTGGGGTCACAGACACACATCCCTTTGGTGCTGAGGTCACACAAACAGACACAGACACACACCTTCAGTGCTGGGGCCACACACACAGCCCTTCAGTGCTGCATTTCATGGGACATGTACACGTGTGCCAAACACACGTTCACACACCCCTTCTGTGCTGCAGTGTTGAGGAAACAAGCACACACCCCATTAGTGCAGGGACACGCAAACCATCACACATCCACCCCTTTATTGATGGGGTCACAGAGACACTCCTTGATTTCTGGGATCACAGACACACATCCCTTTGGTGCTGAGGTCACACAAACAGACACACACCTTCACTGCTGGGGCCACACACACAGCCCTTCAGCGCTGCATTCCATGAGACATGTACACTTGTGCCAAACACACGTGCACACACCCCTTCAGTGCTGCAGTGTTGACACAAACACCCACCCCATTAGTGCAGGGACACACAAACTATCACACAACCATCCCTTTTATTGATGGGGCCATAGAGACACAGCCCTTCATTGCTGGGGTCACAGACACACATCCCTTTGGTGCTGAGGTCACACAAACAGACACAGACACTCACCTTCAGTGCTGGAGCCACACACACAGCCCTTCAGTGCTGCATTTCAGGGAACATGTACACGTGTGCCAAACACGAGAGCACAAACCCCTTCAGTGCTGCAGTGTTGAGGACACAAACACACACCCCATTAGTGCAGGGACACGCAAACCATCACACAGCCTCCCCGATATTGATGGGGCTATAGAGACACACATCTTTACTGTTGGGGTCACAGACACACATCCCTTTGGTGCTGAGGTCACACGAACAGACACAGACACACACCTTCAGTGCTGGGGCCACACACACAGCCCTTCAGTGCTGCAGTGGTGAGGACACAAACACACACCCCATTAGTGCAGGGACACACAAACCATCACACAACCACCCCTTTTATTGATGGGGCCATAGAGACACACCCCTTCATTGCTGGGGTCACAGACACACATCCCTTTGGTGCTGAGGTCACACAAACAGACACAGACACACACCTTCAGTGCTGGAGCCACACAAACAGCCCTTCAGTGCTGCATTTCAGGGGACATGTAGACGTGTGCCAAACACACGTGCACACACCCCTTCAGTGTTGCAGTGATGAGCAAACAAGCACACACCCCATTAGTGCAGGGACACGCAAACCATCACACAGCCTCCCCGTAATTGATGGGGCCATAGAGACACACATCTTTATTGCTGGGGTCACAGACACACATCCCTTTGGTGCTGAGGTCACACAAACAGACACAGACACACACCTTCAGTGCTGGGTCCACACACACAGCCCTTCAGCGCTGCATTTCATGAGACATGTACACTTGTGCCAAACACACGTGCACACACCCCTTCAGTGCTGCAGTGTTGAGGACACAAACACCCACCCCATTAGTGCAGGGACACACAAACCATCACACAACCATCCCTTTTATTGATGGGGCCATAGAGACACACCCCTTCATTGCTGGGGTCACAGACACACATCCCTTTGGTGCTGAGGTCACACAAACAGACACAGACACACACCTTCAGTGCTGGGGCCACACACACAGCTCTTCAGTGCTGCATTTCATGGGACATGTACACGTGTGCCAAACACACGTTCACACACCCCTTCTGTGTTGCAGTGATGAGGAAACAAGCACACACCCCATTAGTGCAGGGACACGCAAACCATCACACAGCCTCCCCGTAATTGATGGGGCCATAGAGACACACATCTTTATTGCTGGGGTCACACACACACATCCCTTTGGTGCTGAGGTCACACAAACAGACACAGACACACACCTTCAGTGCTGGGGCCACACACACAGCCCTTCAGTGCTGCATTTCATGGGACATGTACACGTGTGCCAAACACACGTTCACACACCCCTTCTGTGCTGCAGTGTTGAGGAAACAAACACCCACCCCATTAGTGCAGGGACACACAAACCATCACACAACCATCCCTTTTATTGATGGGGCCATAGAGACACACCCCTTCATTGCTGGGGTCACAGACACACATCCCTTTGGTGCTGAGGTCACACAAACAGACACAGACACACACCTTCAGTGCTGGAGCCACACAAACAGCCCTTCAGTGCTGCATTTCAGGGGACATGTAGACGTGTGCCAAACACACGTGCACACACCCCTTCAGTGTTGCAGTGATGAGGAAACAAGCACACACCCCATTAGTGCAGGGACACGCAAACCATCACACAGCCTCCCCGTAATTGATGGGGCCATAGAGACACACATCTTTATTGCTGGGGTCACAGACACACATCCCTTTGGTGCTGAGGTCACACAAACAGACACAGACACACACCTTCAGTGCTGGGGCCACACACACAGCCCTTCAGCGCTGCATTTCATGAGACATGTACACTTGTGCCAAACACACGTGCACACACCCCTTCAGTGCTGCAGTGTTGAGGACACAAACACCCACCCCATTAGTGCAGGGACACACAAACCATCACACAACCATCCCTTTTATTGATGGGGCCATAGAGACACACCCCTTCATTGCTGGGGTCACAGACACACATCCCTTTGGTGCTGAGGTCACACAAACAGACACAGACACACACCTTCAGTGCTGGGGCCACACACACAGCCCTTCAGTGCTGCATTTCATGGGACATGTACACGTGTGCCAAACACACGTTCACACACCCCTTCTGTGGTGCAGTGTTGAGGAAACAAGCACACACCCCATTAGTGCAGGGACACGCAAACCATCACACATCCACCCCTTGATTGATGGGGTCACAGAGACACCCCTTCATTTCTGGGATCACAGACACACATCCCTTTGGTGCTGAGGTCACACAAACAGAGACAGACACACACCTTCAGTGCTGGGGCCACACACACAGCCCGTCAGCGCTGCATTTCATGAGACATGTACACTTGTGCCAAACACACGTGCACACACCCCTTCAGTGCTGCAGTGTTGAGGACACAAACACCCACCCCATTAGTGCAGGGACACACAAACCATCACACAACCATCCCTTTTATTGATGGGGCCATAGAGACACACCCCTTCATTGCTGGGGTCACAGACACACATCCCTTTGGTGCTGAGGTCACACAAACAGACACAGACACACACCTTCAGTGCTGGGGCCACACACACAGCCCTTCAGTGCTGCATTTCAGGGGATATGTACACGTGTGCCAAACACACTTGCACACACCCCTTCAGTGTTGCAGTGATGAGGAAACAAGCACACACCCCATTAGTGCAGGGACACGCAAACCATCACACAGCCTCCCCGTAATTGATGGGGCCATAGAGACACACATCTTTATTGCTGGGGTCACAGACACACATCCCTTTGGTGCTGAGGTCACACAAACAGACACAGACACACACCTTCAGTGCTGGGGCCACACACACAGCCCTTCAGCGCTGCATTTCATGAGACATGTACACTTGTGCCAAACACACGTGCACACACCCCTTCAGTGCTGCAGTGTTGAGGACACAAACACCCACCCCATTAGTGCAGGGACACATAAACCATCACACAACCATCCCTTTTATTGATGGGGCCATAGAGACACACCCCTTCATTGCTGGGGTCACAGACACACATCCCTTTGGTGCTGAGGTCACACAAACAGACACAGACACACACCTTCAGTGCTGGGGCCACACACACAGCCCTTCAGTGCTGCATTTCATGGGACATGTACACGTGTGCCAAACACACGTTCACACACCCCTTCTGTGGTGCAGTGTTGAGGAAACAAGCACACACCCCATTAGTGCAGGGACACGCAAACCATCACACATCCACCCCTTGATTGATGGGGTCACAGAGACACCCCTTCATTTCTGGGATCACAGACACACATCCCTTTGGTGCTGAGGTCACACAAACAGAGACAGACACACACCTTCAGTGCTGGGGCCACACACACAGCCCGTCAGCGCTGCATTTCATGAGACATGTACACTTGTGCCAAACACACGTGCACACACCCCTTCAGTGCTGCAGTGTTGAGGACACAAACACCCACCCCATTAGTGCAGGGACACACAAACCATCACACAACCATCCCTTTTATTGATGGGGCCATAGAGACACACCCCTTCATTGCTGGGGTCACAGACACACATCCCTTTGGTGCTGAGGTCACACAAACAGACACAGACACACACCTTCAGTGCTGGGGCCACACACACAGCCCTTCAGTGCTGCATTTCAGGGGATATGTACACGTGTGCCAAACACACTTGCACACACCCCTTCAGTGTTGCAGTGATGAGGAAACAAGCACACACCCCATTAGTGCAGGGACACGCAAACCATCACACAGCCTCCCCGTAATTGATGGGGCTATAGAGACACACATCTTTATTGCTGGGGTCACAGACACACATCCCTTTGGTGCTGAGGTCACACAAACAGACACAGACACACACCTTCAGTGCTGGGGCCACACACACAGCCCTTCAGTGCTGCATTTCATGGGACATGTACACTTGTGCCAAACACACGTGCACACACCCCTTCAGTGCTGCAGTGTTGAGGACACAAACACCCACCCCATTAGTGCAGGGACACACAAACCATCACACAACCATCCCTTTTATTGATGGGGCCATAGAGACACACCCCTTCATTGCTGGGGTCACAGACACACATCCCTTTGGTGCTGAGGTCACACAAACAGACACAGACACACACCTTCAGTGCTGGAGCCACACACACAGCCCTTCAGTGATGCATTTCAGGGGACATGTAGACGTGTGCCAAACACACGTGCACACACCCCTTCAGTGTTGCAGTGATGAGGACACAAACACACACCCCATTAGTGCAGGGACACACAAACCGTCACACAACCACCCCTTTTATTGATGGGGCCATAGAGACACACCCCTTCATTGCTGGGTTCACAGACACACATCCCTTTGGTGCTGAGGTCACACAAACAGACACACACCTTCAGTGCTGGACCCACACACACAGCCCTTCAGTGCTGCATTTCAGGGGACATGTACACGTGTGCCAAACACACGTGCACACACCCCTTCAGTGTTGCAGTGATGAGGAAACAAGCACACACCCCATTAGTGCAGGGACACGCAAACCATCACACAGCTTCCCCGTTATTGATGGGGCCATATAGACACACATCTTTATTGCTGGGGTCACAGACACACATCCCTTTTGTGCTGAGGTCACACAAACAGACACAGACACACACCTTCAGTGCTGGAGCCACACACACAGCCCTTCAGTGCTGCATTTCAGAGGATATGTACACGTGTGCCAAACACGTGTGCACACACCCCTTCAGTGCTGCAGTGTTTAGGAAACAAGTACACACCCCATTAGTGCAGGGACACGCAAACCATTACACAGCCACCCCGTTATTGATGGGGTCACAGAGACACCCCTTCATTTCTGGGATCACAGACAGACATCCCTTTGGTGCTGAGGTCACACAAATAGACACAGACACACACTTTCAGTGCTGGGGCCACACACACAGCCCTTCAGTGCTACATTTCTGGAGACATGTACATGTGTGCCAAACACACGTGCACACACCCCTTCAGTGCTGCAGTGTTGAGGACACAAACACACACCCCATTAGTGCAGGGACACACAAACCATCACACAGCCACCCCTTTATTGGTGGGGTCACAGGCACACATCCCTTTATTGGTGGGGTCACAGACACACATCCCTTTATTGGTGGGGTCACAGACACACATCCCTTTATTGGTGGGGTCACAGACACACATCCCTGTAGTGCTGGGGTCACAGACACACTTCCCTTTAGATCTGGGGTCACACAAACCTTCAATGCTGTGCCTACACACACACTCACATGCACGCACACCTACCTTCTTGCTGAATCCCAAAAAGTCTTCTCAGTTGATAATTGCCGGACGTATGATAGTTACTCCACAGATCTCAGAACAGCCTTGAGGAAGGTCAGGAAGAAAGAAAACAATGCAGCTAATAATCATCTGGAAATATCATGGGGATGAGGACACAGTCCATACAGCACACACTGCAGTTCTCTTCCTGATCCTACTCTGCTGTTTGTGCTGTGACACAATGCTGTGCAGCCAGTCCTCCTCCCTTTCCGAAGTGACCCGATCCCCAGCGTTCAGTGATGAGCTACTTACCTGGACTGGTCCTCTTCAAGCTGTGACACAAGATGGCTCAGGAATAGAACTTTGTACATTCTGTAGCAGTTATGATGTCATGTGAGGTCTATGATGTCATGTTCTCGGTGCTGTCATGTGCTTTGTGATGTCATCATAACGGACACTGCTGTTTTATGTATCAAGTTTACACTTCAGGAAATAAATTACTAAACAAAAAAGTCACAGACTGCAAATATCCCACAGCCCCATGTTATAATTCATGACAGCTATTTAAATGAACCTTTATTTTAATCCATATAACCTACTGCTATATGAAAAAAACCTCGAGACATGAACTGGAATTTAAATTGTCGTGCATGCAGCATGTAAGAGCATGTTCACACATGGCCACTAACCAGAAAAAAACTAAGACAGAAATACAATACTCAAACACCCTGCAGTAAATAAATAAATCGCAATAGTGCATGAAAATAATAAAGCGTACTTAGTTAACATAATTTTGATCGAAATAATGCGAAAGCCATCCCGCCTCGTAACGGTGACCCTTATGGGACAGTCCTAACTCTAATATTTAAAACTTTACCGTTATTTGTGTATTGTGTTTCTGTCTTTGTCTTCTACTGCTATGTGAGTTACAGGAAAACACTGGACTAAAATCACTGACTGCGGTGGAATCCCCAATAAAATGTACATTTTATTTCCTTAAATAACATTTTCCTATACACACCTTACCTAATAATCGTGACATTTTGTGGAGCGTGCCAAATATTACCCCCCATTTAAAGTCTGCCAGCTGTGTTTTGTTGAACCTATTCACACTTGGTCGCAGACCAATACCACACTACAAGACCAGTGCCTAAAACCGTGATTTATACAGCTGACATGTGCCCCCAACAGCCGCGGGTGGAATCGCGATCCACTTGCGGCTGTTAACATGTTAAATGCTGCTGTCTGTAGCGTCGGCGTCCCTGCCTCCTGCTAGGCTGGGACGCCGTTCCCCTCATCTCTCCGGTCCGTGCCCGGCAGCTTCCTCCCGCTCTGCTGGCAGCGCGCGCTGCTTCCCGGCCTCTGCGCTTAGGGCACGCGCGCGCTCTCCCTCTCTTAAAGGGGCCGCGCGCACCGTCCTAAGGAGTCCCCGGCCAATGGCCGGAGGACCTCACCATATATAAGGCACCTCCTCCAAAATGGAGGTGCCCGAGCAATGTTGTTGCAAAGCCTTTCAACTCTGCTTCAGCCCTCAGGTCCCGTTACCAGATACCTGCCAGTTACCTGCCAGATCTCTGCTTGATACCTACCTGATTCCTGTCTATCTGCTTGCATTCCTGCGGTCCGACAGTCTGCCTTCCAACACATGTCAGTCTGTCTATGGATCTGCCCGCCCGCTCACCTGGGAGCGCTCACCTGCTACCTGCCTGCTAGCCTACCTGGAGGCTCTACCGTCACTTGCCGTGACCACCTGCCTGTCCAGAGACTCCTGCCCGCTCACCTGGGAGCGCTCACCTGCTACCTGCCTGCTAGCCTACCTGGAGGCTCTGCCGTCACTTGCCGTGACCACCTGCCTGTCCAGAGACTCCTGCCCGCTCACCTGGGAACGCTCACCTGCTACCTGCCTGCTAGCCTACCTGGAGGCTCTGCCGTCACTTGCCGTGACCACCTGCCTGTCCAGAGACTCTTGCCCGCTCACCTGGGAGCGCTCACCTGCTACCTGCCTGCTAGCCTACCTGGAGGCTCTGCCGTCACTTGCCGTGACCACCTCCCTGTCCAGAGACTCCTGCCCGCTCACCTGGGAGCGCTCACCTGCTACCTGCCTGCTAGCCTACCTGGAGGCTCTGCCGTCACTTGCCGTGACCACCTGCCTGTCCAGAGACTCTTGCCCGCTCACCTGGAAGCACTCACCTGCTACCTGCCTGCTAGCCTATCTGGAGGCTCTGCCGTCACTTGCCGTGACCACCTGCCTGTCCAGAGACTCCTGCCCGCTCACCTGGGATCGCTCACCTGCTACCTGCCTGCTAGCCTACCTGGAGGCTCTGCCGTCACTTGCCGTGACCACCTGCCTGTCCAGAGACTCTTGCCCGCTCACCTGGGAGCGCTCACCTGCTACCTGCCTGCTAGCCTATCTAGAGACTCTTATCCTGCTGTCACTTGCCGTGACCACCTGCCTGTCTAGAGACTCTTACCCTGCTGTCACTTGCCGTGACCATCCGCCTGTCAAGAGACTGTCCCCGTCACTTGCCATGACCTCCTGCCCTTCTACCCAGAGACTGTCCCTGTCACTTGCCATGACTACCTGCCCGCCTTCCCTGGGAGCCACCCGCTTCCTTACAAGGACTGCCCCTTTGTATAGTTGCTCTGAGGTTCCACCTCCCAGACCCGTTACACTGTCAATCTCTGACAGCGGCATTTAACAGCGCCGCGCCGGAAGCGCGTCACTTACCCCGCCCATCTGTGACCCCGTCACGTAATCGCGGGTCACTGATGGGTGGGCATGACAACCCTGGGTCTGCAGCAGACCTCAGTGATTGTCATGTACTGACTCTATGAGCGCCACCTAGTGGTCGGCGCTCATACCACAGGAGCATTTCTGCTACATAGAGCTGATCTGCTCATCCCCTGTATATAGCAGAGGTGATTGGACAGTTGCTGCTTATAGCCTCCTAATGAGACTATAGAAGCAAGCAAAAAGTGTAAAAAAAAAAAAATGTTTTTAAAAATATAAAAAAAAATTAAAAATATATAAAAGTTTAAATCACCCCCCTTTCGCCCCATTCCAAATAAAATTCTAAAAATACCACCCACATGCACATATTTGCTATTGCCGTGCTCAGAATCGCCCGATCTATCAATATAAAAAATTATTAATCCAATCGGTAAACGGCGTAACGAGAAAAAAAATTCTAAACGCCAGAATTACGGTTTTTGGTCACCGCAATATTGCAATAAAATGCAATAACGGGCGATCAAAACATCGGATCTACCCCAAAATGGTATCAATAAAAACTTCAGCTCGGCGTGCAAAAAATAAACCCGGCCCCAGATCCCGAAAAATGGAGACGCTATGGGTCTTGTAAAATGGTTCCATTTTATTTTTGAATTATGGCACTTTGCAAAGCACTTCATTAGTTTCTTTGGCGTCATATCCATAAAATGATGATATTAAAGTGGCCTCCAGACCCTGCTTTTCCCCAGTGCAAGAGCGTTGCTGGGGTCCTAAGAGATCAGGGACCCCAGCCCCAAAGTACATGTTTCCCCATATAACCTCCCTGCCACTTAAAAGAGGATTTATACATATATAATTGCAGTATACCACTGTTACTAATCTAAAATACACTATACAAAGACCAATATTCCCAAAATTACTACTATACAAGGCCAAAATGATCCTGCTACACAATGTCCTCCACCATCACCACCACACAGTGAGTCCATATATGAAAGAAAACCCCGCAGGGTAAAAGACCATCAAAGGAGTCCAGGGAGTATAAAATCTATCATATCTATTCAGCAATAGAAGAATAGGGTGATGGGGGAAGGGACACAACACATATGTGATTGTTAGACATGTAAGCCAAAAAAAGCAAGGCACGCAAGGAAGGGGCCATTCCAGGTATAATGGCTGTCTATAGTATCATCATGGGTATACTAAAATATCCCAAAATAGACACCGCATATATTCCACTGGGGGCAACAGTCATCATATGCAGGTGCATCTCACTAAATTACAATATCATCAAAAAGTTAATTTATTTGAGTTCTTCAATACAAAAAGTGAAACTCATATATTATATAGAGTCATTACAGACAGAGAGATCTATTATATAGAGTCATTACAGAGAGAGAGATCTATTTCAAGTGTTTATTTCTGTTAATGTTGACGATTATGGCTTACAGCCAATGAAAACACTAAAGTCAATATCTCAGTAAATTAGAATAATTAACAAAAAGCACCTGCAACGGCTTCCTAAGTTTTTAAAAATGTCCCATAGTCTGTTTCAGTAGGCTCCACAATCATGGGGAAGACTGCTGACTTTACAAATGCCAAGAAGGCAGTCATTGACACCATCCACAAGGTCCCAGAGTTCCAATTTTCCTTTGGAAATCAAGGTCCCAGAGTCTGGAGGAAGAGTGGAGAGGCCACAGTCCAAGCTGCTGGAGGTCTAGTGTGAAGTTTCCACTATCAGTGATGGTTTGGGGAGCCATGTCATCTGCTGGTGTAGGTCCACTGTGTTTTATCAAGACCAAAGTCAGCGCAGCCGTCTACCAGGAAATTTTACAGCACTTCATGCTTCCCTCTGCTGGCAAGCTTTTTGGAGATGGAAATTTCATTCTCCAGCAGGACTTGGCACCTGTCCACACTGCTAAAAGTACCAATACCTGGTTTAAAAACAACAGTATGACTCTGCTTAATTGGCCAGCAAATTTACCTGAACTTAACCCCATAGAGAAACTATTATAGAGAATCTATGGGGTATTGTCAAGAGGAAGATGAGACACCAGACCCACCAATGCAGACGAGCTGAAGGCTGCTATCAAAGCCACCTGGGCTTCCATAACACCTCAGCAGTGCCACAGGCTGATCGCCTCCATGCCACGCCGCACTATGCAGTAATTGATGCAAAAGGAGCCTGACCAAGTATTGAGTGCATTTACTGAACATACATTTCAGTAGGCCAACATTTCGGATTTTAAAAACATTTTTCAAGCTGATGTTATAAAGTATTTTAATTTACTGAGATAATGACTTTTGTGATTTCATTGGCTGTAAGCCATAATCAGTGGCGTACCGCCAATGGTGGCAGGCCACACCACTGCTATGGTGCCCGTGAGCCTCGGGGGAGCGAGGAGGATAGGTGAGTATTGGGGGGGTGGGAGGTTGCGGCGGAGGAGGAGCGGGCACATGCAGTAGCGGCTGCTGTAGCTACCACGTGTGCCTGCTGCTAAAGGGACATGAATATTCCCTCTTCTCCACTTCCATAGGCGTGGAGAAGAGGGAATATTCATTCTCTTTAGTAGCGGGCACGGAGCAGCGCTGAGCCGTGGCTCCTGCTTACAGTGCCTGCTACTAAAGAGAATGCATATTCACGCTTGTCAACGCTCATAGTCCCGGCGTGGAGAGGAGTGAATATGCCGGCAGCAGCAGCAGCTCACCTAGGCAACTGAGAGCGCGCGCTGCTCAGATACCAACATGAGCTGCTGGCAGACAGAACACAGCAGCTCTGGAGCAGAGGTGAGGAAGGAAGGTGAGTATAAGTGTTTATTTTTTGTGTGTGCAGTGATGGGGCCACACATACCAGGATTGGGGGGTGAGGAGGACATACATACCAAGATTGGGGGATGAGGGGGCTATGCATACCAGGATTGGGGGATGAGGGGGCCATGCATACCAGGATTGGGGGGATGAGGAGGCCACACATACCATTCCTGACCCCATTTCTGGCGATCGGATATTTCCCTGGATCTCTTGTATCCTGCTGCATATTGCTGTATATAACATAGGTTTACTTTATGTGAACAATGGCCAAATAGCTGTTGGCTGAGAACTCATCCTATATGATAAAATCTGCGATGGAGGTTCCTAATACGGCTTCCAACGAAGATGTGACATCATCCAAATGTGTATAAGAACTAGCGAGTGATAAAGGAGACAATGGCTGGTAGGTAATAAGTCATTACCTGTCTGCCAATATCTTCTTCTGGAAGACTTCAAGATATCATGTATTACATATTACATATTATTCTGAAAGAGCACCGTGTAATACCACATGTGTCCTGGAGAGGCCACTACGTCCAGCAAAACACAGCTGATTGCTGAGGGTGGTCACTGCCAGACCCCCGACTATCAACTGATCGCCTGCAAGTCCTCATTTGGGGACAGGAGTTGTTCACACTTGGCATATTTTGTGATTCATGAGGGGAGGACAGTAGCCGGATATAGACTTTTTCTATAAAGTCAGATTAAAGGGGTTTTCAGGAATGTTTTTATGTAATATATAGGAGGGTCCCACTGGTAGAGAAAACACACAGAGCGTACTCAACTCAATACTTTTTCCCAGTTTTTTTGTGGTAAAATTAGGGGCCTCGGCTTATACTCGGGTCGTCTTATTTAAAACATACGGTATTTTAAAATCAGTGAGTACGTGGTGCCCATAATACTGCAGGACTGTGTGGTGCATTATACTATATGGGGGCTGCATTTTGCCCTTTGGGATGTGAAATATACTGTATGGAGGACTATGGGGAGTGCATTATATTCTATCGAGGACCATGGGAAGTTCATTATACTATATGGAGGATTATGGGGGATGCATTATAGTATATGGAGGATTATGGGGTGTGCATTATACTATATGGAGGATTTTGGAGGGTGCATTATACTATATGGAGGATTATGGGTGGCATATTATACTATATGGAAGTCTATGTGGGGCCATTTTGATATTTTGAGGGCTATGTGGGGGGCCGTCATACTGTATGAAAGCAATTATACGGTGTGAAGGTTTGTGTGGGGTCGATCATACTGTTTGGAGGGCTGTGTGGGGCCATTATACTGTTTGGAGGGCTAGTGTGGGCCATTATACTGTATGTAGGCCCATTATACTGTATGGAGGGCTGTGTGGGAGTCACAGTTGGGGGAATCATACTGTATTAGGGTCACCATACTTTGCCTTGGGAGTTGAAGTGGGGTACAATAAGGTCATTATACTGTTCATGTAGAGGCTAATGTGGAGGAATGCACCATGGGGGTATCATACTGTGTTCGGGGGGCTCTTTTATTGGCATCATACTTCATGGGGGCAATGAAAGAGGGATCTAGGACTTCAATAGGAGGAAAATTAGAAAAGCGAAGTAAAGGCTGGAAAGTTGTGAGATCGGCTCTTCTGTGACACAGACAAATATTTCTTTATTTTTTTTGGTGGGGGGGTCCAATTAGAGCTTCTGCTATGGGGCCTCATGATTTCTATGTGCGCCCCTGGCCATAATCATCAACATTAACAGAAATAAACACTTGAAATAGATCACTTTGATTGTAATGACTTTATATAATATAGGAGTTTCATTTTCAGCATTGAAGAACTAAAATAAATAAACTTTTTGATGATATTCTAATTTAGTGAGATGCACCTGTATATATATAATGGGTGTGGGTGCCATCATGCTATAAGGGGCTATGGGAGTCATCATGCTATATATAAGGGGCAGTGGGGCCATCATATTATATAAAATGGGGAGTGGGTGCCAGAATACAGTTTATAAGGGGCTGTGGGGCCATCATACAGTATAAAGGGAGCTGTAGGGGCCATAATATAGTGTACAAGTGGGTATGGGGGCCATCATACTGTATATATTGGGCTGCGGGGGCCATCATACAGTACTGTATATATGAGGCTGTGAGGGCCATTATACAGGATATAGGGAGTTGTAGGGACCATCATGCCAGTTATAAGGAGTTGTAGAGACCATCATACAGTGCATAGGGAGCTGTGGGGACCATCAGACAATGCATAGGGAGCTGTGGAGACCATCATACAGTGCATAGGGAGCTGTGGGGACCATCATACAGTGTATAGGGAGCTGTGGGGACCATCATACAGTGCATAGGGATATGTGGGGACCATCAGACAATGCATAGGGAGCTGTGGGGACCATTATGCAGTGCGTAGGGAGCTGTGGGGACCATTATGCAGTGCGTAGGGAGCTGTGGGGACCATTATGCAGTGCATAGGGAGTTGTGGGGACCATCATACAGTGCATAGGGAGTTGTGGGGACTATCATACAGTACATAAGGAGCTGTGGGGACCATCATACCGTGTATAAGGAGCTGAGGGGACCATCATACAGTGTATAAGGAGCCGTGGGGACTATCATACAGAGCGTAGAGAGCTGTGGGGACCATCATACAGTGCATAGGGAGATGTGGGGACCATCATACAGGGCATAGGGAGCTGTGGGGACCATTATGCAGTGTATAGGGAGCTGTGGGGACCATCATACCGAGCGTAGGGAGCTGCGGGGACCATCATACAGTACATAAGGAGCCGTGGGGACCGTCATACAGTGTATAAGGAGCCGTGGGGACCATCATTCAGTGCATAAGGAGCTGCGGGGACCTTCATACAGTGCGTAGAGAGCTATGAGGACCATCATACAATGCATAGGGAGCTGTGGAGACCATCATACAATGCATTGGGAGCTGTGAAGACCATCATACAGTGCATAGGGCACTGTGGGGACCATCATACAGAGCGTAGGGAGCTGTGGGGACCATCATACAGACCATAGGGAGCTGTGGGGACCATCATACAGAGCATAGGGAGCTGTGGGGACCATCATACAGTGTGTAGGGAGCTGTGGGGACCATCATACAGTGCATAGTGAGCTGTGGGTTCCATCATACGGAGCGTAGAGAGCTGTGGGTTCCATCATACAGAGCGTAGATAGCTGTGGGGACCATCATACAGTGCATAGTGAGCTGTGGGTTCCATCATACATGGCATAGGGAGCTATGGGGACCATCATACAGAGCATAGTGAGCTGTGGGGACCATCATACAGTGCATGGGGGAGCTGTGGGGATCATCATACAGTGTCTAGGGAGCTGTGGGGACCCTCATCCAGTATCTAAGGAGCTGTGGGGACAATCATACAGTGTGTATGAAGCTGTGGGGACCATCATATAGTGTCTAGGGAGCTGTGGGGACCATCGTACAGTATCTAAGGAGCTGTGGGGACCATCATACAGTGTGTAGGGAGCTGTGGGGACCATCATACAGTGTATAGGGAGCTGTGGGGACCATCATACAGAGCGTAGGGAGCTGTGGGGACCATGTTACCAGTGCATATGGAGCTGTGGGTACTATCATACAGTGCATAGGGAGCTGTGGGGACCATCATACAGTGCATAGGGAGCTGTGGGGACCATCACACAGAGCGTAGGGAGATGTGGGGACCATGATACAGTGCATATGGAACTGTCAGTACCATCATACAGGGCATAGGGAGTTGTGGGGACCATTATGCAGTGCATACGGAGCTGTGGGGACCATCATACAGGGTATAGGGAGCTATGGGGATCATCATACAGTGCGTAGGGAGCTGTTGGGACCATCATACAGTGTCTAGGGAGCTGTGGGGACCATCATGCAGTGTATAGGGAGCTGTGGGGACCATCATACAGTGTGTAGTGAGCTGTGGGACTATCATACAATATACAGGGTGCTATGGGGGCACTCAGGACATTATTTCTTTTAAATGGGTGCATCATCAGAAATTTCTTCTTTCACCACCCCGAAATCATCTTCCATAGACTTGAAGAAGAACTTTGTAGTTGGGTGTAGTTTGATTGTGGCTTTAAGGGGACATTATTACTTAAAGGGGATACTCAACGGTATTTGTTGCTTGGAGGGAACACTTCCGATATTGAAACTTTCATAAGTTCATATCTGGCATTATTACTTGCTAGGTAGCACAGTGGGGTCTTTACTACTTTCTATGGGACGCTATTATTTTGATAGGTCCCCTCTATCTGGCACACAGTCTTTGTAGCATTAATTGGTGGAGGGTAATCATAGTAATGACATAATTTTTGAAGTATTGAGGTTCCTATTCCACGTCGGAGGAGCAGGCAGCATGGGGAGGTTGTGCAGGGTGGGAATAGATGGGGACGGTGCTGGAAATGTGAGAAGTCAGATGGTCTTTGTACAGTGTGTTTTTTATGTAGAGGCAATGGTCATATCATAATACTATGTACTCACTGTGTAGTGTTGATGGTAGAGGGCATTGTGTAGCGGGATTATTATTGCCTTGTATAGAAGTAATTTTGGGAATATTGGTCTTTCAGTTGTGTATTTTAGGTTAGCAACAATGGTGTACTGTAATTATATATGTATAGGTCCTCTTTTAAGTGGCGGAGAGGTTGTATGGGGAAACACCTACTTTGGGGCTTTGGCCCCTGATCTTTTAGGAC
This sequence comes from Phyllobates terribilis, assembly GCF_046119375.1. NCBI lineage: Eukaryota > Metazoa > Chordata > Amphibia > Anura > Dendrobatidae > Phyllobates > Phyllobates terribilis. The sequence continues at coordinate 3,970,269 of NW_027362879.1, read as the reverse complement.
CCTAGCATCGTCCCGGCATACAAGGGATATCGGGGGGCACAAAGTGTCCTGGACGTTTCCTTTACAGTATGAAGCATTTTCCACACAGTATCCTTCCTCTGTAATATACTCCAGGACTGGTGAGGCGCACTGTCGCTCCCTATTTCACCATAACTCGGCCTCAGCTCTGCAGTGCTGATCAGCAGGTCTGCTTACTTGTTCTTCGGTTTCGCGCACTATGTCTTCCACTACTGGCGCCCTTGAACCCTTGCACTCGTGACTCCCACTAGTACATCATATTCAGTGCTGCTTTGGGGTCCGTAACTCAGCGTCCAATCCAAGGACCCTTCTCTGTAACGCCACTCTGTCTCATCCGTCCAAAAAAGTCGGGCGCACTTCATGGCCGCCTCATATAGAATGAATGGAGTAGCATTTTAGCATGCGGACCACCGTTCCAATCTAAAGGGGATGAAGGTTCCTGTAGATTGGAGCTTGTTTTCATTGGACAACCCCTTTAATTTTTCACACCCTGTTTCTGCATTTCAGTCTATTTTTTGGTAAATATTCGATGACCTGGTGTAATTTGTGATGTGTTGTTCTTCACCTGAGGTTGTATTGACCTCATTTTATAACTTCTAAGGACCAGACTTTTTTTTAATATATCCTGAATAGAACACAATAGAATTGTATGGAAAACATTATTGTGTTCTTCACAATTCAAGGCGACGTGTCCTTATGAGATCTTTTTCTTGAAGGTATATGGCCCTCAGGTTCTTTATCACCATGCAATCTGAAGAGCCAACTTAGACTAAGAGTGGCCACCACTGGGCGTACACCATGGTGCAGCAAGGGCTAGCAATCTGTCCCTCCAATTGTGTGGGTACTTATTGCTTAGGGAATGTCAGTCCAATTCTTCTTTTTAAGAGGGTTCACTGTCTGTGCATCTCTGTGCCCGAAGAATATTAACCTGGTGTTACTGTATTACTGCTGTTCCAAGTGGCAAGCACATGGTTCTCTTAGAGACAGGGCCCTTGTTTAAACCCAAGTAGACTTGAATTGGAAAGGCCACTGGTCTGGACCAGGACTCTGGTTGTGTCCAGTGATGGCGGCATGCACGGTTTCTATGGACGTGTCTGTGTGTAGTCAGAAGAGAATTTCAGTGGTGGCCTAATAACTGCAATGAGCGACGGAGGTGTTGGAGAAAGGTAAACGAGTGGCTGCAGAACGGTTGGTAAATGTGGCCACTTCATGGGAATATTGGCCACTGATGACTGAGGCCTCCCTCCTGGTTTGGTCCTGGAGCCCCCCGGCCACTTGTTGAGCATCTTTCCTGTTTTTTACTGTTACACAAGACCCTGTGTCTCCTGTATTCTGCGGCTGCGTCCCGTTCTTCAGTCTTCTTTCTGTAGCATGGTGTGTACGACGTCCTGGATACAATGTTACTGCTCCATCACAGACTGAACCCCAGAACAATTGTCATGGAATTTGGTACCAGAGTTCTCTCTGTGTATGGAGCCCCCATATTTTGTGATTACTCTTATCATTCTCACTGTGTAAGGTGAAATCCAGGAGAAAAATACACACAAAACAATATATATATATATAATTAATTTTTTTATTGAAATAGCAATAAGCAACATTGTAATGAAAATATTACTGGTCCTTTAAGAAATTAAACTATGGTCACAGTCACTCTCAGATTGGCCCCGGTGGAGACCACAAAACGAGCTGCGGTCATTGGGGACCACCTGAGAGTCATTGGGACCCAAAGATCCAGAAGAAGGCAAAGAAACCCCCCCAAAAGAATTCTGATTCAGGGGGGAAAAAAATTCCTTCCTGACCCCATTTCTGGCGATCGGATATTTCCCTGGATCTGGTGTATCCTGCTGCATATTGCTGTATATAACATAGGCTTACGTCATGTGAACAATGGCCAAATAGCTGTTGGCTGAGAACTCGTCCTGTATGATAAAATCTGCGATGGAGGTTCCTAATACGGCTTCCAACGAAGATGTGAAATCATCCAAATGTGTATAAGAACTAGCGAGTGATAAAGGAGACAATGGCTGGTAGGTAATAAGTCATTACCTGTCTGCCAATATCTTCTTCTGGAAGACTTCAAGATATCATGTATTACATATTACATATTATTCTGAAAGAGCACCATGTAATACCACATGTGTCCTGGAGAGGCCACTACGTCCAGCAAAACACAGCTGATTGCTGAGGGGGTTCACTGCCGGACCCCCGACTATCAACTGATCGCCTGCAAGTCCTCATTTGGGGACAGGAGCTGTTCACACTTGGCATATTTTGTGATTCATGAGGGGAGGACAGTAGCCGGATATAGACTTTTTCTATAAAGTCAGATTAAAGGGGTTTTCAGGAATGTTTTTATGTAATATATAGGAGGTTCCCAGTGGTAGAGAAAACACACAGAGCTTTACTTTCTCCTGCTGCTCCAGCTCTGGATCTTCAGCGCTGCCTGTGCTCTATTGTGACAGGCTGCAGGGGTGATGGCTCAACTTCAGCACCCATCAATGCTGCAGCCAATCACTGAGCTTAGAAGCTCTGTCAGCATGGGCCACTGAGCCAAGTGATTGGCTGCAGAGCTGCAGTCATGATGTCACCCTTGAAGCCAGTGACTAAAGATCAGCGGCAGCGGTGAAGTGCTGGAGCTGGAGCAGGAGGTAGTAAAGCTTCATCTCTTCTACTTAAGTGACGATTTATAGGATTTATATTTAAGTGATGAAAAATAATTTGCTTGTGTCGCCACTTTCCGAGATCTGA